>NC_066635.1:1977939-3227939 GCF_025201925.1 Gopherus flavomarginatus | reverse complement strand
CCAGGGGTTTAGGCTTGTCGTACCCAGGCACTTCACTGTATTGATTCATAGACTTATACAATCTCAGGGTTGGAAGGGACCTCAGGAGTCATCTAGTCCCACCCCCTGCTCAAAGCAGGACCAACTCCAACTAAATCATCCCAACCAGGGCTTTGTCAAGCCGGACCTTAAAAACCTCTAAGGAAGGAGATTCCATCACCTCCCTAAGTAACCCATTCCAGTGCTTCACCACTCTCCTAATGAAAAAGTTTTTCCTAATATCCAACCTAAACCTCCCCCACTGAAACTTGAGACCATTACACCTTGTTCTGTCATCTGCTACCACTGAGAACGGTCTAGATCCATCCTCTTTGGAACCCCCTTTCAGGTAGTTGAAATCAGCATCAAATCCCCCCTCATTCTTCTCTTCTGCAGACTAAACAATCCCAGTTCCCTCAGCCCCGGGGCAGCTTCAGGCACCAATGCAGCAAACGCGTGCTTGGGGTGGCAAGCCACAAGCGGCTGACTGCCGGTCGCTGTGAGGGCGGCAGTCAGGCATCCTTTGGTGGCATGCCTGCGAGAGGTCCGCCAGTCTCGCAGCTTCGGCAGCAATTCGGTGGTGTGACGCCGAAGGTGCAGGACCAGCAGATCACCCGCAAAAACGCCACCTGACTGCCGTGCTTGATCTGGCAAAAAACATCCTGCCTCAGCCTCTCCTTGTAAGTCATGTGTTCCAGTCCCCTAATCATTTTTGTTGCCCTCTGCTGGACTCTTTCCAATTTTTCCACATCCTTGTATTGTGGGGCCCAAAACTGGACACAGTACTCCAGATAAGGCCTCACTAATGCCGAATAGAGGGGAATGATCACGTCGCTCGATCTGCTGGCAATGCTCCTACTTATACAGCCCAAAATGCAACAAGGGCACACAGTCGATTCATATCCAGATTCTCATTCACTGTAACCCGTAGGTCCTTTTCTGCAGAACTGCTGCCTAGCCATTCGGTCCCTAGTCTGTAGCAGTGCATGTGATTCTTCCATCCTAAGTGCAGGACTCTGCACTTGTCCTTGTTGAACCTCATCAGATTTCTTTTGGACCAATCCTCTAATTTGTCTAGGTCCCTCTGTTTCCTATCCCTACCCTCCAGCGTACCTACCACTCCTCCCAGTTTAGTGTCATCTGCAAACTTGCTGAGAGTGCAGTCCACGCCATCCTCCAGATCATTAATGAAGATATTGAACAAAACCAGCCCCAGGATTGACCCTTGGGGCACTCTGCTTTATACCAGATGCCAACTAGACATGGAACCATTGATCACTACCCATTGAGCCTGATGATCTAGCCAGCTTTCTATCCACCTTATAGCCCATGCATCCAGCCCATACTACTTTAACTTGCTGGCAAGCATACTGTGAGAGACTGTATCAAAAGCTTTGCTAAAGTCAAGGAATAACACGTCCACTGCTTTCCTCATATCCACAGATCCAATTATCTCATCATAGAAGGCAATCAGGTTGGTCAGGCATGACTTGCCCTTAGTGAATCCATGCTGACTGTTCCTGATCACTTTCCTTTCCTCTAAGTTCTTCAGAATTGATTCCTTGAGAACCTGCTCCATGATTTTTCCAGGTACTGAAGTGAGGCTGACTGGCCTGTAGTTCCCTAGATACTCCTTCCCTTTTTTAAAGATGAGCACTACATTAGCCTTTTTTCCAGTCATCCAGGACCTCCCTAATAACCATGAGTTTTCAAAGATAATGGCCAATGGCTCTGCAATCACATCCGCCAACTCCTTTAGCACCCTTGGATGCAGTGCATCCGGCCCCATGGACTTGTGCTCATCTAGCTTTTATAAATAGCCCTGAACCACTTCTTCCTTCACAGGGGGCTGGTCACTTTCTCCCCATACTGTGCTGCCCAGTGCAGAAGTCTGGGAGCTGACCTTTTTTGTGAAGACAAAACCATTGAGTATATTAGCTTTTTCCATGTCCTCTGCCACTAGGTTGCCTCCCTCATTCAGTAAGGGGCCCATACTTTCCTTGACTTTCTTCTTGTTACTAACATACCTGAAGAAACCCTTCTTGTTACTCCTAACATCTCTTGCTAGCTGCAACTGCAAGTGTGATTTGGCCTTCTTGATTTCACTTCTGCATTCCTGAGCAATATTTTTATACTCCTTCCTGGTCATTTGTCCTATCTTCCACTTCTTGTAAGCCACTTTTTTGTGTTTAAGATCAGCAAGGATTTCGCTGTTAAGCCAAGCTGGTGGCCTGCCATATTTACTGTTCTGTCTACACATCAGGATGGTTTGTTCCTGTAACCTCAATAAGTCTTCTTCAAAATACAGTCAGCTCTCCTGGACTCCTTTCCCCCTCATGTTATTCTCCCAGGGGATCCTTTTCCTTGTCCTATTTTGCCCCCAACAATGTTCTATTCATTGAACTTTTTGAAACTTTTCGCTTTTAAAGAGAGGTAAGGGATTAACTCTGTGTACACAGATTTGCAGAGGGACAATAGGGTTGAGGTCTAGTATTTCTCACTTCTATATATTATTTATTTATTTAAAACATTTTTGCTGTTAACAAGCATGTTACTTCTGGAGACACAAATCCACAGTTTGAGAACTGCAAAACTAAGCATCTCTGATGGCATCTTATAGACTGAGCACAGAGTCCCATTGGGTAGATAAAAAGATTAACCTAAATAATCTATACAGAAGCCCCTGGAACCTCATAAGATTGGGTCCCTAATCCATGAACTATTAGAACTCATTTACACAACTTTTCTTAAACATGACGTGAATATATTGTCTCATGCTATAGAATTAGAATTTATAATCCCTGTTCCATGATGAGATATACATTTTAATTAAGATACATATCTTTAGATAGGTTTTTTTCCCTCAAAAATCTGATTTAAATTTAAAAAAAAATTGATTTTTTTTTTAAAAAGTCATTGATTTTTATTCACTCTGACTACAGGGCATGGTGTGTGGGAAGAATTACCTCACTCCAGCTGGGGACCAGGGGCCAGGGCCAAGAGCACAGCGGGGCATTGGGGGGGGGGAAGGATTGATCCCCAGCTGGAGCGAGGCAGGGGCCAGGGACAAGATGAGCACAGTGGGGCATAGGGGAAGAATGGGTCCCTGCGGACTGGAGGCAGGAGCCGGGGCAAAAGCACAGTGGGGCGGGAGCTAGGGTTGGTCCCTGGAGCAAGGGAGGGGCTGGGGGTAAACTGCAAGTGCAGCAGGGCTGGGGAGGGGGTAAACAGGATCGCCCCCCCGCCCCTGCCCACATAGAGTGGGTACCTACCTTCTCCCTGGTTCTAGCCCATTCTCTTTGTCTCTCTCTGCACTGAGCTGAGGGTAGCAGTGCACTGAGCACAGGGCTGGGGGTGCAGGGTCTGGGAGGGAGTTAGGGTGCAGGAGCCGGATGGGGGTTAGGGTGCAGGGTCTGGCCAGGAGCTAGGGTGAAGGAGGGGGCTCAGGGTTGGAGTATGGCGCACTTACCTGGGGCAGCTCCCATTTGGAGTGAGGGGTGGAGTTGGGAATGTGAGTGGGGGGGTGCAGGAGTCAGGGGATAGGGTGTGGGGGTTTGTGGGGTGGTGCAGGAGTCAGGACATGGAGTGTGTGTGGGTTGTGTGTGCAGAAATCAGGGCAGGGGTGGGGCGTGTGTGAGGGTGTGCAGGATTCAGTGCAGGGTGCTGGGGTCCTGGTGGTGCTCCCAGTCCCCTCCTCTGAGCAGCTCACAGCAGGGGGCTGGAGGGGGTATTCCACTCCCTTCCCCAAGGTCCCACCCTGCCTCTTCTCCACCTTCTCCCCCAAGTGGGGAGCGCACTGTAGTTCCACTCTTCCCCCTCCCTCCTGCTGGCAAACAGCTGTTCTGTGGCTGGGGAAGTGCTGGGAGGGATTGGGGGAGGAATGCTGCACGCTCAGGGGAAGAGGTGGAGGAGAGGGGAGCTTGGCTGCTGGAAGACCCTGCTCTGCAGCAGGAGCCAGTGGGACCCAGCTCCTGCCAGCTGTGCCTGCAGTAGAGGGCGAGGGGCAGAGACGAGCGGGCTGCCCGGGGCCCCTTTGAACCATGAGCCTGAAGCCAAGGTAAATCCGGAGCTGTTTGTTGTTGATGTGTCCATTACAGAGGTTTCAGAAAAGTATATATAGAAGGTATCAGACTACCCAAAGGAGTAAGTATTGGGTCAGGGATGTACGGTAGGGTTCCTGACTCCCTGAAATAGTCAGGTGGAGGCACCACCAGATTGTGGCTAAGAACCAAGACTACAGCTAAACCAGAGGGACATTGGGTAAGGGTTCCTTTGGATGATTAGCTGCTCTTACAAGTATGATGAGCTGTGAAACCCCCTTAAATTCTTGGAGGCACCACTGGGATTTTGAAAAGAAAAAGCCCCGTCCCTATTAACCTCCATGTTAGTCTGCATGGATAGAAGACTGGCCCTAGACTGGTGTGAAGGGGATTGAGTAGACTCACAGCAGGCAGTGGTGGTGGTAGGCTTTAGTAAGAGTAACTCCAGAGCACAAATTGTATAGGCTTTAGTTACAGTAATGGCCTTTGGAATAGCACTTTTCATGGCAGAACCTATCAGGAGAAAGAACAGAAATGGCATGCCTTATATTCTGGATCCGTGAGTTTGATGTTCAGATGGTACCTTGTGAAATAATAATGGATGAAGAGGGGATGCAGTAGACTCTACAAACTGTAGGCACAGTGCCCATTATGTCCCCTACTTCACAGGATGAGTCATCTGATTTTTCAAGGAGAAATTCAGCATTTGCTCCAGAGAATGGGAAATAGAGAAGACAATTTAAGGGCATTGTATAGTATTGCCCCATCTACCCAACCTCTGACAGAAGTTTTGTTCCTGAAGGCCATGACCCAGACCATGGGACAATTGGTAGGCCTGGAAGCAGGTACTGGCAGTTATCAGAGACTAAGGACCTTTTCAGAGATAAAACCTACTGTGATGGGTTCAGTCACAGAGATCCCCTTGGGACTGTCACCTGACATGCTGAAATTACCTCTGAGCCCATTTTCCCAGCCAGCCTGGGACTTCCAGAACCCTGTCTTGTTGAGCCATACACGCTAGCCTGTTACAACACAGACCCAGGGTCTGGTCCATGCCCCCAAAGCTGCAGACTTAGCTGAAAACAGCTCAGCAGGTTACCTGTTTCCAGTACCCAGACACCCAGTTCCCAATGGGATCCAAACCCCAAATAAATTGATTTTACTCTGTATAAAGCTTATACAGGGTAAATTCATTAATCATCTGCCCTCTGTTACACTGATAGAGAGTTATGCACAACTGTTTGCTCACCCAAGTATTAATCATTTACTCTGGGTTTATTAACAAACAAAAGTGATTTTATTAAGTATAAAAAGTAGGATTTAAGTGGTTTCAAGTAATAACAGACAGAACTAAGTAAGTCATCAAGCAAAATAAAGCAAAAACAGGCAAGTCTAAGACTAATACATTAAGAAACTGATTACAGGTAATAATGCAACCTCAGAGATGTTCCAATAAGCTTTTTTTACAGACTAGACTCCTTCCTAGTTAGGGCCCAATCCTTTCCCCGGCACAGTCCTTGTTAGTTCCAGCAGACATCTCAGGTGGTACGCAGGATTCTTCTCATGACTGGCAGCCCCCTTTGTCCTGCTCCAACCCCTGTTGTAGCTTTGGCACAAGGAGAGAATCTTTTGTCTGTGCTTGTTGCCACCCCCACCTCATCAATGAAAAAGTACAAGGATTAAGATGGATTCCAATACCATGTGACATGGTCACATGTCCCAGTAAGACCCTAGTCTCTAGTCTTCCTGGGTTGCCCCACAGGTACACAGGAAGGCTTTCAGGTAAATAAACCATTTACAACCAGTTATACTAGTCAATAGGAGCCATCAAGATTCTAAACCACCATTAATGACCCACACTTTGCATAATTACAATAGGACCTCAGAGTTATACGTCATATTTCTAGCTTCAGATACAAGAATGATACATGCATACAAATAGGAGGAACATATTCAGTAGGTTATAACCTTTGTTATGATACCTTAGAAGAGACCGTTTGCATAACACATATTCCAGTTACATCATATTCACACTCATGAGCATATTTCCATAAAACACGTGGAGAACAATGTCCCACCCACCTCTGTGCATGAGGAAGAATTTGAGGCCTGGTTGGATCATGCTGTTGATGTGGAACAGGAATGGACATTCTCCAAAAGGGAAAAAAGAAATAAACTAGTGGAAAATCTGCAAGGACTTACTGCTGAATCTTTTATGTCACTCAGGGCCAGTAACCCAGAGGCAATTGCTGCTAACTGCCTCTCAGCCATGGAGGGCATGTCTGGAAGCACTGCAAGGGGAGAGGATGTTATATTAACATTCCAGACCAACCCACTCGAAATGTGGAAAGAAGCTAGTTCAGTATCTGGCATGGAGGGAACGACTCCTGCAGAGGACCCACTATAACAAGGAGTTGCAGAGAGTGATTTGGATTATCTTAGACTGGAGCAAGTGTTAAAGGGTGCCACACATGCTGAATTGATGCTGTTCTAGTTTTGATTAGAGGACAGAAAGGGGAATCCCCCATCTTTTGCTACACTGATAAGATAGGTCAGGGAATGGGAAACTAGGGACTCTAAAAATAACCGTTCCCGAGGGACTGAAATGAGAGTGTGTACTTTGGAAGCCACTTAGTATAACACTGAAAGACAAAAGATTCCCACCCTATGTAAATCCTATTTAAGGCAGGGGAGTGAGTTAATTATGGTTCATTCTTCACTGACTCCCCACTGAGGATGGCTGCTGGAAACATCTAAGAAACAAAGACAAAGGTGTGGAGAAGAACTGCACCCAGGCTAGGAAGGTGTCTAACTTGTGAAAGAAATACCTGGAGGTTTAAACTGCAAGCAAGAGCAGCTTGCCCTCAAGAACCTCTGCAATCTGCCTAAAACAACATTTAGGGTCAGAAATTACTACTTGTAACCAGTTGCTTTAGTATCTTAAGCTTATACTGCATTTTTGTTTGATTTGCTGGGTAATCTGTTATCCCTTATAATCACTTAAAATCTATCTTTTTTAGTTAATAAACTTGTTTTTGTTTTCTCTAAAACCAGTTTGTAGACTTCATAATGTGTGTGTGTGGGGAAAGCTGTGCTGATCTCCCTCCACATTGAGGGAGGGGGCGAATTTAATGAGCTTACGCTGTAAGGTCTCTGTGCAGTGCCAAACGAGACAATTTTGGGTTTGCACCCCAGAGAGGGAGTGCACTTAAATGCTGGGCAATCCCCGAGCTGAATCTTCCCAGGCAGAGCTGATCTCAGTGTCTGTGTCTCTCTGCAGCTGGGTGTGTTCCTACCTGGGTGTGTGATGGAGGAGGCTTGAGGGCCTGGCTTAGCAGGACAGGGTAAGAGAGCCCAGGCTGGTGGAACAGGCAGGCTCAGTGGTACCCCAGTACATCAGATGGCGCCCCAGAGAAGGGGGCAACCCATCACAGTTTCTACACTTAAATGCGTCTCCTGATGACATAAGTGCCCCTTTATGCTGACTTAATAATACCCCCTCCCTGAGTGCGATATAATCATGGTCAATGTACTTATGTCAGTGCAGTGTAAGCGCAGTCACTGCATTACTTAACTCAGCTGTAACTGTCCTCCAGCAGCTGTCCCGCAGTGCCTCACACTGACTGCTCTGGTCACCATTGTGAACTCTGCTGCCCAGAGATCACAGAAACTGGAAGCCCCCTCTCCCCTTGAAAGCCCTGATAATCTTTGAAATTCCTTTTTCTGATTTCTCTCTTGGTGAACACACCTAGCAGTTCTCCATATTTGACTTTAACTGCCCAGCTGACCGTGCAAGCTACCTTTCCAGATGCACTCCTGCCTGGAGTAGGCAGGAGATATTAGACCTCCTTGGCTTATGCGGGAAAAGAGGCTGGACAGACACAGCTCCAATGCAGCTGTAGAAACATTGACATCTATGAGCAGATTGCTCAGTGGGTGCAGGAGAAGAGCTACAACAGGAACCAACAGTAGTGCTGTGTGAATGCCAAGGAGCTACGACAGGCATACCAGAAGGCCAGGGAAACCAACAACCAATCCAGTGCAGAGCTACAGACCTGCTGCTTTTACAAAGAGCTGCGTGCTGTTGTCAGTTAGGTGCGTGTGTGCGCTCTCCATATGCTCTCCCAGCCCCATTCAGGTAGTTGGTCCAGAAGACCTTACAAGAATGACCACTGGCATGGTTCAGTGACAAAGGCACTCAGCCCAAATGTATTGCTTTCAAGACGCTAGCGCTCTGGCTCCATGGTTACAGGTACGCTAACACATACATGTCCAGTGGCAAGGAATGGCTCAGTCAGCAGCGAGAATTTCTGCTGTCCCCAAGCCATGCACGAAGGATTAAGATAAGGCACTCCAATATTTATAGACTGAGACAAACAATTCTCATGTCACTTTATGTGTTTCGTGACATCTCCTTTTTACCTTGCCTTGTATCATGCTCCACATGTCTCGGGCACAACTTCCCTGTTCATTACTTCTGTCAAGCCCTCTTATCTGGTGTTAGGACAGGATGGCCCTGGACTAATGTTTTGGAGTATGTTCTGTTATTCTATGCCCTGAAACTGTCACTTCTTAGCCAGGCCGATGTCTTAGCAATGCTAGCAGTACCTTTGCCAAGGGCATATAGTGAACTTGTAAACAGCTACTTTAATACATGACCTAACTTTGGTTCCCAGACTCTCATTCAGGCCTCAAACCTTGCACCAGGCCCAGTGCACCATGCTCGCTCTTTCTCCTACACATGCTTGGTGTATGTATGAACTAGAACATTTGTTGATGTAACCATGCATGTTTGCAGAATCAATCACATAATCACAATAGAAGATAACTGTTACACTCAATCACTACCTTGGAAAGGTGACTTTGTTTAGATTTTTAACTAAGAGTCTCTCAGAATAGGATGCCAATTGCTATCAACTCTGTTGTTGCTAACACAATAGAGAAAAAATAATCCAAAGCTAGATCACAAGGCAATTTGATCAACCACATACATGCTAATTCACCAAGGTCTCCTTCCCAATGGATCTATAGTAGTCAACCCTTGTTACTTGTTTCCCAGTGAATTATATTAGCCCCAGTTTTTGACTAAACACTCCTAACTATCTAATATAAATCCCTACTTTTATAACAAACGGCATAGACTCAATGCAGTTTTACAAGGTTGTAGACTTGATCTCATTTTATGTCTGGACACACCTAAAACTTAAAAGTCAGCTTGAAACCATTAACCATGGTAGACGTATGTACAGTGTTCTGTAATCCTAGTTAACAATAGTCAATGGTTCAGTTTTATAGACATTTTACAGCAATCTTGATTGGAACATGTTACAAAACACGGAAACACACAGTAACTGACAATCTTTAAAACACACACTTGGGCACGTACACTGCTACTAATTAGGCATCCAGTTTCAGCAAGTGGTCAGTTGACTGATTTGGTTCATTACCCCCAAAAAAGTTGATGTGTCACATATCACCAAACCTTGGCTCAGCCATCAGGTTTCAGTTCAGTTACCATTCACGCAGGAGCTGATGCTACAGGTGGAGGGAAGGACAGAGGCTACCATAATTTTTTCCTGTTGTGCTAGTGGGCAACCCAAATTGCTGGAAAATAGAGACAGTTAAAGGTACCTATATGAGACAGGTGCTTGATGTCACCAGGAGCGCTCCCAGGTAGCTGGCACAGTTCCTCAGTCATCTACCTTCCACGTTTCGGGTTTTTGGGGAAATGATGTGCTGAAGGAGACAGGCTGTTTTATCCTATTTCCTCACTTGGATGTGCTGGTGTGGACCAATCAGATGCTGACTCATACTTCTTCCAAAGAGTTGAAATGTCCAGCTGCGATGGGGTGTACCAACCCCGCACTGGGCCAATGGGGATGGACCAATCCCTGTGTCTCAGGAGGCCATGCCCCCTTTCCTCTGCCTCAGATGCTCCAGGTGGAAGAGCCAGATAAAAGGAGGCAACCCAGCTCAGTCGGGGAGGGCTGCAGAGGAAGAAGGACGTGTATTGCAGGTTCTTGCAGAGGTGCCTGTGACACTCCAGGTGGTAGAGCCCCTAGACCCAGACTCTGACAGCCAAGGAAGCCAAGCTGCCACCTGCTGAGGAGGTGCCCAGGACGTAACTTGTGGTAGGAAGTGACCCAGGGAAGGTAGTAGAAGCTGGTAGAAGCCGATGCTTGAAACTCTAATGGAGAGTTCCTTGGCTCCATAGGGCCCTTTGTCAGAACCCAGTGGAGAGGGACTGGGTTCCCCTACCACCACCCCAGGCCACTAGGTATGGCTGCTGTCTGCTCTACATCCCGGCCCAGAAGTGTAGGGGCCATACACTGTTTTGCCCCACCCAGGAGCCATGGACTGATAGATGATTTGCTCTGTCCAGAAGGCCAGTTTCCCTACTGATACTGCCTGCCCCAGCCAGGAAGCTTAGGGACCATAGACTATTTGTTCATTCTGCCCCGCCCATGGGTTACAGACTGATCCTTGTCCTGCCCAGTCCAAAGGGGCCAGGACTCCAGTTGTGGGTCTCGGTCCCAGATGGAGGTCTCAGGAGCCATGGCCTATTTGTTTACACAGCCCCATCTGGGGACCGGAGCCCACTTTGCAGCAACCTTGCTGTATCAGCAGGAAAGCCCAACGATGGTGTGATCTACCCCAAACGGGGCCAATGGGGACAGCCCGGCTAGGCTTGGCACATATTACACCAACCAAAATGAGTCATCCTCTCTCTCCATTCAATCAGGGAATGAGACATCAGCTTCTGAGTTCTTGCAACTTGGACCAGTCTCTTTGTACATCACATCTTGTCACACTAGTGCAAGTGAGACAAGTTAGGCAATAACTGTGGTACAAACATGTTGGGTTGTACTTCGACCAATGGCTGGTTTGCGCCAGTTAGCAACATACCTCTGCAAATTGCTTGCCATAGGTGCTTTGAAGCGTATCTCTTGGCCAACTCAAATTGCAGGTTCTCCACCAACACTCTGCTAACTGCTGAAATGTCCAGTGTAAAGTTAATATAATCTATACAAAATCCTCCATATTCTTTTTCATAAATTCATAGATTCCAAGGGGCATCTGATCATCTAGTCTGACCTCATGTATAACATACATCATATAATTTTTCAAAAAATATTCCTGGAGAATATATTTTTTAAAATCATCCTGTCTTGATTTAAAAATTGTCAGTGATGGTTCCTGGTCAATGGGAGCTGTGGGCACTCTGCTGGGGGCAGGGGCAGTGCGTGGAGCTGCCGCTCCCCATCCCCATCAGGGGCCACAAAGATGTGCCAGCAGCTGGCTGCTTCCCAGAGCAGCATGGGGCCATGGCATGCGGGCAGCCGGCCTGAGCCCTGCTGCACCAGGCCCCCCTTAGCCCGGGGACCTCGGCTACAGCCCCTAAAACCCAAGCATTAATCCAGCCCTGCCCTCCGGCTTCCCCAAGAGCCCTGCCAGGTCAGACTTGCTGCTGGAAGCACATGGTGTGGAAAGAGATACTGAATGCTCCGAGGTCAGACCCAGGAAAGTCAAAGCTGCATAAGCTTCTTGCCCTGGATACAGTGCGCTCAGCGCGAAGAGGCTCCCCCAGAGTCCTGACTTGCTTCATAGGGAGCAGTTCCAGAGCATCGCCCCAATGATTCTGTGACAACTGGTGGAAGAGGTGAGATCAACTGCATCCTGTAGTAAGTGACTTGGGAGCAGCTGGACATCTCCAAGACCCATGTCCCCAACCAGCAGGGAGGCTCCATGGAGGTCTCCACCATTGGTGGATCTGAGATGATTGGAACTGGAGCTGAGATTGAAGGAGACAGAGGACTGTGAGAGACAGGGAAGGCATGAGGCAAAAGAGCAGGAGAGACAGGGGCAGCATGAACTGGCGATGGCTGAGCTGAGAGGCAGAAGGACCCATCCAGGGGTGAGTGGGGATGGACTCCAGGATGCCAGTTCTGAAGGGAACCTTCACACTAAATTGCTTTTCCACATTAAGGAGGGGAGAGATATAGATGCCTGTCTCACAACCTTTGGGAAGGCTGGCAATTGTAATCAGGCTGACCTTGAGGAAAGACTCCTGTGTCTAATCCCCTTCCTGGGTCCTAAGGCCATAGAGTTGTTTAGGCAGCTGGGCGGAGTGAAAGATTGTCTCCTGCTCTCAGCCCCAGCATATATGTCTGCATGGACTCTCCTGGGCTTAGGCCCCTCTAACCTCCAGTGGGAGTGGAAGGTGGTTGGAGTACAGGCGACATCCTGACTGTCTCTCCAGCCTGAGGAGAATGTGGGCAATCCCCTGACTGTCTCCCCAGCCTGAGGGAAGTGCGGGCAATCCCGTGACTGTCTCTGTTTTTCCTTCATTTCTTTAGACACAGTTATATTGGTATGAAAGTGCTTATTCCAATTGAGGAAGTGAAATAAACTATACAGCTATAAGGCACGTTTATACCTTTATAACTGTTTACTCTAGGGCTTTTATAGGAAAAAAAATTGTTGGCAAAAAATCACAGCCATAACCAACCTAGTTATTCCAGGAACACTTTCAAGTGTAGACCAACTGGAAAATATTTTTCCAGACCTCAAACTATTTTTGTGGATCTTCTTTGCTCACTCTTTCAAGATCTTTAGATTTGAGTTGTAAGTTTAAGTAGTAAAATATAAGTAGGCTCACGCCACAGGAACATGGGACTAAGAAGCAGGTATCATTGAAGTGTATGTAGTAGGCATGTAAGTAAGATGAGGCTGCGATACTGGGCCTACAGATGGTAGGTCTGTAAGACATGAAGCCTGACCATAGAAGGTCTCAGGCCTGAAACAGGTTGTCATGACTTGTTAACCAAGAGATAACACTGCAGCAGTAAAATGTAAGATTACAGAGTGACATACCAGGGGTACACTCCAGATTGGGGGGGGCTGTGTCACCCCTGCCCTGCAACTTTAGGTGCCTTACAATGCCTTGCTGTATTAGATCTCCCCTGGGATGCTCATAAACAGCCTACCAATATGCAAGCCACACCCTGAGTGTCTGTGTGTAACTGAGACCTGCCAGCTACACTCTGATTCTCACCAGTCTGGATTATATTTCAGGGTGACGCCCAACACCCCTCCAGTCCTGGATCTTTCCCCAGAAATGTATGTCCAGCCATCTCCTGGACAGCATATATATATTTATTCCATTATTCCTTTAAGGGAATAATAGGCCATCTTATTATTTTAAATAGTGCACCCAGACACTCCAGCTTAAACACATTAGAGCAGATAAAACAGTAAAACAATTTATTACCTATAAAGAGAGAGATTCTAAGTGAATATGAGGGTAGAAGACGGGAAGTCTCCTGATTCATACTGAGAAAGTAGGGCAATCCACTAGTTATCTTAGATGCATGAAGCCTGGGAAACAAGCAGGAAGAACTGGAAGTCCTGGCACAATGAAGGAACTATGATGTGACTGGAATTACAGAAACTTTATTGAGCAGTTCACATGACTGGAACACTGTCTTGGATGGGTATAAACTGTTCAGGAAGGACAGGTGGTGGAGAAAAGCTGGAGGAATTGCATTGTATGTAAGAGGGTAGTATTACTGCCCAGAGCTCCATTATGAAACTGGAGAAAAGGCTGTTGAGAGTCTTTGGGTTAAGTTTAGAGGAGAGAGCAACAAGGGTGATGTGGTGGTGGGCGTCTGCTATAGACCACTGGACCTGGAGGATGAGGTAGACGAGGCTTTCTTCAGACAACTAACTGAAGTTTCCAGATCACAGGCCCTGGTTCTAATGGGGGACTTCAATCACCCTGACATCTGCTGGGAGAGCAATACTGCAATGCACAGACAATCCAGGAAGTTTTTGGAGAGTGCTGGGGACAACTTCCTGGTACAGGTTCTGGAGGAACCAACTAGAGGCCATGCTCCTCTTGACCTGCTACTCATAAACAGGGAAGAATGGGTAGGGGAAGTAGAAGTGGGTGGCAACCTAGGCAGCAGTGACCATGAGATGGTTGAGTTCAGGATCCTGACAAGAGGAAGAAAGGAGAGTAGCAAAATATGGACCCTGGACTTCAGAAAAGCAGACTTTGACTCCCTTAGGGAACTGATGGGCAGAAGCTTCTAGGAGGCTAATATGAGGGGGAAAGGCACCCAGGAGAGCTGGCTGTGTTTTAAAGAAGCCTTATTGAGGACGCAAGACCAAATATCCTGAAGTGCAGAAAGAATAGGAAATATGGCAGGTGAGCAGCTTGGCTTAACAGTGAAATCTTCGGTGAGCTTAAACTCAAAAAGGAAGCTTACAAGAAGTGGAAATTTGGACAGATGACTAGGGAGGAGTATAAAAATATTGCTAGAGCATGCAGGAGTGTAACCAGAAAGGCCAAGGCATGATTGGAGTTGCAGCTAGCAAAGTGAAGGGTAACAAGAAGGGATTTTACAGAAATGTTAGCAACAAGAAGAAGGTCAGGGCAAGTGTGAGACCCTTACTAAATGGGGGAGGCAACCTAGTGACAGAGGATATGGAAAAAGCTGAAGTACTCATTGTTTTCTTTGCCTCGGTCTTCACAGACAAGGTCAGCTCCCAGAATGCTGCCCCAGGCAACACAGTATGGGGAGGAGGTGAGCAGCTCTCAGTGGTGAAAGAACAGGTTAAGGACTATTTAGAAAACTAGACATGTACAGGTCCATGGGTCCAGATCTAATTCATCCAAGGGTGCTGAAGGAGTTGTTTGATGTGATTGCAGAGCCATTATCTCTGAAAATTCGTGGTCATCAGTGGAGATCCTGGATGATTTTAATGAATCTGTAAACTCAGGGGTTGTACCCTATGACTGGAGAATTGTTAACATAGTTCCTATCTTTAAGAAAGGGGAAAAAATGTGATCTGGGGAACTACAGGCCTGTCAGTTTGACATCTGTAGTATGTAAGGTCTTGGAAAAAATTTTGACGGAAAAAGTAGTTAAGGACATTGAGGTCAATGGTAACTGGGACAAAATACAACATGGTTTTACAAAAGGTAGATTGTGCCAAACCAACCTGATCTCCTGTCTTTGAGAAGGTAACAGATCTTTTAGACAAAGGAAATGCAGTGGATCTAATTTACCTCCATTTCAGTAGGGCATTTGATATGGTTCCACATGGGAAATTTTTAGCTAAATTGGAAAAGATGGGGATCAATGTGAAAATTGAAAGGTAGATAAGGACCTGGTTAAAGGGGAGACTATAATGGGTCATACTGAAAGGTGAACTATCAGGCTGGAGGGAAGTTACTAGTGGAGTTCCTCAGGGATCGGTTTTGGGACCAAACTTATTTAATCTTTTTATTACTGATCTTGGCACAAAAAGTGGGAATGTACTAATAAAGTCTGCGGATGACACAAAGCTGGGAGGTATTGCTAACACAGAGAAGGACCAGGATATCATACAGGAAGATCTAGATGACCTTTTAAACTGGAGTAAGAGTAAGAGGATGAAATTTAATAGTGAAAAGTGCAAGGTCATGCATTTAGGGATTAATAACAAGAACTATTGTTATAAGCTGGGGACGCATCAGTTGGAAGTAACAGAAGAGGAGAAGGACCTCAAATATTGGTTGATCACAGGATGACTATGAGCCGACAATGTGATATGAGCGAATGTGGTCTTGAGAGGCATCAGATGAAGTATTTCCAGTAGAGATAAGGAGGTGTTAGTGCCATTATACAAGGCACTGGGGAGACCTCATCTGGAATACTGTGTGCAGTTGTGGTCTCCCATGTTAAAGAAGGATGAGTTCAAACTGGAACAGGTTCAAAGAAGGGCTTCTAGGATGATCTGAGGAATGGAAAATCTGTCTTATGAAAGGAGACTCAAAGAGCTCAGCTTCTTTAGCCTACCCAAAAGAAAGCTGAGGGGAGATATGATTGCTCTCTATAAATATATCAGAGGAATAAATACCAGGGAGAAAGAGGAATTATTTAAGCTCCGTACCAATGTGGACACAAGAACAAATGGATATAAACTGGACATTAGGAAGTTTAGACTTGAAATTAGACGAAGGTTTCTAACCATCAGAGGAGTGAAGTTCCAGAACAACCTTCCAAGGGGAGTAGTGGCGGCCTGTCAAGGTTTCTTTCCCCACTTTAAACTTTAGAGTACAAAAGTGGGGACCTACATGAACACTTCTAAGCTTAATTACCAGCTTAGATCTGGTAACGCTGCCACCAGCCAGAATTTAGTGTCTGGCACACTTTCTGTTCCCCCAAAACTTTCCCTGGGGAACACAGATCCAAACCCCTTGGATCTTAAAACAGGGAGAAATTAACCATCTCCCCTCCTTTCCCTCCTCCAGACTTTCCCCTCCTTGGGTTGCCTTGAGAGGCTTCACACAGATCCAAACTCCTTGGATCTTAAAACAAGGAGGAATTAACCATCCCCCCTCCTTTCCCCCCACCAATCACTGGTGAGTTCAAACCCAATCCCCTTGGATCTTAAAACAAGAAAAATCAATCAGATTCTTAAAAAGAAAGCTTTTAATTAAAGAAAGAAAAAGTAAAAATTATCTCTGTAAAATCAGGATGAAAAATGCTTTACAGGGTACTCAGATTCATATAGACCAGAGGGACCCCCTCACCCCCAGCCTTAGATTCAAAGTTACAGCAAACAGAGGTAAAAATCCTTCCAGCAAAAAGAAACATTCACAAGTTGAGAAAACAAACATAAGACTAATCCGCCTTGCCTGGCTTTTACTTACAATTTTGACACATGAAAGACTGATTCGGAAAGATTTGGAAAGCCTGGATGTACGTCTGGTCCCTCTTAGTCCCAGGAGCAAACAACGAACAAAACAACAAGCACAAACAAAGACTTCCCTCCACCAAGATTTGAAAGTATCTTGTCCCCCTATTGGTCCTCTGGTCAGGTGCCAGCCAGGTTTACTGAGCTTCTTAACTCTTTACAGGTAAAAGAGACATTAACCCTTAACCATCTGTTTATGACATGGCAAAAGACATATCTGGCTTCAAGACTAAGCTTGATAAGTTTATGGAGGGGATGGCATAATGGGATAGCCTAATTTTGGCAATTAATTCGTCTTTGACTACTAGCAGTAAATATGCCCAATGGCCTGTGATGGGATGTTAGACGGGGTGGGATCTGAGTTACTACAGAGAATTCTTTCCTGGATGTCTGGCTGGTAAGTCTTGCCCACATGCTCAGGGTTTAGCTGATCACCATATTTGGGGTTGGGAAGGAATTTTCCTCCAGGGCAGATTGGCAGATGCCCTGGGGATTTTTCACCTTCCTCTGCAGCATGGGGCACAGGTCACTTGCTGGAAGATTCTCTGCACCTTGAAGTCTTTAAACCATGATTTGAGGACTTCAATAGCTCAGACACAGGTTAGATACAGGAGTGGGTGGGTGAGATTCTGTGGCCTGCATTGTGCAAGAGGTCAGACTAGATGATCCTAATCATCCCTTCTGACCTTAAAGTCTATGATTCTATGATTCTGTGATTGGAAAAAGGAAAACATAATGCCTATATTTCAAAAAGAGAAGAAAGAGAACCTGGGGAGCTACAGACTGGTCACCCTCACTTCAGTCCCCATCAAAGTCATGAAGCAGGTTCTCAAGGAATTCATTTTGAAGCACTTGGAGGAGAGGAAGGTGATTAGGAACAGTCAAACGGATTCACCAAGGGCAAGTCATGCCTGACCAACCTGATTGCCTTCTATGATGAGATAACTGGCTCTGTGGATATGAGGAAAGCAGTGGGCGTGATATATCTTGACTTTAGCAGAGCTTTTGATACGGTCTCCCACAGTATTCTTGCCAGCAAGTTAAAGAAATATGGATTGGAAGAATGGACTATTAGGTGAATAGAAAGCTGGCTAGATTGTTGAGCTCAACCACAGGTGCCAACTTCCCCTCTTTCCCCTGAATGCTCAACCGCCCCCGTACCAGCCCCGTCTCTTCCTCACCTCCTCCCCTGAGTGTGCCATGTTCCCATTCCTCCTCCTTCTCCCAGATCTTGCTAAGCACCACCAAACAGCTGTTTGGCAGCAGCTGGGCAGGAAACGCTGGGAGGTAGGTGGAGAAGCGGGGATGCGGCGTGCTCAGAGGAGGAGGAGGAGGTGAAGTGGAGGATGAGGGGAGCTTAGCTGCCAGTGGGTGCAGAGCACCCACTAATTTTTCCCCGTGAGTGCTCCAGCCCCAGAGCACCCACGGAGTTGGCGCCTATCGGATTAATAGGTAGTGATCAATAGCTCGATCTCTAGTTGGCAGCCGGTATCAAGTGGAGTGCCCCAGGGGTCAGTGGGATGAAAGATGGGATGAATTGCACCCTCGGCAAGTATGCAGATGACACTAAGCTGGGGGGAGAGGTAGATATGCTGGAGGGTAGGAATAGGGTCCCGAGTGACCTAGACAAATTGGAAGATTGGGACAAAAGAAATCTGAGAGGTTCAACAAGGACAAGTACAGAGTCCTGCACTTAGGAAGGAAGAATCCCGTGTACTGCTACAGGCTGGGGACTGACTGGTTAAGCTGCAGTTCTGCAGAAAAGGACCTGGAGATTACTGTGGATGAGAAGCTGGATATGAATCAACAGTATGCCCTTGTTGCCAAGAAGGCCAACGACATATTGGGCTGTATTAATAGGAGCATTGCCAGCAGATTGAGGGAAGTGATTATTCCCCTCTATTCAGCACTGGTGTATTATTCCCCTCTATTTGAACCTAGAATATTGTGTCCAGTTTTGGGCCATTCACTACAGAAGGGATGTGGTCAAATTGGAGAGTCCAGTGGAGGGCAACAAAAATAATTAGGGGGCTGGGGCACATGACTTATGAGGAGAGACTGAGGGATCTGGGCCTATTTAGTCTGCAGAAGTGAAGAATGAGGGGGGATTTGATAGCAGCCTTCAACTACCTGAAGGGGGGTTTCAAAGAGGATGGAGCTCGGCTGTTCTCAGAGGTGACAGATGACAGAACAAGGAGCAATGGTCTCAAGTTGCAGTGGGGGAGGTCTAGGTTGGATGTTAGGAAACACTATTTCACTCGGAGAGTGGTGAAGCACTGGAATGGGTTCCCTAGGGAGGTGGTGGAATCCCCATCCTTAGAGGTTTTTAAGGCCCGGCTTGACAAAGCCCTGGCTGGGATGATTTAGTTGGGGATTGGTCCTGCTCTGAGCAGGGGATTGGACTAGATGACCTCCTGAGGTCTCTTCCAGCCCTAATATTCTGATTCTATGATTCTGTGAGTGAGGCAAAGAAGTCAGAAATGCTTACAAGAAAAATAAAAATAAAACGTTTGCTAGGATATACTTAAGGAAACTATCTCACCATGTGCTCCAGCAGATTACAGACGAAACTTTTCAGGTCAGGACACCTGCTCCAGCGTCCAATGGCTGTTTACTTTTGTCTTCGCAGGTGCTGTCAATTAGGAAGCCTGGAGAGAGATGGAGGTGCCTTGAGGTGTTTGTCGCTCCTTTTTATAGTTTCAGTCAGCCTCTCAAAACACTTTTCCAGCTGAGACAAGGAGACAAAGCGTCTACTTGATGACTCTGTTGACTGCTTACATGCAAATTAAGGCAACACATTCCTTTGTTTAGGACAGACCTGTTGGCCCACTTCTGCTTGAGCGGGCTATGAGGTTTGGAACTTACATTAATAACATCCTACAGGGGCATCTTATAACTTCACATACGATATTGTGGCATATTTTATCAGGACAATAGTGACCAGCAAATTGTGAGTTTTTAAATGTTACCTTACAAGGCAGATGTTGTACAAAGATGATGACAATAGTGTCATCTGTCACATACAGTAAGAAACGTGTTAAGGTTCTGATGTTCTAGAAGCTATGCAACAATAGCTTGTAGAGTATATGTTACAATTTATCAATTAATATTTCAAGATGACAAGTAATTACGTCTTGAGCAATTCTACAATGACTGTTATCACATGGTGGGGTGCAATCCAGACCAATGAGGCATTGTGTCACTCCCTGCCCCACACCACTGTGTGCCTTAAAGTGCTTTGCTGATGCAGAACCCAACCTGGGCCTCTTACAAACAGCATGAAGCTCACACGGTGGGGGTCTCTATATAGCTGCAGTCCTGGCTTAGTAGCGCTGACCCCAGCAACCTGTCAGCTACAAACCAGCCATACTCTGGTTTCCACCAGCCTTGGTTACTATCTGCAGGATGACCTCAACACACTCCCAGTACCATATTTTCACCCACAAATGTGAGTTCTGCACTGTCCAGCCCTCTCCTGACAGTTCAGATATTGGAGGTCTGTTGCCCCTTTAAGGATTCAATGTACAACAGTTTGCTACTTTAATTTGAGCCACCAAACAATTCAGTTTAAACACAAAACTGATTTGTTTTGATTAAAGAATAAAACAAGTTTATTTAACAACAAAGAGAGAGATTTTGAGTACAAGTATAAGGCATTAAAGTGAGAAATGGTTACAAGGGAAATAAATATAAAATGCTTTCTAGTAGCTAAAACTTAACAAACTAGACTGGGGTCAAGATAAAATTCTACTTGCACTGCTGTTGCTCCGGGGCGGGTGATATATTCACACCTCCGAGTGACATAAGTTATACTGACATATGTGTAGTAGGCTATAGTAGAAGAATCTCTTGTTGATTGGTTGCTAGCTTTTAGCTATCTGCTATTCTGAATCCAGTTTACACCTGTCACGGAGTGTGGGGGAGTCCGGCCCTGCACCCCTCTTCCTGGGACCCACAGTGACTCTTAGCCAGCCAGTAAAACAGAAGGTTTATTGGACAACAGGAACACAGGTTACAGCAGAGCTTGCAGGCACAGTCAGGACCCCTCCACCGAGTCCTTCTGGGCTTTCAGGGTGCTTGGATCCTAGCTAGGATACCCTGAATTCCGCCCACACAGCCCCAAGCCCAAACTCAAACTGCTTCCCTCCTGCCACTCCCTTCCTTTGTTCCCCTTCTCGGGCAAAGGTGTTTGACCTTTCCCCTCCCTTACCTAGCTCAGGTTACAGGCCCTGGCATCGTCCATCCCCTAAAGTCCTCCCCTGCTCTCCCACTCCCCACACAGACAGTCCCTACTGCATCACAACACCTTCTAATTTCCCTTTTACGCATGAACTACTGTTTATTGGCTTCACTGAGGTTAGACTTCCAAAGTTCATGCAACTTTTTGTTTGGCTCAGATAACCTCTTGAACCAAGCTTGTTATTCACCAGTTTTCTTTTGTCTTCCTCATTTCTTCTTTGTTTGTGTGAGATTCTTTTATTGTGTCTGTAAAATGTAAGGCTCTTACTTTCTTTACTTTTTGACCTTAGGCCTTTTCTGAGTAGCTTCCTCATTTTATTCAACTGTCCCTTTGCAAAGTTTAGTGAAATTGTGACAGTTTTTGGATATTGAACCTATTTGTTGATCTGCAGTTCTGGCCACTATTACTGAATGGCTCACCTACTGTTAAGTATTAAACTCTTGAATTGTCTCTATGAAACTGCACTTGGGTTTCCAGGACAAGCCTGATAACCCTTGAAAATCCACAAAGGAATATTGGTTTCAGAATTGGTAGGTTAAATATGGAGCTGAGTGTGGCCCCAAATGGGGCAGAGGTGCAGTTAACCCCCAAAATGAAATATATATGGTTGCAGCAAACATGGGATCTAACGACAGTGAATTTCCAGTAAGTGCCAATAGTAGTGAAAGCAAGTATTGTAGAAGTAAAAAACAAAGAGAAACTGTCTCAATCTTTTTGGGGAAAAGAATAGTGAAAAGAGACAGACAGGAAAGATAAGATATAGGCTGCTTGGAATATAGAGAGAGAGTATTGTTGTGGCTGTGTTGGTTCTAGGACAACCAAAGATATTAATTCACCCGCCTTGTATCTCATAACCGGAGAGCTTCCCTTTGTCAGAAGTTGACCAAGGCATAGTTGGATAACCTGCTATACTCTAAGGACCAGGAAAGAAACGATTGTCTAGGACTCTAAGGGAGACCCAGAGTGGGGGGAAACTTTGGAGATGTCTCCTGAGAGGGAATCAGGGATGAACTGGACAGGGGCAACAACCAGCCTTCACCCAAACAGAATATATTTCTTCAGCCCCAGCTATGAAAAAGAGAACAGGTAGAGAAGGAGAAACTGCAGCTGGAGAAAGACAAACTGTGCTTGGAAGCCCAGTAACTTGCAGGCCAGGAGAAGCAATATTGTAGAGAAGGGGATCAATATTATATCTCAATATGATATTATATATTATCTGTCAATATTATATCACAATAGCATCATTCTATTTACAACAAGCTAGAGAATCCATGAAACAGAGTCATAGGTCAACATCTTATATTAAAAATGCCAGTGTTTATGCACTGTTGAGGAATTGTAAGTATTTCCGTGGTGGAGGGGGACCATTGTCCTCCAGGAACTACCTCCCTAGTGGGGGGTAGTTAGGCAAATTCACTCAGGTTGTAACAACTCCAGAAAGAGGCTCACACATGGTGGTTCAGACTGGATTCTCCAGGGACCAACACACAAAACTAGGAATTTTAGTTAAAAAGCTTGAGTTAAAACTGACTCAGGGCTGACTTTCTAATCCAGCAAAGAGATAGGTCCTCTGGTCCAAATCTTTAGGGAAGGGTCAGAAGGGCTTTGGCCAGCTGAAGCCCCTTAAGACTTGGGGACTAGTTCTGAGCAGAGGCCATGGGAAAAACCCTGGTGTGGAGTTTGAAGGACTAATCATCAGCCAGACCCCATGTTGGCATTACAGGGTGATCTCTGGTAAGCATATTAGCATGCACATAGGTTTTCTCTGTTATGCTTTTACCTTAATAATAAAAGTGGTTGCTTAGAAAGAACTATGTGGTAGCTTATAACTGTTGGCAGGTACGCTGTCTACTGTCTCTGAGGAGAGAAGTGAAGCGGGCCTGCTTAGGTGGTCTGTCTTTTGGGGAATAACAGGCTTGTTGCATGGAACTGTTCAACCTGGAAATACTCATTCAGAAGGGAGAGAGACGTGGGTATCCGCCCAAGAGAAGGGACAGTTGAGAAGCCTGGAGACTAGAGTGGGTGCCCTTATTGGACCAGAGAAGGTGAAATACAGCTGCAGGTGCCCTGAACTGTGACACTCATCACAACTCCTGAGATGGAGAGTCCTGTCATTGAGTATAATGTTATCAAACAGGTTGTTATCCGGAATGGCCAGATGACACAGAACTCCCAACACTCCATAATTTGTCAATGGCTTTTCCCCATGTTCAGCAGAAAAGAGAAGAAAATGTTGGTACACTTGCTCAGGGCTCCAAAGTCTGGGGACCTTGGAATGGTCTCAGTGGGGAAATGTGGGGTTTCAATTAAAAAGGGCACAAAATATACTTGAAATGTCAGAATCTCATAAATTGCCCTTCTGTTGGCATATCAGCCATTTTTGATCTGGGATTCATAGTCAGTGGCCAGAAAGGTTAGCGAGACCCTACTCAGAATTCCACAGGGGTCATCACATTAAGTCAGCAATTCCATAAGTAATATAAGACAACCTTATACTAAACCTCACCAACACACAGTGCTGGAACATCTACAAATGATCCAATAAGTAATTCCACTGCTGGTACCAGGCCTAACCCTGAACCAAGATAGGGTAAAAGAATGAAGACATTTGGATGTGATACTCTAAGAATGGTCATACTGGGTCAGACCAATGGTCCATTTAGCCCAGTATCCTGTCTTCTAACAGTGGCCAATGCCAGGTGCTTCAGAAGGAATCAACAGAACAGGTAATCATCAAGTGATCTATCCCATGTTGCCCATTCCAAGCTTCTCCTAGTTATAATGACACCAGGTGAAATCAAAAGCTGGGAATTCACATGCTTGTAATGCATTAGGCTAGATACGACATGTTAATTTTGATCACCTTAGCAAGGAGATACAGGAGGCTATGTAATCCATGCTACAAGTGGAGGCAAGGACTTTTGCAAAGCATGTCATGACATAGGCCAGGTTGAGAGTTTAAAAAACACATAAAGCTCCATGACTCCCAACCAGTACAGAAGGGTTAGTTAGCAGTCCGTTACCAGCAGGTAAAAGACTATTTGCAGGGCCTACTAACTATGGCTGGATCATTGGGTCCAGCTTTCCCTACTCTTCACTGGTTTTCTTTGTGTGGAAGGATGGAAATTTATGGCTCGTTACTGAGTACCAAGAGCTGAATCAAAAGACAATGTCAGGTTGTCAACCCCGTCCTGATATATAGGATGTTAGATGGTTTGGGTAGGAATTCATGGTTCTCAGTTCTAGACCAGAGGAAGGCCTACCATCAAGGGTTCATAAGCACTGAGAGTTGAGGAGAAAATCAAGCTGGAGCAGAAGGAAACTATCCCATAGCTGAGCTCCTCCTTCCAGATGATGTCATGGTGTCCTCTCGCACTGAGGCTACCCCTCCAAGGCAGGGGACCCCAGTTATGTGGAAGAGATAGGTAGTAGCAAAGGGGTATTTAGTTATTAGAAATATAGATAGTTGTATTTGTAATGACTAGAAGGACTACATTGTGAATTACCAACCAGTGCAAAGATTGTGGCCATCTAGACAGACTTACAAGCAGTGCTGGGGAGGACCCAGTAGTTGTGATACCTGCAGGTACCAATGACATAGAGAATATTTATATTCTTTATATGAGCTGGAAGAAAACATAAAATCATCACTGATAAAATCTGCAAATGACTCAAAAATAGGAGGAATGGCAAATAAGGAAGAGGACAGGTCATGGATACAGTGATCTGGGTCGCTTGGTAAGCTGGGCACAAGCAAAGAATACGTGTTTCAATATGGCTAAATACAAATGTATACTTGGTGGCCATAGTTACAGGGTGAGGGACACTGTACTGGGAAGTAATGACTATGAAAGAGAGTTGGGGGTCCTGGAGGATAATCAATTGAACATGAGTTCCCAATATGATGCTGTTGCCAAAAGATCTAATGTGATCCCAGGATGCAGGAACAAGGGAATCTTGAGCAGGAAAGGATATTTTACCTCTGTATTTGACACTGGTGGAATACTGTATCCAGTTCTGATGCCCACAATTCATGAAGGGTGTTGATAAATTGGAGAGGATTCACAGAAGAGCCATGAAAATGACTGAAGGACTGAAAAACATGCTGTATAGTGACAGACTCAAGAAACTCAGTCTATTTAGCTCAACAAAGAGAATGTTAACAGATGACTTGATCAATCTGTACGTGGGGAACAGAAATTTGATAATGGGCTCTTTAAACTAACAGACTGAGGTATAACAAGATCCAGTGGCTAGAAGTTGAAGCTAGACAAATTCAGACTGGAAATAAGACATAAATGTTTAACTGTGAGAGTAATTAACCATTGGAGCAGGTTACCAAGAGTCATTGTGAATTCTCCATCACTGGCAATTTTTAAATCAAGATTTAATGTTTTTCGAAAAGATCTGCTCTAGGAATTATTTTGGGGATGTTTTCTGTCCTGTGTTATATAGGAGAAGTGTCTAGATTATCACAACGGTCCCTTCTGGCCTTGGAATCTATGAATATATTAACCCTCTAATTTTTCATCAGTTGAATCCTGTCTCAACTTTTCCATTATTTTGCCTGGGGCTGACGTTAAGCTAGCTGGCCTATAGTTATCCCGGTCATCCAACTACTTTTGTTTTAAATATTCACACAATATTAGCACTCTTCCAGAGTTCTGGAATTTCCCTGCAATTATTCCCCACCACAATTATTTCCAGTCTTATCAAATTGCACTTATCCATGTAAGTACCAGATTATGCCCAGCTAAAGACAAGGTGGAAGTATGTCCCAGAGATCCTCAGTTTTTCTTTTAGATATGTCTCACATATGTTGTCAGTTGGCTTGCATATGTGTCTTTCTGTGTGCTGTCCACAGCTCTGTGCAGATGCCTAGTTTAGCAGATCTTGTCCCAATTTCTTATTGCTCTGCTTTTAGTTGGGTCATGGCAACAATTTCTCTATTTGCCTTTTTTAATGTTCCCTGATGAGTTGGTTATGGAAGTTACTAACTTCCATAACCAGTACAAATAATTTCTTTACCAATTTCTTTTCTCTTGCCTTTATATTGTTTGCTGTGATTAATTTGTTAATTTTTATTTTATATTTGGTTAAACAGGTTAGCAATGTTATGCACAGTGTAAATGGTGTACTATTTCTTTTTCACGTCAGGGACAGTGACTGACACTGACACTTAACAGTGATGTCAGTTGGCTTGTGTGTATGCATTCTTTACATATGCCGTCTCCAGCTCTGGACAGAGAGCTGATTCAGCCGACCTTGATAGCACTTCCCAGTCTGGTTAAGTGCTGGAGACTGGAATGTTGTTGCCTCGGTAACGCTGTTGAGGCTGCTCATTGCTTCTGTCCTTGGAGCTTCAGTGTTATTAATAGTGCAGCGTGTTAGTTCAGCAGACACCAATGTTACTCATAAAGGAAGACCACAGGCATGGTTCAGTGATGAAGGCAGTGAGCCAGGTTTACTGTCAGTGAAGCACAGAACTAGCTCTCTAGATCAATGTCTACAGTTACACTAACACAAGTATGCTCATTACAAGGGACTCAGCTCAGTCTGCAGTGGGACTTTCTGCAGCCCCCCCAGCTGGACAAAGGGTTAAGGTGAAGCATCCCAACATTTATAGGCTGAAACAAACAACTGGAATACACAACTTGCACACCACATTACGTATTTTATGACATCTATTTGTTATCTCCCCTTGTTCCTGATATCTTGGACAAAACATCTCTATTCATTATTGTGTTAAACCATCTTATCTTGTAGTAGATTGGGATGTAACTGTGCTAGCTGGAATATATTTATGCAAATATCTAATGCCTAGTACACTAGCAACAACTTCTCCAAGTTCATGTACTGGACAGTCAGCTTGAAAGCATCTACTTTAATACTTGGCCTGACTTTGGTTCACAGTCTCTGGTTCAGGCCTTGGATCTTGTATCTGGCCCAGTGCTCCAGGATCTCTCTCTCGCTTTCTACTATAAGATGTTTCTAGTTTTTCCACACATATTGAAAGTGTGTTGATTGAGACAGTGAAAAATGGAAACCTAAGTCCCCAACCACCTGGAATAGTGAGGATCACAAAATTAACTGACAATGAAACTCTTTCACCATTCAGTTCCCTAGAAGTTAAGGAACCGCATAGTAAAATATCGCTCTCTTCACCTGTTCTATGGATGCATCACAAAATAAAAATCTGTTGCCTGGGAAGAATGAAGAAATGTGCATTTCTCAACTTCATCTAGGAAGAAGCAGTAAATATTTCCACTTAGCCCAGCCTATCTCTAGAGGTATTTCCTCTTGACAAAGTCCAGC
This sequence comes from Gopherus flavomarginatus, assembly GCF_025201925.1. Taxonomy (NCBI): domain Eukaryota; kingdom Metazoa; phylum Chordata; order Testudines; family Testudinidae; genus Gopherus; species Gopherus flavomarginatus. The sequence goes on along the minus strand of NC_066635.1, from coordinate 3,200,579 downwards.
TCAAACTCTGTGAGTGCCCGCCCTGAGATCAGTGCAGCTGCTATAAAAGACCAAGTCACTGAGCTATCCTCACCAGCTGAGCAGAGATGGCAGGTGAGTTGCTGTTACTGTTTACTCTCTTTTATGGCTTTGCCATTTGTAATAAACTAGGCAGCGTGTTTCTGCTTGAGGGCATGACAAGCCACGCGTGGTAAGGAAGAGTCAGAAATGGGCAGGAGTGGAGCTGCAGGAGCCCTGGCCCTCCTTCTTTCCTTTTGGGTGAGGGAAATCGATAAAGAAATGGGAAGAAAAGGAGTCCCCTCTCCCCCTCTTCCTCTGTTCCAACCCCATCCCTTCAGGAGGAAACCCTGGGATACCTTACAGTAAAGGACTGTGGGGGTTAGAAAACACTAGTTGTTGAGAGGAAAGTGCGAGAATCTTTCCATTAAACAAACGGGGGCTAACCTGCCCTTCCCAACCCCCAGCATTATGGAGCCTCATCATTTATTTTACCTAGAGATTGATTTAAACCTTGAAACACGAGGTCCAATAACTCGTCTAAAATGTATGTTAGCACTAACTGCTCTAATTGTGGATATTCTTTTATCCATCCAAATCTTCAGGCCCCTTTTCAATCTCACTAAATTATTGCCCTCAGTGACATCCTGTAGCAGTGAGTTCCCCAGTCTAATTACCCACTGTGGGAAAAAGCATTTCTTTTAATGCCAGTTTGGAATTTTCCATTTTTTAATTTCCTCAACTGGCCCTTTTTTCTTGTATTGGGAGTCAGGCAGAATAGAAGCTCCTGATCTCCCTTCTCTAGGCAGAGCTTTGTTATACATAGAACTAGTAGAACCACTTACATTGAAGTTTACCCAACAAGCCCCATTGTAAGACTCAATTTTAATGACTCACAACCTTGCCAAACTTTAACTTTTTGGCTGAAATTTTCCTTGATGAGTTTTTCTTTGATGAGTCTCAGTCTCAGAAAAATGGTTTATCCATTTCTCAGAATAAGATTAGGGAAAAATAAATTTACCCCATTAAAAAAATTCTTACAGTAGTTTGAGACGTTATAGCACCTCCGTGCTTTAATACTATGTTCTCTGAAAAACCGAGTCCTGTGTATCACAAAATTGAGCACCTAATTGATTTACCTTCTCTGTGCTTCAGTTCTCCATCTGTAAAATGGGGATAATGACACCCCCTCAGATCACAGGAGTGTGTGAAAGTAGATCCATTAATTGTGAAGTGCTCAGAACCTCTAGCAATAAGCAGCACAGAAAATCTCAGGAGGAAAATAATTGTATTTTCAAAGCAGGTTTTGAATAGATTGCAGTAAATAAGGCCTGGGGCCACACACTGGACAGTGAGAGTAAGAAAAAATATTGAGTATGTGTTTTCAGTGAACACTGTCCATCCTATGCAAGGAATAAGGCAGTGGTCTTGCAGCCAGAAATAGACTGTATCACAATGCATATGCAGAAGAGGACCCAAGGTTGTACGGGCAACCTTAATTCTGGCATTTCCTAACTTTTGACTTCACTGAACAGTGATCTTTTAATGGAGATTGTGCATGGAATTGTAAATAGTTTTATCATCTCCCCTGTTATTCATTTCATCCTTCTCTCCCCGCCTTCCAGTCAGGCTTGTCCCTTCCTATAATCTTTACTGTCTGTTAAACACCTTCATGTATGTCCGCCCCCAATTTACCTCCACTCATCCCAACCTGTCCTCCACCCAGCTCAGCATCCTCGCCAACTCTCCTCAACCCTCTCCAGCTCAGTGCCTTTTGCTGAAATCCTCACTGACTGAGAACTTATCCTACCTAGCATCCCAAAGTCAGCACCCTCTCCCCTGTCCTGGCCTCACTCCAGGCTGACAAGTCCCTTTTCCCACCTGACCCCCAGACGCACCCTCCCCATAACTGTCTCAGGCTCAGAACCCCTCCCCTGCTCACAACTCCTCCCACCTGACCCCCAGCTCTAAAAGCTCTCTTCCTACCAAACTTCCATCCCCAGAGCACTGAACTCTTGCCCCTCCAGCTGACCTCCAAGCTAAGTCAGAAATCCCCCATCCTGGCCAACCTCAAACAGGCAAAAATCACAAGACAGGCTCCAAAAAACTCCCTTGTGATCAGGATAAAAATAGATAAAAATAGTTTAAAATTGTAGATTTTATTTGTTTTCTGGTTTCTGAGAATTTATGGTGGCAATCCCAATTTTCAAGCTTTTCTCTGAGTCATAGAAGGGACCACCCAATTGAGTCTGACCTCCTGTACCTCATGGGCCAGTAATCCCCACCAAATTACCCCTGTATTGAGCCCAAGAAATTGGCTTGGACTAAAATATTGCAGCCCTCAGGAGGCTAAACTATTGTGAGGGACAGGCAGAGGACAGGAAGGACAAGGTGCACCCATGCCAGAGGCTCCTGCAATGGCAGGGAACTGATTTCATGAAATGTGCCCAGATGATCTTAGGAAGCCCCCATGCTGCAAAGGAAAACAAAACCCAAAAGTTACTGCCAATCTGATCTGGGCGCAAAATCCTTCACCCACAAATCATTGTCTCATTTGCAAACTTTATCAGCAGCAAATCCATGTTTCCTTCCAGAACACTGATACAAATATTCAGGAAACAGAGCTGTGGAAGTTGATCTCTTTCAGTGGGTGCATGACATCCATGGGCCTTTTACCTCCTTTAATTATTGCTAATAACCGAGGTGTATTTGTGTTTCTCTCCAGGGATGAAGCCAGGGATCCCCCTCTTCGGATTCTTGATGACTCTGAGCCTGTGCCAGGCATCTGGATCTTCCATAAATGGTACTGTCCCCTTTCTTCTGCTGCTGATGCTCTGCATTAGGGGTTAATGCTTTGTGGTGGGATCCAAAGTCAAAACTCACTGTGCCCCCCCCCCGGTCTATAAAAGTTTGAAGTGTTCCTTCTCCCACCCAAAATAAAACTTATGCCTGGGAAGTAAACAGTCACTATGAATATCCAAGGACTTCAGAGAACCTGATCATTATCCCCTTTTTACAGATGGGAAAACTGAGGCATAGAGAGGGTCAGGGCTGGCTCCAGGCACCAGCAAAGGAAGCAGGTACTTGGAGTGGCCAATGGAAAGGGGTGGCATGTCCGGGTTTTCGGAGGCAATTCAGCGGCGGATCCTTCAGTCACTCTCGGAGCAAAGAACCCGCCACCGAATTGCTGCCTTAGAGTGAAGTGGTACTGTAGAGCTGCCACCGAAGTGCCACCGATCACAGCTTTATCTTTTTTTCTCTCCGCTTCGCCACTGGAGCTGGAGCTGGAGCCGGAGCTGGAGTGGGTAGATGCCTGCCTCCAGGACAAAAAGAGTCACATACAGTAGAACCAAGAACAGAACCCAGGTTTCCTAATACACAGTGCACTAGTATCCATATCCAGAGCCATGCTGACTCACTAGTGTCCTCTGTAGTAAAACAAAATGAATTGGCAATATAATGAAAAACACTCTATGTCCTAAAGGGGTTGCTTTTGCATCCACACCATATCTCACACCCTCCCTCAAAAAAGTTAACATTTGCTTGGGAAAGTTTTGGCAAAAACAGGGCAGCTCTTTTTTTTTTACAATAAATAAACCACTGATTCCAGGCTTATTCTCCTGCTAAATTTCAGTTCTCAGCTCACGGAGGCACTAGAGCTCTTCAAGGAAATGGCTGGAAAAAAAAGTTGGCAAAAGTTCATTCATGGAAACAGCTGAACTGTTTTGCTTAAACTTGCCAGAAATATTCAGCCTGAGGCAGAAAGCACTCCTGGAACGTTCCAGCCCCTGAAAGATTAAAGATTGGCCAAGTTCTAACAACGGAAAATAGGGTGCTATAATGGGAAGTCCTGGGCAAGTTCTATAGTAAAGGTCACCACCAATGTCCCCTATAATTAGACCTCAGCTGTAAAGATTTATGTGCATAAGTGTTTATGCACTGAAAAAATCCATGGACTCTTGCTAGGATTAAAGGTTCTATAGAAATGGTTATGACTAAAAATTGCTCAGTAGAGTCTTGGAGGATGTACAGACTCTGCATACAGTTTTGATTCAAATTACTTCAGCATATAATGAATTGAAAGGCCCCAACTCATGGCTTCTTCCAATAAGCCAGCAAGTAACAACAGCCACAACATAATTGTGCTTAATAGCGAAGGGAAATAAGGTACAAAAATGATCACAGTGACACTAAATGTAGAAAAGGGGATTTCAGTACAATAAGGAAGCTCTTCAGAAAAGCCCTAATACCAAGAGCAAAGGAAGCAACACCCTTAGATCTGTTCACCTAAGAAAACAGTAGTAGCGTTATGCAATCTGCTGAGCAGGAAAAGAAAAGTAAATGGCAACGTTCAACTCTTCAAGAGGTTATCTGAGCCCGAGAGAAATTCTCTGGGATTTGGAAATCCAGCCCCAGCCAAGCCAATGACAAGAACACACACTACAGCAGTCAATATGTAAGAGGGAAAGGAGGAGGGCTGGGATGGATTTTGTACAGTAAATAGTTGAAGGTATAAACACAATGAGAAATTCTCTAGAAGAAGCAGGAAGCCCACTAAAGAATCAGTGGGTCCACTGACTTACCAGAGGGTTAAATAGAGCAGTTAAAATTGAGAAGGATATTGTTAAAAAACTAACATTTCTTTCATCAGCCTTGTATATTCATAGATTCCAAGGCCAGAAGGGACCAGTGTTATCATCTAGTCTGACCTCCCATGTTACACAGGCCACAAAAGTTCCCCAAAATAATTCCTAGAGCATATTTTTAGAAAAACATCAGCTCTTGCTTCAAAATTGTCAGTGATGGAGAATCCATAGTGACCCTTGCTAAATTGTTCCAGCAATTAATTACTCCAGCTGTTCATAATTCACGCCTTATATCCAGTCTGAATTTATCTAGCTTCAACTTTCAGCAATTGGATCATGTTAGACCTTTGTCTGCTCGACTGAAGAGCCCAGTATGAATTATTTGTTCCCCATGTAGATACTTTCAGATGTAATCAAGTCACCTCTTAACCTTCTATTTGATAAATTAAATATGATGAGAGACTCCAGATGTTCAAGCTCAGGCAGATTTTCTCATCCTTGTGTCATTCTCATGGCTCTTCTCTGACCCTCTCTTCAATTTATCAACATCCTTCTTGAATTGTGGACCCTAGAACTGGACACAATATTCCAGCAGCAACCGGACACAGTTGGCAAATTTATATGCAGATGACACAAAGTTATTCGGGTTAGTCAAGCCCTGGAAGACTGTGAGATACTTCATACAGATCTATCCAAGCTAAGTGAATGGGCAGATGAAATTCAGTGTTAATGAAAAATACTCATAAACGGTACAAGGCTCTAAATTAATGGTATCAACTCAGGAAAGTGACCTGAGCTTCACTATAAACAGCTGAATAAAGCCCTTTGCCCAATATACAGCTGTGGTCAAAAAAGCAGACAGAATGTTCTGACACGTAAGGAAGGGGATGAAGAGGGATAAGGAAAACATGGCTGTTATATAAATCAGTTCCCTCGTCTGGGATACTGTGTTCGGTGTTGTCCATCCCATCTCAGAAAAGGAGAATGTATCATTCCAGGGCCTTCAGAGAAGGGCAATGAGAATGATTAGGGAACGGCAAAACTCTCCTCTGGAGAGAGACAGAAAAGACTGGGATTGTTTATGTTAGAGAGGGGACATGAAAAATTACACAAAACAACAGTCTAGGTAAGTTACACAGGGAGCTGTCAGGTGCTGGCTCCAGGCAGTCAGGCCTGCTGGTGGGAGTGGAGGTTGAAGCTAGGTGGTCAGAGTCTGTCAACAAGCCAAACTACCTGGAGTCAGGGCTGGAGCAAGGTCAGAGCAGGGCATGGGCAGGCTGGGGCAGGAACCAGCACTGGATCAGAGGCAGGCTGGGAATCTAGAGTCTGTTACATGGCAAGGAAGCAGGAGGGTCACTGCCCAGCTAGTGCTGTTGCATGGACTAACTTGCAGCTCTGATGGGGTAGGGGAAATACCTGAGCGTGGGGGTCACCTGACCCAGGCTCTGCTCAGGGATAGGCTGCTGCCCCGTGCCTGAGGGCTGAGTCACTGCAGGCTCTGTTGGAAGGGTTGGGTAGTTGGGTCTAGACTCCTTCTCAGAAATCCTAGTCCTCGCCCAGGCCAAACCTGATCTTAGAAACACCATATGTCCTGAATCTGCAGAGTGTCTGAGTTCTGTAGCCCTCCTTGGTTTCTTAGCACTATTACACTGATTGTGTCAGCTGGGAATGAAGGTAGACCAGGATCCTGCACTTCGGTGTGTCTGGGGAGAGAAATGGATTCATGGAGCAATGGAAATTTTAGTGCTTACAATTTGTATGCAACATTTGCAGGAGGACACTCAGAAATTTTTTTGTGTACAGCCATTCTAGCGCAGAAAGTTTTCCCTACATAAAACCTTTTCACTACAAACCTGTCCCCTGACAAATCCCTGTTTCTGAGTAAACTCATCATATGGAAAGTCTAGAGACTTAAGATATAGAAAGTTTACTGACTAAAGACACCCATAGCTAAAGATACTCTGGCCAAAAATATGCACATTTGAAGTTTTAAATTCCATCATTTTGATGTCAGCCACTGAAGGATAAAAAGACTGAGAAGTTACAGCTGCATTGATGAAAGCTGTAGGCTTGCAGTTGGACCCACCCAGCTTTATCTGCAGTGATCGGGGTAAGGAAATTGAGTCACAGTTATTACACAATGTTTGCTGACAACTCTAGGTAACCAATGTGAGGACCAGTGCTGCCCACCTTATGAATAATAAGGGAGTGGAGAGAGTAGACGCAAGTATTACACTAGAATGGCAGCTTCCCAACTCCAGGGGGCTGGAGCAGGCATCTGGGAGCCACCAGCTGGAAGGCTTATTTTTTAGGTTGAATTTTGAACCTGAAATGAAGGTGAATAGCTTCCCCTTAAAAGCTCTGAAACCAGAAGGCTAATAACCTTCTTCCTCTCTCCCAACATAAAACCCTTCAACTTCTCATGTGTTTTAAGCCAACATCATGTGCTTTTTATATGACTCATGATTTTTGAACCCTTGGGGTTATCAATACCGGTAGGACCTCAGTTGGTAGCAGGGATTGAGCCTGAGGAGAACTGGGCTGTGTCTTGGATGACTGGGACCTCAGATCACTGGCCATAGGTCTTGTGGGAGAAGAGAGAATTGAGAAAGCAGATGCAGACAGGGTCAGCTTCAGCTTTGAGCTAAAGAATGGCTGGCTATCCAAAGTTTCTAACTATTAATTTCCTTCCTGGAACACATCCTGGTCCTCTTGAGAACTGGAAAATCAAAAGCTCTATGATTAATAGAGCATAAGGCTAGAAGGGACCATTAGATCATTTAGTGTGACCTCACCTATATGAACAGGACATTCAATTTCACCCAGTTATCCCTAGGTTTAACTTCATTTCACGTCTCCCTTTCTTTAGCTCTTTGAACCTTTTTCTATAGCTCTATTATATATGAACAACTTTCTGAATCAAATTCTCAATCAAAACTCAGTCTTGGCTTTAAGTGCCTAAAGGTGAATCCAGCAAGTTCACAGCATGAAGGAGAATAAATGTGCTCCTTTCACTTTGGGTCTGTGCAGTGAGCTGGTGGGAAGGCGTTGTCCTCATGTCCTGCTCTTTCCTCTCTTTGGACTAGATATCATGGAGACGCTGCCAGATCCATTCTTTCTGAGCAGCACTGATGAAGCCAAGGAGCTGGTGGATGCTGCATACAAGTACCAACGGGACAGGTCAGTTCACCTTATGTTATCCCTACTGGGGGGTACAATTTTACAAAAAACATGGGAACATGATACCATAATCTGAGGAGTTTCACTTTTGTACAAATATGTATTTGTTATGGTGACTTCATAGTTCAGGGTTCTGAAATTTTTCCTGGCCTGGATCACACCACGTGCACTAATCTCTTCCTTCCACAATGGCATGGACCACCTCCTCTCCCATTTGTGATCACACAGTACTGCTAAGGCAACTACAGCAATTGCTTACAGTGCAAAGTGATATTAGGAAAGTACACATATTTTAGCTTCTTTTAATGTGGCTCAGTCGGTGGAAATAAGGAGAGTCAGCAAGACACTGTCATTTGTGTTGAGTTTATCAAATAATGTTGATAACAATAATAATGTCATTACAGTGATTCTGTAGGGAGGAGTTTAACTGTTTCTAGTCTCAATAACAACACTGTCCAACCATTCTGGAAAATACCAGCCCCTCTCTCTGATATAGGAAATATGACATGTTTGGTCTGTAGCAGGGGAGAATTTTAGAGGAATGCTTCAGGTTATTGGACAAAGCACTTCTCAGAGATCATATTGGACTGTCCAAAATTAGGTGTAATTCCCCTTTAGAAACCCTACCTTTTTTGTGTGTGAAGCCTATTTAAAAATGTTTTAGGGTTAAGACCCTCCTTAAATTAAATCAAGAAACAAGCAAAGACACAGGTTTCTGGATTCTTTTCTGTGAAGATTATCAATAGTCATTGGGCTGGGGAAAAAAAATGACTCTGTAAAAGCCTGGCAAGCTCTCATCTGGGAGACCCAAGATCAAGTGCAGACAAAAGGGGGTATTGAACTGGGTCTCCCACAGTGTAGCTGAGTGCTGTAGCCACAGGACTAATGGTTAAAAGGGACGCTTCCTCCTTCTGCTCTCCTGTCCAGCCATTTTGTGAGGCTTGTCCTGCTTTGCTTTTGTTAAAATGCCTTAAATCAAGATGAAAAATTTCAAGTTTTGTCAAACTAAAACATTTTGTTTCAACATTTCAGAAACATTATTATTGTTATCAACATTATTTGATAAACTCAACACAAATTCACAAATAGATTTTGGTTGGCTTGAACTATATTTTTGGTGATTAAATTAACATTTTTGCCCATTGACTTATGCTATTCATCACAAGTTGGTATTAACTCTAATGCCTAATAATGACCATTTGAAAATCTAGTTATTCCAATGCTATTCATTTTTGCAGAAATATCCAGTTGATATCTTTATCTGCTCTGGCTAGACATTCCATTTATTTGCAAGGATGGAATAAGGTGGATAGTGCTACAAATTTAAACAGGTGTTGGTTTAGTGATGTAAGCACCACGCCCAAACAGAAAGATAATGTGCAGAACAGAGTTCCTCCTGGATCTTCCTTGCTCCTGGTCACACAGATTGCATTACTTGCTACTGTTGCTTTAGTCCACCTATGGCTGACAAGGAGACTCTTTATTCCTCTCCCACTGTGATACTTGTTACCACCATCTCCAGATTAAACTATTGTAGCTTCCTCTACCTGGGGCTGCAGGTGAAAATGTCACAGAAACTCCAACTTCTACAACATGTAGGCACCTGCCTTTTGTACAATTTCATGTATGTCCAGTCCCAGCCAGCAGCAGGATATTAACCCAGGGCATTTTGAAACAAAAAAGTTAGAATCCTTTTTCAAAAGTGAATTACACTTTGACAGCCCCAGATGGTCACTATGAAATGTGTCTCCTTATTTCCATTGCTGGGCTGTGGCCCCGTCTTTCAGTCATGGATCTCGCCATGGCTTTCCAGGCCGCTATCACCTCTGGAATGGATCACGGAAATACACCCTACATACAACTGTTGCCAAAGACCACTCTGAAACTCCAGCAGACACAGAATTCAGCTGCCCATTTACTCAGTAGTGTTTCCCCAGGGGCACATATGACATCTGTGCTTCTGAGTCTGCCCTAGCTCCCCATTCATCCAGGAGACATTCTGCAAGTTGTCTTTGACTTGGTAAGCTCTAGGAATAGGTCTATGCTGGGATAAAAATCCTGTGGCACTCAGAGCCTGGGTGAGCTCACTTGGGATCACAGGGCACAAGCACAGGGGCCAAAAATAGCAGTGTAAATGTTGGGGCTTAGGCTGGATCGTAGCCTCTGAGACCCTCCCCCTTCCCCCCCAGGATCTCAGAGCCCAGGCCTAATCACCTACACTGCTATTTTTAGCCCCACAGACGGAGCCCTGTGAGACTGAGTCAGCTGACCCAGGGCAGCTGCAGCCATGCCATGGATCTTTGATTGCAATGTAGATGTACTTTATGGGTCCTCGTTTCCTTAAAAGCAGTCATTCTACTTGTGGTCATGGATCTACAGGAGGCTGTTAAACTAATAACAAAAGGCAAAGGTAAAAAGAGGAAAGAGATTAGCATTCAGCCCAGCACAAATTTGAGATGCTGAGAACAAAATTGATCAAGGAAACAAACGACATAAAGAGAAGAAAATCTTGACTTGCCTATACACCCTAGGTAACAAACAAGCGGAATTAGAATTGCTCATTTATTAGCATAAATTAGATCTAGTTGGTATTGCTGAAACCTAGTAGGTTAGAATATTAAAATCAATGGTTATTACTTTTTTAGGAGGGATCGAGTGGGCAAGAGGGGAGGGGGACTGGCACTCTGTCAAAAATGGCATTGCCTGTTTCTGAATCCTGATAACTCAGAAGAAAATTATCTTGAATGCTTATGGAGCAATGTCCTAACAGATAAATCACAAGAAGGAGTAGCATTTAGTATCTGCTACAGATCACCAAACCCCCCCTAGGGAAGAGAACGCCCCCATCTACAATGGGTAGGAAAAAACTTGTGTGATCTATTTGAGTGACATATGCTGGAAGTCTCATGTTTCCAGTACTAAAACATCCTTGGAATTGCTAACCATTATTGGTGACAATTCCCTAACTCAAAAAGTGTTACAGCCAACATGAGGAAATTCTTTATTAGACTTTGTCCTATCAGATAAAGAGAAACGGCTCACACAACTGAAAATGAATGGTAGTTTAGGTACAAGTAATCATGATTAGATCACAGTTATAATGCGCAAGCAGAATAAAGGTAATAGTGTTGACATAATAGACTTCTAAGGTGTTTGACATAGTACCACATGACATTTTGATTAAAAAACTAGAATATAAAATTAACATGGCAAACATTCAATGCATTAAAAACAGGCTAACTAGTAGGTTTCAAAATGTAACTGTAAATGGGGATTCATCATCAAGCTGGTGTGTTTCCTTTGGGGTCCCACAAGTGCTATTTAACACATTTTTATCAATGAGCTGGAAAAAACATAAAATCACCGCTGATAAAGTTTGCAGATGACAAAAATTTGGGAGTGGTAAATATTGAAGGAGATTGGATTGTTTGGTAACATTGTGGTTTTTAATCCTGTCAAATTTAAATGTATACATAGGATATCAGGGTTGGAAGGGACCTCTGGAGGTTATCTAGTCCAACCTTCTGCTCAAAGCCAGACCAATCACCAGCCAGATTTTTTTGCCCCAGATTTTTAAATGGTCCCCTCAAGGATTAAACTCACAGCCTTGGGTTTAGCAGGCCAATGCTCAAACCACTGAGTTATCCCCCCCATACATCTAGGAACAAGGAGTGTAGACCGTACTTACAGGATGGAGGACTCTATCCTGGCAAATAGTGACTCTGAAAAAGGTTTGGGGGTCATAGTGAATAATCAGTTGAATGTGAGGTCCCGGTGTCATGCTGTGGCCAAAAGAGCTAAAGTGATCCTGGGATGCATAAACAAGGGAATCCCAAGTTAGAGTAAGGATGTTATTTTACCTCTGTATTTGGCATTGCTGATGGAACACTATGTCCAGTTCTGGTGCTCCCAATTTATAAAGGATTTGGATAACTTAGAGAGGGGGCAGAAAAGAGTAACAAGAATGATTAAAGGACTGGAAAACATCCCTTATGGTTAAGGCTACGATGTAGTCATGGGTATTTTTAGTAAAAGTCATGGACAGGTCATGGGCAATAAACAAAAATTCATGGCCTGTGACTTGTCCATAACTTTTACTATATACCCCTGATTAAGTGTTAGCTGGGGAGTCAGGGGGCTGCTGTTCTGAGGGGGAAGATGAGGGGGGGCTGCTGTTCTCAGGGGGGCCACCAAGGCCAGAGGCACCAGCTGTTGGAGGCCACTGAGCAGCAACTGAGGTGGGCTGAGGTCAGCTTAAACGGTCACAATGGTCCCTTCTGACCATGGAAAACGTGGGACACTATGTATCTTGATGAGCAGTTTGAATGGTTCATTATTCTCACTGTTAAAAGATGTGTGCTCTATTTCTAGTTTGAATTTTGCTTACTTCAACTTCTCTGCGGAAGGAGATTCCACCACCTAATAGGCAGCAGGTTTAAATTAATAGGCAGCAGGTTTAAAACAAATACAAGCAAGTTCTTCTTCACACAGCGCACAGTCAACTTGTGGAACTCCTTACCTGATGAGGTTGTGAAGGCTAGGACTATAACAGCGTTTAAAAGAGAACTGGATAAATTCATGGTGGTGAAGTCCATAAATGGCTATTAGCCAGGATGGGTAAGGAATGGTGTCCCTAGCCTCTGTTTGTCAGAGGATGGAGATGGATGGCAGGAGAGAGATCACTTGATCATTGCCTGTTAGGTTCACTCCCTCTGGGGCACCTGGCGTTGGCCACTGTCCGTAGACAGGATACTGGGCTAGATGGACCTTTGGTCTGACCCAGTACAGCTGTTCTTATGTTTTCCATAGATAACCCATTCCAGTGCTTCACCACTCTCCTAGTGAAAAAGTTTTTCCTAATATCCAACCTAAACCTCCCCCAATGCAACTCAAGACCATTACTCCTTGTTCTGTCACCAGGTACCACTGAGAACAGTCTAGATCCATCCTCTTTGGACCCTCCTTTTAGGTAGTTGAAAGCAGCTATCAAATCTCCCCTCATTCTTTTCTTCTGCAACTAAACAATTCCAGTGCCCTCAGCCTCTCCTCATAATTCATGTGCTCCAACCCCCTAATCATTTTTGTTGCCCTCCGCTGAACTCTTTCCAATTTTTCCACATCCTTCTTGTAGTGTGGGGCCCAAAACTGGACACAGTACTCCAGATGAGGCTTCACCAATGTCGAATAGAGGGGAATGATCACATCCCTCGATCGGCTGTCAATGCCCTTACTTATACAGCCCAAAATGCTGTTAGCCTTCTTGGCAACAAGGGCACACTGTTGAATCATATCCAGCTTCTCGTCCACTGTAAGCCCTAGATCCTTTTCTGCAGAACTGCTGCCTAGCCATTCGGTCCATAGTCTATAACGGTGAATGGGATTCTTCTGTCCTAAGTGCAGGACTCAGCACTTGTCTTTGTTGAACCTCATCAGGTTTCTTTTGGCCCAATCCTCCAATCTGTCTAGGTCCCTCTGTATCCTATCCCTACCCTCCAGCATATCTATCACTCCTCCAAGTTTAGTTTCATCTGCAAACTTGCTGAGAGTGCAGTCCACGCCATCCTCCAGATCATTAATGAAGATTTTGAACAAAACCGGCCCCAGGACCGACTCTTGGGGCACTCCACTTGAAACCGGCTGCCAACTAGACATGGAGCCATTGATCACTATCCGTTGAGCCCAACGATCTAGCCAGCTTTCTATCCACCTTATAGTCCATTCATCCAGCCCATACTTCTTTAACTTGCTGGCAAGAATACTGTGGGAGATGTATCAAAAGCTTTGCTAAAGTCAAGGAATAACACATCCAGGGCCAGTGCTACCATTTAGGCGGACTACGCAGTTGTCTAGGGTGCTAAGATTTGGGGGTGCCAAAAAGTGGTGTCCCCAAATTTTTTTTAAGCGTTTGAGCGGCCGCTGCCCTGGGAGGGAGAGGGAGTCTGAGTGCCGCCGGCAGCCCAGGGGTTCCCCTGGGTCAGCGTGCCGCCGCCGGCAGCTGACAGCCCAGGGGTTCCCCTGGATCAGCGCGTCGCCGCCGACAGCAGGCAGCCCAGGGGTTCCCTTGGGTCAGTGCGCCGCTGCTGGCAGCCGGCAGCCCAGGGGTTCCCCTGGGTCAGCGAGCCCCTGGCAACCCAGGGCTTCCACCATGCAGTCGCTGCTTCGCTTCTCCCACCTGCCCGTCTTGCGGCACCAATCAGGTGTTTGACGCCGCAAGCCTGGGAAGAGAATTAGAGCAGGACAGCATGCTTGGAGAGGACGCGGAGCAGGGCTGAGCTAGGGTGGGGAGGTACCGCAGGGATCCCCGGGCCAGGAGGTGGGAAGCTGCCACGGGGGGCGGGGAGCAGCCGTGGGTGGGGGGCACACCTCAGGGGGAGGGGGGGCTGGGAGCTGCCACAGGGGGCGCAAGGTGGAAGTTTCACCTAGGGCTCGAAACTTCCTTGCACTGGCCCTGAGCACATCCACTGCTTTCCCCTCATCCACAGACCCAGTTATCTCCTCCTAGAAGGCAATCAGGTTAGTCAGGCATGACTTGCCCTTGGTGAATCCATGCTGACTGTTCCTGATCACTTTCCTCTCCTCTAAGTGCTTCAGAATTGATTCCTTGAGGACCTGCTCCATGATTTTTCCAGGGAATGAGGTGAAGCTGACTGGTCTATAGTTCACCAGATCCTCCTTCTTCCCTTTTTTAAAGATGGGCAATATTCAGTTGCTTGCCTTCATGTGTTATGTTTAAATGGGATTATTTTACGATTGACTGTTCCTCACTGGCTCACACCTGTGCTTTACCAACTTCTTTCCTGTCCTCCATAGTAGGATATAGAGTTCCCTCTCTAATAAATGTATCCCTAGGGGATGTCTCTACCTGAACCACGTGCTGCTCCACACTTGTCAGCTTTGCCCCAGACCTGAAATAAAAAAAATCCTCTACAACCTTTTGAATGTTATGTGCCCGGTGTCTGGTTCCATTTTGGTTATGGATAAGCCCATCCCTCCTGTATAGGCTCCTCCTTTCCCCAAGGTTCCTCAGTTCCTAATAAACCTAATCCCTCTTCCCTACACCATCGTCTCATCCACAGATTGAGACCTTGCAGTTCTCCCTGCTTCAATGACCCTGTGCATGGAACTGGAAGCATTTCAGAGAATGCTACCATGGAGGTGCTGTGCTTTAATCTCTTCCCTAGCACCTTAAATTTGGCATCCAGGACTTCTGTCCTACCTTTCCCTTCTCATTGGTACCTACAAGTACCATGACCACGGCTTCTCCCCAGCACTACCTATAAGGCTATCTAGAAGTCTCACGAGATCCACTGCCTTCACACTTAGCAGGCAATTCACAAACCCAAACACCTGTAACTTCATATAAATTAGCATGATTCTGTATAAGGAGAAGCATAACACAAAGTTGAATTATTTACAGAAAATAGCAAATGTTTGCCAAGCGGGGGTTACAGACTGGAATGAGGTGTCCCTTACAGTGATGACCTGGGAACCCTGAGGCTGCTGCTCAGGGTGTAGGAAAGGTCAGTGTTGAGCTGGCTGCTGCAGCTCTGCTCCTCAGTTGTTTGGGCCTGGACTTAATTCCCACATACCAAATGCAGGTCTCATTTTAGAGGGATGGGGCTGTGGACAGCAGTGGCTGGTGCATCGTTTCAGGGGTCCTTTTTTTCCAGGGCAAAAGAGGCATTCCGGAAACAGGACATCAGCCCCTCAGATATCCTGAGACATTTAAAGGAGCCAGTGGCAGGAACCAGGTCTGCAATCCGAGCTGCCGATTACATGGAAACCACCCTGAGCCTCCTGAAGAAGAAGCTGCATCGGATCGTGAAAGGAGAGTTTAATATCACAGGTACTGTGCACATAAGACTGTACATGGCTAATTAGCAGCAGATCCGTTAATGGCGGGAGAGTGAAGTAGTGGTTCTGCTCTAGGACAATATACCCAGGATCTAAACTCCTGATGAGCCAGGTGTGGCATGAAACCCCTTAAAGACAAAATATCTTGAGTGCTGCCACAATCACAAATCCTGGTAAAGGAATCGCTTAGCTCATCTAGTCACCTTCCCATCAGGGCTGTTCCCTGCTGGACATGTGCTACTTCATTGTCCAGTCTAGCATAAGTGTCCCAGATGTTCCGGTTCCCACCATTTCCACTGTCAATCTAGCTCCTCCTGGCCAGAAGTTAGTCCCTACTGCTCACTGGCTGGATTTGCTGCTCTTCTCTAAAGTTCCTTCTGTCTCACTCCAGTTTTGTGATGATAATTTGCAAGTGCAGTACAGTACACTGAAATCTGCAGGGAGTTCTAGTGTGAGACAAACAGCCTGGTGTGGCCCCTTGCTTCTCAACTCTCAATGTCCTTGTTTTGCTTTCTTCTTCCCAAGTTTGCAAAACCTCCCATATTATGTTGTGTCCCTACCACTGTGCTTCCTCTTCTCTTGCTCCATCATTCTTTTAATCCTCACATTGCTTCATACCTACCTAGTCCCCGTGACTTATCCTCATACTGTGTCACCATTCTGACAGGTTGAATCACAGAAACCCCCTTGGGGCTGCCAACTGATGTGCCAAGACTACTTCTGCGCCTGCTTCCCTGCCCTGGCAGCTTAGGACTTCAGTGCCCTGCCTGGTTTGAACAGACCCACTAGCCTGCTGCAAACCCAGATCCAGGGTCTGAACCACGTCCCCTAACAGCTGTAGGCTTGACTGAAAGCCACCTACAGAAGTGTTCCTGTCTTTAACACTCAGATGCCAAACTCCCAATGGGATCCAAACCCCAAATAAATCCATTTTACCCTGTATAAAGCTTATACAGGGTAAACTCATAAACTGTTCGCCCTCTATAACACTGATAGAGAGATATGCTCAGTTGTTTGCTCCCCCAGGTATTAATACATACTCTGGGTTAATTAATGAGTAAAAAGTGATTTTATTAAATACAGAAAGTAGGATTTAAGTGGTTCCAAGTAGAAACAGACAGAACAAAGTGAATTACCAAGCAAAATAAAATAAAACACACAATCTAAGCCTAATACAGTAATACAACTGAGCACAGATAAAATCTCACCCTGAAAGATGTTTCAGTAAGTCTCTTTCACAGACTGGACACCTTCCTAGTCTGGGCACAATCCTTACTCCTGGTACGGCCCTTGTTCCAGGTTAAGTGGTAGCTAGGGGATTCCTCATGATGGCTGCCCCCTTTGTTCTGTTCCACCCATTTGTCCCTCTGGGTTCACTGCCCCCCCTCCTCAATGGAAAAGCACCAGGTTAAAGATAGATTCCAGTTCAGGTGATATGATCACATGTCACTGTAAGACTTCATTGCCCACTTGCCAGCACACACGTATACAGGAAGGCTTACAAGTAAACCAGAGCCATCTATAGTCAATTATCCTGGTTAATGGAGGTCATCAAGATTCCAAAGATTCCATTAATGGCCCACAATTTGCATAATTACAATAGGCCCTCAGAGTTATATTTCCTATTTCTAGTTTCAGATAAAAGAGTGATACATTTATACAAATAGGATGACCACACTCAGTAGATTATAAGCTTTGTAATGATACCTTGCACGAGACCTTTTGCATGAAGCATGTTCCTGTTACATTAGCATATTTTCATAAAATCGTACAGAGTGCAACGTCACAACCATAGTCATTGAAAACACCATACATTTTAACCCCCCCAAAAGGAACTTTATCTCACCAGTATTTGAATCAGGCAGGCATTCTAAATGTAGGGATTTTGTCATTAGCACTTCTGAATCAGTCGCGATACCTGTCCTCCACTTCAGATGCTCCAAAACTGCTGAAAGATGAAGGTTGCAAACAATATGATTCCTAGAACATGAAGTACTGAGTGTGTTCCTAACTAGGAGGAGTTTTTAAATGAGATGCTATTTGTCTGTAGAGCTTTCCTGCTGGGGGAGCCGTGAAATGGAACTATTGGAGACTGTTCCAGCAATTATGACAGAAATGGCTTCACTCTGATTGGCTTCTCTTGCAGATGTACTAAGTAGGAGGCAGAAGGCAATTATTTCCAAGGCAACTGGTTGTGACTATCAGATTCGTTCCATTAAGTGCCCAAAGAGTAGCATTTACCGGACCATTACTGGAGAATGCAACAACAGGTAAAGCATTGATTTCTCAGGTATAGTAGAGGGCCGCCAGCCTACATAATGTCCAATATAGACACCTTAAAGTTGTCAGTCCAGTACCATCCCACCAAGCAGAAAACATTGGATTAGTCATTACTTGTGTTAACACTGAGGGGCCCAAGAGCGGTGTTGTACAACACATAACAGAGACTTTAACCTGGAGGAGTGTGGCAGGCTTCATTTGGACCTATTGGTCAAACTGTGGACAAAGAGTCTCTCTGAGCCTTGAGGCTGGTCTTCCAGGCAGTCCTTGGGCCCAGCAACTAAGCCACCATTCATTGCCCCCCGGAGTCCTCTAGTATCTCTCAGGAGGCCGGGGAAGAGGGAAGAATGGGGGACCTGGGCCCTCCTTCTCCTCTGAATCCCAGTGAAGGGCCCAATGGAGAGAGGCAAGTGATGGCTCAGTCCCTTCTGACTGCCATTGCGGATGAGCCTCCCCGTATCTCTTCCTACCTTCATTGTTTCCCTTCAGTCTGGGGCACAGCCCAACCTTCTGCTCACACAGTGTTGGTAATTCAGGGCTTCAGCTGGGAGTGGGCAGTGATGCTCCCTAGCTCACCCTTGGAATCCAATTGTCCCCTCTTAGTCAGAGGAAAGGGGATCCCAGCCAACCCCTGTCCTTCCCCTATAGATTACACTGCCTCAGAGGCTGCAGCCTGTCTGCCTTCTTGCAGCCAGTGTCTCCTCCATGCACCCCTCTGCCAGGCTGCCTGAGCTCCCTTTTAAGCAGGTCTTCCATAGCAAGCATGCCCGGCAGCTGCTGAGGAGCAGGGCCTTCTTGGTCCAGTACTGTTCCACCATTCCTCGTACCATCCTGTGAGGTCTGTAAACCCCATCACAAGGAGGTTTGGAATTTCTTTAAGTCAAAGGGGCAAATATTATCTGGAATTTGCATTCCAAGCAAAGTGCCCAATGAGTAGCATTTACCAGACAATTACTGGAGAATGCAACAACAGGTAAAGCATTGATTTCTCAGGTATAGTAGAGGGCCGCCAGTCTACATAATGTCCAATATAGACACCTTAAAGTTGTCAGTCCAGTACCATCCCACCAAGCAGAAAACATTGGATTAGTAGTCACTTGTATTGTGTTAACACGGAGGGGCCCAAGAGGGATGCAAAAAGAGGTTTGCAGGGAAGAGCTCCATACATAATTAGATGAATAACCACCGCAAAGTGATACTAGAACTAAGAGAACAGCCTACAAGAAATCATAGAAATGTAGGACTGGAAGACACTTCAAAAGGTCATTGAGCTCATCCCCTCTGTGCCAGGGCAGAGTCAAATGAATCTAGACCATCCTTTGTCCAACCTGTTCTTAAACCCCCCCCCCAATGATGGTGTGACGGGGTCCCCAGGGTGCAACCGGGACTGTGGGACCCCTGGGCCTCTGTCCCACCAACCTGGGGTCTCCCTCTCACACTGTGATGCTAATGTCAAGCAACAGACCTCTGACAGGCACCGCACTTACACAGGCATCCACAGGCAGGGACACATCTAACTGCATTACATGAACGATCTCCCAGCCACTCATAAGCCATCAGTAGGGAAGCTCCAGCCAATTCCTCCCAGCTCCCCTGTCTTACACCCCAGAACTGCACCAGAAGCCTGACCAATGTAAGTTCATTATCCAGTTTTCCCCTCTCTCAATGTGGAACGGAAACACGCTAGCCTTTGTAAACTGAGCTGAGATCATAGGGTCCAACTCTGTGGGTGCTCCAGAGCTGGAGCACTAGCGGTGAAAAAATGATGGGCACTGAACACCCACCAGCAGGCCCCCATCAGCTCCCTCGCAGCATCTTCCACTCGCCAGCAGACCCCACTGATCAACACCTTCCCCTCCCTCCCCACACCTCCCACCCACTGCAATCTGCTGGTCCGTGGCATGCAGGAGGCTGGGAGGGATGGGCAGGAGTGAGGACGCGGCGCACTCGTGGGAGAGGGAAGAACTGGGTAGGAAGAGGACGGGTGGGGGTAGAGCAGGGGGTGAGGCCTTGGGGGGAGAGGTGGAGTGGGGGCAGGGCCTGGGTCAGAGGTGGGGCTTGGCACTTTGGAAAGTCGGAACCTGAGGCTAAGATTTCCCAAGCAGTTCAACCAAAATACATTATTTTAGGTAAAATATAAACACATTTATTAACTACAGAAGATAGATTTGAAGTGATTGTAAGTTGCAGGCATAGAGATCAGTGTTGGTTACTTAAGAAACAAAAATAAATTTGCAGTTTAATTTCTAAAAACTAAGCAGGATTTGAATCAAGGAGTGTCTCACCCTGACGGATGATACAAGCAGGTTACACAAACTGGTCATATATTTTATGGAACCCACATGGCTACAACACTACAAACAAAGGCAGTTCATGCCAGACTAACCTGAAATCTACCTTTGATACAATGGCTAATTTCTTACACAAGGAAAATGCAGTAGATCAGATTTGTCTGGACTTCAGTAAAATATTAGACACAGTACCACATGGGAAACGGTTAACATGGAGAAGTGGGGATTGGTACAGGAATTGAAAGGTGGGTAAGGAACTGGCTAAACGTTGATGAAAACGTTTCTAAAAATATAATTTTTTTCATGGAAATGGATTCCCATTTTTCAGTCAGCTCTAGTTGGGCGCATGGGTATATTGAGGAGTGTGAGGCACTGATACTGCAGAGATGGAGACCATATAAGTAGTTTAGATTTAAATTCTGAATTACAAATGAGTATGACAACATGAGGATTTGTCCTTTTACCTCAATATTAACCATAGCTTGTGCTAAGAGACTTTGAGTCTTCGCCTCAGAGGTTTGGCTGTCCAGATTATATTTGTTTCCTCTGAACCTGAAAATGATTCCTTTCTATCGTTATAGCAACTCAACTTAGGTTCCAGGGAGAAAAAGAAATTCTGCTTCTCTGCAGAATGTGTCCCTGCCGAAATAGTTTAGTTGTTTGTTTTCTTCCCAATGTTCCAGGAAACATTCCTATTTTGGAACTTCCAATCACGGATATGCCCGATGGCTCCCGGCAGAGTATGAGGATGGAGTGTCTCTTCCCAAAGGATTCACTGAAGGAAAACTTTACAATGGATTTCCGCTCCCACTGGTATGAGACTGTGAGATCATTTGGTTTCTTGTTCAATCAATGACTCCGTATTTCAGACCTCTCCATGACCGGGAGGAAGTGCTCTCTGGGCAGAGGCCCAGGCCAGGCTGCTGCACCGTTTTAGTCTATTTTGAGAGCGCAATTGAGGCTTAAGCCGTGCATATGTCTTGCACTGGGCTGTGTTGCTTGGAGCACTCCACACCCCTTCATGCCTTGGCAGGAGCTGCATGTGCTGGGAATACATTCACACCGAGCAGCATTTCTGTTACCCTCCTGTGGAGAAGAAAGAGCTCATTGGAGCAACGCTTTGAAATTTGTACTAAGAATCAGCCTCACTCCGTGGTTTTAGCAACCAGTGGTTTGCCTAGATTAAACTCAAACCTGCATATAAGAAGTGGTGGGACTAATTACTCGAGCTTTATTACTTTGACCTAATAATAACGTGGCCTATTGGACTTTTATCCCTTTCACTTGACAGATTTTTAAAGGATAAATACCTAGCACCCTTCTCTCCATATTCATTACAGGTGGCTCAGTTTCAATGCCTAAAATTCAGGTCACACCGTCCTTTCCTCTATTTTCAGTTGCTCAGTATTTTGATATATTTCTAACCGTTTGGGCTCATATTTTCTATGCTTAGTCTCAGAGTTAGGTTAATTTTTCTTAAAAAAAAATTGAACAAAAATAGTGCAGCCATTTCAGTGAACAAAGTTAGTGGAAATATATAGTTTTCGCAATATAAAAATGTTTCTTCATTCCTATCTTTTAAAAATATACCCAGCACCCGGTGAGATGGGAATAGATGTGGCAGAGGGTAGTGCTCCGGTAGCTGACCCAGACATAAATAAGTTACATGCAGCAGAAAAACCACCATTTACATCTGAACAGTACGACTCGGTAGATCCTTACTCATTTTCAGAACAGTCTAACTTAGGGTGACCAGACAGCAAATGTGAAAAACTGGGACAGGGGATGCGGGGGAGGTGGGAGGTAATAGGAGCCTATATAAGAAAAAGAGCCAAAAATCAGGACTGTCCCTATAAAATCGGGACATCTGGTCACCCTAGTCTAACTGCACTGGGCATACTAATGACCTGCAGTGTATCTCCTGCATTGTATCATAGCCACACAACACACATGCAGCTGAGGCACCAGATGAGTCACAGGCAAAACAGACGCTCCTCTACAAAGGTTGCCAGTGGATGGGAGGCACTGAGGGGAAGTAGGGGGAGCTGATTGAGCACCCACGGAGTTGGCACCTATGGCCAGAATGAACCCAGCACTCCCACTCCTTCTGGGTCACCCAGGTTGCACTCCCTCCCACTGCTCTGACCCTCAGCTCTGTGGAGAAGTCAAGAGGAGAGGATCCACAGTGCCACAATGGCAGAAGAGCTTCCCTTCCTCACGGAGGGGAAAGCTCTGTTAGAATCCTAGAATCCTAGAATCTCAGGGTTAGAAGGGACCTCAGGAGATCATCTAGTCCACCCTCCTGCTCAAAGCGGGACCAATTCCCAGCTAAATCATCTCAGCCAGGGCTTTGTCAGGCTGGGCCTTAAAAACCTCTAAGGCAGGAGATTCCACCACCTCCTTAGGGAACCCATTCAAATCAGCCGGACTTCACCAATCAGGAATAGAAATTTTTTCACACATGAGCCAGTCTTATTACCCTGCTCTTCCCACTAGGACCGGCTCCAGGCACCAGCCCAGCAAGCAGCTGCTTTGGGCGGCCAATGGTGAGGGGTGGGACATCTGGGTCTTTGGCAGTGGGTTCCTCACTCCCTCTAGAAGTGAAGGACCAGCCACTGAAGACTGAAGCGGCAGTGGTAGAGCTGCAGATCATGGTTCCCCCCCCTTTCTTTTTGCTGCGTTGGGGGTGGGGAGGGCAGCAAAAGCCCTGGAACCGGCCCTGCTTCCCACAGTCAAGGAACCCTACATATTTGACCTGCTATCCTTCATCTTTCATGTGCAGATGGGGGGTGATGATCTCAGTCTGGCATCAACACACATGACTGAATACATGCAGGGAGCAGACTGGTTGAGAAAGGAAGTTCCATTTTAAGAGCAGCAAAGAGTTCTGTGGCACCTTATAGACTAACAGACATATTGGAGCATGAGCTTTTGTGGGTGAATACCCACTTCATTGGATGCATGTACATTTTAAGAGTCGTTGTTCAGAGTAAAACCACACTAACGCTCTCCCCATCCCCACCATTGCTATCACTGTGTACTGCGGTGGTGCCTAGGACCCCAGCCATCAGTCAGGACCCCATTGTGCTAGGCCCTGTGCAAACAGAACAAAACTCTTCCAATCTAGATATAAGATGAGGCAAAAGGTGGACACAGACAGGCAGACGGGGAGCACAGTGCAAAAACACAGAGCAGCCTGATGGATAGGGTCTCAGCTCACCAGCTGCCTAAGCATTACCTAGCTTTTTGTAGGCATGATGGCAAAGGAGAGTTTGAAGAGGGGTTTTGAAGGAGGAGAGTGAAGTGGCTTTGCAGGTGTTTACAGGGAGCTCGCCCTAGTCGCTGAATTGCAGCAAGGGAGAAAGCACAAAGCTGCTTCTTTAAAGAGTCACGTGGGCGATGAAGGCTGCATCCTTGGCAGTTCATTGAACTTCATCACTGATGTTCAGAAATTGACTTTCAGCATAACAAAGTGTCATGTCTGATACTTTCCTGAGGTCTGTAGCGGGCTACCCCGAAAGTTACAGCACTTCCCCTATGGAGCTAAACACGTTCACTATGTCTCAGCCATAAATGTTTTTATTCTGATTCTGTGCAGGTTCGAAAAGTGTCAAATGAAATAATTCACACAGCCAATGAGAATGTCACCCAAGACCAGCAGCGCTCTGTCATCTTTGTGCATTGGGGTCAGTGGATAGACCATGACTTGGACTTGGCCCCTGCTCCTGTCACAAAGATCACCAATACAGAAGTTCAGTGCGAGACCACTTGCACCTCTGAGCTACCTTGCTTCCCAATTAAGGTACAACTACAACCTTAACTCCCTTCCTTCTTTGCAGGGTTTCTAAGCCTGACACTAGTGTAGTAGGTTAGACCTAGAAAGACTTTATGATGAAAGAATAGAGAGATCAAAGACATGAATTCTTCAAAGAGCCTAAAGCACCTAACACACTGTTTATATTACAGGGGAGCTGGTAGTAACCCCTATATTTAAGTTGCCTAACACATTCCTGTGTGCAGGGACTGGTGTCCAAGCCTGGCAGTACAGCCTAGTGGTGAGAGTCTGCAGTCATGACAGGCCAGTGGCGAGAGTCTGCGGGGTGTGTGGTAGGGGAACCCGGGCCTTCCCTGCTCCATTGAGGACCCTGTGACTGGCAGGTCAGATACACAGCCTGGGGCAGACACCCCCTGAGCCTGCTCACTGGGTCACTTCCTACCCCAGCCTCTACCCCTCCAAAGTCACAGCAGAGTCTGCTTATGGACTCACTGAATGGCGATTCTCCCTGGCAGTGATCTGAACGCTCTTCTCCATCAATCACAGCCCACTGCTCCCAGTCTCCCCAGGGCCCTCCGGTGGCTCAGCAGATGGGTCTAGTCCAAGCGGTGGGAGCTCCTGTAGCCTCTCTCTAAGAGCTAACAATGTAGGATGTTTCCCTTGCTTTATTCACCCTGACACAACTGGGATGCTCCCTTTTGAGCTCTGCCTCCATTGTGAGCAGGCCCTGGGCCCAGAGCTAGTCCTTAAACCTTGTACACCCCATCACAATTCCATCATAAAATACTCTTGCAAGCTTTTCTGGGATGCTCTACTAGCTCCATTGTTTGCAGTTGGCTTTTGAAATTTGGCACAGAGAAAGTCCTGGAGCCAGAGAAGTGCCTGTTCACGTTTTGCTGAGATATAATAGATGTTGGTAGTCTTTTGAAATACTAACTGAACACCTCATTCTATGGCTGGGCCCACACAGCTGCCAAAGAAACAGTAGTCACCCTACCGGGAATGTCTATCAGCTGTAACAGGGTATTGTGAGGAGAGACAGACTGGGATGGTGCACCCAGCACTTTCCCCAAACAGCTCATTCCTCTCTCTGGGGACACCCTCATGGAGTAGGAGCTCTTCCAGCTTCTGGGGAGGTGGAATGAGAGACCTGGACCAGGCCAGACTCCTTTTGACCACTCTCCAAAACCAGTTACTGTACCCAGGGCCCCATGCCCAACTCCTGGATAACACCCTTTTTCTGTTGACACCTACTGACATTAGTCTGTAGCTCAGGTGGTCGTATGCAGTGCTGAATGTTTAGAGTTCAAAACCTGCTTATGATACAGGACTGATGGTGGTGGGGAGGAGCAGTAACAGTTGTACATAAAATAATTTGGCTTTACGTGTTTTCTTTTAAAAAAAAGACAGGGAATTACATGCAACAAACTGCATTAAAGGAACACTATTTAGATTGCAAAGTCAAGCAATCCAAAGTTTAAAAATGCCAGAATTCAAGTTGTCCAATCAGCCTTTATTCTGGCCCCTGACACATACGGATCATGCTACAGTCTTGTATTATGTGATAACATACTATTTTTTCTAGGCTTGGTTTAGTGCACAGAATGGACACACAAAAGGCAGAGTTAAGAGCAGCCATAACATTTGTTATTTCCTAACTTATGAGTGCTTGACTTTGTGATCTAAATAATATTCTTTTAGCATAGTTGGTTTTTTTGTTTGTTTTAATTGGGTTGTTTGAGGGGAGGGTTGTATGTAACATTTTTATAAATCAGGAAAAGAACTGGGGCATCACTGTGGACAGTTCAGTGAAAATGTCTGCTCTATATGCAGCTGTAGTCAAAAAAGCAAACGTGATGTTACAACGCATAAAGAATGGGATGGAGAATATGAGAGAACAAATACAAGGGGCTTATATATCTCAATAGTGCGGCTTGCTCTGGAATGCTATGTAGTAGCATAGAATGCTATGTAGTACTGATCACTACAGTTGGAAAAAGTTATTGCAGAATTAGACGGGGTTCAGAGAAAGGTGGCAAGGATGATTAGGGCCTGGAAAAACTCTCCTGTGATGAGAGATTGAAAAGATTTGTATTGTTCAGCTTAGAGAGGGACCATATGAAGGAATCAATGATCTGAAGAAAGAAACTTGGGAGCTCCTGTTCTCCCTGTCTCCTAATACAAGAACTAGGAGACAGCCATTGAAAGTGGAAAGGGGCAAGTTCAAAACGGATGAAAGGAAATACTTCCCCACACAACACAGAATCAGACTTTGGCAAGATTCAAAGAGGGACTGGACATTTATCTGGATAACAAGAGCATCCAGAGTTAGAATAGCTAATGCTAATACCATTTTTGTCAGGGTCATAAAAATCCTGCTTCAGGTTTTAAACCAATCTCTAACTATTAGGGATTAGGACAGGGGTTCTCAAACTTCATTGCACCGTGACCCCCTTCTGACAACAAAAATTACTACAGGACCCCAGGTGGCTGAAGCCTGAGCCCACCCAAGCCCCACAGTCAAAGGCAGGGGGCCAAAGCCAAAATCCAAGTCTTCATCCCTGGGCAGGGGGCCTGTAAACTGAGCCCTGCTGCCCATATCTGAAGTCGACCCTGACCCCTGGATGATGGGGCTCGAGCTTTCGCTTTGGCCCTGCGCTCCAGCCAGTCTAACGGCAGCTCGGGTGACCCCATTAAAACAGGTTGTGACCCACTTTGGGGTCCTGACCCACACGTTGAGAACCGCTGGATTAGGATGAGACCTTCATGAGGGCAGATTGTCTCATGACTGCATCCTGTGGGGTTTTATATCATCTTCCTCTAAATCATCTGCCACTGGACACTGTCAGACAGGACATTGGACTAAATGTACCATGAGTCTCGTCCAATCTGTAAATTCCCCTGTCGAATAGATAATACATTTAGAACATTCGTAGATTCATAGCTTCTAAGGCCAGTGGGTATTGTAATTATCTAGTCTGACCTCCTATATAACAAAGGCTACAGATCTTCCCTAGAATAATTCCATTTGAACTAGGGAATATCTTTTAAAAAATCCAATCTTTATCAACACATCGACACTTTAAATTGGGAGTAATTCTCTTTTTGTTTTCCACAGTTTCCCCCTGATGATCCACGAATTAAGGACCCAAATACTTGTATGCCATTCGTCCGTACAGCTCCAGTGTGCAATGCCAAAACATTTATACATGAGCAGATCAATTCGATCACCTCATTCATAGATGCCAGCATGGTGTACGGCAGTGAAGTACCTTTAGCTAAGAGTCTTAGGAATCAGACAAATCAGCTGGGTTTGATGGCTCTGAACCAGAACTTCACTGATGCAGGGCTGGGATTACTGCCTTTTGAGAACAATTCCCAAAGCCCCTGTTTATTCACAAACAAGACCATGAATATCCCCTGTTTTAAAGCAGGTAAGTCATGACTGGAGCACAATACATTTTCTGAAGTGAGCAGCAGAGAAACTTGGCAGTGCCTGAGACAAATATAATGAGACATCAGAATCTATCATGTGAAAGTGTTGTGTAAGAGGGGGGAACCATGAAAATGACAAAACTGAAAATGGAAATGGAAATGTTTGGGTTTCCAAAAACCAAAATGACACTTTAAGCCAAACCATTTTTTCATTTTAAAATATCATTACAAAACTAAATGAAAAATTCTAGTCAAAAGGAAATTTCCCACAGAAAATCCACCATTTTTTGATCAAAAAATGTCAAATGGTCATTTTTCCAAAGGATTTTACCATGAAAAATTTGGTTTTCCAATAAGCTTTGTTGTTGTTTTTTCCAAAAAAAGGCAAACAAAACAAATTCTATCATGTGCGGCCAACTGTCTCACCCCTTCTCTCACATCACCAACAGCAGGGTTTGTTCCAGGGTTTGTACTTCAGCACAGAGCCGTACCAGTGACGTGGAAGAGCGTCTGCAGTATGTGGAGCAATAGTAAGCCATTTTTCTCCAGAACGGTGGACTGCATATGCAGAACTGTTCACATTTTTCTCTTTAAATTCTTCCTCCCAGCTGATTTGGCTCATGAATATTTTCAGATTTTGTAAATGTTTTTTTTAAAAGCACCAAGTATATATATTACTGCTTTGGCATTTATTCTGTTTATATGTACAAATATGATCAACTCCTTATTGCTTGTATCTAAGCTACCACTAATTTTCAGTTGAGTGATCAGTTCCTTTTTGTCTGTCATCTCCTGTTTGCTGCATCTGTTTATGCCTCTCTAGTTTGCTAAACCACTGACTTTCTATACTAAGGCATGTTTATACTGAGCGTTAGTGCGCAGTGCGCTGGGGTGCAAATCTACAGTGCTGTGGCGTGCCGTGCACTAGCTAGCTGCTTGGACTCTGCATTAAATACTCTGTGACCCACACAGCCAGTTAGCATGCAGCAGACTAGAGCACTGGATCTACATCCCCACTTCCTGCACACTAACTCTATAGATCAACAAACTCCAAGCCTCCCTGCTCAACTCCACACCCTTAGACTTCGAACAGTGATGCTGACACCAACCAGCAGCCCTGTCTCAGCTGCTTATTGAAAGGCCCAGGGCCTCATTACACAACCCAGACACACAGAACCCTAAGACCCTGCAGGACTAGAACCTGTGAGGTTCTGGGCTGCTGACACTTCCACATCCCCATTAGACGCTCACACCGGGCTTCTGCTGGGACATCCTGTGAAGCTGGCCATGGCAGAAAGCACTGTCCAGCATGGCATCAGTCAGTGGCAGCCCACCACAGCCCACTCTTGGGCTCATGTCGATATAGAAACCAGGAAGCCATCACAGGGGGCTGTCTGAATCATAGAATCAGGGAAGATGAGGGTTGGAAGAGACCTCAGGAGGTCATCTAGTCCGACCCTCTGCTTGAAGCAGGACCAACCCAAACTAAATCATCTCAGCCAGGGCTTTGTCAAGCTGGGCCTTAAAAACCTCCAAGGAAGGAGATTCTACCACCTCTCTAGGGAACCCATTCCAGTGCTTCACCACCATCCTAGTAAAATACTAGGGGCCTGTTGCAAAGCCAGAGGTTGAGCAGTGAACATCCCCCGCCCCCCGGCACATTGGAAAGTTGGCACCTGTAGCTCCAACCCCGGGGTCGGTGCCTATACAAGGAGCTGCATATTAACCTCTGAACAGTCGCATGTGGCTCTGGAGCCCCAGGTTGGCCACCCCTGTCTTAACCTGTTCTTTCACCACTGAAGGCTGCTCACCTCCTCCCCATACTCTGCTGCCCAGCCCAGTGCAGCATTCTGGGAGCTGACCTTGTCCATGAAGACCAAGGCAAAGAAAGCATTGAGTACTTCAGCTTTTTCCACATCATCTGTCACTAGGTTGCCTTCCCCATTTAGTAAGAGTCCTACACTTGCCCTGACCTTCTTCTTGTTGCTAACATACCTGTAGAAACCCTTCTTGTTACCTTTCACTTTGCTAGCTGCAACTCCAATCATGCCTTGGCCTTCCTGATTACACCCCTGCATGCAATATTTTTATACTCCTCCCTAGTCATCTGTCCAAATTTCCACTTCTTGTAAGCTTCCTTTTTGAGTTTAAGCACCCTGAAGATTTCTCGGTTAAGCCAAACTGGTCACCTGCCATATTTGTTATTCTTTCTGCACTTCGGGACAGTTTGTTCCTGTGCCCTCAATAAGGCTTCTTTAAAACACAGCCTGCTCTCCTGGACTCCTTTTCCCCTCGTATTAGCCTCCCAGGGGATCCTGCCCATCAGTTCTCCGAAGGAGTCAAAGTCTGCTTTTCTGAAGTCCAGGGTCCATATTCTGCTACTCTCCTTTCTTCATTTTGTCACTACTGCCCAAGCTCCAACCTACTTCTACTTCCCCTGCCAATTTTTCCCTGTTTGTGAGCAGCAGGTCAAGAGGAGCATGACCCCTAGTTGGTTTCTCCAGCACTTGCACCAGGAAGCTGTCCACAACACTCTCCAAAAACTTCCTGGACTGCCTGTGTCCTGCTATATTGCTCTCCCAGCAGATGTTAGGGTGATTGAGGTCCCACATGAGAACCAGGGCCTGTGATCTGGATACTTCTGTTAGTTGTCTGAAGAAAGCCTTGCTTACCTCATCCTTCTGGTCTGGTGGTCTATAGCAGATGCCCACCACAACATAACCCTTGTTGTTCTCATCTCTAAACTTATCCCAAAGACTCTCAACAGGCTTTTCTCCAGTTTCATAATGGAACTCTGAGCAGTAATACTACTCTCTCTTACATACAGTGCAACTCCTCCACCTTCCCCCCCCCACCTGTCCTTCCTGAACAGTTGATACCCATCCAAGACAGTGCTCTAGTCATGTGAGCTACCCCACCAAGTTTCTGTGATTCCAATCACATCATAGTTCCTTGGCTATGCCAGGACTTCCAGTTCTTCCTGCTGGTTTCCCAGGCTTCTTGCATTCATGTATAGGTGTAACCCACACACCTCCTGGGTGTGGTCCTCTGTCCCATCTAGCGGCACCAAGACGAGAGAGAGAGAGAGAGCGCGCGCGCGAGAGAGAGCACTCTACAGCCTTAGCTAACAGTCAGTTGGCTTTTAGCTAATGCTATAGAGGCTCATTCACTAAGCTCCAGAGGTCCCCAGTTCAATCCCACCAACCAACGACTGGGATCTGTCAGTGTTACACAGGCACCTAAGATAACTAGCCGATTGCCCTAATTTCTCAGTATGAATCAAGAGGCCTCGCTTGTTGCACCCTCCTCCTTGTGTTTCCTCCCAGTATCCCACTTACCTCAGGGCTTAGGTCTCCATCCCCCGGCAAACCTAAAGCTCTCCTCACTAGGTTAGCCAGCCTGCCTGTGAAGATGTTCTTCGTTACGTGGACCCCATCTCTTCCTAGCAATCCTTTCTGGAACAGTATCCCATGGTTGAAGAATCAAAAGCCCTCTTTCCAACACCACCTGTGCAACCATGCATTTACCTCCACAATTCGATGGTCTCTACCTGGGTCTTTTCCTTCATCAGGGAGGATGGACAAGAACACAACCTGCACCTCAAACTCCTTTATCCTTCTCTGCAGAGCCACATAGTTTGCAGGGACCTGAGCAAGGTCATTCTTGGAAGTATCATTGGTGCCCATGTGGAGAAGTAGGAAGGGTTAATGGTCCAAGGGCTTGATCAGTCTCGGCAGACACTCCACCACATGATGAATTCTAGCTCCAGGCAATTAGCATGCTTCTTGAGTTTCCCAGTCTGGAGAGCATATGGATGACTCTGTTCCCCTTAGGAGGGAATCCTCGACCATCACTACCCGTCTCTTCATCTTGGGAGTGGTTGTCATGGAAACCACATCCCTAGGACAATACATCACATGCCTCCCGGTCAATGGGGTCTCCTTCTGATCCCTTCCCTCAGATGACTCTTCCAAACCAGTAGTCCTCCGTAGAACCTGTGCAGAGAGCCTGAAAATGGTTTCTTATTTCTATCTGCATTGGAAGTACATGGATTCTCTCTTTCCTCTTCCACATGCTGCCGATTTTTTCCCCCATTCTCCACTGTCCTTTCTGATTCTTCTGCATGCTATGCCTGCAGTACCAAACGCCGACTTCTATCCAGAAAGTCTTCATTTTCTCTGATGCAACGCAGGTTGATACTTGGATTTCTAGTCCTTTAACCTTCTCTTCCAATATGGAGACTAGCTTGCACTTTGTACAGACGAAGTCACTTCTATCCTTTGGGAGAAAGACAAACATGGCACATCCTGTGCATGTCACAACAGCTGATCACTCACTATCCATATTGTCTTCCTTCTTGGAGCCTCTTCAGATGTTGTAATTACTGCTCACAGAAGCCTGAAAGCCAAAAACTCTGTGGGAGCTCCCCATAGGTGAACTCCCAGGCAAAACCCCTGCGGACTGCCTGCATGCTTCTGTACCGAACCTTGCTTTGCTGTGATTCCGGCTTCTGATCTCGATTCATCTCTCACTCCACGATATGTCTTCTGTCTGTAGCGGGTGCCTGACCCTGGTATTCTTGACCCTGACTCTGCTACTTGTCTCCTGCTGGCAACCTGGTAACTGAGCGGTGCACAGAGGTCATCCACAGCACAGCCGTAACAGGAACAAGCCATCAATCAACAGCACCTCTCACCTCGCCCCACTACTACATACTTCCAATCACTGAGTCCGCAGCTCTTTCCTTGCAAATCCCCTATTTGACTGCCTCTGCTCATGGCTCTGAACCTTTGATTGGCAATGATCGCTCTAAGAACGGGCTCTCAGTACTAAAACATCCTCTGAATTTCTAAATATTGTAGGTGACAATGTCCTAGCTCAAACAGTGCTACAACCAACATGAGGAAATTCTGTATTAGAGTTTGTCTTGGATCAGTGACTAGCTCTGAAAAGCTGGGTGTGACTTGCCCAGAATCACACGCAAACTCTGGAATCAAACCCAATTCTCTCAGCTAGCATTTAACGGCTTTAACCATGAGATCATCCTTTACTTTTCTAAAACCATCTGCCTCATACACTACATACTTTCTAACTTCTGCAACAAAGGAGGCAGGGGTCCTACAGACAATAGATTTCGTCATTGTGCAACTGTGACCCATTCCTTGAGTGTTGTCAATACTCTGCACTGAATGCGAAAGGGGACTGCAGGAATTATATGAGAACATGTAATTAAAAACTGTATTATAATGTGCGCACACACACACAGAATGGTGGTGGGGGAGAAGGGCTGAATTAAGGTTGCATAATGTTTTTTGTTTTGTTTTTCAAACAAGCAAAGTAAAAAAATAATAATAGAAAGCCCTCCAAGTGGAATCATCTTGATCCCGCCCCCTCTTGGGTCATATGCAGGATCTGAAAATTTCGCTCCACAACAAAGATCTCTACCATTTGAGATAACGGAGTAACTGGTAGCACTAGTAGATTGGTATCCTTTATGAGGACCAGCCACTACAGGGGAAGAGTCAGATATTTTGCTAATAGAATTCAGAGCTGTTTGCTGACAGCAGAGGAGGGTTGAGATGCAGGAATCCTGGGTTCAATTCCAGGTTCTAGAGGGCAGAGTGATCTAGTGGGTATAGACTCTTCTGCCCCTGCCCCCTCTGCTCCTATTCCCTCACCTCCCAACTCCTGTTCCTCTTCCACTCTGCTTCCATTCCAACCTCCAGCTCCCATTCCTGTACCCTGCAGCTCCTGTCACCCCAGCATACCCCCCCCTGCTCTTCCACCTCTGAATTAGAGCGATATTGCTCCTCCCCCTCCATGGTTCTAGGTGCTAGTGGAGTGGTATTGAGAGTACAAGAGAAACAGGGTACGTCTTAACTACCAGCTGTATCGGCGGGTAGCAATCGATTTCTCGGGGATCGACATATCGCGTCTCATCTAGACGCGATATATCGATCCCCGAATGAGCTCCTGTTGACTCCAGAACTCCACCAACTCGAACAGCAGTAGCGGAGTCGACAGGGGGAGCAGCGGACATCGATCCCGCGCCGTGAGGACAGTAGGTAACTCAATCTAAGATACTTCGATTTCAGCTACGCTATTCATGTAGCTGAAGTTGCGTATCTTAGATCGATCCACTCCTAGTGTAGAACAGCCCAGAGTCTCTTTGCTCCCAGTTCTGGTGCACAGCACCACAGAACCCCTGGCAGCCAAGAGAATTAATTGCAGGAAAACTCCTGCTTGGCACCAGCTGCCCTGGGCAGGGACTAGGAGCATGCTAAGTTGCTCTGTGGGAATGTGCACATGCAGTTCATTCACCATGTGAAGGGATGGACCATGCTCAGTGCAGACACAATCCTTGAAGATTTTTTTTCTGCCTGCCCCTAACAAATCTCCTCTGAGAATGTGCAAACTGAGATTTTTCAGAGGTTTGTAGCTTGGCCAAATTTGTGTGTTTTTTATTGGGATGGCAAAATTACATCCCTCACACTAGGACCAGCCCTCTGCCAAATTTCCAGTCCCTTCTCTACAGCCAGAAGTGCCCGAGATCCTCAACAAAACAGTTGTAAGAACATTTTAACCTGGTCAAAATAACATTAATTCTGTAGCCCCATTCTCAGAAACAGCTAAACTGATTTTGCTGAAAGTTTCAGGAAAACGGTCAGCCTGGGGAAGACACCTGGCCTGGGAAATTTCAGCCTGAATGGTTAAAGTTTGGCAAAATTGTAAGGAACTGAAAACGGGGTATTACCATGGAAATGCTGGACAACCTTAACTATAGACAACACTACCAGCTGTGCCTACAGCGAATTGCAAGCAGCTCACCTTACAATGCAGGAGTCTAATATAGCAAATTAAAAACAGTTCCTCAGCTGAATAAAATATAAAATTATACTGTATTTTTATAATTTAGGTGATGCACGAGCAGCTGAAAATCTAGGACTTACAGCTCTACATACAGTCTTTATGAGGGAGCACAATCGCTTGGCTACCGAGTTGAAGAAATTAAATCCACAATGGGATGGAGAGAAACTCTACCAGGAGGCCAGAAAAATCATAGGTGCCATGACCCAGGTATTAGCCGCAATATCATTTTTGCTGCCATTCACTTGTTGATTGAAACATTTCTTGCTCAGATTTAGACATGATTTTTTTCCCTCCAGAATTGCCTGTGCAGGTTCCTACACACCACACTCGCTTAGCCCTATAGCCACTGGGGCTATGCGTGCAGCAGCCTGCAGATCTAAATGTTTTAGGCACCCTCTGTGCTGCAAGTCGCCTCTGCCTTATCATTCCCAGCTCAGTTTTAGTGGTTTAGTGTTGTACAAATGGAAATAATTACTGTGTCAGATATTGAAACCGCATGCGGTATCTTTGGGGACCAATGCAATCAGTCTATGAATAGTTTCAGTGTGATTGTGTTCTGCTCTATGGGGGTAGTTACCACAGCTCCTCCAGTGGTAAAAACAGTGGAGGATGATTCATGTGAGTTGCTAAGACAACCCCTTGAGGTAGTTTGCATTTCTTGGTTCAAACTGGGTTTTCCAGAGACATTTTCCCAGTCACTCAATTTTGTGAGATCCCTTTGTAACTCTTCACATTCTACTTTGGACTTAACTATCTTGAATAATTTTGTATTGCCTACAAATTTTGCCACCTGTTTACCCCTTTTTCCAGATCATTTACGAATATGTTGAACACCATGGTCCTAGACCTCTGGGAGACACCACTATTTACCACTCTCCATTCTGAAAACTGAATATTTTTTCTTAAACTTTGTTTCCTACCTTTTAACCAGTTACTGATCCATGAGAGGACCTTCCCTCTCATGACAGCTTATTTTGCCTAAGAGCCTTTAGTGAGGGATCTTGTCAAAGGCTTTCTGAAAGTCCAAGTACACTATGTCCATTGAAACACCCTTCTCCACACGTTTGTTGACACCCCTCAAAGAATTATAATAGATTGGTGAGGCAGGATTGCCCTTTACAAAAGCAGTGTTGACTTTCCCCCAACAAATCATGTTCATCTCTGTATCTGATAATTCTGCTCCTTACTATAGTTCAACCAGTTTGGCTAGAGTTGAAGTTAGGTTTATTGGCTTGTAATTGCAGGATCACCTCTGGAGCCTTTTAAAAAAATTGGCATCATATTAGCTATCCTCCAGTCATCTGGTACTGAAGCTGATTTAACTGATAGGTTACATGCCACATTTCGTAGCGATAGTTCTGCAATGTCAAATTTTAGTTTCTTGAGAACTTTTGGGTGAATCCCATCTGGTCCTAGTGACTTATTACTTTTTAATTTATCAAGTTGTTCCAAAACTTCCTCTATTAACACCTCAAACAGGGACAATTCTTCAAATTTGTCACCTAAAAAGAATGGCTCAGGTGTGGGAATCTCTCTCACAACCTCTGCAGTGAAGACTGATGCAAAAATTCATGTACACAATGGCCCCTTCCTTGAGTGCTCCTTTAGCACCTTGATCATTCAGTGGCCCGCTGATTGTTTGGCAGGCTTCCTGCTTCTGATATACTTTAAAAAATTTCTGTTAGTTTTTGAATCTTTTTGTAGTTGCTCTGCAAATTCTCTTTTGGCCTGTCTGATTATACTTTTACACTTGATCTGCCAAAATTTATGCTCCTTTTTATATAATTTTCCTCAGTAGGATTTGACTTCCAGTTTTTAAAGGATGTTTTTTTTAGTCTCTAACTACCTCTTTTACTGTGTTGTTTAGCCATGGTAGCATTTTTTGGTCCTCTTATTTTTTTTTAATGTTGGATATACATTTTGCCTCTATTATGGTGTTTTTAAAAAGTTTCCATGAAGCTTCCAGGCATTTCACTCTTGTGATTGTTCCTTTTAACTTCAGTTTAACTAGTTTCCTTGTTTTTGTGCTGAATTAAATGCTTCTGTGGCGGGCTTCTTTTGTATTTTCTCCCCAGCAAGGATGTTAAAATTAATTACATTATAGTCACCATTACCGAGCAATTCAGCTATATTCACCTCTTGAACCGGCTCCTGCGCTCCACTTAGGACTAAATCAAGAATTGCCTCTCCTCTTGTGGATTCCAGGAGTAGCTGCTCCAAGAAGCCGTCACTGATGGTATCAAAAAGCTTTATCCCTGCATCCTGTCCTGCGGTGACATGTACCCAGTCAATATGGGGATAGTTGAAATCTCCCATTATTATGGAGTTTTCTATTTTTATAGCCTCTCTAATCAAACTGAGCATTTTACAGTCACCATCCCCATTCTGGTCATGTAGCTGGTAATAGATTTCTACTCTTATTATTCAAGCATGGAATTTCTGTCCACAGAGACTCTATGGTGCAGTTTGATTCATTTAAGGTTTTTACTATATTTGGCTCTATGCTTTCTTTCATATAAATTGCCACTCCCTCACCAGCATGACCTACTCTTGGGGGGAAGTTTTCTAGTCCTGCAGATTTAAAATGTTTACCTTCAGCAGTTGCTGTTTAGCATACTCCCTATTTACTATCAGAATAGAAAGGATTTAATTATCACTGTAAGCTATGAATACATCCTCCTGCTCCTTTCAAAACATAGAACATAAGTATTTATTGAACACTTCTGCTGCTTCTACATCATTACGGACAATTTTGCCATCAACATGTAGTAACAGAACAAAGCCATTGATAGAATTGTTTTTGTGCCTCATATATTTAAAATTTCCTGCTTGTGTCTTTAACTTTCCTGGCTGTTTCATTAATGTCTTGCATTTTGACACAGAATTTTTGACCAATCCTTTTGATAATGCTAGAAAGTGATCAACTTTTCCTTTAGAAAGAGCATATCTGAACTTCTAACTCAGTCTATGTTCCCTTCCAGGTAATAACATACAGAGACTACTTGCCACTTCTGCTTGGAGATGAGACTGAGAAGCAAATACCATGCTACGGGGGCTATGATGAGTCTGTGGATCCCTCTGTGGCAAATGTATTCTCCTTGGCTTTTCGGTTTGGTCATGGTTCAGTACAGCCTTTTGTGACCCGTTTAGATGATAATTTCGAACCTTTGGGTCCACATTTCCGGGTCCCTCTTCACCTCACATTCAGTGCTTCCTGGCGGGTTGTAATGGAAGGTAAGCATGCTTTGCCAGGCCCTGCCTGCAGTCCTGCTTTGCCAGCAAGGTAGAGATTCAGCAATGTACTTAAGTGCATGAATCAGAACCTAAAGCTCGTTATATCTGATCATTTGTTTCTATGCATCAGGACATGTTTTCAGTTAATAAATCATTTCCTCAATTCCAGAAAATAAACAGTTTTCATCAAAGGTAATTATCTGGCCATAGGGATATTAACTATAGACTCGTATAGTCTTGGGTCTGCAAGTCCTTCTTCTTTGATAAGAGGTTTTCCAGAACATTTACAATCACCCTCCCCACACTTTCCACAGCTAGAGCTTCTCATATCCAGGGGGAAGGGAGATGAGCCAATGACTCTGTGAAGTCCAATAGGGACCTCAAGACGCTAATCTAATTAACCGGGAAGGTACTAAGTTACTATGGTGATGGGCATGATGGGGGGTATCGGAGGCCAGAGAAGGCTGAGTCTCCACAAACAGCCTGGGGTGGCAAATGTTGGCAGCTATGGAATTGAGGTGTCTACAGAGTTGTGGAGCAGGGGTTTCAAGGATCTCAGTGCTGCCTAAATGTTGGACTCAGGCTTATGGCATGGAAATTCAGGGCCCAAGTCCCTTAGTGGCTCTAGCCTGAGTCACCTCTATCGACTCAGCATTATAAGAACCATGTAGCTTTTTAGAAATTAGACAACAGCTTCTGACCAACAGCCCTGAACTCAAACTATCCTGAATATCAAAATTGCATTGCTAGGAGCCCACATCACCCACAAGTGAATGGAGAGGCTGAGAGCGCTCTAGGCAGACAGCCAAGCAAATCCATTCCTTGCCCTTCTGAGTTACACATCAACACCAGTCATGGCTATTGGATATAGTCCAGCCCAAATCCTGAATGGAAGACAACTCAGAACTACTGCTCCAGCTTTGGAAAAGAACCTGTTTCCAAAGTGGCCAGATATGAAGAGCATAGACAGATCAAATACAAAGGCTAAAAGAGTTTACACTTCTAGGATAGACATCACGCAGAGAGCTGCCAGGTGTAGAACCTGAGGATCTTGTTCATATCAAATTGGGAACAGTATAATACAGTTTAGCACTGCATTAGATCACCGACAGAAAGATTGTTCAGTGTGTTTCAGGAGCTGTTATTAAGAGTAATGACATAAAGCTAAGAAAAGGAAAATTTAAGCTGATTACCAGGAAAATGTTCCTGAGAGTAAGGAATTCAATGCTGGCCAACTCTTCCAGGGGAAGCCAGGGGATTACAAAACCATTGGGGAGGACATTTTTTAAAACTAGACAGAACAAAAGAAACTGTAAAACAAAGCCCTTCTCGCTGAGGAGGGCCTGGCATGTATCGCCTACATGTAGAGCTTGGTAAAAGTTTTCATTTGAAAGTTTTTTTTTAATCAATGGGGGCCTTTTTTGTCAAAATAAAAATTTCCACAGAAAATACCCACTTATAACAACATTTTTGAATTGTTGTTGAAAACCAAAACATTTCTGTTGAGAATCAGGTATTTTTCACTTTTTTGCCACTGTTGGACCCAAAATTTTGATTTTCAAGTTTTTGATGAAAACCTGAAAACTTTTTGTGGTGAAGAAGGGGAACCACCCACCAGCATGGAAGAGGCTGAAGAGAGCCTTTGGGCCCAACTAACCTCTGCCCATTGTGCCTGCAGCCAATGCCGGGCCTATGAGGAGAGAAAAGGAGGGAGTCTGACTCAGTTCAGGGCTGACCAGTGTAGAGGCAGGAACCAGCTGCCTCTCTACCTGAAGGGACAGAGCATGCCTTCACCTGAAATCAAGCCCTGGCTCTGCAGCCAAGGGGAGCCTGCAAAGGAACCCCCAGAATCAGAGAGAACTGAGATACAGTGGGGCTTGCCCTCACTAATTTGTGGCTGCCCTGCCTGAAGGAGCTTGGGATCACAGCGACGTGCTG
Source organism: Gopherus flavomarginatus (assembly GCF_025201925.1). Taxonomy (NCBI): domain Eukaryota; kingdom Metazoa; phylum Chordata; order Testudines; family Testudinidae; genus Gopherus; species Gopherus flavomarginatus. The sequence continues at coordinate 3,161,139 of NC_066635.1, read as the reverse complement.
CCCCAGACCCAAGAGGGAATCCTACAGGAAGCATGCTGCCTGGAAGATTGGACTAGAGGGGCCATGCCCCAAACTGAATCTACTGCTAGGAAGTAGCCCAGGGCAGTGGATTCTGACTCCCTGCTGGGAGGGACACCAACCCCCCTATTTGGGGGTTGACATACACAGGACCCTGGGCTGAGACATGGTGGAGAGGGAGGTCCTGGGTCCTTCTCCCACCCCCTGACTTAAAGGTGGAGCTCAGCAGGGGGCTGAGAGTCAGGAGATCTAACCACTAGGACGGCCAGCCACCCACCCAAGCCTCTCTTATACTTTTGAAGACAAATTTCAATGAAATTTTTCCCAGGAACAAAGCACACATTGCCCAGCTAACTCTACCAGTTGAGGCCTTTTCCAGCTCCTATTTTGTTGCTGTGAGGTAAAAACACAAAGATCCATTTTTCCTGAAGGAGAAGCCTTCCCGGTTCTTCCTGTCCAGTTTGTTTACTAAAACTGCTTGGCTTCCTTTGAGCGATTCAAATTGTTATCGGACAACAGGCCTCTGCATCTGCAGACATTCTTATAAACTACTCTGGTTCCTTAGGGGGAACATGGCGCATACTGTTAGCTAGGAATGACCTCCCCAACCATCAGAGTGGGAAGGATCTCAGGTGACCCCTGAGGAGCAAAGCAAGCGTTGGGGCTAATTTTCTGTTACACAAAATGTAACCTACAAGGTGGAATCTATCACAGACAGTTCTGTTTCTTTCTGGACTTGACCTTCATTGCAGGTGGCATTGACCCGCTTCTCCGTGGTATGCTGGTTGTTCGTGCGAAACTAATGAAACAGAATCAAATGGTGGTTGAGGAGCTCCAGGAGCGGCTTTTTGAACAGCTACAAGTAATTGGACTAGATCTACCAGCCTTTAACCTGCAGCGTGGAAGAGATCATGGTCTTCCAGGTAAGTGAGCATAAGGCTGCATCCCACAGGCTGTAATAGTGATCTTTCTGCATTGTTTGCAGTTGCTCCCACAATATGATTTTTCCAGACAGCCAAGTAAGGACAGCCCCTGCCCTGAGGAGCTAAGGATGGGTGGACAGAGAGATGTCAGGCAGGAAAAACAATTCTGCACTGATTATCAACATTCACCAAAAGGCTTTTAAGTGGGATTTAAATATGGATAGTGTGGGGCCTTTGGGACGTGATTGAGGAGTTCATGCATGGGAAGGAGAGATGTGGGGGAGGAGGCTGGAGGTGATTGGCTGTCAGAGAGTGTGACAAATGGGCAGACATGGAGTAGAGGAGATGGGGGGGAGTGGTAATGCAACATTTGGAAAGGAAAGATAACTAGGGAGGGGCAGAACTGTACAGAGACTTGGAGGTGGCAGCCAGAGGCTTAAATCTGATGTCAGAGCTTATGGGAGCCAGGAGAGGGATGTGATGAGATGGATGGAGAAGGAAGGTGGCTCTATTGCTAGATTCTGATCGGCCAGAAGGAATGGGTGTGTCCGGGTGGTCAGAGGGAGGCTGGTGCAGCAGTTAGGGCCTGGACTAGAGCTCTGGTGTGGGAATGGAAAGAAAAGACGGGATCTTGGAGATGCTGAAGAGGAAGCAGCAGAGTTTGGAAATGGCCTGGATGGGCAGCAAGGGAGAGGACGGAGTCAGAAATAGCCCCCAGGATGCAAGCCTGAGTGACAGGCTGGGTGCTATTGATTGTGGTGGAGAAGAGGGAAGGGAAGGTGTTTGGATTTGGCTGTGTTCAGGGTAAGATGATGATAGGACACCTGAAGGGAGATGTCAGAGAGTCAGGCCAAGAGGCAGGATTGGCTGGCAGGAGACAGGCAAGACATGGAGAGAGCTGTGTGAGCCATTAGCATGCAGACGAGAGCTGAGTCCTGTGAGGCTGTCCAGGGAGTGAAGGGAGATGAGCAAAGGGCAGAGCCCTGGGAACTCCCGAGAGGGACGGGGGCAACCCCACCAACAGGGCATGTGGTAAAAGGAGTAGGAGAGGACAGTGTCTCAGCACCCAACAAGAAGAAGATGTCCAGGAGATTTTCTGCTGTAATTGTCTCAAACTCTGACAAATTTTGTGGGTCATGGTGGACAATCAGCTGAACGTAAGATCCCCCTGCAATGCCATGGCCAAGAGAGTTAATGAGATCCTGGGAGGCATAAACAGGGGAATATTGAACAGTAATAGAGGGGTTATTTTACCTCTGTATGTGGCACTGGTGTGACTGCTGCTGGAATAATGTGTACAGTGCTGGTGTCCACAATTCAAGAAGGACATTGATAAATGGGAGAAAGTTCAGAGAAGAGCCATAAGAATGATCGAAGGATTGGAAAACCTGCCTTATAGTGAAAGAGTCAAGGAACTCAATCTATTTAGCTTGATGCTGAGAAGGTTAATGATTGACTTGTAAGTCTGTAAGTACCACATGGGGAACAGACATTTGATAATTGGCTCTTTAAACGGGCAGACAGAGGTATAACAAGACCCAATGTTTGGAAGCTGAAGCTAGACAAATTTGGATTTGAAATAACACATAAATTTTTAACAGTGATGGTAATCAACCACTGGAGCAATTTGACCAAGGACTGTGGTGGATTTTCCATCATTGGCAACTTTTGAATCAAGGTTGGATGGATTTTCTAAATGATACACTACTTCAGAAGAAATTCTTTTGGGGAAGTTTCTGGCCTGTGCTTTACAAGAGGTCAGACTAGATGATCAGGGGTCCCTTCTGGCCTTGGAGTCCATGAAAACTGTGGTGACTAGATTTTTCGCAGCAGGATTATTATCTGGACTTCAGTTTTTGGCAGAAATTGCTCAAACTTTCAAAAACAAAACAATGTCCTTTGGCAGATTTGGACCCTCGGATTATTATTATTTGCTTGATTGTAGAACTTAGGAGCCCAAGTAATGGACCAGGACCTCACTGTGCTAGGCCCTATACAAACACTAAGATTTGTAACCTGTCCTTTAAATTGACTTCGGTACCCAATGACTGGAAGTTAGCTAATGTAATGCCAATATTTAAAAAGGGCTCTAGAGGTGATCCTGGCAATTACAGACCGGTAAGTCTAACGTCGGTACCAGGCAAATTAGTCAAAACAGTTAAGAATAAAATTGCCAGACACATAGTAAAACAAACTGTTGAGCAATAGTCAACATGGTTTCTGTAAAGGGAAACCGTGTCTTACTAATCTATTAGAGTTCTTTGAAGGGCTCAACAAACATGTGGCCAAGGGGGATCCAGTGGATATAGTGTACTTAGATTTCCAGAAAGCCTTTGACAAGGTCCCTCACCAAAGGCTCTTACCTAAATTAAGCTGTCATGGGATAAAAGGGAAGGTCCTTTCATGGAGTGAGAACTGGTTAAAAGACAGGGAACAAAGGGTAGGAATTAATGGTAAATTCTCAGAATGGAGAGGGGTAACTAGTGGTGTTCCCCAAGGGTCAGTCCTAGGACCAATCCTATTCTATTTATTCATAAATGACCTGGAGAAAGGGGTAAACAGCGAGGTGGCAAAGTTTGCAGATGATACTAAACTGCTTAAGATAGTTAAGACCAAAACAGATTGTGAAGAACTTCAAAAAGATCTCACAAAACTAAGTGATTGGGCAACAAAATGGCAAATGAAATTTAATGTGAATAAACGTAAAGTAATGCACATTGGAAAAAATAACCCCAACTATACATACAATATGATGGGGGCTAATTTAGCTACAACGAGTCAGGAAAAAAATCTTGGAGTCATCGTGTACAGTTCTCTGAAGATGTCCACGCAGTGTGCTGAGGCGGTCAAAAAAGCAAACAGGATGTTAGGAATCATTACAAAGGGGATTGAGAATAAGACTGAGAATATATTATTGCCCTTATCTAAATCCATGGTATGCCCACATCTCGAATACTGTGTACAGACGTGGTCTCCTCACCTCACCTCAAAAAAGATATATTAGCACTAGAAAAGGTTCAGAGAAGGGCAACTAAAATGATTAGGGGTTTGGAGAGGGTCCCATATGAGGAAAGATTAAAGAGGCTAGGCCTCTTCAGCTTGGAAAAGAGGAGACTAAAAGGGGATACGATATAGGTCTATAAAATCATGAGTGATGTGGAGAAAGCGGATAAGGAAAAGTTATTTACTTATTCCCATAATACAAGAATTAGAGGTCACAAAATGAAATTAATAGGCAGCAGGTTTAAAACAAATAAAAGGAAGTTCTTCTTCACGCAGCGCACAGTCAACTTGTGGAACTCCTTACCTGAGGAGGTTGTGAAGGCTAGGACTATAACAGCGTTTAAAACAGAACTGGATAAATTCATGGAGGTTAAGTCTATAAATGGTTATTAGCCAGGATGGGTGAGGAATGGTGTCCCTAGCCTCTGTTTGTCAGAGGATGGAGATGGATGGCAGGAGAGAGATCATTTGATCATTGCCTGTTAGGTTCTCTTCCTCTGGTGCACCTGGCATTGGCCACTGTCGGTAGACAGATACTGGGCTGGATGGACCTTTGGTCTGACATGGTACAGCCGTTCTTATGTTCTTATGTACAGAACAAAAAGACAGAACAAGAATCTAAGTACAAGATGAGACAATAGATGGCTACAGACTTACCTCTAGGGAAGCACAAAGAAACAGACAATATTGATCAGCACGACAGGCAGTGGGTCTCAGCAAAGCAGCAGCCTACCTGTTGGCAAGCATTTGTAGGCTTCACTCTCAGGAGAGTTTGAAGGCAGATAATGAGGTAGCTTTGAGAATGTTGGCAGGGAGCTCCTCCCATGTGCAAGGGACAGCGTGAGAGAAAGTTCAAAGGTGCTTGTTTGAAAATTTAACAAGTGGGCAATGGAGGCTGCCATTGGCCAGTCAGGTAGGAACTGACATCTAGATGGTGCATGAGAGATGATAGGCAGGGTGAGGCCTTGATGATAGGCATCAAAGTGAATACATGCAGCTTGTGTTTGATGCATTAGAGGAGTGGGAGACAGTGGAGGGATCTATAGAGGAATGACGTGGTTAAAGCAATGGGCTAAGAAAATTATCCTTGCAGAAGTGGTCTGGATTGTTATGAGTGGGGCAAGATTGCATTTGTCAAGGCCCGAGAAGACACTGCTGCAGTAATTGAGATGCAAGATGAGGAGATCCTGGCCGCGAGCTGTAGCTGTGTGGATGGACAGGAACGGCCCTATCTTAGAGATGTTTTACAGAAAGAATCAGCAAAATTTGGGGATAGCCGGGCTGTGAGGACCAAGCTGAAGATGGTGTCTGGTTAACGGCCTGAACGAAGGGCTTGATTTTCACCCAGCCTTTACTCCCCTGCATCTTGCAAAGCTTGGCTCTGGTGCACTGGAGCAAGGGGTGCTATATGTCTGCTTACATCCCCCAGCCCTCAGAGTAATGGGGCTGGCACACAAGGAGGTCACTGCCTCTTGCAGACAGGGAGGGAGCACTGGCCTTGGGGGCATCCAGAGAGACACTGCCCCTGAACAAGGACTTTGTCTTATGGACACAGTCTAGCTCATGGAAAAGCCAGTCCCTTTCCCCCGGTGACACTTCAGAAAGTTACCAGCATCTGAAAACAGGGATTGATAATAGGTCCTGTGCTGCATTCCTCATTGATACGTTCACTCCCAGTAGCACATAGTTATAAAGTTAGTAGGACGCTGAACTTTCCAACTCAGCTTTAACTTCCACTCCCATTTGTGAAGACAGAACTTTGTTAATTCAGTATCTGATTCTAGATGACACATCAACATCTGCTGAAATATTTTTTTAAATCTCGGACAAGGCAAATGTTACTAGTGGGCACCGGCAAAGCGGGCTGCATATGGAGAATGGAGGACAATGGGGAGATGCTGGCACAGATGGGAGGGAGATGGAGGTATTGACTGCTCTGCTCTGGTTCTGCAGGGTATAACGCCTGGAGGCAATTCTGTGGGCTCTCACAGCCTCGCAACTTCGCTGAACTCTCTGCAGTGCTGAGAAATCCTGAGCTGGCCAGGAAGTTCATGGATCTGTACGGGACACCAGACAATATCGACATCTGGATTGGGGCACTCGCGGAGCCATTTGTTCCCAATGGCAGAGTGGGACCTCTCCTGGCTTGCATCATTGGAACTCAGTTCAGGAAATTGCGAGATGGGGACAGGTAGACTGACTGGAAAGTGAATGTCCACTTCCATTTTATTAACAAAAGAACAATGGCAGTTGGTGTCATGTGCTGTTCCATTCCCTCACCGATGGACTTGCTTGGTGTTCCAAGCACCACAGCTCAATACCGGAGTTTCATTCACAGTTATTCAAGGGGCGCCCCTGTGGGAAGGGCAGTTGATTAACCCCTACGTGGCCAGACAGCTCCACTCACTGGTGCATGGATGGTCTGTTGAGGGCTCTGAAGAAAGGTGAAACACCCCCTTAAATCTCTTTTAAAGGTGGTAATTTCTGTGGTCATTATCCTGGGTGTATGAATCCAGCCTGCTTCAAACCAACACGAAAAATGCAAACACTATGTCAATTTTAATTTCTGTTTGGTGTATTGCCACTTTCAAAACATTTCTTAGAAATGCAGGTTTAATTTGACTGTTAACGTTGCAGCGGAGTTTTCCTTTTAACAACGATGTCACCCCCATTCTCCCATAATTTACGCCGTGCAAAAATACTACATTAAAAAAAGTTATGCAGTTTGCAAATATGAACACTCGGACGTTAGGAAATGCCAGAAATAAGGCTGCCTGCAATCTTAACTCAGCACCCTTGTGTGTGTGCATTTTGACAATCTTTTTAATTACATGATTGTGTGTTGTCGGGGTTCTGGAACAACAACACAGGACGGACAGTGCTCCAGGAATGAGGCAGCTGTTTAATATTTCTTCTTATCCCTATTGTTCAGCGTGTGGCCCCGGCTGTGTTAACCTCACATCATCCAAATCTTGCACTGAATACAGAATTCGTCATTTCTTCATGGGCAGTTCCAGGGCTCTGACCGTAGTATCACCAATGTATCTTCACAACACCTCAGTGAAGTAGGAAGGTGTTATGGGCCCCGTTTCACAGACGGGCACAGAGCTAGGATCTCCATAAATTACAAGTGTTTGTTCTGCCTGCTAAATGTCACACCTAGGTCACAGACCCTTGGGAGCACTAGAGTTCTTCAAAGAAATGGCAGGAAAAATTGGCTAACGTGGGCAAAGCTACCTCTTTCCCTCCCCTTGTTCTCAAGGGCAGCCAAACCATTTTTGCTGAAACACAGCAGAAAAATCCAGCCTGAGGCAGAGCCCAAGCCTGGTGAATCTCAGCCTGCAGGGTTCAGGTCTGGCAAAGGAACAAGTGATAAACCGGAGGAACCTGAGCAGGGCCAACTTCCTCCCCTCCCTCCCTCGTCCCCTCTGCCACAGACTTGATGGTGGGGGGATAAGTTATTGTTTCCCCACCTGAGTGTTGGGGGGGGAAGTGTCCCATTTCTCCCTCCCCTCAGATGACCCTTATACTAGCACGTATAGCACTGCAGGGAGACGGGGTCCCAGAAAGACCACCAGTATACGGTTGCCAACTTTCTAATTCCAGAAAACCAAACACCCTTGCCCCGCCCCTTTCCTGAGGCCACTCCCTCTCCAAGGCTCCACCTCTGCTCACTGCATCCCCTCTCCCTCTGTCTCTTGCTCCCCTTCATCCTCACGCATATGCTCATTTTCACTGCCCCAGGAGAAGGCCAGGAGCTGCAAGAGTTTGAACGGCCAAACAGCAGCAGCAGCTGATCTGTGAGTTAGAGGCCTGGCAGCAGCAGTTGGTCCAGCAGGTGGCTACAGTACTATGGCCATATACTGCAGCAGAACCAGTGAACCCCACCCCAGCTGTCAGACTCGTCAAGATGGGACCTGATGATGATCCTGAGACCCTCTTTGAAACCTTTGAGAAGGTGGCCATGGTAGCCAGCTCACTGTTCTAGCCAACTTATTCCAGGGTTCTCAATCATTGCAGATCCTTTTACCCAGGTTCTCCCGCTCCACTGTATGCCCCTGTCCACCCTGCCTTAAAGTCTGAAGCACCTCGACTACACAAGCAGGGAGCAGGCAGTCAGGTCCTCCAACTACTAGGTCAACTGGCCCCCCAAACCCCGTTACAACAAAGAACTGGCAGCTGCCTCATTCATACAGCACCGTGCATTGAGTGAGCCAGGGGTCGTCTGTGGACTAAACAGTATGTGATCATTCAATTACAGTCTTGAACACAGCCCATTCGCACAAGAGGGCAGAGTTAAGATTGCACAGGCAACTTTAATTCAGGGTTTTCCTAAATTTTACGTCAATTCATAGATGTTAAGGCCAGAAGGGACCACGGTGATCATTGTCTGAGCTCCTGCACAGCCCAGGCCAGAGAACATCTGTGATTCCCACACAAGCTTTTTAGCCCATTACTTTGCCATCTAAGTTCTTTTCATTTTCAATAGAAAATATCCGTATAGAATCTTCAGTCTCTCTCTAGAAATCTTGAAGGCATTTTGGCTATAGAAGATTTATTAACATTAGAAAAACACTTTTTTTAAACTACCAGCTAAAAATGTGTCCCCACTGCAGCTGGTGGGAGTTTTGCTGTTGACTGAAGTGAGTCCCAGATTTCACACACCACCACTTGTATTTCCTTTTCACAGGCAAGGCTACTTTTCATATCAATGGAGACGAAACAAAATCATGACCCCCCAGAGCTAAATTCATTCCCCGGGAGGATAAACACAGGCTTTAACACTGCTGCTTTTCTGCTTCTTTGTAGATTCTGGTGGGAGAATCCCGGGGTTTTCACTCCACAGCAGCGCCGTGCCCTGAGCAGAACTTCATTGTCACGGGTTCTCTGTGATAACACTCGCATTAGAGAGGTGCCCAGAGATGCGTTCAAGGTCAACCGCTATCCTGAGGACTTTGTGAACTGCAGAGTGATCGACAGTCTTGACTTGTCACCTTGGAGACAACGCAGTAACTAGGGAGCGGAAGGTACAGAATAGACCTCGTGCCCAGAGAAACACACTCAACTGGGCCCATGTGGAGACTTCTCCTCCCCAGCATTCCCTGGTTTTTCCACCCCAGATCAACCTCAATCCCCAAACAAACTCACTCTTCCAGCCACCCTTCCTCCAACAGAACCTTCCTCCCAGTCCCCCACCTTGATCTTCCCATCTGCCCCATAGGCTCCCGCTTGTCTTCACTATAACATGAGGGCATGTTAGCACTGCTTGGTGGAGTTGTGTTAACTTGAGACCATTGCTCCTTGTTCTGTTATCTGCCACCACTGAGAACAGCTGAGCTCCATCCTCTTTGGAACCGCCCTTCAGGTAGTTGAAGGCTGCTATCAAATCCCCCCTCACTCTTCTCTTCTGCAGACTAAACAATCCCAGTTCCCTCAGCATCTCCTCATAAGTCATGTGCTCCAGCCTCCTGTTCATTTTCACTGAGCCAATCCAACAATTGGATCAATGTCTAGTTCCCCTGGGCTACTTCTCACCATGTCTTCCAGTAGCACAATATCTGGATTTCCTGGTCTCTGACCTGTAAAGCTCCCAGCGGTTCCGACATCTCCTGGGTGTCCATGAGTAGCTGAGTATCCGTCTAGATCCTTTTGGGCTTGGCCTCCACAGTCTAGGGCTCCAGCTCCAGCAGCTTCCGGGTGGGAACCTGCCAGCGTGTGTCCCCCTCCTCAGCAGCCAGCCCTGACTGAGCTGGGCTGACGGCTTATACAAGTACTCCAGCTGAAGCTTGCCCAGCAGGGGCCAGGGGATGTGGCTTCCTTGGCCCACAGTGTGGGGTTAACCCCTCCTTGTCCAGCACGGGACAAGTACATCCTGTCACAGAAACCTGGAAGGTGATGGTGTTTCCTGGTGTGACCTCCTGCACAGCACAGGCCAGAGACCATTACACAATCAGTCCTGTATTGACATCAATAAACTGTGATTGAGCTAGAGCATAACTTTTAGAAAGAGACACCCAAACTTGATTGAAAGCTGGAGTCGTTCATAGACTTTAAGGGCAGGAAGGATCCTTGATCATCTTGTCTGACCCTGTACAACACAGGACACTAAATTACACTCAGTAACCCCTATATTGAGCCTAATCACTTGTGTTAAATTAAACCATTACAGTCCCCAGGAGCTGAGCACTACAGGGACCGGGTAATCTGCTCCAGTACTTGATCACCCTCACTGTGAACTGTTAGAGTTTCTTGCTAATTTGAATTTGTCTAGCCTCATCTGCCAGCCACTGGACCTTGTAATGCCTTGTCCTGTAGATTAAAGGGCCCCCTAATATCAGTTTGAAAAGAAGCTGGATGATGCAGTCGTGTATTACAGTGCCAGTGATATACCTTTTATTCCAACAGTAACTAGGCAGGTGTGAAACTACACCTGCTAAAGAGAAATTTCTCTAAATCTGCAGGACCAGAGAATTTGCATCCTAGAGTTCCAAAAGAATTGGCCAAGAAGCATTCTGAGCCATTGATCTAAATTTTTAACAATGTTAGAAAAAATGGGAAAGTCCCAGAGGACTGAGGGAAAAGCTAATATTCTGCTAATACTCAAAAAATGTTCAACACCAAAAACTGCTTCACCAGAGACAGAATACACAATAGTTCAGGGGACATTTCATGTCCAGGACGATCCCAGCCACCCAGGAGCCTTCTCTGCTTTATTAACACCTTGCCCATTTCACCCCACAGAACAAGCATCCAGTGACTCCGTATGATGGAAGCTGAGATTTCCCTGGAGGGCTGGATTGAGGATGCTGCTGGCAAGGATTCTTCACTACTTTCAGCCTAACCCACTAGTCACACTTGCTGGCTGGAATGCACGGCCTAGCTCTGTGGCTGGCTGGAATGCATGGCCCACCTGCTGTCATTTTGCCTGTGTTTGTGTATATTTTCTTCCATTTGCAAAAACTTCCAACACTGATGTAACCCTTCTTCCCCTCTGAGTTGGCAGCAACAAGGGCCGAGTTCAGTATCCAGGGTTTCCGTTTCAACAACGCAATGCAAAACCAGCTCAAGCCCCCATCCAGTAACCTGGGCCAATTACATACCACCCCCCCCCGGGCACCTCTAGGAGGCAATACTTCCCCTCTCGCAAGCATGGAGCCTGAGTGTAGCAAAATCCTTTTAATAAAGGAGGGAAATAATGCGGCATTATGTTGGGGAAACACCGCAAACAGGATTCATAACACAAACCATGAACAAAAGACCCTCCCCCAAGTAAGTTTTGGCAGTGTCCTCTTCCCCTTTGGATCTTAAGTTCAATCACCTCAAAGTCCAACAACCCAAAAGTCTCTGTCCCTGATCAGTGCCGCCCCAGGGTTCAAAAGTTTATCTGCAGAGTTTTACTCCCTCCCCAGCCTTGGTGGAAATGGGGCAGAGGCACACAGAGTGCTAAGGGCCACCTTACGTGGTCCGAGGCTGACTGCCCCGCCTCTCCGTGGAGTTCTGCTGCAGCCTTCACCACAAATGGCTCTGCTCCACCAGCTGCTCCGCTCCTCCAGCCGTTCCGTGAGCCGCTCCAGCCATCCCTGCAAACTGCTCCACTTCACTCCGCTCACTGTTCTGTGGGCTGCTCCAACCATCCCACAAACTGCTCAGCTCCACTCACTGTTCTGTGGGCTGTACCAACTGTCCTGCAAACTGCTCCGCTCTGCCAGCTTCTTAGCAATATATCTTCAGGCTCCCCCACTAGTTAACACAACACTCAGTGATCTCAACACAGTAAGTTTAGCTCTTTTAATGATTTCAGCTCTTAGAAATTTCAGCTTGTAGTAGGAGAGCCCCAGAGCTGGTGCACCATTGGCCCAAAGTGAATTCAGCTCAGCAGCCTCAAGCCAGACTTCTAATGGAATCAAAATTAGCTCTACTATTCAACAGTGGGGAGAAGAGACAGTACAACTAGTGTTCCAGGCCCTTAAAATGGGGGTCCACACCATCAGGTACAAACACCTGTCCCCAACTTCTCTCAAGTCACTGGGTTTTGGAACCCATGTCTAGCGAGTGCTACTTAGTTGATGGTGAGACCCTCTGTCATAAAACAGTTTCATAGTCCCTCATTCATACAATCAGGGTAACAACACTTTATTCCTCCTGCCCCAATAACAGAGAAATTGGGCATCCCACAGCTGTCAAAGTGACCATTTGGGCTGCCGTGGGCTATGCTAGGCGGGGTGGGTGTGCCTATACAAACAAGATCAGCCCCTGAAGTTCTTTCTCACACTCGCCATAATTCACCACCAGATGTCAGGGTAGAGCTCATCCTGACTCTGCTTACATCAGCATTTAGCTTGCAAGTGGCCATTGCTAAAAGAACTAGGATTAGCTAATAACACTCGCTAAAAAAGTCCAGACTGAATTGAAGCCCATGAGTGCAGATTTACAAGTTAGTGATTGGAGGCTGCCTTCTGGCATCTCTTTTTGTGATTCTTCAATTTCTTTATGATACAGATGATTGATTCTCTTTCTGGTTGCTCTGAATGGTGAAAGGGCAAGTTGTATACATTAAAGATATTATCTCAATATTTATGCAAATATGTATTCAGATACCATCACCTCACATTTCTGATTATTGTCAGTATATTGGAACAAATACACCGTTAACCAGATAGCATTACCTAGCAGACTATATATGTCTCTAGCACCCCTCAGGGAAAGGGTGGCCCCTACTCCTGTCTCAGAGACCAGGGCACTGCCCCACAGGTGTTTTGTTCAAGGCATCAGCAGTGAAAGACACAATGAAGATGACTGGATGTGGAAGCTGCGGCATGTTCATGATCCTGGAGAGGTTACCTGAAAAGAGTTTTGTCTGCATGAAGTGCCACCTGATACAGCTGAGGGGCCCTAGGTGGACAAGGCTCTCAAACCTTTTTCCTGGTCTGCAATCCCTGCTTCCAGAGACCAAAGAGGCTCTGTGTTGCGGTCCTGCTCCTTCAGAGTCCCCCCCGATCCTCCCTTTTAGGGACCACCCATCTCCAGGCTTGACATGCCTCACAGGTGCAGCAGGCTGAGGCTGACCGTGCTCAGAGGAATTCTTTAACACTTAACTGACTGGGGTGGGGATCAGCCCCACTGCACTCACACTAAAAACGATGTCAATTATGGATGGGGCAGGATCAGCACCTCTGGATAAGATAGACTGACACTTTCCATTAGAAAGTGTTGTTTTCAGTGGCCAAACAGTAAGGTCTGAAATTTTCCACACTTGCCACAGGCCAATTTTTGGAAAGTTTGAGCAAAATTGTCAGCCATTTTTGAGAGGAAGGTAAGTGAACACCAGGTGGTTGTTTTTGTTTTAAAAAACCACCTTTCCAAACCATTTTGTAAAGGCCACCTGCTCTGTTAGGGGAGTGGAAATGGAAGCCCTTGCCCCTGCCCTGAGGCCCCCCAAACCCAGAGCCCCCTCCTGTACCCCAAACCCCTCATCCCTAGCCCCAACCCAAAGACCACACCCCCAGCCTAGAGCCCTCACCCCTTCTGCAGCCCAACTTGCTGTGCTGAGCCCCCCAAACCCAGAGCCTCTTGCACCCCAGAGCCTGCACCCCCCCAGCCCAGAGCCCTCCACACACCATGAACTCCTCATCCCCAGCCTCATCCCATAGGCTACACCCCCTCCCACACCCCAACCCCTTGCATCAACCCACAGCCCCCTCCTGCACTCCAAATCCTCAGCCCCATCCAGTACAGTGGCGGGGGTGTGGTTTCCTCGGCCCACAATGTAGGGTTAACCCTTCCTCACCCAGTGCGGGGTGAGTATGCCCTGTCACACGTGCCCAGAGTCCTCAACCAATCACCATCCTTAAGCTACTGTTAATTTGAATGAAACAAGTTGATTAGTTGTAATGAGCCAGTGATGTGAAGGAGACAACACAGATGGTGGGTTCCTTGACCCAACCACCATAGTTCTTCAAAGGTTGATTTGCCCCACGTACAACTTAACATGAAGTTGCTAGTGCAATCCGTACAGCAAAACATCTCAGCACAAAACCTCAGCACAACACTTCCAGACACAGCCTAACACATCCCCCAGCATAAGCCAGACACAACTTAATGCAAAACCCCCCAGGACAACTCCCTGTAAACTGAAGTCACAGCTTGGGGGAGGGGCAGTGCAGGTGCTGGGGAGGGGGCCGCAGCCCAGGGAAGCTCTCTTGGTGCTGGGGAGGAGGGTACAGGTGCTGGGGGGGGAGTTGCAGCTGGGGGGATGATGCGGGTGCTGGGGGGTGGAGCTTGGGGAGGCTAGGGCAGGCTTCCTACCCAGCACCTGGGAAGTGACGGCCCCAGCTCCCTAGCACTACGTGCTGCCTCCGCTCTGCCCCAAGCCCTGGTTCTGCAGCTCCCATTGGCTGGGAACTGTGGCCAATGGGAGCTGCGGGGTGGTGCATGACTGCCGGCAAAGGCAGAATGGAGAGCTAGGGGAGCTGAGGGTAGAGTGACCAGACATCCCAATTTGATCAGGACTGTCCCAATATTTACTTGTTTGTCCCACGTCTCAGCTGATGTTGGGATTGTCCCAATATTTTGCACTCCAGGGCACAGGAAGAGGGGGCTCATGCCCCCAACTCAGCCCTGGCCCATTTCCAACAGTTGACAAGAAGGTGTGAGTAACTGTAGGGAAAAAATTAGCATGCGGAAATAGTTTTTACTTTGTGTAATGACCCATCCACTCCCAGTCTTTAGTCAAGCCTAATTTAATGGTGTCAAGTTTGCAAATTAATTTCAATTCAGCAGTCTCTTCTTGGAGTCTGTTTTTGAAGGTTTTTTGTTGTAATATTGTGACTTTTAGGTCTGTAATTCAGTGACCAGGATGATTGAAGTGTTCTCTGACTGGTTTTTGAATGTTATAATTCTTGACATCTGATTTGTGTCCATTTATTCTTTTACATAGAGACTGTCCGGTTTGGCCAATGTACATGGCAGAGGGGCATTGCTGGCACATGATGGCATTTATCACATTGGTAGATGTGCAGGTGAATGGGCCTCTGATAGTGTGGCTGATGTGATTAGATCCTTTGATGGTGTCCCCTGAATAGATATGTAGACAGAGTTGGCAACGGGCTTTGTTGCAAGAATAGGTTCCTGGGTTATTGTTTTTGTTGTGTGGCGCATGGTTGCTGGTGAGTATTCACTTCAAGTTGGGAGGTTGTCTGTAAGCAAGGACGGGCCTGTCTCCCAAGATCTGTGAGAGTGAGGGATCGTCCTTCAGGATAGGTTGTAGATCTTTGATGATGCGCTGGAGAGGTTTTAGTTGGGGGCTGCAGGTCACAGCTAGTGGTCTTCTGTTACTTTCTTTGTTGGGCCTGTCCTGGAGTAGGTGACTTCTGGGTACTCTTCTGGCTCTGTCAATCTGTTTCTTCACTTCAGCAGGTGGGTATTGTAGTTTTAAGAAAGCTTGATAGAGATTTTGTAGGTGTTTGTCTCTGTCTGAGGGACTGGAGCAAATGCAGTTGTATCTAGAGGATGGCGTGGACTGCACCCTCAGCAAGTTTGCAGATGACACTAAACTGAGAGGAGTGGTAGATTTGCTGGAAGGTAGGGATAGGATACAGAGGGAGCAAGACAAATTAGAGGATTGGGCCAAAAGAAATCACATGAGGTTCAACAAGGACAAGTGCAGAGTCCTGCACTTAGGATGGGAGGATTCCATTCACAGACTAGGGACCAAATGGATAGGCAGCAGTTCTGTAGAAAAGGACCTAGGGGTTACAGTGGATGAGAAGCTGGATATGAGTCGACAGTGTGCCCTTGTTGCCAAGAAGGCTAATGGCATTTTAGGCTGTATAAGTAGGGGCATTGCCAGCAGATCGAGGGACATGATCATTCCCCTCTATTTGGCATTGGTGAGGCCTCATCTGGAGTACTGTGTCCAGTTTTGGGCCCCACACTACAAGAAGGATGTGGAAAAATTAGAAAGAGTCCAGCGGACAGCAACAAAAATGATTAGGGGGCTGGAGCACATGACTTATGAGGCGAGGCTGAGGGAACTGGGCTTATTTAATCTGCAGAAGAGAAGAGTAATGGGAGATTTGATAGTAGCCTTCAACTACCTGAAAGGGGGTTCCAAAAAGGATAGAGTTCGGCTGTTCTCAGTGGTGGCAGATGACAGAACAAGGAGCAATAGTCTCAAGTTGCAGTAGGGGAGGTCTAGGCTGGATGTTATGAAAAACTATTTCACTAGGAGGGTGGTGAAGCACTGGAATGGGTTACCTAGGGAGGTGGTGGAATGTCCATCCTTAGAGGTTTTTAAGGTCAGGTTTGACAAAGCCCTGCCTGGAATGATTTAGTTAGGGATTGGTCCTGCTTTGAGCAGGGAGTTGGATTAGATGATCTCATAAGGTCCCTTCCAACCCTGATATTCTATGATTCTATTAATATAATTAATGCATAATCTAAAGATCAGGCAACAATAGGCAGTGCAGTTAAGCCGTGAGTCTGTCATACTAAAGACCTGGTTTTGGTTACTGATTCTGTCAAGAGAGATCCTGTGTAATTTCTTTTGAAAAATAGTAGAAGGAATCCACTTGCTACCCTCTTAGAGAAGGGATGTTGAGCTGTACTTTACAGCACATGTTGTGAACACCTAGGAACACAAGTTTCCCTCAGTGGGGAAGAGGCATATATAGAACCTATAATCTCCTGGCTTCCAGCCCACTGGGTCTTCCCTGAAGCCAAAGGGAATGCTGGGGTGGAGTCTCATGTCTTCAGAACATTGACTGATGTTGCAGCTAAAACAGCCAAATGCAGACCATCCCATGCAGTCTGGAAACCTTGAGAAGACTGCTCCCATGAGGCTCTGTGCCGGTGGAGAAGGGTGGCAGGGAGCAGGGTCCTCAGAAGGCAGCTCTGAGTTGCTCCCTCTCTCCTCCGACAAATAGCATTATTATAACAGAGTTGCCATCTCTCCAATATTTTTCCACAGTGGCAGGATTTCAGAGGGGGCTGGAGAGTGCCTGGTGATGCTGAAGCTGGCAGAGTCTCTCCCCTCCACTAGCTGCTTTCATGGTTGGAGGGGACAGCAAAGAGCCCAGAAGCCTGGCATGGCTCTGCTCCCTCCTCCCATTCTGTGAGAAACACAGATAGTATGGTCCTCTGCTCCTCCCCCTCTCCACTGGAGCACCCGGCCTTGGAAGGGGCAGAAGGAAGGTGAAGAGTACCTGGAACCACTCCCACCCATCTTGCAAAGGGGGAGAGGGGAAGCCAATGCAGCCCCCTAGGCCAGGAAGATGGGGGTAAAGAACCCTAGAAGGAGCAGAGGGGAGAGTTGGGAACTGAACGGCTGGGGAAGGGGCTGATGAGTGGACCTACCTGACTAAGTGGGGAAGTGTACTTTCACCCAAATGCGATTGCATCAACCAAACTTGTAATCTCATCAAAGACTAAAATCAGGTTAGTTGGAAAGATCCATTTTTCATAAAACCATACAGGCAGATACTAATTATATCATCCTATTCTTTAACTCTTTAACAATTGATTCCCATATCAGCTTTCCATTATTTTCCCCAGGACTGAGGTCAGACTGATTTATATTTACCCAGGTCATACCGCTTTCACTTTTTGACTATTGACACAACATTAGTACACTTCCAGTCTTTTGGAATTTTGCTGGTATTTAAAAATGTATTACAAATTAACATTAGTGGGCCACTGATCTACTCCAGATAACTCTTTTAGGACTCTTGAGTGCAAGTTATTCAGGCCTGCTGACAGGGCTGAAACATAGTTCATCAACCTCATGTGACACAAATACATCAGTCTGCTTCTTTTCAAATACAGAACATAAATATTTATTGAACATTTTCTGTATCATCATAAATTATTTTGCCATCTTTATTGAGTAATATACCATTACCATACCATTTTTAGAACTTTTTAGATCCTAATATTCTTTCAAAACTCCTTCTTACGCATAGCACTACCAGCCTTAATTTTTTCCCTGATGTCTTTAGCTTCCCTTATCAATATTCTACATTTCATAACTACTAATTTATATTGATTTCTATCTATTTCCTTTTATTTAAATGTCATATATTGGGTTGTTTATTTCTTTATTTTATTTATTGCTGCCTCCACCTCAACACTGAACCATGATGGGCTTTTAATCAAAATTGTCCTCTTTCTTGATTGTGGAAGTATGGCTTTTTGAACATCTAGTGAATTCTTAAAGACACCCCTATTTTTATTCACATTTTTCTTTCTAAATGTTTTTCCCAATCAATTTCACTCATAATTTTCCTCAGCTTTGAGAAATTAGCTCTCTTGAAGCAACAAGTCTATCTAGCTAGCTAGCTAGCTAGCTATGTTGGAACTGTCTGCTGTTTGTCCATAATGATGTACTCATGTCATGATCACTGGTCCTGAGGAAACTAGCAACTTTCAGTCCACTGATACATTCACCTTTAGCTGTTATAATGAGTTCCAAACCAGAGTTATCTCATGTTGGGTGCAATTTGTGTTAGCTTTTGTATTAGACAATTATCATCTATAAGTTTTGGAAACTGGAATTGGAGATCTTTGGCATATGTCTCCTAAATTAAACTGCCCCATAACAACACCATTTCTGTCAACACATAACAGGCAGATACGTTCTATGGTCCAATTTAGTGACCTGTAACAGACGCCGCCACCAGTACTCTGTCCTGGGCTTTGTTAGGTAGCACACTGATCTATCTGCATTCGAGATCCTCTGTGGTTCTGAATTATCAATAATTCTAAAACAGGTAACAGGGTCTTTACTGTAGAGTGCCACCTCCTCTCCACCTCTTTTATCCACTCTAGCCTTCCTAAACAGGTTATAGCCTTGTCCCACAAGCTTTCAATAATGCAAGTATATCCATTTTTTATCCATCAATGAGCATTTCTAGTTCCTCTTACTTGGTACCCAGACTCCTAGTATTACTATATGCGCAACTGGATAATTTCTTCTCTTCATGTTTGTCACGGAGTCCCCGGGCGATGCTCCGGAACTGCTCCCCACCAAGCCAGTCAGGACTTTGGGGAGCCTCCTCTCCCTTGGAGCAGACTTGTTCAGGGCAAGAAGCTCCCACGTCTTCACCTCCTGGGTCTCTCCTTGGAGCATTCAGCATCCTCTGCCCCTCCGTGCGCTTCCCACAGCGAGTCCACCCCAGCGGGGTCCTGGGGAAGCCACCGGGTCCTGCACCCCAACTTTGAAGTCAGACATGACTCTCAGCCAGCCAGTAAAACAGAGGTTTATTCAATGACAGGAACAGGGTCTAAAACAGAGCTTGTAGGTACAGAGAACCGGACCCCTCGGCCGGGTCCATTCTGGGGGTCAGTGAGCCAGACCCCCCACGTCTGCCCTCAGCCAGCTCCAGACTAACAACCCCTCCCAGCCCCTCCTCTCTGCTCAGCCCCTTTCCCGGGCCAGGAGGTCACCTGATCCCTTTGTCTCCAACACTTTCAGCTGGCACCTTTGCAGAGGAGGGGCCCAGGCCATCAGTTGCTAGGAGACAGAGGGTCAGGCATTTAGGTGCACTGTCCCTTTGCTCTGCCAGATACTTAAGAACTGCCTAGGGGACACTGAGGCACCAACACAGTATTCAGAGAAACATTAAGAACATTCCTAGTTCGTCACATCGTTAAAGCAGCAAAGAATCCTGTGGCACCTTACAGACTAACAGACGTTTAGGAGCATGAGCTTTCATGGGTGAATGACCACTTCGTCAGATGCATGTAGTGGAGATTTCCAGGGGCAGGTATATATATATGCAGGCAAGCTAGAGATAATGAGGTTAGTTCAATCAGGGAGGACGAGGCCCTGTTCTAGCAGTTGAGGTGTGAAAACTAAGGGAGGATAAACTGGTTTTGTAGGATTCCAGGCTAACACGGCTACCCCTCTGATACTTCTCTTCATGTTATTTGTCACATCCATTCAATTTGTTCATGAGGTTTGAGTTTTGCAGCACATTTGCCTCCTTAGCATTTTCCCATGCGTTGATAGTTAAATGCACTCCTTGCTGTTTCAGCTCGTCTTCAGCCAAGCAGATTAGCCCCTACTTGTGAGATACAGGCTATCCTGTTTGTACAGCCCCTGGCCCGTTGGGATGTGGCCCACTGAGGAGCAGGTTTTTGTATTTTGTGTATTGTATTGTGTAGTTTGTATGTGTGGAGGCTGCTAGGGGCAGTGTACTGGGAGAGAAGCTGAGCCCTGTTTAGGGGGCGGGGCTTCCCTGCTTAGGGGGTCCTATAAAAGTAGCCAGCCAGTCAGGCAGCGGCATAGACAGCTGCAGTGGCACAGCAGCCAGCAAACAGAGCTGTAAACAGGGGAGTTTCGAAGGGAGTTTACAGGGGAAGGTTGTGGGGGAGACTAAGAGACCTAGGCAGAGGAATTGACAGGCTAGTTAAGGGAGTGGGTGGTGGTCTGCCAGTTTTCTGGTGCCTGTTGGCGGTTTGTTTTGTGTTTCTTGGACTACCAGGTTTTAGGTGGGAAGGCTATAACCGATACAGAGGCAGCAGTGGAAGACACACTGAGGATGACTGGATGTGGAAGCTGCGGCATGTACGTGATCCTGGAGGGGGCGCCTGAAAAGAGTTTTGTCTGCATGAAGTGCCGCCTGATAGAGCTGAAGGAAGAAAAGATCCAAGGACTGGAGATGCAGGTGGAAACTCTGGTTGAGTTTAGAAGGGGGTTCGAGCAGATGATGGAGCAAAGACATGAGGAAGCTGAAGGGAAAAGCTCAGACTTGCAGATGGAAGCAGGATCAAAGGATTCTGAGGAGAGATTGCTGGGTGAGGAAAGTGGACGATGGAAGCATGTGACTAAGAGAACCAGGCAGAGGAAAAGACAGGCCAGTGAAGGAGAAATAGAACTCAGGAACAGGTTTGCAGAGTTGGAAAATGAAGAAGGGGCACAGCAGGTGGTCGCTGAAGGTGAGAGGGCAAGGAAGAAGAGAAGAGCTGCTAGTCCTACAGGAAGAGGGGAGGAGTCAATGGAGGCAACACCAAATATGAGCCCCAGGAGGATTGCAAGGGTGAATAGGAATCGAGAGGACTTGCAGCCAGAGGGAACAGGGGATAGACCGGAGAATCACACTGTCACCAGGAAAAGGCAGGTCTACGTGATTGGGGACTCCTTACTGAGAAGAATAGACTGGCCTATAACTAGAGCTGATCCAGAGAACAGAAGGGTGTGCTGTCTGCTGGGTGCTAAGATACGGGATGTGGACCTGAGGCTGAAAAGGATCCTAACGGGAGTGGGAAAGAATCCATTGATTGTCCTTCATGTGGGAACGAATGATACGGCTAGATACTCTCTGGAATGTATCAAGGGAGACTATGCCAGACTAGGGAAGAGGCTTAAGGAAATCGAGGCTCAGGTGATCTTCAGTGGGATTCTGCCGGTTCCTAGAGAAGGGCAACAAAGGTGTAACAAGATTATGATGATCAACAGATAGCTCAGGCAGTGGTGCTATAAGGAGGGCTTTGGGATGTACGGCCACTGGGAAGCATTTATGGACAGAAGACTGTTCTCTCGGGATGGACTTCACCTGAGTAGGGAGAGAAACAGACTTCTAGGATGGAGGCTCGCACAACTGATTAAGAGAGCTTTAAACTAGGAATTTGGGGGAGATGGTTGGGAGATGTCCAGGTGATCTCCATGCCAGAATTTAACCTTGAGAGGGAAGAAAACAAAGTAAGAGGGGATACAGCCGTGGACAGAAGAATTGACATAAGGAGGAAGGGTTGTGTAGATACCAGACTAACAGGTGATGCTGGTGGTAGAATGTCTGTGCCTAACCGGGTAACGGATGTCAGTGAAGCCAAACGGCAAAAATTAAGATGTCTGTACACTAACGCGAGGAGCCTAGGTAACAAAATGGAGGAACTAGAGCTACTGGTGCAGGAAGTGAAACCGGATATTATAGGGATAACAGAAACATGGTGGAATAGTAGTCATGACTGGAGTACAGGTATTGAAGGCTATGTGCTGTTTAGGAAAGACAGAAATAAAGGCAAATGTAGTGGAGCAGCATTGTATATCTATGATGAGGTTAACTGTAAAGAAATAAGAAGTGATGGAATGGAAAAGACAGAGTCTGTCTGGGCAAAAATCACACTGGGAAAGAAAGCTACTAGAACCTCCCCTGAGACAGTGCTTGGGGTGTGCTACAGACCGCCGGGGTTTGATTTGGATATGGAGAGAGACCTCTTTAATGTTTTTAATGAAGTAAACACTAATGGGAATTGTGTAATCATGGGAGACTTTAACTTCCCAGATATAGACTGGAGGACAAGTGCTAGTAAGAATAATAGGGCTCAGATTTTTCTGGATGTGATAGCTGATGGATTTCTTCACCAAGTAACTGAAGAACCAACAAGAGGGGATGCCATTTTAGATTTGGTTTTGGTGAGTAGTGAGGACCTCATAGAAGAAATGGTTGTAGGGGACAACCTTGGTTCGAGTGATCATGAGCTAATTCAGTTCAAACTCGATGGAAGGATAAACAAAAATAGATCTGGGACTAGAGTTTTTGACTTCAAAAGGGCTAACTTTAGAGAATTAAGGAAATTAGCTAGGGAAGTGGATTGGACTGAAGAACTTGTGGATCTAAATACGGAGGAGGCCTGGAATTACTTTAAGTCGAAGCTGCAGAAACTATCAGAAGCCTGCATCCCAAGAAAGGGGGAAAAAACCATAGGCAGGAGTTGTAGACCAAGCTGGATGAGCAAGCATCTCAGAGAGGTGATTAAAAAAAGCAGAAAGCCTATAAGGAGTGGAAGATGGGTGGAATTAGCAAGGAAAGCTACCTTAGTGAGGTCAGAACATGTAGGGATAAAGTGAGAAAGGCTAAAAGCCATGTAGAGTTGGACCTTGCAAAAGGAATTAAAACCAATAGTAAAAGGTTCTCTAGCCATATAAATAAGAAGAAAACAAAGAAAGAAGAAGTGGGACCGCTAAACACTGAGGATGGAATGGAGGTTAAGGATAACCTAGGCATGGCCCAATATCTAAATAAATACTTTGCCTCAGTGTTTAATAAGGCTAATGAGGAGCTTAGGGGTAATGGCAGGATGACAAATGGGAATGAGGATATGGAGGTAGATATTACCACATCTGAGGTAGAAGCCAAACTCCAACAGCTTAATGGGACAAAATCAGAGGGCCCAGATAATCTTCATCCAAGAATATTAAAGGAACTGGCACATGAAATTGCAAGCCCATTAGCAAGAATTTTTAATAAATCAGTAAACTCAGGGGTTGTACCATACGACTGGAGAACTGCTAACATAGTTGCTATCTTTAAGAAAGGGGAAAAAAGTGATCCGAGTAACTATAGGCTGTTAGTTTGACATCTGTAGTATGTAAGGTCTTGGAAAAAAATTTGAAGGAGAAAGTAGTTAAGGACATTGAGGTCAATGGTAATTGGGATAAATTACAACATGGTTTTACAAAAGGTAGATCTTGCCAAACCAACCCGATCTCCTTCTTTGAGAAGGTGAGAGATTATTTAGACAAAGGAAATGCAGTAGATCTAATTTACCTCGATTTCAGTAAGGCATTTGACACGGTTCCACATGGGGAATTATTAGTTAAATTGGAAAAGATGGGGATGAATATGAAAATTGAAAGGTGGATAAGGAACTGGTTAAAGGGGAGACTACAACGGGTCGTACTGAAGGGTGAACTGTCAGTCTGGAAGGAGATTACTAGTGAAGTTCCTCAAGGATCAGTTTTGGGACCAATCTTATTTAACCTTTTTATTACTGACCTTGGCACAAAAAGCAGGAATGTGCTAATAAAGTTTGCGGATGACACAAAGCTGGGGGGTATTGCTAACACAGAGAAGGACCGGGAGATCAAACAGGAAAATGTCGATAACCTTGTAAACTGGAGTAACAGTAATAGGATGAAATTTGATAGTGAAAAGTGCAAGGTCATGCATTTAGGGATTAATAATAAGAATTTTAGTTATAAATTGGGGACACATCAGTTGGAAGCAACAGAGGAGGAGAAGGACCTTGGAGTATTGGTTGATCACAGGGTGAGTATGAGCCGCCAATGTGATATGGTCGTTAAAAAAGCTAATGCAGTTTTAGGATGTATCAAGCGAGGTATTTCCAGCAAAGATAAGGAGGTGTTAGTACCATTATATAAGGCACTGGTGAGACCTCATCCGGAATACTGTGTGCAGTTCTGGTCTCCCATGTTTAAGAAGGATGAATTCAAACTGGAACAGGTTCAGACACGGGTTACTAGGATGATCCGAGGAATGGAAAACCTGTCCTATGAAAGGAGACTCAAAGAGCTTGGCTTGTTTAGCCTAACCAAAAGAAGGTTGAGGGGGGATATGCTTGCTCTTTATAAATATATCAGAGGGATTAATATTAGGGAGGGAGAGGAATTATTTAAGCTTAGTACCAATGTAGACACAAGAACGAATGGGTATAAACTGGACACTAGGAAGTTTAGACTTGAAATTAGATGAAGGTTTCTAACCATTAGAGGAGTGAAGTTCTGGAACAGCCTTCCAAGGGGAGCAGTGGGGGCAAAAGACATATTTGGCTTTAAGACTAAGCTTGATAAGTTTATGGAAAGGATGGTATGATGGGATAGCTTAATTTTGGCAATTGATCTTTGATTATCAGCAGGTAAGTATGCCCAGTGGTCTGTGATGGGATGTTAGATGGGATGGGATCTGAGTTACTGCAGAGAATTCTTTCCTGAGTGCTGGCTGGTGAGTCTTGCCCACACGCTCAGGGTTTAGCTGATCACCATATTTGGGGTCGGGAAGGAATTTTCCTCCAGGGCAGATTGACGGAGGCCCTGGAGGTTTTTTGCCTTCCTCTGCAGCATGGGGCACGGGTCACTTGCTGGTGGATTCTCTGCAGCTTGAGGTCTTCAAACCACAATTTGAGGACTTCAATAACTCAGACATAGGTTAGGAGTTTGTTATAGAAGTGGATGGGTAGGATTCTGTGGGCTGCTTTGTGCAGGAGGTCAGACTAGATGATCATATTGGTCCCTTCTGACCCTAAAGTGTATGAGTCTATGAACCTTCAGCCTCGCACCAGTTGTGCAGCCAGCAGTTCACCAGTAGTATTTTTTGCCTTCTCCTGCTGATTAGATTGGTAGGAGCTCTAAGGTCATCACTTGAACTGTCCTCTTTTTCTACTCCCTTCCAAGATGCCTGAGATTTTGTGTCATTTGTGTGGTTCCACGTGATGCTTTGTCTTTGGTTCCAGGGTATATCACTGTCAGAGGAGACTTGCCAGACAACTTCATAATAATCCTGTCTAATCCCTCAGTGACATCTCGTATTTTCACTCCTGGGAAACAGCTCACCAGCCTATTGCCCTCATGTCCCTTGCTGAATTTTCCATCCACTCGTCTTAATATGGACTTGCTGATGATGATGGTTTGCATTCTTAGGGTGGTTGAAGAACCTCTCTTGGTAGCTTCTTACTTCATACCACATCAGGTATGTCTCTCGTAGTTCCATGCCTCCAGAGATTTGTTCTGCAGTGGTCGGTTTGCTCAGTATCACTACAGGTCAGGTTGAATGACTTTGGTCACATTAATTTGATGAAATTTTAAAAAATAATAACCTTACATTGATATATTTTAAATAATTTTGCCCTCTGAGTAAGGCACGGGGAGTAAGGAACCAATTTCAGCCTTGTGGAAACCGGGCCCTGCAATCCCCCATACTTACTCTGAGGGTTCAGCTGGGATGCCCTGTCTCCTCTATGAGGGGGCTGGGAGGTTTCATTCGCAGCTGTTAGTCTGAGAGGTAGTTGTTGATTTGTACCAGGCCTGCTGCAGTTCTCCTCTCTCAGTTTCTGTCACAACATCACGTGCCCCAGGAAGCCAAGGGATGCCTCTGCTGCACAGGGACTCGGCAGGGCAATTTCTTTTCAGCATTTTCTACTTTAGCTAGTGCCTCTGGATTTGAGCATGTACCTGCCGAGTCCCAGCACAATACCTCTCCTTGCTCAGCTCCCTTCACTACTTACTGCTCTCATTGCATTGCACAAGGGAAAGGAAAGTCAGCCTCTGCTCCAAAAGAGCATTTTATTGGATGATGCGTTACACAGACGGTGGTTATACAGCAGACATAGCAATTCAAGGCCTGTTACAGGAGAGAAGAAGAAGTTGGCTTGCCTCTCACTTGGGGAATGGTGGGCTATGCATGGAATGAGACTATGTGAACTAGATCTGCTCTAGAACAAACTGGAATTAATTCAGGGAAGTTCTGTGGCCTGTGTTATACAGAAAGTTAGACGAGGTGGTCACTATAGGCCCTTCTAGCCTTATAATTAAACAAACTGTTTCAGGTATTACTTCATTTCCACGCTAAGAAAAGGGAAAGAGAGCTTATTTACAAACACAGGCTCAAAAAAGAGTCACTGCCACCTTTATTGTGCCCAGTTTCCCACATAAATTGGCATGAGTGTAATAAACAGCTTCCTGCCTCCCCAGGGATGCGATCATGCTTCTGCTGCTTAGGCACAGAATCAAACCATTCTGATGACAGAAGAGCTCTAACAGAGAATGATTTTCTTCTCTGACTTTGCTTATTCCAGTTCTACCATGACACAGGGGCATGTGCAGTGACTGAGAGAGGCCTCTGTGTTCTGAGCAGAAGGGATGAAAGCCTTCAAGCCCTGACAGTCAGAGGAGTCCCCTGTTGTGTAATGCTGAAGATCACACTGTGGCTTTGTGACAGTCACTAACAATTACTGTTCACGTCCCAAACTCTCAGCCTCGCACAGCAGAAGATTCTTTGCACTGATGCCTGAGTTAATTAAATTAACTGACGATTAAATTAAACTGCCAGAGGAACCACACGAGTGAACACAAGGGCTTTCCAAATGTCTATGGCCTCTGTGACTGGATAGCTAGGCACCAAATCACCCACACCTAGGGCTGCTCTGCACAATTCTAGCCACTTTAGCTGGGCACAGCAACTCTAATGCCAGCGGACCCTGTCCCAGAGAGCTAAACAAGTATCAACGCCACAATTGCTGGTGGATTCCCCCTGCCTAGGGGAATCCTGAGGTGACACAGAGCTTGTGTAATGTCTCCTACACCTCAGCTGCCAGATGGGGATGGAGCCAGGGGAAAGGAAGCATAGTTAAGGCATCCCTGCACCCCACTGGTCATCATCTTCCAGCTGCTCTAATGAGCACCAGGACTGGTCCCATCACCCAGGTTTAGGATGCAAAGACTCATGCCAAGTGCTTCTTCACCAGCCCAGGGAACTGTGGCTGCTGTGCTAATTTCCTTTCACATATGGTGCTAACATTAGTGGCGCGTCCTTCGTCTGGGACTACCAGAGCTCCACAGTCTGTGAAAAGACTAGGAATTAAGGAGTTAATGTCTTATTCCCTCAATAGGGACAATCTGCTGACTCACCATTCCAGGAAAAACAGCGAGAGAAGCTTTTTCATTATAAAGAAACCAAAGAACAATAATTAAGTGGCATCCTATGGCCGACAATCGTTACTGTCTCATTCAAAGGCACTCCTGGGAAATCAGCCAACTCTTAAAGGAAAAGTTCTAGTGATTTGTTATAGTAACTCAGAGAGCAAAACAGATTTGTAGTAAATAAGAGACATGTTAAAAGTTCATTTCAGTGAAATTCTAGTGCATCCGTTGGACTGCCTTTGTCCTACAACACCAGCTCCCAACAGAGACCCAGGTAGTTATGGAAAATCAGACAGAAAGAAATGGCTCTTCAGACAAAGCTGATTTAGGCCAAATTTCACAAGAGGGCAGCTTCCTGGCTGATTGTGAATTATTCTGTTGTCATTTTGAAAACTCATTTTGGTGTCGTTCTCTGCTCTGTGATGTCATGTTTAGAACATTGCATACATTGCACTGGAAAGTCTTTTAACAATGCTCACTTTAATTTGGTTGCATCTCACTGAAAAGGCCTCATGCAAAACAAAATCAAGCCAGACGATAGCATTTATGCCATGTATTCCAGGCAGTAAAAGCATTAGACTAAACGTGGTAAAGAATCCTTGCAGGCAGCATCCTGAATCCAGCCCTCCAGGGGAACTTCAGTTTCCATGGTTAGTAGTCACCGGATGCTTCTTCTGTGGGGTGAAATAGGCAAGGTGTTAATACAGCAGTGAAGGCTCCAGGAGGCTGGGATTGTGTTTCATCTCTATGAGTTAAGCAGGAACAGAAGGACAAGCGGAGACGTATCAGACAAAGAGGAGAGAGGCAAGATATCCACCAGTGGATGCCCTCAGTCTCTGTGGGAGGTGTTCACCTTGCCCAGCTGGAGTCCAATACAGCTAAGCAGGATTCCCTTCTGACTAGGCACAGGAGCCAACAGATGGCCAAAGAGCCTTTTTGAAGTGCGACTTTTAAGTTTGAGACATCTACCAATGAGAACTCTTGATACTTTGTGTACAGTGTCCTTCAGGCCCCTGACATTTTAACCAATAGAACCGGAGCATGCAAAGCTACTGGTCAGGAAGGGTGGCAATTGGTTGTATGTCGCAATGGGTCCACCTGATTTAGTCTATAATCGTAACAATTAGATAAACGTCATTAATAAGTTAATTTCTAAGTTTTTCCAATGTAGCTTGGGCATGAAATGTCAGTGTTTTATCTGTCAACTATTAGCTGTGACTTAGCTGCTGAAGAAGGGAAGCGATGTAGCTCAGCTGAGAACCTGAAGGATCAGAAGGGGCAGAGGAGCAACTGAGTTCTGCAGGAGGACAAGGCAGGGAAGCACCCACCAGCCCTGCTCTAGCCTGCTGGGGGAAGCCCAGGGCTGCAAGCCAGAGCTTGCATGGCAGTAGAGATCTCCTCGAGCCAGACCTCACCTCTCACGTTTCCTCAGATACCATCAGTCAACGCTCCCAGGCTGCAGCCACCCGGTGTTCCCTGGTTACCAGGATGGCTGTTGTGTGAGAAGGGGATCCGCT
Organism: Gopherus flavomarginatus; assembly: GCF_025201925.1. NCBI lineage: Eukaryota > Metazoa > Chordata > Testudines > Testudinidae > Gopherus > Gopherus flavomarginatus. The sequence goes on along the minus strand of NC_066635.1, from coordinate 3,132,244 downwards.
AGCCTCTGCAGGGGTGTGACCCACTGCAGCTCACCTCTTCTAGCTCCCTGCACCAGGACTCCCCTTGGCAAGCCATAGTGAAGCATCCTCCTTCTGCAGCACTGAACTGCTCCTCACGTCCATCCCACAGCCCCTGTGCTCTCTGCATTCATCCACAATTCAAGAAGGACATTGATAAATGGGAGAAAGTTCAGAGAAGAGCCATAAGAATGATCGAAGGATTGGAAAACCTGCCTTATAGTGAAAGAGTCAAGGAACTCAATCTATTTAGCTTGATGCTGAGAAGGTTAATGATTGACTTGTAAGTCTGTAAGTACCACATGGGGAACAGACATTTGATAATTGGCTCTTTAAACGGGCAGACAGAGGTATAACAAGACCCAATGTTTGGAAGCTGAAGCTAGACAAATTTGGATTTGAAATAACACATAAATTTTTAACAGTGATGGTAATCAACCACTGGAGCAATTTGACCAAGGACTGTGGTGGATTTTCCATCATTGGCAACTTTTGAATCAAGGTTGGATGGATTTTCTAAATGATACACTACTTCAGAAGAAATTCTTTTGGGGAAGTTTCTGGCCTGTGCTTTACAAGAGGTCAGACTAGATGATCAGGGGTCCCTTCTGGCCTTGGAGTCCATGAAAACTGTGGTGACTAGATTTTTCGCAGCAGGATTATTATCTGGACTTCAGTTTTTGGCAGAAATTGCTCAAACTTTCAAAAACAAAACAATGTCCTTTGGCAGATTTGGACCCTCGGATTATTATTATTTGCTTGATTGTAGAACTTAGGAGCCCAAGTAATGGACCAGGACCTCACTGTGCTAGGCCCTATACAAACACTAAGATTTGTAACCTGTCCTTTAAATTGACTTCGGTACCCAATGACTGGAAGTTAGCTAATGTAATGCCAATATTTAAAAAGGGCTCTAGAGGTGATCCTGGCAATTACAGACCGGTAAGTCTAACGTCGGTACCAGGCAAATTAGTCAAAACAGTTAAGAATAAAATTGCCAGACACATAGTAAAACAAACTGTTGAGCAATAGTCAACATGGTTTCTGTAAAGGGAAACCGTGTCTTACTAATCTATTAGAGTTCTTTGAAGGGCTCAACAAACATGTGGCCAAGGGGGATCCAGTGGATATAGTGTACTTAGATTTCCAGAAAGCCTTTGACAAGGTCCCTCACCAAAGGCTCTTACCTAAATTAAGCTGTCATGGGATAAAAGGGAAGGTCCTTTCATGGAGTGAGAACTGGTTAAAAGACAGGGAACAAAGGGTAGGAATTAATGGTAAATTCTCAGAATGGAGAGGGGTAACTAGTGGTGTTCCCCAAGGGTCAGTCCTAGGACCAATCCTATTCTATTTATTCATAAATGACCTGGAGAAAGGGGTAAACAGCGAGGTGGCAAAGTTTGCAGATGATACTAAACTGCTTAAGATAGTTAAGACCAAAACAGATTGTGAAGAACTTCAAAAAGATCTCACAAAACTAAGTGATTGGGCAACAAAATGGCAAATGAAATTTAATGTGAATAAACGTAAAGTAATGCACATTGGAAAAAATAACCCCAACTATACATACAATATGATGGGGGCTAATTTAGCTACAACGAGTCAGGAAAAAAATCTTGGAGTCATCGTGTACAGTTCTCTGAAGATGTCCACGCAGTGTGCTGAGGCGGTCAAAAAAGCAAACAGGATGTTAGGAATCATTACAAAGGGGATTGAGAATAAGACTGAGAATATATTATTGCCCTTATCTAAATCCATGGTATGCCCACATCTCGAATACTGTGTACAGACGTGGTCTCCTCACCTCACCTCAAAAAAGATATATTAGCACTAGAAAAGGTTCAGAGAAGGGCAACTAAAATGATTAGGGGTTTGGAGAGGGTCCCATATGAGGAAAGATTAAAGAGGCTAGGCCTCTTCAGCTTGGAAAAGAGGAGACTAAAAGGGGATACGATATAGGTCTATAAAATCATGAGTGATGTGGAGAAAGCGGATAAGGAAAAGTTATTTACTTATTCCCATAATACAAGAATTAGAGGTCACAAAATGAAATTAATAGGCAGCAGGTTTAAAACAAATAAAAGGAAGTTCTTCTTCACGCAGCGCACAGTCAACTTGTGGAACTCCTTACCTGAGGAGGTTGTGAAGGCTAGGACTATAACAGCGTTTAAAACAGAACTGGATAAATTCATGGAGGTTAAGTCTATAAATGGTTATTAGCCAGGATGGGTGAGGAATGGTGTCCCTAGCCTCTGTTTGTCAGAGGATGGAGATGGATGGCAGGAGAGAGATCATTTGATCATTGCCTGTTAGGTTCTCTTCCTCTGGTGCACCTGGCATTGGCCACTGTCGGTAGACAGATACTGGGCTGGATGGACCTTTGGTCTGACATGGTACAGCCGTTCTTATGTTCTTATGTACAGAACAAAAAGACAGAACAAGAATCTAAGTACAAGATGAGACAATAGATGGCTACAGACTTACCTCTAGGGAAGCACAAAGAAACAGACAATATTGATCAGCACGACAGGCAGTGGGTCTCAGCAAAGCAGCAGCCTACCTGTTGGCAAGCATTTGTAGGCTTCACTCTCAGGAGAGTTTGAAGGCAGATAATGAGGTAGCTTTGAGAATGTTGGCAGGGAGCTCCTCCCATGTGCAAGGGACAGCGTGAGAGAAAGTTCAAAGGTGCTTGTTTGAAAATTTAACAAGTGGGCAATGGAGGCTGCCATTGGCCAGTCAGGTAGGAACTGACATCTAGATGGTGCATGAGAGATGATAGGCAGGGTGAGGCCTTGATGATAGGCATCAAAGTGAATACATGCAGCTTGTGTTTGATGCATTAGAGGAGTGGGAGACAGTGGAGGGATCTATAGAGGAATGACGTGGTTAAAGCAATGGGCTAAGAAAATTATCCTTGCAGAAGTGGTCTGGATTGTTATGAGTGGGGCAAGATTGCATTTGTCAAGGCCCGAGAAGACACTGCTGCAGTAATTGAGATGCAAGATGAGGAGATCCTGGCCGCGAGCTGTAGCTGTGTGGATGGACAGGAACGGCCCTATCTTAGAGATGTTTTACAGAAAGAATCAGCAAAATTTGGGGATAGCCGGGCTGTGAGGACCAAGCTGAAGATGGTGTCTGGTTAACGGCCTGAACGAAGGGCTTGATTTTCACCCAGCCTTTACTCCCCTGCATCTTGCAAAGCTTGGCTCTGGTGCACTGGAGCAAGGGGTGCTATATGTCTGCTTACATCCCCCAGCCCTCAGAGTAATGGGGCTGGCACACAAGGAGGTCACTGCCTCTTGCAGACAGGGAGGGAGCACTGGCCTTGGGGGCATCCAGAGAGACACTGCCCCTGAACAAGGACTTTGTCTTATGGACACAGTCTAGCTCATGGAAAAGCCAGTCCCTTTCCCCCGGTGACACTTCAGAAAGTTACCAGCATCTGAAAACAGGGATTGATAATAGGTCCTGTGCTGCATTCCTCATTGATACGTTCACTCCCAGTAGCACATAGTTATAAAGTTAGTAGGACGCTGAACTTTCCAACTCAGCTTTAACTTCCACTCCCATTTGTGAAGACAGAACTTTGTTAATTCAGTATCTGATTCTAGATGACACATCAACATCTGCTGAAATATTTTTTTAAATCTCGGACAAGGCAAATGTTACTAGTGGGCACCGGCAAAGCGGGCTGCATATGGAGAATGGAGGACAATGGGGAGATGCTGGCACAGATGGGAGGGAGATGGAGGTATTGACTGCTCTGCTCTGGTTCTGCAGGGTATAACGCCTGGAGGCAATTCTGTGGGCTCTCACAGCCTCGCAACTTCGCTGAACTCTCTGCAGTGCTGAGAAATCCTGAGCTGGCCAGGAAGTTCATGGATCTGTACGGGACACCAGACAATATCGACATCTGGATTGGGGCACTCGCGGAGCCATTTGTTCCCAATGGCAGAGTGGGACCTCTCCTGGCTTGCATCATTGGAACTCAGTTCAGGAAATTGCGAGATGGGGACAGGTAGACTGACTGGAAAGTGAATGTCCACTTCCATTTTATTAACAAAAGAACAATGGCAGTTGGTGTCATGTGCTGTTCCATTCCCTCACCGATGGACTTGCTTGGTGTTCCAAGCACCACAGCTCAATACCGGAGTTTCATTCACAGTTATTCAAGGGGCGCCCCTGTGGGAAGGGCAGTTGATTAACCCCTACGTGGCCAGACAGCTCCACTCACTGGTGCATGGATGGTCTGTTGAGGGCTCTGAAGAAAGGTGAAACACCCCCTTAAATCTCTTTTAAAGGTGGTAATTTCTGTGGTCATTATCCTGGGTGTATGAATCCAGCCTGCTTCAAACCAACACGAAAAATGCAAACACTATGTCAATTTTAATTTCTGTTTGGTGTATTGCCACTTTCAAAACATTTCTTAGAAATGCAGGTTTAATTTGACTGTTAACGTTGCAGCGGAGTTTTCCTTTTAACAACGATGTCACCCCCATTCTCCCATAATTTACGCCGTGCAAAAATACTACATTAAAAAAAGTTATGCAGTTTGCAAATATGAACACTCGGACGTTAGGAAATGCCAGAAATAAGGCTGCCTGCAATCTTAACTCAGCACCCTTGTGTGTGTGCATTTTGACAATCTTTTTAATTACATGATTGTGTGTTGTCGGGGTTCTGGAACAACAACACAGGACGGACAGTGCTCCAGGAATGAGGCAGCTGTTTAATATTTCTTCTTATCCCTATTGTTCAGCGTGTGGCCCCGGCTGTGTTAACCTCACATCATCCAAATCTTGCACTGAATACAGAATTCGTCATTTCTTCATGGGCAGTTCCAGGGCTCTGACCGTAGTATCACCAATGTATCTTCACAACACCTCAGTGAAGTAGGAAGGTGTTATGGGCCCCGTTTCACAGACGGGCACAGAGCTAGGATCTCCATAAATTACAAGTGTTTGTTCTGCCTGCTAAATGTCACACCTAGGTCACAGACCCTTGGGAGCACTAGAGTTCTTCAAAGAAATGGCAGGAAAAATTGGCTAACGTGGGCAAAGCTACCTCTTTCCCTCCCCTTGTTCTCAAGGGCAGCCAAACCATTTTTGCTGAAACACAGCAGAAAAATCCAGCCTGAGGCAGAGCCCAAGCCTGGTGAATCTCAGCCTGCAGGGTTCAGGTCTGGCAAAGGAACAAGTGATAAACCGGAGGAACCTGAGCAGGGCCAACTTCCTCCCCTCCCTCCCTCGTCCCCTCTGCCACAGACTTGATGGTGGGGGGATAAGTTATTGTTTCCCCACCTGAGTGTTGGGGGGGGAAGTGTCCCATTTCTCCCTCCCCTCAGATGACCCTTATACTAGCACGTATAGCACTGCAGGGAGACGGGGTCCCAGAAAGACCACCAGTATACGGTTGCCAACTTTCTAATTCCAGAAAACCAAACACCCTTGCCCCGCCCCTTTCCTGAGGCCACTCCCTCTCCAAGGCTCCACCTCTGCTCACTGCATCCCCTCTCCCTCTGTCTCTTGCTCCCCTTCATCCTCACGCATATGCTCATTTTCACTGCCCCAGGAGAAGGCCAGGAGCTGCAAGAGTTTGAACGGCCAAACAGCAGCAGCAGCTGATCTGTGAGTTAGAGGCCTGGCAGCAGCAGTTGGTCCAGCAGGTGGCTACAGTACTATGGCCATATACTGCAGCAGAACCAGTGAACCCCACCCCAGCTGTCAGACTCGTCAAGATGGGACCTGATGATGATCCTGAGACCCTCTTTGAAACCTTTGAGAAGGTGGCCATGGTAGCCAGCTCACTGTTCTAGCCAACTTATTCCAGGGTTCTCAATCATTGCAGATCCTTTTACCCAGGTTCTCCCGCTCCACTGTATGCCCCTGTCCACCCTGCCTTAAAGTCTGAAGCACCTCGACTACACAAGCAGGGAGCAGGCAGTCAGGTCCTCCAACTACTAGGTCAACTGGCCCCCCAAACCCCGTTACAACAAAGAACTGGCAGCTGCCTCATTCATACAGCACCGTGCATTGAGTGAGCCAGGGGTCGTCTGTGGACTAAACAGTATGTGATCATTCAATTACAGTCTTGAACACAGCCCATTCGCACAAGAGGGCAGAGTTAAGATTGCACAGGCAACTTTAATTCAGGGTTTTCCTAAATTTTACGTCAATTCATAGATGTTAAGGCCAGAAGGGACCACGGTGATCATTGTCTGAGCTCCTGCACAGCCCAGGCCAGAGAACATCTGTGATTCCCACACAAGCTTTTTAGCCCATTACTTTGCCATCTAAGTTCTTTTCATTTTCAATAGAAAATATCCGTATAGAATCTTCAGTCTCTCTCTAGAAATCTTGAAGGCATTTTGGCTATAGAAGATTTATTAACATTAGAAAAACATTTTTTTTTAAACTACCAGCTAAAAATGTGTCCCCACTGCAGCTGGTGGGAGTTTTGCTGTTGACTGAAGTGAGTCCCAGATTTCACACACCACCACTTGTATTTCCTTTTCACAGGCAAGGCTACTTTTCATATCAATGGAGACGAAACAAAATCATGACCCCCCAGAGCTAAATTCATTCCCCGGGAGGATAAACACAGGCTTTAACACTGCTGCTTTTCTGCTTCTTTGTAGATTCTGGTGGGAGAATCCCGGGGTTTTCACTCCACAGCAGCGCCGTGCCCTGAGCAGAACTTCATTGTCACGGGTTCTCTGTGATAACACTCGCATTAGAGAGGTGCCCAGAGATGCGTTCAAGGTCAACCGCTATCCTGAGGACTTTGTGAACTGCAGAGTGATCGACAGTCTTGACTTGTCACCTTGGAGACAACGCAGTAACTAGGGAGCGGAAGGTACAGAATAGACCTCGTGCCCAGAGAAACACACTCAACTGGGCCCATGTGGAGACTTCTCCTCCCCAGCATTCCCTGGTTTTTCCACCCCAGATCAACCTCAATCCCCAAACAAACTCACTCTTCCAGCCACCCTTCCTCCAACAGAACCTTCCTCCCAGTCCCCCACCTTGATCTTCCCATCTGCCCCATAGGCTCCCGCTTGTCTTCACTATAACATGAGGGCATGTTAGCACTGCTTGGTGGAGTTGTGTTAACTTGAGACCATTGCTCCTTGTTCTGTTATCTGCCACCACTGAGAACAGCTGAGCTCCATCCTCTTTGGAACCGCCCTTCAGGTAGTTGAAGGCTGCTATCAAATCCCCCCTCACTCTTCTCTTCTGCAGACTAAACAATCCCAGTTCCCTCAGCATCTCCTCATAAGTCATGTGCTCCAGCCTCCTGTTCATTTTCACTGAGCCAATCCAACAATTGGATCAATGTCTAGTTCCCCTGGGCTACTTCTCACCATGTCTTCCAGTAGCACAATATCTGGATTTCCTGGTCTCTGACCTGTAAAGCTCCCAGCGGTTCCGACATCTCCTGGGTGTCCATGAGTAGCTGAGTATCCGTCTAGATCCTTTTGGGCTTGGCCTCCACAGTCTAGGGCTCCAGCTCCAGCAGCTTCCGGGTGGGAACCTGCCAGCGTGTGTCCCCCTCCTCAGCAGCCAGCCCTGACTGAGCTGGGCTGACGGCTTATACAAGTACTCCAGCTGAAGCTTGCCCAGCAGGGGCCAGGGGATGTGGCTTCCTTGGCCCACAGTGTGGGGTTAACCCCTCCTTGTCCAGCACGGGACAAGTACATCCTGTCACAGAAACCTGGAAGGTGATGGTGTTTCCTGGTGTGACCTCCTGCACAGCACAGGCCAGAGACCATTACACAATCAGTCCTGTATTGACATCAATAAACTGTGATTGAGCTAGAGCATAACTTTTAGAAAGAGACACCCAAACTTGATTGAAAGCTGGAGTCGTTCATAGACTTTAAGGGCAGGAAGGATCCTTGATCATCTTGTCTGACCCTGTACAACACAGGACACTAAATTACACTCAGTAACCCCTATATTGAGCCTAATCACTTGTGTTAAATTAAACCATTACAGTCCCCAGGAGCTGAGCACTACAGGGACCGGGTAATCTGCTCCAGTACTTGATCACCCTCACTATGAACTGTTAGAGTTTCTTGCTAATTTGAATTTGTCTAGCCTCATCTGCCAGCCACTGGACCTTGTAATGCCTTGTCCTGTAGATTAAAGGGCCCCCTAATATCAGTTTGAAAAGAAGCTGGATGATGCAGTCGTGTATTACAGTGCCAGTGATATACCTTTTATTCCAACAGTAACTAGGCAGGTGTGAAACTACACCTGCTAAAGAGAAATTTCTCTAAATCTGCAGGACCAGAGAATTTGCATCCTAGAGTTCCAAAAGAATTGGCCAAGAAGCATTCTGAGCCATTGATCTAAATTTTTAACAATGTTAGAAAAAATGGGAAAGTCCCAGAGGACTGAGGGAAAAGCTAATATTCTGCTAATACTCAAAAAATGTTCAACACCAAAAACTGCTTCACCAGAGACAGAATACACAATAGTTCAGGGGACATTTCATGTCCAGGACGATCCCAGCCACCCAGGAGCCTTCTCTGCTTTATTAACACCTTGCCCATTTCACCCCACAGAACAAGCATCCAGTGACTCCGTATGATGGAAGCTGAGATTTCCCTGGAGGGCTGGATTGAGGATGCTGCTGGCAAGGATTCTTCACTACTTTCAGCCTAACCCACTAGTCACACTTGCTGGCTGGAATGCACGGCCTAGCTCTGTGGCTGGCTGGAATGCATGGCCCACCTGCTGTCATTTTGCCTGTGTTTGTGTATATTTTCTTCCATTTGCAAAAACTTCCAACACTGATGTAACCCTTCTTCCCCTCTGAGTTGGCAGCAACAAGGGCCGAGTTCAGTATCCAGGGTTTCCGTTTCAACAACGCAATGCAAAACCAGCTCAAGCCCCCATCCAGTAACCTGGGCCAATTACATACCACCCCCCCCCGGGCACCTCTAGGAGGCAATACTTCCCCTCTCGCAAGCATGGAGCCTGAGTGTAGCAAAATCCTTTTAATAAAGGAGGGAAATAATGCGGCATTATGTTGGGGAAACACCGCAAACAGGATTCATAACACAAACCATGAACAAAAGACCCTCCCCCAAGTAAGTTTTGGCAGTGTCCTCTTCCCCTTTGGATCTTAAGTTCAATCACCTCAAAGTCCAACAACCCAAAAGTCTCTGTCCCTGATCAGTGCCGCCCCAGGGTTCAAAAGTTTATCTGCAGAGTTTTACTCCCTCCCCAGCCTTGGTGGAAATGGGGCAGAGGCACACAGAGTGCTAAGGGCCACCTTACGTGGTCCGAGGCTGACTGCCCCGCCTCTCCGTGGAGTTCTGCTGCAGCCTTCACCACAAATGGCTCTGCTCCACCAGCTGCTCCGCTCCTCCAGCCGTTCCGTGAGCCGCTCCAGCCATCCCTGCAAACTGCTCCACTTCACTCCGCTCACTGTTCTGTGGGCTGCTCCAACCATCCCACAAACTGCTCAGCTCCACTCACTGTTCTGTGGGCTGTACCAACTGTCCTGCAAACTGCTCCGCTCTGCCAGCTTCTTAGCAATATATCTTCAGGCTCCCCCACTAGTTAACACAACACTCAGTGATCTCAACACAGTAAGTTTAGCTCTTTTAATGATTTCAGCTCTTAGAAATTTCAGCTTGTAGTAGGAGAGCCCCAGAGCTGGTGCACCATTGGCCCAAAGTGAATTCAGCTCAGCAGCCTCAAGCCAGACTTCTAATGGAATCAAAATTAGCTCTACTATTCAACAGTGGGGAGAAGAGACAGTACAACTAGTGTTCCAGGCCCTTAAAATGGGGGTCCACACCATCAGGTACAAACACCTGTCCCCAACTTCTCTCAAGTCACTGGGTTTTGGAACCCATGTCTAGCGAGTGCTACTTAGTTGATGGTGAGACCCTCTGTCATAAAACAGTTTCATAGTCCCTCATTCATACAATCAGGGTAACAACACTTTATTCCTCCTGCCCCAATAACAGAGAAATTGGGCATCCCACAGCTGTCAAAGTGACCATTTGGGCTGCCGTGGGCTATGCTAGGCGGGGTGGGTGTGCCTATACAAACAAGATCAGCCCCTGAAGTTCTTTCTCACACTCGCCATAATTCACCACCAGATGTCAGGGTAGAGCTCATCCTGACTCTGCTTACATCAGCATTTAGCTTGCAAGTGGCCATTGCTAAAAGAACTAGGATTAGCTAATAACACTCGCTAAAAAAGTCCAGACTGAATTGAAGCCCATGAGTGCAGATTTACAAGTTAGTGATTGGAGGCTGCCTTCTGGCATCTCTTTTTGTGATTCTTCAATTTCTTTATGATACAGATGATTGATTCTCTTTCTGGTTGCTCTGAATGGTGAAAGGGCAAGTTGTATACATTAAAGATATTATCTCAATATTTATGCAAATATGTATTCAGATACCATCACCTCACATTTCTGATTATTGTCAGTATATTGGAACAAATACACCGTTAACCAGATAGCATTACCTAGCAGACTATATATGTCTCTAGCACCCCTCAGGGAAAGGGTGGCCCCTACTCCTGTCTCAGAGACCAGGGCACTGCCCCACAGGTGTTTTGTTCAAGGCATCAGCAGTGAAAGACACAATGAAGATGACTGGATGTGGAAGCTGCGGCATGTTCATGATCCTGGAGGGGTTACCTGAAAAGAGTTTTGTCTGCATGAAGTGCCACCTGATACAGCTGAGGGGCCCTAGGTGGACAAGGCTCTCAAACCTTTTTCCTGGTCTGCAATCCCTGCTTCCAGAGACCAAAGAGGCTCTGTGTTGCGGTCCTGCTCCTTCAGAGTCCCCCCCGATCCTCCCTTTTAGGGACCACCCATCTCCAGGCTTGACATGCCTCACAGGTGCAGCAGGCTGAGGCTGACCGTGCTCAGAGGAATTCTTTAACACTTAACTGACTGGGGTGGGGATCAGCCCCACTGCACTCACACTAAAAACGATGTCAATTATGGATGGGGCAGGATCAGCACCTCTGGATAAGATAGACTGACACTTTCCATTAGAAAGTGTTGTTTTCAGTGGCCAAACAGTAAGGTCTGAAATTTTCCACACTTGCCACAGGCCAATTTTTGGAAAGTTTGAGCAAAATTGTCAGCCATTTTTGAGAGGAAGGTAAGTGAACACCAGGTGGTTGTTTTTGTTTTAAAAAACCACCTTTCCAAACCATTTTGTAAAGGCCACCTGCTCTGTTAGGGGAGTGGAAATGGAAGCCCTTGCCCCTGCCCTGAGGCCCCCCAAACCCAGAGCCCCCTCCTGTACCCCAAACCCCTCATCCCTAGCCCCAACCCAAAGACCACACCCCCAGCCTAGAGCCCTCACCCCTTCTGCAGCCCAACTTGCTGTGCTGAGCCCCCCAAACCCAGAGCCTCTTGCACCCCAGAGCCTGCACCCCCCCAGCCCAGAGCCCTCCACACACCATGAACTCCTCATCCCCAGCCTCATCCCATAGGCTACACCCCCTCCCACACCCCAACCCCTTGCATCAACCCACAGCCCCCTCCTGCACTCCAAATCCTCAGCCCCATCCAGTACAGTGGCGGGGGTGTGGTTTCCTCGGCCCACAATGTAGGGTTAACCCTTCCTCACCCAGTGCGGGGTGAGTATGCCCTGTCACACGTGCCCAGAGTCCTCAACCAATCACCATCCTTAAGCTACTGTTAATTTGAATGAAACAAGTTGATTAGTTGTAATGAGCCAGTGATGTGAAGGAGACAACACAGATGGTGGGTTCCTTGACCCAACCACCATAGTTCTTCAAAGGTTGATTTGCCCCATGTACAACTTAACATGAAGTTGCTAGTGCAATCCGTACAGCAAAACATCTCAGCACAAATCTCAGCACAACACTTCCAGACACAGCCCAACACATCCCCCAGCATAAGCCAGACACAACTTAATGCAAAACCCCCCAGGACAACTCACTGTAAACTGAAGTCACAGCTTGGGGGAGGGGCAGTGCAGGTGCTGGGGAGGGGGCCGCAGCCCAGGGAAGCTCTCTTGGTGCTGGGGAGGAGGGTACAGGTGCTGGGGGGGGGAGTTGCAGCTGGGGGGATGATGCGGGTGCTGGGGGGTGGAGCTTGGGGAGGCTAGGGCAGGCTTCCTACCCAGCACCTGGGAAGTGACTGCCCCAGCTCCCTAGCACTACGTGCTGCCTCCGCTCTGCCCCAAGCCCTGGTTCTGCAGCTCCCATTGGCTGGGAACCGTGGCCAATGGGAGCTGCGGGGTGGTGCATGACTGCCGGCAAAGGCAGAATGGAAAGCTAGGGGAGCTGAGGGTAGAGTGACCAGACATCCCAATTTGATCAGGACTGTCCCAATATTTACTTGTTTGTCCCACGTCTCAGCTGATGTTGGGATTGTCCCAATATTTTGCACTCCAGGGCACAGGAAGAGGGGGCTCATGCCCCCAACTCAGCCCTGGCCCATTTCCAACAGTTGACAAGAAGGTGTGAGTAACTGTAGGGAAAAAATTAGCATGCGGAAATAGTTTTTACTTTGTGTAATGACCCATCCACTCCCAGTCTTTAGTCAAGCCTAATTTAATGGTGTCAAGTTTGCAAATTAATTTCAATTCAGCAGTCTCTTCTTGGAGTCTGTTTTTGAAGGTTTTTTGTTGTAATATTGTGACTTTTAGGTCTGTAATTCAGTGACCAGGATGATTGAAGTGTTCTCTGACTGGTTTTTGAATGTTATAATTCTTGACGTCTGATTTGTGTCCATTTATTCTTTTACATAGAGACTGTCCGGTTTGGCCAATGTACATGGCAGAGGGGCATTGCTGGCACATGATGGCATTTATCACATTGGTAGATGTGCAGGTGAATGGGCCTCTGATAGTGTGGCTGATGTGATTAGATCCTTTGATGGTGTCCCCTGAATAGATATGTAGACAGAGTTGGCAACGGGCTTTGTTGCAAGAATAGGTTCCTGGGTTATTGTTTTTGTTGTGTGGCGCATGGTTGCTGGTGAGTATTCACTTCAAGTTGGGAGGCTGTCTGTAAGCAAGGACTGGCCTGTCTCCCAAGATCTGTGAGAGTGAGGGATCATCCTTCAGGATAGGTTGTAGATCTTTGATGATGCGCTGGAGAGGTTTTAGTTGGGGGCTGCAGGTCACAGCTAGTGGTCTTCTGTTACTTTCTTTGTTGGGCCTGTCCTGGAGTAGGTGACTTCTGGGTACTCTTCTGGCTCTGTCAATCTGTTTCTTCACTTCAGCAGGTGGGTATTGTAGTTTTAAGAAAGCTTGATAGAGATTTTGTAGGTATTTGTCTCTGTCTGAGGGATTGGAGCAAATGCAGTTGTATCTAGAGGATGGCGTGGACTGCACCCTCAGCAAGTTTGCAGATGATACTAAACTGAGAGGAGTGGTAGATTTGCTGGAAGGTAGGGATAGGATACAGAGGGAGCTAGACAAATTAGAGGATTGGGCCAAAAGAAATCACATGAGGTTCAACAAGGACAAGTGCAGAGTCCTGCACTTAGGATGGGAGGATTCCATTCACAGACTAGGGACCAAATGGATAGGCAGCAGTTCTGTAGAAAAGGACCTAGGGGTTACAGTGGATGAGAAGCTGGATATGAGTCGACAGTGTGCCCTTGTTGCCAAGAAGGCGAAAGGCATTTTAGGCTGTATAAGTAAGGGCATTGCCAGCAGATCGAGGGACGTGATCATTCCCCTCTATTTGGCATTGGTGAGGCCTCATCTGGAGTACTGTGTCCAGTTTTGGGCCCCACACTACAAGAAGGATGTGGAAAAATTAGAAAGAGTCCAGCGGACAGCAACAAAAATGATTAGGGGGCTGGAGCACATGACTTATGAGGCGAGGCTGAGGGAACTGGGCTTATTTAATCTGCAGAAGAGAAGAGTAATGGGAGATTTGATAGTAGCCTTCAACTACCTGAAAGGGGGTTCCAAGGAGGATGGAGCTCGGCTGTTCTCAGTGGTGGCAGATGACAGAACAACGAGCAATAGTCTCAAGTTGCAGTAGGGGAGGTCTAGGCTGGATGTTATGAAAAACTATTTCACTAGGAGGGTGGTGAAGCACTGGAATGGGTTACCTAGGGAGGTGGTGGAATCTCCATCCTTAGAGGTTTATAAGGTCAGGCTTGACAAAGCCCTGGCTGGAATAATTTAGTTAGGGATTAGTCCTGCTTTGAGCAGGGAGTTGGATTAGATGATCTCGTAAGGTCCCTTCCAACCCTGATATTCTATGATTCTATTAATATAATTAATGCATAATCTAAAGATCAGGCAACAATAGGCAGTGCAGTTAAGCCGCGAGTCTGTCATACTAAAGACCTGGTTTTGGTTACTGATTCTGTCAAGAGAGATCCTGTGTAATTTCTTTTGAAAAATAGAAGAAGGAATCCACTTGCTACCCTCTTAGAGAAGGGATGTTGAGCTGTACTTAACAGCACATGTTGTGAACACCTAGGAACACAAGTTTCCCTCAGTGGGGAAGAGGCATATATAGAACCTATAATCTCCTGGCTTCCAGCCCACTGGGTCTTCCCTGAAGCCAAAGGGAATGCTGGGGTGGAGTCTCATGTCTTCAGAACATTGACTGATGTTGCAGCTAAAACAGCCAAATGCAGACCATCCCATGCAGTCTGGAAACCTTGAGAAGACTGCTCCCATGAGGCTCTGTGCCGGTGGAGAAGGGTGGCAGGGAGCAGGGTCCTCAGAAGGCAGCTCTGAGTTGCTCCCTCTCTCCTCCGACAAATAGCATTATTATAACAGAGTTGCCATCTCTCCAATATTTTTCCACAGTGGCAGGATTTCAGAGGGGGCTGGAGAGTGCCTGGTGATGCTGAAGCTGGCAGAGTCTCTCCCCTCCACTAGCTGCTTTCATGGTTGGAGGGGACAGCAAAGAGCCCAGAAGCCTGGCATGGCTCTGCTCCCTCCTCCCATTCTGTGAGAAACACAGATAGTATGGTCCTCTGCTCCTCCCCCTCTCCACTGGAGCACCCAGCCTGGGAAGGGGCAGAAGGAAGGTGAAGAGTACCTGGAACCACTCCCACCCATCTTGCAAAGGGGGAGAGGGGAAGCCAATGCAGCCCCCTAGGCCAGGAAGATGGGGGTAAAGAACCCTAGAAGGAGCAGAGGGGAGAGTTGGGAACTGAACGGCTGGGGAAGAGGCTGATGAGTGGACCTACCTGACTAAGTGGGGAAGTGTACTTTCACCCAAATGCGATTGCATCAACCAAACTTGTAATCTCATCAAAGACTAAAATCAGGTTAGTTGGAAAGATCCATTTTTCATAAAACCATACAGGCAGATACTAATTATATCATCCTATTCTTTAACTCTTTAACAATTGATTCCCATATCAGCTTTCCATTATTTTCCCCAGGACTGAGGTCAGACTGATTTATATTTACCCAGGTCATACCGCTTTCACTTTTTGACTATTGACACAACATTAGTACACTTCCAGTCTTTTGGAATTTTGCTGGTATTTAAAAATGTATTACAAATTAACATTAGTGGGCCACTGATCTACTCCAGATAACTCTTTTAGGACTCTTGAGTGCAAGTTATTCAGGCCTGCTGACAGGGCTGAAACATAGTTCATCAACCTCATGTGACACAAATACATCAGTCTGCTTCTTTTCAAATACAGAACATAAATATTTATTGAACATTTTCTGTATCATCATAAATTAAGGGAATCAAAACCAATAGTAAAAGGTTCTACAGCCACATAAATAAGAAGAAAACAAAGAAAGAAGAAGTGGGGCCGCTATACACTGAGGATGGAATGGAGGTTAAGGATAACCTAGGCATGGCCCAACATCTAAACAAGTACTTTGCCTCGGTTTTTAATAAGACTAGTGAGGAACCTTGCGATGATGGAGGGATGATAAACGGGAATGTGGATATGGAAGTGGATATTACTGCAACTGAGGTAGAGGCCGTACTTGAACAGCTTGATGGGTCGAAGTCGGAGGGCCCGGACAATCTCCACCCGAGGATATTAAAGGAACTGGCGCGTGAAATTGCGAGCCCGTTAGCGAGAATTTTTAAGCAATCGATAATCTCGGGTGTTGTGCCGTATGACTGGAGGATTGCTAATGTAGTTCCTATTTTTAAGAAAGGGAAAAAGAGTGATCCGGGTAATTATAGGCCTGTTAGCTTGACGTCTGTAGTATGTAAGGTCTTGGAAAAAATTTTAAGGGAGAAAGTAGTTAAGGACATAGAGGTCAATGGTAATTGGGACGAACTGCAACACGGATTTACTAAAGGTAGATCGTGCCAAACCAATCTGATCTCCTTCTTTGAGAAGGTGACGGATTACTTAGATAAAGGAAATGCGGTAGATATAATTTACCTAGATTTCAGTAAGGCGTTCGACACGGTTCCGCACGGGGAGCTGTTAGTTAAATTGGAAAAGCTGGGAGTGAATATGAAAGTTGTAAGGTGGATAAGGAACTGGTTAAAGGGGAGACTCCAGAGGGTCGTATTGAAAGGTGAACTGTCGGACTGGAAGGAGGTCACCAGTGGAGTCCCTCAAGGATCGGTCTTGGGACCGATCTTATTTAACCTTTTTATTACTGACCTTGGCACAAAGAGCGGGAATGTGCTAATAAAGTTCGCGGATGACACGAAGCTGGGGGGTATTGCTAACACGGAGAAGGACAGGGATGCTATTCAAGAAGATCTGAACCACCTTGTAAACTGGAGTAATAGAAATAGGATGAAATACAATAGTGAAAAGTGCAAGGTCATGCATTTAGGAATTAATAATAAGAATTTTGGATATACGTTGGGGGCGCATCAGTTGGAAGCGACGGAGGAAGAGAAGGACCTTGGGGTACTGGTTGATAGCAGGATGACTATGAGTCGCCAATGTGATACGGCTGTTAAAAAAGCAAATGCGATTTTGGGATGCATCAGGCGGGGTATTTCCTGCAAGGATAAGGAGGTGTTAGTACCGTTGTATACGGCGTTGGTGAGACCCCATCTGGAATACTGTGTGCAGTTCTGGTGTCCCATGTTCAAGAAGGATGAATTCAAACTGGAACAGGTTCAGAGACGGGCTACGAGGATGATCCGAGGAATGGAAAAACTGCCTTATGAAAGGAGACTCAAAGAGCTTGGCTTGTTTAGCCTGGCCAAAAGAAGGCTGAGGGGGGATATGCTCGCCCTATATAAATATATCAAGGGGGTTAACGTTAGGGAGGGAGAGGAATTATTTAAGTTTAGTACTAATGTAGCCACGAGGACGAATGGGTATAAACTGGATATTAGGAAGTTTAGACTTGAAATTAGACGAAGGTTTCTGACCATTAGGGGAGTGAAGTTCTGGAATAGCCTTCCGAGGGAAGTAGTAGGGGCAAAAGACTTTCCTGGCTTTAAGACAAAGCTTGATAAGTATATGGAGGGGATGTTATGATAGGATCGTCAATTTGGGCAATTGATCTTGAATTACCACCAGACAGGTCTGCTCAATGGTCTGCGGGGAGATGTTGCATGCGATGGGTACTGAGTTGCTGCGGAGAACTCCTTCTTGGGTGCTGGCTGGTGACTCTTGCCCACATGCTCAGGGTTTAGCTGATCGCCATATTTGGGGTCGGGAAGGAATTTTCCTCCAGGGCGGATTGGCAGGTGCCCTGGAGGTTTTTCGCCTTCCCCTGCAGCGTGGGGCACGGGTCGCTTGCTGGTGGTGTCTCTGCAGCTTGAGGTCTTCAAACCATTTTTGAGGATTTCAATAACTCGGTCCTGGGATAGGGGTTGTATAAAATTGGATGGGTGGGGTTCTGTGGCCTGCCTTGTGCAGGAGGTCAGACTAGATGATCAGATTGGTCCCTTCTGACCTATGAGTCTATGAGTCTATTATTTTGCCATCTTTATCAAGTAATATACCATTACCATACCATTTTTAGAACTTTTTAGATCCTAATATTCTTTCAAAACTCCTTCTTACACATAGCACTACCAGCCTTAATTTTTTCCCTGATGTCTTTAGCTTCCCTTATCAATATTCTACATTTCATAACTACTAATTTATATTGATTTCTATCTATTTCCTTTTATTTAAATGTCATATATTGGGTTGTTTATTTCTTTATTTTATTTACTGCTGCCTCCACCTCAACACTGAACCATGATGGGCTTTTAATCAAAATTGTCCTCTTTCTTGATTGTGGAAGTATGGCTTTTTGAACATCTAGTGAATTCTTAAAGACACCCCTATTTTTATTCACATTTTTCTTTCTAAATGTTTTTCCCAATCAATTTCACTCATAATTTTCCTCAGCTTTGAGAAATTAGCTCTCTTGAAGCAACAAGTCTATCTAGCTAGCTAGCTAGCTAGCTAGCTATGTTGGGACTGTCTGCTGTTTGTCCATAATGATGTACTCATGTCATGATCACTGGTCCTGAGGAAACTACCAACTTTCAGTCCACTGATACATTCACCTTTAGCTGTTATAATGAGTTCCAAACCAGAGTTATCTCATGTTGGGTGCAATTTGTGTTAGCTTTTGTATTAGACAATTATCATCTATAAGTTTTGGAAACTGGAATTGGAGATCTTTGGCATATGTCTCCTAAATTAAACTGCCCCATAACAACACCATTTCTGTCAACACATAACAGGCAGATACGTTCTATGGTCCAATTTAGTGACCTGTAACAGACGCCGCCACCAGTACTCTGTCCTGGGCTTTGTTAGGTAGCACACTGATCTATCTGCATTCGAGATCCTCTGTGGTTCTGAATTATCAACAATTCTAAAACAGGTAACAGGGTCTTTACTGTAGAGTGCCACCTCCTCTCCACCTCTTTTATCCACTCTAGCCTTCCTAAACGGGTTATAGCCTTGTCCCACAAGCTTTCAATAATGCAAGTATATCCATTTTTTATCCATCAATGAGCATTTCTAGTTCCTCTTACTTGGTACCCAGACTCCTAGTATTACTATATGCGCAACTGGATAATTTCTTCTCTTCATGTTTGTCACGGAGTCCCCGGGCGATGCTCCGGAACTGCTCCCCACCAAGCCAGTCAGGACTTTGGGGAGCCTCCTCTCCCTTGGAGCAGACTTGTTCAGGCCAAGAAGCTCACACGTCTTCACCTCCTGGGTCTCTCCTTGGAGCATTCAGCATCCTCTGCCCCTCCGTGCGCTTCCCACAGAGAGTCCACCCCAGCGGGGTCCTGGGGAAGCCACCGGGTCCTGCACCCCCACTTTGAAGTCAGACATGACTCTCAGCCAGCCAGTAAAACAGAGGTTTATTCAATGACAGGAACAGGGTCTAAAACAGAGCTTGTAGGTACAGAGAACCGGACCCCTCGGCCGGGTCTATTCTGGGGGTCAGTGAGCCAGACCCCCCACGTCTGCCCTCAGCCAGCTCCAGACTAACAACCCCTCCCAGCCCCTCCTCTCTGCTCAGCCCCTTTCCCGGGCCAGGAGGTCACCTGATCCCTTTGTCTCCAACACTTTCAGCTGGCACCTTTGCAGAGGAGGGGCCCAGGCCATCAGTTGCTAGGAGACAGAGGGTCAGGCATTTAGGTGCACTGTCCCTTTGCTCTGCCAGATACTTAAGAACTGCCTAGGGGACACTGAGGCACCAACACAGTATTCAGAGAAACATTAAGAACATTCCTAGTTCGTCACATCGTTAAAGCAGCAAAGAATCCTGTGGCACCTTATAGACTAACAGACGTTTAGGAGCATGAGCTTTCATGGGTGAATAACCACTTCGTCAGATGCATGTAGTGGAGATTTCCAGGGGCAGGTATATATATATGCAGGCAAGCTAGAGATAATGAGGTTAGTTCAATCAGGGAGGATGAGGCCCTGTTCTAGCAGTTGAGGTGTGAAAACTAAGGGAGGATAAACTGGTTTTGTAGGATTCCAGGCTAACACGGCTACCCCTCTGATACTTCTCTTCATGTTATTTGTCACATCCATTCAATTTGTTCATGAGGTTTGAGTTTTGCAGCACATTTGCCTCCTTAGCATTTTCCCATGCGTTGATAGTTAAATGCACTCCTTGCTGTTTCAGCTCGTCTTCAGCCAAGCAGATTAGCCCCTACTTGTGAGATACAGGCTATCCTGTTTGTACAGCCCCTGGCCCGTTGGGATGTGGCCCACTGAGGAGCAGGTTTTTGTATTTTGTGTATTGTATTGTGTAGTTTGTATGTGTGGAGGCTGCTAGGGGCAGTGTGCTGGGAGAGAAGCTGAGCCCTGTTTAGGGGGCGGGGCTTCCCTGCTTAGGGGGTCCTATAAAAGTAGCCAGCCAGTCAGGCAGCGGCATAGACAGCTGCAGTGGCACAGCAGCCAGCAAACAGAGCTGTAAACAGGGGAGTTTCGAAGGGAGTTTACAGGGGAAGGTTGTGGGGGAGACTAAGAGACCTAGGCAGAGGAATTGACAGGCTAGTTAAGGGAGTGGGTGGTGATCTGCCAGTTTTCTGGTGCCTGTTGGCGGTTTGTTTTGTGTTTCTTGGACTACCAGGTTTTAGGTGGGAAGGCTATAACCGATACAGAGGCAGCAGTGAAAGACACAATGAGGATGACTGGATGTGGAAGCTGCGGCATGTACGTGATCCTGGAGGGGGCGCCTGAAAAGAGTTTTGTCTGCATGAAGTGCCGCCTGATAGAGCTGATGGAAGAAAAGATCCGAGGACTGGAGATGCAGGTGGAAACTCTGGTTGAGTTTAGAAGGGGGTTCGAGCAGATGATGGAGCAAAGACATGAGGAGGCTGAAGGGATAAGCTCAGACTTGCAGATGGAAGCAGGATCAAAGGATTCTGAGGAGAGACTGCTGGGTGAGGAAAGTGGATGGTGGAAGCATGTGACTAAGAGAACCAGGCAGAGGAAAAGACAGGCCAGTGAAGGAGAAATAGAACTCAGGAACAGGTTTGCAGAGTTGGAAAATGAAGAAGGGGCACAGCAGGTGGTCGCTGAAGGTGAGAGGGCAAGGAAGAAGAGAAGAGCTGCTAGTCCTACAGGAAGAGGGGAGGAGTCAATGGAGGCAACACCAAATGTGAGCCCCAGGAGGATACGAGAAGGGTTGCGGAGGACTGCAAGGGTGAATAGGAATCGAGAGGACTTGCAGCCAGAGGGAACAGGGGATAGACCGGAGAATCACACTGTCACCAGGAAAAGGCAGGTCTACGTGATTGGGGACTCCTTACTGAGAAGAATAGACTGGCCTATAACTAGAGCTGATCCAGAGAACAGAAGGGTGTGCTGTCTGCTGGGTGCTAAGATACGGGATGTGGACCTGAGGCTGAAAAGGATCCTAGCGGGAGCGGGAAAGAATCCGTTGATTGTCCTTCATGTGGGAACGAATGATACGGCTAGATACTCTCTGGAATGTATCAAGGGAGACTATGCCAGACTAGGGAAGAGGCTTAAGGAAATCGAGGCTCAGGTGATCTTCAGTGGGATTCTGCCGGTTCCTAGAGAAGGGCAACAAAGGTGTAACAAGATTATGATGATCAACAGATAGCTCAGGCAGTGGTGCTATAAGGAGGGCTTTGGGATGTACGGCCACTGGGAAGCATTTATGGACAGAAGACTGTTCTCTCGGGATGGACTTCACCTGAGTAGGGAGAGAAACAGACTTCTAGGATGGAGGCTCGCACAACTGATTAAGAGAGCTTTAAACTAGGAATTTGGGGGAGATGGTTGGGAGATGTCCAGGTGATCTCCATGCCAGAATTTAACCTTGAGAGGGAAGAAAACAAAGTAAGAGGGGATACAGCCGTGGACAGAAGAATTGACATAAGGAGGAAGGGTTGTGTAGATACCAGACTAACAGGTGATGCTGGTGGTAGAATGTCTGTGCCTAACCGGGTAACGGATGTCAGTGAAGCCAAACGGCAAAAATTAAGATGTCTGTACACTAACGCGAGGAGCCTAGGTAACAAAATGGAGGAACTAGAGCTACTGGTGCAGGAAGTGAAACCGGTTATTATAGGGATAACAGAAACATGGTGGAATAGTAGTCATGACTGGAGTACAGGTATTGAAGGCTATGTGCTGTTTAGGAAAGACAGAAATAAAGGCAAATGTAGTGGAGCAGCATTGTATATCTATGATGAGGTTAACTGTAAAGAAATAAGAAGTGATGGAATGGAAAAGACAGAGTCTGTCTGGGCAAAAATCACACTGGGAAAGAAAGCTACTAGAACCTCCCCTGAGACAGTGCTTGGGGTGTGCTACAGACCGCCAGGGTTTGATTTGGATATGGAGAGAGACCTCTTTAATGTTTTTAATGAAGTAAACACTAATGGGAATTGTGTGATCATGGGAGACTTTAACTTCCCAGATATAGACTGGAGGACAAGTGCTAGTAAGAATAATAGGGCTCAGATTTTTCTGGATGTGATAGCTGATGGATTTCTTCACTCCCTTCCAAGATGCCTGAGATTTTGTGTCATTTGTGTGGTTCCACGTGATGCTTTGTCTTTGGTTCCAGGGTATATCACTGTCAGAGGAGACTTGCCAGACAACTTCATAATAATCCTGTCTAATCCCTCAGTGACATCTCGTATTTTCACTCCTGGGAAACAGCTCACCAGCCTATTGCCCTCATGTCCCTTGCTGAATTTTCCATCCACTCGTCTTAATATGGACTTGCTGATGATGATGGTTTGCATTCTTAGGGTGGTTGAAGAACCTCTCTTGGTAGCTTCTTACTTCATACCACATCAGGTATGTCTCTCGTAGTTCCATGCCTCCAGAGATTTGTTCTGCAGTGGTCGGTTTGCTCAGTATCACTACAGGTCAGGTTGAATGACTTTGGTCACATTAATTTGATGAAATTTTAAAAAATAATAACCTTACATTGATATATTTTAAATAATTTTGCCCTCTGAGTAAGGCACGGGGAGTAAGGAACCAATTTCAGCCTTGTGGAAACCGGGCCCTGCAATCCCCCATACTTACTCTGAGGGTTCAGCTGGGATGCCCTGTCTCCTCTATGAGGGGGCTGGGAGGTTTCATTCGCAGCTGTTAGTCTGAGAGGTAGTTGTTGATTTGTACCAGGCCTGCTGCAGTTCTCCTCTCTCAGTTTCTGTCACAACATCACGTGCCCCAGGAAGCCAAGGGATGCCTCTGCTGCACAGGGACTCGGCAGGGCAATTTCTTTTCAGCATTTTCTACTTTAGCTAGTGCCTCTGGATTTGAGCATGTACCTGCCGAGTCCCAGCACAATACCTCTCCTTGCTCAGCTCCCTTCACTACTTACTGCTCTCATTGCATTGCACAAGGGAAAGGAAAGTCAGCCTCTGCTCCAAAAGAGCATTTTATTGGATGATGCGTTACACAGACGGTGGTTATACAGCAGACATAGCAATTCAAGGCCTGTTACAGGAGAGAAGAAGAAGTTGGCTTGCCTCTCACTTGGGGAATGGTGGGCTATGCATGGAATGAGACTATGTGAACTAGATCTGCTCTAGAACAAACTGGAATTAATTCAGGGAAGTTCTGTGGCCTGTGTTATACAGAAAGTTAGACGAGGTGGTCACTATAGGCCCTTCTAGCCTTATAATTAAACAAACTGTTTCAGGTATTACTTCATTTCCACGCTAAGAAAAGGGAAAGAGAGCTTATTTACAAACACAGGCTCAAAAAAGAGTCACTGCCACCTTTATTGTGCCCAGTTTCCCACATAAATTGGCATGAGTGTAATAAACAGCTTCCTGCCTCCCCAGGGATGCGATCATGCTTCTGCTGCTTAGGCACAGAATCAAACCATTCTGATGACAGAAGAGCTCTAACAGAGAATGATTTTCTTCTCTGACTTTGCTTATTCCAGTTCTACCATGACACAGGGGCATGTGCAGTGACTGAGAGAGGCCTCTGTGTTCTGAGCAGAAGGGATGAAAGCCTTCAAGCCCTGACAGTCAGAGGAGTCCCCTGTTGTGTAATGCTGAAGATCACACTGTGGCTTTGTGACAGTCACTAACAATTACTGTTCACGTCCCAAACTCTCAGCCTCGCACAGCAGAAGATTCTTTGCACTGATGCCTGAGTTAATTAAATTAACTGACGATTAAATTAAACTGCCAGAGGAACCACACGAGTGAACACAAGGGCTTTCCAAATGTCTATGGCCTCTGTGACTGGATAGCTAGGCACCAAATCACCCACACCTAGGGCTGCTCTGCACAATTCTAGCCACTTTAGCTGGGCACAGCAACTCTAATGCCAGCGGACCCTGTCCCAGAGAGCTAAACAATTATCAACGCCACAATTGCTGGTGGATTCCCCCTGCCTAGGGGAATCCTGAGGTGACACAGAGCTTGTGTAATGTCTCCTACACCTCAGCTGCCAGATGGGGATGGAGCCAGGGGAAAGGAAGCATAGTTAAGGCATCCCTGCACCCCACTGGTCATCATCTTCCAGCTGCTCTAATGAGCACCAGGACTGGTCCCATCACCCAGGTTTAGGATGCAAAGACTCATGCCAAGTGCTTCTTCACCAGCCCAGGGAACTGTGGCTGCTGTGCTAATTTCCTTTCACATATGGTGCTAACATTAGTGGCGCGTCCTTCGTCTGGGACTACCAGAGCTCCACAGTCTGTGAAAAGACTAGGAATTAAGGAGTTAATGTCTTATTCCCTCAATAGGGACAATCTGCTGACTCACCATTCCAGGAAAAACAGCGAGAGAAGCTTTTTCATTATAAAGAAACCAAAGAACAATAATTAAGTGGCATCCTATGGCCGACAATCGTTACTGTCTCATTCAAAGGCACTCCTGGGAAATCAGCCAACTCTTAAAGGAAAAGTTCTAGTGATTTGTTATAGTAACTCAGAGAGCAAAACAGATTTGTAGTAAATAAGAGACATGTTAAAAGTTCATTTCAGTGAAATTCTAGTGCATCCGTTGGACTGCCTTTGTCCTACAACACCAGCTCCCAACAGAGACCCAGGTAGTTATGGAAAATCAGACAGAAAGAAATGGCTCTTCAGACAAAGCTGATTTAGGCCAAATTTCACAAGAGGGCAGCTTCCTGGCTGATTGTGAATTATTCTGTTGTCATTTTGAAAACTCATTTTGGTGTCGTTCTCTGCTCTGTGATGTCATGTTTAGAACATTGCATACATTGCACTGGAAAGTCTTTTAACAATGCTCACTTTAATTTGGTTGCATCTCACTGAAAAGGCCTCATGCAAAACAAAATCAAGCCAGACGATAGCATTTATGCCATGTATTCCAGGCAGTAAAAGCATTAGACTAAACGTGGTAAAGAATCCTTGCAGGCAGCATCCTGAATCCAGCCCTCCAGGGGAACTTCAGTTTCCATGGTTAGTAGTCACCGGATGCTTCTTCTGTGGGGTGAAATAGGCAAGGTGTTAATACAGCAGTGAAGGCTCCAGGAGGCTGGGATTGTGTTTCATCTCTATGAGTTAAGCAGGAACAGAAGGACAAGCGGAGACGTATCAGACAAAGAGGAGAGAGGCAAGATATCCACCAGTGGATGCCCTCAGTCTCTGTGGGAGGTGTTCACCTTGCCCAGCTGGAGTCCAATACAGCTAAGCAGGATTCCCTTCTGACTAGGCACAGGAGCCAACAGATGGCCAAAGAGCCTTTTTGAAGTGCGACTTTTAAGTTTGAGACATCTACCAATGAGAACTCTTGATACTTTGTGTACAGTGTCCTTCAGGCCCCTGACATTTTAACCAATAGAACCGGAGCATGCAAAGCTACTGGTCAGGAAGGGTGGCAATTGGTTGTATGTCGCAATGGGTCCACCTGATTTAGTCTATAATCGTAACAATTAGATAAACGTCATTAATAAGTTAATTTCTAAGTTTTTCCAATGTAGCTTGGGCATGAAATGTCAGTGTTTTATCTGTCAACTATTAGCTGTGACTTAGCTGCTGAAGAAGGGAAGCGATGTAGCTCAGCTGAGAACCTGAAGGATCAGAAGGGGCAGAGGAGCAACTGAGTTCTGCAGGAGGACAAGGCAGGGAAGCACCCACCAGCCCTGCTCTAGCCTGCTGGGGGAAGCCCAGGGCTGCAAGCCAGAGCTTGCATGGCAGTAGAGATCTCCTCGAGCCAGACCTCACCTCTCACGTTTCCTCAGATACCATCAGTCAACGCTCCCAGGCTGCAGCCACCCGGTGTTCCCTGGTTACCAGGATGGCTGTTGTGTGAGAAGGGGATCCGCTAGCCTCTGCAGGGGTGTGACCCACTGCAGCTCACCTCTTCTAGCTCCCTGCACCAGGACTCCCCTTGGCAAGCCATAGTGAAGCATCCTCCTTCTGCAGCACTGAACTGCTCCTCACGTCCATCCCACAGCCCCTGTGCTCTCTGCATTGCCCACTGGCAGAGCTGGTGCTGTCCTACTGGGGGCTGTAAGCAGGAATATCCCCCCCACACACACACACACACTACTAAACCAGGCAAATTCTTATGATAAAAACTTTGGGACTCCTTGAGCTGCTCAGGACCCTAAGCAATTGCTTAGTCTGCTCAGGAAGCCCAGGAAGCCAGCTCTGCCCACTGGGCTCCCGCTGGGGCTCCTCACACACCTTCTTCAGTTGCCAGGAGCTCCAGAGGCATAAATGAAAACAGTTCTGAAGAATAATAGAAACAAGAAGCCAAATCCCATGCTGCAAAGGGACCTGCGCCTGAGATCTTAGAGACTTTTCTGGGGGGACTCCATACATTCTGTGAATTTTTAGCTCCGGGGACCCAGAAAAACATTAGATCAAAAAGCTAAATTTGGAAAAGAGGCATATTTAAACCTTTAGAAGTTCAACATACTCCAGCCACTTAGTCCAGATCCAGGTCTGGCGGAAATATCAGAAACAATATCTGTACTCAGAATCTTTCTTCATAGGAAATAAATGAAATAAATTTTAGCGTAAAGTGGAAATCTCAACTCAGCCTTATCTATGGAGCCCACACCTGACTCTCAGCAATTATTTGCTAAGCACTGACAATGTGCTCAGCACAAGACATAGCAAGGACAGACGGCCAGGCTGGAGGGATTGCTGCTCTGACCCAGTATGGTAAGTCTGACGTGAAAGGAAGACCCTTTCCTGAGGAGGTAACAAGCCAAACATTTATATAAAGTCATCCCTGGCAGCCCAGGTCAGCTTTACCTTTGACCAGCAATGCTGATGGGCTGCATGCCCATGAGCTTACTCATAACAGACCCAATTTTCAAGCCTGGGTGCCTAAATGGAGGCGTCTATATACCAGTTTTTTGGACCTAAGAGCCAGCTTTACAAAGCTATTTAGGCACCTAAATCTGTAGATAGGCACCCAGCGGGATTTTCAAAAGCACTTCAGTGAATTACATGCCAGACTCACATTGATTTTCAAGGGAGTTAAAGTATCTTAATCTATTTAGGTGCTTTTGAAAATCCCACTAGGCCCCTATTTGCATCTTTAGGCAACTAAAAACCTTTGAAAATATGCCCTGTAGGTATTTATCTAGGCTCCTAAATGCAGATGCAAACATGCATCTTTGAGTATCCTACTTTGAAAATTGAGTTCCCCATGTTACGTTGAGTGCAAGCCAGCCAATTCACTCTGTACCTACTTTCCCCTTCACGTGTTGATCTCCAAGCCGAGAGGTCCAACTTCTGGATCTGATTGCAGTTCACAAAGTCTCTGGGATATCTATTGACGTGGAAAATATTCCTAGGAACCTCAGTAATGCGGGTGTTATCACAGATTATACGTGGCAAACTGATCCGTCTCAGGGCGCCTCGCTGCTGGGGAGTGAAAATCCCTGTGTTCTCCCACCAGAATCTGCCAAAACAGGAAAACAGCAGAACCAGATTTTATCCTGTGGGTTTCTATAGACTCGGGATCATTGGCATGTCATTTCCAGTGAAACCTGAACACCAGCAACACCTTTCTTTTGTGAGCTTTGCCATGAATGGGGCTTTGTAGTGAGGCTGAGTGTGAGGGACCACTATGCTCCCCTGGGTGGGTGGAGCCAAACCTGCCCCGCACCCCTCACTGGATGTCCCAGGAGCTCAGCTGCTGCCGAGCTAGAGGAGAGACCAGACGTCCCTGCCAGAGCCTGGCTGAGCTCTGAGCGGACCGACACTTTGCCATCGGTGGGGGGGGGGGGGCAGACGAGGACGCCGAGGAGCAGCCGGAGCTACCTGTGGCCAAGTACTCTGACGAGAGGTGGGATCTTAAGACCAGAACTCAGTATTGTCCCTATAAGGCAGTAATGGAAGGGCTGGACCTGCAGAGGCTGGTCCTTAGCCAGGTAGAAGTTAAGGGTGCCATATCACCTGCTCCATAATTCCTCTTTCCGTAAAACAGGTTTTCCTGCCCTATGCTCACAACAGCTATTGCAAAGCACTTGCCTACAAGCTATCTGACCAGATCCTTGGCCCATCTTAACTCCCCTTTGGGTTGCTAGTGGCACAAAGGGGACTAAAAGCTAGCTTAAGGCAGAAATGGAGGAGGCTCCCCCAGAGTGTGGGTTTCACCCTGGGGGTCACAGCCCCCTCTTCCTTCCTATATTGCTAAACAGATAAGGGGCCCCAGTAGAAAAACCCAAATGGTCGAGAGTCACGGTCCTAGTAAAAAGGAAACCGCAGCTGTCATAGGGCATGACCTTTATCACCTATTTCCTGCCTGGGCAGGAGGTATTTGGGGGAAGGAGGCAGCATGTTTAGGATGGGGCCAGAACACAATGTGTACTGCAGTGTTTCAAGCTGGCAGAGCAGCCCCTTGAGGTACATTATCCACTGGTGCAAGTTAGAGAGGCCCAGAGTCTGCTCTAACTTGTGCCATGGTGAAGTTTGGCCCTCAATAGCTGTGAGGATTGAAGTGGAGTGGAAAGTTGGTGAAAAGCCACCTATAACCCCCTCTTCAGGTTCTGCGAGTGCTGCTGTGTGTACCTGGGGGCCTGGCCCGCTGTGTAGCCAGTATCTAACTCAGTTACACAATCTGGACACAATCTGGACTTCTTGTTGCATGAATACTGCTAGTTATAACCCTGTGGTTTATCTGGCCCAACTAGTGCACAGATCCAGGAATGTGAAAATGAAGAGTTTGCATGGCCCCAGATGGGGAAAGGCAGCTCCAAAAGTGCTCTTGTTAAAGGAACTTTGTTTTCACCTACAATCCATCAGTGATCTTCCAGAAAACACCATCCTGGCCGCTATGGAGGTGGAAGCCCTCTACACCAACATTCCACACAAAGATGGACTACAAGCTATCAGGAATAGTAGCCCCGATAATATCATGGTTAACCTGGTGGCTGAACTTTGTGACTTTATCCTTACTCATAACTATTTCACATTTGGGGACAATATATACCTTCAAGTCAGCGGCACTGCTGTGGGTACCCGCATGGCCCCACAGTGTGTCAACATCTTTATGGCTGACTTAGAACAACGCTTCCTTAGATCTCGTCCCCTAATGTCCCTACTCTACTTGCGCTACATTGATGACATCTTCATCATCTGGACCCATGGAAAAGAAGACCTTGAGGAATTCCACCATGATTTTAACAATTTCCATCCCACCATCAACCTCAGCCTAGACCAATCCACATAAGCGGTCCATTTCCTAGACACTACTGGGCTAATAAGCGATAGTCACATAAACACCACCCTATACCGGAAACCCACTGACCGCTATACTTACCTACATGCCTCCAGCTTCCATCCAGGACCCACCACACGATCCATTTGTCTACAGCCAAGCTCTAAGATATAACTGTATTTTCTCCAATCCCTCAGACAGAGATAAACACCTACAAGATCTCTATCAAGCGTTCTTAAAACTATGATACCCACTTGCTGAAGTGAAAAAACAGATTGACAGAGCCAGAAGAGTACCCAGAAGCCACCTACTACAGGACAGGCCCAACAAAGAAAATAACAGAGCACCACTAGCCATCACCTACACCTCTCCAGCGCATCATCAGAGATCTACAACCTATCCTGAAAGATGACACCTCGCTCTCACAGATCTTGGGAGACAGGCCAGTCCTCGCTTACAGACAGCCCCCCAACCTGAAGCAATTACTCACCAGCAACTGCACACCGTACAACATAAACACTAACCCAGGAACCTATCCTTGCAACAAAGCCCGATGCCAACTCTGTCCACATATCTATTCAAGTGACACCATCATAGGACCTAACCACATCAGCCACGCCATCAGAGGCTCATTCACCTGCACATCTACCAATGTGATATATGCCATCATGTGCCAGCAATGCCCCTCTGCCATGTACATTGGCCAAATGGGACAATCTCTACGCAAAAGAATAAATGGATACAAATCTGACATCAGGAATCAAAACATTCCAAAACCAGTGGGAGAACACTTCAACCTCTCTAACCACTCAGTGACAGACTTGAAGGTGGCAATTTTGCAACAAAAAAACTTCAAAAACAGACTCCAAAGAGAGACTGCTGAACTCTAATTAATATGCAAATTAGATACAATTAACTTAGGTTTAAACAGAGACTGGGAATGGTTGGGTCATCACACTAATTGAATCTATTTCCTTATGTTAAGTTCTCCTCACACCTTCTATGGGTCTTCTCAATTATCACTTCAAAGGTATTTTTTCTCCTGCTGACGATAGCTCATCTCAGTTGATTGGACTCTTCCAGTTGGTATGCATACTTCCACCTTTTCATGTTCTCTGTATGTATAAATATCTCCTGTCTGTGTGTTCCATTCTATGCATCTGAAGAAGTGGGCTGTAGCCCATGAAAGCTCATGCTGAAATAAATTTGTCAGTCTCTAAGGTGCCACAAGTACTCCTGTTCTTTTTCGTTTTCACCTGTGAGTGCTGAGAGTCATCACTTTATCACGCCATCCTGTCCTCATCCCATCAGTGGTGATATCTAATCATACACACTGCAGAGGCATATAAGATCCTGAATTGTATTCTCCTCCATTGCTGAATTGCTTTCTTCCTCCCCTCCCCATCTTTCTTCCTATCCTCTCATTATCCTAGCTTTTCATTGAGTCCTGAAATCAGCGTGACACCCCTCACGAGAATGTGAACCAAGGTCCAAGCTGCAGGCGTCATGGCTGACTTGCTGGCCAAAGCATCCAATCATAACTAAAGAGCAGTCCACTGTTCCAAAAACATCAAGAAAAACATATTTTACCCCTCTTTTCTATCCTGTCCCTCATCCATCTTGTGTCTGTCTGTTTGATAGCAACAGGATTGGTGAATGTCCTTCACACATCAGGACTGACAGTAGAATTAATCCTTACCTTTTCAGCAAAGAAAGATTATTAATGAAAAAGGAAACTGATGTTTTGACGCTGAAAGGAGAGAGTCTTTGATAGGGTCAGACTAAGGTGGGGTTTTTTTTTTTGCATAGTCGCTCAACCACAGTTTCAATATAAATGCTTGGTTTAATTCCTTGGTTTTTCTTGATGATGCAGGGTGTGTGTGTGTGTGTGTGAGAGAGAGAGAAAGAGAGCAATCAATAAACTTTCAACTTGAATGAATACTTTTGGGTGTTTGCCAAGTAACCAAGTACAACCAAGGCCGCTGTGAAAAATAACCCCTGGCCTATCAATCACTGCTGAATGTGGGACAGTGAAAGAATTTATAAACATCTTTAACTCTTTAGGCCTTGGAGATTAAAATCCTTACAAAAGATCCCCAAAATGGAGGGACCCAGAATGCTTTTTTAAATGCTGGTCCTGGTACTTTACCAGGAAGGAAAGAAAAGTTTTGGAAAAAACAAAATCATATATGGAGCTCGCATTCAGCTCCCCAAAACAAACAGCCTCCTACCCTTAATCACTGGGATTCCTGTCTTTGTATGACCACTTACCTGTCCCCATCTCGTAATCTTCTGAACTGAGATCCAATGATGCAAGCCATGGTGGGCCCAACTCTGCCATTGGGAACAAACGGCTCCGCGAGTGCCCCAATCCAGATGTCGATATTGTATGGTGTCCCGTACAGGTCCATGAACTTCCTGGCCAGCTCACTATTTCTCAGCACTGCAGAGAGTTCAGCGAAGTTGCGAGGCTGTGAGAGCCCACAGAATTGTCTCCAGGCGTTATACCCTGAAGAACCAGAGCACAGCAGTCAATACCTCCATCTCCCTCCCATTGGTGTCAGCAAGTTGTTCCTCTCTCTTTGAGTGACCCAGTCACTCATTTGTTTCTCGTGTATTTGAAGACTTTTCTAAAGCTATCCCCTTATTGTCTCTGTTTTTCATTTCTTTGTGTCAATTCTTTGCCACTTTAGTTCCCATTTGTATCTTACCTGGCATGGCCTGTATAGTTCAGGCAGGATGTCTATTCTTTAGATAATGCTGATTTAGATGCAATCCTTTCTTGCTTGACAGCTTTTACTCTTTCTTTGTTTTGGTGTCAAAGGCACATGAATAATTGTGTCTCTCTATGGAGTCGTCAGTTACTTTCAGGCTCCATTTACAGTTTAAGATTCTAATATGTTCTTCTACCTGCTCTTCACCAAGACGATCTTTGGCTGTATAGACGGGGGAATGTTGAGTAGAACTAGTGAGGGGCTGTCATCTCTGAGTACATCACTGTTGGGACACTACATCCCATTCTGGTCTCCCCACTTTAAAAAGACTATTGAAAACCTGGGCAGGGTTCTGAGAAGAGCTACAGGAATCATCGGAAGTCTGGAAAGTACAACGTACACTAAAAGATTTAATGAGCTCAATATATTTCACTTATCAAAACAAAGATTAAGAGACTCGCTGATCCTGGCCTGTAATTACCTGTCTAGAGAAGGCCCCAGGCATTAGGGAGCTCTTTGCTCTAGCAGATAAAGGCAGGATGTGATCCAATGGAAGCTGGAGTTAGACAAGTTCAAATGAGAAATAAGTTGCAGCTTTTTAACAGTGAGTGTAATGAACCATTGCAGCAGATGAGCAAGGGAGGGAGTAAATTATCCTCATTTAGAGGGTTTTAATCAATTTGGGTATTGTTCTAAATGTTCTGTTCTAGTTCAGACACCTGGTACTAGACCCAATAGTGTTTCCTTACATAGCAGGGAAGAATTATTCCCTCCACTGCAGGAAGGGCAGGCTGGTGTTATATTGTCTGTGTTATGCTGGTCAGATTAGACCCTAGAGATTATTTCTGGCCTTGAAAACTGTGAATTTATCACCATTCCTCATAATTTTGAAATCTGCCCTATTAAATTTCCCACCACAATGCTATTGTAGTTACAATATCAGCCTAACTGGGCAGTGATCACCATTAGCCCAGGAAGTTCCTACGCTCCATTTTAAAGTTATTAACTCCTGTCTGTTACTCAAGAGTAAGGGCTTGTCTGCAAGGAAAATGCTGCAGCTGCACCACTGCAGTGCTTCAGTGAAGATGCTACCTACCCCAACAGGAAGAGTCTCCTGTCGGCACAGATATTCCACTTCCCCGAGAGGCGGAACTAGGTCTACACCAGGGACTAAGTCGGTTTAACTGCGTCACTTAGGGGAGTGGATTATTCATTCCCCTGAGCAATGTAATGATACTGACCTAATTGCCCGGTGTAGACCATGTCTGAATTGAGAATTGCTTCTTCTGTAGGTACCTAAACAGGCTGATGTAAAAAGGTATCATTTTGGTACCATATTGCTTCTCCAAACCATTCCCTGATTCATAGACTGTAAGGTAGGAAGGGACTATTAGATCATCTAGTCTGACCTCCTGCGTAACACAGGACAGAAATTTTAGCGTACCCTGTGTTGAGCCCAAGCTATGAGAATAGCATAGCTGAAGTCAACATATCTTAGATAGACTTAGAATCATTTACTTCGCGTCCTCGTGGCGCAGGATCAACGGCCACCGCTCCCCCGTCGACTTTGCTTTCACCTCTTGCTGAGCTGGAGTTCAGCAGTTGACGGGAGAGCGACTGGGGATCAATTTATCACGTCTACACTACACACGATAAATCAATCCCCGAAAGATCGATCGCTACCCGCCAATCCAGCGGATAGTGTAGACGTGCCCCAACAGTATGTGTCTAAGTAAAGCATCTCTTCCAGAAAGGCTCCAGTCTTGCTCTGAAGACTTCAGAAGGTGAGAATCGACCACTTGCCTTGACAGCTTGTTCCAGTGGCTAATCACCCTCTATTAAAAATGTTGCCTTATTTCTCATTTGAATTTGTCTGGCCTCAGCTTACAGCCATTGGCTCTTGTTCTGCCTTTCTCCACTACATTAAAGAGCCTTTTAGCATGCAGTATTTTCTCCCCGTGCAGGTACTTATATAGTGTAATCAAGTCACCTCTATATCAGCTAGATCAGCTGAGTTTTTTAAGTCTCATGTCACTGTAAGGCATTTTCTCCAGCCCTCAAATCTTTTTGGGGCACTTCTCTGTACCATCTTCAATTTGTCATCATTTTTTTCTCATTGGAGACACCAGAACTGGACGTAACATTCCAATACTGGTCCCACCAATGCCGTACAAAGGTAAAATCACCTTTGTACGGTAGTGAAGGGGCACTTTGCCACACAATAAGGAGGCACACACAGGACATGTGAGAAGATGCGATTTGTTGAATCAAACAGGCAGCATGGTTCAGGAGCTGGGCACAGAGTTAGAATGCAGAAACTCCTGAATTTTAGTCCTGGCTAGGCAATGACTCTTGCAGACAAGTCATTAGTTTCCATGACAGTTTTGCCATTTATCAATTGAAGATAATATGTTTGTTGTGACACACAGAGAAGACCATTAGCACCATTCTGTGCAATGTGATGTGACTGCAAAGGGTTATGCTGCTGAGCACCTAATTCCAGTCAGCTCCTAGCTCCACCTCGGCTGCTAACTCAGTGGCTAACTTTTCTACCTACTGGTTTACTGTGGCATAGATCCCCAAAACACTGGGCTATTAATATTTATTCTCCATGTCAGATTTTTTTTGTCCCAGCGTATGTGGAAGGGTTAAGGCTGACTACATTTCTCCTTACATTTCTCCCCATCTAGACTATACTGCAATTTACATTCATTCCTGTGGGGTTTGGTATATTGGTTTTTCCTCTTTTTCTGGAGTTTTGTTTCTGAGATGGAGCCAGCTGGGATCCTCACCTGGGAGACCTTTATCTCTGCCGCGCTGCATGTTAAGTGCAGGTAAATCCAGTCCAATCCTCGTGACCTGTTCAAACAGCCGATCCCGGAGTTCATCCACAACCATTTGCTGCTGTGTCATCAGTTTGGCCGGATTAGTCATCAAGCCACGGAGAATAGGGTCAATGCCACCTGCAGTAATTAAACAGCTACCCGTAAATGGCCTTCCACATCCAACTCCATCATTTGAAACAGAGTCCCCAGCTGGGCTTTTCTTCATACATTTATTGGTATAGCAGATGACTTGGAAACCTAAGCTTTGAATTTCCTGACATCTGGCAAAGGACTCCTTCGGAAAAGGAGAGTGGTCCAGCAGTTAGCATGCTGACCTGGGACTCAGGAGACTTGGGTTGAATTTCCTGCACCATCACAGACTTCCTAGGAGGCCTTGGGCAAGTCGCTCAGGCCCCAATCCAAGAAAGGTGCGTGGCCATTGTAAAGATTCACTTCTCAGTTCCTGGAAAATCAGGGGACTCACAAAGCCTGAGGCAGGCACCAGTGCATGGGGGCACAGAGAGAGGCACCTGAGGAAAGGCTCCACAAAAGCTCGGTGGGGAGCTACCTGAGCTAGCCAAAGGGGGAGGCGGATCAGAGGGGAGTGTTCTAAGCACCACCCCCTCACAGAGTTCAGCACCCAAGTCCAGGCTGCAGGACGGATCTCTGCTAGCAATCCACAGCCAGGAACCCCTCTGCTGGAGTCAGGAGGTTAGGTGGCTGCCTAGCTTCCCACAACACTGAGGAAGCTGCCTCGTGTATAACCTCAGTGCACTGGTTAGGGCACTCACCCGGGATATGGGAGACCGAGTTCAATTCCCCCTCTGCCTGATGAGAAGAAGGGATTTGACCCTGCTCATATGAACCCCCTAACGACTGGAGTATGGGAATATTCTGGTAGCAGGTGCTAGTCTCTCTTGTGGAAGCTGTTCTACTCTAACTAAATATTAATTGGGCCAGAGAAAGCGTGAGACTCTCCCTATGGTCCAGTGGTTAGGGCACCCACCTGAGAGGTGGGAAAGCCCTCTTCAAACCCTGTCTCCTAATTGGGAAGAGGATGGAATTAAACTGGGGTCTCCCCCATCCTGGGCAAGTACCCTAGCCACTGGATTAAAAGCTATAAGGGAGGCCAGCTCTGCCTCCTCCTCCCTCCTTGTCTGACTGTTCTGGGTAGTGTTAGGCTTGTTTTGAGCACACCGACTGGACTGGGCCCTGCAGGAAGATAGGTGGGGGAACATGGTCTGGGCAGAACCATGGACCCCAAGAAGCATTTAGGCACCTAAAGGGTTAAATGGCAGCTGAATGGTTGTGACTTGCAGTGGTGCCTAAACAGGGATTTGGTCCCCTAAAGCTGGAGTTTAGGCACGTACGCCCCTTTGTGGACCTCTCCCTCACTCTCTCTGGGCCTCAGGTCCCCATCTGCAACAAGGGACGGTAAGAACATCAGAATGGCCATCCTGGCTCAGAGCAATGTCCATCTAGCCCAGTGTCCTGTCTCTGACAGTGGCCAATGCCAGATGTCTGCACAATCTCACAGGGGCGTTGTGAGGATAAATACCTTAAAGAATGTGTCAGACCCAGACCCTACGGTGATGGGGACCATGTAAGTACCTCACATAGATTCAAATTTCCTGCATTCAGGTCTTTTTTCCTCCTCTTTCAATTCTAGGAATATTTTTATCTTTGGTATTTTATTAGCAACTATAACCCTTTAACCAACCAGCCGTGAGCTTCCCCAAGAGGCTGGTTTCTACTTTGACCACTCAGGGGAATTGTGCTGGGATGGCAAGATGCTTTGACCACCCGTGACTGGCAGAATTCACTGGCTGATTTTGAGACAATGACCCCTATTTTGATGTATCCTGTTGTGAAGTCTGGCCATCGTGGCAGACGGGAAGGGTCTGACCAGAATGGGTGCGGGGCAGCGGAACGCAGAACTGCAGGAAGGGTTTTACCTTGTGTCACAATTTTCCACATAGCAAAGAATTCTTTGCTGAGGAGGCTTGGGGGGCCTACAGGCTGGTAGCGATTATCCAAGCGGAACACAAAGGGCTGAATCGAAGCATGACCAAAGCGGAAAGCGATGGTGAAGATGCTGGATATTCGGGGATCCACAGAGTCATTGTACTTCCGGTAGGAAGGAATTGCTGTCTTAAAGGTATTTCCCAGCAGGCGGGGCAAGTAGTCTCTGAAGGTTATTATCTGGGGGAAAACAAGGAGAGGGTGATCCACTCATGGCACCAACCATCAGCTCCCTGGGAGTGCGGAGAGGGCTATGCTCTTCTCCCAAGAGTCATT
Organism: Gopherus flavomarginatus; assembly: GCF_025201925.1. Classification (NCBI taxonomy): domain Eukaryota; kingdom Metazoa; phylum Chordata; order Testudines; family Testudinidae; genus Gopherus; species Gopherus flavomarginatus. Next base: position 3,094,875 of record NC_066635.1, on the reverse strand, counting down.
CTATGTAACTGTTTCAAAACCACCTGTCTGGGAATACATGATAAAAGGGCAGGTGCTTGCACAAAGTGGGAGCAGAGAAAGTGCACAGGACAGGGACTACCCAACAATCATCTCTCTGTTGACGTGGCCAGACACTCTTTTCACCCAAACACACGTTAGTCCCAGGCACTACTTGTAACTTACTTCCTAACTTTGTGGCACGGACTCATGGTCCTTTCTACACCTGGCCGTTTTATCATGTGGTCAGTGATGCATTCTTGAGCAAGTCAGATTTGGGTGTCAGCACAAAAGTCCTCTGCGTATGGCTGCAGCTTCCCCAGCCAGGCGATGGTTTCAGAATCTCAGCTTTCATTACAAATAACAAAGTTTCTGCCCCTCATGTTTGCTCAGAAAATAACTAAAACAGGCTATTGTGAGCATGTCAGACCTGTCCTCTACTTCCTACGCTGGCTTACCATAGAATTTCACATTAAGTTCAAGGTCTCAGTCCCAGGGTATCTAAAAGACTAGCTAAAGCTCCCAGATGAAACCTGTGATCAACACACCACTCCCATAGCACGGTGGAACTCTCAATAATCAGGGTAAAGATCATCTGTGTAGGAGACAGGATTTTTTCCAGGGTTTAGTCCAAGACAGTGCAATGAAATCCCCCATGAACCAAGGACCATCCCAAATCTCCTTACATTCCACTTCAGGTGCAAGGCACATATCTCTGACCTTGCCAGTCAAAGGGGGCTGGTGGTTCCTAAAAGATGTAATACTAGACCCTCAATATCAAGCTATTCCAATGCAGAGAAAAGAAAAGAAGAGCCACAGGAGGCCAATGTGGCTGCATGAGAAGCTTTGTAGCTATCTAAAACCAAAAGGGATCCATACAGGAGATGGAAGGAGGGGCACAGCCCCAAGGAAGGATACATGGGAATAGTGTGATTGTGTAGGGACAAGATCAGGAGAGCCAAGGCAAAGAATGAGTTACTGCTGGCAAGGAATGTTGGAGGCAACAAGAAGGGGATCTACAAATATGTCAGAGAAAAAAAGGAAGATCAGGGAAGCTGAGGATCCACTGCTCAATGGAGAAGGTGAGCTGGGAGTGGAAGATGATAGGATGGAAGAGCCGCTCAGTGCTGACTTCGCTTCAGTCTTCACACCATAGCAATAGATACATTTATAAAAAAGAAAAATCCAACCTACAAATCAAGAAACGTCACTGTATCTGCTTCTCCCTCTCAGGAGAGGATGAGAGAACCAACCAACACGTACCAGATGTGTAGTCACATTGCTTTATATACGACAGGAAGGGGTTCAGATGCTGTGGTGATGAGCAAGTATAAAAACTATACAAACTAGAACAGACAGCAGGGGGAAGAGCAGCCACAAGTGCCAGGGGGAAGCTGCCTGGCCCCAGACCCACCACTGGAATAGTTCTGTCCCCTGCTGCTCTGAGTTGGGGGACTAGCTGACTCAGGGTTCTGATGCCCCACTAGTCTCCCTCTTGCGGGGGCTTGGATGCCTCTGAGCTCTGCTCCTTCCCTCTGGCCTTTGGGCTCCACAGGTCAGATGAAGACAAAAATTGCCAGTGTCTCCCAAACACCATCCACTTGTGGCTCCAAAGGAAGATGCTGCAGATTAAGTCCATCACTTCTTGTCCTACCTTCAGTGGATGTGGAGAACAACTGACCACTGTCCTCTGTAACAGCCCTTAACATATCTAAAGACTGTTATCAGTTCCCCATCCCCCTCAGTCTTCTTTTCTTCAGACTAAACATGCCAGTTTATGTCCTCATGGGTCAGGTTTTCTAAACCTTTGATCATTTTTGTAATTCTCCTCTGGACTCTTTCCAATTTATTCACATCCTTCCTAGAGTGTGGCACCCAGAGCTGGACACAGGACTCCAGCTGAGGCCTCACAAGTTCTGAGTAGAGCAGTACAGTTACCTCCGGTGTCTCACTTATGACACTCTTATTAATATGCCCCAGAATGACATTAACCTTTTTCACAGCTGCATCACATTGTTGACTCATATTCAATTTGTGATCCATGGTAATCCCAAAATCCTGTTCAGCAGTACTACTATATAGCCAGTTATTTCCCAGTTTGTAGATGTGCATGGGATGTTTACTTTCTAAGCAAAGTACTTTGCACTTATCTTTACTGAATTTCATCTTGTTGAATTCAGACAAATTCTCCAATTTGTCAAGGTTGTTCTGAATTCTAATCCTGTCCTCCAAAGTGTCCTTCCAGCTTGTTGTCATTTCCATATTTTAAAAGCATATTCTCCACTCTATTAGCTAAATCATTAATGAAAATAGCAAATAGTACCAGACCCAGGACAGACCCCTGTGAGGCACCACTACATAACATCTTCCCAGTTTGACAACAAACCAAACATGCATCTGACGAAGTGGGTATTCACCCATGAAAGCTCGTGCTCCAATACGTCTGTTAGTCTATAAGGTGCCACAGGACTCTTTGCTTCTCTAACAAACCATTGGTAACCACTCCTTGAGTATTATCTTTTAACCGGTTATGCACCCATTTTATATTAATTTAATCTAGGCCGTATTCCTCTGGTTTGCTCACAAGAATATCATGTGGGATTGTGTCAAAAGACTTAGTAAACTCAAATGCTGAAACTGCAGTTTCCATCGGAAAATCATTCCAGCTGAAAACTCCAAACCCACTACCATTGAAGACCCTTTTCTAGTATTAAAGGGAGAATCTGAACAAGTGGAGCATAAGAAAAGTAATGGTTTCCCCAACAGGGTATTCCCTGACCTAATACAGCCCTGCAGACAGCGGAGTTGGCTGGATGTGCTGTTGATGCAGAGTGAAGAGGAGGTTGAGTATGCTGTGCACTGCTAAGGGATGTAGGAGCTTTTCTTCTCCATCACAACAGGGGACCACAAGAATAATTGTGATGCCTTGTGTGCATCCCGGGTGTGAACTATCACAGGGCACAATCTAACAGCCAGAGCAATATTAATCCAATGCCCATCCAGCATTTGAAAATTTAAACCTACAGCATTTACACAGTGTTGCTCAGGTATATTCTCCCTCCTACTTTCTTTGTTCCCATATTCCTCAGAGAGGTCTAGGCAGGAAGTCTGATAAGACAGACAAGACTCCCCACTCCCCACAGTGAAAAGTGATTCCTCCACCTGCCTAACTCAGCAGTAGCCATTGTGCTCTTGCCTTCAGACAGGGAGTCGCTGGGGGGCTGGCACCAGGCATCTGATTGCTTAGCCAAAAACGAACATTTCCCAAAAGTTCTAAGCAGCTGACGAGAGGGTGTTAAAGAGGAACACCCTTCTCAGCATCCTCCAGCTATCGCCATAGCTTCCATGCATGTGACACCTGCCATCCCAAATACTTCAATCCAGATATACACTATCATTTCACCCACCATGAAAATGCAGACACCACTTGCATGGAACATACAGCTACTTAATATCTATTATATCCAGGGGAATTAAGGGGATGTCAAATTGGAATTTGGCCAAGCCCAACACCTACTCCCCTCTGAACAGTGCCAAAGACTATTTATTGACCTGGTGAGGTCAGCGCTTGGTTTCATACAGCAACTCCAGTAGCACAGCTCCCCAGCATCACATTGGGCATTGGTTCAGAGCTGACTCAGAAGGAAAAGCACCACCTCCCTTATCCGTTTTGCCTCTTCCTGTAGGAACACAGATTTCCGTTGATCGTCCCATTTTCAAGTACTTATGAAACCTGACCACGCTTCACTTTTAAAATCACAGCCCAAGGCAGCATGGCTGCGGGCAACCAATCATTACAACTGGTACCTGGATCATGGCACCTATGATCTTTCGGGCCTCCTGGTAGAGCTTCTCTCCATCCCACTGGGGATTTAATCTCTTCAGGTCTCTGGCCAAGCGATTGTGCTCTCGCAAAAAGACCGTGTGAAAAGATGTCAGCTCTGGCATTTCATTGGCTCGAGTGTCACCTGTGGAAATCAAAATCATTTATTTCATTCTCCCAGCCTTGTTTCCCTTGTAATCACATCGCCTTCCCCTCAAACCCCTACTGCTCCTCCCACTGAGTAGGTCCGTGCTCCCTCCCAGGAACCCCGTAAGTAACCCTTTCACCCCAGACTCCCACTCACCACCCAGCTACTCTTACCCTCCCCGTTAGCCCACAGCCTTTCAGGAATTTTATGCAGAATTCATATTTTCTGACTTCCACAAACAAAGGGAGAGTGAAGAGGTTAATTCCTAAAGTCTCATAAATGTCTTGGCCAAATTTACTAAACACAGTAACGCAGTCTGTGCTCTGCAGAGCTAATGCCACGCATTGGCCTAGCATGGAGAGGTGTCCTAGTGCTCGTCGCAACCTACTGCTAACTCCCACCAACAGGAGCTCTCCACTCTGCTAACCCCTGCTCCTGCTCGAGATTCTGCTGTTTATACATCCCAGGATCCCATTGGCCTTTTTGGCCACAGCATCACCCTGGGAGCTCAGGTTCAGCTGATTATCCACCATGACCCCCAAGTCCTTTTCAGAGTCACGGTTCCTCAGGACAGAGCCCCCATTGTGTAAGTGTGGCCTACGTTCTTTGTTCCTTGATGTATAGGTTTATATTCAGCCATATTAAAATGCACATTGTTTGCTTGAGCCCAGCTTACTGGGCAGTCCGGCGTGCTCTATATCAGCGACCTCTCCTCTTCATTATTTATCACGGCCCCATTTTTTGTGTCATCTGCAAACTTTATCAGTGATGATTTTATGTTTTCTTCCAGCTCATTGATAAAAATGGTAAATGTTATTTTAAAATGTTAAATCATGTAGGGCCAAGAACTGGTCTCTGCGGAATCCCACTAGAAAGTGACCCACTCAAGGATGATTCCTCATTTACAGTTACATATGAGACCTGCCAGTTAGCCAGATTTTAATCCATTTAATGGCACATTTTGTTATCAGTCAAGTTTTTTAATCAAAATGTCACCAGGCACCAAGTCAAATGCCTTATAGAAGTCTAAATATATTACATCACCACTGTTATCTTTATCAGCCAAACTGGTGGACTCATAAAAAAAGAGCTCAAATCAATTTGATAGGACCTGTTTTCCATAAGCCTTTGATGATTGACATTAATTATATTAGCATCCTTTAAATCTTCATTAACTGAGTTTTAACTGAGTACTGGGGCAATATTTTGCCTGTGCTTGATGCCAGGATGACATGGAAGAGAGCTAATAGGATACTGGTTTGTGCCTAAACACCATGATAATCAGACTACGTGTATTTTACTTTCACTGGTCTGGTTAGATCCCATCAGGATTGGCCACCTTGTTTGCAGGAAGATATATAATCTACAGGGATGGCAATGGAACGAAAGGCCTGAGATATAAAAGGTGGAGAAGTGAGGGCAGGGACATGGTGAGAGAAGTGAAGTATTTCAGCCAACTTGGGGTAATTAGGGTGGAAAGTTTATGATCCAGTAAGGTTTTTAAACTCTCCTGATGCAAGATCCCAATCCCACAGGCAATTGGGGTCATAGCAAAAAACCACGGAGGGGGCATTAGGAGGGTGTGGGTTCTGCTGAACATGATCTGACACCTTGCACTCCCCTGCAGGTGTGGCTGACGCACAGGCTTTCAGAGCTCCAGTCCAGAAGGACTCCAGGATGGGAGGCTTTTGGGACCCATGTGCTACAACTAGGCATCCCTAAACAGGCTCTTTGCACCTGCTTTCTCTTTCTTTCTTTCTTGGGCAGTCTGAAGACTAGCTGTGAAAATAAGGATCTGACAACCCCAGAAGAGAAGGTTTAAACCTCACTCCCCAAAATAAGATTTAATTGTTTGGATTTTTTAAAAAAATCAAGAAACAAAATAGAACCAATAGACTCATTCACTCTGGGTCTCGCTATCAGAGAATGAGAGGTGCTGCAGATGCACGACTTACCTGCAATAAAACATCGGATTTGAGCTGTTTTGTTGGTGAGAAGACAGGGGTCTCTCTCCGTGTCACCAAATGGCAGTAATTCCAATCCCCCGTCAGTAAATTGCTGGTTAACAGCCATCAAGCCCAGCTGGTTGGTATTATTCCTTAGTCTCCTAGCCAACGGTACTTCACTGCCATACACCATGCTGCCATCGAGGAAGGCTGTTAGTGCATTGATCTGGTTTCGAATGGCTCTGCCCATGGTGCATGCAGGGGCTGAGCGGGTGAATGGAATGCAGTCACTCTGGTTTTTAATTCGTGGATCATTGGGTGGAATCTGCAGCAAGAGATGAATGGGATTAATTACCACTGACTGCAGAAGCCATTCTCCCTCCCGGAGCAGCATTTCCTGCCCTGCTCCACACTGAAACAGCCTCAGTATCTTGCTAGATTTAAGCTGTGGCTGCACGTAGAATGCTTTGTTAATCCAGTCTCAAGGTGACAAAGGCTTGAGTTACTACAACAAGCAGAGAAATGGTCATAATCCTACGGGCAGCTGCAGAGAGGAAAACATTTTACTGGTCACTGCTCCTTTGTGACCTTCCAACAGCCAAACGGAGTATAATGAAGGCCTCCATCAAGGATCATTCCCACTCTTCATCAAGGGCCTGGGTCTGGGGGTGCCAAAGGCACTCACTGCCCATAGGAGGGCCTCATTCACTGCAGCCTGGGATGCAGGGGTAATGAAATGGGGGTTTCCTAATTCTACGACTGTACTTAGCCTGTCCTGATTGAAGGATCTCCATAACTTGAACTTCACTCACTAAGCATGGGGTAATGATGCCAAATCCAAGTGAAAGAGAGAGGGGGCAGAGACAGGTGTTCCTACCTGGTGGTGAGGACTCTGTTTAAGGATTTTAGATGCCACTGGATCCTCACTTTCCAACGTGTAAAGACAGAGCTGAGTAGAGAGTCTACGTCTCGTCTCAGTGATCACTAGAGCTGAAATCACTGATGGTCTGGTCTGTGGGACTGAGCTTAGGGCTGGTGTGGGGCAGAGTTGCAGGGGAAGGCAATGCAGAGGAGGCAGCAGCAGCAAGGTTCCCCATTATCTGGTGAAATCGCCAAGAGCAGAGCTACGTGGTGGAACCTCCAAACTCAGCATCCCAGCAGCAGGGCGTAGAGGTGCAGTAGAAGAGGTGCCCCCTACCCAGCAGTCTTAGAGCTGTGGGTACTAATAGCAGGGCTAGGCAGGTGTAGTATGGTGAGACATGCAGCAGCAAGTGGCAGCATCTGGAGGCTGCAAAGCAGGAGCAAAGTTGCAGTGGCACAGGTGGCAAAGTGGCAACAAAGGCATAGTGGTGAAAGTGGCAGTGGCAGAGGGATAAATACCAGGGAGGGAGAGGAATTATTTAAGCTTAGTACCAATGTGGACACAAGAACAAATGGATTTAAACTGGAGCTCAGCTGTTCTCAGTTGTGGCAGATGACAGAACGAGGGGGAGCTCTAGGTTGGATATTAGGAAGCACTAGAATGGGTTACCTAGGAGGTGGTGGAATCTCCATCCTGAGAGATTTTTAAAGCCTGGCTTGACAAAGCCCTGGCTGGGATGATTTAGTTGGTGTTGGTCCTGCTTTGAGCAGGGGGTTGGACTAGATGACCTCCTGAGGTCTTTTCCAACCTTAATCTTCTATGATTCTACAATTCTAAGGAGAGGTGCCCCATCACTTTTCTGTTCCACGCAGGAGAAAACCTGACAGTACCTTGATGGGGAAGCACGGTGGTTCTTTGGCACAACTGGTCTCACAGTTCACTCTGCTGCTGAAGGTGACTGTTGCTGGAGTCGCAGGGCCAAAGTCCATGTCATGATCAATAAACTGGCCCCACTGCATGAAGGAGACTGCCCTGTTCTGATCCAAGACGAGCTGATCATTTGGAAAGCGCACAATCTGGTTTGAAACTGCTCGGACCTGGAGGGATTAAAGCAGAGAGCATGTGTGTGTAATATGATGAGCTAGGAACATGTGTTCTGTGGACAAGATTGATGAGTTGGGGGCAATTCCCAGTACCATCAGCAGGTGTCCAATGGCAGCTGCTCCAATGTCCTTTTTGAAAATACAAACATTTAAGCCGTGAATTCTTTGTTTGCTTTTTCTGCAGGCACCATTCTGGACTCCCTTACTAGAGGGCTCTAACTCTCCATTTGCCATCTCCAGTCAAGTCTGTTCAGCTCTGAACTCACTCTACAATACTCCACCCTTAGCGCTGCTTCATTCAGAGAGCTCAAAGAGCCTCACCACTGCTTAATTTGTAATGAAAGATGGGCCAGGGCTCGAGCAATTGTTTTACTTTCATAACTGACACGGCAAGATCAGAGATGCCAGGCGCTGAACTGCCAGGCCCAGAGGTGCCGGGGTTGTGAACGGCCAGGCCAGGAGGTGCTGGGCTCTGAACTGCCAAGCCTAGATGTGCTGGGGATCGGCCCTGGCGCCAATTATGCAATGAGCCTCACAGAGGTGGTCCTGCATTATCAACCCTTCACAGACTGGAAATTAAAGAAAACAAGGATTGAAATCACTCTTTTGAAATGAGGGTGTCAGAAATGAATCGCCTGTTGAACATCTTTGAGTCAGGTGCCTTACTTCAGGCACAAACATTTGAAAACACTGACCTTCACCCCTTTGCTCTCCATTACCATTTCTGTGAAAGAGAAGCAACATTAGTTCCTTCCACATGGACGGGGGAGTCCGACCTGTCTGCCTGCCTCCATACGTCAGCGTAAAGGAGGAAAGTATGAAGGCCAGGCAGCAGCAGAACTACCCTCTGAGTCTTTTAATGAAATTTCTTAGGTTTTGTTTTAAAAGGAATTCCATAATCGGGAACTATATGGCCAGCTACCAGGGCACTGCTGGGCTGCCCTGTGCTGCAAAGCACACATTGACTGAGACAAGACTGCACTGAAGCCGTTGCCTTATTTAATGTGAACTTTAGAAGATGCATATGTTCACTAAACAGCTAAATTAGCTGAATGCCTTGTCTAGTCCAGGATTTAAGTCGTGACGTTAGCACCTGTTAGCTAATATGTTCTAATTAATACATTTTAAAAGCCTAATGTAAACAAGGCTCACACAGCCTTTACCACAGCGGTGGGAGGAAGCCAGTGTAACACATTTTCAATTATAAACTGTCGTATCTACTCTAGACTTTTAGAACATTCAAACATGTAATTTTCAGTCTCTAAGAACCTTTCTTTTAGCAACTGTTTATCTAGGAAGTATAAGAAATCTTACAAATCATTACCAAGCAAGTACCAAAAATGTCCTATTTACAAATACAAAAGTGGACATGCTTTTGCCAAGAGAGACATTATCCAGTGGACAGGGTATTAGAATAGCAGACAGTGAACCTCCTTTTATGCACCATGAATACATAAAATCATGGATTTTTTTGGATAATAGTTTATAGGAAATATCTGGGTTAGACACAAACAATATTGCATCCCTGTTTACTGCCTTCACACATCTCAGACTGGAGATCCTAGGCTCCGTTGACTTGCATTTAAGGCAATGGGGCCAGTGCCAATGTTCAATGTTCATGTGCCAAAGTTATGAATAAAATATGCCACTCTGTCCTGTAAACCCCTTTTCCTCATCTGAGGATAACAAGAAAAACACATCCTCTTTTGCTTTGGCACTATGAATTACTCCAAATACTATACAAATATTACTGGACCTTTGTTGGTCCTTAATTAATCCAGTTTGATCTGGATGTATATAAATCCCTTCCAGTTCTGCAAATAAAGAACAGCTCGTTTTGAATCTGGGCCTATCAGATCTGCATGAGGGAAAGTTTTTTCCAGCATTAGGGAGACCTACAATAGCAGTTTCTCTCATAGATTTTGGAAGTTCCTCCCCTAACACAGCAGCATTGTGAAAGTTACTGGTAACCCTCCTAACAACTAACGGTTTGGCCATTAGGGGAAAGCAGAAGCCTCACTTACACAGTACCCTGAACTTTTGAACTATCTTTTCTCTTCTGCCTCAAAGCAGAACAAACTTGCTTCAAACCAGCTTTTACTAACCAGATAACAGAGTGCGGAGTTTGACACCTACCAATCAAGTGTTAACATGCAAGGATCTTTGTCTAAAAGTGTATAAAAGGCTTGTGAATTTTGTATGGAACAGAGTTTTTTGTACCAAAGTACAAGGCTGTCCTTTCTTCTGCAGAATAAAGCATTTTTTCCTTATCCCTGTCAGGCTGTTATTGGCTCTCACCTAGGCAGACCTGATATTTCAGTAACAGCATTAAAGGATCAGCTGATATCTCCTTGACAGCTTGTAAAATTCTGCTGGAAATTCACAAGGCTTGGAGTTTTCCACTTTTTAAATGTCCTCTGTTATTTCTTCTCCAAAAAATTCTCTGTCAATCTCCTGTGTCTTTGACAGCTACTTCCCATTGCCGCTACTTCCAGATATTTTTGATAACAAAATAAAACTGGAAGTATCTGAAGTATAGACATTATTCTAATAATAGCAAAAGCAGCACATATTGTAGCAGTGTGTAACTACCTTTTGCCGAGCATTTTTAATTGGTGGGATAGTGTATTGTTCTTTAATCCTTTGAGCATTGAGTTATCACATCTACTTCCTTTTTCATAAAAAAGCCTCTTTATACATGTAAGGGCTTGTTTAGGGACATCTCCCATAAACGTATTCACTTCCCTCTCTAATGTTAGTTAGCTGGTGGTATGTTCTTCTGAGCCTGCACTTCTATGAATCTGTTACAGCTTTTTAGAACATAGGAACAGCAATACTGGGCCAGAGCAATGATCCAGCAATCCTGTCTTCCCACAGTGGCCAAAGCCAGATGCTACAGAGGGGATGAACAGAACAGGGCAATTGTCCAGTGATCCATTCATTGTTGTCCAATCCCAGTTTCTGACAGTCAGAGGTTTAAGGACACCCAGAGCATGAGGTTGCATCCTTGACCATTTTGGCTACTACTTATCTATTATGAACCCACTTATACTTTTGGCCTCCATCATATCCTCTGGCAACGAAATCCACAAGCTGACTCTGTGTTGTGTGAAGAAGTGCTTCCTTTGTTTGTTTTAAACCTGCTTCTTATTAATTTATTTAGTGACCCCTGGTTCTTCTGTTATGTGAAGGGGTAAATAACACTTCCTTATTCACTTTCTCCACACCAGTCTTGATTTTATAGACCTCTATCATATCCCCCTTAGTTGTCTTTTTTCTAAGCTGAACAGTCCCAGTCTTTTCAGTCTCTCCTCATACAGAAGCAGTTCCATACCCCTAATCATTTTTGTTGCCCATATCTCTACCTTTTCCAAATCTAATATCTATTTTTTGAGGTGGGGATGACCAGAACTGCATGCACTGATTGCAGTTCCCAACCAATGGGAGCTGCAGAGTCAGCACTCGGGACAGGGCAACATGCAGAGACCCCCACCTCCCCTGCTAGGGGCCTCAGGGATGAGCCGACCACTTCTGGGAGCAGCATGGAGCCAGGGCAGGCAGGGATCCTGCCTTAGCACCGCTGCGCCGCAGGACTTTTAGCACCACTCAGAGAGGGGAGCAGTTGAGGGAAGGAGGGGGAGGAGCTGATCAGCAGGGCTCACGGACCCCATGGAGTATCATTGGGGACCCCCAGGGGTCCACAGACCCCAGTTTGAGAAACTCTGGTATAGGGTAAAAGCACACAAAGGACCAGATTTCACTGAGAGGAGACCAGCTTTCATGGTCTGTGATGTGTTTTTGATGTCCGTGAATTTGGTAGGGCCCTATCTATTACCAGGCTATTCAGCTATATTCACCACTTGGACCAGCTCCTGTGCACCACTTAGGAATCTCCCCTTGTGAGTTTCGGAACTGCTGCTCCAAAAAGAAGTCATTAACGGTGTGCAGAAATTTTAACATCTACATCCTGTCCTGAGGTCACATGTTCCCAGTCAATATGGGGATAGTTGAAATCCCCCATTTTTAATGGGTTTTCTGTTTTTGTAGCCTCAATAACTATGATGAGCCTTTCACAATTACCATTATCATCTTCCTGGTCAGATGGTTGGCAATATATCCCCACTGTTATACTCTTATTGTCTATCCATAGAGATTCTATGGTACTGTTTGATTCTTTTAAGATTTTTACTCAATTTGACTCTATGCTTTCTTTCACACATAGTGCCACTCCCCTTCCAGTGCAACTGATTCTGTGATACCTGTGATATCAATATCCTTATTTCATAGCAGGCACTCAAGTTCACCCTGTGACACTCTGTACCTCAAAGTAGCACCCTGGAACCCCCATATTCACCACTGTGATAGGATTATGGTATGTTTTGTACAAACTACAGCTTGTGAGGTATCATTTTAAAGTCTTGATCTGTTGAACATTAATATCCTGTTGAATTGTATGTGCTATCATTGTATGTGAAGTATTGCTACCTGTGTTACTGGAATATGTTGTAAGGTTGGGAACACACACAGTCACCCTTTCAGTTACAGCAAAGAATGACTCAGACAGCATTAATGGCCCATCAAAAAGGAATCCCCTATCCCAGAGATTCCTTAGAAAAGACACCTATGTGATGAGTACTGCCTAACCCCCACATCACAGCAGGGATCTTTTTAGCAGCTGGACGAAGATATAAAAGAGAGTGAGGGACATCATCACTTGGCCTCTCCTTTCCCTCGCCCCCAATTCAACACCTGGAAGATCATCTGGAGGACAAAGACATTAAACTAGGGAGATTGGTCCCAGACCGGAAGGATTCCAGTCTGTGTACTGAGGAACTGTAAATTGTTTGTACCATCTGTTAGGGTGAGAAAGTGTTTGATTCAAATCTTGTTTAGTCTGTTTAAGTTAGAATTTAGACTGCGTTTCTGTTTTTATTTCACTTAAAATCTCTCTTTCTGTAGTTAATAAATCTGTTTAATATTTTATCTAAACCAGTGTGGTTTTGGTGGAAGTCCTTGGGGAATCTCAGCCCAGGTTAACATGGGCTGTTGCACACCCACTACGCTTCTGTTGAAGTGGCGAACTAATTAATGAGTTTACACCAGTCAGGCTTCTGACCAGCTCAGAATGGAATAGTTCTGGGGTGTAGGGCCGGAGCTGGGGGGAAGTGGCTGGAGCCTTCCTATTGATGGTTCATGACTAGGGCCCTACCAAATTCACAGCCCATTTTGGTCAATTTCATGGTCATAGAGTTTAAAAAACAGTAAATTTCATGATTTCAGCTATTTAAATGTGAAATGTTACGGAGTTGTAACTGTAGGGGTGCTGACCCAAAAGGGAGTTGTGGGGGAGGGCTCATAATGTTATCGTAGGGGGTTGCAGTACTGCTACCCTTACTTCTGCACTGCTGCTGGGGGTGGTGGCACTGCCTTCAAAGGTGGGCAGCTGGAGAGCAGCAGCTGCTGGCTGGGAGCCCAGCTCGGAAGGCAGCAGCGCAGAAGTAAGGGGTGGCAATACCATGACCCACCACCCTAAAATAACCTTGTAACCCACCCTGAAACTCCCTTTGGGGTCAGGACCCCCAATTTGAGAAACGCTGGTCTCCCCTGTGAAATCTGTATAGTATAGGGTAAAAGCACAGAAAAGACCAGATTTCATGAAGGGAGACCAGATTTCATGGTCTGTGGTGTGTTTTTCATGACAATGAATTTGGTAGGGCCCTATTCATGAGTGTCTGGGAACCTGTTCATGTAACTCAGTTGGGTGTGTCTGTGTCTAGCTGTGGATGGCTGTGTAAGTGCAGTGCCTGTCAGAGGCTTGTAGCTTGACATTGACATCACTGTGTGAGGGACAACCACGTTGATGGGTTCGAGGGCTCAATGGTCGGCAGTCCAGGCTGCACCCTGGGGACCCTGTCACACTCCCTTCGTAGTGTTTAAAGTTCTTCCATTTCTGTAGACGCACTTGTAAAATCTGTCAATATTTAGTTGTCTGCCTTCATGTGGTGTAACTGAATGAGACTCTATTTCACTTGACTGTTACTCTTCGCTTCTACTTGTATTTTATCAACTTCCATCCTCTCCTCTTTACTAGGGTATAGAGAATCTCCATTAATAAATCCTCCCCTACAGGATGTCTCTATCTAAACCATGTGCTCCACTGCACCTGTCGGTTTTTCCCCAGCCCTTATTTTAAAATGTCCCCTATGAAGGTTTTAATTTTACATACCAGCAATCTAGTTCCATTTTGGTGTAGGTGGAGCCCATCCTTCCTGTATAGGCTCCTCCTTTCCCACAGTGTTCCCCAGTTCCTAATAAAACCTAAATCTCTCCTCCCAACACCATCGTCTCATCCACACATTGAGACCCTGCAGTTCTGCCTGTCTAACTGGCCCACGCACGGAATGGAAAGCATTTCAGAGAATGCCACCATGAGCTACTGAACTTTAATCTCTTACCTACCCCAGAATCTCTCTCCTCTCTTTCTCTATGTCACTGGTAACCATATCTACCATGACCACCAGCTCCTACTCAGCACTGCACATATGTCTGTCTACATGTCTCAAGAAGTTCACAGCCTTAGCACCCAGGAGCCAATTCACCATGCAGTTCTCTCAGTCATCACAAACCCAACTATCTATATTTCTAATAACTGAATCCCCCATAACTATTATCTTTCTCTTCCTAATAACTGTGGTCCCCTCCCCCGAAAGGGTATCCTCAGGGCCAGAGGACACCACAACATCATCTCTAAGAATCCCAACTAAAGGATTGTTTCCCTCTCTCCCAGCTTGATGTTCTCCATCCCCGAGACTTTCATTCTCTTCAGCAGCACAGAGGCTGTCAGACCTCTCTGTCTCCCTTCACTCCTCCCATCAGTCACCCTGGTCAACAGCCCATGCTCGGTCTCTGACGGCCAGCAGCTGCTTGCACCAAATGCACACATATGCCACCTGCTCACAAGGCAAGTAATCAGACATGCTGCATTCGGTGCAATAAACTGGACAGCCCCCGCTGCTAGACTTCTGCCGCAGTAGTTTTACTCTTGCAGCTTTTTGGTTTGTTCTTTGTGTGTATGTCTGCGGGGTTTAGGGGATTGTTTGTTTTTCTGGTTGGGTTTTTGAGGGGGCGGGCGTTTATTGGCCTACATTTAGAGAATGTTTATCAATGTATCCGGCTCTCACGTGCCCTCTCTAAACACCTTTGCAGAACAGCCCTTTCTGCTGATCCTGTTCACTAGCTCTCTGGTCTCTTACAAGCTGGCTTTTCAAACCCCTGTTCTCACTGAGTTAGCCCTGCCCTCTTGAACCTAAAGAGATTAGGGATCAAAGGATGGATCTTTAAGTTCTGTTTCAGTTCTAATTTTTCTTGAGTTTTCTTTTTTTTTAATGAGAGTCTCTTCTCAGAGTTTACTCCTTCACGTGCCTCTCAGAGTCCTCTTTTTCTTTTGTCTTTATTATTTATTTGAAAGTATTGAAGATCACTTCTAATTGCTGCTAATCTATTGTTGTTCTGGCCAACATCCTCTACCCACGGGACCTCAACCCTGACCCTCAGGAGGAGATGTCCTCTGACGTTTATGTTACATGGGGAGGATTTATACAGAGCCCCTATGAGTCCCTTCCCATCCCCTTTCTTTTCTCCATTATTTCCCACCCCCAAGATCCCCCGCACTGCAGTGTGGCGCTTTTAAAGGCCTTAGTCTATGTTTGCCCCAATTAAACTGAACTGCAGAATATTTTCTTTTTACAATTAGCTTAGTTACTCCTCAGCTGTTCGTTCTGGATGGCTCTCTGTAAAACCCTTTCAGTTACAAATCTTCAGGTTACTCCTCATGTCTCAGAGTTCTCGTATTCAGCTCTGTTTCTCTCAGGGACAGCACGTTATCTGGATTCTTTTCTTTTCCTGCCCTCTTATTTTTCCTCCACGCGCTATGCATTTTTCAGTAGTTCATCATTAGTTTCTGCCTGAGGAGAATCTTCATGCACCTTCGAGCTTTGGTTTTCTAGCTCAAGCAGCTGGATTGCAGCTTCCTTTCTTTAAAGACTTTTCTGGCACAAGGTGGATTTTGGAAGTGGAATGAACATTTCAGCTGAAATCCCCAGCTATCCCAAATTCCTGCCTTCCTGAGTGCTGCTGTCATTACATCCCACTACAGCAGCTAACGGGTCCCCACTCACCCTGATGCGCGTACACATGTACCTCTTCTTTGCTAGGCATTTTAACATATTTTTTTTCGGGTTTTCTTCCTCTAGAACTTTGCGCTCTGCTTTTTAACAGGGTTAAGTGTTCTCAAACTGAAGAGTTCAAAAATTATGACTCAGGGCCCCAAAAATCATGAGACTGGCAGTGAAATCACAAGAATTTTTAAAATAGTAAATGTGGGATCTTTTTCTTTGCCTTCTGGGGTTTGGGCCATTAGGGTTCAGCTTTCTTAGCTCTTCCTGCCCCCATACGAGCTAGAAAGTCTTTTTTAAAAAATGAAAGCAGAGATTCTCATGACTTCAGGAGCTGGGGATTCAGGGGAAACACCCAGTATGATGACTCACCTGATAAAATCGTGTGAGTTGGCAACACTGGGTTAAGTGGGTCTAAGGGGGAACGATGGAGGCAGATTATTCTGCTTTCCACTCAGGCTTCAGACAGCCATTTTAGGGTACAGCTGCACTTTGAGCTCAGGGTGATTCCCAGCTCAAGGAGAGGCACCCATACTAGTTCTGATTGAGCCAGCATGCTAAAAATAAGCAGCTAGCTGTGCCGAGTACCTGCTCATCTGTGACACAAGGCAGCTAGCCTCTGCCTGCATCTGTGCCATGTGGCTATGTCTCTTTTTAGCATGTTAGCTCGATCAGAACTAGCCCAGGCACTTTCCCGCGTGCTGGGAATTACTCCTCCAGTCGGAAGTGCAGACCTAATGGCCTGCTGTTTCCTTCCTCTTTGGTCATTATGTGCCCAGCCTAGAGATGGCACAGGGGTTACTGATGGTGGAGGACGTGTGCCATGGGACCCCTGAACTACCCTATCTCTGGTAAAACTCTGAGCGTCCTTCCTACTGTTTTAATTGAAAGAATGTATTTTAAATGAATTGATAGTCCTTACCAACGGGAGACGAAATCCAGCATAAAGGACTTCTTCCGTCCAGCCACGAGGGATTGAAACACCATCCTCATACTCTGGAGGCAGCCATCGGCTATAGGGTCTGTTTGAAGCCCCTAAGGCAGGGCTTCTCCTGGGAGATGGAATGAAAGAATCCATATTTGCAATACAGCAAATTATACCATCAACATCATCATCATTATAGAGCCTAGGAGCCCCAGTCATGGGCCAGAACAATGTGCTAGGCACTGTACGGACAGAACAGAAAGACAGTCCTTGCTCCAAGGAGACAACAGTCTAAGAATAAGACAAGAGACACCAAGTAGACACAGACAGGCCAATGGGAGAGCACAAGTGTAAGCAGAGTCAGGATAAGCTCTACACTGACATGTGGTGGAAAGAATTTCAGAGAGTGTATTTGCATAGGCACGCCTACCCTATCCCAGACTGCCAAGCTGTGGGACTGCTTGGTGACAAATT
The DNA here is from genome assembly GCF_025201925.1 of Gopherus flavomarginatus. Lineage (NCBI taxonomy): Eukaryota > Metazoa > Chordata > Testudines > Testudinidae > Gopherus > Gopherus flavomarginatus. Next base: position 3,077,423 of record NC_066635.1, on the reverse strand, counting down.
GCTCACCCTCAGTTGGGTGGTACTGGCTAGACATGGGACATGGGTTCCAAAACCCAGAGAATTGAGAGAGGTTGGGGATAGGTATTTGTGCCTGCTGGTGCAGTCGCCTTGTGGAGCCGGAAGCACCAGTTGCACCCCTTCCTCTCTCCACTGTGGAATGTCAGAGTTGATTTTTTTATTCCCTTAAGAATTTAAATACAGGTTACTGAGCTGAAATCACTCTGGGCTAATGGTGCACTAGCACTGGGGCTCCCCTACTATGAGCTAGAATCACTAAGAGCTGAAAATCACTAAAAAGCTAAAATCACTGAGCTGAGAGCACTGAGTACGATGCTAACTAGTGGGGAGCCGGGTGGAGCAGCCCACAGAGTGAGCGGAGCCAAGCAGTTTGCAGAGAGAACTGGAGCAGCTCATGGAGCAGAGCAGCTGGTGGAGCGGAGCAGTTTCTGAGGACGGCTGGAGGAGCAGCGTGGAGCGGCTGGTAAAGCGGAGCAGTTCGTGGAGAAGGCGGAAGCAGAACCCACGGAGAGGCAGGGCAGTTGGCCCCTGACCACGTAAGGTGCCCCTTTCTACCCAGGCTGGGGGGAGGGACCTCTACAGATAAACTCTCGAACTCTGGGGTGGCATTGACCAGAGACTTTTGGGTTGTTGGACTTTGGGGTGATTGGACTTAAAACCCTAAGGGGAAAAAGGACAGTGCCAAACGTACTTGGAGGTGGGTTTTTGTTTATGGTTTGTGTTATAACCCTGTTTGTGGTGTTTCTCCAATGGGATGCCGCATTAATTCCTTCCTTTATTAAAAAGATTTTGCTACACTCAGACTCCGTGCTTGTGAGAGGGGAAGTATTGCCTCCTAGAGGCGCCCAGGGGGCTGTGGTATGTGAGTGTCCCAGGTCATTGGGTGGGGGCTCAAGCCGGTTATGCATTGTGTTACTGAAACGGAACCCCTGGATACTGAACCCGGCCCTTGTTGCTGCCAACTCAGAGGGGCAGAAGGGTTACACAAGGAAACAATATTGGGCAGCATGACAAGCAGGGGCCTCAGCACACCAGCTGCCTAATCATTGCTGACGCTTTTGTAGGCATCACTACACAGGGGCATGTTAAGGAGGAATTGGAAGGAGGAAATGAGGTGGCGATGCCAGGGCTCTTGGGAGCTCCTGCCATGGGTGAGGGGCAGTGTGGGACAAAGCACAAAGGGGCTTGTATGAGAATGTAATGAGAGGCAGTGAAGGAGGGCACAACTGACCTATGAGGGCAGGAGTCGCTAGTGTGTAAACCACTAAGCAGAACCATTGCAAATAGTTCAGTGACACCCTGACACACAGCATGCATGATGACAGACTACACTAGGAGCTGAAATCTGACCTCTGTTTTGGCTTGGGTGTGACTTTCACTCTAGGGATTTCCTGGAAATCAGCCTGATTGTGAGGCAGGAGCCAGCCGGTGAGGAGGAAGTTCTTGCTACTGAGCCAGGAGTGTAAAAGGCTCTTCAATGAGCTGAATTAACAAGAGGGTGTAGACACCAAATGCATGGTCAGGCTCACCACTCCTGGTAGGACTTTTCTTCTGTGTACCCTGTGAGATTTCACTGGAACAGGCCTGGCTAGTGATTTAGGAAATAAAAGCATAAGAATGGCCATACTGGATCAAAGCAAAGGTCCATCTAGTCCAGTATTGTGTCTTCCGACAGTGACCAATGCCAGGAACTTCAGAGGGAATTAACAGAACAGGGAATCATCAAGTGATCCATCTGCTGTCACCCATTCCCAGCTTCTGGCAAACAGAGGCCAGGGACACCATCCCTGCCCACTCTGGCTAATAGCCATTGATGGACCTATCCTCCACAAATTTATCTAGTTCTTTTTTGAACCCTGTTATAGTCTTGGCCTCCACAGCATCCTCTGGCAAAGAGTTCCACAGGTTGACTGTGTTGTGTGAAGAAATACTTCCTTGTTTATTTTAAACCGGGCGCCTATTAAGTTCATTTGGTGATCCCTAGTTCTTGTGTTATGAGAAGGAGTAAATAACACTTCCTTATTTACTTTCTCCACACCAGCCATGATTTTATAGACCTCTATCATATCCCACTCTAGTTGTCTCTTTTCCAAGCTGAAAAGTGTTTTTTGTTGCACTTTTCTGGACCTTCTCCAATTCCAATATATCTTTTTTGAGATGGGGCAACTACCTCTGTATGTAGTATTCAAGATGTGGGCATACCATGGATTTATATAGAGGCAACATGATATTTTCTGTCCTATTATCTATCCCTTTCTTAATGATTCCCAGTATTCTGTTCGCTTTTTTGACTGCCACTGCCCATTGAGTGGATGTCTTCAGAGAACTATCCACAATGACTCCAAGATCTCTCTCTTGAGTGGTAACAGCTAATTTAGACCCCATCATTTTATATGTATAGTTGGGATTAGATAGGAACGTATAGATAGGAAGTTATTCTAATGTAGGGAGGACCTGCCATCCTCTCCTTGACAGCTAGCATCACCTGTTGTTGCATTCACCCGTGATCGTTCGGTAAGGGTTTGTTTCATCACATGGTATATTCATAGTTTGTTGGGCACAGCCAGTAGCCTTGGAAAGCAATTTCAGCTGAGCTGGGCTCAGCATGTCTGCAAGAAAATGCAAAGGAAGTTCAGCAATTTGGTGTGTTGGGATTGGTGCCTCAGAAATGGGGCAAGGCAAAGTATTCTTGTAGCCACTTCTGCGCTCTGTGAAATCACTTCCCCAGCTCACTGCTGCCCTCCCCAGGATGCAGCCTGCTCTGGTCACAGAGCCTCTGTCTGGACTCATAGTAAAACAGAGCCTGAAGCAGCTGGGTATGTTCACACAGACAGCACCTGCTGGCTTTAAAACCTCACCTCTGCAAAACAGGGAGGGAGATGCCAGAATGAAGGGGAGAAAGGTGGCACCAGGGAAGAGTCCCCTTCGCCTCCCAGAAGAGGTGGGGGGCATGTGGGAAGGTTGGTGTTCTCTTTTCACACCAAGAAGATGAGTTCTTGAACTACAACACCACTTCTACTGCTACTCTGCCCAGGGGGTTGTGTTGCAGCGGAACTGAGTGATGAATGGGGAGATGCTAGCTCTGATGTGCACTACCTGACAGAGAGAGCATTCATAATGCTGTCACAGAATATCAAGGAGACCATCTAGTCAAAGCAGGGCCAATCCCCAACTGAATCCCCAAATTGCCCCCTCAAGGATTGAACTCACAACCCCAACGCTCAAACCACTGAGCTATCCCTCCCCAACGGTTCATGGCCTGCCACTGCCTGGCAACAGACACTTGCCTGTAGCTTGCAGACACTCATCTTCTAGCTTCACAGGTGTACCTAATTAAGGGCCCAGTCTCGCAGGACTGAAGTCAGTAGGACGACAACTGAGCTCCAAGACACTGGCCAGAGAAAGGCCTCAAGGAGAGGAAGCCTAACTGACTTGCCCCCCTGTACCTGTGACATTAAACTTCCCCTTCACAGTCCACTGCAACTTCTTCTTCAGCAGGCTCAGGGTGGTTTCCATGTAATCAGCAGCTCGGATCATGGCCCTGGTTCCCCCCACTGGCTGCTTCATATAGTCCAGCATATCTGCAGGGGTGAAGGCTTCGTTCCTCAGTTTCTCTTTTAAACTGAAAGAAAAAAAGTCCTGCTTTAGCTCTGAAGCAGAAACAATCCTCCAAGTTGCACGGGGCCCCTTTCGCCTTCTGTCCATTGCAGCTCATTCATTCCATAATTGCAGTAGTTACTATCCTGGCATGTGTGTGCGGTGCGGGGCTAGCAAACATCTGTGTGCAGGCCAGAGCTGACCAGCAGGGTGTATTGCAGCCTATATAATACAGTCGGGTTCTCCAGAAGCTCAACTTTCATTTATAAACCAGTTAAGGGTCTACCAGTCATGGCTGCAGTGCAGACATAACCTTCCCAAAGTGACTTAAAGGTAGCCAAAGCAGTGATGCCTGCCTGAGTCTGCACAGAGCCTGACACCATGGCTCCGAGAGGTGATCTCCCCTGTTCCTCTCACTGAGCCATCCACTTTAAATACCAGTGATGCCAACAATAACTGGTTAATTGCTGACCATTTTAGTGGCTGGAGGGGAGCATGGGGAGGCAGCGAAGCCCACAGGGTAGAAATTGGGTGTGGCTGCAGGGAAGGCAATGCAAAGAAAGTACAGAAGAATCACAGACAGGATAGGGAAAGAAACAGGAAGGTGGGTGGGGAAGGAAGAGAAGCAAACGGCAGGAATAGTAGAGGCCTAAAGAAGAGCAGATTCTCTCAGTGCGTGATGGATATGACAATAAGGCACTGAACAAATAATACAGATAACAATACAAACTAATCATCGGGCCAGAGAAAGTCACAAATGTAAGGCCAGAAGGGACCAGCAGATCATCTAGGTTGCCCCCTGTGCATCACAGCCACCCCCAACCCCTGGACCCTAACCCCAATAATGGCCTGAGTGAGACTGATGCTACAGCCCAGTGGTTCAGGCTCCCCGCTAGGAGAGGAGGCAGCCAGGTTCCAGTCTGCCTTCTCCACTCAGTATTGAATTACCCACACAAAGTGGAGCAGCTACGGCAGGAGAGACAGAGAGCCCTGCTCCAGAATCCCCTGACGGCTCGGGCACTCTCCTATGAGGCAGGAAACGCAGGTTAAGCCCTTTCATAGGGGACAGGAAAGTATTCTAGACACTGAGCTAAAGGGGACACCACAACCCCCTCTGCTGACCATTTTGTGTCAGTTTAGACGTGTGCAGAGGGCATCTACCAGACCAATCCCCGAAGGCAAGATAGGTAGGGGAATCCCTCGTTTGTGAATCCCACCAAGTGTTAGGTTCACGGCAGTGTGAGGAGGAGCTCAGCTGCCAAAATGTTGGTACCTTGTGGACTTTACAGGCAGAAATATCTATCTATGGACTTTATGCACCTACATGATTAGACAGAAGCTGAGCAGGGGGGTTGTGAATGCCAGTGGCACCTAATGTTGGACTGAGGAACTTAAAGTGGCAGTTAGGTGTGTATGTCCCCTTGCGAATTCCACCCTTGGAGTCTGGTGTCTCTTTGCTCACACGACGCAGGCTGCTCTCATCCAAAATGGCCACCACTTCTCATGGTTCCCACTGAGAGTGATGCCAAGTCGACTCCAGGGAAGATCGTAGCTCCCCATGCTGTAAAGGAGAGGAGGGGTGCAGGTGAAAGGAGGTGGTGTCCATCTTTGCTATGGGATTCAGAAGAATAAGAGCTGGCAGCCATTTTGAGAGGACAGTTGCTCATAGAATTCTCTGAAGTAGAATATTTTTCTTCAGCCACTGCTGAAGGAAAAACTTTCAGTTATGAAGAATAATGGCAAAAAATTACCATTAATCCTAAACACAAATTCTTCAAATGTAGCATATGCATACAAATTCAGTAAGGTTAATGATATGGAAAGTCTGAAGATTCCTCACAGTTCCATTAATGAGATTAGATTGGAACAAAAACACTTTATTTATTTTTTACGAATTGTAATGCTGTTTAATTAATAGATTATCTTGTATATGCTCAGAAAATTCATTTTATTCTCAAAGACAAAGTGCTGTCAGTGTGGGGAGGATATGCAGGATGGTTCATACAGAACAAAATGCTGAATCCCTGTTTTAAGTGCAATCTCCACACAACCGTGGAGTCCCAAACAGAACCTCCATAATGAGAACTTCCTGGGCACGTGTCCAGCCCCCTTACTCCACTGACTCATTTCAATCACTGGAATTGCGGCATGCAAATCAACTGTCAAGGGATTGTGATGGTTGGTTGAGTCACCTCTGATGTCACAAAAACAATCCACGCCGTTTGAACTGTCCTTGCTTGTATTTATGGAGGTACCGGTTGCAGCTCTATAGTTCTGTTTTGCACTTAAAATAAGGGTTCAATCTCTTGGTTATAAATGAAGAATACAACGTATCCTCCCCAAACTGACACCGTTCACTCTTTGAGCTCAGAATGAATTTTCTGAGAATTTACCGGTAAACCTCAGAATTAGCTTATAAGTTAACATGAATTAAAAATTGGATCCTTTAAGAAATTTACCATCCAAGTCAATCTGTTCTTTGTCCCAAAATAATGGGACAACACACGCTTGTCAAATTTCCACAGTTCAAATATTTGACCTCTTGTTCATGGTCTATATTTGAAGAAATGTGATTGTAATTAAACTAAAGTAGCAGTGATTGGTGCATAAATTGTTATGGTTTAACTGGGTTCAGATAAGATCAGGGCAACAGCTCAGCTAATTCGAAGTGCTACCAATGTGACATCAGAGGTAACAACTAATCCTCAACCTTCTTCTACAGCTAATTTGTGTGTAACAATTCCATTGCTTGTAATAAGAGAAGCATGAAGGAGATTGGATATATCAAGAGTTCTCATTGGTAGATTACATGGCACAACTGCCACTCCTTTTAAAGGTCCCATAGCCCCATAGAAGCTTGGTCATCAGTGCTTGAAAATTTCCCATTGGCTCCACGGACACAGAGGCAGCACTGCCAGAGGAACTGAGCCAGGAGCACAGGACAGAGCTATGGGGACTCAGGACCTTGTCTCTCCCAGCCTCCCTTCATGTAGCACCAGTCTCGCTAACGCAGACCAGTAAAGCCACTGCAAATTAGGGGACAGATTCACCACTGTGCTTCAGCTGCTTTGTACTGCTCTTGTGAAGGGAAAAATAAAAACCCCTTAACGTATCCTCAAAAAATCCATGTCCTCCAATCTGGAACCACAAACATTAAATGTTTTAATCATAATCCAGAATCTGTAATTGTATGGTTATTGCTTGGTCTCACTACTCGGCTCTCCCGAAACCTTACCATGTTTGGATTTCTTTTAAGCATAATTTTAACTTTGAATTTCCCGGGTTTGGAATGTTGGATATAGACTCACAACCGCCCTGAAATGTTCTTTCCCCTAAAATAAGGTGACATATTCTCTATCTTAACTATATTTAAACAACAATTGTTAGTAACTTTGCATTATGACCTGAATCGTTCAGATGTGCCGATTCCCAACATTTTCAATGTGTGTTAATTTTATGGAAAGTTTGCAGAGTTGAATAAGCTGTTTGGAAGTTAGATGTGGCCCAGGAATACCTGTGACTCAAAAAAAGGTGATGTATTAACACTTAGCTGAAAACCCTCAGAAGATTCACTCTTTGCTCCCAGATTAAGCGTTGTAAATTGGGGAAGATGCATTGTATTCTTAGACGAAAAACTGAACCCAACCTTATCTATGGAATAGCTGCCGGCTGTTCCATAATAATTATGTCAGAGCACAGATAGCCATGAGGCAGGACTTGCATACACAAGAGGCCCATGGGGAAGGACTGTCTCTGTCCCTCCATCTCTTTTACTGTCATTTCCACTAAGGACTATTAAATGCCACCTTAGTGACACCCCTTCTGCAGCCCTGCTAGAGAATGTCACCAATCGCAGATTAGGTCTCAGGCATTGTTCTACTTGCAACCTGGAGTAGACAGCCTTGGATTAGGGTCAGATATTGGACTGCAGCATATTACATAGGGAAAATTATCCTGGGACAGATTTTGACACCTGTGTTCAGGATGAGTCGCACCTTACGCTGCAAATAGTGACACAGAAATCAATAAAGCTACCTACTCATGGAGCGGGGTGCTATTCACCATGCAGAAGGGTATGAGAGGCTGACCCCCTGTTAGCAGGGAACTCACCGGTACCGGGTATACTTATATGCTGCATCCACCAGCCGCTTGGCTTCATCAACACTGCTCAGAAGGGATGGAGCCGACAGCATCCTTGAGATATCTAGTCCAAAGAGAAGGAGGAGCAGGACATGAGGACAACTCCGTCCCACAAGTTCACTGCACAAATCAGGATTTGCTGTATATATTGGAGCAAGTCTCTGCCCATCACAAGTTGAATCTGCCCTGAGGCTCACTATCTGGCCTCTGGCCTCTCTTCTCCTATCATATACCCACTCTTACAGCCATTCAATACCCAGAGCTTGGACATTCAAAGATCAAGTTTCCTTTGTACTATTAGCTCTCCCACATGGTACATATTGCATCAAATTCTACCCTAAATTACTGACATGTGCTACGAAACTTGACTCCAGTTTCATGTCGCTTTTGACTGAGAATTGTCTTGTTCTCTTTGCACTATTCTCTCTCCCACATGGTATCTATTGGGGCAGGCTCTGCCTAGTTAATTCTATGTGCCCCCAACTGAACTGAAGACTCTGTGTAGCTTGAAAGCTTGTCTCTTTTGCCAGCCGATACTGCTCCAATAAAAGACATTATCTCATCCACCTTGTCTCTCTAGCTGACATGGGCATTTCTAGACCAGACTGACTTTGGATTTCTTTTAAGTTTAATCTTTACTCTGAATTTCTTGGGTTCATAACAATTGTTTATGGGATAGTTACAACATCCCTGTTATGTTTGTTATCTTAAATTACTGATACGTGCTCTGAAACTTGATTTCAGTTTACTGTAACTTTTGCCTGAAAAGTGCCTTGATTTAAAAAAAAAAATTATTTCCGTATATGAACAGTAAACACAAACCCCAGCCAGAATGCCACTAAGTGATATTACTAGCGGTTTGAAGAAGCTGTAGCAATCTTTTGTTTTCATTTGCTTTTCATTTTTATGGCCAGATCTACTGGTTCAGGCTAACTTTTTTCTGCACCTTGGAAGCAGCACAAAGCAGCCAGAGTACTGGCATGGAAGTTGGGTTTACAGCTCCACAGTATAGCAAAGCAGTTGGGATACACCTTTCCCCCACTCTTTCCTGTCCACATTCCCCTGAAGACACGTTCTGATTTCCACCTCGCTCCTGCTATCCCCTGTGTACCACTACACACACCCTCCTCCTCTCCTCTCCCCCAAATAGGTCTGGTGCAATGGGTAGTTTCTGAAATGAAAGGTAGAGAGCTAATGGTCGTCTTTCCCATTATTCTTCATCTCTGAATGTCTTGAAGAACAATGAGAGAAGACAGACCTTTTGCAAAAGTGCAATTCATAGTTACTTTCTCTGAAAAAAAATATTATTATTCAGCCTCTGCTAAAGAAGAAACTTTCAGTTATGAAGAAAAATGAAGCATTCACAATTTATGCTAAAAATTATTGTGGCATTACGATCCATATCCTTCATAGTATTTTTATGATGATATGAGCATGGCATCATTATGACGTATTTTGTGCAAGATGAGGCATGTGAGATATCATTGAAGAGGTTATGAGTTACTGAATATGATTATCCTGTTTGCATGAATGTAGGGACAGGAAGTCAGGAATATTGTCTATACATCTATCAAAAATGTGTTTACACCTGGGGAACACTCACTAGACAGAATGCAATCAGTCTAGATGGCTGGCTGGGAAAGGCCATTAGGGAAAACAATAGGTCTTAGAAGATGCTAATCTCCCACAGGGAAGCCTTCCTGGGGACACTACAAACAGCCTCTGGTTCATGGCTGCTACAGCCTTACAGAGACATGTGACCAAGTCATCTGGTACTGGACTCCATCATAGAATACCAGTGTTTTTCCACTGAAAGGTGTGGGAACTAAAGTTGGAGACAAAGGGTTCCCGCTATTTGCAAAAACTATTTAAGGCAGGGGAGTGACATCATCGGGGTTCTTCTTGGACTCCCCGCCCAAAGAAGACTGCTGGAAACATCTGAGGAACAAGGACTGGAACTGGGGAGAAGGGCTGGACCCATGCTAGAGGGGTTTCTAGCCTGTGAAAGGAATAACGGGTTTTAAGCTTCAAGTAAGTGCAGCTTGCCCTCAAGACTCTGCAAACTGCCTAACTCAACAATTAGGGTGAGAATTTGCTACTCATATCCGATTGCTTTAGTATATTAAGCTTAGATTGCATTTTTGTTTATTTGCAAGGTAATCTGCTTTGATCTGTTTGCTATCCCTTATAATCACTTAAAATCCATCTTTTGTAGTTAAAAAATTTGTTTTTGTTTTGTTTAAAACCAGTGTGTGGACGTTATAACCTGGGGCAGAAAGCTTTTGCATCTCTTCCCACATTGAGGGAGAGGGCGGATTTCTAGAGCTTACAGTTCTCTGTGCAGCACAAGATGGTATAATTTTGAGTTTAGCCTCCAGAGGCGGGTGCCTGAGAAGCTGGTCAGTACCCTGGCTGTATAGCCTTCCTCTGCAGGGGCTGGTCAGAAAACCTGTGTTTATGTTACACCAGTACCATCTCCTTTCACTCTGGCTGAACAGCAAAAGGACACTGGCTGTCAGAAACTTGCCATCCTGTAGAATGACCAGGGCAGGAGAGGGAAAGGGCACTTGGGGCTGAGAGAGTCTGAAAAGGCAAATTATCAGCTGCTAGACATGCTCTCTGGTTTGTTTTCCCAAGCGAACTGTTTATTTCTTTTGTGCTTCAGCTGATCTCTAGGGAAGATTTCTGTGCAGATGAAACATTTAATTCCTGATGCTGTTGTAATTTTGCACTTTTCCTTCTCAAAATATAAACCACTTTTTAAAAAAAAAATCTTTGTCAAACTAATTAAAGAGAGCAGGAGAGGCAGGAGAAGGGGGCATTACCATTCAAGGAAGGGCGAGATCCATAGCACAGGCTCAGCGTTACCAGGGATCCGACAAGGGCGATCGCTGGCTTCATCCCTGGAAAGAAACACAAATACACCTGGATTAGTAGCAATGAAGGATGTAAAGGATTCATAGATTTCATCCACCCATCAGAAGAGCTCAACTCCCACAGCTCTGACTGCCCCTCTCCTCAGTAAGGTTCAACTCCAGGCCAAAATCTCCTCCCTTTGGGAACAGATGGACTCAGCTCCCAGGATGTGAGGGGTTATTTTCAGGCCATAAGAGAGCCATTGCAGTGGTACATGGCAGCCTAATCCTAGGCTCATTCACACCTCTGCAAGTCAGGCATTACGTTGGCATAAAGCCACTGGGCGAGGAGCTCGAAGCCCAGTCGGTGAGTTCCTGCACCTCAGCCCTTCTGCTCAGGTGGTACGTCCTGTTGCTATTATCTGGTGACCACAGCAGAAAAGCTCACTGCATCACACCCTTTTGATGGTGTTAAGTCACTTCCACTTTGCGTTCAGTGGTGTGTCCCACAGGAGCACCTCCTGCGTCCATCTCTCCCCGAGGAGCCGTGAGGGCAGCAATTCCCTCTCGCATCCATCCCTCCCTGAGGAGCTGTGAGAGCACCGATCCCCTCCTTCATCCATCCCTCCTTGAGGAGTTGTGAGGGCAGTGATCCCCTCCTGCATCCATCCCTCCCTGAGGAGCTGTGAGAGCACTGATCCCCCCTCCTGCATTTATCCCTCCCTGGGGAGCTGTGAGGGCAGCAGTCCCCTCCTGCATTTATCCCTCCCTGAGGAGCTGTGAGGGCAACGATCCCCTCCTGTGGAGCAGGAGTGACTTGTAAAAGGCTCAGTTCTGAAAATGTAGAGGCTAGAATAAGAATTGGCCAAGAGAGGTCTAGCAGGAGAAAGACTGAGCCACCCTTCTCCCCCCTCCGCAGGTAACTCTGGTGGGGCATGGACAGGGCAGCAGACCCGGCTGGGCACAAGGTAGGGGGCTGCTGGAGAAGGCTCCGGGAGCAGAGTCCCTCTGCACAGCCAGAGGTCGGGATATTTCTCATGCCTCTCTCTCTGCTGAGATGTCCATGCAGGAGCTCCAGAGAGACACTGGTGCTGTGAGTCAGGCTGGAGCTGGCTGCTCAACCCTGGAGGCCTGTTCTCCCTGCTCCTGAGGTCCAAGCCCAGGGCTCAGCAGCTCTCATTGGCCAGGAACCGTGACCAATGGGAGATGCAGGGGCAGTGCCTGCAGACAGAGCAGCATGCAGAACCACCTGACCATGCATCCGCATAGGAGCCAGAGAGGGGACATGCTGTTTCTTCCAGGAGCTGCTTGAGGTAAGCACTGCCTGGAGCCTGCACCCCTGAGCCTCCCCCGACACCACACACCCTTGCCCCAGCCCTGATCCCCCCTCCTGCCCTCCAAACCCCTCAGTCCCAGCCCATAGCACCCTCCTGCACCCTAAATCCCTCACCCCAAGCCCCAAACCAGAGCCCATGCCCCCAGCTGGAACCCTCACCCCCCCTGAACCCCAACCCCCTGCCCTAGCCTGGTGAAAATGAGCAAGTGAGTGAGGGTGGGGAGAGGGATCAACAGAGAGAGGGAGGATGGAGTGAGTGGGGGTGGGGCCTCAGCCAAAGAGCAGGACCTTGGAGAAGGGGTGGGGGCAGGGGGCATGGCCAGGGGAAAGGGGGGACACCATTGTCAAAGGTTTGGGGACCCACACTACATTAGCCCTTGTGACCACGTTGCACTGGGAGCTCATGCTCAGCTGATTCTCCTCCGTTGTCTCCATGCGGCCCCATCTGACCAACCTTTGTGAGTGATGTCCTCCTCCAGGGAGCCCAACTCAGGGAATACGATGGGGGCCCAGACTACAACTCCCATAAGGCAATGCACTTGCAAAATGCAATTGAGTAGGGTGTTTTAACTGATTTGAAACAAAATGTTTCAGGTCAGGTCAATAAAATGACACATTCTGATTTGTGTTCAACTGACCCGGAATGAAATCTTACAATCTGATTTTCCCAATAGAAAATTGGAAATTTTGGGCAAAATTGAAAATTTCCCAAGGAAAATTTGAATGTTTGTAGAATCAGTATTTTCTGTTAGCCTAATTTTCTGTCTGCATAATTCCCAGCCATCACTATTAATTGCATTAAGCCACTTTAGCATGTGCAGAGCTGCTGAGATGGGGAGAGCAGGATTTTAACAGTGGGACTAATTCACAGGTTTTGCTAGAGCAGCGTAACACAGAAGCTGGAATTCACAGATCCCACAGGAGTCCCCAGAGCTGCTGTTCTGGGGACCACTCACCGGGGTGGGGGTCCTTATCCCCAGCTCAAAGTTAGAGGAGCCTTTCCAGTCAGGAACACGCAGTGGCGTTCACCCCACCGTAAAGGGGCTGCTGGCTACTAGCTAGTGCCAGATTACCCTGGTTCTGGGGATCAAAGGTCACTGAGCACCACTTGGTGCCTCCCAGGATTGTGGAGGTGGCCGGGGACCAGAGAGATCCCCAGTGGTTGCTCTAATTTATGCGGTGCTGCAACTGCTCTGGCCACACCTCCACTTTCCCTCAGATCACCCCCCAGCAGGTCCCTGGGCCTTGGGCTGACCCAAGAGAGGTGTAGGGCCATGCTGCCCCCCTTGCACCAAGCTATACCCTGGCTTTGCATGCCCTGTAGGCCTGCAGAGCCAGTGTACAGGGCTCTCTGTGGAGGCCAAGTCAGGTCAGTGATGGTTCCAAACACAAGCAATGCACACAGCTATGGCTGAAAGGTGTGTGTTGCACGGGGCTGCCAACTTTCATGATATTTGTTGCTTTTCCACCCCCCAGTTCCTGAGTCATGTGATTATCTGAGACTGTCAGCTGTCCTATGAGGTAGAAAAGGTGTAAATTTCTACACTAATTGTTGTAGAGAAAAGCTTGAAAACATGACAGGAGTGCGGAATAAAGCTCCGGAATCAGAAGCCAAAGGCGTGTTATTATTTTAAGCTAATCTCATGATTTCTGAAGCCTGACATATGAATCCTGAATGCTCTGAGTGGGCAGCACTGGTGATAACTGGAGTGAATCAGGAATTTTTGATTAAACAAATTGTTTGCAAAACAGCTTCAAGTTTGAGAAAACACCTGGCTTAAAAAAAAATAAAAAGACTTTTCATTTTAAAATTTTAGTAAACTTACACCTAAAAAAGAAGAAAAGAAAGAGTCCAAATCAAGACAAAATGTTTCCAAATTATAAAAATAAAATGTCTCTGTTGACAAAAACCCAAATTTTTTTTCTTATTTTTGGGTTTTGAAAATTTTCAAGTGTTTGATTTTTGTCACTGATCCATGCCAGGAAAAAGTTCAGACTGTTGAAAAGCTCCTTTCCCGCCCAGCTCTCGCCATGGTGTTTAATTCTCCCGCAGCAGCTGCTCCAGACTGGTGAGACTATTCCAACACACCCAGAGGACAGGCCCTGGGTTGAGGGGACAGGGCTTAGCAGCCTCACAAGCACAACAATGGATGAAAGGAAAACACAACCAAGCAACTCAGATCTCTGGCTGCTTCCCTTTGCCCCGACCCCACCAATGAAACAACAGATCCCTGGTACAGTGCCTGGCTCAGCTGAACACCCTGCTGCTCAGGCAGGCAAGCGCTACTACCAGACAGCCGGCCGGACACGCCGCAGAGACAGTACCCAGCACTAGCACAGGGCACGTGCAGCAGTGTCTGCCACACAGACAGTGCAAAGCACCAGTAGCAGGGACTTAGCTGAGCTTTCCACAAGCATCTCCCGGCACATCCTCCTAACAACCGCGCTATTTTAGCAGCAGTTCTGCTCAAGCACATAAAAGCATTAAACCTGCAGCATCTCACCTGCCATCTTCTGTTCCTCTTCCCATGGCAGCCTTGACACTTGCACTTTTATCTCCAGGCGGTGGCAGTTCCTGCTGGGTGGGACTGGCCAGGCTGTGGGAAACGCCCAGTTGGCATGAATTGGGCAGAGCCAAGAAAAAGCTCTGCCTACTTCTTGCCGCCTCCCAACTCCTCATCCTGAAAGCACCAGGGCTAAGGGGCCATGTCACTGGTGCGCCCTGGCTGGTGTGTGCAAGCAGAGCTTGCCAGTGAGTCTGAATGGTCAGCTCCACTCCTCAGCCCTATGCCCGCCTGGAGGGAGCCTAGCGCTAAAGCAGGGATTCTGTCAGTTTTCTCAGGGCGAGCCTGGACTGACTCTTAGGGTGGTTTTAGTGGCAGAGTTGAGGAGCTGGGATGACCTCAGGGGCTGTCTGGCATTTTCTTCCCCATTAGTTCTGTTAATCCCTCACCGCGGTTCCCGACTCTTTATGCTGAAACTGCCCCCCCAGTCCCATCTCTGGGGGCGGGTCTGTGCCACTTTCTTCCTGTGCTGGACTTAGCCCTGTCCTTCCTCTGCTCCACGCTCTTGGGTCTTGTCTTCTTCTGAATAGACTGTATTATTCCTGCACTAGCCGAAACCATTCTTCATCTTCTCGCCGGAGGCGTTAGACCAAGTGCTTTAGCAAAATCCACAGTAAAATCAGCTCATGGCAAGACAGAGCCTGAATTTCCCTGTGTGTGTTACCGCAGCTGACTTGCACAACCATGACCGTTCTTATGCAAACCAGCTGAGCTGGCAGATGGCTCAGCCTGTTCTCTGTGCGTTCACTTTGCAGTCTCATATCTTTGCCCTTTGTGTGATGATCAGTCTTTAGAAGATGCCACTGGCCTATGCTGATATATGTGTTACACAATGAAGAATTACTTCTTTCATATGAAGAACAGGAGTCCTTGTGGCACCTTAGAGACTAACAAATTTTTTTGAGCATAAGCTTTCGTGGGCCCAGATAAATTTGTTAGTCTCTAAGGTGCCACTAGGACCCCTGTTCTTTTTGCAGATACAGACTAATACGGCTGCTACTCTGAATTCTTTCATATGGCATTTGAAAAGCAATGGGCTGCAATTGTAACTGAATCTTGAGATTCAAAAGCCAGTCAAATGCTGCTGGAGTAGCCAGGTGGATTCCCCCTTGTGCCACCACTGTAAGAGTGAATGTGACAGTTATTAAACCCCACTAAAAACCAATGCCTGGTCTCATGAGAAGTGGATCTTCTGGGAAAGATTTTGTCTCTTGAAAGCTGCTGTCCATGCCCATTGTGGACTTCTCCCAGGAGCTGCCCACAGAACACCACTCTGAAGGAGCAGGCATCTGAGATTCCCTTTGGGTTTTGGGGCACCTGTCTGCCAAACATCACCATGAGCCCCAGAGCCCTCACTGCTGCCATTTCCACCAAAATAGAATCAGGACTAATCCAAGCAAGGCCGGTGCAACCATTTAGGAGAACTAGGCTGTTGCCTAGGGCTCTGGGATTGGGGGGGCTCCATTTTCTTCAGCAGCTACTGCGGCGGCTGGATCTTGGGAGGCGCCTCAGGGTGGAGGGGAGGGGCTGCCAGGTGGGGGACGCTTCAGGGCAGGGGGGCACAAAGCGGAAGTGTCGCCTAGGGTTCAAAACATCCTTGCACCGGCCCTGGATCCAGGCTGAGGTGACACCAGGAAACGTGGCAACACTCCCAGAGCATCTACTTCTTGCCTAGCCACGGGGGGCTTCCCTGGTCTCATGAGCTGAAGGGATGTTCATGGGAACATCAGGCTTTAAACATTCTAGACACCCCAACAATACAGACAGCAATGCAGCTGGAAAAAAACGGAATGGTGTTTCTATCTGGGGTCTGTGTGTGTCCCTTAGTGAAGGCAGTTACCCATGCTGAGATATCCCCAGGCTAGAAGGAGGAGAACACCGCTGGATTGGCCTGCACCTCTTCACTATCATGGTTTGGGTGCCAGACCATTTAGATGAGCAATACTTTGAATATGGCACTAAAATACAGCTCATGTCCAGCATGGCAAGGGTCCTGCACCTGCTCTTTACTAACAAACACTGCACAACAACCATCTGTAACCCACTGGCCAGTGTGTGCTGATCCATAGACAGCTAACTCTCAGCTCTGATAGATTTCTCCTAGGTATATTTATTGTTGCTTCAACACCCACCAAATGCAATGGACTCTTTAGACATGCCCCCTGCCTCAATCTACACAAATTCCAGACAGACACAGAGACAACAAGTTTTGTGCAGTACCATGCCAGACATTTGATGCAATTTTTTCAATCTAATTTGTATATTTCCAAATAATTTGCATAAAACAATAAACTTCAGCTTAAAATGACATGTGGGTTTAGTGTTGGTGAAACAGCCCTGGTGAATCAAGGCAACTCGTTACTTACAGGGGAGCAGCAAAGCATGTTTCCCACACACACTGACAAGTCACCCTGCTTCCCCTTAATTCTTCTAGGGGGTCCCATCGGTCATTTGGCCTCTCAGCTGAGGCTGCGAGACATGGTCCAGCAGGCAGTGAGTTTGTGTGTTTTACACAGCAAGGAATAAGCCCCGAGTCCGAGTCGGCTGGCACAGGCCAGCCATGGGTTTTTCTTTGTTGTGTAGCCATACCTTCAGTGACCAATTAGCCCAGCCCATGCACTGCCTGGGGGGGCCTCCGGTCAGAAACCTGAACATAGGAACAGCCATACTCGGTATCACAATGTCTGGCTTGGCTCACAACTGTGAGTGCCTAACTCAGGGCAGGGCAGACCCCCCCAAGCCGGTGGTATGTTCTATAATTAGATTTCACCAAATCAGTAACAAACGTGAACTCCTGGATCACCAGAACAGTCTTATGATGAAGTCACACACCGTTCCTTTAGACTCTCCAGTCTATCTTGCCACCCAGACAAACTGGATGTAGTGAAAAACGGTCACTTACACCAAAAATTACACCATATTCAGGTTGCTTCCAGTTCCATGAGACCAATCATCTGCCTCAGGTTACTCTAGATCCTACACCAAAGACAATGCCTGGAGACAATCTTGTAATAAACTAGCTAAAGGTTTATTAACTAGGAAAAGGAAATCAGAGAGTTATTTACAGATTCAAGCAAGCAACCATGGACACACCAATGAGATACCGTCTAAATCCTAAGAGTGACAGAGTTGTAGTGATTTGTCTATTGAAAGTGTCTTTCAGGAGGCTGGGGATCTCTGGCTTCAATTTAGAGTCTCTGGCCCTTCAGAGTTCAAACAGCCAAAAAGATGCAATTTCTCTTCTTGTCAAGGATTTTTATCCCTTCCCCCAGAGTTAAAGATGATGGGATGAGTTCACGTGCGTGTCTCCTCTTCATGGGTGGAGGGGCGCAATATCCTCTGATGTTCCACCATGGTTAGTTTGGTGTCTAGGGGCCTTCTTTGGCTGGACAGATTATAACACCTCCTGTGGCAAACTAGTATTTCACACTTGGTCACGTTTCTCTCCTGACTGTGGGGCTTTACAGTTACAAAGCAAACACTTAAATATTGCCTAATAACATGGGATACAGACATTACAAGTGAGAGTAATGCAGTTAGCAACACATGCAAGCACTTCATAAAGGCTAAACACTAAATACATTCTTATACGAGTCATACCTATTTTGAGCAAAACAAACATCCAGGTGACTTGGTCTGGTCTCCAGCTGCGAGGTTGTCAGTTCTTAGCTACTGCATTTGACCTGCCAGTGTCACGTGGGGTCAGACTAGGTACATCTACCCCAATATCCTGTCTACAGACAGCGGCTGGTGCCAGACATTTCAGAAGGAAGGACCAGAAGAGGGCAATTGTCGAGTGATCCATCCCGTGTCATCCATTCCCAGCATCTGGCAGTGTGGAGTGTCTGGCCAGGGCATGGATAGAACAAATGGGAGTGGTGTGGTATTAATTTCGACGGACTATATGGGCCAAAAATGTCAGTAGTGTTAACTGTCCAACATTAAACATGGTTTGGGGTTTGCTATACAGAGAACTCAGCCTGCACCGTCCCATTGCAAACACACATTTAATAAGAGACAGAAAAGAAGAAAAAAACAGTTAAAGCATTTGAAATATAAAATATTAAGCAAGATTTTCATTTTCGCAACATCCCTTGTTCCCTTTTGTTTTATCTGGAGGGAGTTTTTAGAAGGGACCCCCCCCCCAGACTCTTAGATGGTATTTAAAATGGCAGTAACTGTTCTTTGGGGGATAGAGAAGAGTCAGTTGAAACAGATGGAGCTGTTGTTACTGCTGCTGTTGTTAAAGTCCGATCTCATTTCCTAGAAGACAAAACAAGAAACACACACAGGAAGGGTGAGAAAAGAACAGCAAAGAGAAAATGCAGCTTCTGTCTCTAGCACTGACTCACTTGCACCCTCACTGCTGAAGAAATAGAGGCACAGTATAAGGTTGTCTCAGCCACTCCAAGACCTGGCAAACTCGTATGACCATTGGGCTATTTAGGACATTGCTTTTAGCTGCTTCTTCATGGCCAGAGTCTGACAGCACTGTTGCAGTGCTGGGGCAGTACTGGCTCGCTAAGCCAGACTCTTAGTAGGCGGAAGGAAAAAAGAGAGGTGTACAAAGAGAAGAAATAAGTTAGGGAAGGAAAAGGACATGGGGTGGGTGGGGACGGAAGGTAACAACGTCTCTCTTACATCCCAGGTGGTGGTTGGGATTTAGCCAGATCCAGGGGAGGTGATGACGTCAGCTGGATCCCTCTCTCTGGCCCAGTCTGCTCGTGACGTCTCTCAGGATGAAGACCACAAAAGCCCAGCAATGTCATCTCCCAGGAGATGGTGGGTGGCAACCAGGACAGTAAAGCTCAGTGCAGGGGTTGTTAGCAGACTGCTCCTTTTCTGCTAGTTTTCGCCCCAAAGGCTGTTCTTTCTAAGAACCCCAAAAGAGAGAGATGGGTGGAACAGCCCATTCTGTTAGTCACCAATTTCAATACAATTTCCAGCACACCAATTTTGGGTCACTGATTTCAAATCCCACCATGTTCTCATTTACCAGGCGTAATCTTAACACAGACCTTGAATTACATCAGGAGGCTGTTTTGTTTGTACTAACTCAGTCCTTTTTATATCAGCATTTGTCATTATAGGTTATTGTTACATTTCATGGACTTTAACTCTCTTATTGCACTTGACCTCACCATTAGGTAAATGTGAAGGTCCAATGATTGCAAGAGTACTGTCACCCATGACCCCACCCCAAAGACCCCTTAAGCAGAGCGACATGTGCATGGTGTAAGGAGTTCTAGATTCTTATCTTCACTTGGCACTGTTAATAATTCTGTGTCTTGCACAGCTAGAGCTGAACAAATTATTGATGTTTCAGTTCAGTGATTGGACAGAAAATCCCCCCAAAATTCAGCGTGTTTTGAACCTAAATGGGGTGGGGGGGTTAGTTTTTTCTTGACAAAATGAAACCAATGAAAAAAAGTTCATTCCAGCTGAACAATGACATTTCAAATCGAAAGGTTTCCGCACAGTCACCAAAGAGGTTTGGCTGGGAAAAAAAACCTTACAACATGTCAGAAATGTCACTGCAATTTGAGGCATTTTGTTTTGAAATGTCATTGTTCAACTTGAATGTTTTCATTTTGTCAAGAAAAACGGAACCAATTCCATTTCAGTGAATTTGGGGGGGATTTTCTATCCAGCCACTGAACTGAAACATCAATGATTTGTTCAGCTCTAGCTGTGCAAGACACAGAATTATTAACAGCGCACAAGTGAAGACAAGAGTCTTGGGCTCCTCATACCATGCACATTTCACCATGTTAAAGGGGTCTTTTGAGAGGCTGAAAAAAAAACTCCTCTGTAGCAGCAAATCTCAGAGCTTGCATCTATAGACTTGGGCTAACGGGGCTCACATTGCAGCACTAAAAATAGCAACGTTCCCACTCAAGCTGGAGTGTGGGCTCTGAGCTCCTCCCATCCCCGTCCCCATCCCCGGAGGGGTTTCCAGCCCGAGCTCCATCCTGAGTGGGACTGTCTCCACTATAGTGTGAGCTCCTTGAGACTCACTGCAAGGGTCGGGGTTTGGGGTTGTTGTTTTTCACAGTGTAGACCTGGTCCCTGATGCTCCAGGGGAACCAAGCAGAATGGACAGGTCCAGTAAGTGGCCATGCTAGGGAAAGGTTAACAACAATTGCAACACTGTTCCGTTTTTTTCAAAAGACCTTAAACAACCCACTTGAGAAACCATCGTCTGTATATTCAGTTATAACTGCTAACCAACTTCCTCTAAGGAGGCCAGCAGCTATTAAGAATGATTGCACTGTGGGGAGGGAGAGTCTCTGGAGGATTGCCAGAACTGGAACGGTGTCTTTCCCAGCCATTGATATTCATACTACAGGTTTAGCTTTAGAAAAAAATCCAGCCTCACTCACAAGGTCCCTCGTGCTTCACAGAGTGTAAATCCACCCATTCCTGAGACTACGGCCATTCCATGGATCCTTCCGTACTCAGGTTGAAGAGTTTTGAGAATTGGTTCTTCTCAGCATTCTGGAGCAAACCAGCTTTATTTCTGTAAACTGTTCACCACATGAACTGTGCCACTCATGATCCTTTACTTAAAGGAGGCGGAATGTTTGCACTATGATGTTCAGAACGTCCCTAAGCTTATCCAGTCCCCACTGATATCTGTGGGAAGACGCCCGTCGGCTCAGGCCTGTGATCAAATGCCCTAAGCGCTGCAGGCTCAGCCATTTTGTGTGAAAAATATTGGCCATGAATTTAGATCCCTTTTTGTCTAGTGATCGCCCCCCTCCAGCATGTGTCATCAGCAGGGATTGAATCTAGCACCTTCAGCACCACACTTTGAGCACAGATGTTAAGGAGCCCCCAAGTGTAGTAGCAGTAGTAAGCTGTCATCTTCTTGTACAGTTCAGTTGCTATAGGGGGACACAACACACTTAGGAAGCTCGTTATCTTGAGCTACCATACAGTTTGTGAATGGATCCCATCTCCTCTTGAACATTTCTCCCCTATTCAGCTGGCTCTCCTGCCAAGTGAACAGCATTTTGGTAGTTAAATGCATTTTCCCTGCAGCCCATGAACTCCTGGCCCATGAAGGAAGACAGTGGGAATGAGGCAGCTGTGAAAATAGAGCAGGCCATCAGCAAAGAGGATGCCCATGTCCAGGGATTTTTCCATCACTGAATGTAGTGCATCACCTGAGACTTGCAGGAAGTAGAAGATGTGATATGGGAGACAGAAGAGGTAAAAGATCAGGATCAGGACAAGGTGGACATTGAGGAGCTTCCTGGACTGAGTGAGATGGCTTCTCCTCAGCTTGGCAGCTAGAAAAATGTAGCAGATGACGATCAAGGCTAATGGGACCAGGAACCCAACCAGGAAGCGGATAGCAACAAGGGCCATCATCCTTTGTTTTCTCAGCAAAAGGTTCTCTTGGACACTGTTCAGATTGCCAGAGGTGACGTTCCATTCTGAAGAAGAGCTCATGGAATCTCTGAGATTACAGTACTGCAAGCTCAATGCAAGGGATAGGACCCATATGACCAGAATAACCAAAGAAGCCAGACGGGGCGACCTGTGGTTCCGGGACCACACAGGGCAGGCCATGGAAATGCAGTGGTTGGCGTTGATGACAGTGAGGAGGAAAACCCTAGTGAACATGTTGAGCAAGGTGACAATAATGGTCCACTTACACATCACGCTGCCCAAGGACCAACAAAATCCCAAGGCTATGTAGCTAACTCTGAAGGGTAGGAAGGAAGTGAAGATGAAGTCAGCAATGGCCATGATAAGGAACCACATAGGAGGGACTGTCTTCTTCACCTAGAAGCCAGTGATGAGGATGATCCAGCCATTACCCACCATGCTCAAGAGGAAGGCCAGGCTATAGACCACCATGAAGATTATGTGAGTCGTGTCCAGGAGAACTGGATTATGAATAAGTGCTGCTTCATAGACTGCCATCTAGGTATGGGTTCAAGCAGTGCAGATCTTGAACTGACCGAACAAAGAACAGATATCATGTCTCTGAAAGCTTATCTTGATGAGCATAAAAGGTTAGGCGTGCTGGAACAATTTGTATAGTGGGAGTGCTGACAGCCATTGCACCAAACTATAACCCTGTTTATGATGGAAACCATTTCAAGACAGAGGCTGCAGCAGCACCCCCGGCACTGTAAAAGGTGGGGGTTTGGCTAGCAAGTTGTAAATAACACACACAAACTCTAGGTTAGCTCTACTAATAACTCTAGAAAGTGCTAAGATGGCCAAATAAAGGGCAAATTGCCGGTCTACACTAGAGTGTGCGAACACTTTTCTTAGCGTGTGCTCGCTAATCAGACTTCTTGGACATTTTTCATCAAAGTGATTTTTCAGGGACAAATAGTGTTTTAGTTGAAATCGAAATATCTAGAAAAACATCCTGATTTTGATAAAATTTCCTTTTGGAAAACAAAACAAAGTGAAGCATTTCAACATTTGCAGAATGGAATATTTCAATTTTTTATTTAAAAATGAAATTCATTATTTTGCATATAAAAATGTTAACATTTTAAAAGGTCAAAGTTGAAACAAAAGATTTCAAATGATCTAAATCAAAAAAAATTCAGAATTTTCTTTCATTGGAAATATTGTGTGCACTCCTGCCTCCCTCAGTTGGGGTAGAACCCAGGAGTTACTGCTTTAACCTACTAGATTCTGCACCCTGCGAGGCACTGAGAATAGTACCCAGGCATCCTGACTCCCCAGACAGAAGACTGTACAACTTTTTAAAAGATAATTTCTGATTGGTCTATAACTTATGGGCTTGATGCAGAAATGATGGGTGAGGCTCTTTGGCCTGTGTTATTCACAAGGCCAGACTAGATGATCCTAATGGTCCTTTCTGTCCTTAAAAGCTGTGAATCTATTAATCACTAGATCCCACCTTCCCCCACCACTGAGAATAGAACACAGCTGTTCTGGTTTACAGTCTCATTGCTCTAACTCACTAGATTACATTCATTAGTCCAAGAAACTCTTGAGGATTGACACAGAAGATACAGAACTGGATTTGGATATACAAGACTAGTTCAAATTAGGCTGTTTCACAAATCATACTCGGGATCCATAGGGTCAACAGAGAAACATTCCCTACGAAGAGCTCTTGGAGAAAGAGCACTGTGATGACAAGGGGCAACTCCTGGGTAAAGCTGGCCTGCAGTGGGGGAAGGAATGGGAAAGAACATCCTATAGCAGTGCGAGGAGTTCTGAGATAGACTGGAAAGAGGAAATCTCTGCAGCTGTAGTTGGCTCAGTAGTGGATACTAGGCCAAGGTCTGCTCCACTCAATTCATGACATTTTAACCCCTGAGAAGCCTGAGGGAACTAATAAGCCAATAGTACTAAGACAGACAAAAGGATGGATGTGTGTCTACTGTGAAGAGCAAGATCATTTAGTACAAGACTGTGAGAACTTACCTAATCCCAATTTAGTGCACCAACAGCAAAGCTGCCTGCTGGAGGATTTGTGTGACGAGGACAGCCAGCAAAGCAATCACGTAGATGCACAGAGTACAAACTGAGTCTCAGGAGGACAATCCTGGGGAAGAATCAGCATACCACAAGAGTTTCAAACACCAAGACCATAGCTTGGAAGGACAAATGCTCAAGATTCTATTCCCATTGATTGGAAAGTTTTGCAGTGACAAAACAGGCATATAGGACATGTGATTCACTTCCTGGAGTCTGGCCCTAGGCCCAGTCAGGGTGAGGAGGAGGAGAAGGAGAAATATAAGACCTGTCTATACGTACGAGAAAGGCCAAAGTTTTTCGTGTCCAATGAGATTTTGTACAGAAAGATTCAGAAAAGAGAAGATTTAGGATAGCTAGTGATTCCCTACACTCATTGAGACAGCATTATAAAGAATCCATGAGAAGATACGCACCACATGGGAATAGAAGAAACACTAGAGTTGGCTAGAGGTCAGTTTTATTGACCTTAAATGACCCAAGCCATAGAAAAGAAATGTCCGCAATCAGAACTCAATCCTCAGTCAGAGGAATTTGACCCAAACAAGAGGAGTCAACTTCATGAAGATCAACTGGAAGGGACACAAACCAGGGAAACCTCCCACCACAGTATCTGTAGAGAGTACTGCAGAAATACCTATTGGATCTCGCAGAACATGGAAAGATAGAGGCCAACCAGTCCAATCTGGGGACCATCCAAGGGCTGGAAAGTAAGGAACACTAGACTTTGGTTTGCTGACAAGGCAAGCGTTTGGGAAAGAATCAAGATGCTGCCGTTCTTTTTAAGCGGGGAAGGTGACACTTATTATGAAGACTGAGACCTCATCTCAGAAAGAAGATCAGAGAGCACCAGGTTTGCTCTGTGTGTGATAAGGGGAAAAGGCTATGTTGAAAGCTTGTGTTTAAATATATGCAACAGCACCAAAGTGGGAAGGCTGTATAAGGGCTAGATTTACTACCAAATAGCTTGTATTTAAAAATTATTCAGAAGTATTCCAGATATTATTTGCAGGGTGTTTGCATGTGTTCAGTGTTAGTTCATAAGACATTGCACTGGACTTTCTTTCTGAAGCTGCCTGGAAATTGTTAACACTTCTGTTCAGGGTTTTACATAAAACAGCCCTGAGGTTTCACTCTGTGTAATCCTTTCTGAAAAGCCTGTGCTTTGGCAAAGAGCTCAGCTGAGGAGGTGCAAGAAAGAGGAGTATGTAACCAAGTTATACATTCTAGTGGTGCAGAAACTTTTATCCTGTAATGTGTCATCTTCAGCTATCACCTCCCCTCTCCTTTCTCCTGTGTGATGTCACTCCAGAGCCCCTGACGTTTCCCAGGCGATTGTAGTAAACAAGTCCCTGGAGGTTCTGCTATGCCATGTGAGTAATGGCTTCCTCAGCCCCAGGCCAGTTCAGTTACTCACCTCAGAGCCAAGGTACTGAATGGAAAATACAGGGGATGGGGTGTGGGAGGGACCTGGTCATTCCTGGAGCTGACTAAGAAGAGGGCATGGTAGAATAACACACAGGCCAGATGGCTCTCCCACTCTGAATGGAGGTGGACCATGCCCTTGTTCAAGTCAGCCAAGACCTTCTCTGCCTCCCGACCCACCACCCCATCCTACATTCCTTCTGCTGTCTCTCTGCCTCTCACCCCCATCCTCCATCCCCATCACTGCTCCTCCACTCCCTTTGCTGCTCTATGTTGGTCTCCTTTCCATAGAACACTGCCTGTTCCCTCGTTCTCCACCCTGGTACTCTCACCTTGATGTTTTGGTTCATGTGTGCAGGCAATGGAGGGAACCCAGCTGCTCCTGCCTCAGCCAGCACCTCCAAGCCCAAAGGAGGAAGAGGAGGGAGCAGCCAACAAGAATTCCTGCTTCCCCCACCTCCCATCTTCAACCAGACAGCTCTGCCAAGCCACAACCCAGGGCTCATCTACAGCCTGACAGATGCCACCGTGTCCTTGCCCTCGGTGCTGGTCCAGACCCTGCCGGGGTCCTTCCCAGACATCTACGATGGAGACACCAAGAAGTGGGAGGAGCATTTCCACAGCATCCAGAGGGCATACAAGGAATTTGGCAAGGATGATGACTTCGCCATCCGGGTGCTGACCGAGGACTTCACCCTGCCATTCCCATTCACCTGGCCGGCTAAAGGTGAGGCATCCTTGCAGCCATCCTGTGACCCCACCGAATGCTCTGGCTTTGACTTCTTCCTGCACCCAGGCAAACCCGTGCCTCGGATCTTGCAGCCGCTGCACGCCACCACCCAGGCCTTCTTCAAGAAGAGACGTTTGGAGCAGCTGGCCCTCAGCTATGCCAGCCAGGCTTCCCAGGGGCCACCTGCAAAAGCAGCCACTCCCCCGATGCGGACAGATGTTGTGATGATCACCAGCCTGCCACATGTGAGCACCTCCGCCATTCCTGGAGAACCCACCTTCCTCCTAAAGGATAACAAAAGCCTGAGGAACATCCAGCCTGCCCCTGTGGCAGTCTCCAATCCTGCCCAACCGCAGCTAGAAAATCCTGAATTCCTTACCCCAACCATATCCCCTTTAAACCTTCAGTGATGCTCCAGATGTGTATGAACCCAAACACGGCCCATCTGAAATACTCCAGATGTTTATGACCCCTCCACACATCCGGTGTGAACACTCAATAATGTTTCCACTCTTTATGAACTCCAGTGCTGCCCGTCTTAATGTTCCAGATGTTTATGAACTCCAGCGCTGACCGTAACATACACTGATGCGCCAGATGTTTTTGAAGCCCAGTGCTGCTCACCTGGCCACTCGGAGTATGTCTACAATGCAAAAAAACAACTCCATGGCAGCGAGTCGCAGAGCCAAGGTAACTGGTTTGGGGTCATGCCGCTGGGCTAAAAATAGCAGTGTAGACATTCGCACCCAGGATGGAGCCCAAGCTCTGAGGCCCTCTCCCCTTGCTGGGTTTCCAGCCTGGCATGGAACATTTACACTGCTATTTTCAGCCTTGTAGTGTGAGCTCCACAAGCCCAAGTCAGTTGACACAAGCTCTGAGAGTCGCTGCTGCAACGTAGACATGCCCTCAGTGACGATCCAGATGTTCGTTGTCTAGCTGGGATCTGTATGTTACAGCCTGGGTTGAAAGTTTAATAAAAATCAGCCTATCTGCTGAAGGGGGACCCTACCAGCCTACCCTGTACATGGAGAGAGCATCCTGGGGAGAAGGTTAGTAAAATGGAATCAATTTGGACTCATCTTTGGTTTTAGAAGCTGTTTCTGCCGATTGGGCTCAGCGGACAGAACCATAGATCCTCTTTCACACCACAGCCAGGTCTCTTGCCATGGGACGTCAGAGACAAGTTGTGGGAGGTTCAGTCCCGTTACCAGCGGGACAGGTGTCAACACAACTCAGCTGCCCTTTTCACAGGCACCTTCAGCAGCATGGTCAGGGATTAAAATAGGCCCAGGAGACAGAAGCTGCTGCATCCAGATGAAGGCTGGTCAAAAACTTACCATAAAAAATGGTATGTCCCAATCCCAAAATATTTCCATTCTCAAATGCCACCAGGGTGCCTCATGGGAACTGTAGTTTGGGTAACTCATGCTTTTGGGCTATGTCCCGGTCAGACTGCCATGATACATCATGGTCATACAACTGCCATGATGAACGGCCTCCCCTTGCTAAGCAAGGAGCTGGCAGTCCATCGTGTCCAGATGGGGAGCCTGGTCCATTCAGCAGAGTATGAGGCACCATTTCAGAATGGAAATACTGTGGGGAGGGAGTTCCCAAAAAACTCCAAATTTAACCCCATTTTCCAGCTCTAATCCAGACTCTTCTTACTCTCCAACTGGCAGGTCCAGCCCCTCTCGGCCCCCTGCAAATCCATATGATGGGTGTGTCTGTGGGGAGCTGAGCTCTGAGTCATAAGGGGGGTGAAGATGAATGCGCCACACAATTCCTAAGGTCTGCCCCCCCCAGCACTGCCGAACCCCACCGTGACACTTCCCAGGGGTACCCAGGGCTGGACGGCACCCTGCTACCCTCTGCTGTTACCGTGAGAGAGCCGCCTGTGCTAGCCAGGGGCCACCTCCCCAACTCCACCAGCCACAGGCGACACAAGCAGTCAGACCTCAGCCTGGGCCGACCCCACGGTCCCTCTGCAGGTTAGCGATAGGCGCACTCCAGATCCCAAGCCTGCCAAGCATCTTCAGCATGGAGCCCCTGGGGCACCAGACACTCACTGTGTTTTCTCTCAAGGAACAGCACCGTCCACCTTGCCAGTTATGCCTCAGATCCCCGCTCTCCTGAAACAGCCCTAAGAGCGGCTTAGGGAGACGGCAAGCAAACGTTGAATTAACAAAGAGTAGATTTCAAAGAATAGCAAGTAGGAGTAACTGGAAACCAAATGTTACATATAAAATAAAATCATAGCACATATCCTGGGGCCTAGGCAACTAACCAAATACTGACGGTTGTTCCCCCAAGGATTCTCAAAGCAATTTCCGGCCTGCTTGGCTGTGACCTTCTGTTCATAGGCAAACACACAGCTTGCTTCCTAGGAGAAGGATCCGGCCTGTTTCTTTGCAACCCCAG
The DNA here is from genome assembly GCF_025201925.1 of Gopherus flavomarginatus. NCBI lineage: Eukaryota > Metazoa > Chordata > Testudines > Testudinidae > Gopherus > Gopherus flavomarginatus. Next base: position 3,048,860 of record NC_066635.1, on the reverse strand, counting down.
ATATCTCAAAACAGCCGTTTGATCTTTGTTCCTAAACTGTGTGCTCCTTCTTGTCTATTTCACGGTCTCTTGTCGATTTCACAATCTTGATTAGCTGGTGGCTGTGTAAAAAAAATAAACGTACACTCTGAGATCACAGTACACAATAATCAGACAGGGAGAGAAGCACTTGCTGCCTCCTGCCTGAACAAAGCCTGTGTGACCTGCCTTTCACTTCAAAAGCTTTAAGACATAATTTCCAGTATAAATACGTCAGTTCTTAAACATGATCCTACATACATTTCACAAAGACGATGATGACTCCTGGCTCTCAGCAGATGCCTTATCTGCCATCCTTTGGTGAATTGTTCTGCATATACTTGACCTAGGGGATCCCTGTAAAACTCTCCCCGTCTCATCCCTGTGTCTTCTGCCAGGTGGCACAAAGAGGTTTCTGTGTCACATGTCACACAAGACTTTGGGAAGTCCTGGGCCAAATATCATCCAGTGGGACCTGAGTTCTGTGACCCTAGTGCTCCCGTGACTCCTCCACCAACATGCTTCTGCTTCTCCCTCAGCAGCCGCCTCTCCCTGAGCTATCCCAATGAATCCCTTCATGTTCCTTTCTACAACTCTTATGGCAGAATGGCACGGGAAAGTTACCGTTAATGGGGCAAGCAACAAAGCAGCTCTTCTGAGGAACTGCAGCAGCAGATTGCCCAGTATCTCCACGAGAATTCCTGGAGATCTCTGAGGGAGATTCCCATGAAGTGAGGGAGTCAATCAACAACCTGTTCCACCGCTCAGACTAGGCATGTGGTAGGAGACAAACCTGCTTTCTGCAACCCTCCTGCCCCCAACAACTCGCTTCAGCAATTCCCAAAATCATATTCACTTACCAGGAGCCTCCTCTCCTCTTTGTGCTTCGCCAAGATCTGATTGTTGTCAGGGCCGGCTTTAGGAAGTGCGGGGCCCAATTCGAACATTTTCGGCAGGGCCCTGGCAGGGATGACTTAAAAAAAACGTTAAAAAAACCTTTCATTTCTTAGCAACAAGTTCCCTATAAAAAGTTCTGATTTAAGGGATGTGCCACAGTATGTATTTTTTGTACCAATAGAGTTACCATACGGCTGTATTTTCCCAGATGGTAATTTAAGAACCAAAAAGCCTGACATGTCCGGGAAAATAGGGATGTATGTTAACCCTACCTAAAGTTCTTTTTTTAAAAGATGGGCCTGAATTAGAAATGAGCTCCGTTTCACATGTGTGGGTCCCCACCATTCCCTGGGGGTGTGGTGTGCAAATGTGTGGGTCCCAGCTTCTTCCTGCCCCCCACATTGAAGCAGGTGTGCAGGGTTACTGCCCTGGGAACTGCAGGGCACCAGTTGACATGGGGCTGGCTGTGGGCAGGGTGGGGGTACGGGGCTGGTGTGGGCAGGGATGCAGCAGGGGCTGGCTGTGGGCAGAGGGTGAGGGTACAGGGGGTACAGCCCACCCTGTACGGTGCCCCCTCCTCCTCCCTCCCCCACTGCGGTAGCAGCAGGAGCAGCAGCAAGGACCGGGACAGCAGAGGCAGCTGGAGCCCCCTGCAACCCCAGGGCTCTGGGACTATTTAAAGGGCCCGGGGCATCCCTGCTTCTACTGCCATGTCCCTTTAAATAGCTGCAGGAGCCCTGGGAAAGTGGCGGGGCTCCAGTGGCTATTTAAAGGGCTGGGGCAGTAGAAGCAAGGGAAGCCCCGGACTTTTTACATAGCCCCCAGAGCCCCACAGCCCTACCCCAGGGCTCCAGCAGTGGGGATCTGGCGGCAATTTAAAGGCCTGGGGCTCCAGTCCCTGCTGGGAGCCCCAGACTCTTTAAATTGTCCCCTGGGGAAGCCAGAGCACCCTGGTACAGCGCACCAGCTCTTGCCCGTACGCCATACCAGGGCTTGGCGCGGGGCCCGATTCAGGGGAATTGGTGGAAGTGGCCTGAAGCCAGCCCTGGCTGTATTGATACGGAGTTGGGTGTCTCCACCCCAAAGCATTCAAGTGTTAAACCCTCGCTTTACTGCCACGAGAGTAGGCAGGTCAGTGTGGTCCAGCATTGTTGTTTGAGGTGACAGCGGCTCCCAGTGACTGGGCCAATCCTAAAAAGAAAAGACAATTAAAGACTTTGAAGTGTGCAGATTAAAGTAATTGTAATAATTCCCCTTATTGCCTTTCCCTTCGCCTGTATAAAGTCTTTGAAATGGTAAGTGCTGGGTGATGCTCTCTGGCCCAATGAGGAGGGCCTAACTGGTGTCTTCTGGCCTGAAAAGGATGAATCCATGACAATTCCTTGCTGGCCAGACTTCTGGAAGGTACTAGATGCCCTTGTTGGGAATGGGAGGGGGTCAGGTTTGGCTAGTGGCTTTTGGATAGTTGTTGCTGGACGCCGACTCTGTTATATTTGGAGACCGAACAAGATGAACTCGGCACAGGAAGAAGGGAGGCATCCTAACGATCAGGCACTGCAGCTCCTCTGGCTCAGTCTCCCACTTGTTCAGCAGCTCACAGCACACAGCGTATTAGCCGCTGCAGCAGACGGCAGTTAGACAACAGCTCCTAGCCTGGAGCTGCATTCAAGCCGTGTGGGGCCCTTGAAGAGAGCATCAGTGTCCCCATGCCCCTGCAGCCCCTGTGCTGCATTCCTGGCCCTGCTTGGACAGGGCCACCCGACAGGAGCTGGCTGGCGAGCTGGGGTCTCTTAACATACTGGATCGCTGCCCCCTGCTTCAGGAGAGATGGGGACCTCAGTCCCCTCTGACCCAGGCTGTGGTCTCTGTATGTGTGTGGGGAGGGCTGCAGCGCACTGCCCCCACACAGCTAAGATGGGGGTGGCAACAGTAACATCACAGATGAGTCCCCACTCAGGGAGGTGTCACAGGGGCAGGAATGGGGCAGAGGTGACAAATTTCCCTCCATCTTCCTGTCCGGTGTGCAGAGCAAATGTCTTCCTGAGCTCACACTGCACACCTGTGAGTGCAGCCGCCTCCTCGTCCCACTCCCACCCTCCTTTCAGCTCCCACTCCGTTCATTGCCCCGCCTCCTTCTTCACCCCTGTCATGACAATGGTGTGACGGGTTCCTCTGGGTGCCAGCTGGACCTGCGATACCACTGAGCCTCTGATCCACCCTCCTGGGCTCCCTCACACACTGTTCTGCGGTGACAAGCCCCTGAGTTCTCCAAGCTTCTCTTTCGACCAGCACACACACAGGTAGGGACACGCCCGGGGACACACCCAGCACACACACAGGCAGGGACACGCCCAGGGACACACCCAGCACACACACAGGCAGGGACACGCCCAGGGACACACCCAGCACACACACAGATAGGGACATGCCCGGGGACACACCCAGCACACACACAGGTAGGGACACTCTCAGCACACACACAGGCAGGGAAATGCCCAGCGGCACACCCAGCACACACACAGGTAGGGACACACCCGGGGACACACCCAGCACACACACAGGTAGGGACACGCCCAGCACACACACAGGCAGGGACACGCCCGGGGACACACCCAGCACACACACAGATAGGGACACGCCCGGGGACACACCCAGCACACACACAGATAGGGACACGCCCGGGGACACATCCAGCACACACACAGATAGAGACACGCCCGGGGATGCACCCAGCACACACACAGATAGAGACACGCCCGGGGACGCACCCAGCACACACACAGATAGGGACACGCCCGGGGACGCACCCAGCACACACACAGATAGGGACACGCCCGGGGACACACCCAGCACACACACAGGTAGGGACACGCCCGGGGACACACCCAGCACACACACAGATAGAGACACGCCCGGGGACACACCCAGCACACACACAGGTAGGGACATTCCCGGGGACACACCCAGCAAACACACAGGTAGGGACACGCCCGGGGACACACCCAGCACACACACAGATAGGGACACGCCCGGGGACACACCCAGCACACACACACAGGTAGGGACACTCTCAGCACACACACAGGTAGGGACATGCCCACGGACACACCCAGCACACACACAGGTAGGGACATGCCCACGGACACGCCCAGCACACACACAGGTAGGGACATGCCCACGGACACACCCAGCACACACACAGGCAGGGACATGCCCAGCACACACACAGGTAGGGACATGCCCACGGACACACCCAGCACACACACAGGTAGGGACATGCCCACGGACACGCCCAGCACACACACAGGTAGGGACATGCCCACGGACACACCCAGCACACACACAGGCAGGGACACGCCCAGCACACACACAGGTAGGGACATGCCCACGGACACACCCAGCACACACACAGGCAGGGACACGCCCAGCACACACACAGGCAGGGACACCCCCGGGGACACACCCAGAACACACACAGGCAGGGATATGCCCGGGGACACACTCAGCACACACACAGGTAGGGACATTCCCGGGGACACACCCAGGGACACACCCAGCACACACACAGGCAGGGACATGCCTGGGGACACACCCAGCACACACACAGGCAGGGACACGAGCAGGGACACACTCAGCACACACACAGGTAGGGACACACCCAGGGACACACCCAGCACACACACAGGCAGGGACACACCCGGGGACACACCCAGCACACACACAGGTAGGGACACACCCAGCACACACACTGGTAGGGACATGCCCGGGGACACATCCAGCACACACACAGGCAGGGACACACCCAGCACACACACAAGCAGGGACACACCCAGCACACACAAAGGTGGGGATACACCCGGGGACACACCCAGCACACACATAGGCAGGGACACATCCAGGGACACACTCAGCACACACACAGGCTGGGACACACCCAGCACACACACAGGTGGGGATACACCCAGGGACACACCCAGCACACACACAGACAAGGACACATCCAGGGACACACTCAGCACACACACAGGTAGGGACATGCCCAGGGACACACTCAGCACACACACAGGTAGGGACATGCCCAGGGACACACTCAGCACACACACAGGCAGGGACACGCCCAGCACACACACAAGTAGGGACACACCCAGCACACACACAGGTAGAGACATTCCCGGGGACACACCCAGCACACACACAGGCAGGGACACACCCGGGGACACACCCAGCACACACACAGGTGGGGATACACCCGGGGACACATCCAGCACACAGCAGGCAGGGACACACCCAGCACACACACAGGCAGGGACACATCCAGGGACACACTCAGCACACACACAGGTGGGGATACGCCTGGGGACACACCCAGCACACACACAGGTGGGGGTATGCCTGGGGACACACCCAGCACACACACAGGTAGGGACATTCCCGGGGACACACCCAGCACAACACACAGGTAGGGACACGCCCAGCACACACACACAGGTAGGGACATGCCCAGGGACACACCCAGCACACACAGAGGTAGGGACACGCCCAGGGACACACCCAGCACACACACAGGTAAGGACATGCCCAGGGACACACTCAGCACACACACAGGTAGAGACAAGCCCAGGGACACACCCAGCACACACACAGGCAGACACATGCCTGGGGACACATCCAGCACACACACAGGCAGGGACACGCCCAGGGACACACTCAGCGCACACACAGGTAGGGACAGGCCCGGGGACACACCCAGCACACACACAGGTGGGGACACGCCCTGGGACACACCCAGCATACACACAGATGGGGACACACCCTGGGACACACCCAGCATACACAAAGGTAGGGACACACCCAGCACACACACAGGTGAGGACACACCCTGGGACACACCCAGCACACACAAAGGTAGGGACACACCCAGCACACACACAGGTGGGGACACGCCCGGGGACACACCCAGAACACACACAGGTAGGGACACACCCAGCTGGTGTAACATGCACACAAGCTTTCTGACCAGACCCTGCATGTCTGTTATTGAGTGACCGGGGAGGTTGACATGTTCTCCAACTGGTTTTTGAATGTTATAATTCCACCAGGATTTCACCAATTTACACCCCACCATCAGCCTCAGCCTGGACCAGTCCACACAAGAGATCCACTTCCTGGACACTACAGCGCAGAAATGTGATGGTCACATAAACACCACCCTATACAGTAAACCTACTGACCGCTGTACTTACCTATATGCCTCCAGGTTCCATCCAGACCACATCACACAATCCATTGTCTACAGCCAAGCTCTAAAATACAACCACATTTGCTGCAATCCCTCTGACAGAGACAAACATCTACAGGATCTCCATCAAGCATTCTTACAACTACAATATCCACCTGGGGAAGTGAAGAAACAGAGCTAGAAGGGTACCGAGAAGTCACCTACTACAGGACAGGACCAGCAGAGAAAGTAACAGAACACCACTAGCTGTCACCTTCAGCCCCCAAGTTAAATCGACTTAAGTTACACTGGCGATCATAAACCACTGTAATTGCATCATAGAAGATTATGATTGGAAGGGACCTCAGGAGGCATCTAGTCCAATCCCCTGCTCAGATAGGACCAATTCCCAACTAAATCATCCCAGCCAGGGCTGCATCAAGCCGGGCCTTAAAAACTGCTAAGGAAGGAGATTCCACCACCTCCATAGGTAACCCATTCCAGTTCTTCACCACCCTCCTAGTGAAATAGTGTTTTTTGATATCCAACCTAGACCTCCCCCTCTGCAACTTGAGACCATTGCTCCTTGTTCTGTCATCTGCTACCAAGGAGAACAGCCTAGATCCATCCTTTTTTGAAGCCCCCTTCAGGTAGTTGAAGGCTGCTGTCAAATCCCCCCTCACTCTTCTCTTCCGCAGACTAAATAAGCCCAGTTCCCTCAGCCTCTCCTTGTAAGTCATGCGCCCCAACCCTCTGATAATTTCCGATGCCCTCTGCTGGACTCTCTCCAATTTGCCCACATCTTTTCTGTAGTAGGGGCCCCAAAACTGGACTCAATACTCCAGATGTGGCCTCACCAGTGCTGAATAGAGGGGAATGATCACTTCCCTCAATCTGCTGGCAATGATCCTACTAATACAGCCCAATATGCCGTTAGCCTTCTTGGCAACAAGGTCACACTGCTAACTCATATCCAGCTTCTCATCCACTGTAATCCCAAGGTCCTTTTCTGCAGAAGTGCCACTTAACCAGTCAGTCCCCAGCCTGTAGCAATGCATGGGATTCTTCCGTCCTAAGTACAGGACTCTGCACTTGTCCTTGTTGAACCTGATCAGATTTCTTTTGACCAAATCCTCCAATTTGTCTAGGTCACTCTGTATCCTATCCCTTCCCTATCTACCTCTCCTCCCAGCTTAGTGTCCTCTGCAAACTTGCTGAGGATGCAATTCATCCCATCATCCAGATCATTAATAAAGATGTTGAACAAAACCAGCCCCAGAACCAACCCTTGGGGCACTCTGCTTGATAACGGCTGCCAGCTAGACATTGATCACTACCCATTGAGCCCGAACATCTAGCCAGCTTTCTATCCACCTTATAGTCCATTCATCCAGCCCATACTTTTTTCACTTGCTGGCAAGAATACTGTGGGAGACCATATCAAAAGCTTTGCTAAAGTCAAGGAATGACACGTCCACTGCTTTCCTCTCATCCACAGAGCCAGTTATCTCATCATAGAAGGCAATTAGGGTAGTCAGGCATGACTTGCCCTTGGTGAATCCATGCTGACTGTTCCTGATCACTTTCCTCTCCTCTAAGTGCTTCAGAATTGATTGCTTGATGACCTGCCCCATGATTTTTCCAGGGACTGAGGTGAGGCTGACTGGCCTGTAGTTCCCCAGATTCTCCTTCCTCCCTTTTTTAGAGATGGGCACTGCATTAGCCTTTTTCCAATCATCATTGCTTGTTCATGCAATGCTCTGTGTGTCAGCAGAGTACATCTGTACTGTTAGTCTATAAGGTGCCACAGGATTCTTTGCTGCTTTTACAGATCCAGACTAACACGGCTACCCCTCTGATACTTGACATCTATACTTGGTGCTCTAGCACCAACAGAGACAGCATTGCACCATGGGAAGCTCTCCCACTGTGCAAATTGCCCCCTTCTCCCACTTCTCCCCCTTCTCCCACTATAAGATCTAGGAATAGATCACAGAGCATCCTAGGGTGGGATCACCACCCTCATGATACAATGTTCTCCATCCCATAATTCCAAGGGCTTCTGACTGTGTTCCATGACATTTTTCAACGGCCTCTGTAAACTTTGCACCTGCCATCTTTGCCTGAAAGCATGAATCCTGTGCTGCTCTCCAGTCTTGTGATGATCATTATGAAGACATCGTGGCTGATCCTGCAGTATTTCACGAGCTGCAAATCTGAACAGGAATCCATGCTGCCTACCATGCTGTGTGCCATGGAAAGAAAGAATTCAAGTTTGACGTTGGCATTCATGGAGCAGCTGCACAGAGTGGACTGTCACTGCTGGGTTCTGAAAATAAGCGCTGAGTGATGAGATTGGATTCTGATGCAGGTCTGGGATGGTGAGCAATGGCTGCAGAACTTTCAGATGGGCAAAGCCACCTTCCTTGAACTGTGTGCAGATCTTGCCCCTGCCACGCAGCACAGAACGAGAACTGCCCTTACAGTGGAAAAGTGAGTGGCAATCGCTGTGTAGACACTGGCAACTCCAGACTGCTACTGGTCAGTTCAAATCAGTTTGGAGCTGGGAAGTCCACTGTGGGGGTTGCAGTGATGCAAGTGTGCAGGGCCCGTTAATTGTCTCCTGCTACAAAGGACTGTGACTCTGGCAATGTGTGGAAAATAGTGGCTGGCTTTGTGGCTATGCGATTCCCTGACTGAAGTGGGGTGATAGCTGAACACATATTCCAATTTTGGCCCCAGACCATCTTGCAACAGAGTATATCAACAGAAAAGGTTACTTCTCTATGGTAGCTGATGGCTCACTGGGGTCATTTCACTGATATCAGTGCAGGGTAGTCATGGAAGATGCATACATCTTCAGGACACTGGTCTGTATAGAAAGCTATGTAGGGACTTTTTCTCCAGACCAAAAGCTTCCAACGGGGGATTTGGAAATGTCCATAGTGATCCTGGGAGACCCAGCCTACCAATTACTGCACCTCTTCCCCCCCCCTACATTGAAGCCAGGCACTAGAAACCTTGACAACAGCCAGGAGTGCCTCAACAACAGGCTCAGCAGGTACAGAATGACCACAGAATGTGCATTGGGCAGATTAAAAGCACGCTGGTGCTGCCTTTTTTGGCGGGTTAGACCATAGTCATAGCAGCCTGCTATGCTCTGCATAACATTTGTCAAGCCAAAGGGGAAAAGATTTCCCAGAGGTGGAGCATTGAGGTGGATCACCTGGCAGCTGCTTTTGAGCAGCCAGACACTGCGGCTGTTAGAGGGGCTCAACAGGGGGCTATTTGAATCAGGGAGGCTTTGAAACAGCACTTTGACAATGAGCTCCAGTAATGAGTCTTTCTATAATGAATTGAGCCAGGCACTGTTTACTTGCCACCTTGAATGACCCCTACAATGATTCCTGCCTGAGCGTTAATTATAGTCTGCAAATGTGGTGATTGCCTTTGTGTTTGAATTTCTGTTGCAACCACTGTGTGTAGGTCACAAATAAAGAATCACTGTTTTTGTGAGACTCAGTTTTTATTAAACAGTAATACACAGATTAACACGTTTTACCAGAGACATGACAGTGAGCAGCACTTGCTGATGTGAGACTCTCACAGGTGTATGTAAATCTAGCTGTCATTATGGAAAATATCCCTGGGGAGGAGTGCAAGGGGTACTGCAATGAGCCAGGAACACAAGATGAATGTGTCTGGGGAGCTTGGGGAAGGCAAGGAAGGCAATTCTGTATGAGCTGCAAGGGTGGGAGGGAGGTGTCAAGCATGCATGTGTTTTGCCTGCAGCACAGTCAGGGACCTCAGCATCTCCGTTTGGTCCTCCATGAGCTTTATTATCCACTCCTGATCATGTCTTCTCTCCCAGCCCTGTCTCCTTTCCTAGCTATCCATTTGTAGTCTCTAATTTATTGTCTCTCTCCACACTCTGTGCTCACTATTGGCTTGATCTGATAATTGCAGCAATTCCCAAAACATGTCCTCCTTACTCCTTGTTCACCTCCTTTTCTGATGGAGGTGCTCCGCCGGTGTGTAGGAGCTGGCCCCCAAGGGCACATCTGCAGAAGCAAAAGGAACAATACAAAGAGTCAGTATTGTGTGTGCACTCACAGTGAATCATAAGTTACATACACCTCTTTCTCACTTTCCCTTGTCAAGCACGCAGCACAGCCAGAGCACTAAACGTAGTGAGTTTAGTCTGGGGAGGGAGTGGTGCAGGATGAGACAGGTTCTGGGTGGTTTCAGAAGAGGATCAGCACAAATGCCTGGGGACACTATTCTGAATACTGGCACGATTTTTCACAGGCAGGGGCGATCGAAGCAGAAAGCACACTACAGAGGGTAACCGAAGATTCAAGGGTGCATCTCCTGCATGCGTGTGGCTTCAGACCAGGTCCCCATGCTGCTCACTTGTGTGCTGATTTAGTTCCTTCACATGTAATTGCTGATTGGCAGGGCAAAGTTTCCTACAATGGAGGAAGAAACAAAGCAGTTCTTCCACGGAACCTTCAGCAGAGGATTGCAGAGTATCTGCAGGAAAGTTTCCCAGAGATCTCTGTGAAGAATTCCTGCGAGACCTTGGTGTGCATTAACAAACTTTTCCACAGGGCCCCCACTGCATAGCAGCTCGGGGGAAAGCGAAGCAGATGCCAATAGTACTTAGTGTTGTTAATTTCGATCCCTTCTCCTATGTGCACCATGTAACAAAATAAAGGACACCTCTATCTCATGTAACTGTGCATTATAGAAGAAAAATGAGTACTTACCGGAGCTCCCTCTCCTGCTTCAGGCATGCCAGACATGAATTGCTGGGATTGGCTAGACCCCTCCAGAGTCAAAAAGAGGTCCTGGATCGCCACATCACCAGATGAGCCTGTCATCTGTCCCTCATCATCCTCCAACTCAACCTCCTTGTCTACCACTTCATCCTCAGAGTTGACTCTGCTGGCCACTGTCTCCAGTCCCCCCGAAGTATCCATGGGGCTCTTGGCAGTGGAGGCGGGGTCACTGCTGAGGATGATGTGAAGCTCCTTGTAGAAGTGGCATGTTTTTGGCACTGTATCAGAGCAACGGTTAGCCTCCCTTGCCTTCGGGTACACCTGCCTCAGCTCCTTTCTCTTAGTATGGCACTGCTGCGTGTCCCTTCTCATCCATGCCATGAGCAATCTGCTTGTAGATGTCAAAGTTCCTACAGCTGGATTGGAGCTACAACTGCACAGCCTCCTCTCCCCACAAACGCAACAGAACCAGCAACTTGTGTACTCCATGTGGGAGCCCATTTGCATGGTCAGCTGGGAAGATGCAATGTGAGTTGGCTATGCCAAGCAAACAGGAAGTGGAATTTCAAAAATTCCCAGGGCTTTAAAGGAAGAGAGGTGCATGCCTCTGAACCTGGATGCAGGGCAGCGGAGTAGAAACTGCTTGCCAGAGCAGTCATGATGGGCATTGCGGGACACCTCCTGGAGGCTTAGGGCAACATAAACAAACGCAGAGTCTACAGTGACAATGAGTCACTCTAACTTCATTGCAAAAAGCTCTATGCCATGCATTGAGATGGTTTTATTATGTTGATGTAGCAGGTGAGTTAAATCAGCAGGAGGAACTTTGCAGGGTGTACACCTGCACTGGTTTGTCAACAAAACCTGACTTTTGTCGACAAAACTGTGTAGATAAGGCCTTAGAGGGGACTGTAAGAGTGATCCAGTCTAACCCCTTGACAGAGTGCAGAATTTGTGTCATTAATGATTTAGAAGTATATATAAAATCACTGCTGATAAAATTTGCGGATAACACAAAGATTGTAAAAGTGACAAATAAGAATGAAGACAGGGCAGTCATACAGAGGGACCTGAAACCCTTGGTAATCTGGGCCCATTCAAACAATGTGCTTTTAATACAGAAAAAGGCAAGGCCAGGCATCTATGAACAAGGAGTGCAGGCCAGACATACACAATGGTCTGGGGTCCCTAAACCTGTAAATGCCAGAAGCTGGGAGTGGACAACAAGGGATGATCACTCAAAATTGCCCTGTTCTGTTCATTCTCTCTGAAGCATGTGGCACTGGCCCCTGTCAGGATACTGGGCTAGATGGACCATTAGGCTAACCAAGTATGGCCAGTCTTGTGAGCGTATCCTGGAAAGCAGGGACTCTTAAAGGTTTTATGAGTTATAGCGGGGAACTCAACATGAACACCCAATGCGATTCTGTGGCAGAAATGGCTAATGTGATCGTTGGATGCATAAAGAAGGGAATAGTGAGTAGGAGCAGAGAGGTGTTTTCACCTTCATATATAGCACTCGAAAGACTGACACGGGAACACTGTGCCCAGTTCTGGTATCCACTTTTTTAAAAGGTTGTCGAAAAATTGGAGAGGGTGCAGAAAAGAACTACAAATATGACGTGAGAGCTGGAGAAAATGCCTTGCAGTGAGAAAGGTGAAGGGCTTACTTTGTTTAGCAAAAAGACTAAGAGGTGACTTGACTACAGTTGCTTCACAGGGAGAAAATCCCCAGCACGAAAGGGTGCTTTAGCCCAGTAAAGAAAGTCAGAACAAAAATGTCTGAAGCAAGACAAATTCAAATGACAAATTAGGCCCAAATTTTAATGGTGAGGCTGATTAAGTATTGGAAGCAACTGACAAGGGAAGTGGTGGATTCTCCATCTCTGGGTGTCTTTAAATCTCAACTGGCCACGTTTCTGGAAGACACCTTAGCCAAAAAAGCTATTGGGCTCAATTTTGAGGTTCACTGGGTGAAAGTTAATGGTGTGCGCTATACAGGATGTCAAAGTAGATGATCCTATGGTACCTTCTGGCCTTAACCTCTATGGATAAGATGACACGTGAGGGCGTGAGGTACTGGAGAGGAAGAGCTTCCCTTGTGGTGGGAAGGTACCGGCCTGGGCTGCCAGGAGAATGGGTTGTCAGGGGGCTTGTTTCTGGTTTGGTGATGACATCGTGTGTCTCTCCAACCCTCCCATACTGGCAGAGATGGGGACACCTCCTAAATTCCCTCTAAGCTGCGCAGCCTGGCAGCAGCCCAGCAGGCTATCAAGTGCCACGCACTTCAGGTGTCTCTTCCCCCACTGCTACACTGTTCCTACCCTCAATCCCTGGCCAGCTGCTCCCAGGAGCCTCCTGCTTGCTGTTCAAAGCTGGGGGAAAGGGGGTCACTGATGTCAGGGTGTCCCCCTCCCCCAACTCTTGTATCCAATCTCCACAGAGTGTGCGGGGAACACACGACAGGGCTCAGGATGGAGGGAACTTGCTGGCAGCTGTTGCTGTGTCTCAACAAGCAGGGAACGGGCTTCAGACTGCTGAGCGCTGATCTACTTAAAAGGGCAGCGTACTTAAAGGGGCAGCATGTGTGAAGAAGTGGGGTTCTATTCATCTTGCTATGTTGTATGTGAGCCTATGTGAGTCTTACTGTTTTGCCTGAATGTTGTTTGCGCCTCAGTTTCCCTGTGTATTACACCAGAGATGGAAATAGGGATGTGTGACTTTTGCTGACACACTCAGGGGCAGGTGAGGCTGCTCCAGATGCCTGCATGGATGCTATGACAGTGCCCTTCATAACCTGAGACGCAGGAGGGGGATGTGACCAGGCCGGGAAGCGAGACAAACCAGGAGGAAGAGCAATGAGGGTGTCTGAGGTTGGGTTGCTGGAAGCTGGGTAGTCTGCTGTGGGGGACTGGAAGTGGGGGGCGTCCAGGGCGTCTGGCCCAGGGCTCCCCCAAGATAGAGTTGGCTGAAAGTCACAGATTTCTGTTCTACACTCTGTTCCTGTTGACTGATAAACCTTCCACTTTACACTGGCTGAGAGTCACATCTGACTGCAGAGTTGGGGTGCAGGACCCTCTGGCTTCCCCAGAAGCCATGCACGGGCGGACTCGCTGCAGGAAGTGCACGGTGGTCAGACCCAGGAAGGTGGAAGCTGTATAAGCTTCTTGCCCTGGCGACAGGGTGCTCAGAGAGAGGAGGCTCCCCCCAGAGTCCTGACTGGCCTCATAGGGAGTAGTTCCAGAGCATCGCCCCAGTAACTCCATGACAACTGGGGTAGCAGTAGGATAATCTGCACCCTGTGGACGGAGCATCCTGCAGTAAGTGACTGAGGAGCAGTAGAACGAAGGGGGATTAGCGAGAGACGAGCATGCTGAACGCTCTGAGAGGAGCAGTTACAGGAGGCGGAGGAGCCAGGGGCGGCTCTAGGGATTTTGCTGCCCCAAGCACGGCAGGCAGGCAGGCTGCCAAAGCAGTGGGACCAGCGGACCCTCCGCAGGCAAGCCACCGAAGGCAGCCTGCCTGCTTCCCTCGCAGCAACTGGCAGAGTGCCCCCCGCAGCTTGCCGCCCCAAGCATGTGCTTGCCGTGCTGGGGCCTGGAGCCAACTCTGGGAGGAGCCCACGGCTTAACCCCGAGAGTGGACCCCCGGGAAGAGCTGTCACACTGAAGGGTTTCCTCCAGGGATCATGAGAAGCTGAGAAAGCACAGGCCTGTGAGTTCCTGACAACTTGGGAACAGTGTGGAGATGGCCTATAACCATCTCCTTAAGAAGGACATTGTAGAGCTGTGCAGAGGGAGAGGGCTGTTCACTGGAAAGTTCACCAAGGCACAGCCAATTGCTCAGTTGGAGGAGAACGATTGCTCTAAGGTGCCGGTTCCTGACCCAGGTGGGGCCGCAAGAGAAGTTGGGAGCAGCCGGGCATTCATGAAATCAGTGTCCCTGACCAGCCGGAGGTCTCCACTGGGTTCCCCACCAGTGGATCTGAGACGGCTGGAATTGGAGCTGAGAATGAAGGAGTCAGAGGACCATAGGAGACAGGGAAGGCATGAGGCAGAACAGCAGGAGAGACAGCGGCAGCATGAACTGGCGATGGCTGAGCTGAGAGGCAGAAGGACCCATCCAGAGGTGAATGGGGATGGACCCCGGGGTGCCAATTCCACAGGGAACCTCGATACTAAATTGCTGCCACAGGTTAAGGAGGGGGGTGATATAGGTGCCTGTCTCACGGCTTTCAGGAGAGCTGGCAATTGGAACCAGGTTGGCCCTGCAGAAAGACTCCGGTGTCTAGCCCCCTTCCTGGACCCCAAGGCCATAGAGCTGTTTAGCCAGATGGGCAGGGTGGCAGACTGGCTCACTCCTGGTCCCTCCCAACATGTATGTCTGCATGATGTCTCCTGGGCTCAGGACCCTTGGACCCCCAGTGGGAGCAGAAGGTGGTGGTCAGTGGGGAGACCTGCCTGGGGTGGCGAGACCCTGGGACAGAGACAACTGTTGTCAGTCCCCGGGTGGTGCAGCCGTAGATGCTGAGGGGCTGTGGGACCTGGGTGAAGATCCCAGGTATGAAGCCCCTCTCCCTGCCTATGGCCCAGATCCCTGTGCAGACACAGGAGAGGTCTGGCTGGCTGGCTGGCAGTTGGGGTTCTCCAAGTTATCGGCTGGGAGATCCTGATGGGGGGTGACCGTGTCTCTTTTGGACAGAATTCAGGCCCAGCTCCTGTAATGGCCGAGGATTTGAATTTGAATTTGAATCCAGGGAACCAATCGACTGAGACTGAAGGAGTCAGTGTAAATGCAAATGAGCTGGCTGGCAGGGGGGAGGGGCTGCTGGGCTTAGGATACCTGCCCGTCTGCAACCAGAGCCCTGGGGCTGAGTGGGAGGGAGAGATGCTCTCTGCCCCCCTGCACACCGGGGAGGGGGCTCACGCTGGCTCTGATGCTGTGACCAGAGCAGAGAACTCACTGCCTGCCCCCACGAGGACAGCAGGGGAGAAGCTGAGCCTGGGGGAATCAGAGACTCCAGCTGAGTGTGGGCAGACACAGCCGGGGGGGACAGCTGCCAACCAGGGCTGCCTTGTCCAGCGGTGCAAGAGGCCTCAGGAAAGGGGGAAGCAGATAAAAGGGTGCTGCTGGTGAAAGAGACACCTGGTCAGAGGGTGGCTAAGGCCCAGAGGTGGACTCTTCACCAGGAGAGCATGACTCCCTGCGCTCCTGTCTGGAGGGCTGTGACCGTAGGCAGTGAGAGAGAAATGGTTTCACTCCCCTCTCCAGCTGCTGAATTCAAAACTGAGCTACAGGAAGATCCCTCCTTAGAGAAGCTGAGGGACCTGGCTGGCCTCAATGTGGCAGAGACCATCGGGGAAGGCTGCAGGGACAGATTCCTGCGGGAGAAGGGATCCCTGTACCAGGAATGGGCTTCCTCAGGGGAAGTGGAACCATGGGGGAGCTGGGGGCAGTTGGTGGTCCCCCAGAAGTACCACCGCAGCTATTGTACCTGGCCCACGATGTCCCTCGCAGGGTACCAGGGAATCCGGCGCACCAAGCAGAGGCTGCTACAGAACTTTTACTGACCTGGGGTCTTTACTACAGTCCAACAGTATTGCCGATCTTGTGACCCCTGTCAGAGGGTAGGTAAGGCCGGGGCCAAGGGGAAAGCAGCCTTGAGACACCTGCCTGTCATAGAGGAGCCTTTTCAGAAGGTCCCCTGGAGGTCCTTACAGACCAGGGGTCCAATTTCTTGTCAACCCTGCTCCAGCATTTGAGAGACAAGTGTGAGGTCCAGCACACTTGAGCCTCGGCATATCACCCTCAGTCTAACGGGCTGGTGGAGAGGTTTAATGGGACCCTGAAGATGATGCTGAAGACTTTCATGGACCAGCATCTGCAGGACAGGGACAAGTATTTACCCACCTGCTGGTCGCGTACAGGGAAGTGCCCCAGAAATCCATGGGGTTCTCTCCTTTGCAGTTGAAAGGAGATGCTGAATGCTCCAAGGTCAGACCCAGGAAAGTCGAAGCTGTGTAAGTGTCTTGCCCTGGAGACAGTGCGCTCAGAGAAAGGAGGCTCCCCCAGAATCCTGACTGGCCTCATACGGAGTAGTTCCAGAGCATCGCCCCGGTAACTCTACGACATACATACACAATGTGTCTCTGTCATACACACAGTCTGTCACACACACAGTCTCTCTCTCTCTCTCACACACACACTTTCACACTCATCTCCCAACACATACTTATATTATTATTATTATTGTTAGTTGATATTTCTTTCAAAAGTGTGTTGTTTTAGTTTTTTGACTGGTCGATGCATTTCACAATTTTTATTTCTCTTATATGCTTAAATGTAATACTTTGAGTAGTGAGTTCTAAAATGCCTAACCTGTCCTACTGGAGTGATTATCCCTATGGTAACTTTTAAAAAAATATATTATATCTAGGCTTTTTGTTTCTACTGGTGGTGCAGATCCACACATTACCTCAATATGATGCACATAACAAAATTCATTCCGCACATGGATGAAAAAAAATTATATATAGAGAGAGAACACTGGACACCTCCTGCCCCTACTTACAAGTCCCTGAATCCAGTGCAGACTCAAGGCATCTAGTTCATTCCTGAGCGAGCGAGTCAGTAGAAATGCAGCCCAGGGGCTCTGACTCTGAGTGAAGGTGTCCAGGGTGTGTTTTCAGATTCCATCGTCTATTTGCCTGTGTCCCTCATAGCTAAAAAGGGTCCAAGTCCTCATGCTTTTTCCACAGACCTTTTAAAAGAAAGAACGCCGATCCTTTCTGCCCATTTCACTACAAATCTTGCTCAGGTCCCTCCTTCTTCATCCTATCACTGCAAGTTCCCTAACATCCACACTGCCCTGCTCCAGTTCCACCCCAAGAGCTGATGCAGACACCACCGTCCTTGCCTCTTGTCCTAACCCTGTCTCCCCCTTTTCAGAATTTGCCTCCCTTCCCCCCACAGCACGGACTTTAAGCTTTGCACCCAACCCCACACCCCACCTCCCACCGCTCTACAAAAGTGCCATGTAACTGCCCCATATTGGGCCCTTGTTCCTTGTCACTTCACACCCTACCCTCCAATCCATGATGCCAACCTTAAGTCTCCCGTCACCTGTGTTCACACAAACATCTTCATGCTTTCTCCACACTGACCCTATGCATGGAACGCCCGTCCCACAGCTGAACCACGAGTCCACCACCCCCTCCTCATTCAAGTCCCTCCTGGAGACTCACTTCTGCTGTGACACGGACATGAACTCAGCCAGCTCAGACAGCCATTAGCCAAGAAAACTAAAGAACTCCGCCCCACCCTTTCATGCCATGCCCCTGTCTATGCTGAGTGCTTCTGATTGTCATTCTGCCACCCCACCTACTGTTGTTTTAGCCAACTGCAGCATCATGTCCACCTCAGCATGTTCTCTCCTCAGGGCAGGGCTAGTTGGTCTGATTTCACACTTTCTCTGAGCACCTCATTGTCTCTTGTTTGGAAGGGGAAGGCGGGGGGGGGGGTTGGGCGGAAAAAATAAGCAGCAGTGAATTTACCCTTTTTTGTAGAAAAAGTGTATTTTTGTGAAAATAGATTTTATTATAATAAATTTTGATTTTAAATACAAACATACTGTACCACCAACACCCATGGCTGTGGCCTGAGTATCATTGAAATACCAAACGTAGCTGCTTTGCTCAAAACAAATACCCACCTGAAACATGCAAAGGAATGAACGCTGCCATTAAAGGATAGACCCATGTATTACAAAACTCTCCTTGGCTATAGAAAGAGATCCATTCTCAATGTCTCTTATGAAAATAGCTGCAAACTCGCTGGCGGGGTTTTGCTCCCAGCTCCGCTCTCCAGACACACACACAGTCAGGATCACACAAACATCCAAATGATCCAGTCAAGAGTTAAATAAGCAGATAGGTCAAATAAGGCGGGATCCCCGGCTGACTGCAATGACCATGCACCAACCAAACGCCAGGAATGTTAGTCCAGCAGACTCCTGCTAACCCTGCCAGCAGCCCTGCGGAGATGCAAAGCTATTTAATGTATCCCCTGTGCAAAACGCTTTGGGGCACTGACTCCATGGCCGTTGGAACCGGGGGGGTTGGAGGGACTAGTGCCCTTCCACTGGAAACAGTGGTGGTGCCACCCCGTGTAAACTCGTGCATGCCAGGGGGAGGGGGAGGCAGAGGTGAAAGTGGGACCCAGAGGGGCAGGACTGGGCCTGGAAGCCAGCAGATGCCCCCAGTACCCTCCATCCCAGCCTGGAGATGGCTGACCTGCCCCTTCCTTGCCAAGTGTCAGTACCATCCCCTACTCCCCTTCCTATCGCTGTCTGTCCCTCCCCCAATTTTCCAGAAGCTTCTGCCCTCCCCTCAATCTATTCCTTCCTTCTTGGTGAACTGTCGCAGTGCAGCACGGCTGAGACAGACAGGATGCTCCTAGGCACAGCTGCATATTTACAGGTTTACAGTACAAATGTCTAACTCATCAGCCCAGAGGCAGCAAAAGGGATCGACAGGGAGAGAATCAAGCGCAAACACATTTCAGGGAGCGGAGGAGTCGCCAACAGCCTAATCTGAACGGAAGAGAGAAATGCCAGGGCACACTAGTCAACGGCGTCTCAGTCTTACAACAAAGGAGTGCTGCCGACGGGGTCGGGCCTCAGCGGGAAGAGCCGGTTAGCAAAATTACAGCCAGAATATCGTCTTTGAAATTCAAATATTTACAAGGAGTTGGTGCTGTTCACAGCTGGTTGGATCTGGGCACATTACTGCAAAGTATCTGCACCCCAGTTCCCAGGCCTCTTTCTGAGGTACCTGCACCCGTTCCCAGGCCCCTTTCCGAGGTACCTGCACCCCACTCCCAGGCCCCTTTCCGAGGTACCTGCACCTCAGCTCTCAGGCCCCTTTCCGAGGTACCTGCGCCCGACTCCCAGGCCCCTTTCCGAGGTACCTGCGCCCCAGCTCCCAGGCCCCTTTCAGCACTGCCCCCGTTGCAGCAGCACTACCTCTGCCCAGACATGCGTTATACTGAGCGTGCAGTCCCACAGCGGCAGGACTCTATGTGATGATGAGGTGAAGGAGGCCTAAGGTTGGAGCCATTTCAAGTCTTCAATAATCAAAGTTCACCTTCCCTTCTTCCAATACTCTGCGGTGGTTAGTTTGCTGCAGAGGACTTGTCCGAAATCTCCCTGTCTGGGCTCCGCAGAGAGGCCTACGGAGAGCAGCAACATCCTTTTCTAGTTCTTCTTACTGGGCCCTAGTTTCTTTAAGAGCTTTTTCCCCTTGCAGAAGAAGCTTCTTTTCTTTTTACTCTGAGTGGACAGGTCACTTGATTCAAGAGTCTCTAGTGATGCCTGGTCTGGACTTGGGTCACAGATGAGAGTGCAGGAAGGTGGCACTTCAGGAATGTTAGGCCAGGGGTCCTTCTGTTCAGCAGGCCCATCTAAATTCAGCTAGACAGGAAAAGAGTGAACAAAAGAGTGAGAAGAGTTTAGACTCGAGCAGTGACACCATTGCCACAGAAAGGCCGTACGATGAGAGAAAACCCTGACAGCCCATGTCCAGAGCTGGTCATCTCTTCCGGCAAAGACCACCTCCCCAGCAAATTCAGCCGGCCCATTTCAAGTGGCTTTAAAATGCTCCCCAGCACCGACCAAGACCATGCATGGGATCAGGTTTTGCACAGCCCTTGGTAAATTCTGGGCTACACAATGAGAGAAGGCCACAGGCTCCGAAGTGTTGGAGACAATGCAGCCATCTGCCTTTGGGTGACAGCAACAGAGGGTTGTGGGTGGCACCCTAAAGATACCACAGTAGGCTGCTTGAGGGGGTCAGCCTGTGGGCTACCCACTAAATATTCAGGCCACAGGGTGTGCCACTAAGCCTCTCCTCAAACTGGGGAGCCCAGGGCCTGATGGGGAGGGATGTATGTGGGGCCTGTGCAGGGACAAATTGCTTGGCCAAGCATGTGCGATAGCTAGAACTCTCCCATAACAGCAGCTGCTGGGCCAAACCTGAGCTCTGAGCCTTTTCAGGGTCCCTCAGCACCAATCCCAGCTCAACCATGGCCAATAGTAACTATGGGAAGCAGCGTATGACCTGATGGGCAGGGAGGAGTTAATCATAGACCTGGACATAGAGGGGAACCTTGGAGCAAGTGACCATAAAGCAACTGAATTTCCAGCAGCAAAGAAGAGGCAATCAGCCAGCAATCACAAAGAGGCGCTCGACTTCATCCAAGCAAATAGTGTGTGTAGCACACAGCACAATGGGGCTCAGCCTTCTGGGCATTACTGCAATGTACAGCATCATAGCAAACATTGGGGGCAATCCTGGCTCCTGGAGCCTCTCCCTTAAGAAAGAGTAGGGCCCT
This sequence comes from Gopherus flavomarginatus, assembly GCF_025201925.1. Lineage (NCBI taxonomy): Eukaryota > Metazoa > Chordata > Testudines > Testudinidae > Gopherus > Gopherus flavomarginatus. Next base: position 3,027,557 of record NC_066635.1, on the reverse strand, counting down.
TTACAGGCCGAGATTCCCCTCCCTTCAAGCAGGAAACGCCAGTCCTTCATGCAAAGTCAAATTATGGAGGTAACATTTCAAAAGCACTTCCATGTCTTGGCAGCCGGTGTCTCTGTCAGTCATGGACTCCAAAACCCGGACGGGTTTTTGACAATGGGATATGGGCTCCTAAGTCACTCTGCTCTAGGATCACAAAAGTACGAAGTCCCAGATTTAGGCTCCAGTCTGATTTGCAAAACTCCCATTGACCCTGTATGTGCCTAAACTCACTTGGCGACTCTGTTTCTGAAGTAAAACGTTCCCTCAGTGCCTAGATTTCTGCTCTCAGCATACACGCTGCTGCCTGCCACTCGCTATTCGGCTGCCTAAATTACATGCAGAACTCGGCGTGTGCTTAGAGGGGGCCTAGCAGATCAGCCCCTCATGGGAGTTCACACAAACCAGTGGGATGGGGAAAGGGGAGGCCCCCACAGATATTAGCCTAGTGGTTCAGGTACTCATCTGGGCTGCGGAAAACCTCCAGTTCAGGGCCTCACCCTCCACCTGATGAGGAGGGATTTGAATCAGAATCTGCTACCTCTCACACTAGTGCTCTAACCACTGGGCTCTGGGACACTCTGATGGGGGGAGGGGTGGCCTCCCTCCTTCTCGTTGAAATGGTTTCACTCTGGCTCTATAATTAAAGAGCAATTGGAGCAGTGGAAGTGGACCCTGGTCTCCCACATCCTGAGGGCGCGCACTAATCACAAGGCTAGAGTCAGTCTCATGTGTGTGCCTGCTCTCTCTCGCCCCAAGGATTCTAATGACTGAATTCACAGTGGAGCAGCTTCAGCAGAAGTGGCTGTGGGGCCCCCACATCAGAATATCCCAAAGTTTAGAGTTCGATCACTCCCCTCAGTGGTAACAAAGCCCAGTTTAAATCCCTTCTCCTTCTCAGGGGCTCTCCCAAATCCCAGGGGAGTAGCTGAACCACTGGGCTAAACATTATGAGAGGTCGTCCTTTCCCTGCCCCCACCAAGCTTCCTGCAAAAATCACCTTAGGTGCTTAACTCCCAAGTGGGGTCCCAGCTGAGAATCACTAGCAGAGACAGGTGCCTGTCTCCAGGAGAGGGAAGGGCACCGCACACACCTCTCTCACAGCATCTCCCACTGGCTAGCATAGGCAGTTCCCTGCCTAGCATGCTGCCTTCTGTGAAGCGCGATCTGAGTATGTCCACACAGCAACACAAGCCCAGCGGCAATGGGACTTGTGTTAGCAGACCTGGGTTTGAGACCCCAGAGCTCAAGTGGCTACACTGATTGCCAACCCTAGGTCTTTAACCTGGATGTGAAATCGGGGCTCTGGCATCCACACTGCAACATGCAGATCTGAGACCAACCAGCAGCATCCGACTTTCTAGCACCCGCCCAAAATGTGGCCGCTCTGGATCTTTGTTGATGGTACCCCGTGGGAAAACTTGACTGTCTACCCTGCATGTTCCAGGAAGTTGGAACCACTTACCAACACATTCTGCCCAACTGTCATTTTCGTCTGTGCAGTCCCAGTAACACGGAGGTGCTGTTTGAAGAACTTTTCTCACTTGCACTTTCACTCTAGTTTCAAGAAACATGCACAGCTTCGGTGAGACACTGGTGGATATTTCAGTGGTGTTTTCTGACCCATTGAAGGCACCGGACAGAGTTAATGATGGAGGAGGAGGAGGAGGACACAGACATGGAAGTCTCAAACTAGCTGCTGTTGCTTATAACACTCAGTACATCCACTGATATTTCTTGTACAGACTGGCACTTCTGGAGCAGGGCCACAAGGACAGACTGGTGGGACCACATTGTCTTGCAGACCTGGGACGACCAGCAGTGGGTTCAGAACTTCTGCATGAAGGAAGCTACTTTTCTAGTGTTCTTTGAGCAGCTTGCCCCGGCTCTACAGTGTGAAGACACATACATAAGGGCGGCCATGGTGGTCCAGAAGCAGGTTGCTGGAAGCTGGTTACCCCAGACTGCTACAGGTCCATTGCAAACCCATTTGGGGTTGGAAAGTTGACTGTGGGTAAAGTGGTGGTGGAGGTATATGAGGCACTCAGACGTGTGGTTTACCACTAGGTGGCAGGCAGTAAAGATGTTCCTGACATAGCTGCTGCCTTTGAGAGAATGTGGTTTCCAAACTGTGCTGGGGCTGCTGATGGGACTTGTGTGCTCATAGTTTGGCCTCTTTCAAGGAGCTCACGAGTACATGAACCGCAGAGGTTCTACTCCACTGTTCTACAGGCCTGGGGTGGACCACAGAGGGCAAGTTATGAGTGTCACCATAGGCTGCACCGGGAAAGATCATGATGCCAGTGTGTTTCGCTGATTGGGAGTCCACATTCATGGACAGGCTGGGACACTATTCCCACCAAACGACATTGTCATGAAGGAAGTTGCTGTCCCCACCGGTACTCCGGGGGACCCCGTGTACCCACTTTTGCCTTGGCTTATGAATTCCCACTCTGATCTTTGTGAAGCCACAGGGGAGCCATTTCCCCTGAATGGGCCCAGGACAGCGAGGGGCTGCTGAATCAGGATGCTCATCCACAAAGTGCAGCTCTCACAGCTGGAGCTGGATGTACTGGGCACCAGAAGGCAGGGATGCTTTGTGCTCCCACACCGTGGGCTTGCCTGGCCCAAAGGAAGAGGGGGAATGGTACCTGTATGAATGTTGAGTGTGTGTGTGTGTGTGGGAAGGATTCATTGCTTGTGGAGGGTTTCAGAGCTGGGGGAGCTGACTGCCATGCAATGTACTTATGAATGATCTCACTGAATAGCAAATGGAAGTAGGGGTGGGGAGTTGATGTAAGGCAGCGTTTTTCAAAGTTCGGGTCATCACCCAGTACTGGGTCGCAGCATGTCAGGCACTGGGTTGCTCTGGTCAGCACCGCAGACTGGGATGTTAAAAGTCCCGTTGGCGGTGCTGCCCAGCTATGGCAGGCTAGTGCCGACCTGTTCTGACATTGCGCTGCGTCCCGGAAGCAGACAGCAGGTCCAGCTCCTAGGCAGGGGGGCCACGGGGTTCCGCATGCTACCCCTGCCCCAAGCACCAGCTCCGCACTCCCTTTGGCCGGGAACTGGCCAATGGGATCTGGGGGGGGGGCGGTGCCTGTGGGTGAGAGCTGCGCTGAGCCACTTCCACGCCTCTGCCTAGGAGCCGGACCTGCTGCTGGATGTTTCAGGTGCAGTGCAGTCCATGGTGCCAGGACAGGCAGGAAGCCTGCTGACTGGGGGCTGCTGGAGGTAAGTCCATGCTCAAACCCCATGCCTTGATCCCCTACCCCAGCCCTGAGCCCCCCACAAACCCTGAGCCTCTTCCTGTACCCCAAACCCCTCATCCCTAGCCCCACCTCAGAGCCTGCACCCCCAGTCAAGAGCCCTGACCCCCTCATGCACCCCAACTCACAGCCCCCTCTCATACCCTGAACCCCTCATTCTCAGCCTCACCCCACAGCCTTCACCTCACCTCAACTCTCTGATCCAGCCCTGAGCCCCTCCCACACCCCAAACACCTCATCCCCACCTCCGTTGGGTCGTGGGCATCAACAATTTTCTTCAACTGGGTCCCCAGAAAAAGTTTGAAAACCATTGATGCAAGGTGACTGATGCAGCTAACTGTACTGACAACGAATGTTTGGCAATTGTCCCTGGTCATGTGTTACCTTTATGATGTGAAATACACACAGTGTGGTGTGATGTGATGCAGTGATAGCAATAAACTTTCTTAATAAAAAGCTTTACTTATAAACATGGCCCAGCTGCCATTAGCACATCAAAACACCAGCAACAACAAAACCTTTACAAAAGAGAACAAAGTGCATGAACAAATGCAAACGGTGAAACCATGTTCAGGACAGAAACCCATGACCATTGCATATCCCCTGGCTCTCCATACTCCCTTCCCTTCCTTCCACAAGTGCTGCACACTTGAATCCTAGAATCTCAGGGTTGGAAGGGACCACAGGAGGTATCTAGTCCCACCCCCTGCTCAAAGCAGGACCAATCCCCAGACAGATTTTTACCCCAGTCTCCTAAATGGCCTCCTCAAGGATTGACCTCACAACCCTGGGTTTAGCAGGCCAATGCTCAAACCACTGAGCTCTCCCTCCCCCCAGCTTGGCGTGGGGGAGGAGTGGGAGAGGCATCCACAGACAATATGGAGGGCTGCATGTGCCACAGTTGCCCTGGCCTGCCGCTCACTGGGCCCAATCGCATGGGCCACCCAGCCATGGTGTTGTCCAAGCTGTTTCTGGACTGCTGCACGGGAACAGCCAAGGGGACTCAGGCCTTGGTGTAGGGGATGAAGTAGGAGCCTGTTAGAACTTTTTGAGTGGCTGCTGTTGCTTTCTGCTGAGCTCTGTCCTCCCTTAGCTGCCGTTTATGGTCCAGGGACTACAAAGAAAGTGCCCGTTCCTAAGCTGAAAACCAGTCCTCAAAGGCAGCCTGAGCCTTTCCCCTTGCCTCTCGCCACACCTTTCTTCTAGCCGCAAGTCCCTCTGCCCTTGGTGCTGGACCTGCTTGTGGGCCCTGTCCAGAACTTCAGCCATCAGTTCATCACGGAACTGATCAGTTCATCACTCTTGCAACGGTCTTTGGAGGTACGTTGGTCCAGGCTTCTCCTGCCCTGTGGGCGAACTGTGGAGGTGCTGCAGTCAGTAGGGGGCGAGGGGCCTGGCAGAGGACCAGACACTGAGGGTTTTCTGCTCACATGCAGGAGCACTGGAAGAATCCATGTGGAATTTCAGAACATAAAATGTTACTTTTCCAAACTGAACTTCAGTATATTACGAGAGGGATGCTACAGACCACAGAGGCTCCCTGAACACAGCCTGGCTAATCGCCGCAAAGATGTCCAGAGACAATGACAAGTTAAAAATTACAGCTGCTTTTTTCCCCCCTTAAAATTGCAGAACAACTTGAGTTAGCGGGGGAGGTCGGTGGCCATACACTGCACAAGGTTTTCCTGTCATTTCTGGCATTCTGCATTTTGGAGGACGGAACAGTTCTTATGGTGCCTGATTGGCAAAGAGAGGTGTTACTCCAAGCTGCCAATGGGAATCCTGCAGTGTGTGCCACTGACGTATTTAAATGTGCAGTGACTGAACAGCACATCTACGAGTGCAGTGGGCTGGTCAGCTACTGAGGTGGCCTGGGAAAATACAACCTTCTCTATGACTACCTGCTTCATGAGGGAATCAACAGGATGCTGCATTAGCTTCCACGCAGCTTAGCCTGTTATGGATCCATGCAAGCACACAGAATGCCATGGCCATCCCCGTCCCTGGAGAAAACTTCAAATCCCAGTTGTATTTGGGACAAATGATTTCAGCACCCATGGACTGCATGGACTCCCTCAAACTGAAATGGACTAGATTTGTAAATAGAATACGTTTCCACACTCCTCCTCTTCGCAATTTTCAAGTGGTTCATTACACCCGAGTGGTTCCAGAGCAGCGTGCTTACAGGGGTAGCAACGTAAGGTTATTATTTTCTACAAACAGGAAAGCACTAGCAAAACCGTGCCCCTTTCCAGTAGAAATTCACTTTTCAAGGTATTTTTTACTGTCTGCACTGTGTGATTACCATTTTTAATTCCACATGGCGGGGCAGGGCGAGGGTTGCTGGGGACACCAAGGTGCTGACATACAGTCTGCCATTAGCGGATACACACTGATAGCCAGGGCTAGTGATAACTCTTGCATTAGTTCATAGAACAGAAATTTTCTCCCATTCCTATGTTAATAGACATTAACATGGAGCCAGAAACTTACCAGGCTCCAGGACGGCTTCTGCCTTTTCTGCTTCAGTTGCAGGTGCCACAATGGTTCCTTCTGTGGCATCAAAAAGCTCCTCTGAGTATAGCCCAGGTTGTATTGCAGCTGCTTTTGCTCCAAAGCCTCCTCTGGGGCCAGTGTCAGCTTTGGTGGCCTCACTTGCTGCCTGCCACTGGCTGCCCTCAGCTCCCAGGCTGGCTCCATGCCACGCGCAGTGCCCAGCACCCAGTTAAATGCCTCATAAAATGATGTCAGCGAGATGCCCATGGTGCTGTTCTGGTCCCTGGTTTCCCTGTACTCAGTCCTGAGCTGTGTAGTCTGCTCCCTGCCCTGGTCACTGGCCAGTAAATTTGCCAGCTTCTTCACTATTTGCCGCCATGCAGGGTCATTCCTGGTACATCTCCTAAATCCACTGCTTTGCTGGCCCCACAGCAGAGATTTCCCAAATCTAGCCATGCTCCCAAAAGCAGCGCGCTCTGCAAAGGACTGCTTCTGGTCAGTGTCCATTTCAAACGCAGAAGGCTCTCTGAAGGTATATTTGGAGCGTGGCGGTCAGAATAAAATGGAATGGTTAAATTCTGATTTCCTGAGCTGCTGTAATACAACAAGGGGGAGTTGCTTCCATTTCCCTGGAGTCAACTGGTAATTCTTGGGAGAGAGAAAACAAAGGAAGTTGGCCTGTAGGATTATGGAATACTCTTGGCAGACTCCCAGAACCCAAGTCTGGGGTGGCTGCATCTACACTGCAGAATGATGGGGCTTGAACCCTAGGTCCTAGCTTGACTCAAGTTTGAACCCTCCACCCTCTCAGGGTCCTAGGATCCTGGGTCTGAGCCCAAGACATTTGTGTCTAGATGGAAGGGGGGCTTGGGCTCAACTCTGAGTCCAAGCCCGGGGTTATGCTGCAGTGTAGACATACCCTAAGGCAGTGGTTCTCAATCTTTCCAGACTACTGTACCCCTTTCAGGAGTCTGGTTTGTCTTGTGTACCCCAACTTTCACCTCACTTAAAACCTACTTGCTTACAAAATCGTGAAGCTTTCCAGCTCAGCCATGACCTTAGCCATCCTGGGCTGCTAATACATTGTGGACCCTAGCACAACAAAACAGTCTTTGCCCTCCTCTGCCCTTTCTATGACTCCTGAATGGGTATTGAACATTAACACCGACTTGTCAGGTCTGAGAATCATCCTTCCAACTTCCAATTGTACTCACTACAGAATAATCACCCAAAGAGTAGCTGCAGGCAGGGGCAGAGAGGTGGGTTAATCACCAGCATGCTGTTCTGAAACAGCATCCCAAGAAGCTCTGGTCAGGAAAGCTTAGCTACTCAGGACAGCCCCAAGTCTGAGTTTAGGTTCTATAGGAGTCAATGGGAGTTAAGCACAGGCACAAGTGGTTTCATGAATCAGGGTCTGGAAGTGTCTAGCTAACAGAATCAGACTCTCAGGGTTGGAAGGGACCTCAGGAGGTATCTAGTCCAACCCCCTGCTCAAAGCAGGATCAATCCCCAACTAAATCATCCTGCTCTGCCTGGGAAGAGTATGAGTCAGTGATCTAGACAGCATGATGTTCTGCCTAGGGAGGGGTATTAGCAAAGAGCACAGAGGCTGTCTCTGGAGACAAGCAGAAGAAATGCAACTAGAAGGCTGTGTGAGTGTAATGCTGTTGTCTTGTGTCACTTGGGGACTTGGGCATGGGAATACTTTGCTACCAGGAGCTTGTTACAAAAAAAACTCAGCTGCTGCATAAAAGCAGAAATGGAGGCTCATATGGCTGGCAGTCTGGAGCCTGTTTCCTGTGTCGAAATAACAGACTTAGCATCCCTGCATCACCCCACGGCTGAACTGCTCCATGCCATTAACACAGTTAACAGGAAAGGCAGGTTGTCCATGGTCTCTTCTTCTTTAGAGTTAAATTCACCTCTAGTTCATTCATTTCTAAGAAGAACAAATTATAAGGTGAGCTGAAACACAACTTCTAGGGAGTAAGATCTCCTGAACATCTTGTGGGGTGGGGTGTGTTACATGGAAAGAAGTCATTGTTTAGGAGAGGGTGTGACAAAAGTGGAATCAGTATTCTCGAGAAAGAGCTAAATGAACCTTTTAGAGAAATCTGGTTTGGTACTGATGCAAAATGCATATCTGCTCCCAAATCCAATGAGTTAACAGCAAGCACAGTGACTACAACATTGCTTTCCAGCATCCCAGATAACCAGGGGCTTGTTGCTGTTCACGGATTTCATAGATTTTAAGGCCACAAGGGACCATTATATTAATGTAGTGTGACCTCCTGCATAACACAAGCCAGAGAACATCTCCCGGTCAAGCCCAACACGTTTGGCTGAGCTACAGTATACTTTTTAGAAAAACAGTCAGTCTTCATGTAAAGACTCCAAATGATGGGCAATCCACCACATCCCTGGGTAACATGTCCTAATTGTTCACTGCTCTCAATGTAAACAATTGGCATCTTATTCCCAACCTGAATTTCTCTAACCTCAGCTTCCAACCATTAGATCTTGTTCTGCTCTTGGTGACATACGTCCAACGAAGTGGGTATTAACCCATGAAAGCTCATGCTCCAAAATGTCTGTTAGTCTATAAGGTGCCACAGGACTCTTTGCTGCTTGTTCTGCCCTTGTCCATTAAATTATAAAATAAAGACCTTATACTTCTGGAACTCTTCTCGCCATACAGGGCTGATAGACAATTGGTTATAACAACAGTATTATTGTACTATATTTGAATAAATCAATTCAAATATCAAATCTCCATCAGTTAGGACATGACTAACTGTCTTTGTGGTCACACATCCTTCTGATTGCCATCTCTGGTGAATCTCTCTCTCTCTCTCTCTCACACACACACACACACACACACACACGCACACCCCTCTCCTCTCCTCTAAATTACATAGAGGCAGTGCACTCAACTGGTACGTAACAAATGGAAATTCAGTTCTGGATATTTCTCCAAGAAAAGAAACGAAGAAAAATTACTCTGGAAAGATCTTGATAAACAGTGTTAGTGTTGAAAAAACGAACAATCATGTTAGTCTTTTCTCTTCTCTGTTACTCATGAGTCTTTTCTGAAATGATAAATCAAATGTTAGAAATCAAAAACACAGTAAAGCTGCTCCCCCTGCACCCTTCAAATGGTGGAGTGCAGGAAGTCACACCCCACAGCTGCTTGGATGCAATCCTTTCTGCGACTGCTGTCAAACAGAACAATTATCCACCTGGGTTAATTTTAGGGACTAGCACCACTCTATTTAGTCAATTTGCTAGTCTTTGGATTGTTTACGGGAGCCCCAGGGAACATAGTGAGGAGGCATATGAGAAAACTGAGCAAAGGAAAATGCAGGCTGAATATGGGAAACTATTGCATGCAGGCTGAGGTAGGAGCCCCATCACACGGGACAGCTACACCCAGTCTGGATAAAGCACCATAAACTACTGTGCAGAGAAGAACCTTGCCCTAGCTGGGGTCTGCCTGAAGGACAAAGCAGGCCCCTTCTATCCCTTATTTCTAAGAAACCAGCATCATACCACAGTCCCCAAAACCACCAGATAATTGTTCCAAACAACTGTACTTCACAGCACGGCTTCTCTTTGGTAATGAGCCTCATGCAGCCAGCCCCTCTGCAGCAGGGGAAGGAGAGAAGTCTGGCTGCAGGGCAGGCAAAGGATTAAGGAGACCTTCTCCCATACACTTACATGGTTGCTCTCTCTCTATGTATCATTCTTATCTATCACTGGACTCTTCTTTTCCTCATTCTCTGAAGAATATAACCGCCAGGGTTGCATAATATGGGCAGAAATAAATAGATGAAATCAATTAGAATGGAATACTTTCTAAAGGTGCTTTACAAACCTCAGTCTTTGACAGAATCGGCATATTACTGATGCAAAGTACACCCATAAGACCAATTCCTTGATAACAACAACTAATCATTGACGTTACCATGGGATTTTCACTGTCGCATCCAGTTTTCACCTGCTCAGGACTTCTCAGGGAGTTTCCCTTTGAGGATGAGTTTTCAGTGCTTAGTTTTCGTCCAGAAGTGACATTTGTTTGAAAGTTTAAGCAAAATCCCTTCATCTCTTTCAGTTATTGGACAGTTAAAAATATCCCCCATGTCTGCAGAATTGTACTAATTGTTTAGTCACCAATGATCCACATAACTCAGCCTCCATCCTCCTTCCTTTGTCTGGAAATTATCCTCACTGAGGGGCTGGGACCCTGCTTGGTGTGGGGGGAGGAGGGGGAGTTTAATCCAGAAAGTTATAAGCAATTGGAAAATCACTTCTGAATGAGCCCCTGCTAAGATCTGAGTAGGGCCAGCTTTGTTGTAACATCACGTTGTCCAGTGACCCTGCCCAAGAGGGCAGAATGGCTCAGAGGCTGCAGCTAGGCAATCTGGCAGGAGGAATCTCATCCCTAATCTTCCAAAAGAGTCCAATCATGCTTTCTCGCTGCTGCTACCTCTCTGTTGCTTTTTCAGCTCTGCTGACCCAGTTTTGCAGGAAACGGTCCCCAGCTGAATCAAGGTGGCAGGAAATGTGAGAATTTCACTCTCCCCAGCAACCAATCCCTCTCCCTGGTCAGGTCCAGCCTCAGCAAATAGGCTGTGTTTAAAGCCATGCCAGCTAACACTCTTTAACCAACACGAGAGTAGGCCTGTAAAAATATGCTAGCTGGTTATGGTCAATCCTGTTCCCCCAGATGTAGTTTGGTTGATGTCAATGACTCTATATTAATTCACAACGGGTGAGGATTGAGCCCTATACCATGGCGAGGGAGGGGGGCAAGGGGAGGCTATACTATGTAATAGGAGTAAGAATGCAGCTCAAGGGTCCTGGAATGAGGCTTTATTACTATATTTCTTCTGCTAATTTAGGAGTGTGTGTAAAAACTTCACTTCCAGGAGCCTCCCAGTAGTGCCCTTTCAATCCGATACCACGCTGTTTTGCAACGGACACAACCGTCAGGACATACAAATTCTGAGTTTAGTGAGAGGTGGGCACTCTGCAGAGACAATGCTAAGGGAACACTAGGGTAGTGAGACAAACCCTGTCGCCTAACACTTCACAGCCAGCAACTGCTTCTCAAAGGACAAAGCAGAGTCTGTTACTATTAATCTATCAGAGCCTCCAGCCAGACTCATGCCAAGTGTCCTCTTTCCATTGGTGAGCTTTCTAATTAGCTCCTCCTCCACTGCGGTCTCTACCATGCAAATGAAGATGAGGTCACAGCTATCTGCCTGTGACATCACTGAATGTGGCAGGCAGCCATAAGCAGCTTCAGGATTCAAGTTCTCAACCACCAAGAGTCAAACTTTTGTTATACAGGGCCTTTGTATTCATTCATGTCTCCCTCTGGTTCCTTTCATTGGAAGAGCCTGGGGCAATTCAAGTGCATTCATTAATTAGCCTCATAAGACACTAACTATGGGAGGAAGGTGGTCATTCAGTTGTACCTATCTAGGCACTTATGCCATGATCAGAATTTATACCCACACTGGGGAAGCTGAGGCAAGTATAGAATTCAGTGTCCTATTTCTGGTTCCCCTCTGTAATCACTCACTCAAGCTATACAATGTGTGACAAAGATTCAAATGAGAAACACCCGGAGAACATAAACTCTTCGGGATAGGGATCATGTCTTTGTATATTTATACACAGTTCTTGGCACATGGTGCCCTGACCTTGAAACGGGTCATACTCAATGTTCATGTCAATAACCACAGCAGGGAACTGGGAAGGATGTTGGGGTAACTTTCTCAGGAATGTATGGAGCTTGATATGAAAGTGAGCTGACCTCAGCCCCTGAGGGGAACAAAGGTAAACACTGGTCCATTTGGGAGGAATGTATATCAGGGAGGAACTGGAACGGGTAGATGTGGGAGGCATGTCCGTGTACAGCAGGCAGCCTATTATCAGTTAAATTCAATCCCTAACAATTGATTCCCCAAAATACAGCCTCCATCTACCCCAGCTTTGGAATCACATGCCAAGCCACATAGATCCAGAGCCATTAAAACAGTTGGATCTTAATTGGGATTAGTCTGCCTTGATGCACGTGGACATCTGTTTAAGAGAGCTATGCAGAGCCCTGTACTCTAATCTGTGTCCATTCACACAGTGGGGAATGCAGAGACTAAGGAAAGTTGTACTGTGAATTTAAACTGATACTGTTAACTAGCGGGGCCCCCTTGTGGGCACCCTTCTTCCAGTGTCAGAGCAGGGATTTTCACTTTACCTTTTGTCACTTTGGAAGTGGTTTAAACTAAACTGAAAAAGCCACTCTTACTCTGGAATAAGAGTGTCCAAAGGGGAGTGGTATGAGTGTAAATACAGCTCTCTAACTATACCTGTAAAATTAAACTGTTACAACTGGTAAAAGTTTCCCAAGCAGACAAGCCCTTCAAATCAGGGTCAAAGGAATCTGAACATCCATGACTGGCAGCTCAGGTTAGCCAGCTTTGGGCTGGCTTTAGAAGATGGGGCAATTAGCCTAACTGTATTTGACTGGTCTGCAAAGCAGGCACAGCACCTTCCCTGTATGAGGAGGAAATCAAGGCACTGGAGCAGACAGACATTACAGAACATGAAGTCATTGGAAATGAGGGATATGGTGCAGTAGGTGGGGAGGGAGGCTTGTGGAGACTCTAGTGTGGTTGAAGGCAAAGGCCAACGAGCAGGAGGTGGCTGAGCGTGAGGGAGAGGGATGGAGGCGGTCAGGAGCTGGGAGGGCTGGTGCAGGACTAACAGGAGGCAGGAAAGCCAGGAAGGTTTTAGTTCGGGTGACACTAATAGTTCCAGCTTCTTTTAAGAGGCAGAAAATCTTAGGAACTTGGGCAGTCAGGGATATGTGCCTGTTCCCAGACTTAGGCTTGGTGCCAGACTAGGCCTGCGGCTAATGCACAGCTCTGACAACTCTGGGACTTAGTGAGTGGGGAGCTACAGAGGTAATTTCCCAAGGTAGCTGACGGAACCGAGATCCATTTGAGAATTAAGGCCCAACTAAGTGTGGCCTTCCCCTGGCAACCACTGTGGCTGGAGGCACTGCGGGGGGGTAAGGAAGCACAGAATAGGGTCTGCTTTGGGGAGAGCAGCTGGCTGTGCCAGGAAGCCGAGGGGGGAGTGGCTGACCCCAGGAAGCAGGGGAGGGAGTGGCTGACCCCAGGAAGCAGAGGAGGGAGTGGCTGACCTAGGATTTTCTGGCTGTGAGTTTCCTGGGTTTGAGAGGTGCTCTCATAGCCTTGCATCCTTTTCACAGAGGTGCATGTGGGGATGTCCCAGTGGGTTTTCAGGTGTGTCACACTCACCATCGTGCAGCAGTGAGGGAGCAAGTCCTCAAAGCATTGTCTTGCCTAGAGGCTTCTCCCATCCTTTAACAAGTGGCTCTAATAATTCCCTCCAAACCCTTGAGCTGCTCTTGTGTGATAAAACCCACTAGACAAAGTGCAGTGATCTGAGTGGCTGCAGGAGATGGAGTGGGTTGCACTCATGCCCTCCACTCCACACCTCTGCTCACTGTGGAGTTTTGTATCTCTCCCATTTCTCAACTACTGGACGTCTTTTTATATGGAGATGGTAACAACAGTTTCTGTCCCAAGAGTCCTCTGCATTGATCAGCTGCCATATCACCTTACCTGACTCTCGGCATTCACTGCACACGTGTCTTGGTTTTCCAAATGAAGCCCGTCAGCCATTCCTCCATCCAGATAGACAGCTTCCAGGAAGTTAGATGGGACAAGGCCTCTCTGTCTGTTTAACTCCCCCTGCAAGGTCAGAGGAGCAGTTTAGATACACCACTAAGAAAGGCTGACTTGAGAAATGAAGCAGAAACCCCACTGCACAGGGCTGGGCAGATTGCAGCCTGTAGCTAAACCTGGCTACAGTCATTAGGAAATGTGGCCTGCCTTGCTCCCACAGGCTAAAAGGATCAAGCCTGGGTTCTGCTCCTGGCTCTGGCCTGCTGGGTGACCTTAGGCAAGTCATGTCCCCTCCTGGTGCCTCAGTTTCCCCATCTCTATATTGAGGATAATGGTCCTGACCTGCATTGTAGAGTGCTTTGAGAGCTAAACTCTGGGGCTGGGACTGTCTCTTTGTTCATCAAGTGCCAGCACAATGGGCTCCTGGGAATACAAAGGTTGGGGATGATGAAAAGCACTATGTAGGAGCTGAGGATTCCTATCATTAGTATTGTGCTGGGAGTGGTGTAGGCAGATCTCATAGAATATCAGGGTTGGAAGGGACCTCAGGAGGTCACCTAGTCCAACCCCCTGCTCAAAGCAGGACCAACCCTCAGACAGTTGTTTGCTTGCCTTTTTTTTTTTTTTTTTTTTTAACCGCAGTTCCCTAAGTGGCCCCCTAAGGATTGAACTTACAACCCTGGGTTTAGCAGGCCACTGCTCAAACCACTGAGCTATCCCCCCCATACCAACACCTGTTCCACTCTCACTACAAGAGCAGGAGCAAAGTAAAGGGACAAACAATGGAGCCAGATGGACAGACACTGATCACCATAAACCTACAGAACACATTGATACCTGGACAAACAGCAACTGACTTTGGAGAAACAAAGCGAAATGATTTGCCTGTTCTGGTGACTTTCTTAATCCTTCTGATTCTATTTGGCACTGGGGGTTTAACTACAGCTTCTCTGAACAACAACAGGTACAAAGATACTTTATCCAACAGGATCCCAGGAATACAGAGCCATAGTAAATGGAGTGCAGAACTAAACTTGAAAACAGAGTCTTGTAGGCAAGATGGGGATCTTGGCACAACACTGTGTAACATAAATATCCAATTCCTTGCAAACACCCTGGAAGATTCCTGGGCACCTGTAATAGCCCTGGGAGAGAATTAACTGAAATGTGACTTTTATACTGGGACTTTCTTTTCTCACCAGCGAGAGAGTTTGCGTTTAGTGGAAAATGTCTGTGACATATTGTTGCTACAGTGAAACTCTGACAACATCAGGAGTGTCTGGTCATCCCCAAGTTCCTGTGTAAATGATATCATAGACCAGTACACGGTTGTCACGTTGTATGCTTAGCTGAAATGAATGGGTTTGGTTTTGTAACAAGAACAGACTGGTAACAGCTAGAGCTGTCTGAATTGTAGAATATCAGGGTCGGAAGGGACCTCAGGAGGTATCTAGTCCAACACCCTGCTCAGAGCAGGACCAACCCCCACTAAATCATCCCAGGAGGACTTTGTCAAGCCTGCACCACCTGGATAGCTGAGCTGCTCCATGTCTGGTGGGGTGCTGGTTTGACACACTGTGTCTCTCCTCTCCCTAGAATAGCACCTCATGGGCAGCCACCGCGCCATCTCCCCCACACTGCCAGCTCAGCTTTCTCAACTGCAGGAGCCGTCTCTACCACAGAGAGGGAGCTTAGCTTCCAGGGCACATTCAGTTCTCAGGCTCCCAGTTCAGACCACCCCTCTATGCCATTAGTGCACAGGGGTTTCTTTGGGATGTCCTCTACCTGGGAACCGGATTGAAAGAACCAATTCATTTCACATAAGCCACTATGAAGCCTGTGGACATCACCAGCTTTCAGTCACTGCCAATCTAACTGGATCTGAACCAGGCCCCTGGGCCTCTCCTGAGCCCTCCAGGCTCCCAGCAAACATATCACTTGTGATTAAACCAGGCCATGGTACGTATAAAGGAAACAAGGAACGGAGAGTGAAACAGAAATAGCCGTAACGAAATGACACTTCTTTAATTGCAACTCAGCCTGCAGCAGATGTGGGGTGCTTGCTGAGCACTGCTCATGTGCACAGTACACAGACTCCAGTTTGGCAATAGCTGTATTAGGGTTATGCCAAAAAAGAAACTAGGAGAACAAAAGGGGGGGAGGGCGCTCCCCTCCACCGGGGACTGGAGAGAGAGAGAGAGAGAGAGAATGACTTAAAGGTAAAATGCAGAAAATATACCCCAGCGGGAATGTGTCGGACTGGGATTATGTAAGAAACCAAAGGCTGGAATTCACTGTATTTGGGACAGTCCCTGCTGACAACCCTCCATTTTGTTTCCCAGTCTCTCCTATTCTGACAGTCGATGGGGACAGGCTGCATGTCTCTCCGACTCTCTGGACGCAGTACTTACGTAATAGAATCCATCATCGTCCATGGACCCGAACACTGTGATAACGTCTCCAGCAGTAAATGTCAGCTCAGCCTAAAAGGAGGCACAGTAAGGACGTGGTGAGGAGAGCCCAGCTCTGGGAAGGAAATGGTTAGACACAAACAATGCTCCTGTGACCTGCCTTTCCCAAGCTTCTGCACCTCTTTCCCATTTTCATTTCCATCTTAGAAATTATCTGGGAGAGAAAATATTCCGAGGCTTTGGGATTTGGGTCCTGACTCCCAAGGCCATTGTGACAGGCTTGGGAGAGTCAGACTCCTAGTGAAGGAAGGAGGATCTGTCTGGATGTGAAGATAAAAGGAAACACCAGAAACAGGTCAGCCTCCTGCCCAGAGATGTCTAAGCGCAAGGAACTGTCATGAACGGAGCAACATGAACATTGGCTCACATATAAACAGTGATGCGGCCTCTGTGTGTTTGGGCCCAACGCCTGGGAATGCTCTAGCAAAAGCGTTGCCTACCAATAGCTGTGTTTTACAGGGCCTGATTCCACACTGCAGCTGCGGTCAAAACTGAACTGAATAGATTGAACTTGGGTCTCACACTCCAATCAGAGTAGGGGAAGTCTCTACAGTCAAACACCAGACCTCGCTCTGTGGATAAAGAGAAGACTTCTGTCTCCAAGGCTATTATTCCCAGATGTTCACACGCACTCAGAAAGAGGATGATGCAGGTCAGGCCAAAGGAATCCAGCATAAGAAGGTAAACCAGAGAGAGAGAGAGAGAAAGAGAAGTATGCCTCAAGCAGGAAGCGACTGGTGCTGGTTACCTCCACATCCATATTTGGAGAGCTCTCCCTAGGGTTGTAGTCAAAAGCAGCCACCATGGTCCTAGGTGTGATCAGATCAGCCCCACGGTCCTGCCAGCTGGACCCTGAAGGACACAAAAACAAAACAGACATTCCTGAGACTGAAAATCCAGGATGAAACCCCAGATTGGAACAGTTCCTCTGCTATCCCTGGAGCAGATGCAAGCACTAGGTCTCAATAGGTATCTTAAACGGGGGAAGGACATTTGTAGGGTTCAGATGGGTGGCTGGAAAGGCAACTCAGCTGAACCTGGTGAAAAGGTGCCACCTTTTCTCTCACCTCCCCTACTTCCTCATATATCCAGGATTCCCTCACCAGCTCTCCCTGTCTGTCTCCTGACCTGTCTGTATCTCTCTTCCCCACTGACCTGCTGGTGCTCCCACGAATCACCCAGGCCAGCACCTGCCACTTGCAGCCAGACTGGGGAGTTGGGGAACCATAAAGCCATTTGGCTGGTGCACAGCTCCTGTTCTGCTAATGGCAGAGCACTAGGGAAAGCAGGAGTCAATGAGATGAAGTTGCATGGTAGGGGGATGAGGAGGTGGCGAAGGTCCCGCAGAACCTGCTGGGGAATGCACTGATCCCTCAGCCACCTCCTTCTATGATCAAAGGATTGCTACCTTCCTTGGCTTACACAGCAAATGTGGGGCCCAGTTCGCATTTGCCAAACATGCTGCCACGTACAGCCACTCAGGCTGCAATGCGTAAAAAGGGACACGAGCTAACTGTGACCCCTCTTCCAATTCCTGCTCCTCATCTCCAAAGGGACCTGGCTGAACCAGGCCAGTCAGCCCTTCCAAACACAGACCAACTGCCCCAGTTATCATGACAGTGCACAGCTAATGGCTGAAGCAGTCCTGTGAAAGGACCTCTCTCGGTTGGGTCTAACTGACACCTTTCTCCCCCTTCTGGGATGACATTTTCCAGGGCAAGTCTCTACTCTACGGCATTTCTTTTTGCTGAAAGTTTGAGCCAAAGCAGTTCAGCCCCTCCTAGGAAGAGAGGCAGTAGCAAGGTCCAGCCCCAACTGAGAGAGCCCAGGAACTGAGTTCCTGGTTTGAGGCAGAGAGTTGAAATGTGGCCCCGTTGGCAGGCTGGAAAATGACCTTTCAGAGTCCCACTGAAATCCCATTTGGGTTGGGCCACGTCAGCAGGGCACACAGCACCATCTGCGAATTGCTCGTTGACGTGCAATGGAGCAGTGACAGAGAGGCACAGTCAGGGGCCAGAGAGGGGGCAACTTGCTCCAGAACGTGCCTCCCTGGCAGAGCTCCAAGCTCTGCTTAAGCCTGTCAGTGTGTAAAAGCAGAACTCGGAAGTCCAGGAGGTGCCAACTGTCCAGTCTCCAGCTGTTGGCTGCTGCGCTGTCCCCAGATCCTCATGGATCTACGCCTTCCACTGGCCAGGGCTGTGGTAAGGGAGAGAAGTGGGGGGAGGTGTGGGGAGAGCAGTGTCCTAGGGAGAGGCAGCGGCTCATTCAGGAAAGTGCACACGGAATGCAAGAGGGCTCTGGGGGCATCTCCTAGCCCCTTAACAAGTGTTCAACTTCCCTCCAGCACACGCTCTTGACAGAGAGATTTTAAAATTAACTTTAGATTTTGCAAAGCATCTACGATGGCTTGTACCTACGCACTAAGACAAAAGTTAAACCAAATATTGCTAATGGCCAGACAAGATGGCCTCAAAAGATCATTCATCTCCAGAGAGAACTCACATGACTCCTGTCTAGCAGAAATAACAATCAAACAGCTACAATACTACACCACGGGAAGGGATAGCTCAGTGGTTTGAGCACTGGCCTGCTAAACCCAGGGTTGTGAGTTCAATCCTTTTGGGGCAAAAATCTGTCTGGGGATTGGTCCTGTTTTGAGCAGGGGGTTGGACTAGATGACCTCCTGAGGTCCCTTCCAACCCTGGTATTCTATGATTCTATACACAGAATATTTCATCTTGTGGTATATATCACCCAGCTCCGGTTTTGCAGACTGTGGGTGAAGTCAATGGTTGTATTGCCGTAGACCTCCAATGGGACCAGGAATTCACCCCACAAGAGGAGTGAGTTTCACAGATGGAAGCTCTTCAGTAAGAATACCGAAGTAAGACTTCATCTCTGGGGCCAGACAACAAGAGCATTCCCACTAAAAGTTATGTTGAAATCAGGTGGAGAGGGTGATTTGGTCTAGAGGTTAGTCTGGTCCTAAGCCCCTTTAGGGCTCTCTGGATAAGCGAATACCTTGCATTATACCTGGAAGTGCATGGGAAGCTAGTGCAGACCTTGGTGGCTGGTGTTACGTGCTCACATTTGCTTGTCCCGCTAAACAAATGGATGACCACATTCTGCGTTAGCAGAAGCTTCCGAGTGGTCATCTAGAGCAAATCAAAGTAAAATATATTTCAGCACTCCAGCCTGTAGTAGAGAGAGCGAGCCTGAAGCATGGGCCTGGTGCAAGACCTGGGGCCTGAACCAAAGTCAGCAAGAGTTATGCTCTGAGCTACAGTCAGGCCCTGTCAAAAGATGCTTGCCTGCAAGTCAGTGACTAGCACACAAACTCGGCACCGGTACTGCTAGTATTGATTAAACACACTGAATATGTAAACACACTGCAGCCAGCCAGTGCAAGAACACGACAACAGTGATGAATAGTGATCTTTTGTCTAAAACATTAGAGTAAAGACAAGTGGGGAACAGGGATGTTTTGTCTGAAACATCAGGAGGAAAGTACAAGGGGAGGTAACAAACATATCATGATATGTAAGTTGTTTATCCAAGTCTATCCCTCACTTTAACCCTTCGTCTGGCCTAGGGGGCACTGGTAAGGCACTGAGCTGGTCCATTAGCACAGGCATACGTGTTAAGCGTATCCGTAACCACTGAGCTGGGGCATTAGCGCCGCGCTTCGTCGGCAAAAACCAGACCGAGCGCCTTTGCTACTAACCGGGTCGGGTCATTGGGCAGTTCAGTCGGAGCTTGGTACAGCACGCAGAGAGAACACACACACACACAGAGCCAACAACTGACAACACTGGTGACCCTGACCACTGATCTGGTAAGTAAGTGAGTTGCCCTCTGTAGGAATTGTGATCTAACAGCGCAGAAAACTATGAGTTAGGGAGCAATGGTGCTGAAAGAGGCAGGTCTGATAGCGGGTTCACAAGAGAAGCAGCTGCAGCCTGTGGCCCAGCCGAACATGGCAAAGGGCACTGCAAACACCTATTTTTACCTAGATGCCCAGGCCCAGCAATGGCTCCAATATGATCTCAATAGCTTGGCCCATAAAGACCAATGAGAAGCATACCTCCATCCCCACCCTTCCTCCAGATGTTCCCCCATTCAGCAGTATTTCCCCTGCCTTATCTAAACTGAGCTGAACACATCCAGCTTTCACCAAAGATCTTAGCTTGGCCACTAACTGGGAAAACACGGACCCTGCTGCTTCCAGTATGAAGAAAAATAAATGGAAATCAGGGCCGGAGGGGTAAGGAATTCAAGCAATCTGAATTCTATTCCACTCTCTGCAGCAGATCTCTTGTGTGACCCTGGGCCTCTTCTCTGTGGGCACTTTGTAAAACCAGGATCACACCGCCTGACCTCACAGGGTGTAGTGCCACCCGACATCACACTTGGCACCCATCCATCTCAAAGTATTTTCCAAGGATGGGTAAGTATCATCATCACCATTGTGCCTTTGGTTCCCCATCTGTAGAGAGAGAGGATGAGACTTACCCAAGGCCACCACCCAGCAGGTCTGTGGCAAGCTCAGGAATGGAACCTAGTTCTGCTGACTCCTGGTTCCATGCTCAATTCACTAAACCACTGCTTGTTTCAAGCAGCCCAGAACCTTGCCCTCTAAATGGAAACCACTAACAGGCCTCAATAACAGACTATCTCTTCGTGCTAATTTCCACTAGCTGGGAGTACCAAAGATCCATCTCCATTCTGCGCTGCTCCCAGCACAGCCAAAACCTCCTTCAGGGAAGCCAGATCAAATGCTGCAGGTCCACCAACTCTTGCCTAGGGTGACCAGACAGCAAATGTGAAAAATCAGGACAGAGGGTGGGGGGTAATAGGAGACTATATAAGAAAAAGACCCAAAACCCGGGACTCTCTCTATAAAATCAGGACATCTGGTCACACTCTACTCCTGCCCAACATGCATCCCTGGAACCAGAGAGACTGTCATGGAACTAAGCAATCAGCCCAGTAAGTCATTGGAACTTCCCTCACAGCAAGATGCCCTTCACTTTCTCTAGCTGTGGCACTGTCAGCCCCTGGGATCTATCACAAGGGGGTCCTGATTTCCGACTAGGCACCATGTCATACAAATAAATCATCACCAGATGAGTCAGACATCCTACTACTACTCAGGACAGCCACACTGGCTACCCAAAACTCCCCCAAGGTCCCCCAGCCACTTCCAGATTCCCACTGTGTATCTGAAGGTCCAACAGCCACCGTCCAACCACTATCCGAACAGGAGTGAGACCCTACACACACTGTAACCCCTCTGGCGTCACAACATGCTTTCCAAATGTCATAGGGTGACCATCTCTCCTGCTGCAAGAGCCATTTCTCAAACCTCACCCCTTTGTCCTCATTCCTGTCATCCCTTCGGACCATGCACACCTCCATGACAAGCAGCCCGAGTCCGACTCTTCTCTAGTGAGCCCTAGAAGCCTGCCATTCCCTATGCTCACCTCACCCACCATCCATGTCCCCAGTATCTGCCCTCGGCATACACCGCTCACTGCATAAACAGCCTGTTCCTTCTTGCCACAGCTTAGCTAGGATCTGGGTGAGACTGAACACTCCAAAACCACAAGCTGGTAGCAGGACTCTTCTTACTGGGGTCATGCTGACAAGGTTCCACATAGGGAAGAGAGAGAAACCTGCTCACATGGGATCTTACGAGGAAATCATGCGGCTGCTCCCTGAGATGTGTTGCTGAAAAGCATCTGTCTACTTTTATGGGCCTTTTCCCTGTAGTATCCAAGCATGGAAGGAGCAATTCTCACCTGGATGAAGCTTGTAGTTTTCCTGTTTCTCCAGCTCTGCTGTGGAAGAAAAGATTTAATGAGTCTGTAATTCAGCTTTCAACAATGACAAAAACGGACACCTGACAAACAACAACGAAACGTTCCTCATGAACAGCAAAGACCAAGCCAAGGCTCAACACACACACACACACACCCCCCACAAGCAGATCGTACATCCTGTCCATGCAGCTCAAAGTCTAGGACAATAACAGTGACACTGGAACATCACTGGAGACAGACGACAAGCTCCAGAGACGTAAAGAGCTATCTGCCCTGGAGAACATTTAACACCCAGGGTCCCAGCATGGAGTGATTACAAATGGTGCCAAACTGGAAGGAAAGGGTGCTCTGTCCACTTGCTGCCAGTCTGACCATTTGGAGATCCTGAAAGCAGGTAGTCAAAACTCAACCCAGTTTGCAACCCAAATGCCAAAATCAAACGCAAGCAGCAGGCGTGACAGACCTTTCTTGGCACGTCTGGGTTTCGGAGGAGGGACGGTGAGGCGGCGTGGAGGTGGAGCAAATGTACCATTTCCTTAATAAAATCCAAGAAAAAACGCAAATAGACAAAAGAACAGTAAGACAGCAAATGAAAGTGAAAAGCTTCTTGGAGAGTGAGCAAGCAACACAGCAGCATGAAGAAACTTCCACTGGGAAGCAGACTCTGCAATTTAAATATTATATACACAGGGACTCACATACTGTACAACCCACACACAGATACATGGTTTGTTATATATATGCTCATCAAGAATGCAACAGAGCATGTCCTGCCTGTCCATCCCTCCCTGCCTGTGACTGCACATCACCTTTCAGGAATATCAGAGAAACAGTAAAAACAAACCCTAACAGAAGCAAATTTAAGGCTGCGCTTCTCAAACAAGTCACCCACATTAACCCTGCCCTTACAGAAACACAGTTCCCTTATTCCCATTCTGCAGACAGATGAATGAAAAAGATCAGGATGGGAGACTGGGAGAGAAGAGGGGATTTCAGAGGCTGGCAGGGGAGATCAGGGTCCTTCTCTCCCTTCTCCTGAGGCTCTGCAGTGAGGAAGATCCCCAGTGAGCCAGGGGAGGAGGCGGTTCACCAGCCAGGCCCTCATGTGAGGCTCTCAAGGGGAAATTCTATTTTGTGCTGACAAGGTTCCCTACTGACAGGGTGATGCTCTGAGCTCAATCTCTGCAGAGAAGAGGAACCGATGGTTTTGGTAAGTGCGAGCATCAGGCTCCTGCAGTCCCTATGCTCTCAACCAATGATCCACAGTGATTCAAATTTAAGAACTAGTAACTTTTGAAATTACATGTTAGCCTTCGTCATTGGACACTGGATCTCAGCCTGGGGAGACAGGGAAACATGCTTCCTCTCTTGCCTCATCTCCACTGTCAACTACAACGTGGCAAAAGCACTGGGCAGACAGAGTCTGGTTAACTGCTCTGTCATTTGGGTGTGAACTTGGGAGCCCTTTGTGCACGCCACTCCATATTTGGTAGGAAAGTTCTATCCCAGCCTTAGATCAAACCTTCCAGTGCTGCTGTCCACCCATGGCACTCAGAATATCCGGGATTCACTTGGAGCAGCCAGGGTGTCCGGAGAGCCTGCAAGACATGCCAGTGCTTAGATGGCAATATTCTCCCTGGAACTCTGGCTGCTGGCAGGCGCCATGCCCACAATTCCCACCCAGGTTCAGCTGAGATCTTGCAGTTCACTAAGACCCCTGGTGGCTGTGATAACAAAGAGGGATTCTTGTCCTTCTCAGGCTCAGCTTCATGCATGTGAGATGCAGGAGGCAGAAGGACATCTGCTGTGCATAGAGCACTAAGGCCCCATGCTTCAGACACTCGCTGGCACGGACCAGGAGCCCAAGTGCCACCACCGTTTGGCTTCTCTAGGGCCACGTATGTGTACTTCACACTTCGTTACAATCTATGCAACAAGGCCGAGTTAAAGCAGCGTGGTTAATTGTAAAACTCAGCTCTTTCTCTCTCTTCCCCTCATTCTCTCCCTCCCATCAGTCTCCCTCCTCTCAGAGTTCCCTCATCACTATTCTCCTCTCAGCCCTGGCTTTCTTCCTCACCTCCACCCACCCGTCTCCTCCTCCTTCCCTATCTACACACTATGTTCTCCTAAAAGTAGTGCCTCCCCTGCCCAAGGGCTGGTCAGCTGCAGACCATGAGGCGCCCACGATGGGCTGAAGCTGAGGCACTGCTCTGCTCCCTCCTGCTGCTCCCTGCCATGTTCTTCTCATGTACTTCAACAAGGAGCAGACCCTACTTCAACTCCTCACTGCAGAGCAGCTGGCCCAGGAAAAGGAACTCCAGGGTTAGCTCTCACAAAGCACACACGTCATTCAAACCGATCCAGAGACAGCATCCTCCCCACGTGCCACTCCCTTGCATGTCCACACTCAATGCTGCATGTGGGAGGCGGCTTGGAACAATGCTGCAGTTTGGAAGGGCAGGTTTTGAACTGAGATACTACAGCAGTTAGAGCCTCAGGCCAGGTTACTCAGCTCACGTGCAGAGCCCTTGCTGCTCGCTATTGCAACAGCAGGGGTTCTGGGGGCTGATGCTCCTGAGGGTGGCCACAAGAACCCCCTTGGCAGGTGCAGTTGGCATGCAGCTGCAGTGCAGTGCATGACAGCAGTGCTGAGCTTCCTGAATGGCAGGAAAGAAACGCATTGTCCACATGCAGAAACCGAGCAGCGTGGGAGAGAGGTACAGTACCTATGCTTTCCACCGATGTGGCAGCAGGAATGTAACCTTGCTTTAACAGCTCCTTCCTCACTTCCTCACTCTCCACCTGCACTTCGGACACCATGTTACAAGGGATGTACCCTGCCCTTCCTGCACATTCACCTCTGTAAAACCCATCAGCGTCTTTGTCGCCACACACCTAGAAGAGGAGAAACAGCATCTGCATCAGTTCACACTAGGGAGCGTGAGCCATGTAATGAAAGCAGGGATGCTCTGCAGGCAAAGCAGTTTAAGGAAGGTAACGACAGCCTGTTCAACTGAATTCTGCATCCAAACGTCCCAGGCATCTGTGGCCGGGACGTGGCAGCTTAGCAGCAACACTGAAGAGAAGACCTCATGTAGCACTGCTCTTACCTTCAGAATCTGCCCCTCCTTAAATGGGAGCTCTTCTTCAGCCGCATCAGGGTTAGGTGACATAGAAATGGGGTCATAGTCAAAAAGGGCCACAAATATCCTCACTGAGTTGTCTGAATCTGTGCCTGCAAGCAAGGGAAATGAGGTTAGCACCGCATTCCAGGGAGGTCATACCTCCAAATCTACATGTTTTCAGGATAGAAGTTACCGGCTTCTCTTTCAACATTTCACAACAGATTTCTCTCGCTCCATCCCTCCGTCTGTCTCTCTCTCCCTGTGCTATGCTCCGTTTCCGATGGAAAATAGTCTCAAGGAAAGCTGACAAGCTCACCTGAACCGGAGATGGAAGATTTCAAGATTCGGCTTCTTCTCAAGGTCTTGTTCCCTTTTCGGGTTGGAGTCTGCCAAGCTGGTGAGCCAAGTAACTCCTGTAACCTCAGATCTTCATTATCAGAAGCCTGCAACAGAAACCACTGGAGAGTTACTAATGGCTGTGCTTTGAACTCTGAATTAGCATGGACTCAGCTCCACCCCTGACCAGCGACACTAAGCACACCACAAAAAGCAATGCATTCAAATGCAATATTCCTCTTTTGGGACACTCCAGAGATGAGAATTACGTGGCACTGTGGAAAACTGAAGCAAGTCAACAAGGACAGGTGCTTTTCTTGGAGGCCAGTAACAGCTCCATTGTGGTTGAGAGGAGGGGTGGAAGGACACATCAAGGAAAAGCAGAAATGATCACAGATCATCATGAATTTACTAGGAATTTTCACTAAGGTCCCAAGGTCTTTGAACTTGGACAGCATCTTGGCCTAAGGAGGAGGACCCAGTTGAGAAAAGGAATACTGCATCCATGATTCTTAGCAGCAGAGCAATGATTCTTCTCTGACTTTCCACAGTACAAGCATAAGCAGAGAATACAAGAAAAGCCTCAGAGCAGCACAGATCTACAAGCTCTAAAAGCTCTCCCAGACATACCGCTGGAGAGTCCGTTTCTGTACAGCACTAGACAAAGCAGCACACAGGCAAGCTGGGGACATGGGGCAGGGGAGGAAACTATTATCACTACAAGCTGCTTCAAAACCAGAAGAGGAAATGTCACCCAGACCCTTGCGTGCAACGCAGCACCATGTATCCCCTTCCAAGGGCGCTCTGGCATCCTCCTCCAGCCAGCTGGACTATCCTCTTGTTCCCAGCCTTGCTCCTCTGAGCTGCCTTCACTCCTCAGTGCCTCCTTCTCTGGGCAAGGTAACTGTGGGTGGTGGCCTGGAGACCCAGCCCACTTCATTCCCTCCTCTTCCCCAAACTCTTGTTTCGTCAGCGGGGTGCTCTCATCAGAGTGGGCAGACTCAGACTGACTGGAGCAATCACTCCACCCTTCACAGCCAGTCTGGGACCCTTCCACACTGCCATCTGGCCATTCACTGCTCCCGGGGCTGGAAGGGAAGGTCAGATCCTGATCTTCCTCGGAGTCATATTCAATATTGATCTCGAGGCTCCTTGTGTTGAAGCAGTGGGCTGTCAATGCAGCCGGGTCTGCTAGGTCTGAAGGCATTAACTTTCTGTGGGATTTTCTAAAGGTGCCTGGTCTTGCATGACCACAGATTTCTGACCCACTCTTGCCACTAGCACTGCTTACGACATTCAGGTTCTCCCTGAGACTATGGGCTCTGTACAAGCTGCCTCCTGTCAGGCTGCAGGTGTTCAGCAGGCGACTACACTGCTCTTTGACATCACTCCGTTTCTTCCTGCTCACCTCAGGCAGATCATGGGCCCTTTCTTGAGAATTACCTCCTTTCTTTCTGCCCCACTGGGGGCTTGTGCCTGCAGTGGGCTTCATTCTACTCTCCTGGTAACTCCAGTTACAGCTACCCCTCTTCTGAGTCCAGCTCAGCTCCAGATAGGCAGGATTCTCATCGTCAGAGTCTTCTCTGGTCTTCTGAAGGATAAGAGCCTCTTGGGGAGCCTGCATGGGAAGATTTTGGTAGGTGTCATTACCACCTGTGTTTGGAAATGCCTGAGGGACACTTATGGGATGGGATGTCCCCTTCCTTTCTGCATGGTATGGATCTCTCTCCAGGGAGCAGTGTGGGGATTCTCTCTTCTCCACATGTACACACTTTTCTTCCTCCTCCTCTTCATCCTCTTCCTCTGTCACTTCGGGAATGCTAAACAACTTCTTGCTGCAGTTCTGCTGATGTGAGAGCTCCAGAAGCCTCTCCAGAATTTCCTCATCGCTATCGGTGTCGCAAGGCTCCAGCTGCAGCCCAGCCCCCAAGATAAGGCACAAAGGGGATAAGCAGAGAGAAAGAGGAAATAAACATTAACAAAGAAAGAAGGCTACTGATGCTGCCTCACAGTGTTTGAAACAGGACAATCCAATGTCAGGACGAGGACAGCACACTGTGACGGAGAGCAATTGCAGTCTGCAGAGAAGCACAGGTAGGAAGCAATGGAGGAGATGGCTCTTCGTGCTAAAGAAAACAATTAGACAACCTAGTGATGCAATGAGACAGCAAGAAAGGCCACTGGGTGGGACGGTCTTCCCCTGCCAAATCTGCACAGATGTGTCTGCGTCTGCAGCACCTTCGACTGCATCCTCTGGATGCCACAGAGGCACTCAGCTACATGAGGAAACTGGCTGGGCTGGGGTCAGGCATGCTTTCTCCGGGGCCATCCTGTGTACACAGGAATCAGCAATTCACTCCATCCATAGGGAAAAGTCAGACTGCTCCTCATATGCTGGCCCCTGCCTCCTCCCCACCAGCTTTCCTGCATCCTTCTCCCTGCAGAGGAGTAGAAAGAAGGAATGCCTGTGCAACCAGAGCAACTGAGGGCAGGGGCTGCTCCTCTGAGAAGCCTGTTGCCTTTGTCACTCACAATGGTCCTATAGCAGCTGATTTGTACATGCAGCCTGCCTGCAAACCCAGGTGAACATACAACACTCCCTTAGCCAGAAGAGGCAATTGCTTTCCTTACATCATGGCTGCCCAGAGGAGGGCAAGTGGGACAATTTGCCCCAGGCCCAGCGGCGGTCCGGGTCTTCGGCTGGCATTTCGATGGCGGGGGGGGCCCTTCAGTGCTGCCAAAGACGTGGAATGACTGAAGGGCCCCCCGTCACCAAAATGCCCCGTGAGCCCTGGCCCACCAGTCGTCCGGGTCTTTGGCGGCATTTTGGCAGCGGGGGGCCCTTCAGTTGCTCCGGGTCTTATGCGGCATTTTGGCAGCAGGAGGTCCTTCAGTGCTGCAAAAGATGCGGAACAATTGAAGGGCCCCCCGACGCCGAAGACCTGGATCGCCGCCGGGTGAGTACAAGCGCCGCAGCGCCCCTGCTTTGCCCCAGGCCCCCTGAATCCTCTGGGAGGCCCTGCCTTACATTAAACTGAAATGGATACACTTGGTCCTACAGAGCTGTGTTCCATTCAGACACATATTGAAAGACATTCACATTAAACTGGTTATGCAAATGGTTGGTGAAATGTTGCATTGCTTGTAATAAAGCTGGGTTTTAACCACGGATGCTAAGGGTGGGTTATGTCTTGCCTTTTACTATTTTAGTAACAAAAAAAAATGTTCACTGGTACTAGGGGTTCATTTGCAAATAGCTTATAACGGATTACTCAACAATTAACACATTCTATAAGCATGATCTAGATATGAGCACTCTGTGGTATGGATAGTTATAGAGACCACAATAGAAGGTGTTCTAGATGGATCTAAACAACCTATGGACCAGTTGGACTCCGTAACAACTGATCAACCATTTATCAAAACAGGAAATGCACCGTCACCCAGCCCCAGAAACTGGTTCTCCTTACGTGGCTCCCAGTGGGCTGGTTCCATCATGGCTCAGATGACAGTGATTCCTTGTAGGAGCTATGGCTTGACCCCAGCTGGCAGGAATGGCTGCGTGTTAGGAGAAGTCCAGCAGCCACAAGCCACAGGTGGCTGATTAGCTAATAAGAGAGAAAGTGCCTGTGCTTCCCCCAGCACGCTCAATGTGATCAATGTGCTGTGCAGCGGCCTGGGCTGTCTGTTGGTCATCTGCAAAAGGGCCATGCCTTTTATGCCACAAGGGCCATGCCTTTTATGCCACAAGGTGTGATTGCTGCCTCACTGCCCCTTGGCTGAGTCTCAGCTTCTCTCTGTTGTTAGAGTAACTCAAGCCTCCAGCCAAATGAGAAACTCCCCCCCTCTGGCATAAATAAAAATCCCCAAACAAACCTGAAGTCCCCAGTCCCTCCCCTTGGTGCAAATACCTTCCCCATCTGATTTCAGCAGGACCTTTATTTCTCAGTTCTTGGCGTATCTGTATACTACCTCCAGGCAGCACCACAGATTCATAGAGCTGAAGGCCAGAAGGACCTACGATAACTTCCTGCACATCACAGGCCATTAATGTTCACCCAGTTACCTCTGTGTTTGCCCATAACTTGTGTTTGACTAAATCTTCCAGGAAGGCATCCTGCCTAGATCTGAAGACATTAACAGGTGAAGAATCCACTACTTCCCTTGGGAGTTTGTGCCAATGATTAATCACTCTCATGGCTAGAAATCTGTTTCAGCGTCCAGACATTGGTTCTTGTTCTGTCTTTCTCCACTGGATTAAAGAGCCCTTTCACACCTGGAAGGAATGGATACACTGTGACTCAGGGTACATCTACACTACCCGACGGATTGGCGGATAGTGATCGATTGGAGATTGATTTATCTTGTCTACACTAGACACGATAAAATCGATCCCCAATCGCTCTGCCGTCGACTCCAGAACTCCACCACGGCAAGAGGTGGAAGCGGAGTCGACAGGGGAGCGGCAGCGGTCGACTCACTGCCGTCCTCACAGCCAGGTAAATCAACCTAAAATATGCTGACTTCGACTACACTATTCGCCTAGCTGAAGCTGCGTAGCTGAAGGTGAAGACACCTCCCCCAGTGTAGACCAGGGCTCTGTCACCTCTCAGTCTTCTTTGGGATAAACTCAACAGATGGCGCTCTTTACGTCTCTCATTGTAAGGCATTTTTGCCAGCCCTCGACTCATTTTTGTGGTTCTTTTCCACACCTCTCCAATTTCTCAACATCCTTTTTAAAAGGTGGACATCAGGACTGCACACACTATTCCAGTATTGTCTCAGCAGTGTCATATACAGCGGTAAAATACCCCCCTGCTCCTGCTCCCTATTTCTCTGTTTATACATCTGTGGGTCCCATCAGCCCGTTTTCCCACAGCACTGCACTGGGAGCTCATGCTGAGTTGCTTCTCCACTATGAGCCCTAAATCCTTCTCAGATTCACTGCTTTCCAGGATACAATCCCCCATCTGTACATCTGGCCCACATTCCTTCTTCCTACATGTATGGCCTCGCATTTGGCTGTATTAATACGCATTCTGTTTGAAATAACCCAGTTTCCCAAGCAATCCAGATCGCTGTGTGTGACTGTCCTGTTCTAATCGTTATTAATCACTGCACCAATCTTTGTGTCATCTACAAATGTTATCAGCAGTGACTAATATTTACTTCCAAATCATTGAGGAAAATGCTGAACAGCATCAGGCCTAGTATTGGTTGCTTCAGGATCCAACTAGAAATATGCCCATTTGATAATGATTTCCCATTGACAACTACTCTTTGAGATTTGTCATTTAGCCAGTTCTTAGTCCCTTTAACATGTGTTCTGTTGCCACTGTATAATGCAAAATTTTTAATCAGAATAGCGCTGAATATTAATCAGAACTAAGTCAAATGCCTTACAAAAGTCTAAGTATATTAAATCTATGCCAAGTATCGGAGGGGAAGCCGTGTTTGTCTGGATCTGTAAAAGCAGCAAAGAATCCTGTGGCACCTTATAGACTAACAGACGTTTTGGAGCATGAGCTTTCTTGGGTGAATACCCACTTCGTCAGATGCATGCCGTTACTTTTATCAACCAAACTTGTATTCTCAGCAAAGAATAAAATCAGGTTTGTTTGACATAAGCTATTTTCCATGTTTATTGGTAATAATTTTATTCCTACCCTGAATTCTTTTTTTTATTGAGTTCTGTATCAGCTTTGCCATTGTTTTGCCCAAGATTCATGGCAGGTTAACCAGCCTATAGTTCCCACAGTCTCCTTTGAATATTGGCTCAACATTAGCACTCTTCCAGTCTTCTGGATTTTCCCCAGTATTCCAAGATTTATTTAAAATTAACATTAGCAGGTCAAAGATCTCCTCAGCCAACTCTTTTAGGACTCTTGGGTGCACGTTCTCTGGGCTTGCTGATTTTAAAGTGTTTATACTGAGTAGGTGTTGTTGAACATTTTCATTAGTTACTAATGGACTGGAAAGTACTTCATCACCATCATGTGATATAATCACATCATCCTGCTTCTTTTCAAAACCAGAACACAAAATGTATTTAACTTCTGCTTTTTCTGCCTTATTATTGACAATTTGCCATCTCCATCTCATAGTGGGCCTATATTATTGCTAGGATTTCTTTTGTTCCCAATATATTTTAAAAACACCTTTTATTGTCAGCCCTGTCAACAATGGAGTTTTCCCTGATGTCTTTAAGATTCCCTTATCAATTTTCTACTCTTCATAACTTCTAATTTATATTGATTGCTCTCTCTTTCTCCTTAATTTCTATTTGTTATATGTTGCTTTTTTTTATCTCTAACTGCTGTCTTCACTTTTCCACTGAACCAGGATGTGCTTTTAGCCAAAGTTGTCATCTTTCATGATTATGGAATCATGGCTTTTTGGCCATCAAATAAACTCTTCTTAAACACTCCCCATTTTCATTCAATTTTTTCTGTCTAAATTTTTCCTCTGAATCAATTTCACTCAATTCCCTCAGCTTTGGGAAAATAACTCTTCTGAAACGAGAGAGAGAGAGAGAGAGTGTATACAAATATATATAAATATATAAAAACTGGCTGGGACTGTCCTCTGTTTAAATATTTAATGTAATTCGTTCATGATCAGTGGTTGCTAGGCAACCAGCAACTTTCAGTCCAGTGATTAATTTATCTTTATCAGACATAGTGCACTCCAAAACAGAAGGAGTATTCTGAATCAGAGCAATAAAGAGGTGCAGGAGCAATCTAGAGGCCAAATTATTTTTTATCTCAATCGGTTGGAGGCAAAGTAGAAATCAGTTAAGTGGAGAATAATCAGAAGTAAATCAGAGTTACTTGTTTTAGCAGGAAGAAGTTACTCACCTTGTGCAGTAACAATGGTTCTTTGGGACGTGTCCCCCTATGGGCGCTTTACTGTAGGTGTGTCTGTGCCCCCGTGCTGCTGATTGGAGAATTTCAATAGCAGTGTGTCCTGCCCGCACAGCTCCCCATTTGCCATGAGGTTAGCCAGTGTGTGCGGGCATTCAGTTCCTTCTCTATCACAGAGTCAACTACTGAAACTCCGAAATAGAGGGGAGGAGGATGGGATGTGGAGCACCCACACGGACACACATCTCAAAGGACCATCGTTACTGCACGAGGTAAGTAACTTCTTCTCTGAGTAGTGTCCCTGTGGGTGCTCCACTGTAGGTGACTCCTGAGCAGTACCCACTGTGACAGACCCAGGCCAGTGGCGTACAGGAGTCTGGTAGAGGGCAAATATACTGGTCACTGGATGGGTAGTTTTCTGTTCCCTGAGTGACCAGAGCAGGGGCTGCACTAGAGTAATCAGGCACCTGCTAGAACCAATTAAGGCAGACAGGCTGATTAGAACACCTGCAGCCAATCAAAGAGGGCTAATCAGGGCACATGGGTTTAAAAAGGAGCTCACTCCACTCAGGCAGGGAGGAGCCAGAGGAGAGGAAGTGTGTGTGAGGAGCTAGGAGCAAGAGGCACAAGAAGCTGAGAGTGAGAGGGTGTTCTGCTGGAGGACTAAGGAGTACAAGCGTTATCAGACACCAGAGGAAGGTCCTGTGGTGAGGATAAAGAAGGTGTTTGGAGGCAGCCATGGGGAAGTAGCCCAGGGAGTTGTAGCTGTCATGCAGCTGTTACAGGAGGCACTATAGACAGCTGCAATCCACAGGGCCCTGGGCTGGAACCCGGAGTAGAGGGCGGGCCCGGGTTCCCCCTAAACCTCCCAAATCCTGATCAGACACAGGAGGAGCTGACCCAGACTGTGGGGAAGATCACTGAGGTGACCAAATCAGCCATATAAGCGCAGGACCCACCAAGGTAGAGGAGGAACTTTGTCACACCACCAATGGAGACAAGGACTTCAGAGTCAAGTCTGATATGGATGACAATACTGTCACACCAAGCTTGGCATCTGAAGCTGAATCGCCCAGGATGGCATAGTGCTCTGCAAAGGTATGCACAGATGTCCAGGTAACTATTCTGCACATTTCTGACATAGGGATACCCTTGGAGAAGGCAATGGGTGAGGAGACCAACCTCATGGAATGCGTGCATACTGAAGGTGGGGGTGCTAAACTATGCAATTGGTAACAGAGTTTAATACAGTCAGAAACCCAATTTGAGAGCTTCTGAGCTGAGATTGCTGTACCTTTTGACCTATCTGCAATGGAGAGGAAGAGTCTTGGAGATTTTCTAAAAGTCATTGTTCTGTCCAAATAGAAGGCCAAGGCTCTACATACACTTGATGTGAGGACGGTTTCCATGTTATCCTCATGAGGTTTGGGATGAAATGCTGGAAGCTGAGTAAGTTGATTCATATGAAATGCAGAAGTCACTTTAGGAATGAACTCTGGATGTGGTGTGAGTGTCACCTTATCAAGAAAAACACAGTAAAAGGGGGATGCGCCATCAAAGCTGCTATCTTCCCTATCCTTCTGGCAGAAGTGACGGCAATGAGGAATGCAATCTTCATGGAAAGTTGAGTTAGTGAACAAGTGGCCATGGGTTCAAATAGCGTCTAGTCAGTCCTTTTAACACTAGATTGAGGTCTCACTGGGGTGTGGGGGACTGAGTTGAGGGAAGAGGTTTGCTATGCCCTTAAAAAAGCTCTTCGTAGTTCAGAGGGAGAAGACTGAGTAGCCTTTTACCTGTTAGTGCAAGATTGCAATTGCTGCTAGATGAACTGTCAGTAAGCTAATAGAGAGACACAATTTCTTAAAAGGTAGACTACACAGGTAGTCTAGGACCACCAGTAAAGTGGCTGCAGTAGGGGTGATCCCCTTGGGCTGGCACCTGATCTGGAACCTCTTCCATTTCTGAAGGTAGGTATGATGAGTAGTGCCCTTTCTAATGTGTAATAGTGCCTCCTGTACCTCCTTGGAGCAAGATGTTTCTATGTGCTGGAACCATGAAGAAGCCACACTTTGAGTCACAGGATCCGCAGATTGGGATGGAGAGTGCATTCCTTATTCTGCAACAGCAGACAAGGAGTGATTGGGAGAGTCATCGGTGGACATAATGCCAGCTGCGACAGATAAGGGTACCACGTCTGCCTGAGCCAGGTGGGGGCAATCAGAATCATGTTTGCTTTTTTCCTTTTTATTTTTGACAGGACTTTCAGTAATAGAGGGAATGGGGGAAAGACGTAAAGATGTCCCTTCTCCCAAGGAATGAGAAGAGCATCTCCCATGGAGTGTCATCCGACCCTGGCCCTGGAGCAGTACTGTGGACATATCTTGTTCTGGTGAGTAGCAAACAAGTCTATTACTGTTGTGTATTCCACGTAGGTAGGAAATTAATATTAGGCTGTTTTGGGAGATGGACTAGTTCCATAGTTTTAGTGTTTCTACACACAAGGAATGAGATTTGGCACTTTCCTGTTGGTTTATGTAGAACATGCAGGCCATACTGTCTGTTATGACCTTCATGTGCGCGTCCTTGATCAGTGGGAGGAAGCGGTACCATGGCTGCCCACACCATGGAGGTTGAGGGTTGGGTGAGCGATATGCCTGGTGCTCATGGTGAAATTGGGTCTCATATAGTGGGTAAGATGAGCGGTGGGAACCCAAGTGCTCTATCTCACTATCCGACTCCAATGAGGAGAAAGGTGGGGTGTGGCATGGAGATGTCATTGAGTCCAATGCTCTGGGAGAACTTGGCACTGGAACCCCAGTACTGAGTAGAGGTGAATCCGGTACATCGAACACCAAGAGATCTGTTGTGCACTGGAAATCCACTATGTGGATGTCGTTGTTAATGGCGATTATAGGTGCCAAGAGGTTTGTACTGATGAAGTTGGAGATGCGGACCTAGTCATACTGTCTGTCAGTGCACTGGGGTTGGTGCCGGTGCTGATTCCTGCGCCGACACAGCCTTCCCCGGGGTGGATCTTTCATGTCTTTCATGCCTCCCACAGTACCGGTATTTCTTTGCCTGTGCCCACTGGGTCTTTGGCAGACTGACTTTCTCTGTTGACTCAGTATCGCGCATGTCCTGGGTACCAACTTTAGGCAGCTTCAACACCATCGGTACTGATCACATCGATGGAGCCGGAGACCATTTCTGGCTCGATTGGGACTCGCTACAGGGACTCTTAGACCTTTTCTTAGCAGTCTTGATTAAGTGGCTCGTCTCCTTGGGATCACACAGATCTTCGACATAGAAGGTTGCAATGATAACTCTTGCCAGGACTCTGGCAGCTGAAGGGCCAACCCCATGAGCCAGAGTTTGATCCTTAACCCTCTGTCTTTCCTGGACCTGGGTTTTAACTGCTGGCACCAACCACACTTTTGTGGAATGTGCTTTTCTCGCAGGCAGTGAACGCACTGTGAGTGTCTGTCCATCACTTGGATGGATTCTTTGCAGCTAAGGCACTTCTTGAAGCCTGGATAGCCAGGCACATCCTTGTCCAGGAGGGGAGGCGAACCCTTTCTTCTTTTTGCTTTTTTGGCATGGCCAACAAAAAACAAACAAAGAAAAAAGCTTCAAGGGAAGCTAAAATTTTGAAAACTAAAGGGAATTAACAATCCATGGAGAGCTCTTAGCTCCATCTCTAACCAGGGGTGGTTGAGAAGGAACTGAGGAGGGAATGCCCAGGCACGCTGGCTAACCTCGTGTTAGGCAGGGAGATGCGTGGGCAGGACTGACTGCTATTGAAATTCTCCAATCAGCAGCACAGGGGCGCAGACACACCTACAGTGGAGCGCCCTAGGGATACCACTCAAAGAACTATTCCTTAGGCTTACACCATAAATTACTGTCAATGATCACTGCTATCTACTGTGTATTACCTATTATCTCCCAGCTTCGCCTTTGAGAGCTTACTCGTATAACCTCAGGCCACAAGCCTGCAGACCTTAGCTGTATGCCCAGCAGAAGTCCAACTGTTATTATGTGCATGTGTGTTTGCAGGATTGGAGCTTTAATGGCACCTTCGTATGCGTTCTGTATGGGCTCTATACGTATGTGAACATTACAGGTTAGCTGTATTTTTACACACATTTGAGTACTGACTTATTGAACTTTCACTGTTATTTATATATTAGGGGTCAAATCCTAGCCCCAGTGAAGTCTATGGGAGCTTTGCCATTGATTCCAATGGGGACAGGATTTCAGCCTATAGTGTTACCTTTGCAGTACACTTTGTACTGTTCCAGCTGAATAGAACATGTTTGAACTACTTACCCATTTGACTCCAGAGTGTATTTCTCACACCCATCCCTTCCCTTCTACAACAAACGGGTATTCCGGCTAGTGAGAGAGGACATGAGTCTGTAAGACGGAGAGCTTGGTGTGTAGGAGATTAGCAAACAGCTGCTGAGAGCATCTGGGCTCAGTGAGGTGGCCCCTTTTACTCGCTAATGAATGGAATGAGTCCACTCAAACGCACCAGTAAGGTGACATTGCTGGAAGTTACCTTTCCCCCGTTCTCTCCGCTGCAGTAAGCCCTTGGGTCCCACTGCTTCTTTCCCTGCATGTCTGAACATAGGTCCTCCTCCTCCTCCTCCTCCTCCTCCAAAATATCTGACAGGTCAGAGCTGCGGCTGTGCTCAGCAAGCAGATTCAGCTGCCGTTTTCCTGCTTCTGCTATTTTCTCTTCCTGCTATTGAAAAGAAAAACCTCTGATGTATAACTCAGACCTCTGAGCCAGGCTCACCATTTCAGGAAGGTACCAAGCTGCACTTCGCCTTCTGCCTAAGGATAGCAACCCTAAGGATGGCAGGAGACGAGAGCAGAATGGAGATAGAGAACAACTTATGTAGGCAAAAGGAAAAATCATCCAGAGTGTCGTATCTGCGGGGGAAGAACTGGGATCCTATACATTGCACAGAACTCTGCATGATGCACTCGCAGCTCTGGGGTTCAAAACCAATGGCCCCTTAGGCAGAAATTCTCCCAGGGTAACACAAACCTCTCTTTTGACTTTGGGCACCATCAGAGAAGAGTCTCCTCGGGAAGTTTCTTTCATCAGTTTCTTTCCAGGGGACACTCTTAGGAATTCCTGAACAGAGTTTCCAGTCCTATCTGAGTCTCTGTAACAGTCCACACCCAGCCCAGCCTGGTGGGTGGAGAGCTGAGGCTCTGGACTCAAGCACTGCTCATCTGCCTTCCTCTCTCTGTCAATGGTTGACTCTTTCAACTGCTCCTCCACAAAGCACGTGTGGCAGGTCTCCAGGGGCATCTTCACATCACCGCTTTCTAGCTCAGGTCCGTTGCTTACAGAGAGCTCCTCCTGAAAAAAGAAACTGTTTTGGTCAGGGAGATGAAGCTTCACGGTATCGGCTGCATGATTACTTCTCAATCCTAGGCCCGGGATCACACATTACCT
This sequence comes from Gopherus flavomarginatus, assembly GCF_025201925.1. Lineage (NCBI taxonomy): Eukaryota > Metazoa > Chordata > Testudines > Testudinidae > Gopherus > Gopherus flavomarginatus. Next base: position 2,989,945 of record NC_066635.1, on the reverse strand, counting down.
AACTCTGCATCTTTGCGGAACAAGGGTGATGGAGAAATGCTTTTGCAGCCATCAGGGATTGTGAGGAGGGAGACACAGACAACCTTGAGATTTCACTTTGCAGTGATTTTTGCTGCTACTAAAAGTTGGGTCCCCTGTCTATAGCCAGTCATAGTGCAGGCAGGGTTAAGGGAGGCTTCCCCTACTCAGCCCTGCCAAGGCACTCTAGTTATACCCAGCTCTGGCAGTGCAATGCACCCCCGTCTTGACTTGCAGCAAAACCTGCTGCTTTAGTCCTGGGCTCCTCACACAGCTCTGCCCCTCAACCCTGCTTGCCAGCCCCCATCTCTTTCCCCTCTATTTCAATCCTTTGCACCCTTCAGTGCAAACTACAGACCGTGACTAACACAGTGGTGGATTTGGGGTGTGAAACATCCATTCATGGTTAAGATGAAAGCAATCCCCCTGGATTAAACCCCTTCAGCCCATGTGGCACGTAAGTACAGGAGCAGAGTTTAATGCGGCGCCTTTCTGCTTTGCATTGGAAACACTCCCTGCTGCAGGTGACGCTGCAGCAAGTTCCTTCCAGCTTTTTGTTACTGAGGTTGGCATTACATGGGAGGTGACCTCACCCACTGCTAGTGACTGACTGTTTCTGTTTTTAAGATGCAGGCTGACAGCAAAGGCAGAAAGTAGACTGGGCTTATGGAAGAGAAGAAACTGGGATCAGTACATAGGCCAATATTTTGATGGGCACCACTGGGCCATCCTGGTAACTACGCTTCTCAGCCTGCACTAATGCCGCAGTCTATCCCAAAGGAAAAGCCTAAAGAGTTGCCCTAAGTGTCAAAGAGACAAAGGTTCTCCTCCACAGTTGTGACTGGCACAACACAGGTTAACAGGCCTCCTCTGCCCCGTGCCTGCTGCCTGAATTCCTCAGACCCCCAGCCACCATCCCTCACAGAGTGCTCTGCACCCCTGAATGGCTGATTATCACTCCTTGATAGACCTGTCCCCCCAGGGCCTGTCTACATTACAATCAGAGACGGGACTGCACCACGTGGAGACATATCTGAGCTAGCTCTGACCTAGTTAGCTCAAGTATGAATAGCAATGACACCACGGTAGCATGGGTGGCAGCGTGGGCTGTACAAGCCTGCCCAGGACTCTAGGCATGTGGACTCAAGTCGCCAGCTGCTGCTGCTGCAGCTTCACTCCTACTGTTATTCCATTTAGCTAGACCAAAGCTAGCCTCTGACTACTGTGTAGACAGATTCCCCGAGACCAGTGACTTCAGACTGCTTAGTGCTGTGGGAACCCCCACTCCTGATCGGCTACCATCCCTGCAGATATTCTGCAGGCTGCCTGTACAGACTGCCTCTGTATCCTTGCCTGCCCACCCTGCCCAGCACAGCTCCCAGCAACAAATCCCGCAGGGTGCAGAAGCCTGCACCGATAAGAGATGGCTGGATGGTGAATGCCGTACAAACACCATCATCACCACCTATAAGAATAATGACGATGGTGCCTTTTCCATCACCCACATTTCCTATCTCCTGCCTCTTGGGTGCAGCCCTCTGATCTGCTGGTGCACATGCAGCTGAGCAATGAGGTTCATTTGTCCCCTCCTGTTCTGTGCACACACCAAAGCAGGCAAGACTCTCCTGTTATTCTGCCACCAGCGTGAGGACTACACAGTCTCAAAGACAGTGTGTCACCTGACAAGGAGAAAAAGGGCACTGTGTCATTTCCCTGTACATTCTCTCTGCTCCCCCCAACGAGGTCTGTTTCCCTTCCCCTTTTCCAGTGTCTTAGAATTCACGACACTTTTCAGACGAGGATTCCCAGGCACTCACCGTCCCCTGTGCCTGGATGTCTTCACCAGGGCCCTTCAACGCTGCTGCCCTCAACGGCTCGGGTTCTTCGCCCACTCCCGCAGGCTGCGGAAGGGAAGTCAGACATTGCTCATCTCTTACAGTGTCTGAAACTAGGGATGATGTGCCCAACACTTGCACCGAGGAAACCCGGGGAGAGGAGAGGTGCAGGTGTGGGAAGATCTTCCCTGGCAGACAATTCACTGAGCTGTCACAGCTGGGAGTGGTGTGGGCAGTGAATTTGGCATCCGAACTGTCAGTGGAATACTTCTGTGGAGGGAAGAGCGGAGCTGTGCAGTGTGTAACTGGCATTCGCTTGGGATGAGAGCCCTTGGGTTCCCCACAGATCAGTCTGGAAGGAAGACTGGTAGAAACAACAGCCTGTGATAGTGAGGAATATCTGGAAGCTTTCAGCAATGCTGAGGGGATTTGGGCTGGCACTGAATCAGCGGATTCTCCATACAGAGACATAGTTCTCACAGAGACCTCCCGGCACACCTGGAACATCTGCAGCTGGGACAGCTCCACGAGGACACTGCCAGCAGTTGGAGATGCAACTTCCATCACCTGCAACAGAGAAACAGGAAGAGTCTCTTTTTTGTGCACAGGTAACAGCTTCCAGTAGCATGTGGAGACATACCTGAGCTAGCTCTGACCTAGTTAGCTCAAGTATCGACAGCAATGACACCATGGTAGCCTGGGCAGCAGCATGGGCTGAAAAGCGTGCTCAGACCTTAGGCATGTGGACTCAAGCAGCCAGCTTCCAACCCTACTGTCCTTCTATCACTTTTCAAAGCTCCTGGCAATTGAGCGGTAACAAGAAACTGCAACTGTCCAGCCCTTCTGCAGATGGAGATGAGGCAAGTCACAGCAGACAGAGAAAAGAGAACAAGTCACCCCAGCAAGAATCCAAGTCTCCAACTGACTGCAGCCCCACACAGGACTCCTTGGGCTGCCCCAGGACAAAGGCCCAGTCCCAAAGAAGGGGAGAAGGAGTAGATGGCTGTGGGAAGCCCTTGCTGGCAAAACCAGAATTGGGAAAATGCTCTGTTAAAAGCAGCAACGAGAGCCAATGAACCCTCTCCAATTTTAGCACATCCACATGGCATTAGCTGTTAAGATTTTCTCTTTTGCCCAGATTTAGTTACCTTCAATTGCATGAGAAATGTGGATATTTTACAAGCTAGAACTACAATCTTCCCTCTTCCCAGTCCCTCCCCCATCTGAGTCCTCAGAACCAAGTGCTGACTCTTCTTGTTTCTAATACTGGCATCATTTCCAGCTAAGCCACCTGGCTGCTGCTTCCCTCTCTCCCAAGCTCTGACAGTCTTCCAGGCTCCTTGGCTTTGGCCTGGGGAATGGAAAAGACGCCACTGCAAACAACATTCTCTCTTTCCTATCCAAACTGTGTTGTGCTGCGCACTTTTCCTGGTTGCTGTGTTTCACCCTAAAGGGGTACAGCTACACTGCACAGACCTACCGCAATGGGACTCAGAGCCTGGGTCAAAAGACGTGTGGAGCTCATGCTATGAAGCAGAAAACAGCAGCGTAGTCATTCGGGCTCCTGCTGGGCTCTGAAACCCAGTGAGAGGGGAGGGTTTTGGAGCCTGGGCTCCAGCCCAATCCCGAATGTCTACACTGGTAGTTTTAGCCCTGTAGAGTGAACCCTGCAAGCCCCATTCATTAACCAGGGCTCTGAGGCTCACTGCCACAGGTTTTCTTGCAATGTAAATGTACTCGAGACAGCTGCGTTTCCCACAGGTACAGTATGTTGCAGGTCAGTTTCAGCTTGTAATGTTCTAAGGGATTCTCTGCAAGCAGGTACTGGAGTGTGGAGCGTTCATACCCCACTCTCCTTTCCTGCTTCTAAGGTAGAGGGTGAGTTCCCTCACCAAGGGCTTGAAATATGCATCTGACACCTACTAGCACAAAAACTTTCAAAAGTACCTAAGTGACCTGCGTGCTTGAGGGACAGATTTTGAAAAGGACTTAGGCACCTGAAGATTCAGACAAGTGCCTAATGAGATTTTTAAAAGAGCCTATGTAGGTTCGGTGCCTAACCTGTAACCAATGGGAATTAGGAACCTAATCTGCTTAGATGGTTTGGAAAATTTGCCTATGTGCCAATCTGCATCTTTAGATGCCTAAATAGCTTTGAAAATCTGGCCCTAAATCATTTTTGGAAATGACACTTAGGCTCCTAAATCCATTAAGCTCAATTTTCAAAAGTGGCTTGGACAATTAAGGCACTTAGAGCCAGACCCACAAAGGGACTTAGACACCTCCCTCTCTCTTTAGGCACATCAGTCCACCAATGAGATGCTTCTGACATTCTCAAAACCACAGCTCAGCTGCATCCTACCCCTGTAGGCATCTACGTACCCTCAGCGGCTCCACTTCTGCTGGTCGGCATCAAGACGCCCACGCACTGACGCTGCCCCACAGTTGGTGAGCTCCTTGTACTCCTTGCTCATGCCGATGCCCAAGTAGTGCCAAAGCAGGATTTTCCAGCTAGACATTACCCCACGTATGTCACCAGAAGGGTCTAATTGAGCAGGTGTGCTCAGAGCACGGATCAGATCTCACCCATTAGATGACCAGGGATGAGCAGTGCGATAATTTTTCATGGGTGTGTGTCTCCACCTAGCAGTTAGGAATGAGGGGCAACATCTACAGGAGAAGGAGTGAGACCCACCCTGTATAACCAGGGGGTCAGGGCGTGCAACAATGATGTGGAGACCTCAGTTCTAGTCCTTGTTCCAGTGAATAGTTAATTATTGATACAAAGTGGAACAACTTCAACAGGCAAAATCGAGAGCTCCCTGCCCCTGAATACCCAATAGTCCAGTGGATAGGGCTTCCCGAGTGATGTAAGAGCCCTGGATTAAAGTCTCCCTCCACATCAGGCAGAGCAGCTCTCCCAGACCTCAGGGGACCTGGGCTATAGGCTACCATGCGGTAGGTTTCTCTCTGGCTTTTCATTAGTATCTCCTGCTAGAGCACGGATGACCTGGCTGAGATGCCTAACTCCAGGAGAGGGTCACTGCTGAGTCCTGAACGGAGAGATGCACCTCTTCCCTGCTCAACAGTCAGGTGCCTAGAGGCCCTCATTAGTGCTAGTTAGTGCAGCCTTGCAGGAGCCCTAGACATCATTAGCAGTGTGAACCACAGGCTGTGAACCAGAATCATCAATATTTGGCAGAATAGCGACGCACTAAGTGTCAGCTAACCAGGTAAGCACAGTCTTGACCGGAGAAGATGGTACAAGAACACCTAGAGTTCTCAAGTAACTACATAAACACATTTGTAAGAGGTGATACAGGACCACACCGACCCTGCATAAAGATAAGGAGGGGATGACAGATAATGGATGAGGATGTTTTGCTGGAACTAGCAGGTACAAAGAGAAGGGTGGTAACTAACTACATCCAGAGTGTAACTCATCTCTTGTTATGCTGATTGTCCTTTGTGACAGGCATCCATGTGTTAGTGTCCCTGTAGCTCCTATGGGGCATTAGGACCCTGCTTTGCTGATGACAAACCTGGCCAAGCGCCTTCACCACCGAACTGAGCTTGTGGCCTTTCTTGTGGATAACATCGAAGTCTGCTGAATCCGCATGCAGCACTGTCTGCTAGCGCAGCTGAGACAGGCGCTCCAGGAACGGCAGCACTAGCTGCATTAACAACTCTGCAGCACCAGCAACGCTCCGCGGCATGAACAACATGCCTCTGCATTTCACTCCTGGCTAGGGTACTGGCATCTGCGGCTCCCTTCCAGGACCCGTTCTGCCAGGCGCGGTGCAAACTGATACCAAAAAGATGGTTCCTGCTGCAAAGAGCTTACATTCTAGCTCTAATACAAGAGACAGACCCCCGAGGGAGCACAAGAAAATCACATCTGGCAACCTTATTGGCAGGGATCTCACAATAGCAGCTGCCCTATCTGCTGTCAAGGTTTCTTTAGGTGTCACGGCAAAGGAGAGTTTTAAGGGGGGATCTGAAAGATGACGGTCAGGTGGCTTTGTGGACGTTCACAGGAAGCTCCCTCCACAGGTGAAGGGCAGCCTGGGATAAAGCATGAAGATTTATTTGACAACATAATGAGCGAGTGACAGAGGCTGGCGTTATTGGCAGAGCAGAGGTGCAAGCTGACATCTCAGCAGTGTCTGAGTGACAATAGATAGCATGGAGATAAGACGGGGGAGAATCTGTGAACTGGCTTGAAAGTGAAGCTGAGTCGGTTGTGTTTGACATGATGGAGAATGAAGGGGAACAGTGGAAAGATGCACAGAAAGGGGTGATGTGCTCAAAATGATGAGCTAGTTACATTTTTTTGGCAGTGGAATTTTGGATGATATGTGGAGCAAGGTGGCATTTGTCAAGGCCAGAGAAGAGGAGAGTGCATCCGTCAAGACATGAGATGATGAGACTCAGAATGAGGCCTTCAGCTGTGTGGATAGAGAGGAAAGACCAGACTTTAGAGATGTTAGACTGAAGACTTGCAGCATTTAGACAAAGCCCTACCAAGAGAGCCGAGTCAAACATGGCACCCAAGTTATGAGCCTGAGTGACAGGGAAGATGGTGGTGGTGTCCATGGCGACGAAGAAAGATGGGAAGGGGGAAGGTTTTTGGGGGAAAGATGAAGAACTCGGCGTTGGCCTTAATCTGGCATCTGAACATTCACCAGGAGATGCCAGAGGCAGGCCCAGATTTTGGCCTGGACTCAAGGAGTCAGGTCTGAGGCAGAAAGTTCCTCCTGGCTGCTATTTGGCAGTGGCAGGATCTTCAATACTCCATTCTCTACCAGGTTGTTACAATGCGTTGTGGGCATCTCACTACTCTGTTAACCCCTCCTCTATAGACAACAGTGCTGGCATTCACCAGCCAGCTTCAGCGGTGTTACTGAGCATTCTCAGTACGTGTGAGCATGCTCAGTGCAAGCCAAGTGTGATGGTGCAGCTGCCCCCACTGGCAGAAAAGGCGTTAAAAGCAGCCCTAGGTAGGCTGCACCGGAGCAGCCGATCAGAGAAAGTCTGAAAGGAGCAGCCAGTCTGGACCAAGCAGGCCCATATAAAAAGAGAGCTGCAGGGCAGAGGAAGGCAGTTCTCTGCTGGGAGCCCAGGGAGGAAGGACTGTGTCTTTGGAAGGATGAGAGAACTGCCAGAACCCTGGACAGAGAGCGCTCCTGGCTGGCTACTAGGGCTTGCAGGCTGAGACCCTGAGGTAAGGGCAGAAGAGGGTGCTGGAGACACATGGGAAGTGGCCTCAGGGCATTGGACTGCAGTTGCCACTGAGGGAAGTGGCTGGATAGAGATTGGACAGAGATTGCAGGTCCCCTAGAAGTGGAGGGAGGACAATGTGTGGCAGTGTCGCTGAAGGGGACACCATGGTCCTTAGAGAGACATGGGTTCTAGAGCAGGAGTGACAGCAGTGAAGGACCACCAGAAGAGGCCGAACTACTACACAGAGCTAATTCCCAAGACAACCAACAGGAGGCGCCAGAGCGGTGAGCGCACCTCATCACACCAAGCAGCAAATCAGGAGGGGGCACGTATCCCTCCATGTCTCCCCCACACCTCGCCTCTGAATATGTTGTCGTGGATGTGTCTGAAAACACCAAACGCGTAACTGGGAATTTTCAGCTAACTAGCTATTCCCTGCATGCGCCGTACTAATGACGTCCGCACAGAATGTCTTTTTGCAGCTGATATTTCAGCTCTAAGCTCTTTGGAGTAGAGACCTTGTCTTCCTTCGTGTTTGCACATCACGAACATGACAGGGACTCCCTCACTTCTGATGGGGGAAACCGAGCACCACTGCAACAGCAAATTAGCATCATCCATGTGACTTCACTGAACCATATGGGGCCTCTAAAATAACATACCCACTCTCCCCTTCAATATCCCCATCCCACATCCCTCTGCACCCCAGTATCCAGCCTGTGACTGCATGTATATTACCTTCTGTCCATCGGCATACACAGCATAGCCAGTAACTCGGACCCCATTCGATGAGCCTTCTGCATCAATGGTGACAGGTAGCCAACTGATAACCAGAATGCCTGCTGAGGGGCCAGGCTCTGCTTGGACATCAAGTGGTGCATCAGGAGTTCCTAGGAGAGAGCAATACAATTTTCCCTTGTATTTGTCATGAAGTGGCATAATTGCCAAAGTAAATCCAAGTAAGTAGTGGAAGGAAGGAAGTGAAGCTCTCTCACCCGAAAGCTACAAGAGCAGAAATCAATGGAGTGGTTCATCTGCAGACTTGGGGAAAGACAGAGCGAATCAGAGCAGTGAAAATGCAATGCTTTTGCTTTGTTAATTTCCCCATGTGGAAATCAGGCTTTCGATGTAAATGTAGATGAGGGTGAAGTGAAGTGATTCCTGCAGCCTGGTGCGTGTATTTAACGATGACACATGTCACCTCTCCACACTACACACTTCACTGGAGGTGGACATTTGCTATTTTCACTCAGCAACTTGCGGCAAGAAAAGTTTATCTTGTAAAACTAAAACAAGAAAATGTTAAAACCAAATGACAAAGCAGCTTAGGTCTGTCTACACCTGGAGCTGGGGCTCTGACGTACATGGGCTAGCTCTCATCAAGCTAGGGTGACAAAAATAGAGAGTAGCGGCATCGGCATGAGCTGTGGGACGGGCTAGCCACCCCGGGTACGTAGTGCCTCTGATGGGCAGCCACTTGGGGTGGGTAGCCCTCTCACTGCTCCTGCTACATTCTGCTTTTAGCATGGGAACTCAAGGAAAGCTAGTGAGGCTAAGTCTTCTCAAACTGGGAATCACAGCCCCAGCGCCAAGTGTTACTCTTTGGAAATCAGAGAAACCACCTAGTAAAACTGCATTGTTTGTCCCTCTCCGTCCCCAGTACCTGCTAAGGGAGTAGTGAACTGTATCGCTGCTGATTTCTGCTCACGCCTCTCCTGGGACAACTCCCAGAGCACCCTGGGGGGCCGGGCCTCCACCTTGGCAACGTACTGAGTGCTAGGGCGCAGGCTGTGGAAAGTGTACCAGTAGACACCTGGCTTTGTGGTATCACACTCTTCCTCATTGAGGTACACTGCATGAACGTAGTTGCTGTTGCATGGTAGCCAGGTAACCTCTGCTGTGGTCGCTGTCATGCTTCTGATTTTCAGCAGCGTTGGTGCTATGCAGAAATCTTGCCCTACACAGAAAGTGCACCGCAGCTTATCGGAGCTTCCTCGCTCTGTCACACTTTGCACAGAGATGCGATAGGTTTTCAGCTCCAAGTCCAGCTTCTCGATCACAGCTTTCATTTGAGAGCCACTCTTCACATTCTGGCATAACTCTGCATCCACATAGACGTTATAGCTCTGTATGTCTGCACTGCCAACTGGCAAAAGTGGTGGCTCCCAGCCTACAACTATGCCGCTGGTGAGCTGTTTGATCACAGTCAGCTTTCTCGGGTAAGGCACTGCTGTGTGATTGACAGGCTCCTCTTGGTCTTCTGGTCTGCTAGGCAATGGACTGACACTGGCCTCGTCAGCAGAGTGATCACTTCTCTCTCCACTGCTAGTACTTGCACCGACAAAGCTCCTCTCGTGGTGCGAGCTCTGGGTGAGATCATTTACCTCTGGAGGCAGAAAGGTCATGAGGTCATCATCTGAAACTCGTTCAACAAAATTGGAGGGGACCAGCCCTCTCCTGCCATCCATTAGCTCCCCTAGATGAGAAACAGGAAACCCGTTATCACCACACCTGCCCTTCAGGCTCCAAACCTGGCAGTGGTAGAGAGAAAAGGGAGCAGAATCCCAGGTCAATCATTATCCCAAAGTAATCAGAAGAGAGAAGCCCTGTCAGGCCCTAGTGAGCACAGCACTCTGCCGGGAAAGGACTGCCCTCCATTTCCTCGCACTTTGTCCCATCTGGTTCTAAATGTCCCACAGGATGGGGTCTCCACTACTTCCCTTGGCGAGTATTTCACAGCCTACGGACTAGGAAGGATTTCTAGATAGACTAAGCTTCCTTTCCTTTTATTCCATCTAGTCACACTCCTTTTACTACCTTAAACCATCTTCTCCAGCCTTTCCAATCCAATATCTATATCAGTTGGGGCATGGGGAGGAATCTCTGTATAAGAGGATTTGTACAAGAACCCACAGAGTAAAAGAATTCATAACCTAGGGCAGTGCAGAAGGAGAAAAACAGTTACTAACCTTCCAGTGTAGGTGTGCACAGGCCATGTGCACTGTTGCTGGAAATTTTTCTTCCCAATGATATCCATCAGGTCATCTCTGGTGCCCCCTTGAGTGATGCCTACATGGTGCAATATATAGGAACCTACCACCCTCTCAGTTCTTTCTTGACAGCAACTCCAACAGAGAGGTAGGACGACGGGTTTGGGAATGGACATGAACAACATTTCTCGAAGAACAGTTACAGAAAAGTTAGTAACCGTCTTTTCTTCTTGGAGTGTTTGCTCAAGTCCATTCCAATGTGGGCAATTCCCAAGCAATTGGTCAGGTGTTGGGATCAGAGTTTCACTGACAAGCAGACTAGCACCACTTGACCAAAGCCTGCATCATCTCTAGCCTGCTGAGTGATGGCGTAGTGTGAGGCAAAATTGTGGATCAGCAGCCAGGTCACATTCTTTAGATGTCCTGGATTGGAAGGTGTAGGCCTCCTTCTGTAGTTCTAATTCTTCCTGTGGCTATAATCTTGCCTCTACTGAGGATGCTGTGGAGGATAGTGATGGCCCATAGGTTGGGGTGCATAATGTTTCCGAGCCGGGGCTGGGGTTTTTAAAGTAGCCCTTGAGTGCTTTAGAATATGGAGATTAGCATCAGTCTGCTCCAAGAAAAGGGAGTTCCGGGTAGGTACTAAATAGTCTGTTGGACTTCATAGGATAGTCTTGAGGACTGAAGCCAGGAGCTCCGCCTCATGACCACTGCTGAGGCCATGAATCAGGTTGCCAAGTCTGCCGTGCCCAATGCAGTTTGGAGGGATGCTTTGACCACCACCTTACCCTTCTCTACGAGGGCCAAGAATTTAGTCCTGGAGTCCAAAGGTAACAGTTCCTTAAATTTTGTCATGGCCGACCACACATTAAAATCATAGTGGCCCAAGAGGGCTTGATAATTGGCTATTTTCAGCTGAAGGCCCCGTGTTGAGTATACCTTCCTGCCCAGTAAGTTAAGTTTCATGGCCTCTTTCACCTTGGACAATGGCCCTTATTGCTGGTTTCTCCCTTTCATTAGCTGCCAGGACAACCAGCGAGCCCAGTGGAGGGTGAGTAAACAGATCCTCATATCCCATGAGGGGCACAAAATATTTCCTTTCCATCCACTTAGCTGTGGGGTGGAGGGAAGCAGGAGTCTGCCACAGAGTCTTTACAGGCTGCAAGATGGCATCATTTAAAGGCAGGGCCATGCTTGACAAACCCAAGGGCACTAGCATGTCCATCAGGGCATGGGCTGACTCAGAGATTTCCTCAGCCTGTATTCCCAAGTTCTGGGTGACACCACGCAGAAGCTCTTGATGAGCCCTATAGTCATCTTGCGTGGGCACCATGGTCATCCCTGCCACTGCCTCATATGGGGAGAAGGATAATGAAGTTTGTACCAGAACCGGGCCTTATATCTCTTCTGTTGCCCTATGTCCCGGTGCCAACCTCAGCATGAGGGATCAAACCCCTTTCAGATGGGGAAGGCAGAGGCACTCTCACCTCCAATGGTGTCAAGAGCATCCGGAGTGGAAACCTTGGAACAGATGGATCACCCAAGGGTACCAGATTGGCATTTACCATTGTGTCGATGACTACGCTATCAGTACGTGTCCTTGTGCCATAGCTGCCGGGTGTCTATGGTCAGCTTGGTACCTGCTCCTCCAGGAGGTGTACGAGTCTGCCTCCAATTTAGAGCCCAAGGACCCACTCCTGGGTGATCACGGTGGCGTGATGCTGTGATGGGGATTGGTGCCATGATGGAGAGCAGTGCTGCGATAAAAAGCAGCGCAGCGAGGGAGAGCTCAATGGATGGTGGTGCCACGCCATCATTGCTGGCTTGCCCTCTACTGGCACCTGCTTCGATGCTGAAGCATCCCATGGTGCTGGAGCTGTCATCAACAGTCCACAACCTGAGGGGGATGGTGGAACTGGGAGAGCAGAGGCTCCTGGCCACCTCAAAAGCCTCCAGCATCAATTGTAAAGCCAAGGCTGTATCCCATTGATGGCTCTCTCTAGGCAGAGAGTCCACCAGTATCAAACTTGGTGGTCCCCTTCCCATGGCCAGAGTCAGTGGTGCTGCATGGTCTGTAGGCATCTCAGAGTGACCTGCCACAGGTGGCACTCTTTCTGTGGCCTTATGTCCTGGGGTCAGAGAGAGCCCCTGGTCTGACTTCTTCTCTTTTTCAGCACTGGCAATGGGGAGCAGTGCCGGGAGGCTGGAGTTGGCGCTGACTTCCTGCACACCAGAGAACCATGGCGGTACTGGGGAGCAGAGTCTTTCATTGGCACCAGGGATGCGGGGTCACCGTACCTCTCTCAGGGAGGCCGGGGCACTTCTGACCGATACCAAGGTACTTGGCTGCCGATTCCACCTGTGGGTCTGAGGAAGGACGAAGTGTTACCTCCATGAGGAGGAATCTAAGTCTATTGTCCCTCTCCTTTTTTGTCCTCGGCTTAAAAGTTCTTACAGATCTGGCACCGATCTTGCACATGGGCCTCTCCCAGGCACTTCAGACAACTATCATGCAGATCAATCCCTGGCATCGGTTTGTGGCACACTGTACACTGTTTGAAACCCTGAGATCAAGGCATACCCCAGGAGCCCAAGCTGGGCTAGCCCTGCAGGGTGGAGAGCACTTCTATCGACACTAGGGTACTTGACTACATGCTAACTCATTAAATCCTAACTATTTACAATCTATTTACAGAACAAAAGTCTACTGAGGAGTAGCACCCCCAGAGGCAATAAGAAGGAACCGAGTGGGCAGTGGGGTGGCAGGTTCCTATATACCACACCATGAAGGTGCTGATCCAGGGGGCACATGAGCTGACTCGATGGATACCACTGGGGAAAAAAACTTTCCAGTGATGGTGCACGTGGCGCACACACACCTACAGTGGCATGGACGTGAGCTAGCACTCGACGAAGAACTAACTAAATCATTTATTCCCTTAACATTGAAAAATTCATTCAAATTGGCTTGCATGAGTATACTGAGGATATAAATCTGTCTAAAACAAAGGGCAAATGTAAACACCAACATATTGACATGGAGGGGTCTAGTAGGAGCCACAATCATGGCTAACAATGGTAACACCCATTTTTTCATGTGTGCGTGTGTGCGCGTGCGTGCGTGTCTTCCTTCTGTATTTTCCACTACATCCATCCAATGAAGTGGGCTGTAGCCCACGAAAGCTTATGCTCAAATAAATTTGTTAGTCTCTAAGGTGCCACAGGTACTCCTGTTCTTTTTACAGATACAGACTAACATCGCTGCTTCTCTGAAAACAATCATCAGTGTTAGCATCACTCTTTGGTCTGATCTAGACGAGGGAGCTCTCAGAACCCTGATAAAACACACACAAATAAGGATAAAGAACACTTTAAAATGGAAATACATTTTGTTTTGAGTCGACTGAAAATGTTTTGGCTGACTTGAAATGAATCCAAAACATGAAAAACAATTTCTAGTCAACTCATTTTTTTTTTGAGTTTTCAATTCAATAAAAAAAATTAAATGTTGTTGTGGTTCAAATCCAACCAGCTTTTTCTGGATGCTTTGATTCAGCCCCTAGAGCAAAGCTCTGTTCCTGCGTGCATCGAGAACGCCAGACACCACTGGGGTGGGGCTATGTCGTGCAACACCCCAGGGCTGTAACGAGTATACTGGGAGCTACTGGCCTAGGATAAGTGCAAGGCAACGTCTTAAACCCTTGGCACCAGTGGCTGCACCATGGCATTACCACTGTCAACTCCTTGAGAGAAAAGTGTGATGCCTACAGCTAAGGAGTCAGAAAGAGTTTGGGTGAAACACTTTTGGTGAAGTCCAGGCTCCAATGAAGCTAATGGCAAAACTCCAATTAACTTCAATGAGGCCAGGATGTCACCCTCTGATCTTAATTCAACCCTGGTGTAAGGAAATGCATTCCCCATTACATCACGAGAGCTGCACTTGCTTATGCTGCTCCTCACTTTGACCTTATGATCTTATGTTTCCTTAACTGTAAAAATCATTAAGTTCCTCTCTGTTCTTTCATGATGCCAGGTTCAGCCATGTCTCGTTCCAACAAACCCACCTTCAAAGAAGCCATCCTCGTCCATGTCCCCATAGATGTAAATATACTCTCCAGCAGTCAGTGGGAGCTCTGACTCCGGGTTCTCATTAGGACCATTGAAAGGATTATAGCTGAAACACATGCAACAGTCAAATGTACTTTGTACAGCAACTTGCATTGGTCACACTAGATCAGCTCGCTGGTCCACTGAGGCTGGTATCCTGCCTCTGGGCATAGCCAGTGCTTCCAAGGAAGACCAAAGCATAGCTGCTTCCTGGATCCTTGGACCCAAACTTTTTGAGTCCATTGGCTACCTCCTGGCCTGGGGCTCAGATCGCACGATACACACTGGATCCATTCATGCTGAACAAGTAATTGTCCCAGGCCATTTGCAACTAAGAGTATTTTGTGTCTTTAAAACTGTACTTGCATATCCTTAACAGTAAACGGATACACATGCCTGCCCATAACTGCCTTGGGTGTCAGAATTAATGTTTCACAATCATTATCAGAGCTGACCAGAAAATGGTGGCTTATTCCATGGAAAATTTTGAATTTTTGCTGAAAAAAACTGAAACCGAAACTTCAGCCAAAACCAGAATATTTTTGGTCAAAAACTGGAAGTTTTAGTTTTCCAGCTACACACTTTTCAGCTTTTAGGTTTATGGGTTTTTGATGAAAATGTGACATTTTCCCCAGAAAGAAGGCACTTTCACAAAAAAATATGCATAACCAAAATCCCAATTTTCATAAACAAAACAGTTTCAAAGGAAAATTTTCAGCTGGCCCTACTGGTTATACAACTTGTGAGTTTGTAACCATTACTTTTGTTTGTATAAATCCTTAGCACTATAGGTATTCCCAAACTGTATCAGAGGCACACTCCATCTACTCCAGTATCTTGTCTCTAACAGTAGATAGCGCTAGATGCTCATAAAAAGGAGCAAAAAACCCCAGAGTGTACCATTATGGATAGCCTGATCCACAGATCAGCCCTGGAGCCAAAAATCCCCTCAATTCTTCCTTCCCTTTACACAAAGGCCCTTGTGTGTAGTTCAGTACCTGTAACGAGCTAGGAAGACTTGGAGTTTTGCAGGGCCTTGGCTCTCTGACTCTGGAATCAAAGAGATGCTATCAACATCCAGTTCTTCCATTTCACTTGCAGTGTCCACCTAAGAAACACAAAAATAAGGAGAGAGGCTACAGCTCTGAATAAAGGAACAGTGGCAGAAAGCTCATAACAGCAGTGCAGCAACAGAAATCTTATTTCTGAGCTGGTGTATCCAGTCTGATGACACCAGTACTATACTACACACAGAAGCACAGAATGGTTAAATGATCTGTAGGAACTGCTCTGGGGAGCTAGAATTGGTAACAGATGCACATTCTTGGCTTCATGACATAAAAATATACCTAGTAGTCAGGGGACTAAATCCACAGTCCAAGGCAGAGATGAAAGAAGAGGTGACAGAGGACCTCTTGAGAGGTCGGGGGCAAGTTCCAGGTAAGAAGCCTGAAACCTCTGCCATCCCTAGCAGCTGGGAAAGTGCCACCCCTGGATCCTGCTCCATCTTTTGTAGCCACCTCTGTATATTAAGGGTGAAATTCTGGCCCTACTTAAGTGTATAGGAGTTTTGCCACTGTCTTCACCTATTGAGCATCTCATGTCCGCCCACATCTAAAGGCCCCACCCCTAGCATAAGGGGAGGAGCTACTAAAACCAGAGCCCAGATGAGTTCAGGGGACAAATAATGAAAAACAGGGATGAGAGTGAGGTCATATGGTCAAAATCAGGGAGCCAGAGAGGGACGCGGAGCAGAGAACCCCAAACAGCGCTCATTGCTCCTTGAAGGCATCGAGGGAGCCCTTGGACGCAGCCCAGAGAAACTCTGCCCAGATGCTGATCGAAGGGAGGAGCAGAAACAGACCCCACAGTCACAGAGAACCTCCCCATCCAGCATTCTCCTCCTGGTATGGTGGACAGCCACATTGGCCAGTGCCAGGAGGAATTTGATGAGGAGGTCTCACAACTTTGTGAGGCCATAGATAGGGTGTGTGTAGATCAGGAAGTGTAGGGAAAGGGGCAGCCAGAACCTGAGGAGAAGGTTCTGGAGGTGCCGGAAAAGGGGCTGCAACCTGGCACACTTGAGGTAGAGGTACACCAGGGTCTCCCTCATGCCGCAGAAAGGGCAGGTGTCAGGGAGAGGGTGAACCGCGCAAAATACACATCCATGCTCACGGCTCCATGAAGAACCTGCCAACCTAATATCCCTGGCAGGCCATGGAACCAAGGTGGAATATAGAGTGGACCACTCTCAGCCTTTTATACTTGTGCAGCCCCCACCTGCTGGAAGGGTGAAGGAGCTCTCTCTTTTCTTCTCCCCTCTTGAGAATCTCCTGGATGTTGCAAGTGGGGCAGGTCCCGCCTGGTCTACCTCCCATGGCCTCCTGGAAGCAGTGAGTGGTGGGGAGAGATCTCTACCCCTGCCCAATCTCCATTTCTTCTGTCTGTCTAGGTGTTTATCCCACACCCAGCATCATAGACTCTAGGTCTTCCTCACCCATAAATAACTCCTGTGCCTACACCTGGCTTTTGGAAACAAAACAGCAGTAGCAAACATACTGCAAGGTCACTTTTTTCAGGGAAAAAAATGCCTAGATTGGGCGACAAAAAACTTCACTTCCCTTTACAGTTGACAAACAGCCAGTGTAGAGACCACGTTTTTTTAAAAATTTTATTGGCCTCCAGGAAAGTATCCCACAATTCCCACGCTCTGGTCAGTGATTTGAACTTCGCTGCCCTGAAGCCAACCCACCCCTCACCCTTGCAAGCCCTAGGAATTTTAAATCTCATTTCCTGCTTGCTGACTTCCCAAAGGAGCTTCCCAGGTGAGCACGGCTGCCTATCGCACCAAACGCGCTCCTGCTTGGACCACTGCTGAGTTGTCAGATCTGATCAGTATATGGGGAAAGGAGTCTGTTCAGTAACAGCTGCAAGTGACCTGTAGGAATCGGGGCATACATGGGCAAATTTCTCGAGGCTTGTGCAAAAAGAGCTATGATCGGGACACGCAGCAGTGCAGAGTAAAGATCAAGGAGACAAGGCAGATGTATCGGAAGGCGTGGAAGGCGAACCATCGCTCTGGTGATGCACCTAAGACCTGCTGCTTCTATAAGGAGCTGAATGCTACCCTTGGTGGTGACCTCCATCGCCGATTGCCCCATGGATACTTCACATGCAGCTGAAAGAGGGGTAACCTGGAGGCTGAAACTGTGGATGAAGAAGTCGAACTAGAGCTATAAGTAGGGGCATTGCCAGCAGATCGAAGGACGTGATCATCCCCCTCTATCTGACATTGGTGAGGCCTCATCTGGAGTACTGTGTCCAGTTTTGGGCCCCATACTACAAGAAGGATGTGGAGAAATTGGAAAGAGTCCAGCGGAGGGCAACAAAAGTGATTAGGGGGCTGGAGCACAAGACTTATGAGGAGAGGCTGAGGGAACTGGAATTGTTTAGTCTGCAGAAGAGAAGAATGAGGGGAGATTTGATAGCTGCTTTCAACTACCTGAAAGGGGGTTCCAAAGAGGATGGATCTAGACTGTTCTCAGTGGTAGATGACAGAACAAGGAGCAATGGTCTCAAGTTGCAGTGGGGGAGGTTTAGGTTGGATATTAGGAAAATCTTTTTCACTAGGAGGGTGGTGAAGCACTGGAATGGGTTACCTAGGGAGGTGGTGGAATCTCCTTCCTTAGAGGTTTTCAATATCAGGCTTGATGAAGCCGATGACCTTCTGAGGTCCCTTCTAACCCTGATATTTTGTAATTCTAGAAGAGGATGTGGTGCTCTCAGTGGGGTCGCCCAGTGGGGCAGGCAGCCAGGAAGTTTCCTCCACTCCAGAAGTGCTCAACAGGGAGCAGGAAGCAGATGAAACTCCAGATAAGTGGCTGTGGCTTGTGTAGGGAATGGAAAAGTGGGAAGCAGGTAGTGTTTTCTGTGAGCTGGACATTGCCCTGTGTAGTTAATCTGCACAGCCAAGCAGGGTGTCGACGGACATCAAGACCTGCAGGGAATCCGCCAGAGAGAGGCTCTGGAAAGTTTCCAAAAGGTACTTGTTAATCCACTGCTGCAGATTCCAAGGGATTGCAGCCCTGTTAGTTCCCCCATTGTAGAAAACTGTCCCCTGCCATTTAGCAACCACTGAACTGGGACCAAAGCAGAACATAGCTGAGCTGCATATAGACTAGAGTGAAAGCCGCAAGCATTCAGCAGCTGAGCCCTGGTTTTTCTGGTCACCCTCAGCAACGAGATGTCAGCCAGCAAGTTGGCCGCCTGTGAAAAAGTGTGGGATAATTTTAGAATGAGTTCCCTGCAAAGCTACCCTGCAAGCCGTGACCTTTTTATCCGTACACACAACTGCCTTCCCCCCACTCTGGAAACTCACCATGATTGGGGTGATCGCGGAGCTGTGTGCCTGCCTAGAGGCTCAGAGAGAAAGTGATTCTACTAGCAAAATGCCCTTTTTACTAAAATGTTTCAATCATTTGCTGGAATGCAACACTCTCTCTTCGGTTCAGCACAGACCTTGAAGAACACTTCATGCACCCCCACAGACCGGCTGCGGCAGATAAGAAAAAAACTTAGGCGCAGCAAAGAAGACAAGTTCCACAAGGTTATACAGCATGATGAGAGACAGACTAGGGAACAGAAAGAGTGCTGGGACGCCGAAAGGCAGGACAAAAAAGAGAATGCTGCTTTTGCTAGGCAAGCAACAGAGCGGATGGTCAAAGTTATAGAGGATCAGACAGAGATGCGCAAGTCATTGATACAGCTGCAGACTGAGCAAATCCGTACTGGAGCGCCACTGCAGCAGATTCACAATTCTTTGCCAACCCCAACCCCCTCTATGCCCACACATTCCTTTTCACTCCACAGCACTCCTGAGTTGCCCTGTCACTCCACCCCCTCTCACAGCTTGCACAATGATAGTTGGAGCTACACACACTTGTGAGGTTTTACACTTTTTAACAATAAATAAAGGCAAAGGTATTTAATAGTACAGCATTTTTATTCTATATTCTACAAAAGCGTAGAGCAGGGTTTCTCAAACAGGGGTCACCACTTGTGTAGGGGAAGCCCCTGGCAGGACGAGACGGTGTGTTTACCTGCTCCGTCCGCAGGTCCGGCTGATCGCGGCTCTCACTGGCTGCGGATCGCTGCTCTGGGCCAATGGGAGCTGCTGGAAGCGGTGGCCAGTAAGTTCCACGGTCTGCACCGCTTCCAGCAGCTCCCATTGCCCCAGAGCAGCAATCCGCAACCAGTGAGAGCCGCGATCGGCCGGACCTGCGAACGGGGCAGGTAAACATACCGGCCTAGCCCGGTCCGCCAGGGGCTTTCCCGACACAGGCAACACTGTTTGAGAAGCCCTGGCATATAGCAATCAATTCACTCTCGGGAACAGGCTTCTAAAGCATTGTGTTTCATGGATCTTGAGCCTCAAAATTGTACATGGATGCAACAGGGAAGCAACTCCAAAGCAGACATGTGTTAGTGCCCCTCATTGTCCAAGTCGTTCCTCAAAGACTCTCTGATGTTAGTAGCAGCCCTCTGGGCTCCTCTGACAGCCCTAGCATCTGGTTGTTCAAACTGTGCAGCCAAGTGCTCTGCCTCAGTGTTCCACACCTGAGCAAACATTTCACTCTTCGATTCACACAGATTATGCAAAGTGCAGCACGCAGCTATGATGACGGGAATATTATCCTCAGTAAGGTCTAGCCTGTCATTGAGACACCTCCAGCGAGCTTTCAAAAGACCAAAGGCACAGTCGATGACCATGCGGCACCTGCTCAGCCTGTTGTTAAAACGCTCCTTGCTGATGTCCAGGTGCACTGTGTAAGGTTTCATGAGCCAGGGCCGTAAGGGGTAAGTGGGGTATCCCAGGATTACTATGGGCATTTCAACATCCTCCACTGTGATCTTGTGGTCTGGAACAGAAGTCCCGCCTGCAGCTTTCTGTACAGGCCACTGTTCCTGAAGATGCGTGCGTCATGCACCTTTCTAGACCAGCCTGCACTGATGTCTATGAAATGCCCCCGGTGATCCACAAATGCCTGCAACAGCATGGAGAAGTATCCCTTCCTGTTGATGTATTCAGAGGCAAGGTGATCTGGTGCAAAAATTGGAATGTGTGTGCCATCAATGGCCTCGACACACTTAGGGAAACCCATCTCTGCAAAGCCATTCACTATGTCATGCACATTTCCCAGAGTCATGGTTCTATGCAGCAGAATGCGATTTATTGCTTTGCATACTTGGAGTAATACAGCCCAAACTGTTGACTTTCCTACTCCAAATTGATCTGTGACTGACCAGTAGCAGTCTGGATTCGCCAGCTTCCACACAGCAATTGCAACACGCTTCTCTACTGGAAGGGCAGCTCTCAATCTGAGGTCCTTGCGAAGCAGGTCAGGGGCCAGATCAGCACATAGCTCCATGAAGGTTGCTTTACGCATCCTAAAGTTCTGTATCCACTGGTCATCATCCCACACCTGCATGACAATGCGATCTCACCAATCAGTGCTTGTTTCCCTAGCTCAAAAGCGACACTCTATCATATGCAGCTGCTCTGTGAATGCACAAAGCACTGATAAGTTGCTGCCATCCATATCACACTCGGGTGCTGGCGATTCATCCTCTGCTAGCTTCGTGAGTAACTGTGCTGCCATGCATGATGTCCTCAAGACAGCTAACAATGCCTAGGAGAGAAGTGTGAGATCCATCCTCTCTGACTGCAGATGCTGGTGCACACTACAAAAGAATGAGAGTTGGAAAAACGGCGCAAAAGGAAGCCAGAGACCTTTCGCGGGGTGGGACGCAAAGCAGTGCATGACAGTACACTTTGCACATCCCAAAATGCGCCGTGTTCCGTTTCCATATTCCCACAACACTAGCAACAGATGGTGTCACCAGGCACTGTGGGATACATATCCACAGCCCATTGCTCTCGCTGTCAACAAAGGTGCCCCGAATGTGGACACGATCTGTCGACAGAGGGAGCAAATGTAGACACACTTTGGCGACTTTGCTTTTATTGATTTTTCCTTGGCAACATGAGTTTCATTAAAAAAACTTGCCAGTGTAGATAAGCCCTTAGACCTCTAAATGCCCGGGGAATGGGGGGCAATCCCCCCAGACAGGGCAGGAAATGTAAACTAAAGTTCTTTTTCTTTTTTTCCCTTTAATCCCAACAGAGTAAAAAGGAAAAACTAACTATTAAAGAGAAAAAAAAAAAAAAAACAACTACTACTTATGCTAATGATGCAGATGAGGAAGGGCTGACTGCTTGCTCCTTTTAAGGCCAAAGACAGTTGAGAAGGAACTGGGGGGGGGGTTCACCCAAGCAGTGCTAGATAGCATTGGGGCAAAAATCAGTACTTGGTCCTGCTAGTGAAGGCAGGGGGCTGGACTCGATGACCTTTCAAGGTCCCTTCCAGTTCTAGGAGATTGGCATATCTCCATTTATTTTTTATTGAGGCAGACCACGAGGGAGGGACAGCGCATGTGCAGGCTCAAATGGACACTGCTACCAAAAATCTCTGATTGGAGGTGCAGGGGTACAGATATAACTTGCGTGGAGCGTCTGACGAAGTGGGTATTCGCCCACGAAAGCTCATGCTCCAGTACATCTGTTAGTCTATAAGGTGCCACAGGGCTCTGTTGCTTTTTACAGATCCAGACTAACACTGCTACCCCTCTGATACTTGACACCTACAGTGGAGCACCCATAGGGACCCTACTTGAGGAAGAACTGGGTGTTCACTTGTAACTGCTGCCAATAAATACACTGTTCCCAGCCCTCAGAGAAAGTAATGCCCCGGGCACTAGCTGTTAGATGGACTGGCTTGCTGGAGATAACACAGTGTAAGGCAGGGAGCTGTGCAGCCTTAAAACCCCGGTCAGCAGGGAGAGAGACACAGTCTCCTCCCAAGAGAGATGACGGCTGGGAGTCAGAAACCTTAAGTGAGTGCCCTCTGGGGACCATGGAGGGGGAAAGTCAGGTGCAATCACCCTGAAATTGAGATACAGTTCATGCTTGGGGAATCTGGGTTCCAATCCTAGCTATGACTTTGGGTACATCAGCTGATCTGTTTGTGACTCAGGCACCCTGTCAGTACAATGATATTTGTTCACCTTGTAGGAATGTTGTGAAGCTTAAAGAGGGCTTGTGAAGTTCAAAGGACTAAGAGAGACAGTCAGCAGGAAGGGTGAGCCTAGAACTCAGGCTCTCCTGGCTCTTAGCCCTGAACCTACTCTGCTAGGCTAAGAGAGTACATCGCAGAGTGGACATAGCATCAGAAGATGAAAGAGGCACTCTCTTACCAGACCCAGATTTCCATGAGCTCCCCTAGTGATCTAATGGGAACATTAAATAAGGGAGGGGACAGGACTGAGCCCCACAGGAATCCATACACGAGACCTACTGGGCAGAGGGAGCAGCTGCCATCACATCTCTGAGATCTGAGAGGGAGGGGAAAGCAAAGTCAATATAACCTGTCCGCATCTGCCGTCACCAGCTCAGCAGCCCTTCATGATCTCCTGCACCAACAGCTGCTAATAAGTAACAGCGATGTTTGCACCAGTACGTGCCCCTCTTGCCTGTATGCCAAGGACAGCAGGGCATGGGAACACGCCTTAATGCTGCTAAACCACTACTACAAGCTGCAGTACTCAGATATTGTGTGGCAATCCAGGGATGTAGTCACAACAGAGACTATCCAGAACTAAATACAAATTGAAAACACTCAGGAAACTTGCTATACATTTCCCAGGGCTTTTCTCAGGTTGTCTGCATTCCTCTCGGACTGCAATGATCTGTACAAATGGCCGTCACGGGGTGTTGCCAAGTGAAGAGGGAGCAAATCCCTTCAACCGTTTTCTGCAAGTTTTCTTTTATTTTTCCATGGGATTCTCTAGTTTCAGACACAGGTTTAAGAGGTAGCTGCAAGTGGAGAAAGCAGAGCTAGTAAATGTATTGATCCCAAGGTGTGCTTATCCCCCCCGGGTAATGACAAGGGTCACCAGAAACAGCACTGACCTCTGGAGTGGGGCAGGACTTGAGACTGTTCTGCATGGATTCTGATTTCGAAGAGCTTGACTGGGACTCCAGTCTCTTGACTTGCTTCTGAGACGTGGCAGCAGCACCTGAGACTGGAATTTTGATGACACTAGACATGGGATCAGGGATCTGAGGTAATGATTCCAGCTCTTTACTCCTTTCATCATGAATCTTCTTAGTGCACTGAAGAGCAGGACGTGCAGGGGCAACATCTGGATCTGAAACCAAACACTCCATTTGTTACTCCAAGCAGCAGCAGAGCAGAACAAGAGCTGCTGTGAGCACCAGGGTGCTTGCAGTGCAGACACACTCTGTAGCAGGGATCTACCCAGGGGCTTAGCTTTGAGCTGTGGAAACATGTTCAGCCCTGATTCTCCTTGCACACACACCAACAGCAGTTACACTGAAGTTACCGGAGGGAACTGATATAAGGGAGGGAGGATCAGGCACTTGACATGCAATACTCAGCCCTGCATGCTGCTGTGGGCCAAATCCTCTGCTTCACTGAGGTCCACTCTGCACAGGAGGTAGGGGAGCTATTAGGGAGCTCATTAGGGCTTGCTGAACCTGTGGGCTTGTCTGCACCAGCCCCACTGTGAATTAACTTACACCACAGGGATGTTAACAGGCCACTTCACCTTGAACGGTTCCTTAGAACATGAGCTGACTACTTACGCTAAACAATCTGTTCCATCTTGTGACACTCTCAGACTGAAGAAGGGCTCTGTGTAGCTTGAAAGCGCGTCTCTCTCACCAGCAGAAGGTGGTCCAGTAAAAGATATTACTTCACCCACCTTGTCTCTCTAGGGCAGTGGTTCTCAACCCATGGCCCGTGGGCCACTTGCAGCCCAATCAGCACACAGCTGCAGCTCATATGACATTCTCAGGGCCATACAGGTAGTAAAAACGGTTACTCACCTTCTCATAACTGTTGTTCTTCGAGATGTGTTGCTCACGTCCATTCCAATTAGGTGCGTACGTGCCCACACGCACAGTCGTCAGAAGGTTTTTCCCCTAACAGCACCTGTCAGGTCGGCTCTGGAGCCCCCTGGAGTGGCGCCTTCATGGCAGTGTATATAGGTCCCTGCCAACATGCCGCCTGTTCAGTTCCTTCTTGCCGGCTACTCCAACAGAGAGGAAGGCGGCTGGGTCTTAGAATGGACATAAGCAACAAATCTCGAAGAACAACAGTTACGAGAAGATGAGTAACTATTTTTTCTTCTTCGAGGGCTTGCTCATGTCGCTTCCAATTAGCTGACTCCCAAGTCCTAACCAGGAGGTGGGGTCAGAGCTCGTGGAATTGCTGACTGAAGCACCGCTCTGCTGAATGGAGCATCATCCCTGGCATGCTGGGTAATGGCATAATGAGAGGTGAAAGTGTGAACCGAGGATCATGTCGCTGCCCTGCAGATCTCCTAGATTGAGACCTGGGCCAGGAACGCTGTCGAGGAGGCCTTCGCTCTAGTTGTATGAGCCATTAGTGCAGGGGCCGGAACTTGTTCTAGAACACAGCATGCCTGGATACAGGACATGATCCACAATGAAATTCTCTGGGACAACACTGGAAGGCCTTTCATTCTATCCGCAACCGCCACAAACAACTGGTTCGACTTACAGAATGGCTTTATGCGTTCAATGTAAAAAGACAGAGCTCTCCGAACGTCCAAGGAGTGTAGTCTTTGTTTCCAGCCATCCGCATGAGGCTTAGAGTAAAAGACCGGTAGAAAAATGTCCTGATTGGCATGAAATTGGGAGACAACCTTTGGAAGAAAGGTTGGATGAGGCCTAAGTTGTACCTTGTCCATATAAAAAATGGTATAAGGAGGATTGGAGGTTAGGGCTTTAAGCTCAGAAAGTCTCCTTGCTGACGTAATGGCGACTAGGAAAGCCACCTTCAGTGATAGGAAGAGCAATGAACAAGTTGCTAGGAGTTCAAACGGGGGTACCATTAGCCTGGAAAGGACCACGTTAAGGTCGCACACCAGGACTGGTTGCTTAACCTGCGGTTTTAGCCTGTCTAGACCTTTCAGGAAGCAACTGACCATCGGGTTGGCAAAGACGGAACAGCTGGCCGCTCCCAGGTGGAAAGCTGAAATGCCTGCCAAGTGGACCTGGAGAGATGAAATCAAGAGGCCTGCTGTTTTAAGTGTAATAGATAGTCTAAGATAAGTGGCATAGGTGCCTGCATTGGGAGAGCACAACCCTGAGAATATCAAATTGTAACCATTTTCCACTTGGCCTGGTAGGTAGCCTTGGTGGAGGGTTTTCTGCTGCCCAGCAGAAGCTCCCTAATGGGCTCCGAGCAAATCAGCTCCATTGGATTTAGCCTGAAGCTTCCAAGTGGTGAGGTGACAAGACTCGAGGTTGGGATGACGAAGACAACTGTGGCCTTGGGTGATCAGATCCGGAAGCAAGGGCAACGAGACTGGAGCGTCCACCGACAGCTCCAGGAGCATGGTATACCAGTGCTGGCAAGGCCAGGCTGGTGCTACCAGTATGACTGTAGTCTTGTCCCTGAGGATCCTGAGCATAACCTTGTGGATGAATGAAACTACGGGAACATGTACAACAGATGGTCTGTCCAGGGAGGTGGAACACATCCGTGAGGGAGCCCAGACTGTGATTCCGGAAGGAACAGAACTGGGGACATTTTCTGTTGCTCTCCATGGAGACCAGGTCAATTTGGGGAACCTGCACTTTTGGAAAATGTTGTACACCATGTCCAGGCAGCTGGACTACTTGTGATTGTGGAATGATCTGCTGAGACAGTCTGCCAACTCGTTCTGGGAACCTGGGAGGTAGAATGCTCCCAAGTGAATGGAGTGGGCTATGCAGAAGTCCCAAAGCTTGAAGGCTTCCCGACATAGCGGAGAGGAATGAGCTCCACCCTGCTTGTTTATATAAAACATTGCAGTTGTGTTGTCATCTCGGTGCATTTCCCTTGCAAGTGGGCCTGGAAAGTCTGGCATGCCAGGAGGACCACTTTCAGTTCCTTGAAGTTGATGTGGAGTGAGAGCTTTTTCTGTGACCAGAGACCTTGGGTCTGAAGGTCTCCCAGGTGAGCACCCCATCCCAACGCTGTGCATCTGTCACCAAGGACAGGGAGAGCTAGGGCTTTGGGAAGAGGACTCCTGCACATACCATCGGTGGGTTGAGCCACCAGTGGAAAGACTTAAGAACTGGCACTGGGAGAGTGACCACCTTGTCCAGACTGTTGAGCCCTGGCCGATAGATTTCTCCAGGCCTGGCTGGTGTCAGCCTGAGCCTCAGTCTCGCATGTATGCCACATACGTACGTGCTGCCATGTGGCTGAAGAGTTTCAAGCAGTTCCTTGCTGTGGTGGTGGGGTACCGCTTGAAGTTTTCTATGATGTCTATCATTGTCTGAAACCAAGATTCCAGCAGAGATGCCCTGGCCCTGGCCTGACCTGAGTCCAACACTGCTCCAATAAATGTTATTCTCTGCGGAGGGGACAGAGTTGATTTGCGCTCGTTGAGAAGGAGACCCAACCTGTCGAAGGTGTATCTTACCAGGCTGACCTGACCCTCCACTTGTTCCCTGGAGCAGTCCCTGAGCAGCCAGTCATCGAGGTATGGGAATATCTGCACTTGCCTCAGTCATAGGAAGGCAGCAATGACTGCCATGTATTTAGTAAACACTTGAGGGGCCGCTGACAGACCAAAGGGGAGGACCGTAAATTGGTAATGGTTGTGGTTGACCACAAACCTGAGCTGGAATTATAGCTATGTGGAAGTACACATCCTTGGGGTCCAGGGCAGCATATCAGTCTCCCAGATCCAGAGACAGAATGATTGCGTTTAGAGAGACCATGAGGAAGCTCAACCTTTTTTATGAATTTATTGAGGACTCATAGATCGAGGATGGGTCTAAGGCCCCCTTTGGCTTTGGGAATTAGGAAATAATGGGAATAGAACCACTTGCCCCTTGTCCCTCCTGAGGAACCTCCTCCACTGCTCCCGCAACGAGGAGAATTTGGACCTCCTCCATGAGGAGATGCTCATGAGAAGGGTCCCTGAAGAGGGATGGGAGGGAGGAGAGGAGTAGAATTGGAGAAAATATCCCACTTCTACCATGCAAAAGACCCAGTAGTCTGAAGTTATCTGGGACCAAGCATGGTAAAAGTGAGACAGATGATTCAGGAAACAGGGATAAGGATCCAGTGAATAGATTGGTGCGTCACCCTCAGGCGCACCTTCAAAAGGCCTGCTTAGAGAGCCCGATGCCTGCCTTGCCAAGCCTGGCCTTGGCTGGGTGGAGGATGAGGAGGCTTACATCTGCCATTCCTACTCCGTTTCCTTAAGAAGTCCTGCCTGGGCAAGGGAGGGCAGAAGCTCTGCGGGGGCTGAGGTTTAAAATGTTTTTGCTGGGTAGCAGGGGTATGCAGGCCCAACAAATTTAATGTAGCCTGCAAATCTTTTAGGCTGTGAAGCCTGGAGTCTCCGCAAAAAGACCCCTGCCATCAAAAGGTAGGTCCTGAATTGTCTGTTGAACTTCAGGAGGAAGGCCGGTTACTTCGAGCCATGAACTCCTCCTCATGGCTATGTTCGAGAACAAGGTTCGCATAGCCGAGTCTGCAGCGTCCAGTGAGACCTGTAAAGAGGTCTGTGTCACTGCCTTGCTCTCGTCCACTATGGCTGCAAACTCTGCCCT
This sequence comes from Gopherus flavomarginatus, assembly GCF_025201925.1. NCBI lineage: Eukaryota > Metazoa > Chordata > Testudines > Testudinidae > Gopherus > Gopherus flavomarginatus. Next base: position 2,962,052 of record NC_066635.1, on the reverse strand, counting down.
GGATTCAGATGGGACCAACTCCTTAAATTTCAACATGGAGTTCTATGAGTTGAAGTGAGATCTACTCAGGATTGCCTGTTGTTAGCAACCCTGAGCTGGAGCCCTCCGGTTGAGTAAACCTTCCAACCGAAGAAGTCCAGCTTTTTTGAGTTTTTAGACTCTGGGGTCGGCTCTCGCCTCTCTCTCATTCACCGCAGCCCCAACAAGAGAGCAGGGCTGCGGGTCAGTAAATAAAGTACTCATATCCCTTAGAGGGGATGAAACACTTCCTCTCCACCTCCTTCACTGAAGGGGGAATGGAGGCAGGGGTTTGCCAGAGAGTTTTTGTAGTGGCCTGAATAGTCTTCAGGAGGTGCAAAGCCATCCTAGACAGCCCCTCCGAGGTTAGGACCCATCATGTCCTCCAATTCAACTACCTCCTCAGTCTCAAGCCCCATACTGTGAGCCACCCTACGCAGTCCTGGTGTGCTCTACTGTCAATGAGAGGCGGCCCAGAGGAGGAAGACCCCGCCACCACTTCATCCAGCGAGGACGACGACGAGGCCAGAGGAGGACCAGGCCCTTCTCGCCCTGTGGACTTGTCCCACTCAGTGCATATTCCTCATCGCTGACAGCAGGCTCAGAGCTGTGGTGGGCCCGCGATCTGGACACAGCTCCGTGCTGTGTCCCGACACTGTTTTGGAGCCCCAAGGGGTGGGATGGTCCGTGTCTGGCGGAGGTACCCAGGCTCCCAACACCACAGAGTGAGAACCCCTGGAGTGCATGCCTTGGGCCTGGTGGTAGGCCCACAGGGTCCAAAATGGCCACTGCACGGGCCCTTGACACTGCACTTACCATGGCACTAGCCTCACGTCCTGCCTATGCCTGCGGTGGTCCAATTGAGTAATAGGACTCCACCTCGGAGTCCAATGTTTGGGATCTTGAGCACGAAGACCACAGTGGCGCTGAGCAGGACGGTGCCAGAGAGCAGTGCTGTGGGGACGGTACCGGAGAGCAGTGCTGCAGTAGAGGTGCCAGGGACTGGTGCCGCGATGACGATACCGAGGACCGGTGCCAGGGGACAAGTGCCACGGGTACAGTGCTGGAGACCAGTGATGTGGGGAGCAGTGCCATGGGGAGCGATGCCACGGAGATGGTGAGCAGTGCCTCATCATTGCCAGCTTGCCTCTGGATTGTGTCGTGCCCTGCAGCAACGGAGGTCTATCCAAGCTGATGGGGATCAGCTGAGCCGTCCTGGCAATCAAGTCCCTCACCACCTCAAAAGTGTCTGGGGCAGAAGGGAGCTCTAGCTCATCCGCCTGGCACTCTCAGTCAGGATAGTCCAACAGCACCGGACTCGACAGACCCCCTTGCGGGACCAAAGTTGATGGTGCCAGCTCTGTCCAACCCAGCTGCTCTTGGTGCGGGCGAGCAACCTGTCTACCTTCTTGTGCCGCTTATGCAGCCCCGGAGAGTGCGAACAATGCCGTGCTGCCTCTACGAGCTTCGGCGCCAGGGAATGTTGGCACCGGGGATCTCTATGGCCAGAATCCTTCCTCGACACTGTTTCTCACATAGAGGCTGGAGTGCTCTGCACGGAAGTGCTTGGTGCTGGATCCTGTTGGCATGGAGCCAGCTGGGGATGAAGAGCTGCTTCCATCAGGATCTACTTCAGCCTGAAGTCCCGTTCTCTTTTAGTCCTCGGGCGGAACCCTTTACAAATCTTGCATTGTTCTGTTTGGTGCACCTCCCTCAGATACTCGGGACAAGAGTTGTGGGGGTCGCCCGTTGACATGGGCTTGAGGCAGGTTCCGAACCCCAAAAGGGAGACAAATTAGGGTGGGAGAAGGACTTTCACTCCTAGAAAACAAACCAACTAAACTAACTTACTCTAAAGAAAACTATTTACAGAGCTAAATACAAACACTAGAGGGAGCACTTGCTAAGGCAAGCGACCACAGTTCCAACCACGGTCACTGGTGGTAAGAAAGAACTGAAGAAGTGGCGGGTTGGCAGGGACCTATATTCACTGCCATGAAGGCGCCACCCCAGGGGACTCCTTAGCCAAAATGGTGGGTGCTACTAGAGGGAAAACCTTCTGACAACTGTGCACATGGCGCACACACACCTAATTGGAATCGACATGAGCAAGCACTCAAAGAAGTATATATATTGTGTGGATGCGACCCAAATAACACATGGAGAGCGGCATATGTGGCCCACAATGGTAAACGGTGGGAGAGCCACTGCTCTAGGGACTCTGTCTGGCCTACATAAATCAATGTACAGCAGGGGTGGGCAAACTACAGCCCGTGGGCCACATCCGGCCTGCCAGCCATTTTAATCCGGCCCTCGAGCTCTAGTCAGAAAACAGGGACTGGGGCTTGCCCTGCTCCCACGCCTCAGCTAGGGAGCAGGGTCAGAGTCTGCTCCACGCATACGTGCCACAGCTCTGCGCAGCTACCAGAAACAACAGCATGTCCCCCTCCGGCTCTTATGCGCAGGGGTAGCCGGGGGCTCCGCACACTGCCCCTGCCCCAAGTGCTGCCCCCACAGCTCCCACTGGTCGGGAATTGCAGGCAGTGGGAGCTGCAGGGGTGGAGCCTGTGGACAAGGCAGGGCTGCCTGGCCGTGCTTCTGAGTAGTAGCGAGGAGGGGGGAGAGAGAGACATGCCGCTGCTCCCGGGAGTTTCACCCTGAACCCCTCCTGTGCCCCAAGCCCCTGCCTCAGCCCTGATCCCCCTCCCGCTCTCCAAACCCCTCAGTCTCAGCCCAGAGCACCCTCCTACACCCTAAACCCCACATCTCCACCCTCATCCCAGAGTCCACACACCCAGCCGGAGCCCTCACACTCTCCTGCACCCCAACCCCCTGCCTCAGCCCTGAGCCCCCTTCGCACTCCAAACCCCTAAGCCCGAGCCCAGAACCCCCTCCTGCACCCAAGCGCCTCATCCCCAGCCCCACCCCAGAGCCTGCACGCCCAGCCAGAACCCACACCCCCTCCTGCACCCCAACCTCCAATTTCATGAGCATTCACGGCCCGCCATTCAATTTCCATACCTAGATGTGGCCCTTGGGCCAAAAATTTTGCCCATCCTTGATGTACAGCATAGAAGATGTTGCACATACATATCTAATAAGTCTAGTTGACAAATAGGAAAATGTTTGGGAAAATTTTCACACAGAAATCAATCCCTTAAACAAAATTCTGAATTTCAAACATTTTCAAACAGCTTTAAGGGGTGATTTTTGTGAAAATGTTTGCAAACTATTATGGTCTTTATTAAAATATCAAAATTTGGAAAATGCTGATGAGATTTAGTATCTAAGTTTGTAGAAAAAATTATAAGAAAAGGTACGTAACCACGTTATTATATATATCATATAACCACAGGGGCACAGCTAAGGTTTTTTGGCAACTTGCTAGTTGGCATTTCTTGACTCCTGAGGTCTTTGCCTCCAACTTCACACTGACTGTGGAATGGTGCTGGAGAGTCCCACGTTTATTGTTTCTCAGTGATTCCAGAAAACTGCTTTCAGGGTCTTCAAGTAAAAAGAGTCCGTTTTTAGCCACCAATCCCACAAACTCACCCTGGGTTCTGGAAGCCAAGCTAGTTTTCTTTGCACCAGTAATGCAAGCAAAATTATCAATGACACCAGGATAGTGTTATTGTCTTCTGTTGGTGTGCAAGGGAACTCAGCAGCGTTAGGATGAATTTACCCCCAGGCACAGGGGCAACACAAGGACCTATTCTAAGTAAAGATGGGCACATTTTTGGCAAATAGTTTATTTGCAGAAAAATGCTGTTTCAGTCAACCCTAAACCAGCTGTGACTTTGTGCAGAGTTTGCTAAACCATTTCCATCCCATTGAAAAATTGAAATGTTTCAGTAATGCTGAAACATTCCAGGCTAAGACTTGCAAGGGGCACCATCACCTCCTCACTCACTCTCAGTGAAATGGTGAAACTGAAACAAAATCTTTCAAATCAGAGCAAACAAAACATTTTGTTAGACCTGACTCAAAATGTTCTTGGACTTTTTCAATTCACTACAAACTCTGAAAAAGTTCATTTTTCATTTGACCCAAAATAAAGCTTTTCTTCAATTTTTTCAGATTGCCAGCAACCAAAGAAGATTTTTTGCCCAGCTCTAATTGATGATGCCTTCAGTGTGATTTACGTGATGCACAAGTATTGTGAAGATCCTCTGTACAAGGGTGAATTTCATCCCTCACAGAGAGAGTCCACAAGATGCATAGTGGAGGAAATTGCTTTGATGATTGCCTAAAGTGCAAAAATTCACAGATTTTCAAGGCCAGAAAGGCTCATTATGATAATCTAATTTGACCTCCTGCATGACTCTAGCCAGAAAGTGTCACCCAGAGAGCCCACAACTGCTGGTGGAACTAGAGTGTATCCTTGAGAAAGGCACCCAAGCTCAGTTTAAAGCTCCAAGGGATAGAGAATCCATCTCATTCCTTGGTAAGTTGTTTCAGTGGATGAGGACGGCGTTTGATCAGGGCTTGCACCTGCAATCCTTACAAAGGGCCCAGATGCTCTCCCTCAATCCTCTTGCATGTTACCTTGTATTTAAACACAACTATTATGGAGGCATCATTAGTGGCTCTAGAGCTAAGGCTGTGCTGAAATTTGCATTTACAGAATATCAGAGTCGGAAGGGACTTCAGGAGGTCATTTAGTCCAGCCCCCTGCTCAAAGAAGGACCAACCCCAACTAAATCCCCAAATGGCCCCCTCAAGGATTAAACTCACAACCCTTGTTTAGCAGGCCAAATACTCAAACCACTGAGCTATCCCTCCCTCCCCCATTGTTAGCTATTGTACCCTCCTCCTCCCCAACTAACACCATTTACTGCTGGGCATAGACCTAATTATCTGGGAAATTATTCCAAGCAAACGTTTAGTAGTTCGGGGCTAGGAATTAAAGACGCCTTTTGTAAATATAAAGTGTCTGTGGAATATTTCCCTCCAACAACTGAAGTGTTAAGTATGTGTTGCTCTAAATCAGTCTCAGACATATGCTAGTGGGGTTTTAAAAGGAACTAAAGAGATGAGAGAATTATTGCCATTATTGATCCTAATTGGTTCTATTTGCACTCAAGAAAGCCAACAGACAAAGCACTCATCAGCTTCTCGCAGCAGTTACCCTTCTCCCACTGGCGGCACTGGGATTGAGGGATGGAACAGCAGGGCACGAGCGGGAGCTCAGAAGTCACCAATGTTGAGGTCAGAGGGCAAGTCTTCCCTGCCTGTAGCTGGAATCGTTTGAGTTCCTGAGACAGGAGGTTGAACTGTTCGATGTGGCTGCGGCACTGATCCTCCAGATCTCTCACCTGGGCCTGGCAGGGAAGCAAAGCAAAGTGAGGCACAAACACAGGCCTGAACTGAGACAAGGCTCTTAATTGCAGCAGTCTTTGCTGTGTCCTTCCATGTAAGGGAGCTGGGATATTCAGAGGATGAAAGGTTGGAGGTGCCCAAATCCCAGAGATGATCAGTAGGGGTGGCAGCCCCCAGGCCATAGGCCCTTTGAAAATCCCAGTCCCAACAGACAACTTTAGGATTGGTCCCACTCTAATCCCAAGATGAGCCATCAGTGGAAAGCTGCTTTGGGCCTGCAATTTCCCTTGCTTACACCCATACAGGAGGAAATGTAGAAGGGGCTAGAAGCAAGTCAGACAAGGCCCTCTGAGATCGGGGAGATTGGAAGGCTTTTCACATCAAAGTCATATCTCCAAAACGGACTCCACCAGACCGAGCTAATCTAGGGAGCCTCCCTGGGACATGAGGCCTCCAGCAGCTTCCCCACCAAACTACTGGGGACAGGAGCCCTAACATTTCCCTCTTGGGCCAAGTTCAGCCATGAGTAAGAGACTCCAGGGAGCAACAGAGCATCAAGGCCCCTGAACTATCCAGGAACCTGCACACACCCCACTGATGTCCACAACCCACCTCCAGGAATTGTTTTCCATGGGGGACCGTGGATTGCAGCAGAAGTAGGAAAGCAGAGGAGGTGACTCTCCAGAGGGAGATGTGGGGGCTACGAGGATCACTTGAGGGTCACCTGCACTCCCCTGGCTTCTGGCCCCAGAGTGCCTCCCCTTCCTGCGTGCCTGCCCCCCACAGCTGGGCTCTTGTCCCAATAGGTTTAAAAATACACATAATCCCTCTCCAACATAGCCTACTGCAGCTCCCCCACCTGACTCCCTCAATGCCTCAAGCCCACACAGCTTCCAGGAATCAACAACCACTCGGCCTTTAACACCCCTTTTAACCCCACTCCTAACGAACAAACAAAATGTATGAGAGCCTGCCACGAATGTTCTGTCTAAATACTTTTTCAACGGAAAATGTAGTTTCCGCAGGAAAAATCTCCAATTTCCCCCAAATTTTTAATTTTTCAGGTCAGTTCAGATCACTAATCTGGGGCTGCACGAGAGGCAGTGGTGCCTCATGGGAGGAGTTGTAGTTTGGGTGCCTTACATCTATTCTTCTCTATGGACTGTGCTCCCCCGTGGGACTATGTCTCGCATGATTAAGGCTGAAGGCTGCGAGTTTGTCATGGAGGTCATGGAAGTCACAGATTTCATGACTTTCTGTGACCTCTGCAGCGGCCGGTGTGCCTGGCTCAGGGATCCCGGACAAAGGGAGCTGTGAAGCCAGTGCTCTGAGCAGAGGCAGCGTGCAGAGGTAAACGCCACCCAGAGCCCACCTCACCCCGTCTCGTGCCCCAATCCCCTGCCCACTTCCACACCCGGACTCTGCTGCTGGGGTGGGGGAGGTGGAGTGGAACCAGGTAGGGAGCCTGCCAGCCCCACCAACTCGTCCCTGCCCAGCACCAGCAGGGGTCCCGGGACTAGCACCACGGCTCACCCCCGCTCCAGCACCAGTAGGATCCCGGGCCACACACCACCCTCCCCCCAGCACCCAGGCTGCCCTCCACCAGCATCTGCAGGGCCCCCAGACAGCCCCATCCCTCCCAAGTTTTAGTCACGGGTATTTTTAGTAAAAGTCATGGACAGGCCACGAGTTTTTGTTCACCGCTCGTGACCTGTCTGCGACTAAAACGTAGCCTTACACATGATGCACTGCAGTCTCCACTCTGAACATTTAGTTTAAATCAGAAACATCAAAATGAAAAATTTTGAATCAACATTTTTCAAAACTTTCCACTCCGTGAACATTTTTGATATGTTGAGCTTTCGTCGCACTTTGGAATGAAAACTACCGGAATTTTCTGTAGAAAAGAAATTCTGATTTTTGACCAACTCTAAAAACGATACATTTGAATCGCCTGTCCTTTTCCAGATGAGCACAAGACCTTTCCATTCAGTTTCTTAACAACTAACAAAATCATCCAAAGCACAGGACTTGGTGGAGATGGGGGACTTCAACTACCCAGACATCTTTTGGGAAAATAACATAGCAGGGCACAGATTATCCAACAAATTCTTGGAATGCACTGGAGACCATTTCAGAAGATGGAGACAGCTACTGGGGGGAGGCTGTTCTAGATTTGATTTTGACAAATAGGGAGGAACTGGTTGAGAATTTGAAAGTGGAAGGCAGCTTGGGTGAAAGTGATCATGAAATGATAGAATTCATGATTCTAAGGAACGGTAGGAGGGAAAAGAGCAAAATAAAAACAATGGATTTCAAGAAGGTAGACTTAAGCAAACTCCGGAACTTGACAGGGAGGATCCTATGGGACGCAAGTCTAAGAGGAAAAACAATTGAAGACAGTTGGCAGTTTTTCAGAGAGACATTATTAAGGGCACAAGAGCAAACTATCCCATTGTGTAGGAAAGATAGGAAGTATGATAAGAGACCACCCTGGCTTAACCAGGAGATCTTCAACGATCTAAAACTCACTGGATGTCTAACATTGTAAATGCCAGTGAAAACGAGGAAGGATCAGAGTCTAAAACAGGGGATGCACAAGTCAAACATTGCTTAGACAGATTAGATGTCTTCAAATCAGCAGGCCCTGATGAAATGCATCCTAGAACAGTCAAGGAGCTGACTGAGGAGACATCTGAGCCCATTAGCAATTATCTTTGAAAAGTCATGGAAGACAGAAGACATTCCAGAAGACTGGAAAAGGGCAAACATAGTGCCCATCTATAAAAAGGAAAAATAAGGATAACGCAGGGAATTACAGTCCAGTCATCTTAACTTCTGTACCCAGAAAGATAATGAAGGAAATAATTAAGCAATCAGTTTGCAAATACCTAGAAGATAATAAGGTGATAAGTAACAGTCAGCATGGATTTGTCAAGAACAAATCGTGTCAAGCCAACCAAATAGCTTTCTTTGACAGGGTAACAAGCCTTGTGGTTGGGGGGGGAAGTGGTAGGTGTCGTGTATCTTGACTTTAGTAAGGCTTTTGATACTATCTCACATGACCTTCTCATAAACAAACTAGGGAAATACAACCTAGATGGAGCTACTATAAGATGGGTGCAGAACTGGTTGGAAAATCGTTTCCAGAGAGCAGTCATCAGTGGTTCACAGTCATGCTGGAAGGGCATAACGAGTGGGGTCCTGTAGGGATCAGTTCTGGGTCTGGTTCTGTTCAATATCTTCATCAAGGATTTATATAATGGCATAGAGGGTATTTCTAAAGTTTGTGGATGATACCAAGCTGGGAGGGGTTACAAATGCTCTGGAGGATAGGATTAAAATTCAAAATGATCTGGACAAACTGGAGAAATGGTCTGAAGTAAACAGGATGAAATTCAATAAGGACAAATGCAAAGTACTTCACTTAGGAAGGAACAATCAGTTGCACACACACAAAATGGGAAATGACTGCCTAGGAAGGAGCACTGTGGAAAGGGATCAGGGGGTCATAGTGGATCACAAGCTAAATATGAGTCAACAGTGTAACACTGTTGCAAAAAAAGCAAACATCATTCTGGGATGTATTAGCAGGAGTATTGTAAGCAAGACACAAGTAGTAATTCTTCCACTCTACTCCACGCTGATTAGGCCTCAACTGGAGTATTGTGTCCAGTTCTGGGTGCCACATTTCAGGAAAGATGTGGACAAATTGGAGAAAGTCCAGAGAAGAGCAACAAAAATGAATAAAGGTCTAGAAGATATGACCTACGAGGGAAGATTGAAAAAACTGGGTTTGTTTAGTCTGGAGAAGAGAAGACTGAGGGGGGATATTATAACAGTTTTCAAGTCCATAAAAGGTTGTTACAAGGAGGAGGGGGGGAAGTTGTTCTTCTTAACCTCTGAGGATAGGACAAGAAGCAATGAGCTTAAATTGCAGCAAGGGTGGTTTAGGTTGGACATTAGGACAAACTTCCTGTCAGAGTGATTAAGCACTGGAATAAATTGCTTAGGGAGGTTGTGAAATCTCCATCATTGGGGATTTTTAAGAGCAGGTTGGACAAACACCTTTCAGGGATGGTCTAGATAATACTTAGCCCTGCCCTGAGTGCAGAGGACTGAACTAGATGACCTCTCGAGGTCCCTTCCCACCCTATGATTCTAAACTCCTGACAATTTCTGCATTTTACTTTAGAAGAATTAACCGTCTGCAGCACTTGAGTCCATTCTGTTACTTGCCTCATATCACTGGATCAACAGCTTTCACACTTAATATAGTAAGCATGAGAGATCACCTCTAGGCTATTTAACACTGTTAAGACTAACAATGACAGCTAGCCAGCTTTGCACTGAGCCAGGTGATTTGATGCCCTGCCCACCTTACAGAAGTTTTTAGATTCTAACAAACCAAAGACTGCTAACTATTCATACCTTTGCCTTTTCCCTGCTCCTCCATGCACAAAGACTGCTGATTCCACCCATTAGCTAACCCCTTATCTGTAACTGTAAGTTATCCCACCAATTCCCCGTCTCGTCTAGGGCGTGATCTATACTTAAATCTTATGTATATATAGTTACAGCACTTAGGCAGGGAGAGCTGTGCCTGGACCCAAGAAGAGGCAGCTGGGCTCTCAGCGAGGAGCAAGGAGCCAAGACCCCGGGAGGCAGCATGGCTCCCAGCAGGGAGATCAGGTGGCAGCCCAACCCAAGAGCCTGGGTGGCAGCCCAGCTTGGACTGGAGACAAGGTAGCAGCCCATCTGGGGAGCAGAGGGGTGGCTTTCTTGTTAATTTCACAGCTCAAGTGGAGACATGAAATTGACAAGACAGCCAACAGCTGATTTAGGAAATGCAGTGATCACCCTAACTACACACACAGAAGCCCTACATCTCTTGTGGAGGTGGAGGGCACTTACACCGGCGGGAGCAAGGCTGTAGTGTAGACACTGACATAGTTAGGTTGACATAAGCTGCCTTATGTCAACCTAACTCTGCATGTAAACCAAGCCAGAGAATCTGAAAAAATAGAAAACCTGGAAGAGTGCACAAAAACTGAAAAAACAACCAACCCATTGTGTAGGATTTTTTTCTGAGAAAGAAAAGGTTTTAACAGGTAAGTGCTCTGCTCTGTCAAAGCAGCAACAGTAGCACCCTTTACATTATTTTAGATCTACTTTCTAGAGATGACATCCCACACAATAGTCAGAGGGTATGTTTTCACTGCCCGCCGTATCGGCGGGAGCAATCAATTGCTCGGGGATCGATATATCGTGTCTCATCTAGACGCGATATATCGATCTCCGAACGCGCCCATATCGATTCCGTAACTCCACCAACCCCAACGGAGTTGCGGAATCGACAGGGGGAGCCACGGACATCGATCCCGCGCCGTGAGGATGGTGAGTAACTCGATCTTAGATACTTCGACTTCAGCTACGTTATTCACGTAGCTGAAGTTGCGTATCTAAGATCGATTTTCCCCGGTAGTGTAGACCAGCCCAGAGTTAAGCAGCAGCAGGAGGAAAATGCCCTGTTCAATTATCTCAGTACCTGCATGCAATCCAAGTTATTCTGTCAGCAAGGAAAAGAGCAAACAGAGATTTAAAACCACATATCAGCATTTTCATTAACCAAAAATCAAGACACTGCAAAGCATAACAAAATCCTCAGTTTAGGAACATTCTTCTCCCAATTAGTACAAAGTAAGTGTTGAGATCCTCTGAGACACCCTTCTCCCCAGCCACTAAAAGAAATTCCACAGATTGAAAGCATGAATCAGATTGCTGCTACTTCAGAAACACTCACACTCTCCAAGGGCCTCCATCAAGGGCCTTTTAATTATGAATCTCAAACCCTTTTCTCCCAACCACACTGGTGGCTGACAATTCCCTGAACTAGCTGCTCTCCTGAATCAGAGCTCCACTCAGTGCTGGAAAGACAGAGGGGTTCAGTGAGCAAGTTACAATGCCCTTATTCTTGGAGTTGAGCCAGCCCTGACACAATGTAGAGCAGCTACCAGGCTGCTCTAAGGGTATGTCTGCACCGCAGCTGAGAGATATCATTCCCTAGTGGGGCAGACACACACACACTAGCTCTGCCTGAACTAGCACACTACAAATTGAAGCACGGCCACAGCGGCAGTTGCTTGGGCTGGCCTCCGAGCACAACCCCAACTGAGGTAAATCCTGAGTAGTAGCTTTACAGATCTCAATAATGTGCACATTCTTAAGGAAGGCCATAGAAAAGGCAATGGACCTTGCAGAATGAGTGGTTGAATATTTTGAGATTCATAACAAAAGTCAATGCAGGCAGATATCCACTTGATAAACTTCTAGTTAGAGGTTGCAGACCCTTCTGCTCTATCTACTAGCAAGACGAGCAGCCTACGGGTCTTTCTGAAGGACTCTGTCCTATCCAGACAGAAGGCATGGACTCTCCTGATGTCCAAGGTGTGCAGCAGTGCCTCTTGGTTACCTAGATGTGGTTTGGGGTGAAAGACAGCCAGGTGAATGGGCTGATTGATATGGAACTCGGAAAAAACCCTGGGTAAGAATTTGGAGTGGGGCCTCAGTGTGACCTCGTCCTTAAAAAATACGGTGAAAGAGGGGCATGCCACCAGGGCCTCCATTTCTCCAACCCATCATGCTGACGTGATGGCTATCAGGAATGCCATTTTCATTGTCAAATGGAGCAGTGAGCTGGTAGCCCTGGGTTCAAATCGTGGCCTTGTGAGGCATTTAAGGACCAGATTGAGGTCTCATACTGGAGTAGGATGTTGGACTGGTGGATACAGATTTCCAATCCTTTAAGGAATCTCGCTGTGGGTGGCAAAGACAGAATAATCCTCTCCTGGGGGATGGAAAGCTGTGACTGCTGCCAGGTGGACTCTTATGCAGCTCATCAATAGTCCTGAGATTCTGAGAGTTAGAAGGTAGTCCAGTATATCCGGAAGCAATGAGGTCACTAGTGAAGCATGCCTGAGGTCACAACAACTGGCAAACCTCATCCATTTCTCTGAGTACATGCTGTGAGTAGCTTGTTTCCTGCTATGTGTCAGTATTCTTTTTACGTCGTCTGAGCAGAGTGCCTCTAGTCCTGTTAGCCATCGACCAACCATGCACAGAGACCTAGCGCTGCAAGACTGAAGTGAAGAATCTGCCTGCCTTCCTGGGACAGGAGATGAGGAGCAGCAGAGAGAATGATCAGAGAGCAAAATGGTCAGCTGTGTCCAGTAAGGAAACCACGTTTGCCTGAGCCAAGCTGGAACTATTAGGATGACTCTGGCTTTATTTTTCTTTATTTTGAGCATAGCTTTGGCTATTAGGGGAGTCAGCGGGAATGTGCACAGAAGAGCTGATGACCACTGAATGTGAAAAGTATCCCACAAGACCTGGAGAGTCAATCTGTCCCTCAAGCAGAAGTGGGTACATTTCTTGTTTAAGTCTGTGGCAAAGGGGTTTACTGGAGGGGTGTCTCCATTGACAGAACACATGGTGTAATTTACAGGGGTCTATTTCCCACTCATGGTCTTTGAAGATATGCCTGCTGAATGCATCCGCAGTCACATTCTGAACCCCTGAGAGACAGGCTGTTGTGATGACAATCTGGTTGCATACGCACCAATACCAAAGTTTGACAGCCTTGGTGCAGAAGGAGGTGGATCTTTCCCCTCCTTGGTGACTGCTGTAAAACATGCATGATGTATTGTCCATCATGATCTTTGTGTGTTTGCTCTGGGCAGTGGTAGGAAATGAAGAAAGGCATATCTGGCCAAAGGGGCGCACTCAGCATTGAAGGTGATTCTGGCCGACAGTGAAACAAAGGAATCGTTTCTGGGATGGGTGGATAGTGATATGGAAATACGCATCTTGAAGGTCAAGGCACAGAGAACCAATCCCCTTGCTCTAGTGACAGAATTATCACTGCAAGTGTTACCATTTTGAATTGTTCTGCCTTCACACAGGTGTTGGTACCAGGAAGTACCTATAATAAACCCCCTTCCTTCTGTGCTGCACGGGGACTGGTTCTATAGCTCCCAAGTGTAACAAAGTGTCTCCTTCTTGAAGAAGTAAGCTCTTGTGAGAGGGGTCCCTGAAGAGGGACAGTGAAGGGAGGCTTGATGGAAATGTAGTAAAGTGGATAGTGTGTCCTGTGAAGATGATCACCAAAACCCACTTGTCTGTAGTGAACAACTCCCAAGTCCGCATGAAGTGCTGAAGGTGGTCACCAAAGGGAGGAAGGCTGGTGAATCGATGCAGCTGAAGAGGATGACGATGGTAATTCAAGCCCTCAACCAACCCGTCAAAATCACTGCTTGGAGGCGGACAGTTGCAAGGCGGGAGGCTGAGAAGTGACCTGTTTCCTTCTCTGGAATCTCTGCCTCTTCTGGTGCAGTTCATACGAACTCTGGGAGGATAGGAATTGGGCAGGGTGGGATCTCTGGGTCCTCTGGGACTTGTTGAGCTTTCTCTTGTAGGTGAGTGTGTAAATACCAACATAATGTAAAGTAGCTCTAGAGTCCCTTAGTATTTGCAGAGACCTTTCTGTGCTATCTGCAAACAACTTAGACCCATCAAAAGAAAGGCCCTGTACTGTATTCTGGACCTCTTTTGGGAATCCAAAGAGTTGGAGCCAGGAAGCGACTCAAATAACTATCACTGTAGCAATCAAACAGGAAGCAGTATCAGAGGTGACAAGGGAGGCTTGTAGGGCTGTTCTGGCAAGCAGATGGCCCTCCACAATAACTGTCTGGAACTGCTCTCTGGGCTCTGTCAGTAGGTGATCCACAAAATATTCAGCTTGGTATAGTTCATGATTGTACTTTGCCATTAACATCTGAAAACTGGTGTTTCTAAGTTAGAAGGAGGCAGAGGAATAAGATTAAGGGGCACATTTGATAGCTGCTTTCAACTACCTGAAAGGGGGTTCCAAAGAGGATGGATCTAGACTGTTCTCAGTGGTACCTGATGACAGAACAAGGAGCAATGGTCTCAAGTTGCAGTGGGGGAGGTTTAGGTTGGATATTAGGAAAAACTTTTTCACTAGGAGGGTAGTGAAGCACTGGAATGGGTTCCCTAGGGAGGTGGTTGAATCTCCTTCCTTAGAGGTTTTTAAGATCAGGCTTGACAAAGCCCTGGCTGGGATGATTTAGTTGGGGATTGGTCCTGCTTTGAGCAGGGGGTTGGACTAGATGACCTCCAGAGGTCCCTTCCAACCCTGATATTCTATGATTCTGTGACTTATGAGGAGAGGCTGAGGGAAGTGATCTTATTTAATCTGCAGAAGAGAAGAGTGAGGGGGGATTTGACAGCAGCCTTCAAGTACCTGAAGGGGGTTCCAAAGAGGATGGAGCTCGGCTGTTCTCAGTGGTGGCAGATGACAGAACAAGAAGCAATGGTCTGAAATTGCAGTGGAGGTCTAGGTTGGATATTAGGAAACACTATTTCACTTCGAGGGTGGTAAAGGGTAACAGTGAAATCCTTGCTGATCTTAAATACAAAAAAGAAGCTTACAAGAAGTAGAAGACTGGACAAATGACCAGGGAGTATACAAATATTGCTCAGGCATGCAGGAGTGAAATCAGGAAGGCCAAATCACACTTGGAGTTGCAGCTAGCAAGGGATGTTAAGAGTAACAAGAAGGGTTTTTTCAGGTATGTTAGCAACAAGGTGGTTGCAGAAAGTGTGGGCCCCTTACTGAATGAGGGAGGCAAACTAGTAACAGAGGACATGGAAAAAGCTAATGTACTCAATGCTTCCCTTCCCCTCCTCTTCATGAACAAGGTCAGCTCCCAGACTACCGCACTGGGCAGCTCAGGATGGGGTGGAGGTGAGCAGCCCTCTGTGGAGAAAGAAGTGGTTCAGGGCTATTTAGAAAAGCTGGACGAGCACAAGTCCATGGGGCCGGATGCGCTGCATCTGAGGGTGCTAAAGGACTTGGTGGATGTGATTGCAGAACCACTGGCCATTATCTTTGAAAACTTGTGATGATCAGGGGAGTCCCGGAAGACTGGAAAAAGGCTAATGTAGTGCCCATCTTTAAAAAAGGGAAGGCGCAAGATCCAGGGAACTACAGGGAAATCAGCCTCACTTCAGTCCCTGGAAAAATCATGGAGCAGGTCGTCAAGGAATCAATTCTGAAGCACTTAGAGGAGAGGAAAGTGATCAGGAACAGTCAGCATGGATTCACCAAGGGAAAGTCATGCCTGACTAACCTCATTGTCTTCTATGATGAGATAACTGGCTCTGTGGATGAGGGGAAAGCAATGGACATGTTATTCCTTGACTTCAGCAAAGATTTTGATACGGTCTCCCACAGTATTCTTGCCAGCAAGTTAAAGAAGTATGGGCTGGATGAATGGATTATAAGGTGGATAGAAAGCTGGCTAGATCATCGGGCTCAATAGGTAGTGATCAATGGCTCCATGTCTAGTTGGCAGACAGATGG
Organism: Gopherus flavomarginatus; assembly: GCF_025201925.1. Classification (NCBI taxonomy): domain Eukaryota; kingdom Metazoa; phylum Chordata; order Testudines; family Testudinidae; genus Gopherus; species Gopherus flavomarginatus. Next base: position 2,946,271 of record NC_066635.1, on the reverse strand, counting down.
AGTGCCCCAAGGGTCGGTCCTGGAGCTGGTTTTGTTCTGTATCTTCATTAACGATCTGGAGGATGGCGTGGACTGCACTCTCAGCAAGACTGCAGATGATACTAAATGGGGAGGAGTGGTAGATACGCTGGAAGGTAGGGATAGGATACAGAGGGACCTAGACAAATTAGAGGATTGGGCCAAAAGAACTCCACTACAAGAAGGATGTGGAAAAATTGGAAAGAGCCCAGAAAAGGGCAACAAAAATGATTACATGCATCCAACAAAGTGGGTATTCACCCACAAAAGCTCATGCTTCAATACGTATGTTAGTCTATAAGGTGCCACAGGACTTTTTGCTGCTTTTACAGATCCAGACTAACACGGCTACCCCTCTGATACTTAAAAATGATTAAGGGGCTGGAGCACATGACTTATGAGGAGAGGCTGAGGGAACTGGGATTGTTTAGTCTGCAGAAGAGAAGAATGAGGGGGGATTTGATAGCTGCTTTCAACTACCTGAAAGGGGGTTCCAAAAAGGATGGGTCTAGACTGTTCTTAGTGGAACCAGTGGACAGAACGAGGAGTAATGGCCTCAAGTTGCAGTTGGGAAGGTTTAGGTTGGATAGTAGGAAAAACATTTTCACTAGGAGGGTGGTGAAGCACTGGAATGGTTTACCAAGGGAGGTGGTCAAATCTCCTTCCTTGACAAAGTCCTGGCTGGGATAATTTAGTTGAGGTTGGTACTGCTTTGAGCAGGTACTGGATGACCTCCTGAGGTCCCTTCCAACCCTGATATTCTATGATTCTATGAAGCACTGGAATGAGTTACCTAGGGAGGTGGTGGAATTTCCATCCTTAGAGGTTTTTAAGGTCAGGCTTGACAAAGCCCTGGCTGGGATGATTTAATTGGGGTTGATCCTGCTTTGAGCAGGCGGTTGGACTGGGTGGCCTCCTAGGGTCTCTTCCAACCCTAATCTTCTGATTCTATGACAAAGGATCACCAACGGTTGGAGCCTCCTGACAGGCATAACCAACATCTTAGGCGAAGAATGAATCTCCCCGTCTTCCTTCAAACATGCAATAGTCTAACCCAAACTAAAGAATGGCACCTTGGAGGTAATGGACCTAGCGAACTATTGCAAATATTAAACCTTTCTTCTCTGAACAAGTTTGTTAAGAAGCTAGCTAAATGCCAGCTTCAAACTCCTCTAGCAGAAGCCATATCCTAGACATGCCACAATCCAGATTCAGGTCAGCAAATGGTAAGGAAACAGACAGCAGCACTGGTGGTCAGTCTCTTGTGTCAATGGAACACTGATGTCCATTCTCAAACCTCTGGACTCTGCAGCATTCAACACAGTCAGCCACAAGGTATTTCTGTCCCATCTAAGCAAGGTGGCAGGGGCCAATGAAAGAACTACAATAGTCTGACCACTTCCTGGAGGGACATGCCCAAGGGTCATTACGTGAACCTGCACCTTTACCCCCAGGCTTCTTGCTTGTGGAGCTCCACAATGATCTATTCAACTCAAAATGCAGTAGCCTGCTGAACTGGTGAGACATCACAAGGTCAAATGCCAACAAGATGCAGCTGAGACATAGACCTAGCTGTCTACCCTTTACAACAAACAGCAGTGCCATTGTCACCAAGCTAACCTAGATGTCCCAGAATCAAGATGAAAAAGGGTTAGTTAAAGCTCCTGGTTGGCAGAGGAGAACTCTGTGAAGGGTGCAGCCATGGCACAGTCTCCATCAGTCAAAGACACATACCCATACCTGCTCAGCTGACTTCACAGTTTCTTATAGACTCCTCACTGACACCAAGGTCTCACAGAGCCGAGGTTATAAGGAATGCATTTTGCCATTTCTGATTGTGTTCCATCACTGGAGAGGAAGAACAGGCTTCAACAGCACATACCTTCATTACCCTTCAACTGCACTGTAAGAAAGCAGCTTACTTGGGCTTACTACTGATGGAGAGTGCAGCAGCTCGTGCCCTGGGCATCAAACCTCACCCTCACTCACTATACTGGATTCCCCTAAATCATCATGTCAAGTTGAAACTGCTGGTCCTTTGTCATTATGCCTCTAAACAGCCTGGGCCCAGGTTATCTAAGAGATCACCTCATGCGTAGGATCAAAACGATGGTCATCACTTCTCTCCACTGGCATAATGAAGTTGGCTATCACAACCATAAAGCTTGTTTGGGCGGAGGGCAGAGCATTGGGGGGGACTGGCACTTTGGGAGACTGTGGCATTTGTTCCTGCTGGATGAAAGAACTACCTCAAACCTCACCACTTTCCATTCCAAGAGCTAAGCCGCATCTTTGCTGTGTCTCCTGTAATAACAGCACAGACCACACAACATAAAAACCAACCAACCAAAAACCCACATGCAGAAAGTCATGGAGAAGGATGCAGACATGACAGTTATGTTGTTTAATGCATCACTGGAAGATGAACAGACACCACAGTGATGGTCATTGTCTGAACCCGAACTGAGTAAACAGTCTTAGGGCAGATTTTCCAAGAGGATCAGCATGCCAGGTGTCAAGCTCTTGAAAATTCTGGCCCTAATGACTACTCAGCCTGACTGACAGGTAAGTGTGCACCACACTGCAGTGAGACAGGTCTACCACTTGCAGTGTTTGCTAGGGAACATTCTGACCCAGGAACATCAGCCCACAAAGAAACGAAGCGTTAAAGCTATTAGAGACCAAGCTTGCAAACATCTGCCTGATTTTGCCTTTCCATCTTACCTCCAGTAGCTGCACTGCTCCTTCATGTTCCCTTTTTGCCTCTGCCTGGGCCTGAAGTCAAACAAGAGACAAGAAGTTACTCATCAAACACTCATCAGAAAGCTCACTTCTGCTGTCAGCACCTCAATAGGCAGCAAGGTAGATTTAAAAGCCTGAATAGAACAACAGGACCAGAGACATCCTTGATCTATTGACAAAGAGCCTTTGCAGATTAGAATTGTCGTGCATGAGAACAGCCCCTTGTAGTGCCCAGGTATCAGAGTTGCCCCTGGCACAGACACACTTCCCTGGATTAGTTTATCTGGTAAACTCACACATACCTCCTCCCTGCACAGTCCCACCAAGGAACATAAGAACAGCCATACTGAGTCAGACCAAAGGTCCATCTAGCCCAGTATCCAGTCTAACAACAGTGGCCAATGCCAGGTGCTCCAGAGGGAATGAACCTAACCGGAAATGATCAAGTGATCTCTCTCCTGCCATCCATCTCCACCCTCTGACAAACAGAGGCTAGGGAAACAATGGAGGAGTTCCATCTCTTTCCAGGGGGGATTCAGAAAGTTAAAGTGTCCATTTTCTCATTGTCTCACACTCGCTACATACCTGCTGCAACCATCTGACCTCCTCTTGTTTCTCCTGCAGTGCTAGCTGGGCTTCCTTGTGTTCAGCCTCCAGATGCTGCCTTCGCTCAGCCACATCTCTCATATGCTGGAGAAGAAGTCACACACAATTTAGGGGAGGCATTGTCGAAGCATTGCTTCTCGGAGCTCTACTGAGGGCCTCATCCTCCATGCTTTCCTGATGGCAATTAACAGACTGTGTGTTTCTCACAGACTAATTAAAAAAGGGGGAGGTTACTTTCAGGGGGCGGAGTTCTAGCACATAATGGCCAGATCCTTGGCCTCCCAAAGTGCTTTCCAAGCCACTCTAGCAATATAAATAGGATTTCTAGCAGCCTCATGCAGCTTTACACCACTAGCTTCCCCCTCAGACGCAGAGTGCATGTAGAGGAGTGGTATGCCAGGTACGCTAAGAGGGAAGGCCATCACACACAGCACTCTAGCCAGTCCTCAGCCAGCAAAGCAGTCCCTGTGGGATTACAGCAGCCAGTATAATTTAAAGTCACTCTTGACAGACAAGAGACTTGTCAAAAACCAGATATCTGAAATGAGAACCTTCTTGTAGAAGCCAGAGGAGCCCAGTTTGAGAAACTCCCTAAGTAGGGAAAGCCACCAACAGCGGTACTATACATAGGTGACCCAAACAAATCATGCAAACATACTGCAGGAAATCAACCGCTACCCCTCCAACTTGGCTGCCTTCCACCGTATCGCAGCCCAGGTGGGCTGACAGTCTATTGTCTGTGGTGAACAAGGAGCACCAGGGAATCATGGTGCATTGAAAATCTCCAACTGCAACAGGAAATTATAGCAATCACTTCCCTCCCATATTACCCACAGCCAAGGAAACACATTCATAAGTCTCTCTTCTTGCTGTTTATGACAGACTTTAGACATTGCTCTAACAGACCCTCTTGAAATAGCATTAAATTAACTAGATCACTAGCTTAGACAGACCAAATACTGTAAGAAAGGGGGAACTTCATGTCCTTTCCTGAGCAAACCAATCAAAACAGTGTTCACCATTTCAACAGCCTTTTCAAAGGCTCTGGATCTGACTAACCTTCAGCACCCGCTCTAGATTCTCCAGTTTGGTTTGGAGTCCTTGGCTCTTCTGAAGAGCAGAATCCCGTTCCTTAGTAACTAAAACAACCTGCAACTTCAGGTCGGCATTTTCAGATTCCACCTGTGGAGAGATGACAGTGTATTAGTACAAACAGCCTCAGACACACTTTGTATAAATAACAGAGGGCCACCATTTTTCACAGCCTGAACCACATCTTAGACTTAGAGACACCTTTCACTGGCAGGGACATGAACCTATGTCTTTTACTCTCCCGTGGGCAACCATGGCACCACATCTCCTCCCATCCCATTGGCAGTCATGTGAACTCACTCTCCTCCCATTTGTGGTCAAACACAACATTACGAAAATATTTATTTGCATCTTTCTTAATTATGACTAATGGTGAGTCACACAGCCTTCATTTGCTACTGAAGTCATCTCCCGTCTCATATGTGGAGCTTTCTGAACATGATTTATGCTGGAAAGACTGTGGAGAGCCAGGCTGTACAACCTGGACACAACAAGAATAAACCCAGAGATTTGCGCTTCAGGTTGGACAGAACTGTAACCTGATGTATTGTGTTCTCCTCTACATTCACCATATAAAGTGCTGATGATTAGTCTTTATATCTAATCAGAATGAACTATGACTTGGGTATTATGAGCAACTAAGATCACCAGTGTAAGGCTAATGCTCCCTTTCTGGCAGATGGCTTGTGATGATCTAGGAAGTCTTAACCATGGGGAAAATGACCAGTCTTCAGAGTGAAACTCAGTGCAAAACTTGGCTTTTTGCCTCACTTATGCCAAGAGAAGGAGCTGAGTTAAGAAACCACATCTTTGAGGCATACTGCCCCCTGTACAAATCCTTTATCAATTCCCATGCACTTATGAACATTTAAAATCTTTCCTTTACTCGTTAGTGTGTGCCTTATGGTTACCTTAATGCCTGCAGCCAATATGATGAATTATTTTCTTTCTTTTTTCCTTGCTGCTCTGTGCATCTGTATGATTTTGATTTTCCTGTTTGTTATGACCACTGTGCAGTTATTTACTGGAGGTAATGCCAGAAAGCGCAGTCACGTCTTAAAAAGCCAGTTTCCAAAGTTGGCACCATAATTACCCCACCCTGCACCCTTAGGGGGATTCACACAAGGAGTGCAGCTGGTGTTGCTGCCTCCTGTCCTGCTTCAGGGTTTCCATCAGGCAAAGGCAGCTGTAAATTGTACTTGGGTTTCTTCCCTGCTCCCTGGGGTACACTCTGCCCTCAGCCAGCTTTACCCATTTGAGGGGCAGCACTGCCCCCCCCCCCTTATGCCCCAGCTATGGAGAAACATTTATGGCCACTTTCCTCCACTGTTACCACCCCATGGTGGACTCCACCAGCCCTCTACAAGGCCCCTCATCAAGCACTACAAAAGCAGAAATCACCATGGGGAATCACAGAATCATAAAAAGCTGGGACTGGAAGGGACTTCAAGAGGGCATCAAGTCCAGGCCCCTGCGCTGTGGCAGGACCAAGTAAACCTAGACCATCGCTGACAGGTGTTTGTCCAACTTGGCCTTGAAAACTTCCAGTGACAGGGATTCCACAACCTCCCTTGGAAGCCTGTTGCAGAGCTTAACTACCCTTACAGTTAGAACATTTTTCCTGTTATTGAACCTAAATCTCTCTTGCTGTAGATTAAGCCCATGACTTCTCACCCTATCTTCAGTACATATGGAGGATAATTGATCACTGTCCTCTTCAGAACAGCCCATAACGTGTTTGAGGACTGTTATCAGGTCCCCCTCTGTCTTCTTTTCTCAAGACCAACCAGGCCCAGTTGTTTTGGTCTGAACCTTTCCTCAGGTCAGGGTTTCTAAACCCTTTAACATTTGTGTTGCTCTGCTCTAGGCTCTCTCCAGTTTGTCCACATTTTTCCTAAAGTATGGTGCCCAGATCGGGACCCAGCATTCCAGCTGAGGCCAGGGGCAGCGCGTGCACCCCCTGTTCAGGGAGGCTAGTCCCTTTCCCTGCTCTTCCGCCCGAGGCTATAACCCCCAGATCCTTTCTGCAGTACTATCACCTAATCAGTTATTCCCCTTTTTGTAGTTGTGCATTTGATTTTTTTCCGTCCTAAGTGTAGCACTTTTGCACTTGTTTATTGAATTTGATCTTGTTGAAGTCAGACCAATTCTTCAGTTTCCCAAGGTCACTTAGAACTCTTATCCTGTCCTCCAAAGTGCTAGCAACCCCTCCCAGTCTGGTGTCACTCTCCACTCCATTATCCAAGTCATTAATGAAAATATTACACAGTACCAGAGCCAGAGGACTGGCACCTACAGGACCCCACTAGATACACCCTCCCAGTTTCACAGCCAGCCATTGATAACTACCATTTGAATCTGGGCCACTGCTTTTTCTTAGTCCTCTGACAAGCTCTGCTTGGTAGAGGAGTTTTGCAATGTCGACATAAACATAAAATAAAAGCTAATGCTCCACTGAGGGAACAAGAGTATCCCTGGTTACCTGTCGTGCCCATTCAGCCTTCCCATTCAGTTGAGTGTTCTCCTCAGCCAGTCGTGCATTTTCACCCTGCACCACCTGCAGCTGGATTTCCTGTCCAGAGAGAATGAGCCTGTTACTACACCAAGGTTCTCTGATTAACTGCTTTCCCCAGGCAAGAGGGGACTAGGAGACTGAGCTGAACCTGGCCGATTGCAGGTTATAGTTCTGTGCCTTGATGCCCACTGTACAGACCTAGGAGATGCAGCTCACATAATTGTGAGTGGTGATATGGGGAGACAAAGATTTTCCCCAGGCCGGGAGATCACCACAGAATTGTGAGTGGTCTCTATAGTAATGGAGGAACTTTACCAAATTTCATTCCCTCCTCCACACAAACACACATTGTGGTAGATGTCAAAAACTCCAGAGAAGGGAAACAGGCGGTTAGTGACCATCAAATATTTCCTGGACACCCACTCGGCACAAAGCACCTCTGCAGAGAGACTTTCAATCCAATTCCTCTGCAGTCACCAAATATTCTAGGGTCAGCCAGTCCTATCATCACTGGGGGGTCAGGTTCTGACACTCTTACACACACTGAATGAACAGCATCGTATCCCACAAGCAGCTCTGCTGACTTCAGTGACTTGGTGCTACCCAATATGAGTCAGGGGACCAGAATCTGGCCCTAAACGTGTAAATCAATATGTGGGCAAGACATGATCAAATTAGACCCCATGAGGGTAACAGTGGCTCCTGCATCCCTGTTCCTAGAGGGCACTTTTCTTCACATTCCAGCGATCACACCATTAGCAGTGCAATAGCCAAGGCTCTGCTGGGAGATGTGTAAGGGGGCAGTTGGCACCTTACTGAAACGTAGTGGCTTTTTGGTTGGCCCCCTCGCAATATCAAGAGAAAGGGGAAGGGCTGAAGAGGAATCAGGATCCAGGGACTGACAGGTCCCAGGGCCAATGGAGAGAGGCCAGCACTCCAAGTCAGCCAGATTGTCAGGGTGGGCAAGTCAATCAGTGATGGAGCCAAGAGCTCAGGGCCCATGCTCGGCATGAGCTGTGGCTGCCAGGGCAGAGTAAGGCAGAGCCAGGGAGAGCGCAGCAGCCCAGAGCAGGGGGTTGATTTTACATTTTCTTCCAGGTCATCGATAAAAATGTTAAACAGCACAGGAACACGAACCAATCCCCGCGGGACCGCATTAAAAACACACCCATTCAACGATGATTCCCCATTTACAATTACATGTTGAGATCGATCAGTTAACCAGCTTTTAATTCATTTAATGTGTGCCATATTAATTTTATAGAGACAATGTGGGTGAGGGAATATCTTTTAATGGGCCAACTTCTGTTGGTGAGAGAGACAAGCTTTCGCGCTACACAGAGCCCTTCTACAGGTCTGGGAAAGGTCCCGCGAGTGTCACAACTAAATACAAGATGGAACAGATTGTTTAGCAAACCAGGGCCCACCAACTCAAAGCAAAACCAGACCCTGCCAGAACAACACATGCGAAACCTGCAGACATATCTCCACTGCTACAATAATCAACATCCCCCACGACACACCTTTCATTCCATGGGTCCTACATACATCTATCACAATACAGGTGTATTTCATCGAGTGCACTAAATGTCTCAACAACAACTCTGTGGGTGAAACCCACAATCACTATGCTTTTGAATGAATTCACACAGAAAAATGATAAAAGAAAAAACACTCTGTCACCTGTGGGTGAACATGTCACAAAACCATCACTCTATATCTGACCTCTCAGTCCTCATCCTCAAAGGAAAAATGAACAACACCTTCAAAAGATCTTGGGAGCTTAAATTCATAACTTTACTAGACATTAAAAATCACAGACTCAATAAAGATACTGAATTTTATGGCATATTACAACAACCTATAACCCACTAACCCCCTGTTTTGTCCTATGACTAGAGAGACGTGAATGGGCCATTTCACCATGAATGGTCTCATAGAATAGGTGTTAACTACTTATGCTAAACAATCTGTTCCACCTTGCCTTTAGCTGTGATGCTCCAAGTACCCTCCCTAGACCTGAGTAAGAGCTCTGTGCAGCTCGAAAGCTTATTGCTTTCACCAGTAGAAGTTGGTCCAATAAAAGATATTCCCTCACCCACCTTGTCTCTAATATCCTGCAACACACACAGCTACAACAACACTGCGAACAGCCTAACTTTATATTTTTCTAACTTTTTTAATCAAAATGGTACGTGGTTCCAAGACAAATGCCTTACAGATGTCTACGGCCAGGTCTACACAACAGACCTATACTGGTATAACTAAATCACTCACGGGTGTGAAAAAATCCACACAGCTGAGCAATGTAGTTATACTGACCTAACTCCCCCATGTAGACAGCGTTATGTTGGTGGGACATCAACATGACTACTGCCTCTCGCTGAGGTGGATTAATTACACCAATGTGAGAAGCTTTCCAGTCGGCGTAGTAGCATCTTCACTAAAGCACTAGAGGTGCAACTGTACCAGTGTAGCTGTGCCGCTGTATTGCTGTACATGATGTTATGCACATAGGGCTTGTCTTCAACACTTTTACCTTTATCATCCAAAATAGTAATCTCATCAAAAAAGATACCAAATGCATGTAATAAACCCCTCAGTGCTACAGATATTTGTGACCACAGAACCATATCATCTGCACATCATACGACAGACACAGCGTGATTCATGATTTTAGAGGGAAAATACTGATCCTCTTTTAATGCTAAAACCACATCATAAAAGATAAAAAGAAAAGGGGCTACTAGACACCCCTTTCTAACTGGGATGGAATCAGTTAGTCCCCCATCCAGGTTTACTCACTGTTTGTCTGTGAAGAGCTCTTAAAAGAAAAAGTAATTAAGGGTCTATTCCAGCAATCTCCAATTTGCCCCACTGATGGTCCCTAACAATCGATTCAAAGGCTGATTTTAGATCAACAAAAACTGCGTACAATTTTCTCCCTTTAGGAGGCACATATTTGTAAATCAAACAAGAATATGTTTGCTACTGTCAACAGGAAGGCCTTTCAATAAATTACTCCAAAACTAACAAAAGCGTCTTTTATCAGAGACTGTGGTTGCATAAATGGAGGATCGATGGACAATATACTGAACAGGCTAGCTCTTTTCCCCTATGCGGGTATATAGGTCTCACAAAATGGTTTGTGGCATACAAATATTCAGGTAGCAAAAGAGAAGGCCTCAAATTTAATGCAAGTGATTTTATATTTTACCTAGACTCATGGGGGCAACTTAGTTGCACCAGCCTTTATCATAGAATCATAGAATACTAGGATTGGGAAGGACCTCAGGTGGTCACCTAGTCCAATCCCATGCTCAAAGCAGGACCAACCCCCAGACAGATTTTTACCCCAGTTCCCTAAATGGTCCCCTCAAGGATTGAACTCAAAACCCTGGGGTTAGGAGGCCAATGCTCAAACCAGGTCATATTTTTAACCAATATGGCCTTCTTCCTTGACTCTGGCTTTTTAGGCTTCTCTTAAAGAATTCTTAAACAATTCTTAAACAAGTCAAATCATCATTCAAATTCTTCTGATTACATTTTTCCTTCCAGCTGATTTTTAAGGCTGGAAGGGACCTTTAATATCTTCTAACCTGACCCCCCGCATAACACAGGGGGAATTTCACCCAACAGTCCTTCAAGTGGAAGGAAATATTTTTCCCTACTACATATATTAATATTAATTTAATGCGGAAGCATCTACACATTTGGCCTACAATCAGCTGAAACACTACATGAACTAATCTTTGGACTCTAAGGGTTGGAACCCAGAACTTGTGATTTTGTTGAAATGAGAAATGAGAGCTGGAAAAGAAATTACTTTAGCTAAACGAGGAAAAAATGACATATAAGAACGCAGCAATCTAACCATTCATCTAACATCAAACTCACAGCTGTAGAGAGAGACAATGCTTACCAATTCTTTGCATCTTTTGTGCTTTTTCCTCACTTCATGTTCAAGGTTTTCACATTTCTTACGCTTTTTCCTGAGCTCAAATTCCTACACAAGAAAAGCAAAGAAAGCCATGAAGAAACATTGGACCACACAGAGACCAGCATCCCAGATGTCTCATGGCGCATATGAAATTCAAAATAGCTTCCTCGATCTACCACCACACAAGCTTTTACTCTGCCACATGAAAATCTCTTTGTGAAAATTATTTGAAAAAAGTTAATGACAGTTCTTAAGAAGACAACAAGAAATGCGCAAACAAAACTCAATAAGCCAACCAGCTATTTTTACAGGCCTCTTTCCTCCTCCCACCTTTTCAGTTCTGGACACAGCTCTCTTCCCACGTGCATCATGCTGATGACAAGCAGTACATGGCATGACATCCAGCACAAGTGGGGAACAAGTACAAAACACAGAGCTACAGGCTAGCGTTATGCAGAAGGGTCAGCCTGAGCTGCAAAGAATGTGTTACCTCAGCTATTTGTTTTATTTCTTAGGTAACCAACTTGATCTGTACACTTATTACTTATAATCTCTTAAAATCTCTCTTTCTATAGTTAACAAATCTGTTTTACATTTTACCTAACAGTGCGTTTTGGCTGAAGTGCTTGGGAAATCTGCTCAGGGTGCAAGGGCTGGTACACGATCACTTTCCTTTGTAGAAGTGGCAGTGTCATAAACAGATAAGTAAGAGTTAATAGAACAGAAGTACTTCATATCTTTTTTGCCTGTAAAGGGTTAACAAGAACAGTCAGCCTGGCTGTCACCTGACCAGAGGGCCAATCAGGGGACAGGATACTTTCAAATCTTGAGGGAGGGAAGTTTGTGTGTGTGCTGTTAGTTTTTGGTTGTTGTTCTCTCTGGGTTCTGCGAGTGACCAGATGTGCAACCAGGTTTCTCTCCAATCTCTCTGATCCAGGCTCTTGTATGTCCAGAATAGTAAGTGCTGGCTTGATAAGGCGAGTTAGGCTTGTGTTTGTTTTCTTTATTTGCAAATGTGTATTTGGCTGGAAGGAGTTCAAATGTATATTTGGCTGGAAGGATTTTAATTTGTACTTGTATACTTAGACTGGGAGGATATTCCCAGTGTCTATAGCTGTAAGACCCTGTAACATATTCCATTTAAAATTTACAAAGATAATTTTTTACTGTTTTTTTCTTTCTTTAATTAAAAGCTTTTCTTGTTTAAGAACCTGACTGTTTTTTCATTCTGGTGAGACCCCAGGGAACTGGGTCTGGATCCACCAGGGAATTGGTGGGGAGAAAGGAGGGAAGGGGGAGAGAGAGGTTAATTTTCTCTCTGTGTTAGGATTACTTTCTCTCTCAGGAAGAGTCTGCAGGGGGGAGAGAAGGAGGGGGGAAGGTGAATTTTCCCCTCTGTTTTAAGATTCAAGGAGTTTGAATCACAGTGATCTTGCAGGGTAACCCAGGGAGGGGAAGCCTGGGAGAGTCAACGGTAGGGGAAAGGGTTTACTTTCCTTGTGTTAAGATCCAGAGGGACTGGGTCTTGGGGATCCCCAGGCAAGGTTTTGGGGGGACCAGAGTGTACCAGGCACTGGAATTCCTGGTTGGTGGCAGCGCTACAAGTACTAAGCTGGTAATTGAGCTTAGAGGAATTCATGCTGGTACCCCATCTTTTGGACGCTAAGGTTCAGAGTGGGGAATTATACCATGACAGGCAGACTGGGTAATAAACTTACACTGTGGATGTCTGTGTAAGTGCAGTACCTGCCAGAGGTTTGTAGTTTGTCACAGCATCACAGAGTGAGAAGGAGCCCAGACTGTGGGACAGAGGGCTCAGCAGTACCCCAGTTCCAGGTTGCAGCCCAGGAAACCCATCACACCTTGACTACCTGTTTTGCTGCTGGTTCTTGGCACAGGCCAGTTCCTCACACCTCACTCTGAGACCAGCAAGCACCTGGGAGACTTTATCCCAAATCCCACATATGAAATCAGAGATGTAAAAACTGAAACAGTTGTAGCATTTCATCCCAAGAAAGCCTGACTTTCACTCTGAGGGAGAAAGGCCCAGAGATGGAGTTCCCTTCTGAGCCTGTGGAAAGGGACGGCAACTCACCAATTGCTGTGTTTGCTGACTGCTCTCTGGGTCTGCTACCACACTTTTTGGAGGAAAGTTCTCATACTCCTCTGAGGCATGTCCCAAAGGTAGCACTCCTGGCTCCACCTGGAAGGGAAGAAAGTGATCCCAGAGGGATATGAGAGAGAATCAGGGTAACAGCACAACTTGCTTGTCAAGGGAATGGCAGCTTTGCTTCCAGCAGTCTAACCTACAGCCCAGAAGAATATTTTCTCTCTCTCTGAAATCAGCCAGCAGAGTGAGTCATGCTAGAGATGTCGATAAGGGAAAATAAGTGTTTCCATTATATCACATTGCACACCTCTCTGGAGCTTAGTGAGATTTCTCATGGATGATAGAGTTCTTAGGAAAATCCAGGTGTTACAGGCAGTAGTGCTGGTGATTCACTAGAAGAAGCTCTTCCTTCTGAATCAGCTGACCCCAATGCCCCAGTAAGCTGTTAGTGGATGCTGTGATGGCTGAGGAAGCCTTTCTAGTGACAGCTATGGGTCTTGGCATTTCTCACTACAAGATAAGCATGTCCTCAGCAGATTCCAATGTGGGACAGAAAAGGTGTCTGGTATTTTGCTGTCTTTAGCAAAGTTCAATATACACATTCTCCTTCCATTCATCCATTCTGTCCCAGCCAAGGTTTGACCTTTTTTCACTGAGTTACCATCACGGAAAAATCCCATATAATTTAATATGGATAAAACTAATACCGTGCTATGGAAATTGACTCTAAATAGCTACAGAATTTAATACAGAATGTGATCTCCTTTCCACTTCATTTTTAAGCCTCCTGTCACATAGCTGCATTTAAGGAGTAAGCTGTGCTTTCTCTCCTCCTGACTAGCTAAAGAGCAGGAAGCCTTGGGAAATGATTCCCCGTGTTTCAGTTGATTTGCTTTTTGTGTCAGTTTGGTGACTAATAAACAAGCCCTGAGGAAAGAACCTTAAAGAAGTCAGGTTAGGAGCTCTATGTCTATTCCCTTGATGGTGGAACCACCACCAGCTCACACCACACTGTCAAGTATAATAGATAATTATGGAAACACCACAGAGCCACCGCATAGTTAGGGCTACATTTTAAAATGGGGCATTATGATCAGCTCTTAGCAGACATCCTGTGTAACCCAGGGAAGAGACCTTGTGATTCCTGCATCAAGCCTATAATTTGTGTCTAAGCTACCGCATATCCTTTAGAACAGCGGTCACCAACCAGTCGATCACGATCGACTGCTCGATCCTAGAGACTCTCCCAGTTGATCACTGTAATAACCTTAGTCCCAGATTTGGACCTTAGCGTCCAAAATATGGGGGTTAGCATGAAAACCTCCAAGCTTAGTTACCAGCTTGGACCTGGTACCTGCTGCCACCACCCAAAAAATTAGAGTGTTTTGGGGCACTCTGGTCCCTCTGAAAAACCTTCCCTGGGGACCCCAAGACCCAAATCCCTTGAGTCTCACAACAAAGGGAAATAATCCTTTTTCCCTTCCCCCCTCCAGGTGCTCCTGGAGAGATACACAGACACAAGCTCTGTGAAACTACACAGAGAGACTCCCCCTCTCTGTTCCCAATCCTGGAAACAAAAAGTACTTTCCTATTCCCCCAGAGGGAATGCAAAATCAGGCTAGCAATCCAACACACAGATCTCCCCGATTTCTTCCTCCCACCAATTCCCTGGTGAGTACAGACTCAATTTCCCTGAAGTAAAGAAAAACTTCAACCGGTCTTAAAAGAAAGCTTTATATAAAAAGAAAGAAAAATACATACAAATGTTCTCTCTGTATTAAGATGATACAATACAGGTCAATTGCTTAAAAGAATATTGAATAAACAGCCTTATTCAAAAAGAATACAAATCAAAGCACTCCAGCACTTATATTCATGCAAATACCAAAGAAAAGAAACCATAGAACTTACTATCTGATCTCTTTGTCCTTACACTTAGAAACAGAAAATTAGAAAGTAGAACTACTTCTCCAAAGCTCAGAGAAAGCAGGCAGGCAGACAAAGACCTCAGTCACAAAATTCCCTCCACCCAAAGTTGAAAAAATCCGGTTTCCTGATTGGTCCTCTGGTCAGGTGCTTCAGGTGAAAGAGACATTAACCCTTAGCTATCTGTTTATGACAATCACGATTTCTGGCCGCTAAAAGTCCGGTGGTGCAGCAGGGCAGCTGGAAACGTGGAACTGCGGCCAATGGGAGCTGCAGAGGCGGTGCTCGAAGGCAGGAGCAGCACACGGAGACCCCTGCCCACCGCCCCCCCCATGGGCTGCGGGGGCATGCTGGCCGTTTCCAGGAGTGGCATGAGGCTGGGGCAGGCAGAAAACCTCCCTTAGCCCCACTACACTGCCAACCGGGAGCCGCCCCAGGTAACTGCTGCCCTGCAGAAGCCCGCACCCCAACTCCAGCCCTGAGCCCCCTCCTGGAGCCAGTACCCCATTCACCCTCTATACCCCATATCCCCATCTGCCCTAGCCTGGAGATCCCCCCTGAACTCCCTCCCAGAGCTTGCACCCCTCAGCCCCTCCTGCACCCCAACCCCTTGCCCCAGGCTCAACCTGAAGCCCCCTCCCACACTCCAAAGCCCTCAGTCCCAGCCCAGAGTCTGCACCCCATCCCGAACCCCAACCCCCTGCCCCAGTCCGGTGAAAGTGAGTGAGGGTGGGGGATAGTGAGCAACGGAGGGAAGTGGGGATGGAGTGAGTGAGTCGGGGCTTCAGGGAAGGGGCAGGGCAGATCCTGGATTGCACTTAAATTCAAAGAGTGATCATGTGCGTAAAAAGGTTGGAGACCACTGCTTTAGAAAGACATCCAATATTGATTTAAAGGCTCTAAAACACAGCGACTCCACCACATTCCTTGGTAATCTGTTCCAATGGTTAATTCTCCTCACTGTTAAAAATGTGCCCCTCAGTTCTAGTTTGAATTTGTCTACTTCCACTTCCAAGCACTGGATCTCATTCTGCCTTTGTCTTCCAGACTAAGGCTCTCTCTTATCAGAAATCTTCTCCCCATGTAGGTACTTCTACACTGTTATCCAGTCCCATCTTAACGATCCCACGGAAACACTAAATGCACTGAATGTATTTATTGTGCGACAGGTTTTTCTAAACATTGAATCAATCTTGTATGTAAGAACACAAGAACGGCCATGCTGGGTCAGACCAGTGCAACAGCTAGTCCAGTGTACTGACGCTGACAAGGGGCCAGTACAAGATGCTTCAGATGGAATGAACAGAATGGGGCAATTTTGAGTGATTTATCCCCTGCCATCTAGCCCCAGCTTCTGGCAGATGGGAGATTTAGGGACACTTGGAGCATGAGGTTGCATCTCTGACCATTCTGGCTAATAGCCATTGATGGAGCCATCTACCATTAACTTACCCATTTCTTTTTTGAACCCAGTTATACTTTCAGCCTTTACAACATTTCATTCACAGTCATGTAACACTTACTAATCTTTCTGACTCCAAGCAGTAGCTGGGGGAGAGTGTTTGGCACACTGCAGATTCTGCACCCTCCTCCAGCTACTCTTGGAGTCTCCAGCTTACACTGTCACCTCACAGTTTGTTAATTTTCAGGTAGCCGTCTACAGCTCAACTTCGGTTTGTGTCTAGCTGGATTTCTTGAGCAACTTAGCTGAATTTCTGCTGGAGACTGTTTGCTGTCTGATGCAATGGAAGGAAACCTCAAAATAAAATAAAATCACTAAACAAATGGAACTGCGGTAACATTTAAGTGAGAAATTGGAGCTGATGTAACATTTACTCAGACAAAACACCTTCTAAGGACATTACACGACCCCCTTTCCCGGTTAGTTTTACACGTGCTATACCTGCCTGCCCCCCGCACCACCCAAGAGCACATTAGCTGAATGGGCACTAATGGCAATGGCATTCACCAGTGGCTGAAATAGGGCTGAAATCTGCAGCAACAACATCTGCTTCCGTGCAGGTCGCAACCCGATCCCAGGAGAATGTTGACAAACTGAACAGGGTACAGATAAGAGCCACTAGAATGATTAAAGGATCAGAAAGCCTGCTTTATATTGATAGGCTAAAGGAGCTCAATTGATTTAGCCTAACAAACAGAATGCTAAGGGGCAACTTAATCACAGTCTATAAATACCTACATAGGGAACAAATATTTGACACTGGGCTCTCCAGTCTAGTAGAGACAGGTCGAACACAGAATCAGGGAAGATGAGGGTTGGAAGAGACCTCAAGAGCTCATCTAGTCTAACCCCCTGCTCACAGCAGGACCAACCCCAACTAAATCATCCCAGCCAAGACTTTGGCAAGCCAGGCCTTAAAAACCTCTAAGGATGGAGATTCCATCACCTCCCTAGGGAACCCATTCCAGTGCTTCACCACCCTCCTAGTGAAATATTGTTTCCTAATATCCAACCTAGACCTCCCCCACTGCAACTTGAGACCATTGCTCCTTGTTCTGTCATCTGCCCTCACTGAGAACAGTTGAGCTCCATCCTCTTTGGAACCAGCCTTCAGGAGTTGAAGGCTGCTATCAAATCCCCCCTCACTTTTCCTTTCTGCAGACTAAATAAGCCCAGTTCCCTCAATCTCTCCTCAAAAGTCATGTGCCCCAGCCCCCTAATCATTTTCATTACCCTCCACTGTAGTCTCTCCAGTTTGTCCACATCCTTTTTCTGTAGTGGGAGGCGCCCAAAAATGGACGCAATACTCCAGATGTGGCCTCACCAGTGCCAAATAAAGGGGAATAATCACTTCCCTTGATCTGCTGGCAACGCTTCTACTAATGCAGCCCAATATGCAGTTAGCATTCTTGGCAACAAGGGCACACTGCTGACTCATATCCAGCTTTTCATCCACTGTAATCCCAAGGTCCTTTTCTGCAGAACCGTCGCTTAGCCAATTGGTCCCTAGTCTGTAGCGGTGCATGGGATTCTTCCGTCCTAAGTGAAGTACTCTGCACTTGTCCTTGGTGAACCTCATCAGATTTCTTTTGGCCCAATTCTCTAATTTGTCTAGGCCACTCTAGGTCCTATGCCTACCCTCCAGCGTATCTACCTCTCCCCCCAGTTTAGTGTCATCTGCAAACTTCCTGAGGGTGCAATCCACGCCATCCTCCAGATCATTAATGAAGATATTGAACAAAACCAGCCCCAGGACCGACCCTCAGGACACTCTGCTTGATACCGGCTGCCAAATAGACAGGGAGCCATTGATCACTATCCGTTGAGCCCGATGATCTAGACAGCTTTCTATCCACCTTATAGTCCATTCATCCAGCCCATACTTCTTTAACTTGCTGGCAAGAATACTGTGGGACACTGTATCAAAAGCTTTGCTAAAGTCAAGGAATAACACGTCCACTGCTTTCCCCTCATCCACAGAGCCAGTTATCTCATCATAGAAGGCAATCAGGTTGCTCAGGTATGACTTGCCCTTGGTGAAACCATGCTGACAGCTCCTGATCACCGTCCTCTCCTCCAAGTGCTTCAAAATGGATTCCTTGAGGACCTGCTCCATGATTTTTCTGGGAACTGAGGTGAGGCTGACCGGTCTATAGTTCCCTGGATTCTCCTTCTTCCCTTCTTAAAAGACGGGCACTACAGTAGCCTTATTCCAGTCATCCGGGACCAACCCTGATCATCACAAGTTTTCAAAGATAATGGTCAATGCTTCTGCAACCATATCAGCCAACGCCCTCAGCACCCTCAGAAGCATTGCATCTAGCCTGACGGACTTGTGCATGTCCAGCTTTTCTAAATAGCCCTTAACCTGTTCTTTCATCGCTGAGAGCTGCTCACTTTCTCTCCAAACTTAGGCTGACCCGATGTTCTGATTTTATAGGGACAGTCCCGATATTTGGGGCTTTGTCTTATATAGGCACCTATTACCCCTCACCCCATATCTTGATTTTTTACACTTGCTGTCTGGTCACTCTCCCCGTGCAGCAGTCTGGGAGCTGACCGTGCTTGTGAAGACCAAGGCAAAAAAAGCATTGAGTACATCCGCTTTTTCCACATATCTACATGGTCCAATGGCTGGAAGTTCGGCAAATTCAGACAGGAAATCTGGCATAAATGTTTAACAGTGAGAGGAATCAATCGTTGGAACAATTTAACAAGGGTCAATTTTTAAATCAAGATGGGATTTTTTTTTCCCTTAAAAAGTACACTAGGATCTCTGGCCTGTCCAGACAAGGAGATCCCAGCTTGCCTGGGAATGGGTAGATCCATCCTAGCCTGGGGCCTTTAGTCCCATCAGACACAAACCTACCTGGGCCACTAGTGGCCTCCGAAGAGAAATGACGCTGGTCGGTGCAGCAGCCTGCGGGGAGGCAGCGGGCTCAGGCGGGAGGCTCGTTGGCGGCTCCCCTGGTGCAGGCACAAGGCGCCAGTGACGCCTGGCGCGGGTGGGGGAGGCGGAACTGCCCCTCACGGGCCCCGCCGCCCCGGGGAGGAGCCGGCGGCCGAGGCTGTTTCGGTACCAGGGAGCGCGGCGGCGGAGCTGAGCGCGCGGTCCGGCTGCCAGGCTCGCCGCAGCCCTACGGCAGCGGGGCCGGGCCACGAACCACCTGCTCCAGCCCGGCCCCCAGCCCGCCTGGGGAGGGCCCCCGCCTACCTGAGGCCGGAGCCGGCGGGGCGGGCGGGGGCGGCGGGACGAGCGGACCGTACCATGGCCCGGCGGGGGGGCGCGGCCCCGCCGGCCGGCAGGTGTTGGGCGGCAGCGGCCTGAGCGCGGGGGGAGCAGAGCGCGCCGGGCCTGCGGGGCAGGCAGCGACCCCCGGGGCCGGCGCCAGCGCACACGCTCGGGGTAGCCTGGGAGCCGCAGCCTGGCGCCCCAAACCCGGCCACGCGATCTGGATGTGACCCCCCCCAGCTGTGCCTGGCGCCCCAAACCCGGCCACACTTTCTGGATGTGACCCCCCCCCAGCTGTGCCTGGCACCCCAAACCCGGCCACACTTTCTGGATGTGACCCCCCCCAGCTGTGCCTGGCGCCCCAAACCCAGACACTCGTTCTGGATGTGACCCCCCCAGCTGTGCCTGGCACCCCAAACCCGGCCACGCGTTCTGGATGTGACCCCCCCCAGCTGTGCCTGGCGCCCCAAACCCGGCCACGCGATCTGGATGTGACCCCCCCCAGCTGTGCCTGGCACCCCAAACCCGGCCACGCGTTCTGGATGTGACCCCCCAGCTGTGCCTGGCACCCCAAACCCGGCCACACTTTCTGGATGTGACCCCCCCCCCAGCTGTGCCTGGCACCCCAAACCCGGCCTCGTGTTCTGGATGTGACCCCCCCCAGCTGTGCCTGGCGCCCCAAACCCGGCCACGCGTTCTGGATGTGACCCCCCCCAGCTGTGCCTGGCACCCCAAACCCGGCCACACTTTCTGGATGTGACCCCCCCCCCAGCTGTGCCTGGCGCCCCAAACCCGGCCACGCGTTCTGCATGTGACCCCCCGCCAGCTGTGCCTGGCGCCCCAAACTCGGCCACGCGTTCTGGATGTGACCCCCCGCCAGCTGTGCCTGGCGCCCCAAACTCGGCCACGCGTTCTGGATGTGACCCCCCCCAGCTGTGCCTGGCACCCCAAACCCGGCCACGCGTTCTGGATGTGACCCCCCCAGCTGTGCCTGGCACCCCAAACCCGGCCACGTGTTCTGGATGTGACCTCCCCCAGCTGTGCCTGGCACCCCAAACCCGGCCACGTGTTCTGGATGTGACCTCCCCCAGCTGTGCCTGGCACCCCAAACCCGGCCACACGTTCTGGATGTGACCTCCCCCAGCTGTGCCTGGCGCCCCAAACCCGGCCACGCGTTCTGGATGTGACCTCCCCCAGCTGTGCCTGGCGCCCCAAACCCGGCCACGCGTTCTGGATGTGACCCCCCGCCAGCTGTGCCTGGCGCCCCAAACCCAGCCACGCGTTCTGGATGTGACCCCCCCAGCTGTGCCTGGCACCCCAAACCCAGCCACATGTTCTGGATGTGACCTCCCCCAGCTGTGCCTGGCACCCCAAACCCAGCCACATGTTCTGGATGTGACCTCCCCCAGCTGTGCCTGGCACCCCAAACCCAGCCACGCGTTCTGGATGTGACCTCCCCCAGCTGTGCCTGGCACCCCAAACCCAGCCGCGCGTTCTGGATGTGACCTCCCCCAGCTGTGCCTGGCACCCCAAACCCAGCCACGCGTTCTGGATGTGACCCCCCCAGCTGTGCCTGGCACCCCAAACCCGGGCACGTGTTCTGGATGTGACCCCCCCCAGCTGTGCCTGGCACCCCAAAGCCCGCCACTCATTCTGGATGTGACCCCCCCCAGCTGTGCCTGGAACCCCAAACCCGGCCACGCGTTCTGGATGTGACCCCCCCAGCTGTGCCTAGCACCCCAAACCCAGCCATGCACTCTGAATGTGACCCTCCAGCTGTGCCTGGCACCCCAAACCCCAGGCATGTGTTCTGGATGTGACCCCCCCCAGCTGTGCCTGGCACCCCAAACCCCGCCACTCATTCTGGATGTGACCCCCCCCAGCTGTGCCTGGAACCCCAAACCCGGCCACACGTTCTGGATGTGACCCCCCAGCTATGCCAGGAAGCAGTGGCCTGTTCCCTCACCCCCTGGCCTGGTACTGGAGAGGTGGGTCCTGTTCCACACCCAGGACCTTCTCCAAACACAGCCAAGCTCAGAGGTCGGCTCGCTTGGGTAGGAATGGCAGAGAATGGGCTCTTGTCTCCGTTTCTGCTTCTGTCAGACTCTCACTGTGGCCACACTGGCTGAGCACAAAGGACAAGGACAGTGTCCCACCAATACACAAAACAAAGGGAACTTCTCAAAGGGTCAGGGGCATACCCCCCACCCCGGCCCATTCCCCTGGCCCTGCTCCAGTTCAGTTACAGAAATGTTGTCCGTGGATTCAGCACTGCCACCCTTCCCAACAATGCCCACTTCCCCCTTCAATGGCCGGCCCGCTTTGCAGTGCCACTCGCCTTATGATTGTTAACCTACTATCTTCTCTTGCACTCATGCAGTTACTGTCACACAACCCAGACTCCCACTTCAGCCACACTGTGCCACATTCCCTGGAGAGAATAACGTTTGGGACGGTTGGTTTGTGTCTGGGAAATTCTGCATCTGGAATTCACGTTGGGAGGAGTTGGGTAGGGTGGAGTGGAAAGGAAGTTTGCTGTGGAGCTGTGGGTTGGTGTCCGACGATGATTGGTTTTTAGTTAGTACTCTGTGCTCTGTACTAATTGGTACAGAAAGGCCTCAGTTGTAATGTCATGATTACAGATTTGTTTTACTTCTCACGTACATAGCACTGTGGGACATGCTATACCAATGCCTATCCCAGTATTTCAGAACACTCAGCCTACTACCAATCATCATACACTTAATAACTGCAGTTGCCCTAACAGGAATGTGTTGCTATCTGCAACACCAAAGCCAAAGCACCAAACTACAGCACTGTATTTCAAAAACATTGTTATGCTTCAAGATAAGAGGGTGTCACATATACACATACATCCTATGCGTACATGGGCGGCAGGTATAATAGGCCAGGGGAGGCTGCCTCCCCCGGCGCTGCCATGGTCACGACCAGACCCTCGTTGCGGGGTTTGGGGG
The DNA here is from genome assembly GCF_025201925.1 of Gopherus flavomarginatus. Taxonomy (NCBI): domain Eukaryota; kingdom Metazoa; phylum Chordata; order Testudines; family Testudinidae; genus Gopherus; species Gopherus flavomarginatus. The sequence goes on along the minus strand of NC_066635.1, from coordinate 2,923,653 downwards.
TTAAGTTTTTGTTTTATTTTGCCCCATGCAGGTTCCAGGGCAGCAGCGGAGTCTCATAATGCTGCCTCAGCTGCCCCGGAACCTGCATGGGGCATATCAAAAGAATCTTCTAAGTAACAGAAGCTTTTCTCCTAGGTGGGCTGGGTCCAGGGAGCGGAGGCTTCTGCCAGCCAAAGGGGAGGGGCACTCGGGGCTGCAGTCAGCCCAGGGCTCCTCCAGCAGAGTGGGGGGCACACTCCAGGCTGCGGCCAGCCTGGGGCATCTCCAGCCAAGGCAGAGAGCGCTCAGGGTTCCGGTGGAGGGGGGTGTGTGTTCCAGGTGGGGGTGTTGTGGCTCTGGTCATACAGGGGGCAGGGGCCATGGGGAGGGTGTGGGTGGAAGGGGCAGAGCCAGGGGTTAGCCTCCCCAAAGGAGGGCTCTGCCTGCTGCCCATGTATACATATATACCCATATACACTACAAATGTACACATCATATCCAGATTGTTCATCTGTATTCATTATCTGGTAGTGCCTCCAAGGCTCAGTCATAAAACTACGTTCCTCAAAGTCCCAGGCCTAACACTCCCAGGCCCACCATAACGGACAACACAGATTAGAAAATAAAATCTGTGCATCAGTCGTATAAGGGAATGTGCAAACTAAGGGACAGATGGGGCATGAATGTGTGGATGGAACAGTAAGGTGGCCACGTAACAGTGTTTAGTCCATTGGGCGATCTTCGGTCCATGCATTATGCTTTTCTGTAAACATCCTCCCCATAAAAAAAACAAAGCAGGGGAATGTAATAGGAAGAAAGCCTGAGACATAAGCCCTTGTATCAGAGGCCTAGTGCGAGGCAGGACCTGCTCACAGACTGGCAAGAACAGGGCTGATATTGCAGAAATACACATTCCTAAGCAGTGCTAGTCACAGAGTGCTCACGCAAGCACATCCCGATACCCAGGGGTACCAGAACATCCCCATATCAAGGATGGTACAAAACCATTCCCCAAGGTTAACAGGAACACACTGACCCCTCCTAAAGATCAGGTCAGGATGACAGTACGTAATAAAAATGTTTTAATCAAACCAACGTGTACAAGGAGACGGGTAATAACTAGTGATGTCGGGGCAGTAACTATGTCAGAGGGGCAGTGCTAACTTGTTTGTAGCGGGGTATAAAGATGTATCTCAGAAGGAGGATCTTTGTCCAGCCGAGGGGGAATGGAAAGTCCTGCCATTCAGTGAGCTGTGTCCATTGTCACAGGCATCCATGTCTTAGCATCCTCGTAGAGTCTGCCAGGTGCTATTACCGTGCTTTGCCGACAGTAAACCTGGCCAGGCAGCTTCACGGAAAACCGAGTCCGTGGATTTATTGGGCAGTTTAACTGAGGTTTGCTATTTCCACTACCTGCGCAGAGCTGGGACAGCACACTAAATAAACACACACAGCCAACATCTGACCACAGTGGTGAGCCATGGCAGGAGGAGTAGAGGGGTGGGGTAGCCAGGGCCGGCTCTACCATTTTTGCCGCCCCAAGGAAAAAAAAAAGCCGCTCAGACTGCCAAAGCAAAAAAAAGGCACCTGGACTGTGCCACCCCAGGCACATGCTTCCTCCGCTGATGCCTGGAGCCAACCCTGGGGGTAGCTGGCAATGTCCTCTGACTTTAGTGGCTGTGGTGATAGGAAACCCAGTTCAGCAACTTTAATTTCAAGTTACCCAGTTTCTTTGTGTGGGTATTTCCACGGCTTTTTAAAATGTGTTTGGGGGAAGGTGGCAGTACTGGGAAGAGGGGAGGTGGAAGAGGTGTTTGACCTAGGAAATGCACCAGGGAAAATGGAACAGCAGAGAGGACATGCAGGGCTGGAGAGGAAATGAGATCCCTGCTGCACAGGGGCACCACAGGAACATGTCCAGGAAGAGAAGCTGCCCCCTTAGCAGAGCTGCAAACTCCATTTTCCAGACAAATTTGGATGCAACTCTCCCCCATCCCACCATCTCCTAGCCCCTCATTCCAAATGTGGGCATGAAGAGAGCAAGGTAGAGAATCTTATGGAGAGTGGTAAGATGCAAATGTGAAACAGACAGACAGGTTAGCCACATAGTGAATGAATCTGGGGACAGCCCCGGGGAGCACTACCTATGAGATAATCAGCCAGGCATATCAAAGGAATCTGAAAGACACATGTGGGCTATGATGGATAAAGACGGGTGTGTCAGGCTGAGGTGGGTGTGCTTAGCACAGAGCAGGAGAAATCTAAGGCAGTAACTTCATGGTACCAAGCCAAGGGACAGCCCCCAGCTCACTCTCACTGAGTATCAAACTAAGGCTCCATGTCAACCACTTCCTTTGCTTCAGTCTGATTCTTTCTCTTTCTTCTACATAAATTGTTGTCCAAATTACAGAAGGTCTGCTCAACACCTAAAACTCAGCTTGATCTAGCTACACTGCTCAGAGCTGTGAAAAACGTCACGCCCTGCGTGATGTAGTTTGGTCGACCTAACCTCCACTAAAGAGGCAGTTCGGTCAACAGAAGAATTCTTCCACTGACTACCTCTCGGACAGGGGATTGATGACAGTCCCTTCCATCACTGTAGTAAGTGTCTGCACTATAGTAGTGTAGCGGGGGAGGGATAGCTCAGTGGTTTGAGCATTGGCCTGCTTAAACCCAGTGTGGTGAGTTCAATCCTTGAGGGGGCGATTTAGGGATCTAGGGCAAAAATCTGTCAGGGGATTTGTCCTGCTTTGAGCAGGGGGTTGGACTAGATGACCTCCTGAGGTCCCTTCCAACCCTGATATTCTATGATCCTCTGCAGTGCAGACACAGCACAAATGGAGAGGTAGGGTGAGCTGAAGTCACTGTAGTGCATCTTGAAGAGAAGATGACCTCATTATGATAAGCATTTGGGGAGAAAACAGTACTTCTTCTGGGACACTTGGTAAAGGCAATTCCCTTAGCCTGCCTTCTGGGTCCTGGCTGCCATCACTAAGGGAATGGGGAAATAGAGTACACAGAGTGGCAAGAATAGGGATAAAGCATTCTCTAGGCTGAGGAGCTGCCCAGGGGCACTGGTGAGGCCAGGAGGCAGCTTGGGAGAACAGACACAGCTGGAGGAACTAGGCCATTTCACTGGCTTTTATTTGTTGAGCTAAATTGTCAGGCCGTTACACCTCATTTGATAGTCATTTCAGCAGCTATCCATCACTGGCACAGATGGTCCTAGCACATGACAGCAAGTGGCAAAAAGCCTTTATGGGAGAAGCAACCTGTCTCTGAGACATTAAGAGAGCACATGTGCGTGTGCGTACATTTGTGTGATGCTTGAAATTTTGGGGGACTGTGAGTCTACGGGGAGGCAAAAATATGTTTAGAGTCTCAGTCTTAATGTTTGCTCTGCAAAAGTTAGTCAATATTTTACTATTATAAAACATTCAGTTCTCTTCTGCAGAGCAGCCAAAAGAGGCAGGGGAGAGACACTCCATGTTAAAAATGGCATTACCTGTTTCCCAGTCACTGACAACTTGGAAACAAATGATCTTGAATGCTTATGGATCGAAGTCCTTACAAATAAAGAACAAGATGGAACAGTAGTTGAAGTCTGCTACAGACCACCAAATCATACTAGAGAATAGGATAAAAATCTCCTTAAGCACCTATCTATAATGTGTAGGGGAGAAAACAGTGTTATCATGGGGGACTTCAGTCTCAGTGATATGTGCTGGAGGTCTCACGCTGGCTAAAATTCAGGGGCGGCTCCAGGCCCCAGTAAGCCAAGCACATGCTTGGGGCGGCATGCCGCAGGAGGCACTATGTCAGCCGCCGGGAGGGCGGCAGGTGGCTCCGGTGGACCTCCCGTTGGCGTGCCTGTGGAGGGTCCACTGGTCCCGCGGCTCTGGTGGACCTCCCACAGGCACCAAAGCCACGGGTCCAGCGGACCGCGGGACCAGAGGACCCTCCGCAGGCATGCCTGCGGGAGGTCCACCGGAGCATCCTGCCACCCTCCCGGCAGCCAGCATAGCACCCCCTGTGGCATGCCGCCGTGCTTGGGGCAACGAAATGTCTAGAGCCGCCCCTGCTAAAATTGATTAATGACTAAAAATTATAGATGACAATTTACTCAAAAAATGCTGCATCCAACATGAGGGAATTCAATATTAGACTTCATCTTGAGAGAGAAAAAGAAATTGATTGCAGAATTAAAAATTAGTGAAGACTTAGGTGCAAGCGATCATAACTTGATTACATTGTTATGTGCAAACAGAATAAAGTCCAGTCTAGTTCCTGGACAGTGTCCATGTGGAGACAGCTGAGGTAGCTGTCCCATTACACAGGACTGCTGACACAGCACCGGTGGAGGAGGAGATGGCTCAGGTTGGACACTGGCAGCTGGTTACTTCTGGCAGAGGCCAGTGCTCCACCCCTGCTCCGAACCCTCCCGCCGTGGTAATAGGTAACCGTTATGCTCTTCTTGATACAGGAGAGAAGGAATCACCCCCTACAGTAAAGGAGAAGCCTCATACCCCTAAGGCTGGGAGGTCTGCTGCCACCACTGCGAATAGGAAACGTAGGGTGGTGGTGGTCGGAGACTCTCTGCTGAGGGGGATGGAGGCGCCCATCTGTCGCCATGACATTTCATCTCGGGAAGTATGCTGCCTGCCGGGAGCCTGTATCCGAAATGTTACAGAGGCATTGTCAAAGATTATCCAGCCCTCTGACTACTACCCCATGCTACTCATCCATGTGGGCACAAATGATACTGCGAGGTGTGACACTGAGCGGATCAAGAGCGACTACAGGGCTCTGGGAGTACGGGTGAAGGAGTTTGGAGCACAGGTAGTATTCTCTTCGATTCTTCCTGTCAAAGGTAGGGGCCTGGGCAGAGACAAATGCATCATGGAGGTGAATGCCTGGCTGCGAAGATGGTGTCACCAGGAGGACTTTGGCTTCCTCGACCACAGGATGCTATTCGAGGAAGGACTGCTAGGCTTTTGAGGAGGGGAAAGACTCTATTTGCACACAGACTGGCTAACCTAGTGAGAAGGGCTTTAAACTAGGTTCGACAGGGACAGGTGAGCAAAGTCCACAGGTAAGTGGGGAACATGGAGACCTGGGAGATGGATCGGAAACAAGAGAGAGCGTGGGCTATAATGGCAGAGAGAAAGGAGGGTCAGGGCAAAACTGGGAGGCAAGATCAAACCAGTATCTTAGATGCCTATATACAAATGTGAGAAGTATGGGTAATAAGCAGGAAGAACTGGAAGTGCTAATAAATAAATACAACTATGACATTGTTGGCATCACTGAAACTTGGTGGGATAATACACATGATTGGAATGTTGGTGTGGATGGGAACAGCTTGCTCAGGAAGGACAGACGGGGAAAAAGGGAGGAGGTTTTGCCTTATATATTAATAATGTACACACTTGGACTGAGGTGGAGATGGACATAGGAGATGGAAGTGTTGAAAGTCTCTGAGTTAGGCTAAAAGGGGTAAAAAACAAGGGTGATGTCGTGCTAGGAGTCTACTACAGGCCACTTAACCAGGCGGAAGAGGTAGAAGAGGCTTTTTTTAAACAACTAACAAAATCATCCAAAGCCCAAGATTTGGTGGTGATGGGGGACTTCAACTATCCAGATATATGTTGGGAAAATAACACCGCGGGACACAGACTATCCAATATGTTCTTCGACTGCATTGCAGACAACTTTTTAGTTCAGAAGGTTGAGAAAGCTACTAGGGGGGAAGCTGTTCTAGACTTGATTTTAACAAACAGGGAGGAACTCATTGAGAATTTGAAAATAGAAGGCAGCTTGGGTGAAAGTGATCATGAAATCATAGAGTTTGCAATTCTAAGGAAGGGTAGAAGGGAGTATAGCAAAATAGAGACAATGGATTTCAGTAAGGCGGATTTTGGTAAGCTCAGAGAGCTGATAGGTAAGGTCCCATGGAAATCAAGTCTGAGGGGAAAAACAACTGAGGAGAGTTGGCAGTTTTTCAAAGGGACACTGTTAAGGGCCCAAAAGCAAGCTATTCCGCTGGGTAGGAAAGATAGAAATTGTGGCAAAAGACCAGCTTGGCTTAGCCACAAGATCTTGCATGGTCTAAAAAATAAAAAGGAGTCATATAAAAAATGGAAACTAGGATAGATTACAAAGGATAAGTATAGGCAAACAGCACAGGAATGCAGAGGCAAGATTAGAAAGGCAAAGGCACAAAATGAGCTCAAACTAGCTATGGGAATAAAGGGAAACAAGAAGACTTTATCAATACATTAGAAGCAAGAGGAAGACCAAGGACAGGGTAGGCCCACTGCTCAGTGAGGAGGGAGAAACAGTATCAGGAAACTTGGAAATGGCAGAGATGCTTAATGACTTCTTTGTTTCGATCTTCACCGAGAAGTCTGAAGGAATGCCTAACAAAGTGAATGCTAATGGGAAGGGGGTAGGTTTAGAAGATAAAATAAAAAAAGAACAAGTTAAAAATCACTTAGAAAAGTTAGATGCCTGCAAGTCACCAGGGCCTGATGAAATGCATCCTAGAATACTCAAGGAGCTAATAGAGGAGGTATCTGGGCGTCTAGCTATTATCTTTGGAAAATCATGGGAGACGAGAGAGATCCAGAAGACTGGAAAAGGGCAAATATAATGCCCATCTATAAAAAGGGAAATAAAAACAACCCAGGAAACTACAGACCAGTTAGTTTAACTTCTGTACCAGGCAAGAAAATAGAGCAAGTAATTAAGGAAATCATCTGCAAACACTTGGAAGGTGGTACAGTGATAGGGAATAGCCAGCATGGATTTGTAAAGAAGAAATCATGTCAAACCAATCTGACAGCTTTCTTTGATAGGATAACGAGTCTTGTGGATAAGGGAAAAGCCATGGATGTGGTATACCTAGACTTTAGTAAGGCATTTGATACGGTCTTGCATGATGTTCTTATCGATAAACTAGACAAATACAATTTAGATGGGGCTACTATAAGGTGGGTGCATAACTGGCTGGATAACCGTACTCAGAGAGTAGTTATTAATAGTTCCCAATCCGGCTGGAAAGGTATAACAAGTGGGGTTCCGCAGGGGTCTGTTTTGGGACCAGCTCTGTTCAATATCTTCATCAACAATTGGCATAGAAAGTACGCTTATTAAGTTTGCAGATGATACCAAACTGGGAGGGATTGCAACTGCTTTGGAGGACAGGGTCATAATTGAAAACGATCAGGACAAATTGGAGAAATGGTCTGAGGTAAACCAGATGAAGTTTAATAAAGACAAATGCAAAGTGCTCCACTTAGGAAGGAAAAATCAGTTTCACACATACAGAATGGGAAGAGACTGTCTAGGAAGGAGTATGGCAGAAAGGGATCTAGGGGTTATAGTGGACCACAAGCTAAATATGAGTCAACAGTGTGATGCTGTTGCAAAAAAAGCAAACGTGATTCTGGGATGCATTAACAGGTTTGTTGTGAGCAAGTCATGAGAAGTCATTCTTCCGCTCTACTCTGCCCTGGTTAGGCCTCAACTGGAGTATTGTGTCCAGTTCTGGGCACCACATTTCAAGAAAGATGTGGAGAAACTGGAGAGGGTCCAGAGAAGAGCAACAAGAAAGATTAAAGGTCTTGAGAACATGACCTGTGAAGGAAGGCTGAAAGAATTGGGTTTGTTTAGTTTGGAAAAGAGATGACTGAGAGGGGACATGATAGCAGTTTTCAGGTATCTAAAAGGGTGTCATAAGGAGGAGGGAGAAAACTTGTTCATCTTAGCGTCTAAGGATAGAACAAGAAGCAATGGGCTTAAACTACAGCAAGGGAGGTTTAGGTTGGACATTAGGAAAAACTTCTTAACTGTCAGGGTAGTTAAACACTGGAATAAACAGCCTAGGGAGGTTGTGGAATCTCCATCTCTGGAGATATTTAAGAGTAGGTTAGAGAAATGTCTATCAGGGATGGTCTAGACAGCATTTGATCCTGCCATGAGGGCAGGGGCCTGGACTCGATGACCTCTCGAGGTCCCTTCCAGTCCTAGAGTCTATGAATCTATAATCTATGAATCTATCTATCTATCTACTTGATCCTTTAAACGGCCAGTTTCACAAAGCTAAAAACAATTTTGACCAAATCCGTTGGGGAAAAGAATTTAAACAGAAAATGTGAATGATAATTGGAAATTGTTTAAGAACTTTTTACTAGATGCCACAAAAGCCACAATCCTACAATCAAGGAAGAAGGCTACACTGGCTAAAAAACACCAACCTGGTTGAGGGGAGGTAAAGGCCACTATAAAAAATAAAATAAAACACAATATATAACAAATGAAAGAAAGAGGAAGTTGCTAGTAATGAATATAAATCTGAAGCCTGGAACTATAAAGAACTGATAAGGGAAGCAAAAGGACACAAGGTGAACTCTATGCTAGCAGTGTTAAGGATGATAAGAAGGCGTTTTTAAATTATATTTGGAACAAAAAGAATCCTAAATGTGGTATTGGTCCATTACTAGGTGGGAATGGTAGAGTTTTCAACAATAATTCAGAAAAGGCAGAAGTATTCCGTAAATAGTTCTGTTCTGGATTAGGGAAAAAGCCAGGTGATGTATTCACATCATATGATGATGAAATACTTTCCATTCCAACAGTGACTAATGAGGATGTAAAACAGCAGCTACTAAAGTTGGCCATTTTTAAATCAGCAGATCCAGATAACTTGCATCCAAGAGTTTTCTAAGAACTGGCCAAGGAGCCTACTGGCTTTTCAATAGGTCTTGGAACACAGTGCAAGTTCCAAAGGAGTGGAAGAAAGCTAAGATTGTGCCAATATTTAAACAGGATAACCTGGGTAATTATAGGCCTGTCAGTCACACATTAATCCTGATCAACATAACGGAACAGCTGATACAGGACTCAATAAAGAATTAAAGGAAGGTAATATAATTAATGCCAATCAACATGGTTTGATGGAAAACAGGTCTTGTCAGACTAACCTGTTTATTGTATAGCAGGTTTTCGCGTGTGCGCACGCACACACAGCTGCCCTATTTCATCCAGCTTCAATACGGTTTTCAGAGGCTTCCAGAATGTGAGACATATGTTTTGCCCAACTTCACAAACGGAAAAATGTTACATAAAATGCTGCCTTTGAATGGAAGTTTTGCAAAATCAAAGCACAAAAAGAATTGGCCTAGGCCTATCTCTACCTACACCACTGGCACCTTGCAAGGTTTAAGAATGCCATAGAACAGCGGCTCTCAGCTTTCCAGACTACTATACCTCTTCAGGAGTCTGATTTCTCTTGTGTACCCCCAAGTTTCACCTCACTTAAAAACTACTTGCTTACGAAATCAGACATAAAAATACAAAAGTGGCACCGCGCACTATTACTGAAAAATGGGTTACTTTCTCATTTTACCATATACTTATAAAATAAATCAATTGCAATATAAATATTTTACTTACATTTCACTGTATGGTATATAGAGCAATATCAACAAGTCATATGAAATTTTAGCTTGCACTGACTTTGCTAGTGCTTTTTCTGTGGCCTGTTGTAAAACTAGGCAAATATCTAGATGAGTTGATGAGCCCCCTGGAAGACCTCTGCGTACTCCTGGGGTACACGCACTCCTGGTTGAGACCTACTGCCATAGAATTCACTCTGGGATATGTTTATTGGGCTTTCTATAGCAACCAGACTTACCATCCTCTCTCTTCATTATATGACATCTGACACTTTATCATACACTCATAGATGTTTTTCAATATCTAAAAGGTCATTTTGAAAACCTGTAATATCTATTTCTAGCAGAGAGGATAATAACTATAATAATCTTAGCAATTACACAATGGTCAAAGTTCTGTAAGAACATTCATTAATTGACTGATGAATTAGCAAAAACTTCAGATCATTGACCCAGATATCTCACCTTCCTATGTGCTTCCATTGCTAGTGTTGGATCTCCTAATTGCACCCCCTTTGATAGAGATGAATAATTTATGCTGGTATCTAGAGTTGGCACAGATGGTCCCAAGCAATTGGCAGCAATTGACGAAGAGCTTTTGGAACCAGTTTTAGAGGACTGGAGACACTCCTTGAAATTCTTCAGTGCAATCTGTCTCTGTAACCGTAACACTTCCTTCTGAGATTCCCGCAACAGGTGATCAAAGTCTAGGAGGTTCAGGCAATGAGGGCCCTCCTAAGGAAATGCAAACACAACATGATGTAGCCCCTGTGATTGAAAGGATGGGAAATAGAGGTTGCTGGGTTTTTTCATGAATTACCAAAGTGTTGTTCCATAGACAACAGACTGGCACAAACACACCTGCTCTGTTTGCAAACCACTAGGACCAACATGATGGAAGGAGGAAGAAAATGACTGTGACCTAGATTCACAAAGGGACTTCGATGTCATGCCTAGTTTTGGGGCACCTAGAAAATCACAAGAACGCACTGATTCACAGAGCCTGTGTCAGGTGCCCAGGCTCACTATACAATGTATGGGGAGAGACAGGCACATAAGGATACGATCCACAAAAGCTAGCACCTGGGCAGGAAGCTGCCTAAACTAGCCAATGGGAAATTATGACTAAGTCCTACTCCTTTGTGGAGATAGATGCCTGAGTCCAGGCTGCACAGAAGTGCCTATCTCTGCTACTGAATCATAGCCAGAAATCCTCTCCTGGAGTCGGGTGGCTCAGGGGCCTAACATACTTCTTGTTAGAATTACTTAGGCAGGTGCCCAACCCTACACAAAACAGCCAGAGGAGGAGGTGCAATCATGCACCTTATAATTATTAGCCTGGCACTCCTCTGAGATGGGGGAGGCTAAGGTACAAGTCCCTCCTCTGCCTGAGGGAGGTACAGGACTCAAGCAAGGGGTCTTCTAACTCTCAGCATCATGCTTTAACCACTGAGCTTTATGATATTCTGATGTGGGGCTCTCTAAATTTTTCCTGCTGAAGCTGTTCCATTGTGGATAAATAATTCGGGTCATTGGAGCAGGAGGGCTGGGCACTAGGTCTCCCACCTGCCGGAGCTGGGGGAGGAGTTTGCCCTCACTACCAGCCAACAGAGTCATTCTCTCTCTCACTGTCTCTCTGACTCAATGACTCCCTCTCTCTATCTCTCCTGTTGGCACTTTTCCACTTGGGACAAATACCTAAAGAGTTATTGGGCCAAAGAGAGATTGTAGTCTGTAGTCTGGTGGTTAGCGTACCCAGCTGGGAGGAGAGAGACCCACAGTCTAGTTCCTCTGCTCCAAGGACTCTTTCATTATTTATCCACAGTGAAACAGCTTCAATGGAAGAGACTGAGGGAGCCCCACTCAGAATAGCCCATAGCCCAGTGGTTAGCACACACTCCTGAATGGTAGGAGACCCCTGTTTAACTCCTTTCTCTGCCTTGGGAGAAACTGAACTTGGGTCTCCCACCTCTAACCACTGAGCAAGAAATTATAAGGTGGGCAACACCACCTCCTCCAGACAGATTTTGAATGGAACCTGATGCAGGAGGCAGCCTCTGAGCACACCTCCCAGCTCAGGACACAGGCAGATGAACTATCTACCGTGCAGCTCTGGCGCATAGACAGGAGATAGGCTTTAGACACCTAGAGCAAGGCAGCAGTGTGCATGTCCAGAGGCTGAAACATGGGCACCAAGGGAACTTTTACCCTGAAAATGTAGGTGCTGAGTGAGTTTAGGCACCTACAGGGATCAGCAGAATTTTGTGGATCACAGTGAAGCCTAAAACTGAGACATAGTCACCTATGTACTTTTGTGAATCTAGGCCTGTGACTCTTAGATTCGCCTGTGTCAATATGCGACAACAGCTCCCCCTAGGTAGAACACTACCACATGAAGCCATGCAGTCACCTCACTGTTGATGTGACCTTAAGGGAGTTCCTGTATCCTGCACTTATGGGAACTCCTGCATGTACGATAACACCCAGTAGGGAGCGAGTCAGGGTTACATTCATTATCCTTATTTTCCCTGCAAAGCAAGGGTCTGCTTTCAATTCTGGCTGTCTGACTTACTCAATGTGAATGTTAGAAACTAAAAACATAAGAACAGTCATACTGGGTAAGGCCAATGGTCCATCTAGCCCATGGGAAGGAGACTTCGGAAAAATTCCATCACAATTTCAACAGCTTCCAGCCCACCATCAACCTCAGCCTGGACCAATCGACACGGGAGGTCCACTTCCTAGACACCACAGTGCAAATAAGTGATGGTCACATTAACATCACCCTATACCGAAAACCTTCTGACCGCTATGCCTACCTTCATGCCTCCAGCTTCCATCCCGGGCACATCACATGATCCCTTGTCTACAGCCAAGCACTGAGGTACAACCACATCTGCTCCAACCCCTCAGACAGAGACCAACATCTACAAAATCTCCACCAAGCATTCTCAAAACTACAATACTCACACGAGGAAATAAGGAAACAGATCAACAGAGCCAGATGTGTACCCAGAAGCCTCCTACTGCAAGACAAACCCAAGAAAAAAACCAACAGGACTCCACTGGCCATCACATACAGTCCCCAGCTAAAACCCCTTCAACGCATCATCAGGGATCTACAACCCATCCTGGACAATGATCCCACACTTTCACAGGCCTTGGGTGGCAGGCCAGTCCTCACCCACAGACAACCTGCTAACCTGAAACATATTCTCACCAGTAACTGCACACCACACCATAGTAACTCTAGCTCAGGAACCAATCCATGCAACAAACCTCAATGCCAACTCTGCCCACATATCTACACCAGCGACACCATCACAGGACCTAACCAGATCAGCCACTCCATCACCGGTTCATTCACTTGCACGTCCACCAACGTAATATACGCCATCATATGCCAGCAATGCCCCTCTGTTATGTACATCGGCCAAACTGGACAGTCTCTACGGAAAAGGATAAATGCACACAAATCAGATATCAGGAATGGCAATATACAAAAACGTGTAGGAGAACACTTCAACCTCCTTGGCCACACTATAGCAGACCTTAAGGTGGCCATCCTACAGCAAAAAAACTTCAGGATCAGACTTCAAAGAGAAACTGCTGAGCTTCAGTTCATCTGCAAATTTGACACCATCAGCTCAGGATTAAACAAAGACTGTGAATGGCTTGCCAACTACAGAACCAGTTTCTCCTCCCTTGGTTTTCACACCTCAACTGCTAGAACAGGGCCTCATCCTCCATGATTGAACTAACCTCATTATCTCTAGCTTGCTTGCTAGCATATATATACTGGCCCCTGGAAATTTCCACTACATGCATCTGACGAAGTGGGTATTCACTCACGAAAGCTCATGCTCCAAAACGTCTGTTAGTCTATAAGGTGCCACAGGATTCTTTGCTGCTTTTACAGATCCAGACTAACACGGCTACCCCTCAGATACAAGAACAGAGGGGAAAGTTTTCATCTTTATTTCTTCATTGTGGACTCACTGGAGCAGACACAACCAATATAAATTGCCAAAGTTTTCGGAAGGATGACAATTTTCATCAGCAGAAGATCTGCACTATCACCCTCTGCCAGATGAGGTCTCTCTCACCCCAGCTATGGAGTGCTTGTTATAACATGGCTGTGGCATTCATCAGTACTAAATCTGAATCCCTTGCTGTGGGAAAGGAGTTTTCTCTGGTAATACTTTGCAAGTCCATGAAATGGACAGAACTAATTCTGTTCCAGATATCATTCACCTGGCTGGAATCTGATGTGCAGTAAGCTATGTAATGCAGCTGATGAAACTCATACCACCATATTGAGTTCATGACAACTACTCTTTGCAGCTTTGGCAGATTGTGATGTTACAGAGGAAGACTGGAGACTTACAAATGTCACTTTGCATTTCTTCTAGTGTGGTGAAATTAGCCCCCAAATCACTCACACACAGCATTTTTTTTAATATCTGCCTCTGCAGCAAGAGGCATGGGTTGCTTGCTGGCGTGCACTAAATTAAAGGATTGATTACCTGTCACTTGAAGTGTTTAATGCAAGATTTGAGGACTCAGGTAACTCAGCCAGAGATTCTGGGCCTAGTGCCAGAGTGGGTGGGCCCGCAATGTGCAGGTCAAACTAGGGTTGCCACCTTTCTACTTGCACAAAACCAAACATCTTTACCCAGCCTCCTGCCTGCCCCTTCTCAGAGGCCCCACCCCCAGTCATTCCATCCCCCCTCTCTCCGTTGCTCGCTCTTCACACCCTCACTTGCTCATTTTCATGGGACTGGGGCAAGAAGTTGGAGTGCAGGGGGGGGGCTCTGGGCGGGGCAGAGGGGTTCAGAGTATGGGAGGGGGCTCCGGGGTGGGGCAGGGGGGGCTCTAGGTGGCTGAGGGGTTCAGAGTGCAAGAGGGGGCTCTGGGCTGGGGTAGGGGGTTGGGGTGCAGGGGGGGCTCTAGGTGGCTGAGGGGTTCAGAGTGCAGGAGGGGGCTCTGGGCTGGGGCAGGGGTTGGGGTGCAGGAGGGGCTCTAGGTGGCCGAGGGGTTCAGAGTGCAGGAGGAGGCTCTGGGCTGGGGTAGGGGGTTGGGGTGCAGGAGGGTGTGAGGGCTCTAGCTGAGGGTGCAGACTCTAGGATGGGGCTGGGGATGAGGGGTTTGGGAAGCAGTAGGGGGCTGGGGATGAGGGGTTTGGAGTGCAGGAGGGGGCTTCAGGCAGGGGAGCAGTTTAGGGTGTGGGCGGGTGAGGGCTCCAGATAGGGGTGCAGACACTGGGGCGGGGTTGGGGTTGAGGGGTTTGGGGTGTAGGAGGGAACTCCAGGATGAGGTCAGGGGGGTTGGAGGGTGGGAGGAGGATCAGGGCTGGGGCAGAGGGTTGGGGCACAGGAGGGGGTCAGGTGTGCAGGCTCCAGGCAGCTGGAGGAGGGACATGCCAGCCGCTTCCGGGAGCCATGCAGTGCGGAGGCTAGCAGGAAGCCTGCCAGCTACGCTGCACGGTGCTGCCAACCGGACAGTCAAGGGGCCAGTCAGCGGTGCTGAACGGAGCCGCCAGGGTCCCTTTTGGACTGGGTTCCGGTCGAAAACCGTACATCTGGTCACTCTAGGTCAAACTAGATGCTCATGATGGTCCTTTCTGGCCTTTAAAGTCTACGAGTCTATGAGATAGAAGAATTAATAACTAAATATGCATTTATTAAAACATGGAATTGTCCTATTGGGTCAGATCAGTGGTCCGGCTAACCCAATACCCTAGGTTAGAAAACAGCTGCTACTAGATGATCCAGAAGATGGGGCAAGAAACCCCTAAGTTGGGAAGTATGGAATTACTTGCCTATAGGGTGCCTGCTGTAACTATGTAACAACATTGTAATATTCTTAGAATCTCTGTCCCTTTCTTGCTTCTACCTAATACCTAAAGGTGTAATTTCTAGCTCAGACAGACATACCCGTAGAACCAGAGGGTTAAAAGGGACAATAAGGTTCATCTAGTCAAACCCCCTGCCAAGATGCAGGACTTGTTGTGTCTAAACCATCCAAGACAGCAGGGCCGGCTCTAGGTTTTTTGCTGCCCCAAGCAAAAAACATTTTGGCTGGTCCCTGTCCCACCCCTGGGCTCCCCCCCGCACCCCCCCTGCCACCCCACCCCTGGGCTCTCCCCCCCCACCCACACCCCCTGCCGCCCCAGCTCTGGGCCTCCCCCTTCCTGCACCCCCCTGCTGCCCCAGCCCTGGGCTCTCCCCCCCCCCACACACACACACACCCTGCCACCCCAGCTCTGGGCTCCCCCTTTCCCCCTCCCATCATTGCCCCCCCCTACATCTCCTGCCGCTCCAGCCCTGGGCTCTCCCCCCCACACCACCCACCTGCACCCTCCTTCCACCGCAGCCCTGGGTCACTGGTAACTTTCTCCCAGGGCAGGTCATTCAGCAAGAATTTTAGATGTGCACAAAACACAGACAGGATTCGTTCCCACATGGTTACAGAGCTGCAATTTCCAGCCTGTGTGATTGGAGGATATCTGGATGTGTATTATAAGACTGTCCTCCATAAATGAGGAAAAGTTGAGGTGCCTTTATTATTATTTTGTTCCACTCTTTCTTTCTATGGGGAATTTGCCAGTGCAATATCACTGTCTTCCTTTTAAACAATCAAACAAACAAACAAACAAAAGGCAATGGCTGTTGAAAATAGCAATTCCAATCCTGATAACCACTGGGAAGCATTTCTTGCTAATTTTATCCTACTTTTTCTACAGCAGACTACAGTGGATCAGTATATTTGATTTGGGAGAAATAAAGTAGCAGCTGCCTAAACTGAGCTCAAGCACGCCTGAATTTTGAGGTGTTCAAATCTGGAAGGCAGGTGCTGGGTGTGTGGGGGAGGGGGGCTGTGGGCTCCACTGGGGAGCACGGCAGCATGTATGCAGCAGCATGTCTGGAGCTGCACGGAGCCAGACACTCTGGTCTGAATGGCATGGTAAGGGGGTTGGGGGGTTGGAGAAGGGGTAGGGGGTTCTGTGGTGCGCAGTCAAGGGACAGGGAGCAGGGGGGGTTGGATGGGATGGAGGTTCAGGGACGGCAGTCAGGGTCAGGGAGAAGGGGGGGTTAGATGGGTCAGGGGTTGGGCAGGCAGTCAGGGGATAATAGCGGTTGGATAGACATGGGAGTCCCAGGGGTTTGTCAGGGGACGGGTAGGGGGTGGGTTCCCAGGGGGAAAGTTAGGGGGTGGTCTCAGGAGGGAGCAGTTGGGGACAAGGAGAAGGGAGGCTTAGACAGAGGGTGAGGTCCCAAGGGGCAGTTAGGGGCAGGGTTCCCAGGAGGGGACAATCAGGGGACAAGGACCAGCAGTGCTTAGATAGGGGATGGTGTCCTGGGGGGCAGTTAGGGGTAGGGGTCCCGGGAGGGGGTGATCAGGGGACAGGGAGCAGAGGATGTTGAATGAGTTGGGGTTTCTCTCGGGGGCAGCTGGAGAGAGTGGATGGTGGCAGGGTGGGCCTACCCTCCCGCCCCGTGGAGTGTACTATTTTTTGAATGTTAAAATATGGTATCACTACCCTTCACAGTGCAGCTCTCCATTCACAGCAAGCTGCAGCATGAGGTCTCAGCTACCTCACTCCCTCCCCCTCCCTCTCCTGTTCGTAGTAGCCAAGGGAATGCTGGGAAATGTAGTTCTTCCCCTGCTCCAGGGTTCACTCTATAGGCAGGGAGCTAACCAAGGAACTACAGCTCCCAGGGCCCCCTGTTGGTTCTCATCTCCCATGCTGGATCCCTGCCGCCCCTGCAAATGGGCTGCCCCAAGCACGTGCTTGCTTTGCTGGTGCCTAGAGCCGCCCTTGCAAGACAGCCTCCTTTTGAAATCCTCCAGTGAAGGAGCTTCCACGACCTACCTGGTGCAATCTGTTCCATTGTGCTACTGCTCTTACAGCTAGCAAGTTTTTTCTGAGATTTAATCTAAATCTGCTCTGCTGTAGTTTGAATCCATTGCCTCTTGTCCTGCCCTCTGTGGCAAGAGAGAATAGCTTTTTTCCATCTTTTATGTGGCAGCTTTTCAAGTATTTAAAGACCACTATCATGTCCACCCTTGATCTCCTCTTTTCCAAACTAAACATACCCAGTTCTTTCAGTCTTTGCTCATATGCCCTGTGTTCCCTCCCTTTGATCATCTTTGTCGCTCACCTCTGCATCCTGTCCAGTTTCTCCACATCTTTTCTATACATTGGTGACCAAAATTGGACAAAGTACTCCAACTGAGACCTAACCAGCCAAGTGAAGTGGTACCATCACCTCCCATGACTTGCATGCTGTGCCTCTGCTAATGCACCCTAAAATTGCACTTGCTTTTTTTGCAGGAGCATCACATTGCTAACTCATGTTGAGGCTGTGATCTATCACAACTCCCAGATCCTTCTCAGCAGTGCTGCTGCCAAGCCAGTTCCCCCCGATTCTGTATTTGTGCATTTGGCTTTTCTTCTCTAAGTGTAGCACCTTACATTGTCTTTGCTGATTTTCATTTTGTTGTCTATAGCCCAGTTCTCCAATTTATCACTATCCCTCTGAATTTTAGCTCTTTCCTCCAAAGTGTCATCTGAAAACTTGATCAGTGTGCTCTCTATTCCTACATCTAGGTTATTAATAAAGATGTTAAACAACATCGGACCCAGAACAGATCCCTGTGGAACCCTCCTTGAGACTTCCCTCTAATCCACCATCATTCCATTCATAGTGACTTTTTGTTTGAGGTTCCTTAACCAATTACATATCGACTTACTGGTTCACCTCTACCCTGATATAACATGACCCGATAGAACACAAATTTGGATATAACGTGGTAAAGCAGCTCTTCGGGGGGGTGGGGCGGCGGGGCTGCACACTCTCGCAGATCAAAGCAAGTGCGATATAATACAGTTTTACCTATAACACGGTAAGTTTTTTTGGTCCTGAGGTCAGCGTTATATCGGGGTAGAGGTGTAGTTCCGCTAAACTCGTATTTCTTCAGCTTACTTATCAGAATGTCATATGGGACTATGTCAAAGCCTTACTAAAGTCCAGGTATATTATGTCCACCTCATTCCCCCTATCCACCAAACCAGTTACCCTGTCAAAGAAGGAAATCAAGCTGCTTTGACATGATTTGTTCTTGGCAAATCCATGCTGCCTGCTAGTTATCACCTCTTCAGCCTCCAGGTATTCGTAAATTAAACGTTTATATATTGTTCCAGTAGCTTCCCAGGTATGAAGGTCAGGCTGACTGGTCTGTAGTTCCCTGGCTATTCCTTTTCCCCCTTTTTAAAGTTGAGCACCACATTAGCTCTTCTCCAGGCTTCTGAGTCCTCTCCTGTCATCCATGAGTTTGCAAATATTATTGCCTGTGGCTCCAAGATTCCTTCAATGCCCTTGGATCAACAGCATCTGGCCCTGCTGATGAATTCATTCAAACTGATCAGAAGATCTCTGACATTTTCTTTAATTATCCTGATATATGTCCCTTGCCCCTTATTGTCTATGGTAACTTCACTAGTCATCCAGAAAACTGAAGCGAAGTCAGCATTGAGCAGCACTGCCTTCCTATCATCTTCCATTACCATCTCACCTTCTCCATTGAGCACTGGCCCCACACCCATGAGCACCTTACATTTGTCTTTGTTGAATTTCATGTTTTTGTCTATAGCCCAGTTCTCCCGCGTTAGCATTGATCAAGCTAGCATGGTAAAAACAGAAGGATAGCCACGGCAATACATGCAGCAGCAGGGGCTAGCCAGCCCGGGTACATACACTTGGTCTCAGATGGCTCATACAGGGGGCAGCTATCCACCCCCACAGCTTGTGCCACTGTGGCTACACTTCTGCTTTTGGTTCCATCAGAGGTAGCATGGGTTTGTCTCCTCGAGCTGGAAGTTACACTTTCCAGTTCCGGCACAGACACACCTTTAGAGCTTAGCGTGTGAGTGAGTAGTCCAAATTATTCCTGCCAATGTACATTACCTTGCACTTAGCTACATAGACTTTAAACTGCCAAAGTGTTGTCCGTTCACCTTGCTTTGTTGGGTTGTTCTGCAGCTCCTCTCATCCTGCGAGCTCTGGGTTTATGTTGCCAGACACTCCCCATTATGAAAATTCTTCTGCCAGATTTTTTGAAAAGTCTAGTGTCTCTGTGGTTACAGAATAAACTTGACATTTGCCAAGGGGGGAGTCCTGAGCTAAGGGAGTTGCCTATGACTGGCATCAGGGAAATTCAAGATTTGGGCAAGTTATTCATAGATTATTTTTTTAAGGCCTGAAAGGACTAGAAGGGATAGCTCAGTGGTTTGAGCATTGACCTGCTAAACCCAGAGTTGTGAATTCAATCCTTGAGGGGGCCACTTGGGGGAACTGGGATAAAAATCTGTCTGAGGAGTGGCCCTGCTTTGAGCAGGGGGGTGGACTAGATACCTCCTGAGGTCCTTTCCAATTCTCATATTACATCATCTAGTCTGACCTCCTGTGTAACACAGGCCAGAGGATGTTACCCAGTGATTCCTACATCAAGCCCATCACTTCTGGTCTAGAGCAGAGCTATGAAAGAGAGCTAATTTTGATCTACAGACCTCCAATGACAGAAAACCCACCACTTTCCTTAGTAAGTTGTTGCAATGGCTAACTCACCTTACTGTTAAACATTTGCAACATTTTTCCAGTCTGAATTTATCTAGCTTCAACTTCCAGCTGTTCAGTCTTGTTCTGCCTTTTTCTGCCTGACTAAATTCCATGTAGATAAGTGAAAGGTAACATGCACTGGAAGGAATAATTTGAATTACTCATCTCCTTTGCTAGGTTCTAAATCACTGCCAAGCACTCAGGAAGGAAAGGCAGGGTATCATTCTGGCCAGCTCAACCTTAATTCTAACTTCTGAGTGCTTGACTTTGCAACCCTAATTATGGTCCTTTGGTACAGTTTTTAAAAATCATGAATATATGACAGAACCCTGGATTTAGTAATGGCCCTATCAGGGCTTAATCCTGAGAGGTGCTCAGCTCGCCGGCCCTGTTCCAACAAAACACTGCAGCATGTGTTTAGCTTTCAGCAGTGAGCAGCACAGCTGAAGTCTCTCAGAGGAAGTGCATTCCAGAGACTAGAGCAGTAGCCTGGGATTTGAGTCAATTCCCTGCTCTGCCCCAGACAAGACACCTAGGGCTAGATTTACAAAGATACTGAGGTGCCTCAACACCAGAATTACGTGTCTCCATCTGGGTTTAGGCCTCTAAATCCCAATTTTAGGCTTCATTGTGACTCTCAAGACTCCCACCAAAACCTTGTAGGCGCCTACACTCACATGACACCTACATTGTCAGGGTAAAAGTTCCCTCAGCACCTACTGCCTCTGGACACATGCGCTGCTGCCTCCTTCTAGGTGTCCAGGCACCTGTCTCTCCCCACCACCCCCCCAAATCCCAAGATGATCCATGAACCAGAGAAGACAGGTGTTCCTCTGCCTAGCTCTTATGCAGGACACAATCCAGCAGGCACACTCAGAGGCACCATTTTGGATAGGTGCCATTCAAAGAGGGAGGAGATGGCAGTGCCCACCTTATAACTCCCCGTCCAGGGGTCAGAGCACTGGCCCAGGATGTGGGAGACCCAGGTTCACTTCCCCTCTCTGTCAGATAGAGAGAAAGGATTTGAACAGGTGCATGGTGGCTCTCCTCTGGCTGTTTTGTGTGGTGTTGGGCACCTGCCTAACTCATTCACACAAGAAACAGCTTAGGTGCCTGAGTAGTTCCTGCCTGTGAATCACTAGCAAAGATAGGTGCCTCCCTGCAACGTGGATTTAAACATCTACTGTATCTGGGGAGGGCAGGGCTTAGTCACCGTCTCCCACTGGCAAGATTAGGCAGCCCTCCCTCCGAGAATTCTGGCTTTTGTGGATCATATTCTCCCACGCCTGTTGCTCCCCATGCATAGTACAGGGAACCTGGGTGCCTGACTCAGGCTCTGTTGAGGGCAGTGTGTTCCAGCGATCTCCTAGGCACCTAAAGGTGTGGCATTGTGATGATGAGCAGCATGATGCCTAAATCCCTTTGTGAATCTTGCTCCTAGTCTCTTGGTATGTCAATTCTCTTTCTGTCAAATGAGGAAAATAGCCCTGCCCTGCCTCACAGGGGGGTTGTGAAGATAAATCCATTACCAACAGAGGTGTGAGTAGGGGCCAGAGCAGTAGCTGAGTTACTGTTAAACTTTAGAGACTGCTAGTAAATCTGACAATGCTGGAATATTATTATGTGTAAAAAATGAAGTATTTGCAGTAATTAACTTGTTCTTCTGCTAAAACTGATCCCTGAATATTTGGCTCGGGAAAGGAATTCAGTCTGGGGCAAGCTGTCCAGAGTACTGAAACACATTCGCTGGCAGCAGCATTTGGTAAAACCACAAATTTTAAGTGCTATCAAACAGTTATGCAGAATATTCATGGAAACCAAATTTAGACTCTGAAGCTATGAGTATGCACGATGGAGACCCACTCTAGGGCTCTCCTCACCCTGTCAAAGAACACAAGCTAAGCTGTGTGTCCAAACAAAACTGCTTGACTTTTGAAAGGAAAATATTTACCACAAGCTGTTTACTTGCAAAATTAGAGGGGGTCCAGAGAAGAGCAACAAGAATGATCAAGGGCCTGGAAAACTCATCTGAAGGGGGACTGAACAGACTGGGGCTGTTTACCTTAGACACGAGACAAATCAGAGGGGTTGTGATAAAACAGTAAATGGTCTAGAAGTTCTCCTGTCTCATAACACAAGAATGGGGGAATATCAATGAAATCTAAAGGTGAGAAATTCAAAACCAGCAACAGGAAATACTTTTTCTCTGGGCATGTAATTAGACCATGTAACGCAGTGAGATTCAAAGAGAGACTGGGCATATATATGGATGCAACATCCCAAATCCTACTAGTTAATACTAACAAACATTTTGGAAGGGAAATAAACCCTCCTGCTTCAAAGCTTAAGCCAGTCTCTAAGTATAAGAGACTTTATGGGGTGCAGGTTATCAAACATCTACCCACTGCAGGGTTCTTGCACCTTCCTCTGACACATCTGGGGCTGGCCACTGTCAGAGACAGGAGACTAGGCTAACTGGACCGTGGGTCTAAGCCAGGCTTGTAATTCCCACGTTCCTCTCTAACAAGCTACACACCAAGAATTATACTGAAGACATTTGAAAAATGAAAACTGGCCATGCCAATGAGTAAAACCCCAGAAAGACACTCACCTTCCCAGCTATGAGCTTCGCCTGTAGCTCCCAACACTCATGCTGCAAAGCTTCAATCTGTTTATCTTTTGCTAGGAGGGCACTGGCCTGTTCTGTCAGGTCCTTGGCACGCTGGTGGGCACATGCTTTTTTACACAGCTCTAGGCTGGAGCCCTTCATAGCCACTGGAGCATTTACCTGCAACAGGGAGAGAACAGCAAGGGAGAAACCACACACGTGGTGGTGGTGGTGTTAATAATTTCACAGTTAAGCAGCAGGCACAGAGCAAATAACCAGAGCAGGGGGGCATCACTGACTTTTTTGGTTTACTGGCAGCTTCGAAAAATTTAAAAAAAAATCAGTTGAATCTTCTGAAAAATTTTGGTGAATCAAAAAAGTTGACAAAAATGTGCTTTGGAGCAAAGGAATCATAGAATATTAAGGTTGGAAGAAACCTCAGAAGGTCATCTAGTCCAATCCCCTGCTCAAAGCAGGACCAACCCCCACTAAATCATCCCAGCCAGGGCTGTGTTAAGCCAGGCCTTAAAAACCTCTAAGGAAGGAGATTCCACCACCTCCCTAGGTAACCCATTCCAGTGCTTTACCACCCTTCTAGAGAAATAGTTTTTCCTAATATCCAACCTAGATGTCCCCCACTGCAACTTGAGACCATTACTCCTTGTTCTGTCATCTGTCACCACTGAGAACAGCCAAGCGCCATCCTCTTTGGAACCCCGCCTTCAAGAGTTGAAGGCTGCTATCAAATCACCCCTCACTCTTCTTTCTGCAGACTACATAAGCCCAGTTCCCTCAGCCTCTCCTCGGAAGTCATGTGCCCCAGCCCCCTAATCATTTTCGTTACCCTCTGCTGGACTCTCTCCAATTTGTCCACATCCCTTCCGTAGCGCGGGGGGGGGGGCAAAACTGGATGCAATACTCCAGATGTGGTCTCACTAGTGCTGAATAGAAGGGAATAATCACTGCCCTCGATCTGCTGGCAATGCTCCTACTAATACAGCCCCATATGCCATTGGTTTTCTTGGCAAGGAGGACACATTGCTGACTCATATCCAGGCACACTGCTGACTCACATCCAAATGCTCTGTTTCATCTCCAGGCACTTTGAAAAAGAAATGCAAAGGAAATGAAGGACTTGTTTCACAAAGCAGGTGGTGCCCTTATAAGCTTTAGCCCAGGGCTCTCACCTGGGATGAGATGAAAGACCCAAGCTGAAGGCTCCCCCTCTGCCTCTTGTTTTGGATGGATTTGAATTGGTTCTTCCACATTGCATCCCGGTGAGCTATGGGTAGTCTGGGCTCAGGCTGTGCTCAGGTAGCACCTGTTCTACTGTGTGCCCACATAGTCAATCAAAATGACTCTAGGCAGGGGGCTAGACCACTCACAGGGGAGTCCCTGCTCCACAGCAGGCAGCATGGGGAACTGAACCTAGCTCTCCCACAGCCCACAAGTGCCCTGAGCTAAAGGCACCTCTTCCTCTGTCAGCCTGTGAGTGAAGGGAGAGGAGACGACTCTGGAGGGACTGAACTGGAGATGACTGCTGGGTTCCCAGAGACACCAGAGGAGCAGCTGGGCAGAGGGTGATTTGAACCCATCAGCTCTAAATGGAGGTTAATTCGCGTTTCTTGCTAAGAGGCCAAATAACATGGGCCGCAGGAGTGAACAGCAGAGAGAGAAAAAGGTCTGATGCCCTGTGCATGAGACACAGCACACAGCAGCTCTGTCTACTCTAGGAAATGCAGCAGGAGTTAATAGCAGGTGTGGCTGTGGTGCAGGTCAGCTGTAAGCACAGACAGGACCAGGCGATATCCAGCACCATGCAGAAGCCTGGCTGAACTGTGCGTGCATGGCTGAACCAGTGTTGGGCACTGTCTGGCTCTGACTACACATGCATCCCCCACCCAGCTGCACCCACCACCAGAGCCCACTGTCAGCAATGGTGGCATTCCCTAGGGTAACCTTAATCACCGAGTGCTGGCAAAGCAGCCATCGGTCATGGCCAGGCTCCTTTGCTCTTCTCTGGATGCTCAACAGCCTTTACACAAGGGGCAGCCTTGGAAAATCAAAGTTCTCTGCACAACTGCAAAATGAAGGCAGTTCCCAAGGGTCAGGATTTAATAGAAATCCGCTCGTGGGCGATGCCCTGCCTGCACAAAGCCTGGCTACTTGGGCAGGTGTGAATTTCCTCCTCAGTCAGTGCAAAGGGGATAGATAACTCAGTACAAACTCTTGTTTTCTAATACCTTTCATATATGCAAATCATCCAGCAGCAGGATGTCGGTGCTCAGGGGACCTTGTATCACAAGGCAGGCCCAGTGTGCTGCAGCATATCCGGGCACTGAAGCCAACTCTAGCAACCAAATGCTAACTCCTCAGTACCTCTCCCTTTAAGTATATGCCTGCGCAGCAACCGTGCACAGATGCCTCCCACACACTCCCTTATTACACAAGGCTGGTGTGTTGTAACTAGACCAGCTAGAAATCAAGTTGTCCATTATACATTTTGTTTCTCTGAGGCTAGCAGCTCAGAGTGTTCATGATTCAATACTCTGAAATCAAGTGTATGTGTTCCTGGTGCTCATTGAAACCCGTTGAGCCTTTTCTGTTCTGGAGAGATACAGAAGATTTTTGATGCAGTTTTAGGAGGAAAAGGGGGATTTTTACTGGTCCTTATTATTTCTGCATCTCAGATCCCCCACTTTATCCACAGTGCCAGGCAACAGTGCCCATGAGATGCTGTTGATTTCTTTGCCCAGTCCCTGAAAGGTGCTTGGTGCTGCACAGAGAACTTGCAAAGAAAGCTCCCATGGGAGAGCTTACAATGGACATTTCAGAAGGGGCACAACCCCACAGCAGGGAGGGCTTCAGCAACCCTAGTCACTCCACCGTACCTGCATCTCAGAGTGGTTCAACGAGGGGTTTTCAACTCTATAAATAGCAATGATCGGGCTCACTTCTCATGGGGACTGCAGAAGGAGAGCTGGCACCAAGCCCAGTAGCACCCAATTCCGGTCTCCAGACAGTGTCTGTTCTGCCTTCTGCTGTCGACATTGCTGCCACCTCTTTCAGAGCTGGATTAACTATGCCAACAGGAGAGCTCTGATAACAGTTTTCAAGTACATAAAAGGTTGTTACAAGGAGGAGGGAGAAAAATTGTTCTCCTTAATGTCTGAGGATAGGACACAAAGCAAAGGGCTTAAATTGCAGCAAGGGCGGTTTAGGTTGGACATTAGGAAAAACTTTCTAACTGTCAGGCTGATTAAGCACTGGAATAAATTGCCCAGAGAGGTTGCGGAATCTCCATCATTGGAGGTTTTTAAGAGCAGTTTGGACAAACACCTGTCAGGGATGGTCTAGAATAGATAATATTGAGTCCTGTCTTGAGTGCAAGGGACTGGACTAGATGACCTCTCGAGGTCCTTTCCAGTCCTACGATTCTATGATTCTCCTCCCAAACCATGCCAAGGCTTTCTGAGTACTCAGGGAACTGACACCAGGGGAAATAACCATCTGCCAGTTGCCTGCTGCAAATGGTTGAAGAGGCCCTGACTGAGCAAGTGGGTCTGTAAGCAGCCCTCTATCAAGGCTGTTCTCCTCCTGCCTTTCAATATGAGTGCAAGTCTACACTTCAAAAGCTGCATCAGCACTACTGCGGCTGTACCACTGTAGCACTTACGTGCAGATGATCCCATGCCAATGGGAGAGCTCTCCTGTCGGTGTAGTTAATCCACCCCCACAAGAGGCGGTTCCTAGGTTGACAAGAGAAGCTCTCCCGCTGGCGTAGTGCTATCTACACGGGGCAGCGTAGCTGTGTTGCTCAGGGATGTGGAGTTTTTACACCCCTGAGATATGTAGTTATACTGCTATAAGCCTGTACTGTAGACATGGCCTCAGGGTATGTCTACACTTAAAATATTACAGCTGCACCACTGCAGCACTTCCCCGTAGACACTACATATACAAGCAGGAGGGGTTTTCCCCTCAGTGTTGGTACCCACCTCCCCAAGAGGCAGTAGCTAGATCAGCAGGAGAATTCCAGTGCTGTCTACACAAGGCATTAGGTCCGGAGAGCTAAGGCTCCCCAGGGGTGGATTTCTCCCATAGCTGTACCAATGTAAGTGCCTAGTGTAGCCCAGGCTCAGACTCTTCCTCCTAATGAGAAGCCATGACCTGGCAGGGATCTCATTAGTTTTGCTTAGGGGCAGGGTTAGCACCAAGCTTGCATATGATGCCTTATGAGTCACTCATTTCCTAGGGGAGACACAGGAGCCCTGAGTGGGAGCAGTGACCTGTCTTGGCCTACACAGCGCATCAGTGCGACCATCTGAATTCGGACTCGGTGCTCCTTCTCCCAGGCTTCTGCCTGCACCTCTGCCTCTGAAAGGCCCTGGCCAGGAGAGAGGGGAAGGGGAAGCCCAGTTCTGAATGGTAGAGAAGCTTGGACATGTAGTAATACCCCTTGTGTGCTGCCTGGCAAGTGGGCAGAGCTGCAGTGCAGGTTCTCAACAAAGGACTTTGAGTCACTAAGCTCACCGCAGCTTATACAGAGAAAGGCTTTCCCCTCTCACCCCGCCTGCCCCAGGCATCACCTGGCTGGCAGAGGGCTAGCACACTGTGAGCAGCTGGTCCCACTCGGCTAGGCCATGGAGGAAGCACACCGCTTGCCTTTGACTGCTCAGCGGAGAAGCCACTACCCCCACTTGTGTGTGCATGTTCCAGGAAGTAAATTCAAGCTGGAGCGGACACCTAATGCCCGCACACCAAACCAACGGCTACCCCACCCACTGGTCAGCACTGTCATCACGTCCTCTCCCATCACCTTGCGTGGGACATCTCTTCCCATTGCCATTCCTACAGCCCCTCAGTCTCTCCAGCTCCCGGCTCCCCAGCACACTGCAGACATGCCGCTTGGCCAGGGCAAGACTCTAGCCCCTGGTGCCTGGTCCTTCTCCTCCATTCAGGATCCAGCCTCTCTCTCCTCCGGCTCCAGGCAGGCTCCAGACCCTACCCCCATGCATAGGCATTACACCTGCCTACCTCAGGCCTGTTGGTCAAAAACTCTAACTTCTTGGCCTCTTCTGGAGCTCCCCTTGCTCTAGCAAGGCCAGGGTGAACCTCTCTGGAGTCAGAGAAAAGCTTTTCCCAGCAAAAGGCCCTGGGCTGGAGAACACCCTGAGGTGGGGGCTGAATGTGCTGTAGCCTGACCATGGTCACAGGCTGGTGCAAACCACACAGGCAGCCTCAGGAAGGGAGAAAGGCATTGCCAGAGCAGGTCATGCTTGCGGCCTAGGTAGCCCAATGGCCTCTTTCTAACAGGGGCCAGCCACAACTGCTTCAGCAGAGGTGCAAAAAGCCCTGCAGTGGGTAGTTCTGGACTAACTTGCCCATGGGGAAATGTAATGGCACAGAGTCCACCCTAGCATGCCCCTTGTGATCAGGTGCAGCATGGTAGGAGAGACCCTTCCTCAGATCCCTCACCCAGGGCATAAATAAGTCCAAGCAGGCTTTCCAGTACTAAAGAGCATCCTCTTCAGAGGGTCTTGTTCATTTAACAGGAAAGAGCAACACAAAAGCTTCAATCAGAAGCTTTCCACCCCTGTTTTTCCCCTTTAGCCCCAATGCCGGCTTCCTGGCCTGGCAGCTTGGCGGGCATTCAGTTAGATCCCTATCTTCCCCTCAACTAACAGTCCCTCGTGGCTCCCCTGGAGGCTCCACACCCAGTTCACTCCTTTGGAGCATTTTCTCTCCAGGCCTGATCCTCTCTCCAGGAGCCTCTGCTCTCTAGGGAGACCCCACTGGGAATAGCTTCCTGCCCAGCTCCCCTGAGGAGTCTCTCCCTCCCCACCTTCCTCTTTTCTGGGCTCCCTGATTGAGCCCCTACAAACCTGCACGAGGCCCAGGTGCCCCTTACCTAATGAACTGCTGCCTAGCTACCTAGGCAATGAACTAGCCACGGGCAGGGGGGCTGGAACTAGGGGTACTAGGGTTGCAGCAGCACCCTCTGGCTTGAAGGGGTTCCATCATATACAGGGTTTGCAGCTTGGTTCAGTGGCTCTCAGCACCCCTGCTATACACATTGTTCCAGCGCCCCTGTCCACAGGTGAAGCTGGGTTGGCTCCTTCTCCTTAGCGAGCTTGTCACAGGGAGGTTAGGTGCCTGATCCTCTCTGGGACCTGCCCTCGGGACAACGGGTTTCTTCCTACTCCTGTCAGACAGGCTGGCTGATGCCCTGAAGCAGAAGGGCTGGTCTTGTTCTGAGCTCTCTCCTTTCCTCCCACGGCACTGGGGATCTTCTATTACCCACAGAAATGGCCTGTCCATCTTTTTAATCCTCCTAAGGAAAGAGGGAACAAATCCCAGCTACAGCAGCAGTTGAACTTTCAGAAGGTGAGGGCCCATTTCAAATGATCT
Source organism: Gopherus flavomarginatus (assembly GCF_025201925.1). Classification (NCBI taxonomy): domain Eukaryota; kingdom Metazoa; phylum Chordata; order Testudines; family Testudinidae; genus Gopherus; species Gopherus flavomarginatus. Next base: position 2,894,575 of record NC_066635.1, on the reverse strand, counting down.
CTTCCTAACATTGTATCTGGCACTTACATAGCCCAGTGACTGGTGCCCCGCAGTAACAACTGAACAGTCAGGCAGTTCTGACAGTGCATGTGGGAATGAGAGACAATGCCCACATGCCATGGGGATCTCACCCACCGGCATCCACCGTGACCTCACTTCCCCTCTCATTTCCCATGCTGATACCTACTCCCTCTCCAGCAGCACGTGCTCCCTCTCCCCCGGCACACCAAGGACATGCACACTGCAGACAACCCGCTGAAACCAGCCAGCCAGTGGTTACAATTACCACCAGTTCCCATGCCCCACTATCCCATGGCCACGCTGCAGTTATCACCAAAGCAACAGGGAAGACACTCAGGAGAAACACTCTGGTGGATGCTGGCATGTCAATGGGGATTGGCATAGAGCCGAGTTACCCGATGCAGCAGGGCAATTTGACGGGAGAATCTCGGCCGGAGTGGAGAATTTGCTCTTTCGCTGGGTTCAGTGAGAGACAGGCTTTTGTCATTCCTGGAACTGTGTCCGTGGCTCTCGCGGGGGTTCCTAAAAACCCTATCTGGGACACATGCTGTATCTTCCGTTAGCCAAAGGTATAGGAAAAATAACCTGCCAACTCTGCTCCAATTTGTGTTCTCCTCCAACTATGCAGTCATTGCTAGGAATAACTAGTGGCACTGAAGGCCTGATGGGAGGGGATGGACAGGTAGTGCCATGCCATATGCTGCTGCTGCAAAGGGTTAAACACTTACTAGCTTGAGGTTTGCTTCCTGCAGTTTTCTCGCTCTTTCCTCCAGGCGCTTTGCGATCAGGGCCAGCTCTGCATTCTTTCTCTTCAAGTGCTTCACCTTCTCCTCAGTCTCGGGAAAGTAGCTCTTCCGCTAAGTAATGAGTGGAATGGTTAACGGCCCTTTTGCTCACCCCCTGCTCACAGCCCTACAGCCCCCCAAACCTCCATCTCCAATCTCACTCTGTCCAGGCAAGGCCCCCATTATAACTACACATTCAGAGAGCAAGAGCTGGCAGAGGGCCCTGGCAGTAGAAGATCCAGTCCATCCTCTGGGGCTAATGCAGGATTCTTCAATTTCTACATTTTCTAGCATTTTGTCTGCTCAAGTTTTACACATCCCAAGTATTGAGGCTTCTACCCCATTTCCCTGAGTCTCTTCCACAGCTTCCTATGCCTCGCTTGTCAGTGTGTTTTTCATGATATTCATCCCCTTTCTTAATTTCATACCACTGACTTCAAGTTAAGCCCCTACATGACACCTACACAATTCTCCTTCTGCTGTGCTTACATCCCTTCGCCGTTTGCAGGCTCTTATGCTGTCCCCCAAAGCATCACTTAGCCAAGTCAAGATTTAGCATTTTCAGCTCCTCTCAAACAGCAATCCTTCCATTCTCCTCAACTATTTGGTTTTTCTCCTCTGAAGTCCCTGCAGTTTATCTGCAGCTTTCCAACCATATGGTGCCCAGGACTGACTGCAAGCTTCCAAGACCACATCCTTGATTTGAGCCATGGCACACTGATCTCTCATGTGCATCTACCTCTCCCCTCAGTCTCTCTAGAGATCACTGCTTTCCCAAAACTCCATCCCAATCAGTCTCCATATTTCGAATGATTTGTCTCCATATATGTTAATTCCATTTTTCCAAGTTGTATCTCATTTTATTTTCTTCCCATGTTTTTATTCTCTCTAAATCCTTTTTTATTATTTATCTGTCCTCACTGATAAACTGATAAACTGCAACTGCTCCCAATTTAGTGTCATCTGGCAATATCATCCACAGGCTGTTTGCTCCTCTTCTAGAAAGTGTTAAGTAAGATGAGACTTAAAACTCCTGCCATGCCCCGATTGGATGCTCCCTGGCATATCTGCTGTTTTCATTATCCTTCCTTTACAGGTCTTCAGTGACGAGATCAGAGTTAATGTCCGGAGTAAGAACTCATGAGACCTGGTTTGATAAATGCTTTACGAAAGCGCTCGTGCTCGGCATTATGGGAGAGCAGGAGTGACACCATAGTTGGGTTTGGCCAGATTCTTTATGTGGTGGGGTGATAGGGCTATCCCAAATCTGTGTATTTTGAAACATATGATTAATTTTAAATCCTTAAAGAAGATTGTAAAGTGGTTGATTTTTAAGTGCATTTTGAACGAAAAAAACAACCCAGGCTTAGTTATCATTGTCCCCAAACTCATCATTTTGGATTGTTTGTGCTTTCTTTAGAACTTTTTTAAAAATACAATAAAGCAGCATAAGGGATTAAATTAATGTGAGCAAATGTTTAGTACATGTTGTTTGGATCAATGTGAACCTTTCAGCTCATTGCAGGCCACTCCTCTGAAGGTTTGCAAAGTTTTTTTTTTTTTTACTGTTGAGTGTGGACAATTAACAATGCTCCAGGCATAAGAGTTACAAGGACAGCCTTGTCTACACTACAAAGTTTTGTCGGCAAAAGTTATGCCACTTTAATTAAAGCACTGTTGCATGTCCACGCTAGCTCCTTGTGTTGGCAGAGCTCACCTGCACTAGCAGCTCTGGCCTGGACACAGAGAGCAGAGCACTGTGGGTAGCTATCCCACTGTGCAACTGGGTGCAGGGTGCTTTGGGAAGGGTTTGCAATGCCTCATGGGGCAAGTACAGCATCACATGATGCAGGTTTCTCAGTTTTATGATTCCAGGGGCATCCAAGTAGACTGTCAGCCACCTTTTTAACTTAAGTGTGTGGAGGGGAGGGAAAGGAGAGTGGTGTGTCTGGGCTTGGGGAGACAGTAGGGCTGATCAACCGATCCTCAGGCAGGGGGAGGGGGACACACACACCCCCACATCAGTTCCAGGCTCTGCTCAGCACAGCAGTCTCTCCTGAAGCAGCCCACTCTGCCTGCTTTTGGTTCCGTGATTCCCTCTGAGTTCTCCCACAGCCTCCTCAGCTGCTGGGTGCAGCATCCTGAGCAGCTCTGTGAGCTTTCAGCACTGAGAAATGTCAAAGCAGCACAGCAGTCCCTGTCCCGCCCATGCTCCCCGCAGCAGACAGCTGCCTACCCCTGTGTTTCTAGTGTGGGCACAACAGGAGCATTGCAATGATTTGCTCTTTGTTCCCCCGAGGAGCAGCAGGCTCAGCTGTCAGATATTCCTGGAGTTCTGAAAGAGGAGGAGCACATGCCTGCAGGGCAGTAGAGATCAAAACAGTGAGCAGAGCGGTCATGGCAGGCATTATGGGATACTGGTGGAAGCCAGTTAAGTCAACAATACGAATAGCAGCATCTACAAACTTTGCCGCAAAAAGCTTTATGCCTCTCATTGAGGTGGTTTTATTTTGTTGGTAAAACAGCAGTTTTGCCACCAAAAGTAGCTTTGTAATGTGTAAACCTCCCCTGTTTTGTCAGCAGAAGCTGCCTTTTGGAACAAAACTTTGCAATGTAGACAAAGCCACCGTCATGTTACTGATGATACTAGGGTGACCAGACAGCAAATGTGAAAAATCTGAACTGTCCCTATAAAATCAGGACATCTGGTCACCCCAGATGATACAGATTCTGAGGCAGGCTGTTACAGCTCGTTCCAAAGGAGAAAGGCCTGTGCACTCGTGAGGCTGGACGCTGACACACTGGATCAGACGTTGATGCTCAACTACACGTACTCGCACTAGCGATGAGAACCTAACAGGACGTCTACACTGCGGCGGGGACCGTGCTTCCTAGCTCGGCTACAGACATGCACTGGCTCTGCTTGAGCTGGCATGTTTAAAAAGCAGTGCAGCTTTGGGAAGCTCAGGTGGCTGCTTGGGCTCGTACAGACCCAGCGGTTCCGGATGGGTTTGTACTCAGGCAGCCAGCCCAAGAGGCCATCCATTGCCACCCCTGCCAAACTGGTCTTTTTAGCATGTTTGTTCAATCAGAGAAAGTGTACATGTCTGCCTGAGCTGGGAAGCAGGCTCCAAGCTGCAGTGCAGATGTCCCTAACAACCCTCAGAAGAGGCAACTGTAACCCACAGTGGCTCTCTCTCTCCTTCTTGTGGCTGGATCACTTATAAAGGTTCATGAGTCTACTGCAGCCAGCTTAGCGGCGCTGCTCATCAGCTCAAGCATTAGCAGCTGCTGCTTTTAGAGCCTGAGGTCTTGGGTTCAGTCCTTGCAGGTGACCCCAGAGTCTTGTTATAAATGGTGCTCAGGGAGGGATTTGAACTGCTGTGGTTCTTGAAGGCTTTGGGATGAGCTTGCCTAGCCAGGAGCAATGGGGAACTAACACAGTGCGGCTCTTTGTCGTGCTCGGTAGTTAAACTACTTACAGAACTTTCTTGTGGAACTTCTCCTGGCAGTGAGATAAAGGGTGGTGGCGTCTGGAGCTGAGTTACAATGAAGTTGTAGTGCTGCTGTGGCACTAATGCAGGCCCACAGTGCTAGGTTTGATGTGGCCTTTGGATCTGACCGGGTGCAAGCCTGGCTCAGGGAGCAGCTGCCTTGCTGCTATTCTTAAGCTGTGTCAGCAGACAAATCAACATTGCCTCTTCCTAACAGCTGCTTCCTCCCCGCCCCTAGTGCTATCAGCCTGGGATTGGGTCTCAGATTGTCAGTGGGCCTGACTGGCTTCTGGAGAGGTTCACAAGAGCCATGCATCCCTTGGCCCTGCACAATGTCCTGCAGCTCATGCTCATTCGTGCTCCCAAGCCAACACAGACTCTACCCAAGGCCCCTCTCCCATGCTCACCAGCAGGCAGTTTTCCTCCTTCAGGCTGGTGCAGCAGTGCTGTAACTCCTCTAGCGCCCGCAGGAGCTTCGTGTTCTGCGTCACCAGGTAGCTGTAATCAGCACAACACTATGGAGGAAGGGAAGGGAGAGACAAGCTAGGACATCACTGCCACTTCGCAATGAGCTCAGATGGACCCCTGCCCACCCCTACTGTCCTGCATTAGCCTCACATCGTAGGAATTCCTCCTAAAGGGGGGGATGGGATGGGAGGCTGGAGGGGAAGGGGATGGGAGGCTGCAGGGGGAGCTGGGATGGGAGGCTGCAGGGGGAGGGGGATGTTTAGTATGGGTTCCTAATACCCCCCACACACCCTCTGTCCCGATTTTTCACGCTTGCTGTCTGGTCACCCTACCTGCTCCTCCTCTTCCCCCCTGGAGCCCAGCCAGGGAACCTGGGAAGTTCAGGTCTGCGCCAACTTCCCACAGCTGCCCATGCGGCTCTTCTTTCTCCGACCTGGCTCCAGCTGAGGGGTGGGGCCTTGGAGCCATACTCACCATGATAAGAGCCACGTAAGCAGCTGTGGGGAGCCTGGATCCCTCCACCTGGCCTGGGCGGGGAACTTGGGGGCAGGGACACAGGCAAGGGGCTGCTTTCAGCCTGCCCGCCCCCGGTGCAGGGGCAGGCTCCCCAGACCTACTCTGGCTTCTGGCTTGGCTGGGGGTGGAGCCTTGGGGGGGCCCTGGCCCCCCCACTTTTGGGAAGGTTCTGCCACCCCTGACTTGAGAATAGAGGAACAGTTCAACCAATCTGAGCTGAGCACACTCTGGGCAGCATCCACACCTCCCACTGACTTCCTAGCAGCCCAGCAGAGTCCTCAGCTCCACAGCAAGCTCCTTCTCCCTTCCACCATGTAACCCAGCTAGTGTCCACACAACCTGATCCCCACCCCTGAATTCTGCCATGGTAGCTCAGAGCCACCCCCAGGAGCAGTGATCTGCCAGGCAGATGGAGGGAAGGTTACACATTCCGTGTGACCCACAGATGGGCATGGGGCTCTAGTGGGGGCTGCTGGATATGGACTCTGGTGGGAGATCAGTGACTCCTGGGGGAGCAGGGTCCTGGCATGGGGAGCATGGGGGATAAGGACATGAGGGAGTAGCGATCCAGGGGAGTGGAAGGGAATGTCCTCCTGACCCCAACAGCAGCTCTGTGCCAGGTTGGGCTGAGCAGAGATTTCTGTGAAAACAGTCTGAGCAGCTCCTCAGCTGGTGTCAACTGGCACAGTTCCTTTGACTTCAGTGGAGCGGCTTGACCCCAGCTACCAATGTGACCTTTAAACATCACTCCCATAGGAATCTGGCCTCGGGCTGTGGAGGGGGGGCTAGATGCAGTCTCAATGGATGGGAAGCAGAGCAGAAATGCTGTTGTTGGGGCACGGGGATTGATGAGAACAGGAAAGGCTGTGTCTCGGGCCCAACAAGGCTAAGGTGTTCTAAATCCTAGTCTTTAAGGTGCCACTGGACTCCTCGTTTATTGAAGAGCTCCATGAGTTTGGGGCCTGTGAGTCCCTTCAGACTCCCTCCTGCCTGGCAGTCTCTGAGATGGCACAGAAGACGGTGTTAACTCTCATTGCTGGGGAAAAGTGACAGTTGGTTTAGGTTGTCGTGAGTTGCTGTGGTTGATGTCTGATCCCTTCAAACCAAAACAAGACTAATCACACACACAAAATGGGGTGTGGGGAGACAATGCTAGGCAGAAAATGCATCTTCTGTCTTTCTGTTACTCTTCTGCTTGCCACCTCACTGCCGGGAAACGACAGTCTCAGCTCATGGGTTCATTGAGAGAGCGGGCAAAGGCTTTACTTCAGTTTGGCTTCCTGGCCCCAGCCTCTGGTCATGTTGCAAAAGGTGCATGTGTCTGTGGCATGCAGTGGGGGTGAGCCCCCATGCTCGGGCTGTAGCTGGAGAAGTCTTGAAGAAGAGAAGGAATATGTAGGAATTATTTGCAAAACAAAACTTGAATTTCAAAATGTCAAAAACGACAGCAGATCTGTGTATAGATATGGATATAGATAACCCTGTGGTTTTGGCTTCCTGCTACTAAGCAGCCAGCCGCAGGCATGCCACAGACAGCAATGTCCTGAAAATGACGTCTGAGCATGCAAGCTGTCACCATGTCAGTGTCAAGCTTCTGACTGGCTACTCACTACAGCAAGCCACAGGCCCCATGAAAATCTGCCCAAAAGCTTTTACCAGCAGCACCTAGGAACTCAGAGGCAGTTCTGTGTGTTGCCTGGAATACTGGTTTGCTGCTGTTACAAAGCTAGCATCTTGCCAATCCATATCTGGGCATTGTAGGTAATAAGCAGGGGCATCATAACTGAATGTTTCTCAGTTACTGGATAATTGGTTAAAAAATGACAGTATATCGCTGGGGTTGGCAAATGCCTGTTAAATGGTTTCATTACCCCTTGAATGGCTCTTTAACAGTTTCAGTGTTGTGCTAATAGGTCAAGCAGGCTGGAAGGGTTTTTCACTTGTACATATTAGATCCCCTCTGGAGGAAGACTCACCAGGCTGCAGCAGCTAGCTGTGGTGGGAGCCTGCAGGAAGGGTCAGACCAGGGATAGGAAAGGTAGGAGGGTGGACACTAAGACCCAGGGGTGCCCCAAATTTTCAGGTGCCCTACGCAGCCAAAGGCCGGCCCTGGTGGGAGGCTCTAGAGGAGCGGTGCAGTGGGTGGGGCTTCTTCCTGCCATAGAACTTCAGGACTGAGAGGGCCCAGCTGTATTCAGGATGGATCTGTCCCTCAAGAGGATGTGTGTGCCCTGCCGAGACAGGAGGGACTGTCTAGCCTTCAGCTACACTTATTAAATATTCATTACTAGAATGAAATGGCTTTTATTTTATTACACACTCCATTGTTTACCACAAACAATAATGCAGCCTCGTTCCAGGCCATGCTAATATTCCTAAGTGTTTATGGCACGAAATGCTGTCCAGATTAAACTGTTCAAAGGCACTGAAGAGACTTAGGCAGCCAGAGCCTCCTTAAGGATCCTTTGAAGATCCCTGCCTCGTAAAGGAATTAAGCTGGGATTTACAGTCTGCTATGAGAGTTAGGAGCATACATCTCAAATTCACCCTTAGTCTCAGAATTTGACAGCAAATGAAACAGGTCATCGGGGCAGGGGAAAGAAGGAGTGCAGGATGCAGCGTGCATTCTCAGGGAAATTCTAGGGTAACCACCAGCAATACAGGACCACAACCTCTCTCAGCCTTTGCTTCTAAAACCATAGCAAAATTGCATAAAATACAAAAGTTACACACTGCAAACTCTCCACAGCCCTCTAAGCAAATAAAAACATCACAATTATTCTGCAAAAGAGCTGGCACAGCCATGCAAGGAACAAAACCAGAAATTTCCTTTAGCAATTCAATGTACCGCGAAAAGGAGCACAGGCCTTTTCCACTCATCACAAAAGCAAGGATGCAGTTACTTTGCCATCTCTGTAGCAAACATGACCAAAAATAAAATCTCTGATTTAGTCATTAAAAAAATCTCAGTTAAAGAAACATTTGCAAAATGTTGCCCAGCAAAAGCTAAAAGGATCAGCAAAAATATAAGAAGCCTATTATAGCAAGAAATGGGTCATAAAATATAGTTTAACTACAGCCACAAACCAAAAAGCCAACAAAATTTTCAATGTAATTTTAAAATCCCAACAAAATAATGTTAAAAAGCCATTTGTGGAGAGTTAGCTCAAAATCTACAAAGGATCCCAGTACCCCATCTTAGTCCCTGCTCCTGCCATGTGAAACAGCTGGGCAGAGCCGTGCAACCATATTGAGTCCCAGTAAGCTCAGCCATGCTCCAGGTAGGCAGAGATCTCTGTCCACTTGCTTCACATTGTAGTAGCAGGTCCTTCCAACTGGTATCCCTGTGTCTGTCCCTTATACACTGATACAAACAAACCCAGCCAACAAACCAAAAGGTGACAGTGAAATAAAGAATCATCGTTAACTGTGTTTAAAACCCCACAAAGTTCAATCAGATTTCAAACAATACAATAACCAAAACGAAAAAGCTAAACAATATGCAAATGAATCTGGAGTGTTGCAAAACGTTCAAGAACACAGCATGGTGCCTTCAAACACTAATTGTTAGAACTGGTTTTTTCTGCAGAAAATGTTGAGTGTCAGAAACTGAACGATTTGATTAAGAACTCCCAGTGTCGTGGGTAATGGGAGCTATAGTTGGAGGTGGCTAATGCTGCCATTCTCTTATCATAAGGTTGCTCATGCAACCCAAATTCAGATTCCTTGTGCAGTATCCTAGCACAGTGCACCTGTCACAAGCACCTTCTAGCTAACTGATCAGGTCACGCTCACCACAGAAGTGAGGAAAGTCCAGTTCTGTTCAGCTGAATCAACAGGGTGAACTTCAGTCAAACCTACACTGACATTTAGCCAAGACAACGGGGTTTATGTTCCTACTTCTGCAAAAAGCAACACAAGCTGTTCTTATTCACATGTGGTCACAGGAAACATCACCTCCAGCAGCCTCCTTAGCCCATGCTGCTTTGCTGGCACCGTAAAGATGCAAAGGCCCCTTGGGGAGCTGACAGGCAGACTGCTCTGCCCTCTTCTACAGATCAATGGGTCCTTTGCTGAGAGGAGCAGCAAGGCAACCTGATAGCCCCTTCCACACTGGCCTTGCCATCCTGAGGATCAGGTAGGCTGGTTCAGAGTCCAGGTAAAGGACTGAGGAGTTAATGTGCCCCTAAAACTGAGGGGGAGAGACAAATAGGAAGGATTAAATGTGTGAACAAGGAGACAGGGACATCTCACCCGGAACCATGACCAATTCCAATTCACTGACGTTGGAGCAATTCCTCTCCATCCAAACACTTGAACAGCAAATCTAAAAGAAAAAGTCTTAGCAGTCAGGCAAAAAGACAGTGACACAGAAACACCTCAAGGTTGCTGTCAAAGTCAGATCAGAACTGCACACAGTATTCCCTAAAGTGTCATTTTATGTGCTGCTTCATCTCTTACAAACTGACCCAAATAGAACAATTTCAGGAGGTGACCTGAGGATCCCGAGCAGTCTCCTTTCTTCACAGGGCGAGCCTGTGGTCATCCAATGCTGAGACAGAGAGTACTTTGAACACTCTTTCCAACTGCTGATTACCAGCCGAATACACACAAGTGTAACAAGTTTTCCCTAGCCCCTGAACATGAGCAGGCCTCTCTACTTGGGTGAGCTCCTCATGGGACTTTACACAGTATACTCTGCTCTTTTGACAGGAAGCAAGATGCCTGGACTGTTAACAATAGCTCCAACACCAGGTCTTACTCAACAAGAAACTACTGACAGTGACCATTACAATCTGATACCTTCCTACTAAGCTATTCGATTGGTTTTGTTTCTTTGTCTGCTTTAATAAAAAGCACTAGAAAATTCCATTGCAAAGCCAAACACTCAAAAGTTAGGAAATGCCAGTAATAACATTGCCTGTACAATCTTAATTCCACTTCTTTGTGTGTATCCATGAGTATGTTTACACTACAGGATTATTCCGATTTTACAGAAACCGATTTTTGGAAACAGATTGTATAAAGTCTAGTGCTTGCGGCCACACTAAGCATATTAATTTGGCAGTGTGTGTCCATGTACCAAGGCGAGTGTCAACTTCCGGAGCATTGCACTGTGGGTAGCTATCCCATAGCTATCCCATAGTTCCTGCAGTCTCTCCCACCCTTGGAATTCTGGGTTGAGATCCCAATGCCTGATGGGGCCAAAAATTTGTCGCGGGTGATTATGGGTAAATGTCGTCAGTCAATCCTCCCTCCGTGAAAGCAACGGCAGACAATCATTTTGCGCCCTTTTCCCTGGATTGCCCGGGCAGATGCCATAGCACAGCAACCATGGAGCCCGTTCAGCCTTTTTTCACTGTCACCATATGTCTACTGGGTGCTGCTGACAGACGCAGTACTGCAGCACTACACAGCAGCATCCCCTTGCCTTTGCAAGTTAGCAAAGACGGTCACCAGCCCTACTGTACCATCTGCTGCTTTGCAAGTTGACAATGAAGGTTACCAGTCATACTGTACCGTCTGCTGCTGTCATGGGTGCTCCAGGCCAGCCTCGGTGAGGTTGGTCAGGGGCGCATGGACAAAAATGGGAATGACTCCCCAGGTCATTCTCTTCTTTAAGTTTTGTCGAATGGAGAGTCAGTCCTGCCTAGAATATCAGGCAAGCCTACTAAAGAATCAGAGAGGCAAATGGCCGCTCTGGGTCAGCGCCCCAGACATCCTGCAGAAATGATGAGCTGCATGCCATTTTAGGGGGTGCCCCTGCAACAACCCCACTCGTTGCTTCCTTCCTGCCCCACCCCTCCTGGGCTACCATGGCAGTTATCTCCCCATCTGTGTGATGAAGTAATAAATAATGCATGAATTTGAAACAACACTGACTTTATTGCCTCTGCAAGCAGAGATCAAAGGGGGGAGGGGAGGGCAGCCTCCAGCTGCCATGATATTCCGGGTAGGACTGAATCTCCATTAGACAAAGCTTAAAGAAGAGAGTGACCTGGAGTCATTCCCATTTTTGCCCAGGCACCCCCAGCCGACCTCACCAAGGCCAGCCAGGAGCACTCACGGGACGACGATGACGGATATCAGTCCTACTGTACCGTCTGCTGTCCGGAAGGGAAGGGAATGCTTCTGTGTAGTGCTGCAGCACCACATCTGCCAGCAGCATCCAGTAAACATACGGTGACACTGAAAAAAGACGAGAAAGGATTTTTTTCCCTTTGCTTTCATGGGGGGGCCACAACATATACCCTGAACCACCCGCAACAATGTTTTTGACCCTTCAGGCTTTGCGAGCTCAGCCAAGAATTCAAATGGTTTTTGAAGAGTGCGGGAACTGTGAGATAGCTACAGTCGTCAGTAGCCCCTCCCTCTGTGAGCGTTCATTTCATTCTTTGGCTTTCTGGTATTCTTGTCTCAGCTCCTTAAGTTTCAGCACTGTGTTGAGTCCCTGTTGGGGCCTCTGTCCATCATAGCCTTGGAGATTTTTTCAAATGTTTTGGCATTTCGTCTATTGGAACAGAGTTCTGATAGAACAGATTCATCTCCCCACACAGAGATCCGATTCAGTATCTCCTGTACAGTCCATGCTGGAGCTCTTTTTTGATTCTGGGGCTGCATGGTAACCTGTGCTGATCAGCGCTCCACGCTGGGCCAACAGGAAATGAAATTCAAAAATTCACGGGGCTTTTCCTGTCTACTTGGCCTGTGCATCCGAGTTCAGATTGCTGTCCAGAGCGGTCATAATTGTGCACTGTGGGATAGCTCCCAGAGGCCAATACCGTCGAATTGTGGCCACACTAACCCTAATTCTAAATGGCAATGTCGATTTCAGCGCTACTCCCCTCGTCGGGGTAGAGTACAGATATCGATATTAAGAGCCATTTATATCGAAATAAAGGGCTTCGTTGTATGGACAGGTGCAGGGTTAGTTCGGTTTAACACTGCTGAATTCAAGATAAACTTGTAGTATAGACCAGGCCCATTAGGAGAAAGTTTGATCACAGATAGCTTTTTCCCAACAGTTCCTCTGTCCCATTCAGTGCAGAGTTGGAAGGTGTGTAATGAAAGGCTGAAGTCTGCTTTGGTCAAGGCTGGTCTTACGCTTTAGGCAATGGAAAAATTGATTGTCCCCTGCCTCTGCCACAAATCTCCCATGTGATACCAGACAAGTCACTTAGCTATGAGGAGAAGTGAACCCAATTGAGATTGTTTCATTTAGAGAAGGGAAGATTAAGAGATGATGAGAGGAGTAAAGCATTTAAGTGACCTCAGGATTATTACAGCAAAGAGTCCTGTGGCACCTTATAGACTAACAGACGTATTGGAGCATGAGCTTTCGTGCGTGAATACCCACGTCGTCAGATGCATGACACCCACGAAAGCTCATGCTCCAAAATGTCTGTTAGTTAATATGGTGCCACAAGACTCTTTGCTCTGATACTTGAGGACTATTACAGTAAACACTATAATTAAGCAGGCCAAACAATTTCCTTTACAATAGTCACTTTTGACATTTTTATACATCATGGAAACTCCTTCTGAACAGAAATTTTACATGCTTGGTTTCTGTTACAAGGTGATTTTTTTTATTTTTTTTTTGTAAAATTTGAGCAAAATCTATCCAGTTTTTGAGTTGTGAGTGAGCAAAAAAAATTGCTTTCCCATTTTAAAACATTGTTCCAATAGGATTTTCCAGGACCAAAGGGCAGAAACAGCTGTGCCTTTAAATGTGAGATTAATCATGGACATTTTAGTGAATATCTAGTATGTGTTTTACTGCAATTCCAAGTACAGTGAATGTCTGAAAATCCAGCTGGGTGCCTGGGCAGTAACGTATGCCACTAAGGCACCAATCATGCAAAGAATTATCTAGATCAGTGGCACCGCTATGGGCACCGCATGGCCCCACAACATGCCAACATTTTTATGGCTGACCTGGAACAACGCTTCTTCAGCTCTCGTCCACTCACGCCCTTTCTCTACCTACACTACATTGATGACACCTTCTCCATCTGGACCCATGGGAAGGAGACTCTGGAAAAATTCCACCATGATTTCAACAGCTTCCACCCCACCATCAACCTCAGCCTGGACCGATCTACACGGGAGGTCCACTTCCTAGACACCACAGTGCAAATAAGTGACGGTCACATTAACACCACTCTATACCGAAAACCTACTGACCGCTATGCCTACCTTCATGCCTCCAACTTCCATCCCGGGCACACCACACAATCCCTTGTCTACAGCCAAGCACTGAGGTACAACCACATCTGCTCCAACCCCTCAGACAGAGACCAACACCTACAAAATCTTCACCAAGCATTCTCAAAACTACAATACCCGAACAAGGAAATAAGGAAACAGATCAACAGAGCCAGACATGTACCCAGAAGCCTTCTACTGCAAGACAAACCCAAGAAAGAAACCAACAGGACTCCACTGGCCATCACATACCGTTCTCAGATAAAACCCCTCCAAAGCATCATCAGGGATCTACAATCCATCTTGGACAATGATCCCTCACTTTCACAGGCCTTGAGTGGCAAGCCAGTCCTCACCCACAGACAACCTGCCAACCTGAAGCATATTCTCACCAGTAACTGCACATCTCACCATTGTAACCCTAACTCAGGAACCAATCCATGCAACAAACCTTGATGCCAACTCTGCCCACATATCTACATCAGCAGCACCAACACAGGACCTAACCAGATCAGCCACACATCACTGGTACATTCACCTGCACGTCCACCAATGTAATATACGCAGGGGCGGCTCCAGGCCCCAGCATGCGAAGCGCGTGCTTGGGGCAGCTTGTAGCGGGGGGCGCTCTGCCGATCGCCGGGAGGGCGGCAGGCAGGTTGCCTTCGGCGGCATGCCTGAGGAGGGTCCGCTGGTCCCGCGGCTCCAGTGGATCTCCCGCAGGCGTGCCTGCGGAGGGTCCGCGGCTTCTGTGGAGCCGCGGGATCAGCGGACCCTCCGCAGGCACACCCGCGGGAGGTCCACCGGAGCCGCAGAACCGGTGACCGGCAGAGTGCCCCCCGCAGCATGTTACTGTGCTTGGGGCAGCAAAAAGTCTAGAGCCGCCCCTGAATATACGCCATCATATGCCAGCAATGCCCCTCTGCTATGTACATCGACCAAACTGGTCAGTCCCTACGGAAAAGGATAAATGGACACAAATCAGATATTAGGAATGGCAATATACAAAAACCTGTAGGAGAGCACTTCAATCTCCCTGTACACAATAGCAGATCTAAATGTAGCCATCCTGCAGCAAAAAACTTCAGGACTAGACTTCAAAGAGAAACTGCTGAGCTTCAGTTCATCTGCAAATTTGACACCATCAGCTCAGGATTAAACAAAGACTGTGAATGGCTAGCCAACTACAAAAGCAGTTTCTCCTCCCTTGGTTTTCACACCTCAACAGCTAGAAGATGGCCTCATCCTCTCTGATTGAATTAACTTTGTTATCTCTAGCCTGCTTCTTGCTTGCATATATATACCTGCCCCTGGAAATTTCCACTACATGCATCCGTCGAAGTGGGTATTCACTCACGAAAGCTCAATGCTCCAATACGTCTGTTAGTCTATAAGGTGCCACAGGACCCTTTGCTGCTCTTGTAGAGTTTTGTGAGTAGTTCCACTGGCTGGGGTGGCAGAGGCTAGCCGCCTGGGTACAATCCCACCCGACCCCATGTGCTGCCACCCTGGCCACTCTGCGATTTTTAGTATACTAGCTTGAGCAGAGCTAGCATGTGTCTGTCTACCACACCAGAAAGCACTCTCCCAGGGCAGTGTGTGAAGTATATGTATATAAGTCTTTGTGGGATCAGAGTCTTAGTTTAAGCTATAGTAGGAACTCTGGATATGATGCACATGTGTCCTGCTAAACCAATTTAACAGGGAAATTACTAGTGCACTGAAGCCAAGACCTGCTACAGTGACGATTGCTACATTAATGTTAAATTTGGCATGTTGCACATACAGGTTGAAATCCCAGCTCCAAAGAGTCAATGGGAATTTTGCGATTGATTTCAATGGATTTCACCCACTGAATAGTTTCTATTCCTGTTTACCGTGATAAAAGTGCAGTTGAGTGTAGAGATACATTTTTAATAATTTTATTTTTATTGCATTCAAGATAAATATTAAGAGGAGGCATTACAAGGAAATAAGAGTACTGAATGGTGTATCAGGTAACAAGGGGAAAGGACTGCTAAAATGCTCAGTCAATAGGAATGCTTCTTACAAATTAAGAACACTTAGGAATTAAAAATTCTAGATAATTCACAAATGACATCCTTGTTTTTTCTTCAGATTGCATTTGTATGTAATATAAACAGAACTTATGATCATACACTGGCTGTGTCAAAATTTAAAGACAAAGCGAGAGACAACAGAAGCTAAAAAACATAACTTAGTAGTCCTATATGTTGGCTCTGTTTTATCCGGAGACTGGCAATAATTATTGTTGAATCAGCAAAATATCTGGTTTATTATATCCTTTTTTGTTTGTTTCTTTCTGTTTTATTTTTTCAAAATTAATCTAGAATAAATATAGATAATAAACTGTTCTTCACCTCCAGCTAATCTTCATTATAAACCTAATTGCTGATAATATCTTGGGCAATGGATTGGTTAACTTGAGTATAACTCAGGTGTTCCCTGAGCAGCGGTATCAAACCCGTGGTCTTTGGGCTCTGTCCAGCTCACCTGATGCATTTATATGGCCTGCTTCGTATTCTCAGAATCTCAGGTTTCATTTTAAAACAGAAGGCAACTCCTTAGTCTTCCTGGGTACAAAGAAAGTCTTCCCAAAGCAAACCAAGTGTAACCACCACAGTGACACTCCCTTAGGGTATGTTTACACTTAAAACGCTACAGTGGCATAGCTACAGTGCTGTAGCGCTTCAGTGGAGACGCTCTCTGCAGTGATGGCAGGCGCTCTCCTGCCGTTGTAGTTAATCCAACTCCCCGAGAGGCGGTATCTAGGTTAAAGGAAGAATACTTCCAGCCTAGCACTGCCTACATAGGGGGTTAGGTTGACATAGCTGTGTATTTTTCACATCCAAGAGAGACGTAACTAGGCCGATGTCAATTTCCAGTGTAGACCAGCCCTGAGTCTGCGGACAGCCTACAGTGGTGACTCTGAAAGATCTGATCTCCCATCCCCATTAATCTAATTGGACTGTTAACTCTAAGGCCTGATGACATTGGAATGTAACCATTAACCATTAAATTGTTAGCTGATGTAGTGGAGAAGGAGGTGGGAGTGAGGCTGAAGTCAGGTACACTACTGCTTTGAGCAGGGGGTGGGACTAGATGACCTCCTGAGGTCTCTTCCAATCCTAATCTTCTATGATTCTCTCTCAGGGATGCACATTGTAGTTATACAGACCT
Source organism: Gopherus flavomarginatus (assembly GCF_025201925.1). Taxonomy (NCBI): domain Eukaryota; kingdom Metazoa; phylum Chordata; order Testudines; family Testudinidae; genus Gopherus; species Gopherus flavomarginatus. Next base: position 2,877,882 of record NC_066635.1, on the reverse strand, counting down.
AACCTCTGCGTAGACAGCTCTACATTGGTGGGAAAGCTTCTCCCCTCAGCAGAGCTACCGCCTGCCACGGAGATGGATTATCTATGCCAACAGGGGAACCTCTCCAGCTGGTTTAGGAGCATCTTCACCTAAGTGCTACAGTGATGCAGCTGCTCAGTGCAGCATTTTAAGTGTAGACCTGCCCTCATAGCACAGAGGCATTGGGAATTACTGTGAGGAAGGGAATGGAGTGGGAAAAATCGAGCAGAGACACTCAAAGACAGAGCAGAGGGGGAGATGAGGCTGGGAAGGAAGTGAAGCAAAGGGCAGGGGCTTTAAAGGGCAGAATATTTCCACAGGGAGTAATACTTAACACCCCAAAGAGCTCCTTACCACACAGTAAATAATGCTTAAGGGCTGGCTGTACCTTCTTCAGTGAGGTTCTTTGCACAGTAAAGTGTTGCTCTGAAAGTTTAGTTATGACTTTTGACCCATGGACCCAGTGGGAGCTTTGCAATAGTCTGAGGACTCTTAAATGTACACCCTGCCTCATAGACCACCAATAAAAATAGCAACAAAGAGTCCTGTGGCACCTTAAAGACTAACAGATGTATTAGAGCATAAGCTTTTGTGGGTGAATACCCACTTCATCAGATGCATGTTGTCAAGGTTCTCCCCCACTCTGAAATTTAGGGTACAGATGTGGGGACCTGCATAAACACTTCTAAGCTTAACTACCATCTTAGATCTGGGTTTGCTGCCACCATCCAGATTCCTTAGTGTCTGGAACACCCTCTTTCCCCACAAAACCTTCCCCTCCGTGGGTAGCCTTGAGAGGCTTTGTCATCAAGTTCCTGGTGAACACCAATCCAAACCCTTGGATCTTAACACAAGGAGAATTTAACCATCCCCCCTCCTTTCCCCCACCAATTCCTGGTGAGTCCAGATCCAATCCCCTTGGATCTTAAAACAAGGAAAAATCAATCAGGTTCTTAAAAAGAAAGCTTTTAATTAAAGAAAAAAAGGTAAAAATTATCTCTGTAAAATTAGGATGAAAAATACTTTACAGGGTAATCAGATTCATATAGCCCAGAGGAACTCCCTCTAGCCTTAGGTTCAAAGTTACAGCAAACAGAGGTACAATCCTCTCAGCAAAAAGGAACATTTACAAGTTGAGAAAACAAAAATAAAACTAATACACCTTGCCTGGCTGTTACTTACAAGTTTGTAATATGAGAGACTGGTTCAGAAAGATTTGGAGAGCCTGTATTGATGTCTGGTCCCTCTTAGTCCCAAGAGCGAACAACCCCCAAACAAAGAGCACAAACAAAAGACTTCCCCCCACCAAGTTTTGAAAGTATCTTGTCCCCTTATTGGTCATTTGGGTCAGATGTCAGCCAGGTTTCCTGAGCTTCTTAACTCTTTACAGGTAAAAGGATTTTGGCGTCTCTGGCCATGAGGGATTTTATAGTATTGTACACATGTAATGGACATTTCCAGAGGCAAGTATAAATATGCAGTCAAGAATCAGTCTGGAGATAACAAAGTTAGTTCATTTGCAAATTTGACACCATCAGATCAGGATTAAACAAAGACTGTGAATGGCTAGCCAACTACAAAAGCAGTTTCTCCTCCCTTGGTGTTCACACCTCAACTGCTAGCAGAGGACCTCACCCTCCCTGATTAAACTAACCTCGTTATCTCCAGACTGATTCTTGCCTGCATATTTGTACCTGTCTCTGGAAATTTCCATTACATGCATCTGGTGAAATGGGTATTCACCCACGAAAGCTTGTGCTCCAATACATCTGTTAGTCTTAAAGGTGCCACAGGACTCTTTGTTGCTTTTTACAGATCCAGACTAACACAGCTACCCCTCTGACCAATAAAAATAGATTTCTCCCCCGTCTCCCCCCAGCAGGATGAATTGACATTCCCACTTAGTGCCTGGTACTCCACCAAGGAAGTCAACGAAAGTGTTGCTAGTTGCATCAGTGGGTGCAGGGTGATCCTCTGGAGCCCAGGGGCAGTCAATAGATCTATCATTTAGTAACACTCTGGGGCAAGCACATTGACTCCCCATTGTTTACCTCTTTCAGGAGTGTTGAGACAGTGTGTTGTTCTGAGCAGGCTGAGGTCAGTGTGGACTCACTGGCATTACACTCACCTGTAATATGAGAGTATTGGCACAACCAGTAGGTTCAGGGTAAACCTTTCCCCCCCCCCCACAGTCAATGTATTCAGTGATCTGAAGGTTGCTTCCCAGAATGCATAGTAAGGATTCATTTACATTGTCAGCTGTCAACTTGGAATGTACGGAATGGTGCAGTGGTGCTCAAAAATCTGTACATGTAATGGCATCTCCATAACAGTGTATGAGTGACAGTGACGAAGAATCAGAATTAGAGCATCCTACATGTAGATCTGGATTCATTTTGTTCAAAAGTTAAGAAAAATAGCACTGTCTATTCAGTATGTTGTGCTGCATTTGCTCACAAGTGTTGCCAATAGAGGCTTCAAAGAGTATTAAAGTGATCTCTGTCACTGATTATCTGAAAAGAGACATTAAGAATTTTATGATCTCAAGCTCAGGGTATATAACTTGGGCAACACACATGTGAATGTTTCTCAAGGAAGAATAGGCACTTATCTGGGTTAGGCCACCAGACAAATATTACGTCTAATCAGTTCTTCCTCAGTTTTGTGGAGGGATGGGGGGAGGTGGGCGGGTGTTAGAGCCCACATGTAGGAGGTGTCTAGCATTTCAGCACATATGGAAATCTGTAGAAGGTAGATTAGATTTAGTTTTGAGCTGTTCAAAATTCAGTAGTGTTGTATCTTGGACATAGGTGACACTAACAGTCCTTAAGTAGCTCATCTTTTAAAATGAGCAGCTTCCTGTTCTAGAGGACAGTCTGGCCCAAAGGAACCACATGAATCTAGGACAACCAATGAACTTGGCAACCTTTCTCCATGTAAATAGAGTGGTTCCTATGGGAGGGTGTTGTCAGATCTCCTGAGGGATCTGCTCCATAAATCAGGTTGGAAAGAAGAGCAGCCTGCTGGTGTGTCAGATGCTGTCATGTGGGGCTGTTGTTCTGAGTTTTAGTAAAATATAACCAGCTCCAAACACAGAACTACAGCTGCCCGGCTGTAGTCTCCCCACTTGGGGAGGTTAATCCCTACTCCTGTTTTCTGTCACTGGAGCTTCAGCAAGCGGATTCTTGGTCTCAGATGTTCCTCTTTATTACGTATCAGAGGGGTAGCCATGTTAGTCTGGATCTGTAAAAGCAGCAAAGACTCCTGTGGCACCTTATAGACTAACAGATGAATTAGAGCATGAGCTTTTGTGGGTGAATCCGAAGAAGTGAGTGTTCACCCACGAAAGCTCATGCTCCAATACGTCTGTTAGTCTATAAGGTGCCACAGGACTCTTTGCTCTTTATTATGCGGACTTAGTCAAACATACATGGGTGTGATTTCCTAAAGCACTCAGCTTGGGCCCAACTCTGAACATTAGTGAAAATCCTACCAGATATTGGTACGTTATTCCACCTCAGGTCTTGAATTGAGGGATAGTAACTTGGGAGCAGATCTGGGGTTAGTTCAATTAAAACAGGGGTATTGGTCCCCACAGCAATCTCTGAGGGGAGCCTCCACTTTGCAAATTAATTCAAGAGCGTTGCTGGCTGGGTTCATAGGAGTATCACCACTGACGGGACCTGGTCATATTTGCTCAAGAACTACCTCCAGCGCTGAAGGCCTGTGAGACACACATCTGGAATGGAAGTATGTATTACACCAATATAAAACAGTATGTTATCTGTCAAGAGAGCAATGTTATGTTCTTTATCATGGACTGTATTGCCCTAAATCTCTGGAGAATCTCTGATGACTATTGCAAGTAGTTAAAGAGAAAGAGGGGATGAAGTATGTCCTTCCCTGCTGCTCCTTAGAGATAAAGGCTCTGACTCCAAGTTCAGATAAAGAGCTTCATGAGAAGAACTGCAGAAGAGTTATAAACTGGTGTCCAAAATTACATATCTGGCACTATAAAAAGATAGTCCCAAAGAACCTTATAAAATGTTTCATCAGCGTGAGTGGATAACGACAGAGCTAAAGAGAGGTTTGCTGATATCTTATTGCCTAGATTAATAATATTGCTCCCAATATGTACAATCTTCTGGCCTTTTATCTTTTGTCAGGAGTGTGGGTATACTGGTTTTCTAACGTGAAGTGGGCAATTTTCTCTCTTTAAGGAAGTTATAGAACTTTTCAAGTACCTGAGACACTAAAAACTCCTGAACAAACGTATACAACTCACTACTAAAGCCATCTGGTGCTGGAGAGTTGCCATTTGGAAAGTCTTTTACAGCATTTTCAAATTCATCTGTTGATATGTCTGCTTCAAATTGTACCTTTTTATCTTCTGATATTCAGCAATTGCAGGATTTTAGGAGACCTTAAGTGTGAATAGAGTTTTCAGTAGAATTTTTAAATGTCCAGTGGTGTGGGCTGTCCAGACTGAGAGATCTTGGTTCTGATTTTACAGCTTTGCTGAGTACCTACAGCTCCCATTGACCTCAGCTGAAGTTGTGAGTGCTCAGCACGTCAGAAAATCAGGTCTGAGGTGTTTCAGATTGGCATCCAGAAAATAAGAAATGCACACGGTGGCCAGGCCCACCCCACCAAGCACAGAAGCCATGCCAGCCACAACTGGTACCCAAACTGCAAGGTTTTCAGAACAGAATCAACTTCTGCGCTCCTCCAGCAACAAAATATCCCAGGGTGCATTATTGGGCCATGCACTCTGATGGTGGACACCCTGCCCTGCAGAAGCACATGTTTGGTTTTCAGAAGGCACTGGTTACTGCTGGTGACAGCAGCCCTGTTAGAGGACAAACAACTTCTATTCCCAGAACAGGCACAGAACACAGAACCGCATTATAAGCTTCACCTCACCATGCCCACCCACATGCCCCAGCCCTGACCTGGAAGAACCAGCCCTCAGACAGGAGAACAGCATCCTGTCTCTGCCCATTCACTCCCTAGTCTCCACTAACATTATTCTGTGACACAAGCACCTGCCTGCTGGGAACTGGATTGAGAGACCACATTTCACACAGGCCAATCAAGTATCAGTATCTGTTATCGCTTGATAGTGAATTATGCTCCTGTGACCTAGGATGTTAAGTTGTGACTGCCATCGGGGGAGCAGTCCAGGGCCGCACTTGATAAGCTTTAATCTTCTTGTGCTTGACATCAGGATGAGAAGTTTAACTCTTTCCCAGTGGGAGACACGCTAACTCTGCTGGAACTCTGACTCACTGCACAGCAGCAGCACCCACGGCTACTGACAACCAGGGACAGGAGAGGCAACTCCCAGAATGAGAGGTGTGCATGAGAGGAGGAGAACACAGGGCATCAAAGGGGTCACTCAGCCAAGTGTCTGCAGGATCCCTAGGGGGGTTCCTAGGCAAGCAGTCTGCAGAAACGTGCAAGGCTGGGAGGGTTCAGGATTGTATCTGTGCAATGACTGCTATCACTAAAGCTCCTCAGCAGCTATGACCATGAACTAATGGAACAAGTCCCCTGCTAGGAGCCAGAGCAGAGTCAGAACCTCTGTAAAGCAAGCACAGAGATGGATGTGGGATACACTGAACAGCGGATTACCCAAGGCAAATCAGAACTCGTCATCTCCTCCCCACTTCACACACAGCCCTGCACCCTCATTGCACCTCTCTGCTTCCAGCCTGGGCTCCAGGACCCTGCAAAGTGGGAGGGTCACAGAGCCTGGGCTCCAGCCCGAGCCCAGAAGTCTACACAGCAATGAAACTGCCCCACAGCCCAAGCTGCACAAGCCCAAGTCGTCTGGCCAGCCATGGGTTTTTCTTCGCTGTGTAGACATACCCTTAGTTTTACTGCAAGTAAACTCACCATGGCAGTGACCTTACCGCACAGTAAGCTAAAGCTCCTGCTCTTCTCCATGTGTCACCTCAGGATAGTTCAAGTGCATTAGCTACCCCAAGGTAAAAAACGCATCTCTTTTAGTCGTGAAGACAAGGTCTCCAATACCTTATCAGGGAGTCACGCAATTTGCATTTGCCGGATCAGGGGCTAATGAGGAACAACAGCACACCAGAGGTGCTGAACTCCAGTGAGCACAGCAACTAGGCTTCTGGCAGCAGCTTCCAAATGCCCTTTCTCCCCCTTCTGAGAATACAGCTACAGCATTAACTGGGATTGTGATTCCCAGCTCGTGTTATCACACTCACACTCTCGCTCCTTCAGCTAGTGCACTAAAACCAGTAGTAAAGCTGGGTAGCATGCACAGCAGAGAGCAGTAGCATGAGCAAGCCAGGATGAGTACAAACCTGCCTCTACCCCACGGGTACCGTGCTACACTCCTTACACTACAATTTTGAGTGTGACTCCCTAACAAAGTGAACTTTTCAAGTGTTTGCGTTAAACAGGGCATTCAAAAAAACCAAACGAGTTCGGAGAACAAATGGATATAAACTGGACACTAGGAAGTTTAGACTTAAAATTAGACGAAGGTTTCTAACCAGTAGAGGAGTGAAGTTCTGGAACAGCCTTCCAAAAGACACATCTGGCTTCAAGACTAAGCTTGAGAAGTTTATGGAGGGGATGGAATGATGGGATAGCCTAATTTTGGCAATTAATTCATCTTTGATTATTAGCAGGTAAATATGCCCAGTGGTCGGTGATGGGATGTTAGATGGGGTGAGATCTGAGTTACTACAGAGAATTCTTTCCTGAGTGCTGGCTGGTGAGTCTTGCCCACATGCTCAGGGTTTAACTGATCACCATATTTGGGGTCGGGAAGGAATTTTCCTCCAGGGCAGATAGGCAGAGGCCCTGGAGGTTTTTCGCCTTCTTCTGCAGCATGGGGCATGGATCACTTGCTGGAGGATTCTCTGCACCTTGAGGTCTTTAAACCATGATTTGAGGACTTCAGTAACTCAGACAAACGTTAGAGGTTTGTTACAGGAATGGCTGGGTGAGACTCTGTGGCTTGCATTGCGCCAGAGGTCGGACTAGATGATCATAATGGTCCCTTCTGACCTTAAAATCTATGCGTCTATGAACTAAAGCCATGTCCCTTCACACATAATTAGTTTTCACTTGCAGTTTCTCTAATGTGCCAAACCTGCCACTTTCCAGGAATACAGGGTAGACATGTCCTGAATACCTATTGTAAACCACCCAACCCCTTTTCAGGCCTTCTCTGTCTATCACTGTAATAATGGGCCCAGGCTCCATTTTTCCCCTTTTCAGAAAGCCTGGCTGGGCCATTCCCATGTCCCGCATGCTGCCATTGGCGGGGTTCTCACAGTAATTCCTGGATTCCCCAAGAGGACATGGAGGGAGTGTGACGTGTCCGAGAGAGGAGGGAACTTACAAACTGTGGAACACTGTTGCCCTGTCCCCAGGGAGATGCTGGGTGGAGTCAGGTACAGTACCGGCTGAATGATGCCTGGGGTTACCTGCCAATCGTGGTGCAAGTGCCTGGAGCCAGTAGACCCGCACTGCATAACCTCAGCATATAAAGGATATCATGGAAGAAGCTTCCAATTAATCCCATCACACTCTCCAGTCTGAAAGCCAGAAGCGAGGAGAGGCTGCAGTGACAAAAAGATCTACCTTCCCCTTTGCACTGCACAGTGACTGCATCTGCTGAGAACCAGCACCTCCCCCCACACACACACACAGTCAGGTAGCTCTCATCCAAGCTCCACAAACCATCCTCCAGCACTGGCCAAAGTATAGCCAAGTGGAGATCCCTGCAAAAGGGCAACCAGCTAGACAGGTGCCTTCACTTTCAGTCCTCCAAGCAACACACACAGTCACTCCTCGGAACTGACCTCAAGCCCACAGCAAAGCTTTACCAAGCTGTTGATGTGAGGGTTCAGTCATGGAGAGACAGCCTGTGCCTCTCTCCACACCGAGTCAGTGTTGGTGTCTCATCTCACAAGCACCCCAGCTGATACACCAATAGGAATCTCTTTCTTTAACTGAAAGGCATGCGGCAGTTCCCCATGTGAAAGCAAATGGCCTTACCTTGGAGGATCCATCTGTCTGGTAGTGTCTGAGCCCCTCCATTGCACACTGAAGCCTAATGCTCTCCAGAGGTTGCATTGGCACCTCCCATTGGCCTGGGGCCCACAGGGAGCTTTCCTGGGATTGGACCAGGACTGACTGGTTTCTGACTTCCTCTAGACCAGGCTCTGGCACCCCAGGCGTCAGTTCAAGAACTACCCCATTGCCGATATCCACCGAAGGGGTTCCACCTTCTTGCCTATCTGTCACCAAGGCTGAGTCCTGACATATAAGAGCTTCAGGGACTATGCTGCTGTGCCATGCCGGACAGCCCTGACATGGTGACAGCTGTATTAAGTCAGCATGTGGCTTCATTTCTTCCTGCTTCTCCATGTCTTTCTGTGGGGCAATGTGCTTCTCTCAAACACTGATCCCACCCTGTCTATGGCTAGGAATTTTATGCAGCCACAAAGCTCCAGAGGACAGGAGAAAAACCCTGAAGGCATCACAGCCTGAGCACCGGAGAGAATCCCGGGAACATCTTGGGCTGCATTTCTTCACTGCAGGGATAAAAGGAAATGGACGAGTCTCTCTGCTAGGAAAGGGTTACCTCGCATCATCCTCATTGTGACCTGTCAAAGGTTTTGCAGACTGAAAATCCACGGTTTGAGCTCCCCCTCCTTCCTGTCATACGAAGACTGCTAAATGAACTGCAGAATATCAAGGTCTGTGTTCTCAGTTGCAGATCCTCAATGCACCGGCTCTGTCATCACTCAGCAGGGTCTTCGGTTCTCATTCCCAGAGCAAACAGCATCCAGCAGGCCTGCTTATTTATTCAGGGTCTGATGCTCATCTGCAGCTCTGTGCTATAGAGGCCTTGTCCGATCTAGTGCTTGCCTCATACTCACACACACTGAAGCGATGACGTAAGTGGAGGGGCTGGTAAAGTTGTCAGCCCTTAACAGCTCCAAGGAATCCTTCCGTGCTGCTTGCTAGATTTTTCCAGTGCACACTCCATTGCCAGCTGTGGAATCACCAAAATCACCAGCACAAATAGTGCAAAGTCATCAATATTAAAATGGGACATGCACCTAGTAGGACTGTGTAGCTCCTGTGAGCCCTCCAATAGGAAAAGACTTCTGGTTTCCATGGAAATCATGCTGGAATGGTGTGTTTGCTGCCTATTGATTAGAGGTTAGGGTACTGCAATACAGAGCTGTCAGATAACATGCATTTCTAATCCACAGCTACCTCTGCTGAGCCAAAATTGACAGCATGCACCCAGAATCCCTACTGGACTCAGAACCAAAGAGCCCCTCCCACCTGTCATTTCAGTCTTTAATCACTTTCTAACTCTTTGGCTGAAGCAACTTTGCATTTTGACAGCTGGGGGATAGGTATGGGTAACCACAACTGCAGTCCAATAATACAGAGACCTCAGCTGGACCAGCAATCACAGCACCACAGCCCAGTCTGGTAGTCTGTACAGAATGAGTCCAAGACACAGAGTCCTTAAAGAGATCACCCAGCAGGGAATGCACTGCATGACAGCAGGAGTTACTCTGTTGTCAGTAAAATGCATTCCCAGATTAGCTCCCGCATGAATGGTCAGTTCCTACAGGAGGAAGCAGTACAGCTCTGCCTTCAACTGCCTGTCCTGATAAAACTGATGAAGCTGATGGCTCTAATCCTCTAATCAGAGGGAAGATTCAGACGCTTCTCATTTTCCCCTCTGGCAAGTTAAAACTCCTGCCCACCCCATGTACTAATTATGGCAACTATAGAGCAGCACTAACCAACGCACCCTAAACCATTGTCTTCTAGGCTAGCTACACAATCCACACACATCAACCAAAGGCATGGGGTCTGCTTGAAATCCCCCTACATTAGGAAATTCAGAGGGTGAAACCTGGAAAGCTGGGGTTCTGAAGAGAGAGCTGAGGGATGCTGGACTGCAAATTAGACAGGAGCTCACAGTATAACACAAAAGTAAAATAGGTCACTGCAATTTTTGAGCACTTATTCAGAGACATCACATAGCAGAGCAGACAAGTATTGCAAAAGTGTAAGAAAAATGCCAGTCCCTTCAGGTCTCTGTCAGTCCCATGTACGACTCTCCAAGGATGGGGTCACACGCTGCTTTTAGCACTGATTCCCGGGGTCCACTTGTGATGAGAGCCCATTTCTAACTCAGTGGTAGATTACTTTGTAGGTTAGTTCCATCTCTGCTATCTCTCTCCATCTCCCAAGGTCACAAATGGTCTTTCCACCTCATTCCTGAACAAGGTGTCTTTTATGGCTCCTGATAGTTTGAGGAAATCTCTCTCTTGCCCTCTGTAAGGGGGTCCGCTGTCGAGAGAGGGGGCTCTTCATTCTCCGGGGTGCCTGGGAGCCAGGCCGCCTCATTACACCGAGCAAGCAGTTCAGCCTGGAAAGCCCAGGCCCTGGGTTCGGGCGGGGCAGCAAACACAGCAAAGTCAAATAGGCTCAGGCCTTTAAGCAGGGCTGAGCAATCCCAGTTCTAGGCCCGGCCCTTAGGTCAGGGCGGGGCAGCAAACACAGCTATAGCAGGTTTCTGCCTCCTCAGGCCAAAGAGAGGGGGAGCCTGCCACCCCTGTAAGGGGGGGGGGGGGAACGCAGGCCCTCCCACTCCACTGCGGATCCTGACCGCAACACACTGACATTGGCTCTGGCAGTGTTGCAGCCAGACTGGGGTCGGCTACCCCCGGACCACTTCCACTCTCCCCCTCATCGAGTACTTGAGTCGTCATGGTGTCAGCACAGGGGTCAACCACCATCGGCTCCTTGGGGTTAGTGTTCACGGGTGGGCAGAGCGGGTCCTCAGGGTAGGTGGCGAAAGGTAGGCTCGGCTCCTCGTCGGGGTAGCTGGAGAGGGGCGGTCTCGGCCAGGCCTCCTCCGGGTAGCGAGCGCAGGGCAGGCTCGGCCAGGCCTCCCCGGCAGGAGCTCGGTCGCTCGCAGACGTCCAGCCCCTCTGACGGCTGGTGCCTTACTGAGCTCGGAGGGCCTGCCTTTATACTTCTGGGTCGGCGCTTGACCTTTTGCAGGGCGGGCTCAGAGCTCCGTAGCTCCGCCCAGTCCGGCCTCTGGCTGGGCTCTTTGTCCTCCAAGGCACCTGGGAGCCAGGCCGCCTCACTACACCCTCTCTTGTACTTGGGACAGTGGCGCAAAGGAGTCTATCCTCTCAGTCTCTCCTCTGGCATGGTGACTGCACAGTCTATCCCCTTCACATTTGGACTAGGCTTTGTGTCCTCACTTTCCACCTCTAGCTTACAGTCGCTCTTCTGCATTTGGGGAGAGTCAGCCTTAGCTTTGCACATCGCTGTGGAGGGTTTCTACTAGGCAGATTGTTTTGTGCAGAGGCCTGGAGCCCTCCAGTTCACTAATGTTTCTGATTTGTTCTTCCCAATATCTTGGCATTTTACATGCTGGTCTAGTATCTTGAGCACCCTTCAGTTCTGATTGTTTGCTTCTCTGCTTAGGCATTTTTGAAAATACAACTAGGCACCTATCTGCATCTTCAGGTGCCTAAAGACCTTTGAAAAACATGGCTCAAAGTCCCTGAAAGCCATGTACCAGGAGCTGCTCTGAATGCATCTATCAGCAAAGCATCTATCAGCAAAGCTTTCAATGGCATAGGAGTGAAACAGCTAATTGAATCCCATGGTATGGCCCCACAGCGACACTACTTGCTATTATTATTGTAAGCGGGTTTCACAGGTTTCACCATACCCCTAAGGGCAGCTAATCATCAGGAGCTCTTACTTGCTGTCCTTCTACTTTGGCTGCAGTGGGTGTCAGCAGCCTGGGTTCTTAGCTGCCAGTTGGTGGTGCCTGCACCTGACTGTTTAAGGGAATCAGGAACCCATCTTACCCCCACTATCTTGTTTCAACTATCCCTGATCCAGTACTTACCCCTATGACTAGCCTGAAACCTCGTACATACACTCTTCTGACACCTCTGTAATGGATGAACCAGCAACAACTGTCCACTTTATTTACAAGGGAAAAATATAGAGAAAGCATCCAAAGAGAAGGGGAAGATGCATTTGGAGTGGGTACATCAGTAACACCATATAACCCCCAGCTAGCACAACACCAGCATGGATTTCCCTGGATTCACGAGTCCAGCTTACTCCACACCAGTGGGCTCTGGGATGTGGAGGAACCCATGTTTCTTGATGAGGCATTGTAGGCCTGAAGGTGCTTGGGTGTGACTAGGGTGCCAATTCGCTCAGGGGGCCAACCTCTCTCCAGCAGCAACAGGCATCAGTGGGAAAAATCCCCATGGAGTAGGGGGTCTCTTCAGTGTTTCTAAGATGAGTTGCTCTTTCCCAGAATAGTTTAGCAAACCACCTTTCAGGGCAATATAGACAACAACCCAGGCTAGGAGAGTCAGGGGATCGCCCGCACTCCCCTCAAGCAGGGAGGACAGTCAGGGAGTCGTCTGCACTCCCCTCAGGCAAGGGAGACAGTCGGGGGATTGCCCGCACTCCCCTCAGGCAGGAGGAGAGACAGTCAGGGGGTCACCCGCACTGCCCTCAGGCAGAGGAGACAGTCGAGGGGTCGCCCGCACTCCCCTCAGATAGGAGAGACAGTCGGGAGATCGTCCGCACTCCCTTCAGGCAGGAGAGACTGTCAGGGGGTCACCCGCACTGCCCTCAGGCAGAGGAGACAGTCGAGGGGTCGCCCGCACTCCCCTCAGGTAGGAGAGACAGTCGGGAGATCGTCCGCACTCCCTTCAGGCATGAGAGACAGTCGGGGAATTGCCCGCACTCCCTTCAGGCATGAGAGACAGTCGGGGAATTGCCCGCACTCCCCTCAGGCAGGGGAGACCGTCAGGGGGTGTTCCACACTCCCCTCAGACAGAGGAGACAATCAGGGGGTCACCCACACTCCTCTCAGGCAGAGAAGGCAGTCAGGGGGTAGCCCTCACTCCCCTCAGGCAGGGGAGACAGTCGGGGGATCACTCGCATCCCTCTCAGGCAGGAGAGACAGTTGGGGGATCACCCCCACTCCCCTCAGGCAGGAGAGATAGTTGGGGGATCAGCCCCACTCCACTCAGGCAGGAGAGACAGTTGGGGGATCACCCGCACTTCCCTCAGGAAGAGGAGACAGTCAGGGGATCACCCGCACTTCCTTCAGTCAGGGGAGACAGTCAAGGGATCGCCCGTATTCCCCTCAGGCAGGGGAAACAGTCAGGGAGTCGCCCGCACTCCCTTCAGGCAGTTGAGACTGTTGGGGGATTGCCCGCACTCCCCTCAGGCAGAGGAGACAGTGAGAGAGTCGCCCGTACTCCCCTCAGGCAGGGGGAGAGACTGTCAGGGGGTCACCCGCATTCCCCTCAGGCAGGAGAGACAGTCGAGGGATCACTCGTGCTCCCCTTAGGCAGGGGAGACAGAGAGGGAGTCGCCCTCACTCCCCTCAGGCAGGGGGGACAGGGGTTGCCCACACTTCCCTCAGTCAGGGGAGACAGTCGAGGGATCACCCGCGCTCCTCTCAGGCAGGGGAAACCCTCAGGGGGTCCCCCTCACTCCCCTCAGGCAGAGGAGACAGTCGGGGAATCGCTCACACTCGTTTAGGCACAGTTGTCCTCCTCTCATCCCCCCTCTGACTGGCTTAGTCAGCTTTCCTTCCCCCAGGGTTTGCCCAGTCACGAGGCTCAACACCCTTGGCGACATGAGCACACTGCAGTCTTCCCCATCTCTCACCTACCCGGCAACGAGTGTGGTTCCCCCTTTCATCGAACCCATTAACTTGGGTTACATTATTATTGTAGTGCCTGGGTATCTCAGCAATGGATCATGACCCCATTGTGCGAGACACTGTACAGAACAAAGAGTTCACAGTATAAGAGACAAAGATGGGTTCAGACAGATGGGGGAATGCAAGGAAACAAAAAAACATATTGGTCAGCACGATGAGTTGTGGTCTCAGCACAACAGCAGCCTAATTGTTGTCAGGTTTTTATTATTTTTATTCCAGTGATGCCCAGAAAGCCTGAGCAGGAATAGGGCCCCCTGTGTCAGGCCCTGCACAGACACATTGTAAGGCACAGGCCCTGCCCGGACAGCTTTAAGACAAGGCATAACAAGTGGCTTTAACAAACAACAGCAAGAGAAGGGAGGGGATGAGAAGTGAAAGGCTGATAAGATCATGTGGTTGCAGAGACCAGTGCACAGCTTGCAGAGACTGTGTGTGTCTAGAAGCCCCTGCTCTTGCATGTTTCATTTTTCAGTTACATTGACTTGTACTGTTAATTTCCTCTTTGCCTGTTTCCTTTTGGTTTGTTTTTGCTTTTATTTGCTCAGTAGACTCTGACCCTGGCTGCCATTATTATTGCCTGTTCTTCCGGCAGCTGCCACCCAAGGCACATGCTCCCAGAGCCCTCTCCTTAGGACTGCTGCCCAGTGGTCTGGGGAGAGGTTGGGAGCGGAGTGGATACTTGCAGAATTCCTGGGCCAATCATGCAGCAGATTTTAAAAGTTCAAATTCCAAAACCGGGGCACTGATGTAAGGGTCAGGAGTGGGGGGAGTGGCTGGGTTTTCCTGCCCACTTCCTTCCAGCAGCTCCCTGCTCCTAAGGACTAGCTCCACTCCTGAGAAATGGGGACTGTCCTCTCTCAGCCTGCATGGCAGGAAGGAGCATTTATAGTGGTGCACACCCTGCTGGAGTCTGGAGCTGGGGGAGCTCCTGGTAGGTTCTCCCACCTTTGCCCTGTGGCAGCAGTTCCTACACTCACAGATGGGATGTATCCTGTGACTGCTGTTGGATTGTCTGAGCAAACTGGAAAAACAAGGGTTGCTTTGACCTGCAAGTCAGGAACTGGGGGTTTATCAGGTCATATAGCAAGCGAGTGAAGGGGGCCTATTGGCAGGAATGTTACAGGGGTTCCATCGTGCACAGACTCATCTTCCAAGACTGAGTTCACTACCCTGTGGGGAGACCCCTCCCCATTTCTGTGTCAGAGACAACGTCTGCGCAATGCTGGATGATTCTGCAACAAATTGCCACATGCCCTGTGCTTTGTGTAAAACTCAACACAGCACATGATGCTCTGGGGAAATGCAAGCCACAGGTGAGCTCTGGCTGTGGACACACTGGCCCAGGAGGTGTGAGGGGCTGGAATGCCTGGAACATGGCCTAAGGAGCCAGCGGTGATATGATGAACCAAAGAGATGCACTTTGTCATAGTCTGGCGGTCTCCTGGATGTATACACAGATATACTTTCCAGCATGCTGCTTGTGAGTCTGGTGCAGGGCACAGCCTCAGGGTCCTTCCCTCACTTCCACCTGTGTCCCTCACAGCATTTGGCACCACCACAAAAAATCCAACATCCTCCTCCCTTCCCCCATTCCTCCATCCATTTGTGTGCTCCTAACTGTGTGCAGCAGCACCACAAAGTGAGCTCAGGGGGCTGAGTCTAACACTTGCTGTCTCAGGTCATCCCACCTCACATCAGTTCCCTTGCTGCCAGCAGTTCCCAATCCTCTGATCTCTGTGCCCCCAGGCCCCAGCATCCCTCCATTGTGGCCTCAGCATCCATGGGGATGACTATGCTGGGACTGGAGGTGTAACATCCATATCAAGGAGACATGTCTGCACTAGCACTGAGCTCACTAGCCTGCTAAAAATAGCAGTGTGGCTGCGGTGTCACGAGCAGCTAGCTGCCCCAACTATGATCCTATCCGAGACCACAGGCACATACTTGGAGTGGCTAGCTGCTCCCACCTCACTTCTATTTTTAGACTGCCTATTTGATCAGAGCTAGCATGGGCCTGTCTCCTGGAGCTGGAAATTACACCTCCAGCTCCAATGTAGACATAACATTATAGGCAAGGTCTATGGGCAGTGCTGCTGCCTCAGCTACTAGGCAACATGTGAGTGTGTCAGAGAAGCCCTCTCACACCGGCCCCATCTGCTTCCCACACAGGTAGGTGCCAGCCACTGCTGTCAAATGTTCCAAACCACCATGTATAAACCAAGTGGTTTGGTGAAAGCCTGTGTCACGGAGTCCCCGGGCGATGCTCTGGAACTGCTCCCCACCAAGCCAGTCAGGACTTTGGGGAGCCTCCTCTCCCTTGGAGCAGACTTGTTCAGGGCAAGAAGCTCACACGGCTTCACCTCCTGGGTCTCTCCTTGGAGCATTCAGCATCCTCTGCCCCTCCGTGCGCTTCCCACAGCGAGCCCACCCCAGCGGGGTCCTGGGGAAGCCACCGGGTCCTGCACCCCCACTTTGCAGTCAGACGTGACTCTCAGCCAGCCAGTAAAACAGAGGTTTATTCGATGACAGGAACAGGGTCTAAAACAGAGCTTGTAGATACAGCGAACCGGACCCCTCGGCTGGGTCCATTCTGGGGGGCAGTGAGCCAGACCCCCAGGTCTGCCCTCCACCCTTGACCCCAGCCAGCTCCAGACTAACAACCCCTCCCAGCCCCTGCTCTCTCCTCAGCCCCTTTCCTGGGCCAGGAGGTCACCTGATCCCTTTGTCTCCAACACCTTCAGCTGGCACCTTTGCAGAGGAGGGGCCCAGGCCATCAGTTGCCAGGAGACAGAGTGCCAGGCATTTAGGTGCACTGGCCCTTTGCTCTGCCAGATACTTAAGAACTGCCATGGGGACACTGAGGCACCAACACAGTACTCAGAGAAAACATTAAGAACTTTCCCAGTTCGTCACATCTCTCCCCCCTTCGAGACCGAACTGAGCGAGGTCACTTCAGCCAGTGACCTGGGGAAGTTCGAACCCACCAAGGTTCCCATGGATGCCCCAGCGTCTCTCCCATTCCTTGGTGTGAGTTACACCAGTACAGTCCAGTCTCACGCCCTCCCTTAGGTCGAGTGTGCTTGATGGCACTTGCAGGCCGCATGTGGGAAGGTTTGTGCAGCCCACACCCTTTGCCACCCCAGTACCCCTGCGGTTCAAACTGGGATGGGTCTTCCCCCAGCACTCTGGGCTGCTTTCCCAGTGACTCTGAATGGGGAACACCTGATGGGGAGATTGGCTCCCACCTCAGGGAAGAGATCCCCCTGGGGGTCTTCCCCCTTCTCCATCCAATCCTCCCTCTTCAGGTCCAGGGGTCCCCTCACTCTCCTCCCATCCAGCAGCTCGAACGGGAAGAACCTTGTGGATTCCTGGGGTACCACCAGCTGCCTCCCGATTCCCCCCAGTTCTACTTCCCCTTGGGGAGCCCATTCCCGGTACAGGAATCCCTTCTCCTGCAGGACTCTGTCCCTGCAGCCTTCCCCAACGGGGTTTGCAGCGCTGTGGCCAGCAAGTTCCTGCAGCTTCTTCAAGGAGGGATCCCTCTGCAGCTCGGTCTGGGATTCAGCAGCTGGGGCAGGGAGTGGGACCTGCTCTCTCTCGCTGGCTGGGCCTGGGGTCACAGCCCCCCTGAGCCCTGTCCCTGGTAGCTCCCTCCCTGCTGTGTAATCACTTCCCAGCAGCACGTCTGGACCAGGCAAACCTGTTTGGCAGCTGACCTGCCCTGCCTGGGTGTTCCCACACTCAGCTGGGGTCTCAGCTTCCCCTGTGCTCAGCACTGCCCTTGCTGTCCCAGTGGGGCCAGGCAGCGAGCTCTTTGCTCTGGTCACAGCATCAGAGCCAGCGTGAGCCCCCTCTCCGGTGTGCAGGGGGGCGGGGAGCATCTCTCCCTCCCACTCAGCCCCAGGGGGCTGGTTACAGGTAGGCAGGTGTCCTGAGCCCAGCAGCCCCTCCCCCCTGCCAGCCAGGTCATTTGCATTTTCACTGACCATTTCCATCCTAGCCAATTGGTTCCCTAGATTTGAATTCAAACCCTCGGCCGTTACAGGAGCGGGGCCTGGATCCTGTCCCATGGGGAGACAGTCACCCCCCAACAGGGCCTCCCAGCCGACATCCTGGAGAACCCCAACTACCAGCCAGCCTGACCCCTCCTGCGACTGCACAGGGATCTGGGCCATAGGCAGGGCGAGGGGCCTCACCCCAGGGACCTTCACCCAGGTCCCACAGTCCCTCAGCATCTGGGGCTGCACCACCACAGTTCTCTCTGTCCCAGGGTCTCACCCCCGCAGGCGTGTTTCCCCACTAACCCCTGGGCAGCCCCCTATGTCTCTCTGATCCACCATCACCAGTCCACGCTGCTGCTGCTTCTCCTGCAGCTTTTCCTCGGGCTCTTGCTCTCTCTCACGGTCCTCTCGCTCTCTCGGGCTCTGCTCCCATCCCATCCGTCTCCAATCTCCTGATGGGGAACCCAATCGTGAAGACCCTCGTCTGATTGGGGACCAGACTCCCGGGGATGCCTGGCTGATGCTCCAGCTGCTCTCAGATCCTCTTGTAGCCCCATCTGGGCCAGGAATCTGCTCCTCAGAGCGGTCCTTCTCCTCCAACTGCACGATTAACTGTGCCTTGGTGAATTTCCCCATGTGTAACCCTCTCTTTGTGCACAGGATCACAATGTCCTTCTCAAGGAGATGGTGATAGGCCATCACTTCACCATTGCCAAGTGGCTCTGGACTCACAGGCCTGTGTGCTCTTGGCTCCCCCATGGTTTCCAGGAAGAACCCCTGGTGTGCCAGCCCTTCTCGTGATCACCACCTCTTTGCCAGGGTCGAGCTGCAGACTCCTCCGCCCCTGGGACTGCTCCTGCAATCCCCCGGGGAACCCTGCTACTGCAAAAATCCTTCTCTCTCCCAGGGTCGAGCGGCAAGCTCTTCCGCCCCTGAGACTGCTGGCTGCAGTCCTCAGGGGGACCCTGTTACTCCAACAGTCCTTCTCGCTGGTCACACACTCCCAGAGGTTAACTGCCCCCTGAAACCGTCCCACTCTGAGCCTTCAGCATGCCTGGTCCTCATTATCCCTCCTTTGTTTTACTGCTCCCCAGTCACTTACTGCAAGCAGCGCCATTCACGGGGTGCAGTACGTCCCGCCGCTGCCACCAGTTGTCACGGAGTCCCCGGGCGATGCTCTGGAACTGCTCCCCACCAAGCCAGTCAGGACTTTGGGGAGCCTCCTCTCCCTTGGAGCAGACTTGTTCAGGGCAAGAAGCTCACACGGCTTCACCTCCTGGGTCTCTCCTTGGAGCATTCAGCATCCTCTGCCCCTCCGTGCGCTTCCCACAGCGAGCCCACCCCAGCGGGGTCCTGGGGAAGCCACCGGGTCCTGCACCCCCACTTTGCAGTCAGACGTGACTCTCAGCCAGCCAGTAAAACAGAGGTTTATTCGATGACAGGAACAGGGTCTAAAACAGAGCTTGTAGATACAGCGAACCGGACCCCTCGGCTGGGTCCATTCTGGGGGGCAGTGAGCCAGACCCCCAGGTCTGCCCTCCACCCTTGACCCCAGCCAGCTCCAGACTAACAACCCCTCCCAGCCCCTGCTCTCTCCTCAGCCCCTTTCCTGGGCCAGGAGGTCACCTGATCCCTTTGTCTCCAACACCTTCAGCTGGCACCTTTGCAGAGGAGGGGCCCAGGCCATCAGTTGCCAGGAGACAGAGTGCCAGGCATTTAGGTGCACTGGCCCTTTGCTCTGCCAGATACTTAAGAACTGCCATGGGGACACTGAGGCACCAACACAGTACCCCGGGCGATGCTCCGGAACTGCTCCCCACCAAGCCAGTCAGGACTTTGGGGAGCCTCCTCTCCCTTGGAGCAGACTTGTTCAGGGCAAGAAGCTCACACGTCTTCACCTCCTGGGTCTCTCCTTGGAGCATTCAGCATCCTCTGCCCCTCCGTGTGCTTCCCACAGCGAGTCCACCCCAGCGGGGTCCTGGGGAAGCCACCGGGTCCTGCACCCCCACTTTGCAGTCAGACGTGACTCTTAGCCAGCCAGTAACACAGAGGTTTATTCGATGACAGGAACAGGGTCTAAAACAGAGCTTGTAGATACAGTGAACCGGACCCCTCGGCTGGGTCCATTCTGGGGGGCAGAGAGCCAGACCCCCAGGTCTGCCCTCCACCCTTGGCCCCAGCCAGCTCCAGACTAACCACCCCTCCCAGCCCCTGCTCTCTCCTCAGCCCCTTTCCTGGGCCAGGAGGTCACCTGATCCCTTTGTCTCCAACACCTTCAGCTGGCACCTTTGCAGAGGAGGGGCCCAGGCCATCAGTTGCCAGGAGACAGAGTGCCAGGCATTTAGGTGCACTGGCCCTTTGCTCTGCCAGATACTTAAGAACTGCCATGGGGACACTGAGGCACCAACACAGTACTCAGAGAAAACATTAAGAACTTTCCCAGTTCGTCACAGCCTGCACCATTCCACACTGCAGGGGCTGCTTGCTGCACCTCAGGCACTCGTCATATCACTGTTTCATTGCTAGGATGGTGCTGCATGTTCTTTTGCCCTTGTGGAGATGAAAGTTTGCTGCCCTGTCCCTCGAGCACTGTGCACGTAACCTCCCAAAATGCCCTATTCACCTTTTCACTTTCCCAGCTGCAGTTAGAGTTCCTGGACATGGGACTGCCAGTTGAGGGCCCTGCTGGGGACTGCGGTTTCCCCTCCGCCCATCCATGCTTGTGTGGAGTGACAGCTACCATGTTAACCAACACAGCAGGGACTGAACTAGAGCCCTTCAGAGCTGAAGACATGAGTTGCTACAGCTTGAGCTAAAAACTCCATAGAGGGGGCTGTAACAAACTCACGTTCTCTGTGAACCCTGCCAGTGCTTCCCCTGCAAGATCCAGAAGTCAGATCTTTTCGTTCCCTGTTCACAATTCTGATGCAGCATCAACAACATTGAGTGTCATATTGTAGGCCGGACTTCAGGAAGCTGGCAGGGTCTTTGAAACCGAGGCTCTCACAAGAAAACTCTTGCTGGTGGCCGCTCTGACAATTTTTTCCTAAAATACTTAATCAATGTTAGGAAAAACAAATAAATATGCAATAGACATGTCCAAATCACTGTATTTTATTTATGTAGATTTTTACCACAGCCTCAATAATAAAATTAATGTACAGTTGTTTCTATTCTTTACTGGACCTAAACAGAAGAGAAACAAATAACGTGCTTGGCATAGTCTTGTCTTTTTTGTTGTTGTTTCTTTTGCTTTTTTGGTTGCTTTTTAAAAAAGACTTGCTAGCTAGTAAGTCTGTTTCTGTAAAAAGTGATGTTTGTTAACATGCTTTGCCCTCCTCCCACGAAGCTATGGCCACATAAAAAGCCCCTGGTGGCCACATGCATCCACGGTGGCTGTGTTTGAAAATTGGAACACCAAACAGTTAGGTGCCCTGCTGTCTATTTGAACCCACAGCCTCCAGTTTAGGTGCCCACACAACACAAGGGGAGAGTTAGGCACCTACGAATGGGAGTCACAAAAGCCAGTGGGTTGAGCAAGGAGCTGTCTAAACTAGCCAATAGAAAATGCTGAGAAGGGTGGGCATAAGCCCTGCCCCTCAAAGGGACTTTGGCACCTAAGTCTCGGTCAGAGGGAGAGGGCCAGATTCACAGCCACAAGCACACTCCTGGAGCTTAGCCCTAAGCCAGCTCAGCCCTTTCTCAAGAAAACTCCAGGTTGTTGAGGCACTGACACCCTAAAACCCAGTAGGTTAAGCCCTTGGCTGGCATGTAGGAAACCTAGGTTCAAATTTCCACTTTGCCTGAGGTTTGAACCCAGCTCTCCCATGTGTCAGCCCTAACTACTGGGCTACGAGGTGTTTGGGGGGGAATCCCTCTTGTGGAGGCCATTCCACTTAAAATTTCCACTTTGCCTGAGGTTTGAACCCAGCTCTCCCATGTGTCAGCCCTAACTACTGGGCTACGGGGTGTTTGGGGGGGAATCCCTCTTGTGGAGGCCATTCCACTTCGTATAAAATACTTATGAGTCATTGGAGCAGGGAGGTGGAATTTGAATCTCCCAGGTGAGTCCCCTAACTACTGGGCTACAGTCACTCTTGCTGTTTGGCCCAATGAATTTTTAGGGGATTTTACTGCTGGAAATATAGGTGCCTACAGGGTTAGGCAACAGCTGAACTGAGGCTTTTACGATCTAAATTTTGGACCTAGGTGGCTAAAGTAACAGTCAGAAGTCTACGTCCCTTTGTGGCTCTAGTCTCATGTGTCTAACACTGAGCAATCAAGACTGTATTCAAAACAGTGACAGTGGCAGAAGAGTCATTCTCCCAGGGCTGTCATCAGCAGGGCAGGTTTTCAGAATAAAGCCCAGAGAGGACAAGGCCTAGACAGTTCTTGGCACACATCCCTAAGATTTGAAGAGTAACACACCCACAGAGTGCCCCACTCCCCCACACTCCGCCCTGGCTTCTTGGTAGAAGAGCGGCTCTGAGCAGACCGTAATAGCAGCTTCCATTCAGTATAGACCAGCCAGGGCTCCCAAAGAGCTCTAGGTGTGCATGGGGGTGTGCAGGTGGAGGGGGGCAGCAGGGACCTGTGAACCACTTCTTATCTCTCTTTTTCTTTCAACTCTCTTGCAAAATAGTCTGTGGAGAACACTCACTGAAGGATGTCCTCACCAAGGAGCCCATTGCCCAAGTCACTTCAAATTTGGTTAAAAATAACATTCTGCCCCAGACTTAACCTAATTAGTGCTGAGCCCAGAATCCTTTCACTGGCGACTTAGAGAAAGGGAGTAAAATCAGGCTTCTATGGAAACTCAATTGCAATTTGAACTCTAGAGTGACTGCCCACACTCAATAATAGGCAAGTAAACACTGGACCCTTTATAGTGCAAGCTGGGGCACAGTGTCTGCCTGCGTGGTAGATTGCCAAGCGTTTGTGTCTGAACTGATGCTGGTAAGTATCTTACTTGGCTTTGTGTTTTATACAAATATAGCAAAAAAGTCTACAAAAAATAATAAAACATTTTATTGATTAATCCCCTCCTATCCCAGCACTGTACATCATAATGAAACAATTCAAAACAATTCAAAAGGCACATCAAACAAGACCTTAAAGAGACCCAATCAGCTTACACACTGCACTGGAGTCTGCAGCGTACGCCCTGAGCAGTTATACTAACACTGCAGGCTGCTGTAGCTCAGAGCAGAGGAAACACATTGCTCTGCTTTCTGTGCTTGGCAGTACATTGTGTGTTGCCTGTGTCCTGCCATTGCAGGCAGGCGTCGGTCTGTCACTCTGTAATAGGGGCAAGAAAAACATTTTTCAAAGCAGGAGGATGTGGCTCTGGGCTCCCTGGGAGCTGCAGCACTTATGCTCACATCTTTAAAGTCTGCCTAGATCTAACCCATCAGCAACACTTCACTCCTAGAGCCTGGTGTGTACAGGGTGCACCTCACCTTCCTCCCTACTCCATAGGGAACTGAATACCCTTCCCCTAGCACTTCCAGTGCCCTCCCATCTCTGCCAGTGGCAGTAGTTGTAGCTGATCAAACTCTCCATATTTAAGGAGTGGAAGGAAAAGTGACTGTGTGGAAAGATTCAGGAGCTAAGCATGGACTCTGGGGCACTATTAACACAGGCTCCAGGCAGTGGCAGCATCACATACAGCTCAGCCCAGCAGCCCAAGTGCTCACAGGGCTTCCCAATCCATGATGGCGTGGCTGCAGCAATCCGTTCCAGCGGTGGGTGCAGGCAGTCGCGTGTCCTGGTGACTGCAGTGCTCTCTTCTCCGTAGCCCACAGTACACTCATCCATAAAGTAGGAAACACTACACCCTGCAGTGCTGTTTAGTAGTGCTTTCTACTTTATGGGTGACTGCACTGTCTCTCAATCGCCGTGCAGCTCCTCTTCACTCAATCACAGGCTCTCTTCCTCCAGCAGGTCCTTAGAAAGGCCGTGAGTGGCAGCCAGGACCCATCTCCCACTCAGACAGGAAAACAGACCCTGTGGCCATCACAGGGGCAGATTTACAGCTGCTTCCAGTTGGCAGCTGGGTTTTATAATGGAGCAACAGACCTATGAGGCTGCTGTCCCCAGGGCTAACTATTCTCCCATAGGAATCAAGATATTCTTGGTCACAGGAGACTGACCCACCCCTCATCCTGGTCCCTCACTCTCCCAGTCCCAGCCAAAGGAGACTCTGCCCTGTGCCCCATCTCAGCCCATCATGTGCTGTGACTGCAAAAGGCAATTTTTGAAACCTTTTCCCACTGATGCGAACTCCAGGTCAGCTCAGCAGGTTGTGGGAACATGGGTTGGCGCCTCAGGTAAACTTGCCAGCAGCCTTTTAACCTCATGGTCATCAGAGCAGCTGCCCGCTACATGGAGGGGAGGAATGAGGGGCCTTCCAAGAGACCTGGAGCCTGCTCTGCACCTACTCCCACTCTTGCTCCAACCAGGGCTCTGCCTGCATGTGAGGAAATATCCCCAGAAAAGCTAGTGTGGCTGAGGCTCCGCTGTTTCACTGATGGCCTTTTCCCCAGGCAGTCCTTACTCTAGGGGGCAACAATGGGAAATTCCTTTATTAGCAAACTGATTGATGTGGAGATAGGCCCTAGTGCACCAAACCCAGAGCCTGAAGCCAGCGAAGCAGATACAGAGTCCTCTTGGAGCAGGAGCTTTGGAAGCAAGCAGTGGGGGGAACAGCCAGCCAGCCTCCCTCCTCCGCCCCCACTCCGGGTTCCTAACGATGGGACACGCAGACAGACAGCCTCCCTCCTCCGCCCCCACTCCGGGTTCCTAACGATGGGACACGCAGACAGACAGCCTCCCTCCTCCGCTCCCACTCCGGGTTCCTAACGATGGGACACACAACCAGACAGCCTCCCTCCGCCCCCACTCCGGGTTCCTAACGATGGGACACACAGACAGACAGCCTCCCTCCGCCGCTCCCACTCCGGGTTCCTAACGATGGGACACGCAGCCAGACAGCCTCCCTCCTCCGCTCCCACTCCGGGTTCCTAACGATGGGACACACAGACAGACAGCCTCCCTCCTCCGCTCCCACTCCGGGTTCCTAACGATGGGACACGCAGTCAGACAGCCTCCCTCTGTCCCCACTCCGGGTTCCTAACGATGGGACACGCAGTCAGACAGCCTCCCTCTGTCCCCACTCCGGGTTCCTAACGATGGGACACGCAGTCAGACAGCCTCCCTCCTCCACATCGGGTCCTAACGACCTGGGACAGAACTAACTTCACTACCGACTCTGCCTCGTCAATTCAGGGGAAATATCCTGCCTCCAATGAGCTTGTTACCAGGTCCCTGCTGCTGGGAAAACCCCCTCACGGAGCCTCACTCACGGACACACCTGCATTAAGAGCCCTAGGCAGGGACATGGGCACTAGCTAGCCCCAGCTGCCATCTCCGCCCTGGTTCTAGGACCCCTGTCTCCAACAGTCACTGACAGAACTCTGCACTTCTGCTTTTGACACTTCCTCCCTCGCTGCCTGCTCCCTGGGCTCATCCTCCCCTTTCCACGGTCTAAACGAGACCAAAGAAGGCACATAGGATAAGTGCAGCCAAGAGCCCCCTGAGTCCCAGCACCCAACAGGCACATGACCACGAGGCAGCCCCAGCTCCTGGCAAGCACATGGCCATCCAGGCAGTCCCCAGTGGCACACATCTACCCAGGCAGCTTCTGGTGGGCACATGGCAAGCCAGGCAGGCCCCTGCTCCTGGCAGCAGCTAGGCAAACCCCATTTGACCTGCACATAATATTAGCTTAAATAAAGCCTTTCGGAGCTTCGGCAGGGAGCTTGCCAGCCTCTGCCTCTGGGGGGGGTCTTTCTTACCTGGTCAGGTGCTGTCCAACTGCCTCACATCTGGGTCTCAGAAACTGGGCACCGAAGTGGCCTCTTTCAGGGGGAACAATTGACAGTTAAAGGGTAAGGGAGCAGACGCAACCCAGACACTGCACTTCATTGATGCTCCCCAGTCCCCACTCTCTGGTGTGCTCATTCTCTCTGCAAACGCACATACACGGACACTCCCGCACACACAGACAGTCATGCACTTTACACACTCCTTACAAGGGCTATTCTCTGGACTCTGAGCAGCACCCAGAAAGGCAGACCTTCCTCTGTGAAGCTGCAGCATCACTGCCCAGGGAGTGGACAGGTCATTAGGAGAGTTCTAAATACATTACCAAATTCCGCCTCGTGTGTGATGAGCTGTACAGGGTAAAAACCACAATACAATACAGTCAATTGTCTACCCGCTGCCTCTGCTGCTGCTGCTGAGGGTGCAGCATGTTGCACTCATGGTGTCTCAGGAGGAATGGATGCCCCCACCAAAGAGTGAGCCTGCTTTTAACCCCATCCTACCCACGTGGGTTCAACCACAGGAAGAGCCGTAGCTGCTAGAAAGATAACGTGTGTAGCTGTCCCACCCAGTGACACTCCAGCAGTCTGACCGCAGAGTTTTCTCAAGCGACGACTATGCAGAACCGCTGCTACTGCAGAAAGACTCACAGGAAGCAGGACACACTGTTGCAGTCACAGCCATTTAAGCTCTTCGGAACTTTGCCTTTCGGAGCAACAAACATGTTTTTTCCAAGCATCTGCTTTCCACAGGCCCTTGGTAACTGACTCCCCCTTCCTTCTGGGTTTGTATCCCCAGCTAGTCATTCTCCTTCCTTGACCTATGAAGTCTCAACAGAATCACCAGCTGGACGACTCGCCAGAGCAGCATGGCCCATAGGTAGGTGAGCAGTGCAGATCCTGCAGTGTGGCATCCAGTGACGAAGACAGCAGCACAGCAAGCTAGAGATAAGGCCTTTTTCCACTGGTGCCTCCAGTTCTCCTCATTCCCAGCCAGGCGCTGGAGTTAACTTTAGATCAGTTTGCACTTGAAGCACTAGTTCAAGCACATGCACCTGTTGCAAGTCACGTGCACCTGGCGCAGAGCTGAAGGAGCTGCAATGCCAGCAAGAGGGCCAGAGCACCAATCTTCCAGAACACAACTAGCAGCCTCAAAGGGGATGTTGCACCATTGCTGGTGGTCAGAATTACTCAGGGGTACAAGGAAAATGGGGCAGGTAGATTGCAATGGCATGTCACTCACTGAGGTCCCAGTCTATCACTCACACTGGCTCCATTCTTTACTCTACTGATTTCAATGGGGTACTTCTGGAGTAAGGTATTACTCAGTATGAGTATTGGTGACAACTCTGGACCCCTATTGAGTGTGTCCAAAGGTACTCAGGCTACCCGAGGCAGAAGTGGACTGGAGATAAAAGGTTTAGAAACCTGACCTATGGAGAAAGGTTAAAAAAAAACTTGGCACGTTTATTCTTTAGAAAAGAATGCTGAAGTGGGGGAGGGGACCTGATAACAGCCTTCCAATATGTTAAGGAAGGTGGGGTAGCTCAGTGGTTTGAGCATTGGCCTCCTAAACTCAGGATCGTAAATTCAATCCTTGAGGGGGCCATTTGGGGAGTGGTCCTGCTTTGAGCAGGGGGGTGGACTTGAGGTCCCTTCCAACCCTAATAATCTATGATTCTCTGAAGGGCTGCTCTAAAGAGAAAAAAGATCAATTGTTCTCCATGTCCACTGAAGATAGGACAAGAAGTAGTGCACTTAATCTTCAGCAAGGGAGATTTAAGTTAGATATTAGGAAAAACTTTCCAACTATAAAGGGAGGTTGTAGAATCTCTGTCACTGGAGGTTTTTAAGAACAGGTCAGCCAAACACCTGCCTGGGATGGTCTAGATATACGTGTTCCCACTTAATGTCCCTTCCAGCCCTACATTTCTGTGGTTCTAAGACTGATGAACAACAAAGAGTATTCCAGCACCCAAAAGGCCATGCTGGCTCCTGAATTTCTGAGCCACGTGGCAGGAGTGATGTTAGGGAAGGGGGAGGAGTCTGTTGCTCTTAGTTACATGAAATACTGTAATATTCATTTAGGCAGGGAGCTGGAAGCACATCAGTAGACTTCTAGCAGCAGAATGCAAGGCCTAAATGCATTTCCTAGTGATCCAAACTGTCTGACAGAGCTTTCACCAACACAAGGAGGAAATAGAAAAACCCAGATATTCTAAAGGGATGAAATCCAGGACCCCGTAATGGCAAACAATGACCTGGGGCCAACAGTAGACAAAGCAAATTAGATATGGATTTGCAAAGGGACTTGGAAGTTGGGGACTGGAAATGAGATACAGAGCCTTCTACTTCACACTTCACAATCTGAATCCATGCAAGGCTAGAAGTGATTGAGAGCTGTCACCATCTGACAGACATATAGGGAGAGGGCCACACGACAGTTTAATAATCTCAGTTAAGATCTTAGTGGACACTCCTCATCACAAAATTGGTGCCATTTGGCTACCTTCTTGACATCTGCAGCAAAGAGGCCAAGGACTGAACGGGAGTGGAGGCTTAGCTACCCTTCCTTCCCCAGAGGAGCCTGTTTAAGTCAAGGTTGAGCCAAATTGAATATGCATTGTGGGGAAGTTTTTATTGTCATTGCCTGTGCTGTATATTAAATATGTGCTTTGCACCAGTAGCTAAAGGGTTAATTATCTTTGAGTCTGATGCACATGGGTTACTGAAGCCATAAAGTGATGGTTATGTCCCAATTGGCTATTAAAAGAGCTTGGGTATACAAAACAATGTATTGTTGCAACCAATGTACTAAAACTAGTTTGATAAAGGTAATTTTTGATATCATATATTCAGACTTTTGTAAACACCGCATAACATACTGATTTTTTAAAAAATCAGCCCATGCTAAATGGATTAAAAACTGGCTAACTGATAGAGCTCAAGAAGTAACTGAAAGGGGTAATAGAGGTAACTTGATGTAATATATTTAAACTTCTGTAAGGCATGTGATCGGTGCCACACGTTTTGCTTAATAAACTAGCATGATACAGAATCAGTGTGGTATACATTAAATTGATTAAAAACTGGCTAATTTATAGATCTCAAAATGTAATTGTAAATAGGGAAGTGTAATCTAGCAGATGTCTTTCCAGTGGGGTTCCACATGGATCAGTTCTTGATTCTATGCAATTTAACATTTTATCAGTGACCTGGAAGGAAACATAAAAACATCACTGCTAAAGTTTGCAGATGGCACAAAGACTGGATGAGTGGTAAATAATGATGAGGAGAGATCATTGATACATAGCAATCTCAAGTGCTTGGTAAACTGGGCAAAAGCAAACAATATGCCTTTTAATACAGCCAACATCTAGCAACAAAAAGTGCAGGCCATACTTACTGGATGGGGGGCTCTATCCTGGGAAGCAGGGACTCTGAAAAAGATCTGGGGGTCATCGTGGATAATCAGCTGAACATGACCTCTCGGTGTGATGCCATGGCCAAAAGGGCTAATGTGATCTTCAGATGTATAAACCAGGGAATCCTGAGTAGGAATAGGAATGTTGTTTTACCTCTGCATTTGCCACTGGCACGACCACTGCTGGAATCCTGTGTCCAGTTCTGGTGCCCACAATTCATGAAGGATGTTGATAAATTCAGAGAAGACTCACAGGAGTGATTAAAGGATTAGAAAATGTGGCTTACAGTGATATACTCAAGAAACTCAATCTATTAACTTAAAAAAAGAAGACTAAGGGGTGACTTAATCACAGTCTATAAGTACCTACTGGAGGGAATAAATATTTGATACTGGGCTCTTCAATCTCACCAACAAAGATATAACAAGCTGGAAGCTGAAGTCGGACAAATTCAGACAGGAAATAAGGTTCAAAATTTTAACAGTAATTAACCTTTAGAACAATTTACCAAGGACTGTGGCAGATTCTCCGTCACTCGCAATTTTAAAATCAAGATTGGATGTTTTTTCTAAAGATCTGCTTTATTCAAACAGGAATTCATTCATGGGACTTTTCGGCCTATGCTATGTAGGGGGTCAGATTAGGTGATCACTGGACCCTTCTTGCTTAATCTATTAATTGTAAATGAGAACTCATCATCCAAAGGGACATTTCTAGTGGGGTTCCATGTAACTCAGAGACGATGTCATTCAGAGACAATGAGTGTGAGCTATGTGTTCTCAACAGCATGTTAGCCCAGTAGCTAAAGAGTTAATTATCTGTATTTGTTGCACATGGCATGATACATGTTGGCACCACGCATGCACCTGTGTTAAATTAACCACGGTGAAGACAGTTCTCTTAAGATGCATTTTGGGGCACTTTGAAAAACCAGCTCTTAAACAGATAGCTCTTCTCAGCCAAACTATGGAAGTCCCTCTCACTAGCCTGGATGACCAGCTGATTCAGTCTTACTCCTTGGAGACTTTTTGTGAAAGTGAAGCATTTCCTAAGACAATCCAACTGAGAGTTTCATAATTATTCAACACACAGCCAAGTCCCGGTGTTGTGGATAAACTGTGGACTCCCTCCCCCTGCGCTTTTGCTGGTCAGAAATCCAGATGGAACATTCCAACATTTAGTTTTGAGCAGGCTCATATGCAATGTGATGTGGCAGTGTAGAAAAGCCAGGGTGACTGTTTATCACATCCCAGGGCAGGAGAGGAAAGAGCAACTCTGGTAGTGCTGCCTTGACTGCTGTTGTGTTTATTAGTTAGGTTGAATTAAAACCAGGAGTATGTGAACTGGAACAAACTATAATATCACAAATAGTATGGAGAAAGTGAATAGGGAAGTATTTACCCCTTCACATAACATGAGAACTAGGGGTCACCCAATTAAATTAACAGGTAGAAGGTTTAAAACAAAATATTTCTTCACAGAATGCCCAGTCAACCTGTGGAACTCATTGCCAGGGGATGTTGTGAAGGCCAAAAGTAAAACTGGGTTCAGAAAAGAATTAGACAAGTTCCTAGGTGCATCAATGGCTATTAGCCAGGATGGGCAGGGATGCAACCCCATGCTTTGGGTGCCACTAAGCCTCTGACTGCCAGAAGCTGGGACTGACCAACAGGGGATGGCTCGCTAGATAATTGCCCTGTTCTGTTCATTCCTGCTTAAGCAGCTGGCACTGGCCCTGTCAGAAGACAGGACACTGGGGTAGATGAACCATTGGTCTGGCCCAGTATGGCCATTCTTATGCTGGGAGTCTAGGTGTAAGAACATTAACTCGCAGTGGGCTGGAGGTAGCCATTGTGGGGAAAGAGTTAAACAGAGTGACACAATGAACTGAGCGATGGAGAAATCCACACACTTGTTGCTGCCGCCACCCTCCCTCTCCTGCCCTTCACTTTGATCTCTCCCAGTAGTTTTCTCTTAAAATTGCCCTGAATCCAAGCATCAGTCTCTTGGACCCGGATACAGTGATTGCTGACATGCAGCACTCAGCTTGCTACCCTCCCTAATGCCCCCAAGGCACCTGAGTCAGCTGGAGGGAGCTGGGAATCTGGAGCAGGGGAAGGGGCCACTCCCTGGCACAGTATCCACAAGACGATCCAGAACAGTTCTCCTGGAGCTCAAAGAAGAGGGAGAGAGGCAACAGCAGTCTAGGATGAGGGAAAAAACCAGGGGAGCCTGTAGTGGAGGTAGCAGGACATGAAGCAGCCAGCCTAGGATGAGGGAAAAAACCAGGGGAGCCTGTAGTGGAGGTAGCAGGACGTGAAGCAGCCAGCCAAGGAGATGTGATGTTTTAAACTCCAGGAGAGTGGCTCTGAGCTGGCCAATATGGCAGCTGGGGAGCTAGTGAATTGCTGGAGCCTGGGGGCGGAGAAGGTGGGTGAGGCTCCAACCAGAGACAGTCAAGCACACTGGTGACATCGAAGTGATAGTGCAAAGGTGATGGCTGGCAGAGCTACTGCATAAGGAGGAGGGGATTCTGAGTCAGAAGTGATGGATGGTGCTAGCACATGGGGAGTTGGAGATGTCCTTGTTGGTGCTCCTCTTGCCCTGGAGACAAGTCCTGCTGAGGTGTTCACCTGAAGGTGATGATGGCTAGAGAAGGTGGTGTCAAAGGGTCAGATGAGAGCAGACAGGAAGGGAAAGGGAGGGATAGCTCAGTGGTTTGAACATTGGCCTGCTAAACCCAAGATTGTGAGTTCAATGGCCATTTAGGGATTTGGGGCAAAAATCTGGGGACTGGTCCTGCTCTGAGCATGGGGTTGGACTAGACCTCCCAAGGTCCCTTCCAAAATATTTTGGGGGGGGGGAGGGATAGCTCAGTGGTTTGAGCATTGGCCTGCTAAACCCAGGGTTGTGAGTTCAATCCTTGAGGCAGCCATTTAGGGATTGGTCCTGCTTTGAGCAGGGGGGTGGACTAGATGATCTCTTGAGGTCCCTTTCAACCCTAATAATCTATGATCCTAGGAAGGTTACTGGGGTAATGCCAGGAGGGAGAAGGTAGATCAAAAACAGCCTCAGCAGAACTGAACCTGGTGGTGTAGCCAGGGGGTTGATAGGCAGGCAAAGCCACATGGCAGGAGAGCCTGGGGATGGGCAGGCTCTGCACCAAGGAGGCCCCAGGGTATCCATGACCTGGGGAGGGAGAGTGCACTGGATGGGTGTGCAGCTGGGAGCAAGGGCTGCAGGGGGAGCCCCGCAAGGAGGGGCAGAAGTCTCCCTGTAGCTCAGCTGAGATGACCCAGCTACCAGCGAAGTGCCCTGGAGCTCCAGTAGGGCAACTCCCTGGTTCCTGTGCCAAACTGGGCAATCAGTAGCAGATGCAAGTAAATCCAAACATGGCATCATTCGCTACAGTTGAATGATGCCAGCAGGATAGGGCAGCATACAGCCCATCGAAGTTTTCACTGTCCCTCCGTGCTGCTGCCACACAGCGCTGCAGGCACTGCCAGACAGGAAGCTGGAGAGCTGAGTGCCCCAGGAGGAGACACATGGGCCTTTTTGTACTTGCAAAGATGGGGGGGAGGTGACATCTTTTACTGGACCCACTTCTATTGGGGACAGGGATAAGCTTTGGAGCTCCACTGAGCTCTTCTCCAGGCCTGAAAGCTTGTCTCTGCCCCCAACAGAAGTGGGTCCAATAAAAGATGTTCCCTCCCCCACCTCATCTCTCTCTTATCCTGGGACCCACTCAGCTAGAACAACACTGCAAACAGGGAGGTGGGAGTGGATTTGGATTTTCAGGAAGAAGAGAATGGGGGGAGGGCTGCCTCTCCTCTTTCCCATGCCCTAGTGGGCAGAGTTAGAGGTGATTTGAAATTTTGGGTGGGTCTTCAGCTCCTAGTTCCCCACCCCAGCAGCCCTTGACAGTGAGTCTGCCTCACTGCTCCCCTCCCAGTGTTCACCACTGCACCCAAAAGCAGCAGCTCAGGATGTTCTCAGTGGTGGCAGATGACAGAACAGAGAGTAATGGTCTCAAGTTGCAGTGGGGGAGGTCTAGATTAGCTAGTAGGAAACACTATTTCACTAGGAGGGTGGTGAAGCACTGGAATGGGTTACCTACAGGAGCGGCGCCAGGGTTTTTGGCGCCCTAGGCGCAGGGCCAGCTCTAGCTATTTCGCCGCCCCAAGCACGGCAGCATGCCGCAGGGGGTGCTCTGCCGCTCACCGGTCCCGCAGCTCTGGTGGACCTCCCGCAGGTGTGCCTGCAGATGCTCCACCGGAGCCGCCTGCCACCCTCCCAGCAACCGGCAGAGCACCCCGCTGGAGCCTGAAGCCAGCCCTGCCTAGGCGGTGGTCCTTCCCACGCTCCCGGTCGGCGGCAATTCTGCGGCGGGGATGGGTCCTTCCGTACTCCCAGTCTTCGAGGCACTTCAGCGGTGGGTCCCGGAGAGAGTGAAGGACCCGCCGCAGAATTGCCGGCGAAGACCTGGAGCGCGGAAGGACCCCCCCGCCGCCGAATTGCCGCCAAGAGCGGCAAAATGCCACCCTCCCAAATCCTGGTGCCCTAGGCGACTGCTTAGGTCACCTAAATGGAAGCGCCGGCCCTGGTTACCTAGGGAGGTGGTGGAATCTCCATCCTTAGAGCTTTTTAAGGCCTGGCTTGACAAAGCCCTGGCTGGGATGATTTAGTTGGGGATTGGTCCTGCTTTGAGCAGGGGGTTGGACTAGATACCTCCTGAGGTCCCTTCCAAACCTCATTTTCTATGATTCTCTGACAGCTAGTTGCTCAAGTATTGAAACAGTTAACAGTGTTGCCATTTACATTTAGATTCATATATTTAAGGCCAGAAAGGACCATTCTGATCATCTAGTCTGACTCTCTGCATAGCACAGGCCAGAGAATGTAACCCAGAGATTACATCAAGCCCACACATTCTGCATATCTTTTAGAAAAAGACACCCAGTCCTGACGTAAAGACTCCCATTTATAGGAACTCTACTATAGCCCTTAGTGAGCTGCTCAAAGGGATGGTTAGTCTCAAAAAAACTTAAAAAAACCTGAGCTTCATTTCTAATCGGCAATCGTCTTTTTGCCTTCATGTGCTAGATTCAAGAGTCCTCTACTATCAGAAATCTTTTCCCCGTGGAGATACTTCTACACCGTGACCAAGTCACCACTTAACCTTGTCTTCAGTAAGTTAAATAGACCAAGCTTCTTAAGTGTTGCACTGTGAGGCAGGTTTTCCAGACCCCAGATCATTCTTTCCGCTTGTCTCTGAACCCTTTCCAGTAGTCCAATGTCCTTTTTGAAGTCTGGACACCAGAACTGGACACAGTATCCAGCTATGATCTCACTAATGCTGTGTACAGCTGCATCTCTCTACACCTACAGCCGCGTCCCGCTGGAAGCATGCATTCAGTCTCTTTCCATCTTCACCCCAAATCCTTTTCAGTCACTGCTTTTGTGGGTTCAGCATGAGCTGGGTTCTTTGTAACTTTATCCTTGTTAGAGTCCAAAATTACCAGCCCATTAAGGTGAGTGGAACAGTTCCCCGCTTTCTGCGGTATTGCTTTAGGCTTGTTGCAGACTTAGGCAAACAGGCACTGCATCAGGTCACACAGTCCCACTCAGAAGTTTTCGTCACATGCATATGGACTAGAGACAATTTTTTACATGAAATATCACGGCAGCCTCTGAACCATAGGGAACGCAGGGCATGGCTCTTAGCACATGTGACTGGGCCACAGGCCAGTCACTCTCTTCCTATGGGGTTCAGGGGGGATGTGAGTGGCAGGGCTTGAGAAGGGCAGTGGGCAGCACAAAGCTGTTGGTGTCAATGCAGGGGCCAAAGGCTTAGTCAGCGAGGGGGAAGGGCTCTTGTCAGCCTGTGCAGACAGGTTGCCGAGAAAGCTCTGATATTTCTTATCTCTCCCTACAGCAACTTCCCCTCCTTGTCTGTGGTCACAGCTCACTCCTGCACTCGCAGGGGAAGTAGAGATCCTGGCCCAGCTGCCTCCTAGCCCAATTGTGCTCTGCTCTGTCTTAAAGAAACACTGCTCCATTTCTGTATCAGTAGCTCACTGTAGGCACTTTTATTCAGAGGTGCCTCTGCCAGCCAACTGCCCAGCTGTTTACTCATAAGAACATAAAAACAGAAGAGCGGCCATACTGGGTCAGACCAAAGGTCCATCTAGCCGAGTAT
Source organism: Gopherus flavomarginatus (assembly GCF_025201925.1). Lineage (NCBI taxonomy): Eukaryota > Metazoa > Chordata > Testudines > Testudinidae > Gopherus > Gopherus flavomarginatus. The sequence continues at coordinate 2,842,549 of NC_066635.1, read as the reverse complement.
CCTGTCTTCCAACAGTGGTCAGTGCCAGCTTCCCCAGAGGTAATCACCAAGTGATCCATCCCCTGTCACCAATTCCCAGCTTCTGGCAAACAGAGCCTTGGGACTATCCAAAGCCAGCTCAGCCCCTGTTGACAGTGTCCACCCATGCTCCACATCCAACGTAGTTCCAAAGCATACACCTAACCTAACCCCCAGCCTGCATACTCCAGCCACAGCCTTGTCTTTGTTCTGATCACTTGTCCCAAGCTAGTCATCCCATTGCACAAAGCACACAGCAAAAACAGAAGAGATCAGAGACCAGTGCCGGAAATGGGGAAAGACCTGGAGAGAGGCTGTACAATGTTGTTAGAGATGAGGCAAATGCAGGGGACATGACAGGGTTGTAAAATAGTCAGTGGCATAAGGAAAGGGAATCAGTTGTTCTTATTTAGTCATTTATTTACTCTTTCAGAATACTAGAGCATTAGGGTCCCCAGTTAAGGGAAATATTCTTTTATGGAATGCATGACTGACCTGTGGAACTCACTACCACAAGATGTCACTGAGTCAGAGATCTTAAAAAGTATCCCAAAAGAATTAGATGTGTATATGAATAATAAGAATATCATCTGTGTTACACAAGGTAGAACAAAGTATTATAAGGGGTATCAACATTCATGCATCATGACATAATCCAACTACTAACTCTGTAAACTCAGGAAGAAACTTCTTTTCATTTTCCTCTGAAGTATCTGGAAGTAGCCAGTGCTTAAGACAAGAAGTGGTTAAGATGGACCGCTGGTCTGACCCCTATATTCCTGGCAACTGACTGCTGATTATACAAACATATCAGGGGAAAATCCAATTGTCAGCTCTCTGATTAGGTTGCAAAGGCAGAGCACATTCAGCAGTTCCATAATAACATCCCACTGTCCAGCTGACATCTCACCACGATGAGAGCAGCAGCCAGGGCCACTCCAGAGAGATTTTGATGGAGTTTCTGAAGCATATGTAGATGCCAAACCCTGAGTAGGTTTCAGAGTAGCAGCCGTGTTAGTCTGCATCAGCAAAAAGAACAGGAGTACTTGTGGCACCTTAGAGACTAACAAATTTATTTGAGCAAAAGCTTTCATGGGCTACAGCCCACTTCATCGGCTGCATGCAGTGGAAAATACAGTAGGAAGATCTTATAAACTCTGAGTAGTGAGCAACTGGAAATAAGAGTTGACTGGTAGGCCTATGCATCTTGAAGCCCTTGTATCTCTTTCTCTGGAGGCTCTGGATGATGGCTGGGTGAGTTATGAAGGGTAGGAGAGGGCAGGAGAGAGAGACCTTTCCCCAAACAAACCTGGGAGCAGCAAATGGGAAGAGGCTGCCATTGTGTGCTCTGGAATCCCTGTGTGTATAAAAGTGTCTAGCCCTGGTGGTTGTGAAAATAACTTTCAACATCTCCCAGACATACCCCACTGCAACAGTGTCTGCCTGAGTCTGAAGGAGATGTGCATTTGTCTACGTTACTTGCTAAATCTGAACCCTAATGATTGCATTACCATTGATTAGGAGTGAAATAGTTAACAAAGTAAGCAAGAACGGAGACAGACTTCATACCTCAAAGGTCTATTCAACCTCCTGTGAGTGACAGCTCAAGTTAGCATTATGAGTGCGTTGAGCTTGGGTTGTGGAACTGATTTTTTTCCAATTTGCCCCCTGAATAAATGGCAGGTAACTGGGATGCAGAGCAGCTACCAAGAATCCAAGGGAGTCTGTCACAAGCCATGCTACTGGGGAAAAACAGAGAGCTGGCCCAGGTGATTTCCTCAGAGGGCTGCCTGCTGCCAAGGGATAGCTAAGAAAAGAAGGCTGAAGGCCACCGGCTGAGAGGAGGCATTTGAACAAGCACAGCAGTGAGCAGCCTTCTGCAGTGGAAAGTCACTGCTGCTAACCTCCGCTTCAGCACGTGGGTTAAGCACTAGTAGGGCCGGCTAGGCAGGCTTAAAGTGGTGGGAAGGTGGGAGAGAGGTGAGGAAGGGATAGAAGAGCATCTACGATCATGCTGAGCTTGGTACAGGATGCTAGTTGAGAGAGAGAGAGAGAGAGAGAGAGTGTGTTCATTCATGTACATCACACCTGCTGCAAGAGAAAGCTGCAGCCTACCTGCTCAGGAGCAGTCAGTAAGGCCCGATCCAAAGGCTCCCTGAAGTCGGGGAAGACTCCCCTCTGCTCCAATGGGGGTTTTGATCAGGACTAGTGCTGAGTGCCTAATTACAGACACCTTACAAGAGGGGTCAAGCACCTTTCAGAGCTGGGAGCACTCAGCACCTCTGAGAACCCAGCCCAGATTGTGTCATGGTTGGTCCGCAAAAATGGAGGCACCCAAACGCAGCGGCCATGTGTTATGCAGGGGCTAAAACTGTCAGCAGGATCCCACAGCCTGGCCTGCTTCACACAAACCTGCAGTGCTCAGCCATGCAGGCCCCACTGGCATTTCCCTTACATTGCAATAGGGTGCCAGACTTTGGGGACAATCTATGCAGGGGATTTTGCTCTTTTCAATTCACGGTTGGTGCCAGGCACAGCAGCGCGCCAGGCCGTTCGTGCTGTTCAGCTGCCAGCGCCACGTCCAAGTGCAATTAATAAACACGCCCCTCTGAATAAGTGCCTCCGATGGAAACATCTCGTGGCTGAAACCCCGCTCTGCTGCTCTTGCTCCGCTAATCACTAACTGACTTTCTCAGAGTCGCCTGTGACCCTCCCCTGAGCCAGCAGCTGCCGAGCTTAGAATTAGTCCGTTAAAAAGTGAGTCAACTAGAAACTGACAAGTGAAACACACTGGGCTTTGAAGGCAAATAAGAGCGTAAAACAAAACCTCAAAAAGCGAAGTGACAAACCCCAGCGGCAGGCCCCCATCAAGGGAGGAAAGGGTTAATACGGGAGCCCTGGCATGCCCATATATAGACAAAACTGACACACTCTCCACCAATGGTGCATCTGCCAGGCTGTGTTCGGAGCTAGCAAGGCAGACAGTGCCCAAGGTGGGGGAGGGAATGTCTGCTACTGGACCAGCTTCTGCAGGTGAGAGACAAGCTTTGGGGCCAGCCAGAGCTCTGCCTCAGTCTGGGGCAGGTGCCCCCACCCCACAGCGAATGCCAGGGGAGACAGATGGATTAGCACAGTAGTTAACATATTTCAAGGGACCCATCAAGGTGAAGTGCCCTGTTAAGACCCCTCCAGCCATAGGGAGGAAAGGCCTGGGGGCAGAGAAGCAGCTGGGGGGTGTCAGTAGGTTATAGATTGTCAGCATGAGCCATAAATCCAGTGCTGTCATTTTCCATTTCACCTGCTGTAAACAGGCTGAGCTGGGCATCTGGAGGGGAGACAGGGCAGAGGTGGCTTGAGAGGGAAGCAGAGAGGAGGCAGGGCCAGGGAGGGCTCTTTTCTCTGCAAGGGTATTTCAAAACAGGCCTTTCCTCTGTTAGCAGGGACTGGCTCCTACACAGTTAAGGGCCAATCCTGACTGCTTCCACAGCACCATCACCTGTGCTCACCATTCCATAGGCACAATTAGCTTTCTTAGGACTGCGCTGTTTCTCCCTTGGGCTGAGCTGTGCTCCCCCCCCTCCCCCGCAGTTCCCATGGCACTTCAATGCTGCCCTGGAGCCAGCATCTCTTCCTGGGGCGGTTGGTGCTGCAGGTTTCCCCCGCGCTGCTGCAGGTGAGCTCATATTCTGGAACTGAGTTCCCATGTTGTCCTAGCCTGGGGCACAGCATCAATCTGATGAGGGAAGAGAAGAGCACATCCTACAGCTCTGCTGAGCCCTGGCTGGAGGAGGGGAGGACTCTGATCCCTGCTGCTCAGGAGAAGCCACAGGAAGGATCTCAGCCTTTCCACTGACCTCAGGGAAGAGTCAAGACACAGTGTCCCAGACCGCGGTTGCTGAAAGCTGTAGGGTGTTGTGGAAACCTGGAGCACAGCTGGGGAACTACTGAAAGACTTGCCAGAAACAGACAGGACTAGAGGAACTTCATCACTGCCCTAAATGCCAGAGGTGCAATGGGAACATGATGATGATGATGATGAATATAAACAAATAACACAAGTATGTAGGGACAAAATTAGAAAGGCCAAGGCACAAAATGAGATCAAACTAGCTAGACATAAACGGCAACAAGAAAACATTCTACAAATACATCAGAAGTAAGAGGAAGACATAGGACAGGATAGGCCTGTTACTCAATGAGTAGTGGGTGGGGGAGGAGGGAAATAACAGAAAATGTGGAAATGGCAGAGGTGCTTTATGACTTCTTTGTTTCGGTTTTCACCAAGAAGGTTGGTGGTGATTGGACATCTAACATAGCGAATACCAGTGAAAATGAAGCAGGATCTGAGGCTAAAATAGGAAAAGAACAAGTCAAAAATTACTTAGACAAATTAGATGTCTTCAGGTCACCAGGCCTGATGAAATACGTCCTAGAATACTCAAGGAGCTGACTGAGGAGATATCTGACCCATTAGCAATTATCTTTGAAAAGTCATGGAAGACGGGAGAGATTCCAGAAGACTGGAAAAGGGCAAATAGCGTGCCCATCTATAAAAAGGGAATTAAGGACAACGTGGGGAATTACAGACCAGTCAGCTTAACTTCTGTACCCGGATAGATAATGGTGCAAATAATTAAGCAATCGGTTTGCAAACACCTAGAAGATAATAAGGTGATAAGTAATAGCCTGGATTTGTCAAGAACAAATCATGTCACACCAACCTGATATCTTTCTTTGACAGGGTAACAAACCTTGTGGATGTGGGGAAGCGGTAGACGTGATATATCTTGACTTTAGTAAAGCTTTTGATACTGTCTCTCATGACCTTCTCATACACAAACCAGGGAAATGCAACCTAGATGGAGCTACTACAAGGTGGGTGAAAAACTGGTTGGAAAATCGTTCCCAGAGAGTAGTTATCAGTGCTTCACAGTCATGCTGGAAGGGCATAACAAGTGGGGTTCCGCATGGGATCAGTTCTGGGTCCAGTTCTGTTCAATATCTTCATCAGTGATTTAGATAACGGCATGGAGGGTACACTTATAGAGTTGGCGGACGATACCAAGCTGGGAGGGGTTGCAAGTGCTTTGGAGGATAGCATTAAAATTTAAAATGATCTGGACAAACTGGAGAAATGGTCTGAAGTAACTAGGATGAAATTCAATAAGGACAAATGCAAAGTACTCCACTTAGGAAGGAACAATCAGTTGCACACATACAAAATGGGAAATGAGCCTAGGAAGGGGCACTCTGGAAAGGGATCTGGGGGTCATAGTGGATCACAAACTAAATATGAATCAATAGTGTAACACTGTTACAAAAAACAAGAAAAAAGAAAGAAAGAAAGTGAACATCATTTGGGGATGTATTAGCAGGAGTGTTGTAAGCAAGACTTGAGAAGCTATTATTCCGCTCCATTCTGTGCTGATTAGGCCTCAACTGGAGTATTGTGTCCAGTTCTGGCTGGCACATTTCAGGAAAAATGTGGACAAATTGGAGAGAGTCTAGAGAAGAGCAAAAAAAAAATGATTAAAAGGTCTAGAAAACATGACCTATGAGGGAAGATTGAAAAAACTGGGTTTGTTTAGTCTGGAGAAGAGACGACTGAGAGGGGACATGATAACAGTTTTCAAGTACATAAAAGGTTGTTACAAGCAGGAGGGAAAATAATTGTTCTTCTTAACCTCTGAGGATAGGACAAGAAGCAATGGGCTTAAATTGCAGCAAGGGAGGTTTAGATTGGATATTAGGGAAAACTTCCTAATTGTCAGAGTGGTTAAGCACTGGAATAAATTGCCCAGAGAGGTTGTAGAATCTCCATCATTGGGGATTTTTTAGAGCAGGTTGGACAAACACCTTTCAGGGATGTTCTAGATAATACTTAGTCCTGCCATGAGTGCTGGGGACTGGGCTAGATGACCTCTCAAGGTCCCTTCCAGTCATATGATTCTATAATGAGGAGAATTGTTACTGTAAGACAGAGGTTTTCAGCCTGGGGCACCGCAGAGTATGTCTAAGATTTCCAAAGATGTCCACACTTCCATTTGAAAATTTTTAAGAGGTCCACAAATGAAAAAAAAAGGTTGAAAACCACTGCTCTAGTGCAGGGGTTCTCAAACTGTGGATCAGGACCCCATTTTAATGGGGTCGCCAGGGCTGGCATTAGACTTGCTGGGGTCTGGTGCTGGAACCCCAACCTTTGGCTTTGGCCTCCCTGCTTGGGCCGGGGGGCTTGGGTGGGCTCAGGCTTCTATATAACCTTCCTGGGGTCACGTAGTAATTTTTGTTGTTAGAAGAGGGTTGCAGCGTAATGAAGTTTGAGAACCCCTGCTCTAGTATATTTGTTTCAAGGAAGTGCACCCCCTAGGGGCCCCTCAGGGAACTGCACCAGTTCATGGTCCATTCTCCATACAGTACTGCCTCTGTGGCATGCCAGCAGCTGTTGGATGTAGATATCCACTATTGTAAAGTTTTCACAGAAGAACATGGACAGAGCCAACCCTAGGATTGGTAGGGACTTCTGCAAAAGAAGAGAGCAGGACTCCTTCTCTCTCCCTCTGCACATCTTAACCACCAAGGCACCCGAGCCACCTTAGACTTCATTTCTGAACCATGCTAAGCATAAGCAGCTCACTCGCACTGGCTGTGAAGAGTTGTGAGTACCCAGCATCCGGGAAAATCAGGCCCTTCTAAGGTGTCTCAGCTCCAGCACCCAGAAGCAAAGACACCGAGAATCAATGGCCTATGCTGGAAGTTTTGACTTAGAAGTATAGCCAGGACTTACAAGGTGGAGGATGGAGCTGCCAACAGAGCAGAGGCATTTCAGCCTTGTGTATGATTTTACCTCTGAAAGGTGTGAGTCCCCTCGCCCTGGTTCTCCTCCAGCCTCTAACATCAGCATCTCACCCCCTGGATCCTCCTCCACCACCACCCCCCTGTTAAGTGGGGGATGCATCATATGCTCACCCTGAAACCGATAGCTGGCTGATCTTACTTGAAAGCGTGGCTTCAGCCATTGTCACTGGTGACTCATGATGACAGCTACTCCCAGGTTCTGGGGCCTGCAATGTGCAGGAGGTCAGACTAGATGACCGTGATGATCCCTTCTGGCCTTGGAGTCTAAATTGTTCAGTTTATTCACCAAAAAAATGCAGATTTGGTCAACCTGAAACTATTTGCAAATTTGAGCTGCTCATGTCAACCAAGGGAGTGTGTTTCAGAGCCAGCGGAGTGGGCTTGTCTATTTGTCCCCTTTATCACTCTTAGCTCAGTGGTTAGGCCACTTGCCTAGAAGGTGGGAGATCTGGGTTTGAATCCCCAGTCTGGGGAAAAGGACTTGGGGATGGGTCTCCCCCCACCCATGTGAACAGCCCAGGCTGTAAGCTGTTCTGCTGTCACTACTCCGGTAAAGCTGTTCCACTTTGTATAAATATGTAACCATGTGTTGGGCCAGAGAGACCAAGGAGGACACTGGAGCTTGGTGATTAAGGCACACGCATGGGAGATATGGAGTCAAACCCCCCCCTCTGATTCAGGCAGAGAGAAAACTGGAATCCACAGCTCTACCTCCCCCGTGAGTGCCTTAACCATCAGGCTACACAGTTGTCCTTGCGCTCTTTGGCCCCAAAAAGAGAGTTAAATGTTTATACTAGGCGGCAGAGTTTGAACAGAAGAGTGTGAGCCATCCACCCTAGAATAGCCTGCTGGTTAAGGTGCTCACAGAGGGGAGCTGAGTTTCAGTTCCTGAGCATCCCAGGCACATACCTAACACATGGGCAAACACAGACCCAAGCGGTTTGCTGCCTGAAATGGCCTTTCCCCAGGTGTCAGCAAATTCCAAACATTTTCAGAACCAAGCCGAACATTTTTCCTGAGTTTTTGGTTTGCTTACTGAACTAAAAAGTCATTGATTTGCCCAGCTCCACTCCCAGAGCCACCTCTTTACTCAGGACCTGCCCCCTTCCATCCAAATTGAATTCTCTTCTTCCCCCCGCACCATCATCTTACGCACCGCCAGCCAGCAAACAACATTATGTGCAAGTGGAGCTCCGAAAGTCCCCCACATGCACCCATCTCTGTTACACTGGTGAGTCCCTCCTGCCTCCCTGCAGCTCAGGACCATCACCTTTGGCTCAGCACATGCAGGCTCTGTCGAAATCTTGCAGCTTCTTCCTACACATTTCAAAGGCCCGACCTGTCTTGTCTGCCCCCCCTCAAAAAAACCCTTGTCCAGACATTTGTCATCTCATATCTTGACTACTGCAACTGTCTCCTCTTGGCCTCACCAAGGGCAAAATCCCTTCACCACCACGCCCACATGAACACTGCTGCTAAGATCAGCTTCTTTGCCTCTCCCTCCCAGTCCCTCTTCCCCACCACATTAAACGTGCTACTTTCAGGCCATTTAGGACCTGTCACCTCTGACATGGCCAAGCCCAAGCCCCCTGCCAGCAATGCCAGCCTTCATGGCCCATTCGGCCAATTCCCCAGCAAGCACCTTTGTGCTTTCTCCTATGCTGCACTTTCTGCCTGGGCAAAGCTTCCCGTTATGATCTAACACTTCTGCGTTGTCCTCCTTACACTCACCTTGCCCCAATGCCTACGCAGCACCCTTCCTTGGCTAGGCCATGGCAGGCTGGGACAGCTGTTTGTAAAGCTGATCAATGCCCCAGGCCCCCAGCGGTTTTACCCACCTGTTGTCATCCACAAGACTGTAAATTCCTGCTGCTTTGGTACATGTGCATCCAGCACCCAGCACAATAGGGCCCCGATTCCTGGCTGGGGCACGAGGTGCTAGCAAATGCTAATAAGCTTGTGTCTTACTGCTCAGCACCTGGTCACTCGGCTGGGACAAGGGGGAACTTCTTACCCCTCAACAACCCGCAGGTGACGAAGGGAGAAAGCCGCAGCACATGCGAGCTGGGTGGTGAGAGGAGAAGCAAACAAGGAAGATGAGAGCAAAGCAGGAGAAGAACGTGTGATGACTGGTTACACCGACTGGATGTGAGTACTTAGCCGTAGGATCCTCACAGCCAGGAAAACATTTGCAAGGGCTACATCTAGGAGGAAGATGTCAGAGTGTGGAGAGCACAAGACCATGCTCAGCCCTGTTCTCCTGTTCAGTTCACTGAGTGCAGGCACTTCCACACATGGATCCTCCCCTCCTAAACCACAGCCAGAGGGGACTGTGAGAGCGCAGAGGACTCCCAATGGCCTGCAGACCAACCCAAGATATGAATCTCTCCTTACAGGCACTCTGTGCGTGCAGCTACAGCCCTGATGCTGCACAGAGCTGGAACTTGTGAGGAGCAAAAGCACGTGGGCGGCCAAATAAGGCACAGGCTGTGTGAAAGTGGGCGAAAGGCGGCCCCTTGCTCTGTAGCAAGTGCAGCTGGTGGCTGCTTGGCTGGGCGTTCCCCAGAGCTGCAGGCAGCTGCTTTTGGAAGAGACATTCTGCACTTTGTAGTTTTGGAAACTCACTTTTCATGACCTGAGGCAGAGCTGGGTATCAGTTCTTGAAACCTGCGCACCAAAATCAACTCACTCACACTTCCTGCCTCAGCACGTCCTAGCTGCAGCCAGCCCCCAGCCCAGTCCCTGGGTCAGCACTCTCACGCCACACAGGCTCAGGCTACCCAGAGAACAACCCGGCTGCTTAGAGCCAGTTCAGACAAGGCTGACACACACATACCCCGAGGCTTGGCTGAAATAATCCAGCAGCACACCATGCAAGAGCAGAGTAGGAGCTTCTGTCCGCTGACTGCAAGCTTTGGAGTCCCCCCAAAACAACTGGGATCCCTCTTTCCTGTCTCCTGGCCCTGGCTGGGATATGTTACAGGCTCTCCCCACTGCCTGTGGGATGGGAAACCTCCATCCACTGCCACCCTAACCCCCTCTGCAGACCAGCTCTGCGTATGTCTCTAACCCCCAAGCAGAAGACAATTCCCCTGCCCTTAGCTGTACAGGCAGAGCAGGTTTGGAGGGAGGCTGCTGGGAAGAGAGAGGATTAGTCTTGGCTTTGCAATCCGGTGGCCATTTGAATAGCTGTGCAGGGGCCCCCCACTTCCCTAGAACTACCCAGAGGCTATCGAGTCAGTAGGCAGCCAGTGCTGCCCCAGCATGGGCTAGGGAGCTGAGCTGAGCTGCAGGCAGTGGGGTGAGCACGTTGGGAGATGCCACACTCGGTCAGTATCACCTAATGCCCAGCATAGCAGTAGAGGGCACGCTACTGCTGGAAACCCCATGATCTGCACCAGACAGAAAAAGCCAGTGCCAGCCACTTTGAGATCCCCTGGTACTCAAGACATTTGCCTGAGCCTCTTAGCCAAATGCCAACACTGGCTGTCAAACTTCACTTTCCTCCATTCCCCTTGCTGTCTCACCTAGATACAGGTTGCTTCTTCATGTCCTGACACGCTGCATTGCTGTGCCATTAAACAGCTGCCAGGTATCACTCCACAGGTGGCTGCACTGCACTGGTGGGAGGAGGAGAGATTCCTGTGCTGGGTTTGCAAAGTTCCCCACTTCCATATACTGTATACCCCAGTGCTAGGCTACAGCCCACACAACCAACAATAGAGAAAAGGCTCTTCCTACCTCTCCTCCACTTGCCAGCCAGATCCTTCCCTTGCCCATTCCACCCTGAACACACCAGACTGCCCCTATGCCCAGCACTTGCCAGCCTACTCTATACACCGATTCACCAGGGCCCCAGCCATCTTCACTCTGCTCCAGGTTCCCAGCAGCAGGGCAGGACAGACAGACCTGGGGAGGGCGGCAAGCCCCCTGGCCTAGCCCTACTCCCAGGCAGCCAACGATCTTCCCTCTCACGGGACAACAGCTCAGGCCAGCCACCCCAGCCCCTTGGAAGGAGGGAGTCTCCCTGTCAGTAAGCAGCACCCAAAGAGCTCAGCTGTTGAGCACCTGGGGAGGGCTGGGTGTTGGGGGAGCCTCCAGCACAGAGCCAGAAAGCTGGGAAGGGTGAAGTGTAATTGGCATGTAAGAGGGAAGCTGAGACCATGCAGTCTGCCTGCCCCCTCCCGCCCGCCAGGGCTCAGCAAGGCCCACAACAAGGCTGTGGCACCCCCATGTGGCAGCTAAAAAGGGTCAGCAGTGAGGCCCTCAGCCAGCAGGGCTAGGACCAAGGCAACATGGGAACAGCACCCTAACCACAAGCACAGAGCCCACCCCCCCACCTGAAAACCAACTTGCCAGAATCCCCTCCCCCCACTCGGACAACTCAAGCCCTCTACAAACCACCTGCATGTACACTATGAACCTTGAACACTCTCCCTACACAAGCTTCCCCACAAGATGATACAAACGCTGGTAAGCCCCAAATCCTACCCCAGACACGACTGACTCTGGCTAGCCTGAACCCTCCCACACAAGTCCCCTCAGCTGACTAAACCACAATTGGGTGTAGAGGGTTACCTAACTTATGCTGCTCAACTGCCCAGAAACCATCACTAGCTCTCCCCAAGCTCCAAGGTTTAACCAGGACCAGGTGTCCCGGGATCAGCCTTTTCTATAAAGCAGCTCAGCCCAGCAGTCACTGATGCCAAATATTCTCCACAGATGCTTTTCACATCACAGTTGCAATTAAACTGAATTTCTTACAATTTCACTATTCACTGAGAGTTGTCCCTTGTGCAGGAATTGCCAGGCTGGATCAGACCTGAGGTCCAGCATCCTGACTCCAATGACGGCCAGAACCAGACGCTCCAGAGAACAATGCAAGAACCCCACAGTAGGTTGTTTTAGGGTAATCAGGCCCCAGGAAGGTTTTTCCTAATCACCATCAGATAGTTAAGCATCTCCCAGCGTGTGCCCAGACGCAAACATTAAAATGAAGAGGCTTTTAACTTCACACATTAGGATTGAAGGGTGCTCAACACGTTTCGTTTTCCTGTGGGGGATGCCTTAGGAGACATTTAATCCCCAAAGCACCAGGGTCATATCACAATTCAGAACCCAACTTTCATCCGAGTTTTGTGATGGGATGTGAAATCACCAGCAAACCCCCAGAAACAACTGGCACTGGGCATGTCAGAAAGGAGCCTTTTTAAATCTCCTGGGCAGGAATATACACAGAACAATATGACAACCTCAGAACACACAAGGATTGATATTCACAGAGTTACAGTAGAGACTTAGAACTGAAATGTGAATGCAGCCGTCATTAGGCAGAGGTTGAGTTGAGATTGGAACCTTGGTCCTCTAAAAGCATATAGGCCCTGGCCTCAAGTGAAAACATCCATCTGCCACACATCCAAGTTCTTTCTAAGCTGCAACCAGCCAGTAGAGGCCACATGCTCCCACACAGGTCGGTGTACATACACAGGTACACACTGCCCTACCCTGGAGCCAAAGAGAAAACACCTCCCATCCCGCCACCCTTGCTTTGTATAAGGCCCTCCCTATTCACAGATATTGTTAATAACTTTGCCTTGTGATAGCCTCTCTTCAAATGAAGTCAACATGTTCATTTTCAAGGAGTTTGAACTCACAGGAAGTCTGGAGGGAGACTAAGAAGCCATCACCGAACTGCCGAGACAAACACCAAGAGGCAAAGTTTCAAATCAGGGAAATGTGAAGGATCTCTCTGAGCAATGAGCTAAATGCCTTAATGACTCAGCACTAGAAATACCCCTGAAGTCACAAGGCCACGTACCCCTAAATCACTCTGGAAAAACCTCACCCTCAGACATACATTTTTCTTCACACTTACAAAAATATTCTCCTCAGTTTAAATGCAGCAACTTTCCAGCAAAGCAAGTTTTCCATGCGCAACTGATAGGATGCAAAAATAGGGCATTACAACGGACATTGATTGCAAGGTTAGTTCCAGAGGTGAAGGAAAATATGATTCACGTGGCTAATTTTTATCAGCTTTGTCAGCTTTAATGTTTGTAAGTTAGAGACCAGCCCAACCCCAATGGTCAGCAGCTCTTGCTGGAGAAGTATAGAATGAAGAGGAGCAAATACAGAAGTAACATGAGCAGCATTTTCACAGGAGACAAACAGGGGAAGAGGAGTAGGGAAGGTCCATCTGCCTAGAGGGCAGGGCACCAGTGAGAGCACAGGGGACTCTGGAATCCAAGCCGCATGGAGTGTGGGGTGTAAGGTGTCCACACCTCTCACCTCTTCCCCAAGCCAACGGGAGTCCCTGTACCCCTCCACACGGCCCCATCTACGGGCCTTTCTCTTGCTCGACATGCCACAGAATCCTCAGCTTCACCTCCTGCCTCCAGCTTGTGCTAGGTGCTACACAAGCACACAGAGAAAGCCTGCTTGGGAGCCTTACTGAGCACTGGATAGTGCAAACAGCTCTTAACATCCTCCTCCTCTCCGGCTCTCTCCTTCCTTCAGCACCTGGCACTGGAGCTTCAGCCGTCAGACTCTGCTCAGTAGTGCAGAAACGAGGCCCCATCCCAGTGAGCATAAGGATTCCCATCTGGCCCAAGGTGCAGAGAAAGGGGTGGCAGTTGCAGAGTCCAAGCCCAATTCCAGCATGCAAAGGGCAGCAACCAACCAGACCAACTCCCATAGTGAGTCCCTGCATGGGGCCCCAGCCTTCCTCAGACAGGCTGCTAGGAGGCTGGTGCAATAGGTGACTCGCAAAAGAAAACAGATGCCTGTGACCATATTTTTATTGGAAATAGTTACACAAAACAACCCTCCTCCCATGACCCATCCCCCACACAATGTCTGGTTGACCTGCTGCTTCTGAGAAACTTGGGGTGGGGGAGTCTGTATAATGCTCTTAGAGAAACCCTTCATCATACACAGATGTGTTCCTGCCAGCCCACTGCTTCCTCCATCCTGGCCTCAAAGATTCTCCATTTGCTCGGTGAAGAGAGGCACCATAAGAATCCAGATAATGCTTGAGCAGCTGGGTCTGATCCAAGCCCCCCACTACCACCACCATCAAATTAGAAGTTCCTGCTCACCTTCCCACCCCTCCCCCCCAGACTGAAAAGCACCAGAGCTACTTTCTAGAGCAGTCTTGGTACCCCAGCCACTCTGCAGAAAAGGAACATTGGCCACGTGCTGGAGACTCCTCCATGTGGTGCAATAACGGCTCAGGTTTTAATGGCTGTGTCTCGGGATTTGTAGGCCACACCTCGGCTCTTCAGCTCCCGCACAATCCCTGCAACAAGACAAACAAGAACTTCAGTGTCATTGGGAAAAGGGAGACCTGGGAAATCTGGTGGCTATGCACCTACTCATCCTTGCCCAGGTGTAGGCCCTCTCCCTGTCCCCGTTCCCATAATGCCCAAAGCCTCACTAATTACTCTGTTCACACTCCTTGTGAGGTGGGCAAGTCTCAGCCCCATTTTAGAGAAGGGCAGCTCAAAGGGTCCATTAGATCATCCAGTCTGACTGCCTGTATAACACAGACCATTACATGTCACCCAGTTATCCCTGGACTGGACCCAGTAACTTGTCTTTGACTAAAGCACCTTGCAGAAAGGCATCCAGTCTGGATTTGAGAACACTTAGACGAAGAATTCACCGATCCCTTTGGCAGGTTGTTTCAGTGGCTCAGTGCCATCACTGTTAAATATTTGTGTCTATTTCTACTTTGCATTTGTGTGGCTTTAACATCCAGCCGCTAGGTCCTGCTCAGCCATTCTGCACTAGGTTAGATTAAAGAGCCCTTTGGCACCCAGTATTTTCTCCCCATGCAATTAATTCCCCTGAACCTTCTCCTTGACCAGTTAAACAGTTGAGCTCTTGAAGTCTCTCGCTGCAAGACATTTTCATCAGCCCTCACATCATTCCTCTGGATTTCTCTGCACTCTTTCCAACATCTTTTAAAAAGTGTTGATTCAACAACTGCACAGTCTTCCAGTATTGTCTCATCAGTGCTGTATACGGAGGTGAAAATTGCCTCTCTAGTCACTACTCCTGTTTCTGTACCACAGCTCACATTAGCTCTATCTGCCCCAGCGTCACACTGGGAAGTCAGGATGATTTGCTTGTCCACTTTGACCCTTAAATCCTTTAAAGGCTCACTGCTCCCATTCGGTAGGTACAGCCTGCACCACTTCTTCCTAGATATGTAACACTGCATCGCATCGTCTCCTCCTTTTTTCCAAATGCCAACACTGGGTAGGGCCAAGGTTTGAGCAGATGCCAACCATGTCAGTTCTGTGCTGCCATCTGAGTCTGTTGGCGGGTTGCCTGGATGGCTTCACCTCCTATCTCCTTGACCATCTCCAGTTTCTCTCTCCATGCACTTTTCCATAGAGCAAAATTTTAGGCAGTCAGCAGGGGGTTACTCTAGCAGCACGGCCAAACACTGAAGCTTACAGAGCTGTGTGTAAGCTCAACAATTTGTCTCTCACCCACAGAAAGTGGGCCAATAAAAAGATATTACTTCACCCATCCTGTCTCGCTAATAGCCTGGGACCCACATGGCTAAAACACTGTCTGCCCAGTCTTCGTCATTTACCACGCCTCCTCTGTCTCACCCACAAAATTGATCAGCAATGATTTTATGTTTACATCCAGATCACTGATGGAAATGTTGCAGCATTGGGCCTATCACCTACCATTTTGGTGGAACCCCACCAGTTAACACCCGCATTTGATGATGATGCCCCATCAACAACTACTTTTTGAGATGGTCAATTAGCCAGTTTGTACTCAGCTTGACACATGCTCTGATATTGTACAGTTCTCTTTTTAAAACCAGAGAGATCAGAATGGTGTGTAGTGACTAAATCAAATGCCTTATAAGGTAAATTATATCTCTGCACTTTTATTAAGCAAACACGTAATCTCAAAATGAAATCAGGCAGAGAGATACAAAGCTTGTCTAGATCATACAGAGAGCACATGGCAGAGCTGAGAATAGAATTCTGATCCTTCCTCCACCATGTGCGCATTCAGGTGAGTCCCCCTACATGGGGAGACACCATCCCACCACCCTTTTAAAAATCAAGAGAAAAAAAAAAATCAGCCAGATTACCTTGGGGCAGACGACCAGTTACAGACACTGCATACACACCAGGCTTGAAATTACCTGCAAGAGACAGACAGACAGCACACATACTGGGTTATACTGCACATCACCATCCAGCCAAAGAACTCAGCCCTTGGTAATTTGGTGTGTTGAATTCCCCCCACCTCCGCTCCCAATTCAATGGTAATAAGGGAGGAATACACTAGAAGGGAGTGAGAAAGCACTTTTCCCATGAAGAGTAAATCACCCTGTCTTTAAAGGACACCTGCTCAACAACAGAGCATCAGCCAGGACTCCACAGCCCCACCTGAAACTTATCCAACCTCCCTGACCCTGCGGGGGTGGTGAGGAAAGCTATTGCTGCTACCTGAACATTCATCAGAGAAAAATAAGCTGAAGTATAAGAGGAGAGAGACACTCACTGACTCGCTGCCACTTGGAGACCCAGCTGTCCTCAGGGCTCATCATAGCAATAATCCTGCAGAAGAGAAGCGGATTAGTGCACAAGGCATGTTTCTGACTGCAAGTCCCACCACACAGCACAACCCAGACTAACCAGAGGTTGGATGGAGAGCAAGTTAAGACCCCCTCCTCCTACATTCCCCAGCACCTGGCAGCAGCAGGGTCATGGATACTAGCAGCAAAAATTAAGCCCTCTTCTATGGTGTCACCATGGCAGAGCCCCCTCTGGCAAAAGATAAAAGGGAGGAGGGGGAAGTGTGGAATCAGGAGACTCCCATTAACCCATTGGAAGGTACCAGCTCCTGCAAGTTCACAGAGACATGTCTGCCTTGACCAGTCAGATCAGACACTTGAGACTCCACTATCTATACACATGGTTGGCACTGCTGCCTACAAGTCAATGACAGGTTACCGTATACTCTAGAGGGCATTCTGCACCAAATATTAATAGTTCTGTGCACAGTATTTTAAAATTCTGCAAGTTTTATTTGTCAGTAAATAAATGCAGCGGCTCCAGCATGGCAATGGGCAGCACAGGCACTGGCTGCATGAAGGTGGGAGATCACCCTGCAATCCCTCTCCCTGGGATACGGACTCAGCAGTGATGCTGCACCCAACCCTGACAGCACAAGGCCTGGGGGTCTGGGTGTGGAGGTTGCACCAGGGACGTCTGGGTGCTGGGGAAGTGAGGGCTCAGGGTGCGGCATCAGATGGGGGTTTGAGTGCAGGGAGCGCAGTGGAGGTGCATGAGTGGGGGTCTGGAGGCAGAGGACTGGGTGCAAGGTGGCTCCAGAAGCAGGGTCTGAGTTTCAATGGGGTGAGGTATATGGAGGGCTTTGGCCTTCCAGATTACACCCCTGCATGCTCAAGCAATATTTTTATACTCCTCCCTAGTCATCTGTCCACATTTCCACTTCTTGTAAGATTCCTTTTTGAGTTTAAGCTCACTGAAGATTTCTCTGTTAAGCCAAGCTGGTCACCTGCCATATTTGCTATTCTTTCTGCACATTGGGATGGTTTATTCCTGCGCCCTCAACAAGGCTTCTTTAAAATACAGCCAGCTCTCCTGGACTCCTTGCCCCCTCATATTAGCCTCCTAACAACAGTAAAGACCTCTTTCCCTTCAGCTACAGGAGCAAATGGAGGGGAGGATGGAGAGAAAGGGGGAGGAAAAAACAAACACACACAGGACAGATGGAGAACGTTATTCTCTATATGGTCTGGCCCATAGAGGGACAACACACTGCCAGTGGAGCAGCAGTGGAACACTGGAAAGGAGGATTCTGGATTTCTATCCCTGGCCCGGAGAGCAGAGTGTGGGCTAGTGTTACAGACAGCATGGCCTGACATAACATAACAGCACCCCTGTGTCTGACCAGCGAGGGAACTGAACCGTGGATCTCTGGATGTAGTAGCAGCAGCAAGAGACTTCACCACATTGTGTAAGCAGGGGCTACACAAGCACATGGAGGTGTTAGTGCTACAGGGCACTGCTGTGCTGCAGAGTTGTTAATGCTGCTGTTCTTGGAGCTCTGGGGTTAGCGGCACTAGCAGAGAGGGCAGCTTGCCGAGTCAGCAGACAATGCCGTTCATAAAGAAAGGCCACAGGCTCGGCTCTGTGGTGAAGATGCTTGGCCAGGTTTATTGTCAGCAAAGCACAGTACAAGCGTCTGGCCAATGGGTCACAGGGACATTGACACACATATGACAAGGTAATGCCTCAGTCAGCATAAAAGGATGCTGTCCCCATAGCCATTACAAAGTGGCCCCTTTTATAGTTTCTTCTTTTATACACTGATATAAACAAGTTACGTCTGACACTCCAGGTGTTGTTAGTTACTGCCCTTCTTCTTGTACCTTCTAGTTCCAACAAAATACCCTCATCCATTATCCTGTCATCCCCTCCTGATCTTATGAGGGGTCGGTAAGATCCTGTACCACCTCTTGAAAATTTGTTTACATAGTTATTTGAAACCTTTGCATATTCTTGTACCATCCTCTCCGGTCAGAAATGGGCTTACTTGGTTAGCCAATATCAGGTGTGTCACTGTACTGCCAAGGCTTACTCTGGTTCATACTGTTTGTTACGTCTTGGGTCCCAACAAGGCGTACACATGGTTCCGGTTGTTCCTACTGAAGGCTGTATGGCAAAATTTTACAGACTTGGCTCTACTATATTAGAGACATGGATTCTGTTACTAGTTTTGCCTGAAGTGAATCTGTGCAAGCGTTAGCTCATCTGTGACAGGCGCCTACGATAGTTACCTCCCCCAAGGTAACAGTCAGAGACTTTGGTTAAAGGAACAGAAATATTAGCAGCTGTCAGTGGAAGAGGGGAGACTAGAACTCATGGCCCCCCTCACTCACCTCTCAATGCATCCTCCCCTAAACTACAATGCACAGTGTGGGGCTCTTCCCCCACCCGCCAGCCATATGAAGGCAAGAACTTGTTGCATTTTCACAAAAGTTCCTGCAGCAGGGGGATTGATGATAATTAATTATATTGCTGATAAATTAATTTAAGAGAACTGACAACACTTAGAATTCTAGTACAACTAGCTGATATTAATTATTTCAACCAGTTTAACAGATGCAAAGCGCCTGTTTGCGATATTCCATATCATTCCCAGTGTATTTTTTAACCACGAGTACATTTGCTATCCTCCAATACAGCATGAGAATCCAAGGGACTGCATATTAACACGGCATACACTAAACTGATTACCAACTGGCTAACTAATAGATCTCAAAACGTAACTGTAAACAGGGAATTGTCATCCTATTGGGCGTGTTTCCAGCAGGGTCATACAGATTCTTGGCCCTATGCTAATTAACATTTGTCCGAGTGACCTGAAAGGAAATATGAAATCATCACTGATAAAGTTCACAGATGACAGAAAAATAAGGGAAGTGATAAATAATGAAACAGGTTACAGATTCAGAGTGATCTGGATCTCATGGTAAACTGAGCACAAGCAAACAATATGTGTTCTACTGCAGTTAAATGAAAATGCATACAACTAGGAACAAAGAACGTAGGCCATATTTACACAATGGGGGACTCCATCCTGGAAAGCAGTGACCCTGAAAAAGATTTGTGGGATGAGGTGGATAATCAGCTGAATACGAACTCCCATGGGAAGCTGTAGCAAAAAGTGATAATGCGATCCTGGGATGCATAATCAGAAGATTCTTGAGTGGGGGGTAGAAAGGTTATTTTACATCTGTATTCGGCCCTGGTGCAACCACTGTCGGAATACTGCGTCTAGTTCTGGTGCCCACAATTCAAGAAGGCTGTTGATAAATTGGAAAGGGTTCAGAGAAAAGCTATGAGAAGGATTTAAAGATTAGAAAGTCTGCCCTATAGTGATAGACTCAAAGAGCTAAATCTATTTAGCTAACCAAAGAGAAGGTTAAAGTGTGACTTGATTAGTCTAAGTATCTACAGGGGGAACCAATATTTAATAATGAGCTCTTCAATCTAGCAGAGAAAGCTATGACACAATCCAATGGCTGGAAGTAGATGCTAGACAAATTCAGATGGGAAATAAGGCGTAATTTCTGAACAATGAGCGTAATTATCCATTAGAACAATTTACCAAGGATTTTGGTGGATTCTCCATCACTAACAATTTTTAAATCAAGATTGCATGTTTTTCTGAAAGTTCTGCTTCAGAAATCACTTTAATGAAGTGTTCTGGCTTGTGTTCTATGGGTCAGACTACTACATGGTCACAATTCCTTCTGGCCTTGGAGTTCATGAATCTGTATTATACAGTGGGGTGGCCAAACTGTGGCTTGCAAGCCAGATGTGGCTCTTTTACAGTTAGAGTGCAGCCCTCCCATTCTCCACCCACCAGGCTGGACGGGGGGAGCTCAGGACTTCTGACCTGCACCAGGATGGCTGGGCTAGGGGCATCTGCCCAGAGGGGAGAGAGGTCGAGGAACTTCAGCCCTGCAGGAGGTGTATGCTGGGGTTTGGTGGCTTCAGCTCCACTCTTGGTGAACCTTCAAGCCCCAGCAGGTGCCTCCTGCAGGGCTGGATCCCCTAGCCCCTCCACCCTGCCGCAGGGCAGAAGCCACAAGCCCTGGCAGGTGCACCTGGCTCTCAAATTTCTGAAGACTATCACACATGGCTCACATGGTCAGTAAGTTTGACCACCTCTGTTATACACTCTCCTGCTTTTGTCCATGCTCAGCCTTGGTAGCATCCTTAAGATGACCAGAGGTAACCCCGTCCTCAGTTCTTTTCTCAGGTCCTTAAAGTTATCCTTGGTTTGTTTAACCTCGCTCAGCTGTGACACTTGTCCATGTGGGGGCTCCCCAGCTGGAGGATGCTGTTCTCCTTCTGTAAGCAACAGAGGGATACGGTCATGCTCCTCATTACAGAGCCCCAATCCAACATCTCTGGCTTCCACGCCCACTGGCAGGCACTTTAGCCTATGGCGAGATCACTAGGAAGCCTCAAGGTACATCCACACTGCGATAAAAAACTTGCATCACCAAGGCTCTTAGCCTGGGTCAGCTGACTCAGTCTGCGGGGCTAAAAACTGCAGGGTAGAGATTCAGGGTCAGGCTGGAGTCCAGGCTTCACCATCACACGGTCTCAGAACCTGGGCTCCAGCTCAAGCATCTACACTGCAATTTTACACCCTTGCAGCTTGAGCACCACAAGCCCAAGTCAGCTGACCCAGGCCAATCATGACTGTGCCTAGACCATACCCACGGCCTCACATCAGTCTTGTGACATGCTAGGCCAAGCCCAAGGGGGAGCCCCTGGGGGAGCAGCCGGGCCAGGAAGTGCTAGAGCTGGTGTCTCATAGCACCCAAGTTCCCAGAAAGTCACCGTGGCCCCCAAGCTGCCTCGCCCTGGGGCTCACCCATCAAAGGAGGAGCTGGTGCAGTCATAGACCATCTCACGGTTGCCCTTCATCTGCAGGTAGGCGTCGCAGTTATCGCACCCGTCATACTCGAACTGGTCGATCGTCTGTGTGGCAGGAGAAGAGAGATCAGAGCCTGGTATCCCCACGCGTGTCCACCCCCCGCGTGTCCCCTCTCCGCCCACGCGCTCGACCCCCCATGAGTGTCCACTCTCCTCTCTCACGCGCTCGGCCCCCCGCGCGTCCCCTCTCCGCCCACGCGCCTGTAACCGCGACCCGCGCGCGTCCCCTCCCCCCACGCCCCGGCACCTTGACCAAGGAGCAGAGCAGACAGGCCCGCAGGTGCCGCAGATCCTTGGGCACCGTCTCCAGCGCCATCGCTCGCCCCTCCCCCACCGGAAGAAGAGAAGCCCCCGCGGCCCATAGAGACACACCACAGAACGGCTCCGTCACTTCCTGTGCCGGACAGGCGGACTTCCGGTCCCGCGCCACTCTCGGGGCCAGGCGCAAGCGCAGAATGCGTCGTTCCCGGGTGGGCGAGGAGGGAGCGGGGCTTGGCAACGGGCCTGACGTCACTTAGCAACCGGCTTAGAGCTGACTCCGCGCCGCCCGGCCTGGCTTCTCCTGCCGGCAGCGCCGCGGGGTGGGGGGGTCTGAGCCGCGGCGGCCCCGCTGGCCGCGTGACGCGGGGTCCAGCTGCTCCGCCTCGGCGCGTGACACCCGCTGCTCGGCCAGGCCCTGAACAGGCGGGCCCGGGACACGTGCCCATCCGGGTCCGGGCTGCGTGCGGCGCGTGCGGCCAGGCCCTTCCCCGCGGGAGCGGCGCTGGGCTGAGCGCTGCCTCTCCCCCTCCAGCGGGGCTGTTAGTCTGTACGCTGCCGCAGGACTCTGCCCCTTGATCTTCAGCTGCTGTGGAAAGACTCTTGCCAGCTGCGCTGCAGGACAGACCACGGACACTAGTGTAGACCCGCCACTGGAGCAGGACTTACCCAACTGCTCGTTAGTCAATAGTAGATTATTGGGCCCAGATCCTCCATGGAAGTTAGGGCCCTAAATACCTTTGAGGATCTGGGCTTTAGTGACCAGGAATTTTGGAATCTGTTACTGGCTCTGGAAACTGTGTGTGGCTTGAGAAGAGAGAACAGGTCTCCAGTTCATTCTTCTGGCAGCAAGACAGAAATACCCTTGCTTGAAGGAAGGGGAACAGTGCACAAGTGACTGGTTTCCGCTGAAATGGATCTGGCTTTTTTCCTCTGGCTCTTTTGGAGTACGCCTGCCCTGCAATTGGAGGTGTGATTGCAGCATGTGTAGACATACCTGAGCTAGTTTTAATCTAGCTAGTTCAGGTACCAATAGTAATTAAACTGTGGCAGCACAGACTAGCTGCTCAAGCACAAACCCACTAGAGAGCCTAGGTATGTACCATGAGCCTCTTTGGCCTGTGCTATGTTAGCACATGGGTTGTAGCTGGTTCATAATCCTCTGTGTAGTCCAGCCATAGGAAGATACAGACCCACTCTGTGTTCGTGTGGCTTATGCACAATAAAAAGTAAATTGCCATACCGCTCAAAGCCGCAGTCCATCTAATTCTCTCCTTTTTCTATCTTCCTGCCTCTTTTCCTTTACTTTTCAGTTTTTGATTTGATTCACTTTTCTTTCCCTTTTCTCTGTTTAACTCTCCCATCCTCCCACACATTCATCTAATGCCCTATCTTCACCTCTTCACTTTAGAGTATCAGGAGGGGAGAGATGAGGAAGCTATTTTGTTGCCCCAGGAATATGACTTGTCCTGTCTTTTCTCCCAGGAAGGGGATGGGAAGCCACCAAAGGTACAGTAACGCCTCACTTAAAGTTGTCCCAGTTAACATTGTTTCGTTGTTATGTTGCTGATCAATTAGGGAACATGCTCGTTTAAAGTTGTGCAACGCTCCCTTTTAACATCATTTGGCAGCCACCTGCTTGCAGGAAGAGCAGCCCGTTGCAGCTAGCTGGTGGGGGCTTGGGACCTGGGGGGACCAGCAGCCCCCTTATCAGCTCCCCACTCCCCTAAGTTCCCTGTGCAGCAGCTGCCCCTCCCCCCACTGCCATGTGCTGCTCCTGCCCTCTGCCTTGGAGCTGCTCCCCAAGACTCCTGCTTTCTGTGAGGGGGAGAGGGAAGGAAAAGGGGGGCTAATGTCAGGGTTTCCCCCTTCTCCCCCCTTATCCTATCTTCCGTAGTGCAGGGGGGGCACACCAGAGCCCAGGACGGAGTGAGCTTGCAGCAGCTGCAGTCTCAGCAAGCTGATCTAACTAACAAGGTAGTGTACTTAAAGGGGAAATGTGCATCTCTCCCTCCATTCCTGCTGCCTTGTCGAGTGAGAGAGTTAACCCTTGAGGGCTCAGCCAGTTGCTAGTTCATCATTTAGCAGTAAGGCAAATATCCCACCCTCCGACTCCTCCACCTCAACCAAGCTTCACAATCATCATCACTGTGTATCAGTATTAAATTGTTTGTTTAAAACATATACTCTGTGTGTGTGTGTGTTTGTGTGTATATATATATAATATAGTCTTTTGTCTGGTGAAAAAAAATTCCCTGGAACCTAATCCCTTCATTTACATTTATTCTTATGGGAAAATTGGATTTGCTTAACAACGTTCTGCTTAAAGTTGCATTTTTAAGGAACGGAACTACAACGTTAAGTGAGGAGTTACTGTACCTGAAGAGGGATGTCTCTGTTGTGTCTGATTCCAACTCCTACTTATTGCAAGGAATGAGGGGCTTGTGACGTTAATGTTTATGCAGTGCTTTTCTCAGGCTACTGGAATTCCTGAAATCAGCAGATTGCACAGGCAGCTAACACAGAACTACAGCTTGGGCTTGTCAGGAGGCAGAAGCAATCCTGTCTACTGTGCTTTCTTCACAATGCTGGCTGCCCGAGAGGTGGGGGGAGGGTAAGTACAGTAGTTACTCATGGACAGAGACAGCTGGGCCAGGCTCCCAATGACCATCCCCCAAACCTGGCACACAGCTCCAGTGGCCCATCCCCCCTTGAGACACTACATATGGGAGTAGATCCCCACATCCTGGTTGTGGGGGAGAAGGGAGAGAAAGTGAGCCTGGGTGGTTTTCACCTCATCCACACCCATACCTTCACAGTCAGCAGTCCCTCTCCCCGACGGGCTAACCAAGTTCTTCTCTTACCAGAAAAGGTGCTAGCAGGCAGTACTACAGGTTCAGTTCCTACTGCTGATGTGTGTTGGGTTGTTACATTTGTACACAATAGCATTTGTTTTTATTTTTTTTAAAACAACTAGATTACCTAGAAGAAAACTACATTGAAAGAACATTATTTAAGTTGAGCATCAGAGGGGTAGCCGAGTTAGTCTGGATCTGTAAAAAGCAACAAAGAGTCCTGTGGCACCTTATAGACTAACAGACATATTGAAGCATAAGCTTCCGTGGGTGACTAGTCACTTCGTCAGACGCATGTCATCTGATGAAGTGGGTATTCACCCACGAAAGCTCATGCTCCAATATGTCTGTTAGTCTATAAGGTGCCACAGGACTCTTTGTTGCTTATTTAAGTTGCAAAGTCTAGCACTTGAAAGTTAAGAAATGCCTACTTTAGGGTTGCCCATGCAACCTTAATTTGCCTTCTTTGTGCGTGTGTATTGCGATAAGAGTTTTTAATTACTTGGTCACATATTATTTTTCCTATGAGACCTCTGCCTCATTCAGTGCACAAGTTGGGTGCACAAGAGGGCAGAATTAAAGTTGCAGAGACAACCAACTTTCACGTACTTGACTGTACACACGCACTGGACTGTATCTCCGGCTCCCACCTACCGCTAGGAGCTTGGGCGTGTCCTTCTCATCAACATCAGAGGCTAACAGGAGATATTTGAAATAATTTATTTCTGTGGCATTGGAAGGAGGCACCTTCTTAGAACACAAGCCTCTGATGACTGTATACAGAACAAAAACACAAGAACAGACCTGATACGTGGATAAATATATTAGTAAATAAATATATTTCTGAGCACATCACCATATTCAAACATCTTTGTTTCCATCTCAGACATAAATATACAGATTTGCATATATAAAAAAACCTATTCTTCCTTTTTGGTTTGTATTTTACCCAAAACACCCAAGAGCCTTGCAGAACAGACTCAGCAAAAACTAAAAACCATGTTCACATTTCAAAAGGATCTGAGCTTTACAAGACGAAGGAACAGAGGGCTGTTTGCATGAATGAAGGAGGCTATAGACACAGCTACGGGAGCTGTGCCTGCTTTGGGCTCCTCTCGTTGACGCGGGCTGTCCTAGGAAGAGGCTGTAACTCAGCTGCCGGGGGCTCCGGGGAAGTGCTGGTAATCCTCATTTGAGCAGCTCTGGCTTTCACTTCTATTCCCAGCGGGGGCCTCCGCTCTATAGGGCAAGGACGAGAGCTTAACCCTGAACCCCTGCCTTGGACAAACACTGCTGACATGCAGTGCCTGATCCTGAGTACTGCTGAGCTCCTGGGAGTCTCCTTGAAGTTACATGTCCATTTGGAGGTGCAAGTGTTCAGCACATGTCAGGATTATTTGTCATTGATTCTTACATCACCTCCCCTCTTAGATGGCTAAGGAATCTATTCCTCCTTTTATTGAATAGTGCCTTGGATTAACTCTTCCAGACAGAGCTCTTCCCATCTGATAACCCATATGGACAGAATGGCAACCCCTCCCCCATCTAAACTACTTCCTAGATCTGCTCTCCATGCCCAGAGGGATCCTGAGGCCTTGATAGGTTGGTTTTGTGAAAGAAAAGTAGCAGCATAAGGCCAGGAAATAAAAACACTTTAAAGCGGGAGCTGCCCAATGCAGCCCACCTAATACTGCAGTACAGAGCAGCAGGGGTCCTTTACTACGGAGCACACGTTCCACTGAGCTTGGGGCCTATGCTAGCCAGAGTCCTCCTAAGGCAGGGCTTCTCAGATTGGGGGTCGGGACCCCTCGGGGTCACAAGGTCCTTACGTGGGGGGCCGCGAGCTGTCAGCCTCCACCCCAAACCCCGCTTTGCCTCCAGCATTTATAATGGTGTTAAATATGTAAAAAAGTGTTTTTAATGTATAAGAGGGGCATCGCACTCAGAGGCTTGCTGTGTGAAAGGGGTCAGCCATACAAACATTTGAGAACCACTGTCCTAAGAGAAAGAGATGAATACTGTTAAACTGCGAATGAGAGGCCTAGTCTTTCAAGGTGCCGAGTGGGCTCATCAGTGGGGGTTTAGCTCTGGGGTGGAAGGCCGCACTGTGCAGGATCCTGCCCTTGGTCTGAAAGCAGCTTGTAGTTCAATTGTCTTAACAAAGACAACTGAACAGCATTTGGCTGGGGCATGTGATGAACTGCAGAAGAAGAGCCATAGGCCAGCGTGCACTGTCCGTAAGCAGAATCTGGGGAATCTAGGCCAGCTCCTGCTTTCACTTCTACTTTAAAGGTGACCTGCTTGGGGGAAAAGGGGGACTGGGCTTATGTCCTTTTCTTCCTTCTTTCTGATGGAGAAAGAAAGCCTGCAAAGTTTAAGATACAAATCTGTCTTTGACCTTAGAAATCCAGCCCCTCTCCATGCTGAAAGACTGCAGTTGACTGGAGAACTAGTGGAATGGTGATATCACAGGAGCTAACAGAATGAGAGCAGACCAACTGGGAGAAGAGCTTTTGGTTAGACTATTTACAGCAGTGGTGTTGGTTAGCTGCTATTAACACCTGGCTAATTTCAATGGCAGTGGACACTTGGGAGACAGAAAGCCATTGTTACTGATTAAGGGGTTCAGAATTCACAGTAAACTTCCCTGGGACCCCTCCCCCAAAGGTCCCACATCAAAGCCAGGATAGAACACAAGAGTTAGACCAAGATCCATCCAGGCCAAGGCCCTGTCTCTGACAGGGGCCAGCCCCAGGTGCCTCGGAGAAAGGTGCAAATGGGCGGCAAGCTTTATGGGTCCATGGGGCCTGTGCTCCAGGAATATTCAGGACCCAGGGTCCCAACTCCCCCAACGTTCAGGGCCGGGTCTCTCCCCTGGCCCCGCCTGCCGCCCCCTCATGCCTCCCCCGGAGCATCTTCTGGCCCTGCCTGCTGCCCCCAGGTGATTTAAAAAAGGCAGCCTCCTGCCCACCTTCACTCTATGCCACTCTTGGAAGCGACTGGCATGTCCCTGCAGCCCCGGGGGTCGGGGGGAGGTCTCCCTGGGCTGCCCCCGCCCTGAGCACCTACTCCACAGCTCCCATTGGTCGGGAACTGCAGCCAATGGGAGATGCGGGAGCAGTGCCTGTGGGCACTGGCACACAAAGACTCCCAGCCCCCCTGCCTCGGTGCCGCTGTCAGACGGGTGTGCAGGTTGCTTTGGGGAGCCACTCGAGATAAGCGCTGCACCTCTCACCCTCTCATGACTTGGACTCATTCTGGGCACCACCAGAAATTATACAAACCTATTGCCCCTGAGCGCAACCACCTCATTGTAGCAGCTGTGGGAAAATCTATCTCCACATTAGGTCTCGGCCTGGTCTCTCCTACAGTCAGGGCGAGTGCAAGGATGTTTCGCACCCTAGGCGAAACTTCCACCCTTGCGCCCCCACCCCCCCGAGCCCTGTAGCAACCCTCTGCCCTAAGGCGCACCCCCCTCCCCCATGGCAGCTCCCTTCTTGAGACCGTTCATTAGTCTGATCTGTCTCCTCTCTAAGGTAACAATCCCAGTCTTTCCACATGAGGTTTTCCAGTCCCTGATCATTCTCATCACCCTCGCCCTCTGAAACCCTTCATGTCCACACTATCCTTCCTGAGAGGGCTGATTAGAGTTGCACATTCCAGGGGAGGCTGCACCACCGATTTCTATAATGGCATTATAATAGCTTCCCTATTATTGTCAGTGCCATTCTGCATGCATCTTCTTTGCTTTTTTGACCACAGCTGCACACTGAACTGAGGTCAAATTTAATATGCGTCTCTTTCTAACAGATCTGCTCTAGCTCAGCTCTAGAGCAGTGTGATTCTGGAACAGCCTTCCAAGGGGGGTAGTGGGGCCAAACAACATCACTGGTTTTAAAATGCAGATTGATACAGTTATGAATGAGATTATCTGACAGGGTTGGCTGCGACAGCGGGGGACTGGAGTCAAAGACCTAGGAGGTCCTTTCCAGTCCATATGTTCTTATGTTGCAACAAGAAATCACGGATTTGAGGCAGGACTCACTGAGTGATGTTCCCTGGCTTGTGTTATTACAGGAGCTCAGATTAGATGATCATAATGCTCCATTCTGGCCTTAACACTTGTGAATCCATGAATTCCTGGATTTCTAAAGTAAATACAAGCAACAACAAAAACCCCTCCCTAATTTTTCCAGCCTTCTGTCTCCATCAGAAAGAAGCTAGAAAAGGACACAGCTGATTTTGAAGAATTCTTTTGCAGGTCACTGAAAAGAGCTTAAGATTCCAGAAATGCTAGTTGGGATGGGGCGCTACTGAGCATTTACTGTCCCAGATGCTTTCCCAGGGACTTGAGTGTGCGTCTTACTGTGTCATGTGATGATGATGGCAATGATCACGATGAGGAAGGCAGAGAAGGAGGACCCATGCTGGCTCATGGATTAAGAGCGTAGTCTCTCATTTCTCCATGATTCCCAAGCTTTCCAGAAAAGAGAGGCTTTGAAACATGCACTGCAAGTGAGCTACTCAGCACTGTTACAGACCTGGCCTTTATAACTACTTTGATAATTAAGCAAAGACTTACGTGATGAATGAGGAATCCAATAACACTTCCAGGTAACGTAATGGATTCTGAGAAGATTCTCAGCCCCAGCTCTTTCCTGGAAATGCTAGCAGAATCCTGAATGTCCTCACTGCTCCTCCAGCTGGATCCTAGTATGGGCAAAAAGACAAGTTGTCCCCACCCTGGCCTCAGCTGAAGGACAGTCAATTGCCAAGTGGCAGGAACCCTCAATTCCCACTGCAGTCAATGGAAGCATCTTGCGGACTCAGGACCTCAGAGAGCTCCTGCAGTGTAGAAATGGAAGAGAGCATCTTGTGCTTAAGTTAGAGAAATAAGAGGATTCAGGGTTAGTGAAGTAGGCTGGCCTGACTTTGACCTAAGTGACAAAATGAAAAAGGCAGGAGCTATTTGGCTCTATAATGTCATCTCTGCAGTTTTTAGTCTCACTAGTCTGCCCATTTCCAAAACATTTCCAAAAGCCTCCAAACTCCGCCAGGTTTGTGACCATGCCAAAATACCGGTGTATGTCTACCCAGCAGGCTCTCCAGATAACGAACACTGGACACAGGGTTGGAATGAGTAAGTCCATGCCCCCAGAGTGTCTTCTGATCAGTGTGTGCTGTCTATGCCTTAAAAAGAGAGAGGAGCGGTGGATTTGTGTGACCACAATACAGTAAAGTGGGCAGGGAGCAGGCAGAAGGGGGCATCATGGAGGTTACCAGCACATTTTGTTTCTCAGTGTGGGGAGACTAGGACTGTTACTACACTACCTGCTCAGAGAAACAGGAAATAAGTCACTGATTCCAGTTCTTGTTCATTTCCTGAATGTTTTGTCCACTCTGGCTCTCTGTAGTATGCAGATGAGTTCATCTTTCATTAAACAGAATGTTCGTACACATCTTGGATCGCCTTCTTGGATCCTGCATTCAAAAAAAAATATGTAAGTTACAGGTATCCCAGCCCCCAAAGCCCAACTCCAACAGAGCCTTGATCCAGCAATAATATAGAGAACAACATGCCCCTAGCTTCCTGCCAGCATGTCCTGGGGGAACCTTCCTGTCACCACATGCATAGTCAGTCTAACCTTCCCAGGTAAGGAACAGTCCAAGCTACAGCTAAGGATAAAATTAAACTGCTCTTGTAAGTACCTGGTTCGCTCAGAACTTTCTGAAACCACTTACCATGGATGTGACACTTTCCAGGCTTTGCGCCAGCACCAAAGGGGTTTCGGTTGTTGGTGTTTTAGGGAGGCTGTTTGTTTTAATTTGGAGTAAAATACATTGAGCCGTTTTTGAATTATTAATGATTGAAAATAACAATTATTTGTATACCCAAGGTGCCCCTGACCACACCCTCCATGCCTTGGGCCTTACAGCAGAGTAAGCTCGACTGCAGTACAAGGGGAACACAAGTTCTTTGGGTATGGATGCACACGAGTGTGTTGTGTATCAAAAATGTACTGGGGGAAAGCTACATGGAAAGTTGTGTAATTGTTTCGGAGTTGACAATGAAGTCAAGCCCCAGCAGAGGCAGAGTTTGAGCATGAACTCCAGGCTTGGGTGCTCTGCTGAGGTAGTGGTAGGGCCTGACAAGTGTCCATTTATCTCTGAATTATCTAGGTACTGCATGGTTTACATAGACATGTTTCAGCCTATGGTCTGCTCACAGACTATTTGCCAGGACTATTGCTTCAAATATTCACTTCTCTGCTGTGTGACTAGGCACATAAATCACATGGGATCGTTTCTCCCCCGTCACTGAGTCACTCACAAATCATAGAATCATAGATTAGGGTTGGAAGAGACCTCAGGAAGTCATCTAGTCCAACCCCCTGCTCAAAGCAAGACCAACCCCAACTAAATCATTCCAGCCAGGGCTTTGTCAAGCCAGGCCAGGTCAACCTCTCAGGATGGAGATTCCACCACCTCCCTAGGGAACCCATTCCAGTGCTTCACCACCCTCCTAGTGAAAAAGTTTTTCCTAATATCCAACCTAGACCATCCCACAAGGTGCTCTCACAATGGATACACAAGTGTGTCCAGAACAAGTGCACAACTGTCCGAGTCTTTACAACATTCTCCTTGCCCCACATTTATTGAGAATGAAAGGAAACAGTTGCTTGTCTGAATGTTTGTGGAACATAAATACAAAAGGTTGTGAAACCTGTCACAGCAAATTCAGTGTCTGCAGATACTTCACTGCTTTGGAAATGGGACCAAACAGATTAGAAATACAGGCAGAAAATAAGCAAATAAATTTAGCTTGAAAAAAGCAGCGACTAGATTCGAGAAAATTAATCACAAACAGCTGCAATGCAAAAGAAGTGCTCTGTCTCTGCATATATGTACATAAATAGATAATAGATGAGGTGCCAGTAGGTAGTACTCAAGCATATGCAGCAGTGTTCCTGGGTTTTGCAGGACCAATAAAACCTGTTGCTAAACACTGCAGATTGTTTCTCATATGCAATATTTAAATGCAGTTCGCAATGTGGAGTCAGAGATTTTACTTATCAAATTCTACTTTGTGGCTGAGCAGAGGCCCTGAGTCACTTTGGCATTCCACACCCATCTGCAATGCCAGTGCATGGGTCTGTCTGTGAAGCAAGCATTCTACGGCCTCGTGGACAAACGCTGAAGCAGCTGCAAGGCTAACATTCTCCCGGGTCGCCCCAGGACAGTGAAGTGTCCACTCACAGTCCAGCTTCACAAACCAGACCAGGAAATAACTGAGACATTGTAAGTGCTTATGCTTTGGTCAGAATCAAGTGACAAGCTGCGGCTTTTGGAAGTGACGGACGACGTAATGATCTACAAGGTATCAGACAGTTCCAGCCTGTCACAAAGGAGCAAATAATCAATATGGGGATTTTTGTAAAGGTCTTGGATTCCTTCCTGGAGAACATCACTTGGAAATCAACCCTAAAATGGAACTGCTACATGCACCACACAGAGCAGCAGTTCCTATGAAGGAAGAACTTAAAAACCAGCATGACAACTTCATGGAGAGGGGAGTCTAGAAGAAAGTTAAAAGATTGACAGACTGGACAGCAGTCCAGTAGCTATTAAAACACTAGACGAACTCTGGTATTCACTCCATACCCCTCAGTGAAGCTCCAGAGCACTCCCAGTGAACTTTCTGAGCCACTGGAGGGATTCTGCCCAGCTTCACAATGGAGCTGTTCTAGTCAGACACCACAGATGGCTTCTGGCAGGTGAAACGTGTGACAAACATCTGGACTCCTTTAGGCAAATATAGATGGCTGGGAAGGCCATTTGACATTTCTCTGTCTCCAGAAGAGCACCAGGGATGTCACCACGAAGTGCTAGAGGGACTCAGGGAGTTGATGTAATTGCAAACGGCGTATAAGGGCTTGTCTACACAGCCCCACAGTGTGGACTATGGGGGTCTGAACTGCAATGCACACTAAAATGTTGTGCTGTAACTATCCCATGTAGACCCTGCTAGCATGAACTAATATGTACCTTGTTTGCATTACCGTCATCCTGTTTCAAGCAGGACTATTTTGGCTGTAGAGGATTGATTGTGGAGACACCCTTGCAGAGGCTAATGCTGAGCACAATGGTGTCCTGATTGCGCTATTCAGCAGAGAATTTCTAGTGAGCTTGAAACTGACTAATAAAAAGTGAGTCTGTGCCTGCCAGCTGTGCCACATCCAGACACCTTTGAACAGCAGAGAGCTGAAAACCAGACCGGAGACACCTCAGGCAGTTTGGGAAATGGCCATCCAGACTGTCCGGATCAGAAGGAAGACGTGGTGCTGTTTAGTATTTGGGAATATTGGAGATACAGAGAAGAGAAGGTTACTCACCTTGCACTAACTGAAGTTCTTCAAGATGTGTGTCCCTGTGGGTGCTCCACTCTAGGTGTCGGTGCGTCCTGGCACCGTCGATCGGAGATTTTCGGTAGCAGTGCCTGGTTGGGACGCAGGCGCTTAGATGGTATCTCCCGTCTCGTTGGAATCTTCCTGAGCACCTGTGTCCCACACCCCCCTCAGTTCCTTCTCTACTGTGGAGCGATTTTACTAGTACTCCAAAGTAGAGGGGAGGAGGGCAGGGAGTGGAGCACCCACAGGGACACACATCCCGAAGAACTTCAGTTACTGCAAGGTGAGTAACCTTCTTCAAGTGCTGTCCCTATGGGTGCTACACTCTAGGTGAATGTGTAACAGTACCCACTGTGGTTGGTGGGACTTTAGAGATGCGGCAGTGAGTACTGTAGATAGTACTGTATGGCCTACTATGGTGTCTGCCATGGTGTCTTGTGTGAGAGCATAGTGTTTTGCAAACGTGCTTTCAGATGACCATGTAGCCGCTTTGCAGATGTCAGGAATGGGAACGTTGTGTAGGAAGGCAACGGATATTGACATAGCTCAAGTGGAATGAGTTCTAATGCTTCGGGTGGTTGAAGATTTTGCATGTGGTAACAGGATCTGATGCAGTCAGAGATCCACTTGGACAGACGTTGTTTAGAGATAGCCATACCCTTTGATCTTTCGGTAATGGAAACAAAGAGTCGTGAGGACTTACGAAATGGTTTAGTCCTGCCTAAATAAAAGGCAATTGCTCGCCTGATATCGAGAGTATGCAGGGTTGTCTCTTGCAGAGGTTTGAGATAGAAAGTAGGTAAGTATATAGGTTGGTTGAGGTGGAAGGTAGATACCACCTTAGGAAGAAATTAGGGTGTGGTCTCAAAGTGACTTTGTCTTTGGAGAAGATTGTGTAGGAAGGGTGGGCCATCAGGGCACTCATTTCACTACTCTCCTTGCCGATGTTATGGCAACTAAGAAAGCCACCTTCATGGACATATGGAGATGAGAGGAGGTAGACAAGGGCTCGAATGGAGGTTTCATGAGAGCATGTAGAATGAGGTTAAGATTCCATTAAGCAGCCGTTGGGTAAATTTCAGGGTAGAGATTTTGCAGGCTCATGAGAAATCGTTTTATGGTGGGGTGGGTAAAGAGTGAATAACCTTCTAAGAGGTCATGGAAAGTGGTAAGCACCGCTAGGAGCACTTTGATGGAACTGAGCGAAAGTCCGTCTTGTTTTAGTTTCAGGAGGTAGTCTAGAATGTTAGGAAGGGTCACCGTATTGGGCACTAAGTGATTATGTGAGCACCAGTGAGCAAAACGCTTCCACTTCTGCAGGTGGGTTTTACGAGTGGAGTCTTTTGTACTGTGCAGGAGGACATATCGGACTTGCTCGGAACAGGCTAGTTCATGGATTTGGAACGATGAAGGAACCATGCTGTGAGGTGGAGCTTTTGGAACTGGGGGTGAAGAACCTGTCTGTTGTTCTGGAAAAGGAGAGCTGGCCTGTTGGGGAGAGCCCATGGGTGACGGGAGGACATGCAGCATAGGTAGGGATACCACGTCTGTCTCAGCCAAGCCAGGGCAATAGCATGACCCGGGCCTTGTCATCTA
Source organism: Gopherus flavomarginatus (assembly GCF_025201925.1). Classification (NCBI taxonomy): domain Eukaryota; kingdom Metazoa; phylum Chordata; order Testudines; family Testudinidae; genus Gopherus; species Gopherus flavomarginatus. Next base: position 2,808,037 of record NC_066635.1, on the reverse strand, counting down.
CAATCTTCCGAAGAACCCTGTGTAGTAGAGGGATTGGTGGGAAGGCGTACAGGAAAGAGTTGTTCCATGGGATGAGGAATGCGTCTCCTAGAGATGCAGTTCCAAGTCCTGCTCTGGAGCAAAACCGGGGCCATTTTCGATTCTGGGTTGTGGCAAAGAGATCTATTGACGGGGTGCCCCAGAGGGAGAAGAGCTATTGAAGTATTGTGGGGTGCAGCTCCCATTCGTGCTCTGTCGAGAAGTGCATGCTGAGTGTGTCGTCAGTAGTGTTGTGGCAGCATGGTAGGTAGGAAGCGGTGATTTGTATTTGATGTTGTATACACCAATTCCATAGTCGGATGGCTTCCATGCAAAGGGAATGTGATCGGGCTCCCTTTTGTCTGTTGCTATGTTGTCTGTTAAGACCTGAATAGATTTGTTCCTTTTGAGGGGAAGAAAGTGAAGGCACGCTCATCTCACTGCTCTGAGCTCGAAGAGATTTATGTGTAGGTGTGTCTCTGATGTGGATCGCTGCCCTTGTGTCCTGTGTCCCTCTAGATGCACTCCCCAACCGATTAGGGAAGCGTCCGTGGTGAGCATGAGCGTTGGGGATCGTTGCTGGAAGGAAACCCCAGGGCAGAAGTTCTCTGGTCTTGTCCACCATTGTAGGGAAGCTAGAACGTTGAGAGGAGTAGTTAACAGCATCCCTACGGTGTGTCTGCTGGGTTTGAAATTGGAATTGAGCCAGTCCTGAAGACATCTCATGTGCAGCCTGACGTACTGGACCACGAAGGTGGTGGCTGCCATATGACCAAGGAGCTGTAGGCAGAGTCTTGCCTGTGTCCTTGGACGAATAGAGAGCGTGCGTTTGAGCTGTGTGATAGCGAGGAATCTGTGACATGGGAGTGAGGCTCTGCTCTGGATTGAATCAAGATGAGCTCCGATGAACTCGATCTGTTGTTTAGGTGTCAGGGTGGATTTGGGGGCATTTATTTGGAAGCCTAGACTGTGAAAGAGGGAGATGGCAAAACGGGTAATCGTCCAGGTACGGGAAAAGCATGATCCCATGTTGGTGGACGTAAGTCACAACCACAGCTAGAGTTTTGGAAAAGACTCTCAGCACTGTGGAGAGGCTGAAAGGAAGAACTCTGTATTGAAAATGGTCATGACCAATTGTGAAGCGTAGAAAGAGTCTGTGAACTGGATGAATTGATATGTGAAAATAGGCGTCCTGTAGGTCAAGGGCTGTAAACCAGTCTCCTTGATCCAGTGCAGGAATTATTGTGCCCAGTGTGAACATTTTGAATTTTTGTATCCTCACAAATTTGTTCAGTTGGCGTAAGTCTAGTATAGACCTCCATCCCCCAGTCTTTTTCTGAGTCAGGAAGTAATGGGAGTAGAAACCTTTCCCTTGATGTTGCATCAGCACAGGCTCCCCTGCACCTAGCTGTAGAAGATGAACCACTTCTGCGCTAAGTAGGTGCTCGTGAGAGGGGTCCCTGAAGAGGGACGGGGAAGGGTAGGAGGATAGGATATGAATGGGATAGAGTAACCGGACTGAACTATTTCGAGGACCCAGTGATCCTGTGTAATTTGCTGCCCAGCATGTTGGAAACTCTGGAGGCGGTGGCCAAATGGGCAAGTAGGCTGTGGAATCAAGGGGTGGTCGCACAGACCCTCGACCAACATTTCAAAATTGTTGTTTATTCCCAGATGGAGGGGAAGTGGTTGCTTGAGCTTGATTTTGTCTGTGCTTAGGGAGTCTAGCGCGATTCCTATTTACGTTGTATGGTTGAGGCCGATAATATTGTTGTGTACATGGTCTTTGGTAGGGTTGGTATCGTTGTCCCCTGAGAAGAGATGGTTGAATGCCCAGGGTGCGCAGTGTCGCTCTAGAATCTTTCATTGTGTGAAGTAGTTCATCGGTTTTTTTGGAAAACAGTTTCTCTTTATCAAAGGGGAGGTCCTCCACTTTGTTCTGCAGATCTTTAGGGATGCCAGATGCAGAAAGCCATGAAGATCTGTGCATAACCACAGCCGTTGCAGTCGTACGGGCTGCTGTGTCCACCATGTCTAAAGAGGCTTGTAGGGCCATTCTGGAAATCAATTGGCCCTCGCTCAGAATTGATTTAAAGTCTGCTCTCCTATCCTCTGGAATGTAAGAGGCAAATTCAAAAAGTTTATTGTAGTTATCAATCAATAGTTATCAATAGTCATAGCTGGCAAGGAGGGTGGTGAAGCACTGGGATGGGTTACCTAGCTGGCAAGGAGTGCAGAGTAGTTTGCAGTCCTGAACTGTAGAGTGGAGGATGTGTAAACCTTGTGATCCAAGACGTCAAGGCCTGATAAGACTACTTTTAAACCCCAGGGGTTCCTGCGTGGGGGAAATACTCACTTTGAAAAATCTGGTAGTGGTAGGATGGGAAAACAGAATGTATTCCTCTACAGCTGGTTGGGGGGACTAACAGCAGCTTGGTACTCCTTGCAAGAACTGATTGAGACACCTGTGTTCTTCAGAAACAGTATATACTCCAAAGGAATTTTGGCATTTAAATGCATTAGGTGATGTTCACACCAAATGACAAATATTCTCCACTTTGAATTACTAAGTCCTTTAAGTGAAGACTTTCCTGCTATTGATTAGTATGTTGTGTAGTTCAGAAGAACATTCACTTTTTCTACTGACATCTATCCAAAGCCCATACAGTTTCGTGGAGGGTGTGTAGGTTGGGATGTTGGATTAGATTGTTGTTCTAAGATACTAGGTCTGGTTTTAATGGTAGAAGTATTGGTGGCAACTCGAATGCCATGAGTTGTGGGAAGTAATACTGTCTTGGCCATACTGGAACTGCTGCATCCTGCCTGACTTTCCGGAGCACCCTTGGACTCAAAAGTAACTGGTGGGAATATATGTATCTGAGCATCTGAACATGAAATGAGCAATGCATCCCTTAGGGACCCCACACTGTATCCCCATATAGACTAGAAAGTTGGACATTTCTTGCCATTGTGCATTGCAAACAAGTCAATTGAAGATGAACTGAATCATTGAATACTTTCAAGAATCAGAGGGGTAGCCGTGTTAGTCTGGATCTGTAAAAGCAGCAAAGAATCCTGTGGCACCTTATAGACTAACAGACATTTTGGAGCATGAGCTTTCGTGGGTGAATACCCACTTCGTCAGATGCACGTAGTGGAAATTTCCAGGGGCAGGTATATATATATATAATCAGGGAGGATGAGGCCCTGTTCTAGCAGTTGAGGTGTGAAAACCAAGGGAGGAGAAACTGGTTTTGTAATTGGCAAGACTGTGAATGGCTTGCCAATTACAAAACCAGTTTCTCCTCTCTTGGTTTTCACACCTCAACTGCTAGAACAGGGCCTCATCCTCCCTGATTGAACTACCTCATTATCTCTAGCTTGCCTGCATATATATATATACCTGCCCCTGGAAATTTCCACTACATGCATCTGATGAAGTGGGTATTCACCCACGAAAGCTCATGCTCCAAAACGTCTGTTAGTCTATACGGTGCCACAGGACTCTTTGCTGCTTTTATTGAATACTTTATTTCCCGTTCATGGTCTGCCAAGGAATTCTTGCTCAGATCTCTCTGCCAGTGTGTTCTGTAATCCTGGTAAATGGATAGCTGTGACTGTAATGTGATGCTGAATGCACAGGTTCCAGTGTTGCTCTGCTTGTCTGCATAGGGTTGACGACAAATCCTCTCCCTGCCTGTTTACACACAGCATGGAAGTTGTATTGCCTATCATGATCTGAATGGAACCCCCTATGAATGGCAGGAACCCCTTGAAGGTGATCTGGATTGTTCTGAGCTCCACAGTATTCCTGTGGCATTGGGGAGGGGAGGGACAGCTCAGTGCTTTGAGCATTGGCCTGCTAAACAAGGGTTGTGAGCTCAGTCCTTGAGGGGGCCATTTAAGGATCAGGGGGCAGAAACACAACAACAAACTGTCAGGGACAGTACTTGGTCCTGCTAGTGAAGGCAGGGGAATGGACTGAACTGGACTCAATGACCTTTCAAGGTCCCTTCCAGTTTTATGAGATAGGTATATCTCCATATAAGAAGATTCTTCAATCATTTGCCTGCACTAAATGATGTTCCAGGTGGGCTCCCTAACCCAAAGAGCAACATCTATAACTATCATCTCCAGTGAAAGGAGCAGGAAGCAAGGGACTCTTGTACCTAGGCTGAGGGGGGTCTTTCTACCAACTGAGTCAGAGTAGAATCTTCTGTGGGATTGTTAGGAACATAGCCAATTTATGTTGGTTTGGAACGTAGACTGACTTCAACCAGTTTTGCATACACTTTAGGTGAAGTCTGGCATGCAATGCTACAAAAATGCTAGAAGCCATGTGTCCTAACAAAGTGAAACAAATGCTTGATGTTATCTGAGACACCTTCTGCAACTGTGCAATCAGACATGTCATCATCTGGAAACTGGGCTGAACTAAATAGTCCATCAGGGCTCTGCTAAATTCTGTCCATTGGGATGATACTAAGGGCAGCCTTTTCTGCATTTACCTTTAGGCTCAGAGTACTGAAGAGATTAAGAATAGTCTGGATGTAATTCTGCATTTCTTGATGAGCCTGTGATCCAAATATGGGTGTACTGATATCCCCATCCTTCTCAGGCAAGCTACCACTACAGATAGCAACATTATGAAAAGTCTTGGAGTTGGGGATAGGCCTGTACTGGTTGTGGTTTCAACCTACCACAAACCTGCGGTATTTTCTGTATGCAAGATGGATGGCACCATGAAAGTAGGCCGTGTGAAGAATGAGAGACACAAACCAGTCTTCTGGATCTAGCGTTGGAATTATCACTGCTACGGTCACCATCCAACCCTTATGCACTGAATGAAGGTGTTGGATAGCCAGAGGTCTGGAATGGGTCTCCAAACTCTTTCCTTCTTAGGTGTGAGGAAATATTTTGAAGAGAAATATTTCTCTCTGTAACATGCATAAACCTCTTCTATACTTCCAAGAGTGAGTAGAGTATTGACATCTTGGATGAGTAACCTCTTGTGAGAAGGGTCCCTGAGAATGGATGAGAAAGGTAGGTGGAGTGTAAAACTGGATCACATAACCAAACATTAGGATTTCTCTGACCCATTCCTCTGATATTATGAGGTTCCCAGAATGAGGATATGTAAAGAGAAGGTTTCCAATGGGTGTTAGAGCAAAAGATTAATGGGTTCCTGTCACGGAGTCACCGGGCGATGCTCTGGAACTTCTCCCCATCAAGCCAGTCAGGACTTTGGGGAACCTCCTCTCCCTCGGAGCAGACTTGTTCAGGGCAAGAAGGTCACACGTCTTCACCTCCTGGGTCTCTCCTTGGAGCATTCAGCGTCCTCTGCCCCTCCGTGTGCTTCCCACAGCAAGCCCGCCCCAGCGGGGTCCTGGGGAAGCCACAGGGTCCTGCACCCCACTTTGCAGTCAGATGTGACTCTCAGCCAGACAGTAAAACAGAGTTTTATTCGATGACAGGAACAGGGTCTAAAACAGAGTTTGTAGATACAGTGAACTGGACCCCTCGGCCGGGTCCATTCTGGGGGTCAGTGAGCCAGACCCCCATGTCTGCACTTCACTCCTTGTCCCCAGCCAGCTCCAGACTAACAACCCCCTCCAGCCCCTCCTCCTCTGCTCAGTTCCTTTCCAGGGCCAGGAGGACACCTGATCTCTTTGTCTCCAACACCTTCAGCTGACACCTTTGCAGGGGAGGGGCCCAGGCCATCAGTTCCTAGGAAACAGAGTGCCAGGCATTTAGGTGCACTGGCCCCTTCCTCTGCAGCAATCACACACCCTTATTCCACCACCTAGATATTAAGAACTGCATAGGGGACACTGAGGCACCAACACAGTATTCAGAGCAAACATTAAGAACATTCCCAGTTTGTCACAGTTCCAAGGCCAGAAGGGACCATTGTGATCATCTAGTCTGACTTTCTGTATGGCACGGGCCAGAGAATTTACCCAAAATGATTCCTAGAGCAGATCTTTGAGAAAATCATCTAATCCTAATTTTAAAATGGTCAGTGACGGACAATCCACCAGGACACTTGGTAAATTGTTCCAGTGGTTACTTACCTTCACTGTAAAGAATTTATATCTTATGTCCAGTCTGAATTTGTTTAGCTTCAACTTCCAGCCATTGGATTATATTATACCTTTCTCTTCTAGATTGAAGAGCCTGTTATTAAATATTTATTCCCCATGTAGATACTTATAGATTGTAATCAAGTCAACCCTTAACCTTCCTTTGTTAAGCTAAGTAGATTGAGCGTTTTGAGTTTATTGATATAGGGCATATTGTCAAATCCTTTAATCTTCTTGTGGCTCTTCTCTGAACCCTCTCAAATTTATCAACATCCTTCTTGAATTGTGGGCACCAGAAGGGGATACAGGATTCAAGCAGTGGTTGCACCAGTGCCAAATACAGATGTAAAATAACCTCTCTCCTCCTACTCCGGATTCCCATCTATGCATCCCAGAGTCACATTAGCTCTTTTAGCCACAGCATCCCACTGTAAGCTCATGTTCAGCTGACTATCACAACCCTAAACTGTTTCCCAGGATAGAGCCCCCCCCCCATCATGTAAGTGGCCTACGTTCTTTGTTCCTAGATATCTACATTTATATTTAGTCATATTAAAACTCATATTGTTTGCTTGTGCCCAGGTTATCAAGCTTTCCAGATCACTCTGTATTAGTGACCTGTCCTCTGCATCATTTACAATGTCCCCAATTTTTGTGTTATTGGCAAACTTTATCAATAAGTCATCAGCAAACTTTATCAATTTTTGTTTTCTTCCAGGTCCTTGATTAAAATGTTAAATAGTGTGGGGTCAAGAACCGATCCCTGCAGGACCCCTCCCTGAAGCACGCTGCTTGCTGGTGGTTCACTGTTCACTGTTATTTTGAGACTTTTCAGTTAGCCAGTTTTTAATCCATTTAATGTTTGCCAATTATCTGGACCTACTGATTTTAAAGAATCTAATTTTGGTAGCTTCTGTGTAACATCATCTAGAGATACTGGTGGAATGGAGAGTGTTATCAGCATCATATGATGTGACTATATCATCTGCTTTTTCTCCAAATACAAAACAGAAATATTTATTAAACATTTCAGACTCTTCTGCATTATTATTGACAATCCTACCATTTCCATCTAGTAATGGACCAATACCATTGTTAGGATTCTTTTTGTTCCTTATATATTTTAAAAACTCTTTTTTACTTTGCTGCTCATAGAGTGATTTCTTCTTCTACTTCCCTTAATTTTCTACACTTCCCAACTTCTGATTTATATTCATTACTATCAACATCCCCTTTCTTCCGTGTGTGTGCGTGTGTGTTCTCCCCCCGCCCCAAACCAAATTGGGTTTTATAACCAGCACAGCCTTCTTCCTCAGTTGCGGAATTGTGGCTTTGTGACCATCTAAGAAGGCGTTCTTAAATAATTCCCAATTATCATTCACAGTTTTCTGATTAAATTCTTTCTCCCAGCTGAGTTGGCTCATAATTATTTTCAGCTTTGTGAAATTAGGCCTATTCAAGCACCAAGTATCTATACTTAATGGTCTGGACTTCATTTTGTTTGCACATTATGAATGTGATCAAGTCACGATCACGTGTACCTAAGCTACCATTAATTTTAAGTTCTGTGATCAGTTCCTCTTTATTTGTTATGACAAGGTCTAATAAAGAATTCCCCCATGTTGTCTGCAACACTTTTTGAGTAAAGAAATTGTCATCTGTAATGTTTAGAAATTCCAACAATTTTGCTATTACTTTGAGTCTTTGGCTAACTGTTCTTCAAATTCGTTTTTGGCCTTTCTAATTCTATTTTTACACTTCATTTGCCAGAGTTTATGCTCCTTTCTATTTTCCTCACTGGGATTTAACTTCCACTTCTTAAAGGATGCCTTTTTGCCTCTCACTGCTTCTTTTACTTTGTTGTTTAGCCTCGGTGGCACTTTTTTGGTTCTTTTACGATGTTTTTTTAATTTGGGGCATACATTTAAGTTGAGTTTCTATTATTGTGTTTTTAAAAAGTTTCCATGCAGCTTGCAGGGATTTTACTTTTTGCGCTGTGCCTTTTAATTTGTTAACTAAATTCTTCATTTTTGTGTAGTCCCCCTTTCTGAAATTAAATGCTACAGTGTTGGGCCACTGTGGTATTTTCCCTGCCACAGGATTGTTAAATTTAATTATATTATGGTCACTATTCCCAAGCGATCCAACTATATTCACCTCTTGGACCAGATCCTGTGCTGCACTTAGGACTAAATCAAGAATTGCCTCTCCTCTTGTGGGTTCCAGGCCTAGCTCCAAGAAGCAGTCATTTAAGGTGTCAAGAAATCATGGTATCATGAAATTTAAGATATCGTGGATCTCAATGTGTCAGATGGGTATTTGCACAACTTACTGCAAAATGTGACTATACCACATCCTCCACATCACAGCATACATAGTAGAAGGACAAGGACGAATCAATGTCACTGTATGTCTACTGCATGCTGCTGGTAGATGCGGTGCTGCAGCACTGAACAGCAGCATCCTCTCCTCTCCCCTCCCCAGTGGCAGACGGTACAGTAGAAAATGACTGATAGCCCTCCTCATCATCCTGTGAGTGCTCCTGGCTCGGTGAGGTTGGCCGGGGGCACCTGGGTAAAAATAGGAATGACTCCTGGTCATTCCCAGCAGATGGTACAGAACGGCTGGTAACTGTCTTCATCACGGCAACTGGGGGCTGAGCTCCATCAGCCTCCCCCCTTTCATGTCTAAAGAAAAGATTCTGTACTGCCTGGACTATCATAGCAGCAGGAGGCTGAGCTCCTCTCCCTCGCCACCGTTTAATGTCCTTCCTGGACTTTCATAGCAGCTGTAGGCTGCCTCCCCCTCATTTTATCTCATTAAAGAGTCAGTGTTTCTTATTCCTGCATTCTTTATTACTTCAACACACAAATGGGGGGACACTGCAACAGTAGCCTAGGAGGGTTGGGGGAGGAGGGAAGCAATGGGTGGGGTTGTTGCAGGGGCACCCCCTAGAATGGCATGCAGCTCATCATTTCTGTGGGATCTGACACGGCGTGGCTGTGCTCTCTGGTTCTCTAGTACACTTGCCCCATATTCTAGGCAGGACTGACTATTTTTAGATAAAACAAAACAAAGGAGGGAATGACCTGGGGAGTCATTCCCATTTTTGTCTTTGTGCCCCCAGCTGACCTCAGCAAAGGCCAGCCAGGAGCACCCATGACAGCAGCAAGTGATACAGAACAACTGATATACCTATTTCATAGAACTGGAAGGGACCCTGAAAGGTCATGGAGTCCAGCCCCCTGCCTTCACCAGCAGGACCAAGTACTGATTTTTTTGCCCTAGATCCCTAAGTGGACCTCTCAAGGATTGAACTCACAACCCTGGGTTTAGCAGACCAATGCTCAAACCACTGAGCTATCCCTCCCCCATCATCTCATTGCCAGTATACAATGGCATGGCAGACTGTGCAATAGGGACGATAACCATCTCTGCTACCTTACAAAGGCAAATGAATGCTGCTGTGTAGCACTGCAGTACTGCCTCTGTCAGCAGCATCAGTACACATACGGTGACAGTGACAAAAGGCAAAATGGGCTCCATGGTTGCCATGCTATGGCGTCTGCCAGGGCAATCCAGGGGAAAAGGGTGCGAAATGATTGTCTGCCGTTGCTTTCACGGAGGAAGGAATGAGTGACGACATTTACCCAGAATCACCCACGACACTGTTTTTGCACCATCATGCATTGGGATCTCAACCCAGAATTCCAATGGGCGAGGGAGACTGCGGGAACTATGGGATAGCTACGGGATAGCTACCCACAGTGCAACGCTCCAGAAATCGACAGTAGCCTCGGTACATGGATGCACACCGCCGAATTATTGTGCTTTGTGTGGCCACGTGCACTCAACTTTATACAATCTGTTTTACAAAACCGGTTTATGTAAAATCAGAATAATCCTGTAGTGTAGACGTAACCATAGCTATGCCAAGGTGAGGTTTCGGTGTAGACCAGCCCTAAGGGAGCAAGGCTCCAAACTCATTGACAGTTGGGCAACCTAACTCTTTTAGGCTCATTTGGAAATCCTAGTCTACGGCCTGATCTATACTACAAAGTTAGAGCGACTTGTGTCAACTTCTTTCACAATTGGATCTACATTTGTCTCCCCAAAATGTAAGCACCCTGTTTCCTTGACGCACTATCACCACCTCCTCAAACAATGCAGAGCTCACCAGTGCAAGCACCCCATTTCACTGATGCGATACCATCACCACCTTTGGGGAGGTGATGGTATCGCATCAGTGAAATGGGGTGCTTGCACTGGTGAGCTCTGCATTGTTTGAGGAGGTGGTGATAGTGCGTCAAGGAAACAGGGTGCTTACATTTTGGGGAGACAAATGTAGATCCAATTGTGAAAGAAGTTGACACAAGTCGCTCTAACTTTGTAGTATAGATCAGGCCGTGGTGGTGATGGTATCGCATCAGTGAAATGGGGTGCTTGCACTGGTCTACCTACTTCCATTGACAACATGCTAGTGTAGACACTGCACTACCTGTGTTGCTCCTAACAGTGCTCCGGTAGCTGTCCCACAATGCTCCTGGCCCCACAAGATTGGTCACTATAGTCACAATTTTGCACTTGACTGCCCAGGGACCACAAATACCAGAGCCCCACCTTCCCCCTTTGAAAACCTCAGCACGTTTTGAAATGCCTTTTTCTGGTTGCCTGCCTTGGAAAGCACACCTACTAGCCCACGTTTGCAAGCATCTCACCATGCCAGCTCAGCACAGACAGAGCTATACATAGACATGTTCCTGCCTACAAGTCCTGGATCTCCTTGGCCTGTGGGGAGAAGAGGCTGGGTAAGCCAATTAAGGAATAGCCAAAGGAATATAGATATCTGTACACACATTGCACAGGGGATGCCAGACTTGGCACAAAAGGAATGAGCAGCAGTGCCTGGTGAAAGCCAAGAAACTTCAGCAGGCATATCAGAAAGCAAGGAAGGGCAACAACAAATCTGGGGCCACTCTGCAGACTTGCTGCTTCTACAATGAACAGTATGCGTACTTGGTGAGGACCTTACCAGCACCCTGAATGTGATTGTGGATTCATTGTTAGAACTGGGCACAGAAAAACCTTCAATGCCTAGTGAGGAGGAGGTGGGGGGGGGGGGGCACAGAAGGGATGCAAACCATGCTGCAAGCAAGGAGCTATTCAAAACTCTGCTGAAATCAAGCCAATCCCACCAGGTAAGAATGAGTGAGGAAGGGAAAGGGAACTCAGCTGAGTGTATGAAGTGCGCAACCCTGCATATCGATGGCAGTAGAAGGGACTCAGTCCAGGTGATGTTTCATATCTGAGGTGCACTCATGCTGTTCCTCAAGGATGGGAAAGCATACCAACATCTTGGCACACTCATGGGCTTCTGTGTCCAGCTGACACCTGAGGATACAATTGTGGAGATCCTACAAGATGTGGCCAGGATTGACTCCTCCCTACTGGCACCATGGCAGAAGATCAATGCCTTGAACACCTTCCTGATCCCTGTATCTTATTTGTCCAGAGGGATCAGCTGTGCCGAAGGTACCTCTGAACAATGCAGACAACACCATCAGGCAGCTAGTGAAGAAGTGGATGTTTCTTCCCCAGAGAGCCAGCAATAAACTGGTGTACATCTTGCACAGGCAGGGTGGTGCCAGTGTCCGTCAAATGGGTGATCTGTGTGATGGTGCAGTGATCACTTATGCCTTCTGATTTGCCCAGATGCCATGGTGAGGTACATTGCAGAAAGTGCCATGCAGGATGTCATCAAGAAGCAAATTGCCAGGACCCCCTCATAGAATATCAGAGTTGGAAGGGATCTCAGGAGGTATCTAGTCCAACTCCCTGCTCAAAGCAGGACCAATCCCCACACAGATTTTTGCCCCAGATCCCTAAATGGCCCCCTTAAGGATTGAACTCACAACCTTGGGTTTAGCAGGCCAATGCTTAAACCACTAAACTATCCCTCTGCCCACCAACCAAGCTGTTGCCATCTACCTTAGCAGCTCCCTGGAAGGCAAATTTGGAAGAGACAGGGAGATTTTGCTTTGCTCTAGACTTGTGCCCACAACGCTACACAACGACTGGAGAAGCATATCGGCTGCCACTGGACATGGTGTGAGGAACGCCAGGAGTTGGGAGTCCTGGTGCCACAGATGAAGAACACGGACCACACAATCATCACTCCAAGAGCCAGAATCATGCTAGAGAGGACCCTGAAGGATGCCATCCGCTGCCAGTATGTCGAAAAACTGAAGTGGAATCCGGACCAGGGCAAGGTGTTCGAGGTGACGTGCAAATGGGACTCCAACAACCACTTCCTCCCTGGGGGCAGCTTCACCCGATTTGCTGACTGGGGGTTCATCCACAGGGCCTGGCTCAACTGCGTTCCACTGAACGGAGCCGTCCGCCATGGGAATCAGGACAAGCGATGCAGGAAGTACGGCTACGCCAATGAGACACTACCCCACGTCCTGTGTAGCTGCAAGCCCCATTCCAGAGCCTGGCAGCTGCAACACAATGCCATCCACAATCACCTGGCCAGAGCCATCTCGCCACCCATGGGGAAAGGTTGCTGTGAACTTCACCATTCCCAGAACAGTCATCCAACTGCAACCGGATATCGTCATCACCAATGAGGACTGGAAGATGATCATCCTGGTGGATGTTACCATGCCCTTTGAGAACAGGACCCCAGCCTTCCATGATGCCCGAGCTTGAAAGGTGGAGAAATACGCTCTTCTGGCAGACACCTTCAGATTTAGGGGATACCAGGTTCAGACACACATGCTGATTGTCAGAGTCTTGGGCACATGGGACCCCAGTAATGAGCGAGTGTTGAAAGAATGCAAAATCAGTCAAAGCAATGCTTGGCTGATGCGGCAACTCATGGTGTCAGACAGCATCAGGTGGTCGAGGGACATCTACATAGAACACATCACCAGACACTGGCAATACCAGGAGGGATGAGCTGGAGTGCCAATGAGAAGCACAGGCAGGAAAGTAATTGAAATACTTCCTTGATAGATTGTATTTTCTAAATGGACAACCTACCCTAAATTCTCAATTACTGAGGGACAATCTTCAGTCATTGATATATTTTGCTTCCCACAACCACAACGCTGTACAACTTTTCATGAGTGATGGACTCAAATACATGGATGCTAATATCTAAACTGTATTCTTAAATTTATTCACCTAAATCTGGGTTTTTGCTGATTATGTACTATATGTATCTTATGACTTTTAAAAACAAACTTTGTTTTTGTGGATAATCTAAGCATTATACCCAGATGTACAGACTCTCTTTTCTCAGCCTGTGTATTATATAATTTTAACATTAGTGTTAATAAAAATTTAAAATCTATTCCCTATTCATTGTCCAAAACCTCCCTCCCTTCTTCCCTGTTTTAAAGTGGTGCCCACCCCATCCACATGTTTAGAGAGCAAAGAGACACTTTGGATTCCTCACTTTACTTTTAAAACCAGCACTGGGAATCCAATTCAAGTTAATGCTTTGGAATCAATATCTAGTTCATAGAATCATCAACTTGCCACTTTAATCAACTACTGCATGTTAGGCAATAAATTCAAATGGATTCGTGCGGCAGGCCAAATTCCACAGTCCACACAGATCAGGGTCCTGTGCTCGGTTAGTGGTAGAAGAAAGGAAGAGGTGGTGTTCACTTTGGCTGTCTGAGCTAGCAGGGGGACACAGTTCTCCTCAGCTCATTACTTTGTCCCTTTAATCCACTTGAACAACCTCGGTGAAACTCTCATGGAGATACTCTGCAATCCTCTCTGGAAGGTTTCTAGGGATGGCACCCTTGTTTCTTCCCTGCGATAGGAGACATCCCCATGCCACTCTGCGATAAATTCAGCTGGCAACAGAGCAACAAACAGTATAGTGGTATATGGGCCAGTGCAGCCTTGGGACGCCAGTAGCCGCTGTGTTCTCTAGGACTTTGTCCTCCTCAGGAGCAAGAGATGTCAACTCCAACCACTTTGCACATTCTGTATTCCAATATCCCAGGGACACGCAGCATCTAAACCTCCCAAGCAACAGTCTGTCCAAAGACCCGCTCCAATCCATGGAAACTCCATGGCATTGCTCTGTATATCCCCAAGCATAACGGGTGGCAGCACAGAGTGAATCCATACCCCCAGCACTCCATGCAAGGCGGAACTAGGAGATCCATGACTATACCAATGCTGACCTGTGACAATTGCAGGATCGGCCAACAAGAACAGTGCAGTACGTGTGTTTACCATGAATGAAACATTTTAAAATGTTTTAACATGTAAATATGTATTAATCAGCTTTTATAAATATGGGTCACCTTCTTACAGTACTGCTTCAAAGTTTCTAACTTGTTTATTTGCACGTTAGCTTTGTTTTCTGTTTATCTGCACACAATAAAGTTTTATTCTCTGAAACTCAGAGTCCAGTTTACATCAAGCAGACGTGCCACATTACAGAATTCACAACGGGAGTCAAGATCCCACCCATATTTAAGGTCTATACACATGAAGACACAACATTTCCCAAAAGCATCACACAACATTTCTATGTCTGACTGTTATAAAGTTCTTTTAAGGCCTCCCTCAACCTTATGGCTCCATAGTTGGCTTTTCTACTAGCCCTTGTGTCTGGCTGTTCAAATTCAGACGACAGCTGGTGCACCTCACGCCGCCCTGCCAGTAGCCTTTCCCCCTTTACCTCATGATAGTATTATATAATGCACAGCATGCTGCAACGATAATAGGAATGTTTGCCTTGCTGAGATCCACCCTAGGCACTAAACATCACCAGTGAGTTTAGAGTCTCCCAAATGCATATCCAGTGGTCATCCTGGACCTGCTCAGCCAGGAGTCGAATCTTTCCTTGGTTCTGTTGAGGTGGCAAGTGTATAGTTTCATGAGTCAGGGGAAGCAAGGGATATGCTTGGGCCTCCAGAATCACTATGGGTATTTCGACATTGCTAATGTGAATGAATCAGTTGAGGAAGAATGTCCCTGCTTGCAAGTTTCTCAACAGTCTTACGTTCTTCAAGTGTCAGGCACCTTCCCTGACTAGCCCACATGGACATCAATGAAGCATTCTCGGTGATCCACTAACACTTGTATAATCATGCAAAAGTAGTCATTTTCTGTTTACATAGCCCCTGGCCAGGTGGGCTGGTACCTGAATATGGATCTGTGTGCTGCCTGTCATCCCACCACAGTTCAGAAACACCGTTGCTGCAAATCCATCTGCTTCCTATTCCCTGCACATTGTCGAGCGTCTGCACAGCAGGAGACAGTTAATGACCTTGCACATTTGGATGACAAAGCCTCCTATGGAGTTTCCAAATCTGATCTGATTGCCCACTGCAGCATAGTAATCTGGCATTGTAAGTGTCCCGAGCAGCACCACCACTTATCAGTGCAGCTCTTATTGTGGAGTCCCAGTGCCAGAGAGCTGGCACAAGCTAAGCGCACAGACCCAGCAATGTGGCCTTTCATATCCCAAGGTCCTGCCACCACTGCTCATCATCCCAAACCTACGTGACAGTGCCACCCCACCAGTCAGGACTTGGTTCTCTGACCCAGAAGTGCCTATCTACTATGTAGAGTTGCTCCATGAACCCCAGCCACAACCTGACATTCTGATTTACTTTATCCGTCATCCTGCCATTGGCCTCGAGCATCTCATTTTCCTCACAATGCCACCAGTTGTAGCAGTAACTGCTGAGATTCTGCAGATAGAGCAGAATGCATCCTGTATTAGCAATGCTCGTGAAAATTGCACTGAGCTGTGCGCGTGCTTCTGCCAGAGATGTCAGAGACTAAAACGTGGTGTGCAGAACTGTAGGAATTTTTAAAATAGCATGAAAGTTATGGGATGGAATAAGCATTATGTATTGGAGAGTGTGGGATTGTGGGAACTTGATCCTTAGTTCCCAGAAATCCCTGGATGAATAGCTGGTATCCCACAAACCACTGTGAAAATGTCCCACAAGGCATTGCGTCGGATGGCATCGTGGGGCATGCTGTGATACCTACCTAGTGATGCAACCAGATCTGGTGAAGACATGCAGCACTGACGCAAGCAGCCAAGTGTGCACATGTCCGAGTGCAATACAAAAGTCGGTGGCTCTAAGCCAATATAATTTATATTGACCAAACTTTGTAGTGTAGACACAGCCTAAGAGTGTATTTACACATTCTCAAGTACATTCACAATTGACACACATCAGTCAGGCTACATGTGAGCCTTTTATTAATAATCTGAATGTGTTGCCAGAGACACTCCACGAAGCAGCCTCTGCACAATCTAGGTAAGGAGGAATGTAATTTATAGACTCACAGAGTTTAAGGCCAGGACCATTACATCATCTGCATAACTCAGGCCAACGAATTTCACACCATTACCCCTAGCTTGAGCCCAACAACTTGTGTTTGTCGGAAGCATGTCTTCCAGAAAGGCATCCAGTCCTGATTTGAAGACACACAAAAAGATAGAGAATCCACCAACCAGGCAGTTTTTTTTTGCAATGATTATTCACCCTCACTATTAAATATTATGCCCTATTTCAATTTGAATTTGTCTACATTCAGCTTCTAAAAGCTCAGATGCTGTCAGCTGATTTATAAGACAGGCAAAGGATTTATTAATCACATATGCTATTAATTAGAGCTTTAATATTGTAATGCCATTGGCCATTATCTTTGAAAATTCGTGGCGATCAGGGGAGGTCTCAGATGATTGGAAAAAAGCAAATATGGTGCCCATCTTTAAAAAAGGGAAGAAGGAGAATCTGGGGAACTACAGACCTCACCTCAGTCCCTGGCAAAATCTTGGAACGTGTCCTCAAGAAATCCATTTTGAAGCACTTAGAGGAGAGGAAGGTGATCAGGAACAGTCAGCATGGATTCACCAAGGGCAAGTCATGCCTGACCAACCTGATTGCCTTCTATGATGAGATAACTGGCTCTGTGGATATGGGGAAAGCAGTGGACGTGATATACCTTGACTTCAGCAAAGCTTTTGGTATGGTCTCCTACAGTATTCTTGCCAGGAAGTTAAAGAAGTACGGACTGGATGAATGGACTATAAGGTGGATAGAAAGCTGGCTAGATCGTCGGGCTCAGCGGGTAGTGATCAACAGCTCGATGTCTAGTTGGCAGCCGATATCAAGCGGAGTGCCCCAAGGGTCAGTCCCGGGGCCGGTTTTGTTTAACATCTTCATTAATGATCTGGATGATGGGATGGATTGCACTCTCAGCAAGTTTGCGGATGACATTAAGTTGCGGTAGAGAGGTAGATACACTGGAAGGTAGGGATAGGGGCCCGAGTGACCTGGACAAATTAGGGAATTGGGCCAAAAGAAATCTGATGAAGTTTAACAAGAATAAGTGCAGAGTCCTTCATTTAGGATGGAAGAATCCCAGGCACTGCTATAGGCTGGGGACCGACTGGCTAAGCGGCAGTTCTGCAGAAAAGGACCTGGGGATTACAGTGGATGAGAAGCTGGATATGAGTCAACAGTGTGCCCTAATTGCCAAGAAACCTAACGGCATATTGGGCTGCAATAGTAGGGGCATTACCAACAGATTGAGGGAACTGATTATTCACCTCTAATCGGCACTGGTGAGGCCACATTTGGAGTATTGCGTCCAGTTTTGGTCCCCCAATACAGAAGGGATGTGGACAAATTGGAGAGAATCCAACGGAGGGCGACAAAATGATTAGGGTGCTGGGACACATGACTTCTGAGGAGAGGCTGAGAGAACTGGGCTCATTTAGTCTGGAGAAGAGTGAGGGGGGATTCGATAGCAGCCTTCAACTACCTGAAGGGGGGTTCCACAGAGGATGGAGCTCGGCTGTTCTCCGTGATGGCAGATGACAGAACAAGGAGCAATGGTCTCAAGTTGCAGTGGGGAAGGTCTAGGTTGGATATTAGGAAACACTAGTTCGCTAGGAGGATGGTGAAGCACTGGGATGGGTTACCTAGGGAGGTGGTGGAATCTCCATCCTTAGAGAGTTTTAAGGTCTGGCTTGACAAAGCCCTGGCTGGGATGATTTAGTTGGGGTTGGTTCTGCTTTGAGCAGGGGGTTGGACTAGATGACCTCCTGAGGTCTCTTCCAACCCTAATTTTCTATTATTCTAATGTCTGAACTCTGAAAACATCCATTCTCAGTTGTTGTCAGTAGCTTGGGGCAATGTGTGGTGTTTATATGCGCGCGCGCGCACACACACACACACACACACACACACCCCTATATATATGAACCCTGAATTGTACAATCCACTGTTCAGAAGTTTGCTAAAAGCAGAGGTGACTAACAAACTTACCCTGATTGTGTTGCAGAGTTTGGCAGGGGAGGTAAAGACTTGTGTTGTCTTCTGCAGTGCCTGTCCCTGAGAATTCACCTGGATATGTGGGTTTCCCCTCCCGTTCTGATAGGTCCTTGTCCTGCTGCTGGGACTCCAAGTTGGAGGGCGGGACTCGGCACTTCCAAACCACCTGAGAGCCTGAGCAATAGGGCATAGGGGCCGTTGGCAACAATGACTGAACTTCTGGGGAGCAGCAGTAGCCAGGGGAGTGGCCATAGTGAATGTGAACATTGCAGTCTTTGTGCACGTCTGA
This sequence comes from Gopherus flavomarginatus, assembly GCF_025201925.1. NCBI lineage: Eukaryota > Metazoa > Chordata > Testudines > Testudinidae > Gopherus > Gopherus flavomarginatus. The sequence goes on along the minus strand of NC_066635.1, from coordinate 2,789,312 downwards.
GTCCTCTGAAAGGTGAGCCAGGACAGGCTCCGGGCGGCACTTCCGTTTCCTTCTGTGGTGACGGCTTTGTAAGCCATGTTTCTGTGACAGCGGGCAAGGCAATGGACCAGCTGCTCCAGCTTGCCTACTGAAGTCAGACCTGTCTGCAGAAGAAGAAAGGTGCTTTGAGAGGTCAGGTCCCTGATGCACACAGGAGGGCTGTCCTGACAGAGATGCATCCTGGGACCCTGGGCTGCTTTCGAGAGGCTGTTTGCAGTGACGAGTTTTCTCAGTCCTCTTTTGTGTCCGGGCACTGGGCACAGCCCCAGCAAACTGGGGCCTATGCTGGCTGGGTTCCTGGCCTGATCTCCCAGATGGACACTCCAGGTCTTTCCTGTAGTGATGATGCCTGTGGTGGTGATAATGGACATGACTCAGTATCTGACTCTTGGCTAATGCAGTGCTGCCAGTCTCCTTCAAGTCCAAAGACCTCGGCCTTGGCTCCCCGGGAGGCTGCAGCTGCTCCTGGCCATTGTCAGTGGAGCTACAGTACACCCAGGGGTCGTAGTCACTGCTCAGGGAGCTGCGGAAGGTGGAGCAGCTGCCATGGATGCCCTGGAGGCTGACGTCTGTGCAATTCAACATAGAATCACTGGAGGAGCCATGACAGGGTCCGGAGCTGGAGTCACTGCCTGGACCATCAGCCAGGTACCCACTGTGCTCTGTGAGATAGCTCTCCCCTGAGCCACTGCTGATGTGCTGCCTTCCATGACTGGTTCCCCAATGAAGAGGGGCAGCATGGTGCTGTCTCGGTACTGCCGCAGTCCTGAATCCCAGGCAATGGGCCTGGTGCTGAAGTGGGCAGGTCCTGTGAGAAGATGGCATCTGTCCACATGCTGGAGATTTTCGGTGCTGCTCATTCCCTAGGCCTTGGGCTAGAGAGGGTTGATGGCTGCATGTGGCCATGGAGCCCACTGGCCTGTATGGCAAATAGTGCATGGTGCTGAAATCCAGTTGGGAGAGCTCTGGGGAATGGAAGAAGGGGTTGCCATGGGGGAGCTGCGAAGCAAAGTTCCTGAGCCGCCGCTGGGGGTGGGCCTCTGGGAGGTGATACAGGGCGTATCCTGGGTGTTGTCGGAAGAGGTGAAGCTGCTGCCCAGGTTCCAGATCCTGGGAATTCTGCCTCAGATGTGCAGGCTGGGCAAAGGCAGCCCCCTCTAGAGAGACAGAAAGGGCATATCCACTATGTGTCTGCATCGCATCCCACGGTAACCTGGCAACCTCTGCCCAGAACTCTGCCCACACACCCAATGCCTGGCAATTAATCTCCAGTGCCTGCCCCCACTCACCTCACGCCTGGGCAACCCCTCCCCAGTGCCCTGCCCTCCTCACTCAGTGCCTGGAAACCCCTTCCCACTCACCCAGTGCCTGACAACCCCTCCCCAGTGCCCTGTCCCCCTCATTCAGTGCCTGGCTACCCCTCCCCAGTGCCTCGCCCCCCTCATTCAGTGCCTGGCAACCCCTCCCCACTCACCCAGTGCCTGGTGACCCCTCCCCAGTGCCCTGTCCCCCTCATTCAGTGCCTGGTGACCCCTCCCCAGTGCCCCACCCCCCTCATTCAGTGCCTGGCAACCCCTCCCCACTCACCCAGTGCCTGGTGACCCCTCCCCAGTGCCCCACCCCCCTCATTCAGTCCCTGGCAACCCCTCCCCAGACCCTGCCCACTCGCCCACCTGTCCTGACCCATCTCTCTTCTGTGCCTGATACCCAAACATTCCTTGTCCCCACCAGCACATGAGGGCCCTTTTACTGCTTCCCATACAGTCTGATGAGGCTTCCCCAAAAGCAGTGCCTCTGGAGACCTTCAGAGAGCTGCACATGGAGGTGTGGGTGCAAGAAAGCTTCCTCAGTGCTGGTTCACAGCCACACAAGTTCCCTCATATGCACACCACAACCCCCCTTCTCCCACACACCACAAACACTCTCCCCCCCAGACACATAACACCACCCACCCCCACACTCCCAACATCCACCCCTACATCCACACCACACCTTCCTCCCACACACCACAACCCCCCTACACATAACACCACCCCAACACACCACAACTCCCTCTCCCCATGCATCACAACCCCCTCCCCCATACCCAAATAGCCACTCACACACTACACCTCCCCCCACACTACACTCCCCCCATACATAACACTACAACCCCCTTCACATAACACCACACACACACCCCCCACAACCCCCCTCTCCCCATGCACCACAACCCCCCCATACCCAGACACACCACACCTCCCCAACACATCACACTCCCCCCCCCACAACACTACAACCTCCCCACATAACACCCACACACACACCACAAACCCCCTCCCCCCATGCACATAACACTCTACCCCTGAACACACACCACATTCTCCCTCTCCCACCCCCACCCCCCCACAAATACCCACATACATACCACACCTTCCCCCCCCACACCACAACTCCCCTCCCCCACCCACCCACACTCTTGCTGGGAGGTGCTTTTCATGGGCGATTTGGTCCCTGCTGGAACCCTACCAATGATATTGAACATGCAGAGCGGGCAGGTGTGGTGCTGCTGCAGCCAGGGGTCGACACACTCTCTGTGGAACTCATGGGAACAGGAAATAATCCGCAGCTCCTAGACAGAGACAGAGAGGAGGTTTGGGTGGGCAAAGCAAGGTCCCTGGAGGGAGCTGGATATGGGTGAGGAGGCGTCTCCCTGCTCCATGGATCAGCCCTGATCCCGCACTCTGGGCGCTTCCCAGTGTATAAAACAAGACCACCGAAGCATCTGGCTCCGAGCATACCAGCCCATGCCTTTGCAGCTCTGGGGTCTGAGTGGGGCACACATTGCAAAGCCCTCTGGAGGAATGTCCTGTCAGCAGCCAAAGTCCCCAGTGCTGAGTGCAACCGGTGCAGCACCCCTTGGGGAGAGGCATTGCTCAGGGAACCAGGCCCCAACCCATTAGAAGCTTTCCCCACACCCACAGCTCTCCCTGCAAATGTCCTGGCAGCCAGGCCGGGCCATGGAGCTCCGGAGTCACCTGGTCCTGGAGAGAGAGAACTGATCCCTTGATTCCAAGGCCAGAAGGGACCACTGTGATCATCTAGGCTCACCCCTCCACAAGACAGGCCAGAGAACTTCCTCGCAATAATTCCTAGAGCAGATCTTAGAGAAAAACCTCCCATCTTGATATAAAAATCATCAGTGATGGAGAATCCACCACAACTGGGTAAGTTGTTCCAATGGTTCATTGCTCTCGCTGTTAAAAACACACGCCTTATTTCCAATCTAGCTTCAGCACCCAGCCATTGGATGGTGTCACTTTTCTCTGTTAGTATGAAGAGCCCCAGATCAAATATTTGTTCCCTGTGATCGTCACCCCTTAGTCTTCCCTGTGTTAACTGATTGCCAGCAGGGGAGCCACGCTCTGGGCCAGCGTCATGTCTGAAGGCTCCCAGTGGCAGCGTGTTGCAGTAATCTGCTCTGGAAGTGACAAAGGCCAGGATACCTGGAGAGCAGCCAGGTTCACACACCCAGCAAGATGGTGCTCTTGGCATTAGGCATCACCTGAGCATCCTGGAGCAGCCTAGGACAGACCCCCAAAGGACGCAGGCCCATATTCTCAAAGAGATTTAGGCACCTAATTCTGGATTTCAATGGGAGCTGGGTTCCTAAATCTCTGTGAGACTCTGGGTTTAAAGCCCTCCCAGGCCCCCTCTCCCATGCTGGTACATTTGCCATTTACACAGAGTCCGTCCAGCTGTGCAGCCCCCCTCCCAAAAGCACCTCTGCCCAGAGAGTTCAGAGCCATGATTGGCCAGACTCGCTATCTGGCTTCCACTCCAGCGTGAGCTCGTCCTACCTGGCCCTCGCTGAACTCCTCCAGACAGATAGCGCAGATGGAGGCTGAGCTGCAGCTGCTGGCCGAATCCCTTAGGGCGGCCTGTCGGCACCGGGCCTGGAACTTCCGGATGGCCAGCCGGCTGATCGCCTGCATGGTCTGCTGCTGCAAGGAGTCCTGGGAGAGAAAGGAAAAGAGAACTAGACTGAAGAAGTGGCAGAGTGAAGAGAGGACTGGCCCCTCCTGCATAGCTAGGACGAAGATACACATGTTCCACCAAATTACCAGATATGAAAAGCTAGGGCTCTCCTTTCACCAGCCACGCTACAACCTGCAGCACCAGGCTGGCAATAAAGGCAGCTGCAACAGACAGAGACCTGGCAGCTGGTCAAGGCAAACCGTGAGGCAGCATGACCTAGTTGTCAGAACAGGTCACTAGTCTTCAGGAGACCTGGCTTCTATTCCTGATTCAGGTTGTAGTCTGGGCCCAATCCTCCAAACATGCCCACTAATTCTGAGTGCCTGATGCCACTCACCCAGTCCTCTGATTTGTCTGTGTCCCTCTCTATCCTGTCCCTACCCTCCAGCGTATCTACCACTCCTCCCAGTTTAGTGTCATCTGAAAACTTGCTGAGGGTGCAGTCCGCGCCATCCCAAGGATCGATCCTGGGGCCGGTTTTGTTCAGTATCTTCATTAATGATCTGGACGATGGCATGGACTGCACCCTCAGCAAGTTTGCAGATGATACTAAACTGGGAGCAGTGGTAGATACGCTGGAGGGTAGGGATAGGATACAGAGGGACCTAGACAAATTAGAGGATTGGGCCAAAAGAAACCTGATGAGGTTCAACAATGACAAGTGCAGAGTCCTGCACTTAGGACGGAAGAATCCCATTCACTGTTACAGACTAGGGACCGAATGGCAACAGTTCTGCAGAAAAGGACCTAGGGGTTACAGTGGACGAGAAGCTGGATATGAGTCGACAGTGTGCCCTTGTTGCCAAGAAGGGTAACAGCATTTTGGGCTGTATAAGTAGGGGTTCTGCCAGCAGATTGAGGGACGTGATCATTCCCCTCTATTTAGCATTGGTGAGGCCTCATCTGGAGTACTGTGTCCAGTTTTTGGGCCCCACACTACAAGAAGGATGTGGAAAAATTGGAAGGAGTCCAGCGGAGGGCAACAAAAATGATTAGGGGGCTGGAGCACATGACTTATGAGGAGAGGCTGAGGGAACTGGGATTGTTTAGTCTGCAGAAGAGAAGAATGAGGGGGGACTTGATAGCTGCTTTCAACTACCTGAAAGGGGGTTCCAAAGAGGATGGATCTAGACTGTTCTCAGTGATGACAGATGACAGAACAAGGAGTAATGGTCTCAAGTTGCAGTGGGGGAGGTTTAGGTTGGATATTAGGAAAAACTTTTTCACTCAAAGAGTGGTGAAGCACTGGAATGGGTTACCTAGGGAGGTGGTGGACTCTTCTTCCTTAGAGGTTTTTAAGGTCAGGCTTGACAAAGCTCGGGCTAGGATGATTTAGTTGGAAATTGGTCCTGCTTTGAGCAGGGGGTTGGACTAGATGACCTCCTGAGGTCTCTTCCAACCCTGATATTCCATGATTCTGTGATCCTCCAGATCATTAATGAAGATACTGAACAAAACCGGCCCCAGGATCGACCTTTGGGGCAATCCGCTTTATACCGGCTGCCAACTAGACATGGAGCCATTGATCACTACCCGTTGAGCCTGATGATCTAGCCAGCTTTCTATCCACCTTATAGTCCATTCATTCAATCCGTACTTCTTTAACTTGCTGGCAAGAATACTGTGGGAGACCGTATCAAAAGCTTTGCTGAAGTCAAGGAATCACATCCACTGCTTTCCCCTCATCCACAGAGCCAGTTATCTCATCACAGAAGGCAATTAGATTAGTCAGGCATGTCTTGCCCTTGGTGAATCCATGCTGACTGTTCCTGATCACTTTCCTCTCCTCTAAGTGCTTTAGAATTGATTCCTTGAGGACCTGCTCCATGATTTTTCCAGGGACTCAGGTGAGGCTGACTGGTCTGTAGTTCCCTGGATCCTCCTTCTTCCCTTTTTTAAAGATGGACACTACATTAGCCTTTTTCCAGTCACCCAGGACCTCCCCCGTTCACCATGAGTTTTCAAAGATAATGGCCAATGGCTCTGCAATCACATCTGCCAACTCCTTTAGCACCCTCGGATGCAGCGCATCCGGCCTCATGGACTTGTGCTCGTCCAGCTTTTCTAAATAGTCCTGAACCACTTCTTTCTCCACAGAGGGCTGCTCACCTCCTCCCCATGCTGTGCTGCCCAGTGCAGCAGTCTGGGAGCTGACCTTGTTCGTGAAGACAGAGGCAAAAAAGGCATTGAGTACGTTGGCTTTTTCCATGTCCTCTGTCACTATGTTGCCTCCCTCATTCAATAAGGGACCCACACTTTTCTTGATCTTCTTGTTGCTAACATACCTGAAGAAACTCTTCTTGTTACTCTTAAAATCTCTTGCTAGCTGCAACTCCAAGTGTGATTTGGACTTCCTGATTTCACTCCTGCTGCCTGAGCAGTATTTTTATCCTCCTCCATGGTCATTTGTCCAGTCTTCCACTTCTTGTAAGCTTCTTTTTTGTGTTTAAGATCATCAAGGATTTCACTGTTAAGTCAAGCTGGTCGCCTGCCATATTTACTGTTCTTTCTACGCATTGGGATGGTTTGTCCCTGCAACCTCAATAAGGATTCTTTAAAATACAGCCAGCTCTCCTGGACTCCTTTCCCCCTCATGCTGTTCTCCCAGGGGATCCTGCCCGTCAGTTCCCTGAGGGAGTCAAACTCTGCTTTTCTGAAGTTCAGGGTCGTATTCTGAAGAAAACTGTTGATGCCCGCGACCCAATGGAGCTGGGAATGAGGGGTTTGGGGTGTGGGAGGGGCTCAGGGCTGAGGCAGAGGGTTGGGGTGTGGGGGTGGAGCCAGAAATGAGGGGTTCATGGTGTAGGAGGGGGCTATAGCTGGGGCACGGGGTTGGGGTGCGGGAGGGGGTGAGGGCTCTGGGCTGGGGGTGCAGGTTCTGGGATGGGTCTGGGGATGAGGGGCTTGGGGTGCAGGAGGGGGCTCTGGGTGGCGGGGCTCAGGGTTGGGGCAGGGGATTGGGGCGCAGGGTTGGGGCACAGGCTTATGTGGCTCCCAGTCAGCGGTGTAGTGGGGGTGCAGAGGGAGGCTTCCTGCCTGTCCTGGCACTGTGGACCGTGCTGCACCCCAGAAGCAGCCAGCAGCAGATCCTAGGCAGAAGGGTGCAAACAGCTCCACACAGCTCTCACCCACAGGCATCACACACCTCCTAGCTCCCACTGTCCAGGAACTGGCCAATGGGAGTGCGAAGCCGGTGCTCAGAGCAGGGGCAGTACACGGAGTCCCATGGCCCCCCACCTAGGAGCCGAACCTGCTGCTGGCTGCTTCCAGGGCGCAGCGCGGTGTCAGAACAGACAGGAACTAGCTTGCCTTAGACAGGCAGCACCGCCGACGGGACTTTTAACGGCCTGGTCGGCGGTGCTGACCAGAGCCACCATGACCCAGTGCCTGACATTCCGTGACCTGGTTCTGGGTCGCGACCCGCAGTTTGAAAACCACTGTCGTAGGGCAGGGGTACAGAAAGGCTATAAGTGCAAAGAATTAATGGCACTAGAATTAGTAATGCCAGTTGCTGGAAGAAAAGAGACTAGAACTCATAGGATCCTGGCTGCCTGTATCTTCCCTATGCGAGGAGGAGGAGAATCTGGTTTGCCCAAGCCCCACCTGGAGCACTAGCTTCGGCCCTGGCACGTGTTAGAGGAGGCTGAGTGGGGCACAGGCTCAGTGCTGGTAGAACATTCCGAATATGGGTGCAAAAGTTTTGACATTGGGAAAAGCTCCTGGTTCTTTTATGGAAAACGACTGCGCTGTTTCCATTCTAACTTTCAAAAATGTCCAACCTGAGGGAGAGCCCAGACATGAGGAATTTCTGCCTGAGGTGAGTGTTGGGCTACCTCAGCTCTAGGCGTTGCTGCTGCTCCACCTGCAATAATCATATAATACCCCAAATCTCAACTCCTCTGGGACTTACCTTCCTGGGTACTGAGCTTTCCATTCTTCTGCTTATCTTTGCTGCTATGTGTCATTTCACTAGAAGACATGCCAGCTTATCTTTCTATTGAGTCTGAAAAAACTGGTTCTGTCAGAAATGGGGAAGTGCTGAATCTCAGGGCAAGGGCGGGCGGTGTTCTTTGTTCTTTCCATTTTCTAGTGGATTACACTAAAATGTAGCTATTTTTATCTGAGTTGTGGTCCTGGCCAAGAAAGTTACTCAGGACTTTTGGTGCCCAATCTCAGATGCCTTAAACAGGCCTGGGGCACAGAGGTAGCTGCTTAGCCCACATTGAAATCCAGGCCCATTTCAGGTGTCTCTAGTCACATGTCACTTCTGGATCGCTTGGCCAACAAGGTATTCAGGAAATGGGCTGTCAGGAGTGACTGTGTTATCCTGTAGAAAAAGGAGGGTTTCCAAATTTGGAAATATTTCCGTACTTGGAAAGTCTTCTATGTAATGTATTGGTTTTCATCCCAAACACTAAAATATTTTAATCTCTCTAATGTTAGAACAGGCCAGTGACATCAACTGGCACCGAGGACAGGGTTAGTTAGTGAGCTGGAGGACTTTGCCAACATTTGTGTGTAAATGGCACCTGCTCCGGAGAGCTGGCTGAGAAGGTGCTGCAATGCACAGGTACAGCAATGTCTGGGATGAGTGCAAACCACATATGACGTGACTGGTCCCCAAAACCCAGGGCTGGAGTTTGGCTGTACTGAATCACTACAGGAACCCAAACTGCTCACATTGTTTGAGCTGCAACGGGACGCTCGGCTTGTGTAGACAGGTCTCCTCTTTCTCAAACACACAGACACTTTCCCCATCACGCCCTTCCTTAGACTAGCTGTGTGCAGAAGGAACCCCCACTGCTCCCCTTTTGCTGACAGAACAACCAGGTTCTGAGCTGTCTCCACACAGTCTTACCTGAGTTCTGTTCCAGTGACACTTGGTGCGAGTGACAAAAATCAGAACGATCACGATGACAGTGCTCAGCACTGTGAGAAGAATCCACACATCATAGTCTGGCTGTTGGAGAGAGACAGAGGATCCGTTAGCCTGGTGTCTGTGCCTGATAGGAATGAGAGCAGGCCAGGCTCCTGATCTCTTCATGATCGTTACCCTTCAGACATATGAGGGGTGCCCGGCCAGACTCACCCTCCCCTATCTTCATAGGGAAAAGAAAACCGGTCTGAGGTCCTCTCTGCAAATCTCAGCCAGCCCCTCTTGGTGCCTCAGCTCGCTAGGCTTTGCTCTGCAGAGCAAAGGGCTGGGCCTGGTACCAGATAAAGAGAGAAGAAATTTCCTTAGATGACATGGGAGGTTTCAGAGCGAAATTGCCAATGAGCCGAAGGGGCTTTACAACCTTCAGTAGCCGTGGGCAGCCTGAGCCACAGAGGGGGAAGAAGGGCCCCGTCTGGCTCTTGCAGAGGGCCAGGGTGTCGCTCCCATGGAAGGGAGGCACAGCATTGCTCCAGAGCTGGCAAGATTGACCTGGAGTGGAAAGGAGAAGGGGGGTACGACATGTTCCTCACCCACGCTGGCTGCTCTTTAACCTCAATCTTCACATGCGCTTCTCGATTCTTGTTCACGACGCCCATCAGAAGCTCAGCATCATGGCCCCAGATCAGAACCACAGGCTGACTCAGGCCCCTGGGTTTCCTCAGCTGCAAAGAAACAAGCTTGTTCATGAGCTGGCGCAGAGCACAGCCTGAGACATGGGTGTGATGGAGATTTATCAACACCCACAATCAAATGAGGTGTGGGGGAATGAGCACTGCTGCCCAGGACAAGTGCTACAGTCGCTGCCCAGAACCCATGACATGGTATATTTATTATTGACCTTCTGCTCCTCCGTCTGCACCACGGGGAAGCGCCTCATCCCCCCACACCCTGGCTCCTGCCCACCTCTCTGCTCTTGCTTTTGCTGCTCCCCTGCCTGCCCCTTCACTGTCCTTGTCCCTGCCTCCTCTACAGGCACCGCTTGACCACATCTCTTGCTTTCCTCTGTCAACCCCTTTCCCAAATCCGACAGGCTTCACCTCAGAGCGGGGGCGATGTTTCGTAACCCTGGCAAAAAAATAATAAACACTCTGGTGTGGTTCATTGCCTTTACCCCCGGCCCTGCCTCCAGTCTCCTGCACCGTACGTTGTCTGTCTCATTCGTAAGCTGTCTGGTGCGGGGCCCTTTTCTTTATGCTGTTCCTGCTAGTAAAGTGCCTAGCACAATGCTGGGCCTAAGGAATGAGTGAACAAATCAACCATGAAAAGTGATGGGGCCAGTGCCAACGATCAGTGCCACATTCCTTTTTGTGTACACTGATATTGCAGCACTGATCTGGGCACAGTCTCTCTAGCCCACATCTGAGCTTTCTTCGCTCACTCACCTACGTTTGATTAGTACTATATTCTGGTCAGTCATTATTCGACATAACTAACGCTGCCTGCCTCATGCCCATTTCAGCAAAAGCCAGGTCTGCTTCCTCCCATGGAACTAGTTGAGGCTGGTCTTAGAACGCAATGTACTTGAATCTGTTACACCCTGACAAAGGTCCAGTGTTCTTCTCACTAGAGTAAAGTGTTCTTGTAGATAACAGCCACTTTATTTTATACTCACTTCCTGTGAATCTAGCACCACAGGAACTGGAGTCTATTTGTACCTATAGGCTGCAGGTCTCGTTCCGCTTAGCCTGGTGACAAAACACTCGCAAGCAGCATTGACCACCCACTTACACAACAATAACAGCTACTCCACACAGGCCTGAGACTTGCTCCGTTCCATTATTGTGTCACATGGGGTGGGAGGAAGCAGCCCCCTTTGTGTGAGACCAACACAGTTTATCACTGGCAGAGAAAAGAGCCGGCGAACCCTGAGCTCTTTGCACACAGCTGTAGTTCGGAAGTCTACTTGGATTAATTCTGAAGAGCAGCAATCTTTCCTGAGACTGGATTGTCCCACACTCTCTCACTCCCACCATACTTCACCACGAACTCTCTCCAGATCTCTCCCTACCAACCATGCTCGCTCTCTAAACACCCAATGTACCTCCTTGTGCCCTGACTCTCTGTAGGGACCAAATGTCCCCCCTCATTTCTCCTTAGGGAACAGATGCTCCTCAGTGATCCTGTGTAATGTCAGTGTTGTAGATGTTTTACCAGTTGTGATAGTCTATATGGCTCCCTCATGGGTAAAGGTTCGGCTGCTAGCATTAGGACTCTGGAGGGACTGCACTTGGCAAACTCGATGCCTGAACAGTTTGGCTGCACAAAGCAGGGATTATGTGCATAAATGCCTGCTTGAACATCTAGTTGTGTGATGTAGCTAACCCATTAGGGAAAGGCTTTGTGCGAAGTGGGCTCTCCGTGTTTGGGATGAGCTGGGGAAAGGTCTCTGTTCTATGGTACTGAATGGAGGAGCCAACCTGCACCATCACCCCTTGCCTCAACCCCAGCTCTGTCCCTTCATTTCTGCAGGTCCTGGCTACTATAGAGAAAGGGGAGCCTGGACTGGAGCTATGTGTATTTCAGGACAGGATGGTACCACTGAACTTTTTCTGAAGGTATCAATAGCGTTTGTACCTGGTCAGCGGCGCTTTCATCATCTGTGATGTCGAAGAGGATGGCACGAGCCCCCCGCTCCCCTGCTAGCTTCGCCTGTCCAAAAAAACAGACCAAGAACTTGAGTGGATACTTCATGCTGCACTTATGTGTTTTGCAAGGCTTGCTAGTCTAGCAGCCAACACACAACAAGATCCAGAGATTAGAAGCTGAAGTCAGCAAAGTCCAGCTAGAAACAAGACATGATATTTTAACCATGAAGCAATGACCCGTTGGAGTAGCCTCCCAGGCATGGAGGATTTTCCATCCCTTGGAGCCTTGAGGTTGAGACTGGCTATCTCTAAAAGATCCACTCCAGCTGGCCCACAAGTGAGGGCCCAATGCAGGGCTTGCTGGGGGACGGTCTCTGGCCTGTGCCATACAGGAGGTCTCAGTGGACAATCAGTGGCCTTCACATCTATGATGGTTACTGCAGGAGACTTTGTACAGAATGTGGCTACAGCACGATCTCTCAGCACGTTTGTCTACATTGCAGCTGGGCGAGATGGACACATGCTAGCTTTGCTTGAGGTAATGCGCTAAAACAGCAGTGTAGCTGGGCTTGCATGGATGGCAGTTGGTCTAGCTGGCCGGGGGGCCAGGCAGGTTTGTCCCCCGGCAGCTCGCCTGCACTGTCGCTTATGCCACCCTCGGCTACACTGATATTTCTAGCGTGCTGGTGCCAGCGGAGCTAGCATGTGTCTGTCTACCTGCACTGGGAAGCACCCGCCCAGCCGCAGTGTAGACATACCCTGGGTTACATACACCTGTTAGTTCCTAGGTCTCCTTCGTGCCCAGTCCCACGTTTGCATCAACACAAAATGTGCCATTACACTACAGTACACAGTGTCCAATGCACATGCAATTATACACACACAAACACACTCACTTAGGCATCATCACAGCATGTGTGCAAACACACGTGAAACACACATGTACATGTACCCAGACATTGTCATGTTTACATATCCATGCACACATTCATTCGTTAATACTTAGACCCGTGCTCACAGGACACCCACTCACTTACACACACAGTGCCATGTCCGTGTCTGTATACATGTGCATGTACACACACATACTTACACATACACACACACACCTGCAGGCATATACACACACAAAGACATGCCCATGTCTGAACACATGCACACACACATATACATGTATATACCTACACTTGAACACACATCTGCATGCACAGACACACGTTTCCTTGCACACTGAGGCTCATCACACACACACACACACACACACACACTCTTTCAGTCCAGCACATCCTCACCCCCCTCAGTGCTGAGCTGGGTTTGCATCCTGCAGGCTTACATGGTGCAAATATAGCGATAGGATGTGAATTTACTTGCTTTCCCCTCTTCTATATAGAAAGCCTCATTTATCCCACAAAACAAAGGGGAACTGGATCAGGGTTATTGCAAACAAAAAGATCAATGGGGCGTTTCAGCTTCCAAAGAGCCGACAGACGGGAGGCAGGATAGTGCAGTGGTTAGGACACTAGCCCAGGACCTGGGGTCAAACTCTGACTCTTTCATAGAGGCCGTGTGTGACCTTGAGCAAGTCACTAGCTGCTCTGTGCCTTAGCGGCTAGCTGTGCAGCAGGTACTAGCCTTTGTGATGCAGTAGGGACTGTCTGTGTGGGGAGTGGGAGAGCAGGGGAGGACTTTAGGGGATGGACGATGCCAGGGCCTGTAACCTGAGCTAGGTAAGGGAGGGGAAAGGTCAAACACCTTTGCCCGGGAAGGGGAACAAAGGAAGGGAGTGGCAGGAGGGAAGCAGTTTGAGTTTGGAGTTGGGGCTGTGTGGGTGGAATTCAGGGTATCCTAGCTAGGATCCAAGCACCCTGAAAGCCCAGAAGGACTCGGTGGAGGGGTCCTGACTGTGCCTGCAAGCTCTGCTGTAACCTGTGTTCCTGTTGTCCAATAAACCTTCTGTTTTACTGGCTGGCTGAGAGTCACTGTGGGTCCCAGGAAGAGGGGTGCAGGGCCGGACCCCCCCACACTCCGTGACAACTGGTGGCAGCGGTGGGATATACTGCACCCCGTGGACGGCGCTTCCTGCAGTAAGTGACCGGGGAGCAGTAAAACGAAGGGGTGGTTAACCCCTGGGAGTGTGTGCCCAGTGAGAAGGACTTTGCAGTAACAGGGTCCCCCGGGGGATTGCAGCGAGCGGTCCCAGGGGCGGAGGAGTCTGCAGCTCGACCCTGGCAGAGAGGTGGTGACCTCAAGAAGGCCTGGTGCACTAGGGGTCCCCCTGGAAACCATGGGGAGCGGCGAGCACCCCGGCCTGTGAGTGGCCAGCAGGAAGATGTATGCCAAGCGGCGCAAGTGTGACCTGGTGGAGCTGTGTAAGCAGAGGGGGCTGCACCCAGGGAGGCTCAGCAAGGACCAGCTGATTGCCCAGCTGGAGCAGGGAGACCGCATGAATGAACGGAGCCCTGTCTCTGAGGGAAGCAGCCGAGCAGATGCAGCGCAGGCACCAGTGACTGTCCCTGCTGGGAGTGGTCAGCCGGCAGACGAGGGCTTCCCGAGACCCCCCCTTCCTAGGCGTAGAGGAAGGGCGGGGAGGAGCCCAGTGTATACCGAGGGCACCGTGACACCCCCGGCCAGCAGGGGAGCCTCACGGCGAAGCTCACCCCCCAGCAGGGGTTCCTCCCGGCAACGCTCGGCATCCGTGGAGCGGATGCGGCTGGAATATGAAAGGGAGCTGAGACGGGAGGAGCTCGAGTTAAAGAGGCGAGAGCTGGAGGAGAAGGCGAAACAACGTGAACATGAGCGGGAGGAGAAGGAGAAACAGCGTAAACATGAGCTGGACCTGGCCCGGCTGAGGAGAAGTGAGGCCCCGGCTGCGGTGAGTGAGGGGGGACCCAAGCCTACAAAGAGCTTTGATAAGCACTTGCTGCCCCGGCGTAAGGAGGGGGAGGACATAGATACCTTCCTGATGGCCTTTGAGAATGCCTGCGAGCTGCACAGGGTTGACCCTGCAGACAGGATCGCAGTTCTCACCCCCTTACTGGACTCCACAGCCGTGGAGGTGTACAGCCGACTGAAAGGGGCGGAGGCAGGGGACTACGAACTGTTCAAACAGGCCCTGCTCCGCGAGTTTGGGCTGACTCCTGAGATGTACCGGAAAAAGTTCCGGAGCCAGCGTAAAACCCGTGAGGTTACATACCTACAACTGGTCAACCGGGCGCAGGGGTATGCTCGCAAGTGGACAGCTGGGGCCCAAACTAAAGAGGACCTGCTTGACCTATTCATACTGGAGCACCTGTACGAGCAGTGCCCGTCCGACCTGAGGCTGTGGTTGATGGACCAGAAGCCGGAGAACCCGCAGCATGCAGGCCAGCTGGCCGACCAATTTGTGGACAGTCGGGCAGGGGATGGCAGGGAGGAGTCTCGAAGGAGCAAGCCTGCCTCAACGCAGAGAGAGAGTCATCATGGGACCTCCCAAAGGGGGCCTATGGAGAACCCCCCCAAAAGGGGAACATCCAGCGGCAGGTCCCTTCGACCCACTCAAGGGGACCCACGAGATATGGGCTGCTATCGCTGTGGCCAACAAGGTCACATACGGGCCCAGTGCCCCAAGCTCAGGGACAGACCAAGCAGACCCAACCCGCAGAGGGTGGACTGGGTAAAAACCCAATCGGAGGAGGGGCTACATTCCCAGGAAAGGGGGGTTGGCAACATACCACCTGTGGATGCTCCCGGTTCCGGGTTTTTGGTTTACCGGGTGGGCGCGGGGCTGCCCCTCCGGAAAGAGTGCATTGTTTCCCTGGAAGTGGATGGGAGGAAGGTCACTGGGTACTGGGACACGGGCGCAGAGGTGACGCTGGCCCGGCCCGAGGTGGTGGCCTCAGATCGGATGGTGCCCGACACCTACCTGACCCTGATGGGCGTGGGCGGGACCCCATTCAAGGTACCCGTGGCAAGGGTACACCTGAAATGGGGGGCCAAGGAGGGCCCCAAGGATGTGGGGGTACACCAATATTTGCCCACTGATGTGTTAATGGGAGGGGACCTTGAGGACTGGCCTAGTAACACCCAGAGTGCCCTGGTCGTGACTCGTAGTCAGAGTCGGCAAATGGCACTGCACCCCGAAAATGGGGAAGGTACTCGACCTGAGGTGCAGGACCCTAACTCAGGGAGCGGGGAACGCCCAGGGGCACGGTGCAGAGAGGCTGCGGCCTCAGACCCAGCCAGCAAGAGAGAGCCGGTCCCCATTCCTGTCCCAGCTGCTGAGTTCCAGGCCGAGTTGCAGAAAGATCCCTCCTTGCGGAAGCACAGGGACCGGGCTGACCTTAGTGCGGTACAGACCATGAGGAGAGGTTGCAAGGAGAGGTTCCTGTGGGAGAAGGGGTTCCTGTACCGAGAATGGGCTCCCCCAGGGGAAGTAGAGTCATGGGGGATCAGGAGGTAGCTGGTGGTTCCCCAGAAGTTCCGTCACAAGCTGTTGTACCTGGCCCATGACATCCCTCTCGCAGGGCACCAGGGAATCCGGCGCACCAGGCAGAGGCTGCTACAGAACTTTTACTGGCCTGGGGTCTTTACCCATGTCCGACAGTACTCCCAATCCTGTGACCCCTGCCAGAGGGTGGGGAAGGCCCGGGACAAGGGGAAAGCGGCTTTGAGGCCTTTACCCATCATAGAAGAACCTTTCCAGAAGGTGGCCATGGACATAGTGGGACCCCTCAGTAAGACGACCCGGTCAGGGAAGAAATACATCCTGGTGGTGGTGGATTTTGCCACTCGCTACCCCGAGGCGGTGGCCTTGTCCTCTATCGAAGCAGACACAGTGGCAGATGCGCTGCTGACAATTTTCAGCCGGGTGGGGTTCCCCAAGGAGGTCTTAACGGACCAGGGGTCCAACTTCATGTCGGCCCTGCTCCGGTCCTTATGGCAGAAATGTGGGGTCCAGCACAACTGGGCCTCAGCGTATCACCCCCAGTCCAACGGGCTGGTAGAAAGGTTCAACGGGACGCTGAAGATGATGCTAAAAACATTTATGAACCAGCATCCGCAAGATTGGGACAAGTACTTACCTCACCTGCTGTTTGCGTACAGGGAGGTACCCCAGGAATCTACCGGGTTTTCACCTTTCGAACTGTTGTATGGAAGGCGGGTGAGGGGGCCCCTAGACCTGATGAGGGACGAATGGGAGGGGAAGGCCGCTCCCGAGGGAGAGTCAGTGGTGGAGTATGTCCTGACCTTCCGGGAAAGACTGGCCGAGCTCATGGGCCTGGCCAGGGAGAATCTGGCCCGAGCCCAGAGGAGGCAGAAGGTCTGGTATGACCGCACAGCACGAGCCCGTACCTTCGCCACCGGGGATCAGGTGATGGTTCTCATCCCCGTGAGGAGAAACAAACTCCAGGCCGCCTGGGAAGGGCCCTTCAAGGTTATCAAGCAACTGAATGAGGTAAACTATGTGGTGGAGCTGTCAAACCGGGCACATCACCGTCGGGTGTACCATGTGAACATGATGAAACCATACTATGACAGGGGGAATGTGGTGTTGGCCGTGTGTGGACATTGGGAGGGGCAGGGAGATGACCCCTTAGTGGATCTATTCCCTGGGACAAAAGCTGGTTCCCCCCTGGAGGCGATTCCCGTCTCTGAGCGACTGACCCCGGGCCAGCACGCTGAGATCAGAGCGGTGCTGCATCTATACCGACAGCTGTTTTCCAACCAGCCTGGACGCACTAATTTGACTGTCCACCGGGTGGAGACCGGGTCACACCCCCCTATAAGATGCTCCCCTTTTCGGGTCACTGGTAAAACTGCCCAGGATCTTGAAAGAGAGGTCAGGGACATGCTGGCTTTGGGGGTGATCCAGCCGTCTTCCAGCCCTTGGGCCTCGCCAGTAGTGCTGGTTCCCAAGAAGGATGGGTCAATCCGGTTCTGTGTGGACTATCGAAAGCTCAATGCCATCACCGTATCTGATGCCTACCCTATGCCCAGGCCTGATGAGCTCCTAGACAAGCTGGGAGGTGCTCGGTACCTCACCACTATGGATCTTACCAAAGGCTACTGGCAAGTGCCGCTGGACGCAGATGCCAGGCTGAAATCGGCCTTTATCACCCCTCTGGGGCTCTATGAGTTTTTGACCCTGCCCTTCGGCCTCAAGGGAGCGCCGGCCACCTTCCAGCGCCTGGTGGATCAGCTACTGAGGGGGATGGAGAGTTTTGCCGTGGCGTATATTGACGACATCTGCGTCTTCAGCCAGACCTGGGAGGACCACGTGTCCCAGGTTAAACAAGTCCTGGACCGACTCCGAAAGGCTGGGTTAACAGTAAAGGCTGAGAAGTGCAAGGTGGGGATGGCTGAAGTATCTTACCTGGGCCATCGGGTGGGGAGCGGCTGCCTGAAGCCGGAACCAGCCAAGGTGGAGGTGATCAGAGACTGGCCTGCTCCCCAAACCAAAAAGCAGGTCCAGGCCTTTATTGGGATGGCGGGGTACTATCGAAGGTTCGTGCCCCACTTTAGTGCCATAGCCGGCCCCATCACTGAACTATGCAAAAAGGGGAAGCCAGACAAGATGATCTGGACTGAGCAGTGCCAGGAGGCTTTCCGGGCGCTGAAGGAGGCTCTGGTTAGTGGCCCAGTTCTAGCAAACCCAAATTTTGACAAACCCTTTATGGTGTTCACTGATGCCTCAGATACGGGACTGGGGGCAGTGTTAATGCAGGAGGATGAAAAGGGGGAGAGACACCCCATCGTGTACCTGAGTAAGAAGCTGCTACCCCGGGAACAAAGCTACGCGGCCATCGAGAAGGAATGCCTGGCCATGGTGTGGGCCCTTAAGAAGCTAGAGCCATATCTCTTTGGGCGACACTTCACCGTGTACACCGACCACTCTCCCCTGACCTGGCTGCACCAGATGAAAGGAGCCAACGCCAAGCTCCTGAGGTGGAGCCTGCTCCTGCAGGACTATGACATGGACGTGGTCCATGTGAAGGGAAGTGCCAACCTGACAGCGGATGCGTTGTCCCGGAGAGGGGACCCTGAACTTCCCCAGGTCACTGGGCAGAGTGACCCCGCTCAGTTCAGTCTCGAAGGGGGGAGAGATGTGATGCAGTAGGGACTGTCTGTGTGGGGAGTGGGAGAGCAGGGGAGGACTTTAGGGGATGGACGATGCCAGGGCCTGTAACCTGAGCTAGGTAAGGGAGGGGAAAGGTCAAACACCTTTGCCCGGGAAGGGGAACAAAGGAAGGGAGTGGCAGGAGGGAAGCAGTTTGAGTTTGGAGTTGGGGCTGTGTGGGTGGAATTCAGGGTATCCTAGCTAGGATCCAAGCACCCTGAAAGCCCAGAAGGACTCGGTGGAGGGGTCCTGACTGTGCCTGCAAGCTCTGCTGTAACCTGTGTTCCTGTTGTCCAATAAACCTTCTGTTTTACTGGCTGGCTGAGAGTCACTGTGGGTCCCAGGAAGAGGGGTGCAGGACCGGACTCCCCACACTCCGTGACAGCCTTGCCCTGCTCCCAGGGGCTGGCTGGATACACTCACTAAAGCCGGTGAAGCGCTCGTGTACTGTGGTGATGGGGGCCATACCCTAGACAGGAGAAAGAGAAGAAAAGAGATTGTCAGACACCTCCACCTCCTGCCCGCTGTGCTTGAGAGGGGAACAGGTGAGCTGGAGGAATAGGGAACTGACTTACCCCCGAGCGAGCAGGAAGGAAAGCACCAGCGGGGGCTCCATCTAGGAGCGCGCGGGGAGAGTGTGGTAAGGAACACGAGGACGGAGAGCAGCCAGACACCATCATGGAGCAGTGTCCATATGGCAGAATGAAGGCTGCTTTGGAGTAGCCAGCAGGATCTGGTACAGAGGCACATTTCACTGAGAGCTCTTCAGGGTCCCCTCCCTGCATTTCCCGGCAGCTCCGAGGTGGTGGTAATGGCTGCGCTCTTTGAATGGGAATGTTACCTAATAACCGTACCTCGACGTGCTCAGTCAGTCTGGCTGTTTGTAGCTGGGTCTAACGTCTCACTCAGCCTACATGGAGAGCTCGTTCCCATGCACACTCTCCAGCAAATCTCCAAGAGGCTGCAGGGCCAAGCTAGAGAGCGGGGAGATGGAGAAAGGCACCGAGGTTCAGTGGCTCCCTCTTATGTATCCAGGCACTGCCAAATAGAAACCCCTGGAATGGAAGGAGGCGGCCCCTGCCTTGGGAGCCCAGTACCTGCCTCACAGTCACAAAGCACCGAGTGTCATCTCCTGGGACACAGCTGGTGTGTGAGGGATAATGGGAAGGGTTAAACTGTGTAAATCAGTGCTGGATTGAGGGGGCAGGGGCAGGAGCAAAGTGCAGACGTTGCTGGTTGTGGAGGATCATAGTGTGGGAGGCTGTTGGTTTGGGGGGATTCCAGTGCAGAGGTTTCTGATTGGGGGGACGGCAGTCAGGCAGTTGCTGTTTTGGAGGGATCACAGGGCAGGAGGATGCTGCTACCGGAAGAGATCGCAGTGCAGAGTTTGCTGATTGGGAGGGATCACAGTGCAAACGTTGCTGTTTGGGGGAGGCTGGGAGGGGAATTGCAGTAAAGGTTTCCAGAGGGGGGGTTGGGGTGGGGTAGAGGGAGGATTGCAATGCAGAAGTTGCTGGTTTGTGGAGGATTGTGGTGCAGGATATTGCTGTTTCGGGGGGGATTACAGAACAGGAAGTGCCTGGTTTGAGGTGGATCACAGTGCAGGAGGTGGGGGGTGGGGGTCGCAGTGCAGAGGTTGCTGGTTTGAGGGGGATTGCAAATGAAGTGATTGCTGGTTTCTGGGGGTTGCAGACCAGAGATTGCTGGTTCAGAGGGGGATTGTAGTGCAGAGGTTGGTGGCTTGGAGAAGGATCACAGTGCAGTGGTTGCTGGTTCAGAAGGGGATCGCAGTGAAGTGGCTGCTGGTTTGGGGGGTATTGAAGTGCAGATGTTGCTGGTTCAGACGGGGTCATAGTGCAGCAGATACTGGTTTGGAGGGATTGCAGCACAGAGATTACTGTTCAGGGGAGATCACAGTGCAGAGGTTGCTGGTTCGGAAGGGGATTTGTGTTGCAGAGGTTGATGATTTGGAGGGATTGCAGCGCAGAGATTATTGGTTCTGGGGGGATCGTAGTGCAGAGGTTGCTGGTTTGGGGGAGTGTTGCAGTGCAAAAGTTGCTGGTTTAGGGGGGATTGCAGTGCAGAGGTTGCTGGTTCGAGGAGTGTTGCAGCACAGAGGTTGCTGATTTGGGGGATCGCAGTGCAGTTGTTGCTGGTTTAGGGGGATCACAGTGCAGTGGTTGCTGGTTCGGAGGAGTGTTGCAGCACAGAGGTTGGTGATTTGGGGGGATCGCAGTACAGAGGTTGGTAGTTGGGGGGAATGCAGTGCAGAGGTTGCTGGTTTGGAGGAGTGTCGCAGTGCAGATGTTGCTGGTTTGGAGGGTTGCAGTGCAGAGGTTGCTGGTTCAGAGGAGTGTTGCAGTGCAGAGGTTGCTCGTTTCGAGACAGGGGAGATCGCAGAAGGGACTAGATATCGCCTCTGGTTTCTCACTGAGCTCCTTCCCCAACACTTGGCTCCAGAGTCCTCCTCAGCAGCAGGCAGGAGGCGTCTGTCTGAGTGCACACAGGCCTAAGGCAATGTGGTAACTGGTCATTCCCTGCCCCTCAGAACTGCTGTCCCCTACATTCAGAGAAGCACCACTGACACTGGCCTGCGAAGGGCATTGTGGCCTTGACTCTGCCCAATGCAGTGTTACAGAGTCCCCCATAACTTACCCTCTCAGTGTGTGACACGATTGCCCACCCACACCCGTTGTCACGGAGGCACCAGACCAATGCTCTGGAACTGCTCTGAATGAAGCCAGTCAGGACTGGGGGGTAACATGCCTCCTCTCTCTGAGCTGTCGCCAGGACAAGAAGCCTATATGGCTTGGGCCTTCCTGCATCTGACCCTGGAGCATTCAGCTGCCCCGTTCTCACTGCGCGCTTCCCGCGGCGAGTCGGCCTGGACAGAACTATGGGGAAGCCAAAGGGGCCTGCACCTCAACTTCACAGTCAGATGTGACTCTCAGCCAGCGTGTAAAACAGAAAGTTTATTAGTCGACAGGAAGACAGCACAGAACAGGGTTTGTTAGCACAGAAAGCAGGAGCATTCAGTGAGGGGGAGGGGAGCCCAGAGCCAGTGCTCGGGCCTTCCCCCTGGGCCTGAAGCCAGTCCAGAGCGACTTACTTCCGGCTGTCCAGCCCCCGACACACCCGTTGCCTCTCCTCCAGTCTTTTGTCTCACTTCCTGGGCAAAGTGTCACCTGGTTGCACCCCCCTCCTGGTTCTCAGGTTACGAAGGGCATCCGCCATCGCAGCTGCAGCCGCCTCACCTGCCCCCCAAGGGTCTCAACAAAAGTCACACCCCTATTCCCACCACCTAAGCACTGGTGTAACCCACAGGGAAACTGAGGCACACACCATATCCATGCAAAACAGTAAGACTCTCATAAGCTCACATACAACATAATAAGGAGGAGAACCCCACTTTGTCACACCTCTCCCCCCTTTGAGACCGAATGGAGTGAGGTTACTTTAGCCAGTGACCTGGCACCTGAAAAAATACTATCCTGCTAATGACCCCCTCATACCTACTGGTAGGTCCAATCTCACTCTCTCCCGCCTCGTTCCACCACCTTGTGCTGTCGTCAGCCACCGCTCACTAACCTTTCTCCCACCCAGATAGCTGAGTGTCTCTGGCTCCTGCATTACCCTGCACTAGGCTTCTCCATGCTGTATTTCGAAGCACAGAATGAGATCTCCAGCCTCCTGGGAACTGAACCCTGGCTGAGTGCAATGTGGGTCTCTGGCTCTGAGCACCTGAGCAAACCAAGTGGGATCCCTGGCTAAAGGTGTTGTTGTTGGAGTCTCTGATATATGCCATCATGTGCCAGCAATGCCCCTGTGGCTTGTACATTGGCCAAACCGGACAGTCTCTACACAAAAGAATAAATGGACACAAATCTGACATCAGGAATCATAACATGCAAAAACCTGTAGGAGAACACTTCAGTCTCTCTGGTCACTCAATAACAGACTTAAAAGTGGCCATTCTTCAACAAAATAGCTTCAAAAACAGACTCCAAGGAGAAACTGCAGAACTGGAATTAATTTGCAAACTGGACAGCATCAAATTAGGCCTGAATAAAGACTGGGAGTGGATGGGTCACTACAAGAACTAATTTCCCCCTGCTGATACACCTTCTTGACAACTGTTTGAAATGAGCCACCTTGATTACATTGGCCTCATTAGCACTACAAAAGTGATTTCCCCCCTTTGATATTCACCTCTTCTTGTCAACTGTTGAGAATAGCCCACTTCTGCCTTAATTGTATAGTCTCATTAGCACTGACCCCCCACTTGGTAAGGCAACTCCCATCTTTTCATGTGCTGTGTATTTATACCTGCCTCTGTATTTTCCACTCCATGCATCTGATGAAGTGGGTTTTAGCTCACAAAAGCTGATGCCCAAATAAATGTATTAGTCTCTAAGCTGCCACAAGGACTCCTCGTTATATGAGAGTCAGTTTGTTTCAATGGTTCTTCCTGTGCAAATGTAAAATAATGAGGAATCCAAGATGTGTCCACATGCAGGGCAGACATGGCCATATGTTTTTGCCACAGCCTGCTTTCTTCACTGACGCTTCTCTTTGGCTCTTTCTGGTCTGCTGTTCTCGATGGCTTTAACCACAGACCAAGAGGTCTGCCGCCGTTCTGATCTGTCAGCAGCAGCAGCTTCCCATGTATTCGGGTCAACTTAACCAGCTTTAAGAGAGTCCATACATCATTTTTTTTGTTTGCCTCCCAGCATATGTGCTCCCTTTCACAACTGTCCATAAGATCTGGCTTTGGGGAGTTGTGTATAGTCCATACATATGAGGTGACCAGCCCAGCAAAGTTGTGTCTGTATGATTAGGGATTCAACGCTAGTGACACAGCACTGGTCCAGGACTTTGATGCATGGTATCCTGTCCAACCACTTCATGTTACAGATGAGATGCAAACAGTGCATATGAAAACTCTCTAGTTGCTCCTGCTTTAGAGTGTCCATATTTCACAGCCATAGAGAAGAGAGCTTAACACAACTGCACAATAGACACTCATCTTGATGAAGTCGAATGCCTCTCACATGCCACAGGTGGAGACTAAGTCGACCATAGGCAGAACTGGCTTTAGAAATGCACTGCATCATTTCATCATTGATCATAGCAGTATCAGATAAAGTGCTGCCAAGATAGCAAAACTTTTCTACAGCATTAAGCAGTGTGTCATCCATTGTGATTTCGGGAGCAGAATACATTTTTGCTAGCACAAGCTGGTAAAACACTTCAGTTTTCTTGAGACTGATAGAGTCCAAATTGCTTTGCCAGTCTAGATTCCCGGAAAATACCCCAGCATTATGTCACTAGTCAGGGGCTAAAGGACACCCTCTGCTCCAGCCCTTACAAATGGGGCACGCACACGTGGGGGATGCAACACACACAACTTGGAGGGGGCAGGGAGAATTCAGACAGGCGTGAAGGTGGGGGAAGGTCTCACACACACATACATTAACCCTGTTGGGTGGTCCTAGCACTGAGTTCCGTAGGGTTCTATTGGCATGACACTGTGTCACCAAAGAGTAACAGAGACAGACCTTGCTAGGCTCTGCTGCAGTGGGTAGGCTCTGTCTAGACCAAGGCTTCACTCTGCACTTGAGATATGGTTCCCGGCCTCCACTGCCTGGAGCGTGCCTTGCTGACCAAATGGGACATTGCCTCATAATGTGATGTCATCTCTGCTGTCGCTTTACCCCCTAGGGTTAGCCTAGACCATCTAGCATATTTTCAAACCAAACCGTCCTTATCCGTGCTAAGGGCAAAATCATATCTCACAACGTGCTGGCTCCACTGTGACCGTCTACATGGTTCTGACACAGCTTTGTGTCTCCCAGTTTCCATATCTAGTTTGTGGTCACCTGGTGAGAGTTGGCTTTAACTTCTCATATGTCACGCTGGTGAGGGCTCTATTATCACAATAGTTCTGTGCAGGGAGCTGTACCAGATCAGCTTGTGGGGGGTTGGGATGTGGAATTCCCCAGGTATTGTAGGTTTATAGGTTTTGCTCTGATGTCTTGAACATTTCTGGGCTTTCGGTGGGTGGTTTGTCCACTGGCCAGGAGGGTGGAGTTGTAAAACCGGAAGGTGATGCTACAGGAGGGACAGGGCTCTCATTGGGATGCAAGTTTTGGCCCTCTGCTGCTTTGCGGGTTGGTGAGTGCTTGCTACACAGACTGCACAGCGGGGCTTAAAGTGTGTGCGGGGGAAGGAGACACTGGGATTGCAGATCTGGCAAAAATATCATTTAAAACTCAAGTCAGGTCAGTAAGGGGCATGCTCTCGGCACGGTCTTACAAAGCAGCTGCTCCCAGAGTATGCTAGACCTGCCACCTGTCCCAAAACACTTTGAGCACTGCTGCACTAGCCTCTCTGCTCACTGCACGCAGGCTGCACTTCCCCCCAGGACTGACAGAGCCAGGCCACCAAGGTCAGGAATTAGAGGCCATTGTCCCAGGGACTTTGACACCTCTTGGAACTATTCCCTGCCAGCCTCGGAGCGGTCTTTGGCAGAGAAATAGTTAATGGCTGCCTCTTCTGGAAGGAAGGAAGGAAGGAAGGAAGGTGAACAAAGTGCAGAGCAGGGATGATCTTACTCACGCGGGGTGCTTTGATCTGAGCGTCCTTGGGAGAGCATGTGCAAGCATGTATCTGCCAGAATTGCCACAACAGGCTTCACAATTACAGTGTGTGCCTCTAGCTAAGGGGTCAGAGGTGAGAGCCAGAGCTTCCCAGCTGTAAGATCAAAGGCAGCACTCCTGCACCGTGGCTGCCCTGAGGTAAGAGGCATTCCCCAACCCAAAAGAGGATGTTACACAGAGAGTTCAGCTCCTTCTTCCTCCTGCCAGGCACACACGTCCCTCTTCCCTTCTCTCCTGCTTGGGCTGCAGGGGCTCTGGAGAGCAGGGCTAGGAGAAAGTTTGGGAACTAAGATGGCAAATCCAAGGCCAGGGGATTAGGGTTGAGGGCTGAGGATCAGAGAAGGGATTGGGAGCTCTAGAGTTTGGTAGAACCAGATTGGGAAACTGGGTGGTGGAATAAGAGGCTCAGAGCAGGCTCTGGATCAGGGAGCGGAGTCATCAAAGGATCCTCAAAGTTTGCCAGGCCCTGAGGACAAACAGGACTTTCAGGTAGTGAATGCCACCCAGTGGGAACCAGTCAGCATGCGCTGGACAGCAATCGCTTTTACAAGGATTTTCTCCGGTTAAAGACAGAGGAGACGGAAGAAGCAAGCAACAGGAGCTGGGCAAATGATTCTTGACAAATAGCTTCTCTGCAAAGGTGATTGTTGGGAATTCATTTGTTATTCAAAATCGTTTGACAAATCTTTGCTGCAAACTCTTAGGCCAATGGGCTCCTCACAAATCATTGCTGTTGGAGTGCTGGCAGTTCGTTAGCCGGGCCATGTAACTGGTCCCTTCGGCCACATTCCATTGCTGGTTTCCATGACGGAATGGCCTGATTTCTAGTCACTTGGGATGCAAATCCATACTGGCAGGAATAGTCCTGAACTTCTGGCTTTCTGTAGCCATCCTTGGAGCAGAAACTCACCCACCATCACAGAAAAAGAAACACACAAGACTGGCTGCAAACACACGTGCAGCAGAGGGGCAGGTGAATAATTCCTCACAGTATCTGCCCAACTCTTCAATTAACTCTCCCTGTGCATCTTAATCACCTGGCTATTGATTTTCAGGTTTGGATGCCTCATTACTGGAAGGAGTTCAGAGAAGAGCAGCGGGAGGGATCAGGTGGCTGGAAGGAGTGACTCACAGGGCAAGACTGAAAGGGCTGATTGTGTATTGCTTGGCTGGGTGACAGCGAGGGTGGAGGTTATGATAACATTTTACAAAGGCCTATTCTTATCATCATTTATATAGTGCTGCAATTATATCTGCTATGCGCCACCACAGGAAACAAAAGCGAGATCCCCTTCCTCAGACAGCAGGAGCTGGTACCCCAGCACCGACTCCATGCTTCCCGCTTCCCAGCACAGGGAGTCCCGCGGAGCGAGAGGAGGTGTGTTGAATACAGAGCAGGAGGCTGCTCCACCAGCGGCATGCAGGGAGTCTACATCTGGGATGAAGGGGAAGAGAGCGATGAAGACTGAAGCTTGGGAGGATTGTAGAGCAGGGAGATGTGTGGGCAGCGCTGTGGGGTGGAGCTGGGCAGAGCCTACTGGCTGAGTACTCGGCCCTGACGTGGAAGCCAGCGAAGGGCCTGAGGGAGCTGCGGAGGCACAGCCTGTGTGGTGCACAGAGACGTGACCTCTGCCAGCAGAGCGAAAGGGGTGAGGAACTAAAACCTCATTCACTGAGCACTGCTGTGGACACATCTGCCCATAGGACAGGGCTGAGCTATGCTTGTCGTCGGGCGTCTTTGGTTCAGGGCCCCACGTTGTGGGAGCCCTTGTCACTGACAAGTGCCAGGAGAGAGGTTTCAGACCTGCACAGGAAGAGTGGGATGACGTTTGTCACAGTCATGTTAACTGGTCAACAGACAAAGTCCAGCCCTAGTCAAACCCAGTTCTGAAAGCAAAATGTAGCCCCCAAATGGGGTGGTGCCCCACGAGAAGAGTCGTTCCCTGTGGCCCCCATGGGCTCCGACAGAGCCCAGCATGGCTGACGTCCCCTGGCAGCAGGCAGGAAGGGGAGGGGGCTATGACCCCCCCAGTCACCCTGGCAGCCCCCCCC
The DNA here is from genome assembly GCF_025201925.1 of Gopherus flavomarginatus. Lineage (NCBI taxonomy): Eukaryota > Metazoa > Chordata > Testudines > Testudinidae > Gopherus > Gopherus flavomarginatus. The sequence continues at coordinate 2,761,928 of NC_066635.1, read as the reverse complement.
CGGCCCCCCAACCAGTGGGAGAAAGGGAGACCACAGCAATCCCCAGCAGCCAATGAGGGGGCAGAAGCCAGCCAGGCAGACAGGTGCCTGGAAAGCCAAAGGAGGCACAAATGGCTCAGTGTTACAGGGGGGTCTCCCAGCTGCGGGCCAGCACAGCGCTCCAGGCCCCGCACCTGGCCTGTCTGCAACGCCGACTTGCAGACCGGCCTCAGGCGGGACAATCCACTTCTCCTGCCACAGCCTACCAGCCCCAGGACACAGCCCAGCTCTCCAGCCACCGCCTGCAGCCACAGCGGTTCGGGATTTGGATCCAGAGACCAGACCTGCCCTGCCCGCAACTGAGCCCGAGGGTTCCAAGCTTTACAGACTGTCAGCACCGTTCAGGGAGGGAGCGGGTGGCTAGTCCCTCTCCAGCAATCCCCAGGGAGGGCCTTCTGGCCTGCACCGCTCTCCTGACCGCTCAGCCAGAAAAGGCACCTGCGTGAGTCCCCTGGAGTACAGTTAGATGGGTCGTTAGGGCTTAATCTTGCACCCGGAAAGTACCTGGCATCTGCAATAGGACAAGTCTTGCACTGCCAGGTCCCTGGATGATCAAGTGTGTTTGTAATGCAGGGTCGGTGCAAGGCAGTTTTGTACCCTGGGTGAAACTTTGCACAACCTCCCGCCTGAGCTAACCCCCTGCACCCCCTCGTAGCAGCTAACCCTGCCCACCTGCCCCACCCACCCAAGGAGTCCCCCAGCCCCCCATGGCAGCTAACCCCCACCACCACCCAGGGAGCCCCCCTTCACGGCAGCTAACCCGGCCCGGGGAGCCCGCCCCAGCTCTCCTCCACTAAGCATGCCGGTGCCGCTCTAATTCCCCTCCCCTCCCAGGCTTGAGCAGACTTAGAATGGGGGCTGTGTGCTCAGCGGAGGAGGCTGAGTGGAGGTGATCTGGGGCGGGGAGCGGTTCCCCTGTGCGGCCCCCCCCGTTACTGCAGGTGGCCCTCCCCGCACTCTCCCCCCCAGCTCACCTCCACTCCACCTCCTCGCCTGAGCGGGCTTTTGGGTGCCCTCAATGGCTGCCTAGTTTGCCTAAGTGGTTGCACCAGCCCTGTTCTAATGGCATCTCCTCCCAGGCCTGCAGCATGTCCCCATGTGCACCCCCAGATACCTGGGACGTGGGAGTCAGACAGAGCGGAAGGCGAAACACTGGTGGGCAGGAACATTGGGGTGTGTGTGGTCACATGACCTAATGCCCTTCAGTAATTAACAAGCATTATTGAGACAGCTCATCAGTTAAATCCATTAATATTGTACTGACTGTATATTTCTCCGTAGTCAGAGCCTGGTATATCGTTCCTAGTTATTGTCTTTAACCCGTTTGCTTGTGTGAGTTTGAATTATTTGTGACTCAAGTGTGGTAGTCACAGCCTTACTGTGAGTAGCCCCTCGTCTCACTGTAGACCCAGCTAAGTAGCTTTATTCTTAGCACCCCAGGAGGAGGAGTCAGGCACCTCCTAGCAGCACCATGAGATGAGCCCAAGCGACAGAAATGACTGGAGGTCCCCACTCCTGTTTTCCCATCAGACAGGTACTAAGCCAGCACCAGAAGGAGACTTACAAAAACAACCAATGCGAGTGACTATACACTGGGCACTGCACTTACCCCGAGACCTAGTCATGGTAAAGAAAGCAGAGCAGCATTTGCTTCAGGAATGTTATCACCGTGACACAGACAGAAAGGATCAGGAACGGGACAGGAAGAATGAGCACGTTACTGGGCAGTGCCATATTGCTGAACCTGCCTGTGCAGTCATTCCCCACCTGATCGCTGTGCCCCACAACTAGTGTTCCCGTCCAAAGGCTCAGCAAAAGCCAATGCTATGGCCACAACCCTTACCTAGGGGAACTGATTTCAACTTCCAAAGGAAGTGTTGACTTGATGTGAGAGACTGTACTGCAGCTTTCATTCTCTGTGCCTTGCAAACATTGCCGAGTTCAGCCTCCCACCGCCGAGGAGGTAAGTCACTGCTGTGACCCCCTTACACAGCTGGGAACTAAGGCACAGAGAATTACGGCCAGAATGGTCAGAACTGCTCAGCACCCACACCAGGGACAGATATTCACAAAGGCTCAGCACATCGTTCTCTTAAGGCAAAATTTTCACAGGTGTCGCAATGGGAGCTGCTGGGTGTTGAACACTTTTAAAAATCCTTTTATTTAGGTGCCTAAATGGGAGCGGGGCACTTGACATTCCAGGTCCAGCTGTGGGTGCTGACCACTTCAGTCTGGCTCTAAATGCATTTAAAATGCAGCCCCATGCAATTTCCCCAAAGTCCCACAGAAAGGCTATGCCAGAGCCAGCAACAGAACGCTGATCTGTTGCTAAGGCTGTCAAGCGATTGAAAAAATTAATCGCGATTAATCGCACTGTTAAACAATAATAGAATTCCATTTATTTAAATAGTTTTGGATGTTTTCTACATTTTCAAATATATTGATTTCAGTTATAACACAGAATACAAAAGATACAGTGCTCACTTTATATTTTTTATTACAACTATTTGCACTGTAAAAAACAAAAGAAATAGTATTTTTCAATTCACCTAAGACAAGTACAGTCGTGCAATCTCTTTATCATGAAAGTTGAACTTACAAATGTAGAAGTACAGAAAAAACTGCACTCAAAAATAAAACAAACAATGTAAAAATTTAGAGCCTACAAGTCCACTCAGTTCTACTTCTTGTTCAGCCAATCGCTCAGACAAACAAGTTTGTTTACATTTACAGAGATAAAGCTGCCCACTTCTCGTTTATGAGAACAGGCGTACTCATGGCACTGCCGTAGCCAGCATTGCAAGATATTTACATACCAGATGTGCTAAAGATTCGTGTCCTTTCATGCTTCAACCACCATTCTAGGGGACAGGTGTCCATGCCGATGACAGGTTCGGCTCAATAACAATCCAAAGCAGTGCAGACCAACACATGTTCATTTTCATCTTCTGACTCAGATGCCACCAGAAAAAGGTTGATTTTCTTTTTTGGTGGTTTGGGTTCTGTAGTTCCCGCATTGGACTGTTGCTCTTTTAAGACTTCTGAAAGCATGCTCCACACCTCGTCCCTCTCAGATTTTGGAAGGCACTTCAGATTCTTAATCCTTGGGTTGAGTGCTGTAGCTATCTTTAGAAATCACACATTGGTACTTCCTTTGCGTTTTGTCAAATCTACAGTGAAAGTTCTTAAAATGAACAACATGCTGAGTCATCATCTGACTGCTATAACATGAAATATATGGCAGAATGCAGGTAAAACAGAGCAGGGTACATACAATTTTCCCCCAAGGGGTTAAGTCACAAATTTAATTAACGTATTTTTTTTTTAAACAAGCATCACCAGCATGGAAGCATGTCCTCTGGAATGGTGTCCAAAGCATGAAGGGGCATACAAATGTTTAGCATATCTCGCACGTAAATACCTTGCAATGCTGGCTACAAAAGTGCCATGCGAACACCTGTTCTCACTTTCTGGTGACACTGTAAGTAAGAAGAGGGCAGCAGCACCTACTGTAAATGTAAACAAACTTGTTTGAGCAATTGGCTGAACAAGAAGTAGGACTGAGTGGACTTGTAGATTTTTTTGTTACATAACTGCACTCAAAAACAAAACAATTTAAAACTTCAGAGCCTACATTTGTAAGTTGCACTTTCACAATAAAGAGATTGCACTACAGTACTTGTGTGAGGTGAATTAAAAATACTATTTCTTTTGTTTATCATTTGTACAGTGCAAATATGTATAATAAAAAATACACCGACTTCAGTTATGCCACAGAATACAATATACATGAAAATGTAGACAAACATCCAGCCCAGAGCCCCATACCCTGAGAGGGCCTGAAGCCCAGAGTCCCATCCCCCCTAGGGGTCACAGTTTTTCTAGGCAGGGAGGTAACAATTTTTTTTTATGTCCAAAGTGTGTTGGCAGCACAAAAAGGTTGAGAAACCCTGATCTGAAGTATAAGTCACAAGCTAGAACAGAGGAAAGATGAGCCCAGTGCTCTAGAGCAGCGGTTCTCAAACTTTTCCAACCCGAGGACCCCCATTTTGATTTAAAAAAATTTATGGGGACCCCCCAAAACCCCCCCGCTCAGCCCCTGCCCCACCCCTTCTCCAAAGCCCTACCCCTGCTCACTCTATCCCCCCTCCCTCCATTGCTCGGTCTCCTCCAATCCTCACTCACTTTCACCAGGCTGGGGCAGGGGGTTGGGATGCAGGAGGGAATGTGGGCTCCAGGAGGGAGTTTGGGGTGCAGGCTCTGGGAGGGAGCTTGGGCATGGGGTTCAGGCTCTGGTTTGGGGCAGAGGATTAGGGTGCAGGAGGGAGTGAGGGGTGCAGGCTCTGGCTAGGCGGTGCTTACCCTGGGCAGCTCCCGAAAGCAACTGGCACATCCCTCTGGCAGCGGTTTCTAGGTGGGGGGGGATCAGGGGGTCTCCGTGTGCTGCCCCGGCCCACAGGCACCACCTCCACAGCTCCCATTGGCCGCAGTTCCTGGCCAATGGGAGCTGCAGAGTCAGCACTCGGGCACGCGGAGACCCCCTGCTTCCCCCCCCAGCGGCCACAGGGAGGGATGTGCTGGCCACTTCTGGAAGTGGCGCAGGGCCAGGGCAGGCAGGGAGCTTGCTTTAGCCCCACTGGAGTTTTAGTGTGCAGGAGGTGTTGGGAGGGAGGGGAAAGAGATGGGGAGGACAGAGGAGGAGTTGATCAGCAGGGCCTGCGGACCCCACTTTGAGAAGCGCTGCTCTAGAGCCTTTCAGGCACATTGGTCACTAGCAGAAGAGGGATTCAGGATGATGGGCATTTGCCCTGGGTAAACTGGGGGCAGAAAAAAATCTGTTACATTCTCCTCTGTTGCAAAGATCCATCACATTAGTTACAGTAACTGGACATAGGACGTGTCTGCCACAACTTGCATCACTTACCAATGTGGGGCTTCCTTCTATCCTAGATAGCTTTGGTCATGGAACCTCTGAGCCCTGCCTGGACAGACTCAGCAAGCAGGAAGCATTGGGCCTGACCCCTCCGAGCGCTGAGATGCCTGCTCAGTCCCACTGAAGCCAAGCGGTGTTCTCTGCACGGCTACAAGACACTCAGTGCCTAGTGGCAAAGGAACCACTGAAAGGGGCCAAGCAGGAAAGAAAAGGGGCAGCACCCAACTCCTCAGCTGAGCATGTGAGGAGCAGAAACGTGTAATTCCCTCTCTCACAGCGGAGATCATAACAGACACTAATCATTGAGGACAGTAAAAAAAACCAAAACAGGCTATAAACAGAGGCCCAGTGCTGCTGACAGTACCTTACTCCAGTGAAATCAGAAGGACGCCTCGGTGACTATGGTACAGCCTCATGGTGGGGGACAGGACTGGGCCCATAATGGCTGAGAAATAAGTTGCTAAGCAGAGCCTCTCCCAGAATGGAAATAGTCCATTCTGAGGTTGCAAAAGACACTTGTCAAAATAGGGTGTCTCTACATTGCAAGCTTCTGTGCCAGCCCTTCCTTTCACTCCCCTTGGAAAGCTCGCCTGCGATGCCGCGCACGAGTGTGAAATTAGAATAAATTCCATATCAAAAACGAAGTGAGGAGGCTGTCAAGGTTCCAGGCAGAGCCACTGACAACGCTGCCATAAAGCTCTGTGCTCTGCCTTAACGCTGCCCTCTCGTGCGCACGCTGGATTCAGAGTTTAAAGCCGGAGGGGACCACAGTGCATGTGGTCTGACGTCCTGTCTAGCACAGGCCAACACGTTTCACCCCCTTGCCCCTGGATAGGGCCCCATCGTTTGTGTTTGGCTGAAGCATTTTCCAGAAAGGCGCCCAGTTTGGATTTGAAGACACCAACAAACAGAATCCACCACTTCCTTCCCAAGCTGGTTCCACCAGTTAGTCCCCCTCGTTGTTAAGTATTTGTGCCTTATTTCCAACTTGGATTTGTCTGGCTTTTACTTCCAGCCCGAGTCTTGCTCTGCCTTTCTCTGCTAAAGAATCCTAATACCAGCTTTCATTACAGGACCACAGATTATGTTTTCCGGGGGATCTTGCCTCATTCAGTGCACAGGATAAATGGTGCAAAATATAACCCTTGTGCTGCCAAGTGCGGCCCTAGTGGCTGTGGCTGATGTCTGTTGGGCACATAACTGACTGGAGCGGGCAGGAGAGCACACAGCATGTGTGGAGGGGCAGCAGTGGGTGGGGAGTGGGTAAGCTGTGGATAGGAGCAGGGTTTTCTTCTGATGCTGGCTAATGGTCACCTGTCCCGAAGAACCAAGGCTCAGATTATGAAAACGTTACGCTGTTTACAAGGCTGTTAGATTCCAAGTGCTATGAAGTTTGGATACCAGGGCCAGCCAGGCTCCCACGTGCAGGAACACACTGGCTCAGAGCCCCTCCAATGGGAGCAGAAACCAGGTCAGTCCTCCTGCCAAGGGAACAGAGACCCCTCCTGCATTCCTCTTTATTTCTGCCTGTCCCTTTAGTCCCCATGGCCCAGGCCATTTCCGTTCAGCGCGTTCATGCACATACCTTGTTGGCCAATGACAGACAGGGATGCAGATCTCGATCGGGCCGCTCGAGTTTGACAATCGTGACAAAGCCGGAGCCGGTGTGCTCGTCCTCACTGGTGTTACACAGAGACAGCGGGTGGAACTGCGGGTACAAAGGAGGAGGGAACTCAGATCTCATTGAGCACAATGGGTGTGTCGGTTTTTATTATAACCAGTGTCCATCCTGCTAGTGTCTAAGTATGTGCGGGATCCCTGAACCGACATGCAAGGAGCTGAGCAGGGTCAGGCTATTGGTCCAGTGACCGGGTGGGATTTACACCACTGGCCAGCAGGCTCAGGCAGGTCTGCCCCAAGAATGCCGTACCCCTGCCCACAACCAGTGCCTCAGCCATCGAGACAGCATATGGGGAGAGAGTCTCCATCAGCCAGAAGCCAAGCCCAGGGCAGGTGCAGGTGCCTTTGCAGATCAGGTCTCACATAGAAACTCCATCACCAAGCAGCAAACTCTAGTGCATTGCCCAGTACAGCGAGAGCTGGGCTAATGAAGCCGGAGGCAGGGCAGGAGCCTGATGCTCTTTAAGCTTTGCACTCACTAACCAGCCTTTGCTGTTTGGCTGGAGTTGCAGGCAACACTTCTTAAGGGGGGTGAGTGCCCAAGAGCGGCAGTGGGGGCGGGGGATTAGTAGAAAAGCACAGGTTACCATGCCCTGGTGAGTCAGCTCAAGGGGTCCCAGCAGGAACTGGAACGTCCGGCTCAATCCCCTACAGGCAGCACATGCTCCGATGGAACCGTTCATCCAAAGGTCCCAACATTCTTTGCCACTCTCAGTTCTTCCAGCCACCCAGGTCGCTATCATCACCCCCACGTTAGAGGCAGGTAGGGCCTTGTCCAAAGTCAGAGTCACTGGCAGAGCCAAGGGTAGATCCCAGGAGTCCTGATAGCTGGTCCTCCCTATTTTGACCACTAGACCACTCTGCCTCCATGCAATTTTAATTACATGCGCCAGGACAGTTAAAAGCAGTTAATCTAAGAGGCGGCCTCCCTCCCTCCCCAGGTTTCTGGGCCCAAAGCCACACAGAGCACATGTATAAAGCCAAACTGCCTTTGAGCTTGCAACCGCATCAGTCACTGAGGCAAAACCACTAGTGACCCCCTAGGACCAACTCCATCCCTGATATGCAAACTGCATTTACAGACAACTCCCCGGTGCAGCACTGGTGCCTCCGTGGCTTGTGGGCTCCCACCTGCATAGTGGCCACAGAAACCCAGTGTTTGTTATCCAGCCGAGGAGGAACGGGGACACAAAGGGGGTGTAAGGAACAGAAGGAACTTCTGGGGCAGGCACAGCTGCACGTGTTCTGGGGCCAATGCACAACAGCCTATTGTCCAAGATTCACATCCTGCCTCTTGCCTGGCCAGAGTTATACGCGACAGGGGCCTGTTTCCCACCTCAAAGTTGCTGTACCACCCTGTGTGCATCTGGTATCTGGCCAGGCCACACAGGGCTCTCATGTTTGTGTCTGGCCACCGGTGAATCAAGCCATTTTTTCCTCATAATGACATCCCAGGAGGGGTCTTCTCAGGTCACTGTGTTGCCGAGTGTAGAAAGGAAGGATGGTCTTGTGGTAAAGAAATTGGCTAAATTCAATCCTTGGCTTTACTGCAGCCTTCTCGTGACCGTGGGCGAGTAATCCTATCTCTCTGCACCTCAGCTCCCTGTCTGTGCATCCTGCCCCACCCCCGGATGTTGTGTGGGTAAATTATTGTGTGAGAAGTGCTTAGATGTTATGAAATAAGAAAAGTGTCTAAATACGTAGGACACTGGAGAATAAAAGCTTTTTTAGCACACTAAGGCATCGGAGTACGGGAAATAAGTGGGAGAGTTCATTGAATGAACCACAAAGAATGAGGATATTATGAATTTGGGCAAGATTCTCATACCTGAGGGAGGGTTGCCAACCCTTCAGGATTGTCCTGGAATGTCCAGGTATTAAAAAGATTCATATTTAATTAAAGATTATGTCATGTGATAAAACCTCCAGGAATACATCCAACCAAAATTGGCAATCCTACCTGGAGTGTCAATATAGCTGCATGCAAAGGCGGCTTGTGTGATCCACAGCAAATTCTGCTGCAAGGGCCTTGCCTTCTGTGGCATTCAGTGCTGCAGCTTCTGCAAACTTAAAAGGAGGAGGATGAATCCTGGCCCTGTACCCTGCTGCAACCAGTCAGCTGGGAGAGGGTGCCCAGCACAGACACTGCCTCTCCCCCATGCAAGATACAAGCCCTCATGCAGGGGGCATATTGGGGGTGGGGCTAGAGGCAAAAGTGGGTGGCGGCATAGACAGTACATGCTCTACTCTGGCCAGAGAAGTTGCCATAACTTGCAGCCTGCCTGATGGCCATTGATTTCTGAGCCTTTAGGTCAGTGGTTTTCAAACTTTTTTTCTGGGGACCCAGTTGAAGAAAGTTGTTGATGCACATGATGCAATGTAGCTGGGGGTGAGGGGTTCAGAGTGTGGGAGGAGGCTCTGGGCTAGGGGTTCAGGCTCTGGGGTGGGGCCAGGGATGAGGGGTTTGGGGTACAGGAAGGGGTTCTGGGTTGGAGGACTCAAGGCTGGGGCAGGGGATTGGGGTGCAGATTTAACTCCAGTGGCTCCTGGACAGCGGCACAACCAGGGTACAGATGCAGGCTTCCCGCCTGTCCTGGCACCGCGGACTATGCTGCGCCCCAGAAGTGGCTAGCAGCAGGTCCAGCTCCTAGGTGGAGTCATGCAAGCGGCTTTATATGACTCTCACCGACAGGCACAGCCCCCCCACCCAGTTCCCCAGAGCTGGTGCTCAATTCGGGGGCAGAGTGGGGAGCCCTGTGGCCCCCCTGCCTAGAAGCTGGACCTGCTGCTGGCCACTTCCGGGGTACAGCGCAGTGTCGAACCAGGTAGGTACTAGCCTGCCTTAGCTGGGCAGCACCACCGATGGGATGTCTAACATCCTGGTCAGCGGTGCTGACCAGAGCGATCCAGTGCCTGACATACTGCACCCCAGTATGGGGTCACATCTTAAAGTTTGAAAAAACACTGCTTTAGGTTACACCAAGATCATTTTCAAGCTTTTCGCGGCAACCAGGAGGGCTGCTAGAAATGTACTTTTTAACGAAAGCTGAGATTCCCACATAATTAACCAGCTTTAGATCTTGGGCCTTTAAGAAGAATACCAAATACTGCGAGACTCACAAAACAAAAAAAAGTCACCGGAGTTGGCAACACTGGGGACATAATAAAAAGGTGTAATAATTAATGGTGTAGAGATGATAGATTAAGAGCACATAACGAGAACAAGGGGGACATTCAATAATATTGAAAGGCAGCAAATTCAAAACTGAGAAAAGGAAATACTTTTTCACACAATACATAGTTAAACTGTGGAACTCACTGCCACTGGAAGTTATTGAAGCCAAGAATTTAGCAAGATTCAAAGGAATAGACGTGTATCTGTATTACAAGAGCATCCAGAGTCAAAATAGTTAATGCTAAAAGAAGCGTTTTGGAAGAAGGAGAACCCTAGGAGATAAACCCTTCTGGTTCAGGGCTGATGCCGATCTCAGACTTTGAGGGATCAGGATGACACATTCATGGGTACAGAGTATTCCACAGCTGATACTGTGGGGTTTCTGCGGCTTCCTCTGAAGCACGGTGCTGGCCATTCTCAGCCAAAGGCACTGGATTAGATGGACCTCAGTTGTGAGGCAGGCTTGGAATTCCTATGTTCCTACAAAATGGGAGAGAGACTTTGCCAGCGGAGAAAATTCCTAGAGTAAGGAAACAAGGGATGAAACTGTGAGCATCTACTGCAGGCCACAAAACTGGCGGAGAAAGAACAAAGCTGACCTGCACCAGCTCGCCCAGTGCAGCAATCTCTGCTGTGCTAATGGATTACAACAGAATGAAACCAGCATCCCTGCCACTCCAAACTCTGGAAGGACATGATGGAAGCCAACCAGATAATGAAAAGGAAATAAACGACCCCTACTTACACTTCTCCCAATGGAGATCTCTCAATCCCCTCCCTGCCCGCATCTCCCAGAGACCTCCTATCCCAACCAGGGCTTGTTCACTCCCCCAGGGCTTTGCCTTCCTCTCCCACCCGTGTTAAGGATACAAACAAACCAAACAACTACATTTTTGATTGACAATTTAATTATTTGCTCCTAGAAAACTAGCCAATGCATTCGATTGGTTCTACGTGCTGCCACCTGACTCCTCATCTCTCCTCTCCAGGTCACCCTCCTCCTGGCATCCTCCCCCTCCTCCACCACAGGGCTCTTTGGCCCCCACTCAACGCCCTGCAGAACACCGCCCCATTGACTTACTGGCTTTGCTCTCTTTTCATCTGACCCTCTGCCAGCCTGGAATGCCCACTTGTCATGTTTCCTTATGCCAGGCCCTGAGCTCGTCAGAAGGGCTGTGTCTGTACTGCACCCAGTATGACGGTCCCACTCTGACAGCTTCCCTCAGTCAATCATCATCATCATCTGGGCTGCCCAGAGAATTACCTAAAGCCGCACATGGCCAGTACCCCTGGGTGCAATGCTACAGCACTCAGACAGGTAAAGGGCTGGAATGTGGGGTGCCCCTCCGACAGGCTCAGGAGGAGGGGAGTTTCATAGGGCTCAGTATTGAGACAGGCCCATTGTACAATTTTTATTAGTGATTTAAACAAGCTACCTTCATTTCTAGGCGACTTTGAGACTGGCGGGGGGTAAGGTGCCAAGGACACTGTGGTGATGGCAAACCAGCTATGAAAGGTAAAATACCTGCAGCAGAGGTTTTCAAACTATGGGGCATGTCCCCTTACGAGGCCATGGAGGAACATTCAGGGGGGCGAGTGGCGATGCCAGGTGGCTCGTGCCAGGCTCACACGGTGGAGCTGAGGCCAGCTCCCATGGGGGGCAGGGAGGGGGTGACACCTCCACCCCCTGACTCACCTCAGCATTCAGAACAGGGCCTTGGGCCTCCCAGATCCTAAACCTGCTGGGCTGCCAGCACTGATTCAGGAAGCCCAGAGGCCTGCTTGTTTGTGTCCCAACCTGCCTTGGCCTGGATGGGCCCAGCCCCGGGGGAGGAACAGCACAGGCTTAGTAAGAGCCAGGCCAAACTGTCTCGTGCCCTTGACAGAGGTGGCTGTGGGGGGGCTCCCTGAGCAGGAGCATTGCCAGGGGAGGTCTACAGTCCCTTTGCACTGAGCTACTGTGCAGTGAGGGTTTCCCCACTTGATGTTGAGCTCTGCAAGCTCCACATGGCACTAATCACCCCCGCCCCAGACTAGATGGGGCTGGGCCTTTCCCCAGCAGCGCTGGCCCAGCAGCGCTGGCCCTCACTCTCTTTCTTGTGGGAGGTTAGGGAGCGCAAGCCCTTCAGGCTTCTGTGATACCCTTATTCAGGCCAGGAGGGGCCCAGCCCCACTGCTGCACTGGGCCTGGTGATGCTGGCAAGGGCCAGGAAACCAACTATGACCCTAGGAAATGCAGAGGTTGTCCCCAGGGCTGGTGGGGCCTTGGGCACAGAATGATGGGGGGAGAGGCCTGGAGTTCCTCTCTTCCCTGAGGGCAAGCAGCCATCCCCTTGACTAACTCAGCCCCTCAGGAACAGCAGCGACCTGGCTTCCAGGGCAGGGGAGGGGTAGGGGGCTGCTGGAGCCCAACACTCTGCTGTGTGGGTCAACGACTGTCACTGCAGCACTTGTATGGCCCGTTGTTATGGGAGTCCCCTGGGGCCTTGCACCATGTGGCTTTGACTGGAGCAGGAGGGGATTGCGCTTTCACCCCCGGAGCCCTTCCAATAGTGTTCCCTTCCCCACCAGGCCTGATCTGTTCTTCCAGCCCCTAGCTCCTGGGTGCTGTAGCATGCAGGTGTTTCCATAACCCACCTGGGCCAAGAGCCACATGGCTGCTTTGTTACCAGTGCAGCAAAAAACACTGGGCAGTTCCACCACAGGGTGGAGCTATTAGCAGGAGCCCAGCTATCCTGGACATGCTCAGATCTGATCACTGAAACCATTGCACTTATCTGGCCCATTCTCTGGAACCTAGTGGAACACGAGGGGCCCTGAAAATTGAGCCGCCATGTCCATCCCTGGGCCTGGGGGCTGACGCAGTTTATGTGCGAGCTAGAGAGAACTCCAGGGGAGGTTCACTTCCTGCACGAGTGCTTCTTTGCTCTGTGTGGCTTGTGTAAGTGTGTACAAGACTCTGGGATGAGAACGAGATGGAAGAGAGATCAGAAGGAATGCAGCAGCATCTGGCTCTGGGTTAAACGAGCCTATCCACTCCTGTATTATCGCTCCCTGCTCAGAGCTGCCACACTTGGAACGTAACACGGTAAAGTTCCTTGCTGAAGCTCAAAGGCTCCCTTATCATTCCTCTAAACCTTTGAGAATAAGGGCAACATTCTGGTCTGTCATTCAAGTGTGACTCTAGTGCCCCCCACTGGGGTCATCAAAGTGGGAGCTTGTCCCTTTGATCATACTGTTATAGTCATAAGTGAAACAGTGAATGAATTTCTATGCACTAATCTACGAGAGACTGTCCTTGAGAGTCAGTGTACTTTAGGTGAAGGAGTTGGGGGAGCTGAGAAAATTAGCAAGTAGTTATTGTTCTTAGTCTAGCCTTGTTGGTAAGAATGATAAAATCTTCTCCCCTTTATTTTGGGATGCCAGCCCCCCAGTCTTGGAAGAGTCCTCTGGTGGCAATTTTTTACACCATGCTTTGCTGTACCCATAAAGCCTGTTGCAATGAAAATTGTGATAGAAAACTTGTACTAATTTGTATGAATAAGAGTATGGCCAACCTCAAGAATTCAAAAATCATGAGTTAGGTCCCCCAAAAATTATGAGATTGCCTTAAATATCAAGAGGATAAGTGTGGGGTAATTTAAGTGTAGAGTAACTATATTAATTCATTCTCCATCATCCTTAGCACCCTGCAAATACATCATGTGAGTGCACAAACCATCACTGCTGTCCCTGGAGCCAGCCCTCATAGTGAGAGGTGCATTTTCTGATTGCACGTAATATTCCTGCAATCCAACAGTGCCTTAAGACTGCTCCTGGTGAATTGGTTCGCCTTGCATCTCGCACACATTGTGCAGTGCACAGCAGAGCACAATAATGCAGCTGGCATTCACAACACTGCCATCCAAATGGTTCTGAAGGCAGCAGCATCTTGACTCCTGCCTTCCAAATGCACATTCCACCACCATCATACAGCTACTGGGCACATAACTGAACCTTCTTTGCCAGGCCTCTGAAGTCAGTAAATGGTTTCACAAACCATGTGTAACAATCCTCACTTGAGGGGTAGCTGATAGGGGAGCATCACCTAGTGGTCAGGGCTTAGACCCAGGACTTGCTGGGGGGTTGTTGGTAGGGGAGTGTGAGCTCTCCCACTCCACCAGACTTTGACCCAGGGCCCTTTGAGGGCTGTCAGATCACAGGGTTGCTTGAGGCCACCCTCCTTGGACAACTTCCTATCACTGTCCCCATCCTGCAATTGTCCCAACATCACCATCTGGGTCTAGGCAGCATGGAGGGTGTCTGCTCACCACAAAGCACCTTCTGGATGCTGCCTGTACCAGGGTAGTGCTCTCTCTCTCTCTCTCTCCCCCTCTTCCCCCCCCCCCATGGTATGGCCCCCCTCCTGGGCCAGCTCAATCCTAGGGCTTTCCCCTGCTTCCCTCTCAGGCTGTCCCTGTAGCAGGCCCTCCCTTTCCTCAGGAAAGGAGCTTTGGACAGTGTGACAATGCTCTGTCCTTGTCTCCATAGGGCCCATGTTTCCTGGCAGATTTTGCTAGCCTCAGAGGCTCACTGTGCCCCTCCACATAGCCCTTGTCTCTCTAGAGGCAGGGGTCAGAGCCTGAGCCACTTTCATCGTAAGCCAGCAAGGGAGGTGAGGAGAAGCTATCCTCCCTCACACAGTGTCTGTTGTCCCTCAGTCTCAGTGATTAATCAGGGGGATAAACAGGGGAGCCCAGGCCCACCCTCTACTCCAGGCACCAGCCCAGGGACCCTAATAGTATCAGCTATGGTAGCTGATCTTTTAGAAACAGGACAAGTACAATTCCCTGGGCTACTTCCCCACAGCAGCCCCCACTTCCCCCTTACTTCAGGGCCTTCTTCCTTGTGCCTGATACGGTGTGTACAGCTCAGTCTCTCCAACAGCTTCCTCCCACAACTCCTGACATGTGCACCCACCTGACTAACTGGGAGGCTTTTAACTAGTTTCAGCCAGCCCCGATTGGCTTCAGGTGTCCCAATCAACCTAGCTGTCTCCACTGCTTTCTGGAAGGCAATTAAGATATTGGCCGCAGGTGTCTTGATTAACCTGGAGCAACTGCCATTTGGTTACCATGGTACCAGGGATTTGTTTAGTGTGGGGCTAACATACCTGTTCCTCGCTACTTTACTATAGCCATCTGGCCTTGCTCCATCACAGCAGTTATCTAAGGGATGGATTCTGTTCTCCCTCAGCTCTGCCGGAGCTGCAGATTGCAGGTCTGCTCTCTTCACTGGTCTGCCCCAAGTGAGCTGCTCCCCTGCCTTGTAGCTCCTCTTCCAGTTGGTGCATTTCCTACAGTGTGGCGTGTTGGGGCTGGCTGGGCCCAGAGCAGTTCCTTTACCTCTTGTTACCCAGTGTGGGGTTGTACACCGCATCACACCATGACAGAAGGTGATACATGAGGTCCCCTAGAACAGTGGTTCTCAACCAGGGATATGCGTAACCCAGGGGTACTCAGAGGTCTTCCAGCATCAACTCATCTAGATATTTGCCTAGTTTTACAACAGGCTACAGAAAAAGTACTCGTCAAGTCAGTACAAACTAAAATTCCATACAATGACATGTTTATGCTGCTCTATAAAATGTAAGTACAATATTTATATTCCAAGTGATTTATTTATTAATGATATGGTAAAAATGAGAAGTCAGCATTTTTTCAGTAACAGTGTGCTGTGACCCTTTTTGTATTTTTATGTCTGATTTTGTAAGTAAGTAGTTTTTAAATGAGGTGAAACTTGGGGGTGCGCAAGACAAATCAGACTCCTGAAGCCATACAATAGTCTGTAAAGGTTGAGAGTTACTGCCCTAGAATAACAGTGGAGACAGATTCTGTTTGTAACAATGTCATCAAGAGGGAGTAGGGTCCCTGCTTGTTCATGGAGGTGAAGTCCTGATCATCGAAAAAACCCTGACATAAGAACATAACATAAGAACATAAGAATGGCCCTACTGGGTCAGACCAAAGGTCCATCCATCCCAGTATCCTGTCTACCAACACTGGCCAAGGCCAGGTGCCCCAGAGGGAACGAACAGAACAGTAATCCATCCATCAAGTGATCCATCCTGTCGCTCATTCCCAGCTCCTGACAAACAGAGGCTAGGGACACCATTCCTGCCCATCCTGGCTAATAGCCATTGATGGACCTATCCTCCATGAATTTCTAGTTCTTTTTTGAACCCTGTTATGGTCTTGGCCTTCACAACATCCTCAGGCAAGGAGTTCCACAAGTTGACTGTGCGCTGCATGAAGAATAACTTCCTTTTATTTGTTTTAAACCTGCTGCCTATTAATTTTATTTGATGACCCCTAGTTCTTGTGATATGAGAAGTAGTAAACAACACTTCCTTATCTACTTTCTCTACACCAGTCATGATTTTATAGACCTCAATCATATCTCCCCTTAGCCATCCTTTTCCAAGCTGGAAAGTCCCAGTCTTATTAATCTCTCCTCATACAGAAGCCATTCCATACCCCTAATCATTTTGTTGTCCTTTTCTGAACCTTTTCCAATTCCAATACATCTTTTTTTGAGATGGGGCGACCACATCTGCACGCAGTATTCAAGATGTGGGAGTACCATGGATTTATATAGAGGCAACATGATATTTTCTGTTCATCATGCACCTTGCCAGTACATCCCACATTGGTGCCCCTGAACCTGCCTTTAAGGTTGACCAAAGCCTACATAATGATGGAGTATTACCCTTTAGAGTTTGTACTCATTTGCTCCTTTTGGAGAAAAAGTTATGGGCACATAAGTCCCATCAATAACCCCACTGAAAGATCAGTGCATGGTGCTCACACAGGTCCAGGAACATCTGCTTCTTCATGCAAAAGTTCTAGAGCATCTGTTGGTCATCCCAGGTCCACAGAACAATGTGATCCCACCAGTCTGTGCTTATGGAGGGCCACTACTAGTAGTGCACTACCAAAAGGTGCATTACTACTCCAGGAGCTGCGACCCATGGATAGTCTGCAGCACTGGCAGGACGCATCAGCTGCATCAACTGGGCTGCGGATGCCATGTACTCTCCTCTCAGAGCTGCCTTCAACAGGACAAATACTGCCACTGAAATCTCCACCAGCACCTCGCAGATGCTCTGCCTGAATCTGGAAATAGCAGGGAACCGGTGACCAGGAAAAGGCTGTCCACCAGTGCTGGAGCCACATTGCAGACTCCTGTTGCAGGGAATATGCAAAACGTCTCAGCTGGAAGTGTTGGTGGGCTAAGAGCACTTCAGGCAAGTGCCACGGAAGGGACAGACAAGTTCTCCCACAATACATCACAAATCAAGCTCTGGAGCTAGTAAGGGTGCTAAGAATCCTGGGATACGCTCCCCAGAAGCCGAAGCTTCTGACACGTCCGCATGGTACAGTATGGACGTGCTGGCACAGGTATGAGGTGTGCATAGCAATACATTGTGGGTACTCACAAGTGAGCCTTACAAAGAACAGGTTTGCAAGTGTGGGCCACATGGACTCAGGTTTACTACACAGTGTAGACAGACCCTGGGGGCAAGGTTAGAGGGCTGGTTCCACCTCAGGCTATGCTGAATTCATGAGAGGTGAGCACATCGCTGAGATTGCACAGGAGCTGTGACGTACTCTTATTGGGTATCAGCTGGTAGGGCTGCTTGGAAGCTCTTTGGGGCAGGGTCTGTCTCTTTCTTCTGTGTGTGTCTAATGTTCAGCACAATGGGGCCCTGAGCCTGTCTGGGCCTCCCTGGCTTACCACAATACCTGTAATAAATAACATGAATAATAATTGCAGGTTGCTTCACCAGCTCCCAAAGGGGCTGGGTGTGTAAGTGAAATGCTAGCAGTGGAGTGAGACGGGTGATGTAAGAATCTAGCCAGGAAGCCAAGAGGGCAGTTGTTGTGGGATTCATGGTTAGGATAATGCAGAGACCCTCATATTTATTCTCTATTGTGAGGGGCCAGTTGTGGGTCTGTTTGTCCCTGTGGTCTGGCTAAGCTCCCTTGCCAAGCAAAGGCGCTTTGCACAGAAAATTTCTTCTGTTGGCCTGTCCCTGTCCTGCCGGGTGGCTGCTGGCACAGAGGGGCGCCTTGCACACTAGCCAGAGCAGGTTAACATGAGAGCACCAACAGCAGCAAAGCAGCAGGAGTATTGGTCAAGCTCAGAGCCCACTATTCCCACTGAAACCTAGTTATGTGAGTACCTACTCACTGATGTGTGTCAGAAAATCTACAGCTGACCCTAAATGGACTGATTGGCTCATGGGTAGAATTAGTGGAATGGAACTAGCCAAATCCCCAAATGAAATTAGCAGAAGCTAAACTTGCTGCCAGGTAGCCACTGGTGCAGAGTCCCAGAATGTGACTTGCACCTTTTCTGACCACCCCTCTGCCTCGCTCTCTGAGCAAGCAATGGCCACTCTTCAGGATGGCAGGAGCAGAGATGTGGCTGACAGGCCCATCCCCCATCTCAGGCAGAGCCTATGCTTTTCTTTTAGAAGCAGGTTTTTCCACAGAGCTCAGCATGTCAGGGTCGAGTGGATGTTGGGTCTCGGTCACTTCTGAAAACCTGGTCCCCTTATAATCACGAGTGAGACAAAAACTGGGCAGAGCCAGTTCTTGTCTAGTGAGCCCCAGAATCCACTCGCAGGGGAAAAGCTTGGCCCCATGCTCAGGACCCCGCACCATCTTAGTGAAAACTCAGCCAGGGAACTTTCTAGGCTGGACCTGGCTACGTCCCCTGGCTGTGGCCAGAGAAGGCATAGGGACACCGCCTTTGGAAAGGGAAATGTAATGGCATACAAGCAGTTTCTCCTCACTTATTCCAGCTTCAGACATGGCTAAGGCTCTTGTAATTCATTCTTGTGTGTGCCCTATCTGGAAACTATTTAAATACGAAATAGGGACTCAGGAAGCCGCCGTACGGCCAGCCAGAACTCTTTCATCCGCACGCAGTGGGGAAAGCAGAGCTGGAGGCAGCACCGCTGGGAACAGCAGGAGATTTCCACAGAGCTTTGGAAGGGAGATTTGTATTTTATCAGGAGCAGAGGGTAGGCTCTGAGTGTGCAGCCAGGGACTATTTACATTGTCAGATACAGAGCTGTGGCAATCTCCTGTCACTGTCCCCAGTAACTGACTGCAGGCTCATGTCTCTCTGGTCTTCCTGCCGTGATGCCATAATACCTGGTGCATTCTTTTTAGAGTGATCAAAGTGGCAGCACCCAAGGATTACAGAGCTGACCAGGTAATAGCACTGAAACTTTCAGGTATTCTAAACACAGCTTTATAATTTCCTTGTGTAACTTACATGTCTTTATAAAGCATTCATAGAATCATAGAACATCAGGGTTGGAAGGGACCTCAGGAGGTATCTAGTCCAACCCCCTTCTCAAAGCAGGACCAATCCCCAGACAGATTTTTGCCCCAGATCCCTAAATGGCCCCATCAAGGATTGAACTCACAAGCCTGGGTTTAGGAGGCCAATGCTCAAACCATTGAGCTATCCCCCCATTGTTTGCACTCAGGTTCTGCACCAATTTAATTGTATAGTAGCAACACCATGCCAGTGAAATAGGGACAAAACTTCTGTGCAGACAAGGCCTAAGCAAGTTCTTGGCAGCTGTCTAAGGCAGTAGTAATAATCATGGCCGTGTCCTCTTAAGGCAAAGCAAGTTGAGAAGGGCAGAATGGAGAGAGGACCCAGGACCTCCTCAAAAGCAAAGTCCAGTTTCAAGATAGGAAGGATGCTGGAGTCAAGGTGAATTTGGCAGAACTGGAAATAAGGAGGTGGAACCCTGTGGAAGCCCTCTCCCCTCTGCCTCCCAAGCCAAGCACCACCCTTAGCTGAAGGAATTACAACCCCAATAATTGACGCGTGTCTCTCTTAGTTACTCTTCCGCTTACACCACCTGAAGAAACACTGCAGCAGGTCCATCTTGGGACCGGTGGTCTCCTTAGTACGTTTCACCCTGCTGTGTCCACGGGAACAGTTCTCTGAGCTGTGGCTACAATTGCAGTCTGGCCCAGGAGACACGTGCAAAGCACCTAGGTCAGGTGCCTAACTCTCACTAAGCCCTTATCTGCATCGTTAGGTGCCTAAATACCTTAAGGCGTCAACCGTGTGTCATTTAGGCCCTTTGTTGGGTTTTGCCTCAGCCTTCAGTAAGGATGATGACATAGCCCATGCGGGCAGAAGTAGGCTGGATGGTGGGAATGAGTGTATGGAAATGGAAATTACCACATCAAAAGTGGAAGCAAAGCTCAAAGAGATATATGCACTCAGGTCAGAGGCACTGGATAATCTCCATCTCAGAACTCTGAAAGAACTGGCACATGAGATTGTAAATCCTGTGGCAAGGAATTTTAATCAATGTATCAAATTAGGAATGGTAACGTAATTTGGTAATGGTAAAATAGCAAAGGTAGTACAGGGAAAAAATGCGATCCAGGCAACTACAGTCTGATCTCAGTAGTATGCAAGGATTTAGAGCAAATTGCGGATGAAAGACTAATTAAAGGCATGGAGGTACATGGAAAATGGGAGAAAATGCAACATGGCTTTCTCAAAGGTAGATTGTGCCGGACTAACATGAGCTCCTGCTTTGATAAGATTACTGATTCTCTAGATAATGGAAGTGCAGTAGATCTAATACAGCTGGACTTCATTAAAACGGTCAACAAGGTACCAAATAGGAAATTATTAATTACACTGAAGAAAATGGGAATTGGAACAGGAACTGTAAGGAGAAGGCTGAAAAAGAGAGGGCGCTGAGTTGTGCTGAAAGGTAAACTACCAGGCCAGAAGGAGGTTGCCAGTGGAGTTCCTCAGGGGCTGGTCTTGGGATCGAGTTTACTTAATCTTTTCAGTAATGGCCTTGGCACAAAAGTAGGAATGTGCTCTGCAGCCTTGATGCTCTAGCTCGGGATTTCTTGTCTGAACACTCTGAACCCCATCCAGATTTGTCTCCAGGCAGGTGACCCCTCTGGCTCCCCAGCCAGGCAGTGCCTCAAGGAGTTCTTCCTTGGCACCCCCATACAGGGAGTATTGTGAGACTCAAGCAGTGTGGGTTGGCAGGGAGGTCGCTGATTGGTTCTGTGGATAGTGTGGGCAAAGCCATGCTCCAGCCCAGTCCCTCGCAGCCTTCCTGCCAGCATTTCCCTTCCCACACTGTCACGCTGCTCCGTGCAGAGACGCACAGGTGGGCCCAGATTCTCCAAAGGGCTCCAGGGCATCCAGAGTCTTTGGACAATACCTGACACCTTCCAGTCCAAAAACTAAGCCTGTTCATCAAGGTGAAACACATCCTCCACCCCCGCCAAAGCCAGGCCCCCTGCATTTTAGAAGACCAAACCAGCTGTGTCCTGCCAATTTCGTATAACTTAGCCCCCCCAATCTCTCCCTCCCACTAATCCCCCCCCCATTTTAACACATCTCGTCAAACTAACCCAGTCACCCAGTGGGCCTTGGAGTTTAACTGCCAGAAGGCTGTACCTACAGAGACTGATGTGAACCAGGAGGCCCCAGTGTCCAGGCCAATGCCCAAGAGAAAGGCCAACCTCAGCTGAAGGGGAGGGTGCTGGGATTCCTGAAAGGGTGCTGTGCCTCAGCCCTGCTTGGGGGTTCCATTTATCATGCCAGTCTCCACCTGGTCGATATGAAGTGTCTGATAAACGTGTCCCGTGCCCCATCATCCCACTCCCTTTCTGGCTTCTGGGAGGGAGAAGGAGCATTTCCTCTCTGCTCCAGCTCTCGCCCCACAGCCTCCTGGCCTCTGAGGCTGGGTGGGGGGTCTCTGCTAAGGACGCCTCCCTCAGTATCGGTTTTTGAGCTTGGCTCCTCAGAGACTAGCTCCACTTCCTCCACTGCTGCTCAGAGCCCTCCACACCAGCACTTGAGTCCTGTCTGCTTCAGGGAAGCCCACAGGGCTCTGAACAGCAGCAGTGAAACCAGACATGACTCTGGTTTATGTCCAGTCTGCTGCAGTGTGGAAAGCTGAGTCACCGAGGAGGCACGAGGTGAGCTGTTGGAAGGCTCAGGCAGACGTCACTGTGCCACTCACACTCAGGTGCCAGTTGCTGGCTTTCTTCACAGCACAAAGGGCTACAAAGGAAAGACGGTAGCAAAGAATGTAACAAAGCTGAGTGCCTCCAGATGCGGACGCCATTCAGATAGAAGAGCTTCCTTCCCCCCACGTAGCCCCAAGGGCAGCGGATGCTGTATGCTCCATGCTCTCCCTTCGTCAGTTTAGCTGAAGCTGCTGCAGAATTTCCACCAGAGGTCACAGAAATGAGGGACCTCGTCGTAGAGTCTGAGTGCCAGTTCACTGACCAGGGCTTCCCCCACGATCCCTTCCTCATGGACATGCCAGCACTCAGCCATCCCCCCCCTTTATTCCAGTCCATGTCCAAGGCATTGCAGCAATTCTGCACACCCAGGTGGACTGCACTTGGGAGCCTCTCCTGTGCCAGCAGTTTCAGCCGCTTAGTGCGAATGGCATTGTCTGCTGCCCTGCCAAGGCGCTGGCTGATAGGAGATCTGCTTGTGTCTCGGTGGCAGTAGGGGACAGCAATTGAAAATGCCAGGCTGGGGCAGAGGAGTCGCTGGGGCAGGGGAACTTTGGGACAACAAACACAGAAAGCATCCTGCCAACGCCAGAGGGCCCTAAGCAGAAAGTCCAGGCAGCTTGCCAGAGGTGCACTGAGCAGCTAAGCTTCAGGGCTGAGACACCGCTGTGTCAGGCACTTTAGAAATACCTCAGCCCCACCTGACTCATTTATTTCCACCACCTGTTGTGTCTTGTCACTAACCCAGATTATGAGATCCCTGGAGCCGACAGAGAACGTCCCTGCTTATGTGCATGCAGCACACAGGTCGGTGAGGCCTGAGCCCTGGCAGAGGGCTCTCACTTGGCTGTGCTGTAAATATGATTATTACTCAGATTTCCAAAGGGCAGGTGAATGCTCCTCAGGCTCCCTTCCAGCAGGGAGCTCACACTGGCCATCTCAAGCCCACCACAAGTCCATGGCAGGAAATGTACAGCAGAACTACATGGCCACAGAGCCATGCTGCTGGTCTACGAGACAACTGGGTGCCTAACTGGCGACACAACTGCAGTGTGCACCTGCATGTGATGTGCCAGACCAGTAAATCTATTGTGAATACTAACTCAGGGCCTGGGCCTGGGGAGAGGGGGCTGGACATCCCTCCAGTCTGTGGGACCTCTCGGGTAAGTCTACAGCCCTGTGGCCGGCCCAGGTGAGTTGACTCAGGTTTGTGGTGTGTGGGCACTGAGGCTCTGGCTAATGGGCAGTTTAATTGTGCTGGAGACATTTAGGCTTGGATTAAAGCCCAGGCTCTAGGACCCTTCGAGGGGGGAGGGCCCCAGACCTACACGGAAATTTCTAGCGCCACAGTAGGAGCCTGAGGCAGCTGACCCAGGCTAGTTGCAGTTGTGCTGTGACTTTTATAGCCGTGTAGACGAACCCTGAGTGGCATAAGTGGCAAAACTCCAGCCTTTTTCTTTTTGCTGTGTTGGGGTGTTTGATTTAGTGCATATGTAGAGGTGTGTGTGTGTTTCAGGGCAGGGTTGCCATGTATCCTGGTTTTCGACTGGAACACCTGGTTGAAAAGGGACCCTGTGGTTCCAGTCGGCACCATCGACCGGGCTGCTAAAAGTCTGGTTGACAGCACAGCAGGACTAAGGCAGGCTCTCTGCCTTCCCTGGCTCCGCATGGCTCCCAGAAGTGGCGGCATGTCCCATCTCCGACTGATAGGCTCAAGGGCAGCCAGCGAGCTCCACGCGCTGCCCCCACCTTTAGCGCAGGCTCCCCAGCTCCCATTGGCTGGGAACTGCAGACGCTTCCACCTCGGAGCCGGAGCGGGGACATGCCACAGCTTCCAGAAGCCACTTGAGGTAAGTGCTCCTTGGAACCCATGCCCCACATCCTCTCCCACAGCCCAACCCCCTACCCCAGCCCTGAGCTCCCTCCTGCACCCAAACTCCCTCCCAGAGCTTGTGCCCTGTACCCCAAACTCCTGAGCCCCTTCCTGCACTCCAAACCCCTCGGCCGCAGCCCAGAGCCCCCTCCTGCACTCCAAACTCCTCATCGCTGGCCCCGCCCCAGAGCCTGCACTCACAGCTGGAGTCCTCATCCCCTCCCGCACCCCAACCCTCTGCCCCAGCCCGAAGCTCCCACACTCCAAACCCCTGATTTCTGGTCCCACCCTAGAGCCCACATCTCCAGGCAGAGCCCTCACCCCCTCCCACACTCTAACCTCCTGCCCCAGCCCAGAGGCAGGGCCACCCAGGGGGGGCAAGTTTGGCAATTTGCCCCAGGCCCCAGGTCCCACGGGGGCCCCCACGAGAGTTTTTTGGGGCCCCTGGAGCGGGGTCCTTCACTAGCTCCGGGGGGCCCGGAAAACTCTCATGGGGCCTGGGCCCCTAGAGCTTCTTCCGCTCCGGGTCTTCGGTGGCAATTCGGTGATGGGGGGGGGTCCTTCCACTCCAGGACCCACCGCTGAAGTGCCGGGTCTTGGGGGGCCCCCACCACCGAAGACCCCAGGCCCCTTGAATCCTCTGGGCGGCCCTGCCCACAGCCCCCTTCCACACTGCAAACCCCTCAGTCCCAGCCTATAGCCCCCTCCTACACACCAAACCTCTCATCCTCGGCCCCACCTCAGAGCCTGCACCCCCAGCCCTCACCCCCACTGGCACCCCAACCCCCTGCCCCAGCCAGGTGAAAATCAGCGAGTGAGCAAGGGTGGGCGATAGCAAGCAATGGAGGGAGGGGGGATGGAGTGAGCAGGGGTGGGGCCTCGGGGAAGGAGCGGGACGGGGGCAGAGTAAGGGTGTTTGAGCAATCAAAAAGTTGGTAACTTTAGGCAGTGGTTATCCACTGCCCAGTCTCTTCCTCAGGTGTTTGTACAGCTCTTGCTCCCATAGCCTCACCCCACCTGCAGGGCAAGGCCAGGCTGTTAGCCGTACTTTACAGGCCTAGAAAGCCATAACCCTTGTCTCTAGGGACCATCTGCTCAGTAATAATAATTATACAGGCCTGGCTAGCCCAGAGACACCCCCCGCATGCGGGCAGGCTAAGTCTGATGTCAGAGTGTCTGCTTTCACTGTGGGTACCCCCTGCCCAACTGAAAAAAGGCCTCTTATACCAGCGTAAACATGACCACACAGGAGCTATAACAGCATGGCCTTATTGGCCTAAAGCCACCGTGTAGAAAAAACCTCTCGCCCCAGCCAGGATCTGAGTGACTGGTGGCATCAGGGTCGGGGCAGGGAAAGAAACCCAAGGGAGGCTGCATCCTCACCAATGGGCCATTTTTCCTTCTCTGCCCACTGTCAGTGACTGTCATGTGTCACTCTGCCCTGAAGGACAGCTACAGAAGAAGGGGGCAGGGGTGAGGGACTATTCCAGAAGAGGGGGTCAGAAGAGAGCCCAGGGGAAGAGGTGTGGGACATGCTGCCAGGAAACAGGCTCATGGCAGTGTTGCTATGAGGTGCTGTGGGATGGTGGCCAAAGCACTGGAGCCAGGGAAGCTAGGGCAGGGACAGATGAGCAGGAACAAAGTGAGCAAGGGGTCAGCACTAACTGTAAAACAGAAGGAAAAGGCATGAATTGGGAAGAGGTTTGAGCTGCCTGTCAGTTTTAGGAAGAACGGGAGTTGACATGGCAGAGTTTTTGTCTGAAACGCAAGACAAATTGCTGCTTCCTGCTACTGTTGGGCATGGAGCTCAGCTCACAGGGCATGGGGGTTTGTAAGTTACATGCATCAGGTTTCAAGGCTTGATGTAATAACAAACACACCTTACCCACATCTGAGTCACTGACAAACATGCACTCAGATAACAGGATATTATTCTTAGAGAGAAACGCTGGAGTTCTACCTCCCAGGGCAAGTGAGAGAGAAAGACTGAAACATCTGCCTTCAGACATCCCCTGCACCTGGGGGTGACTTGGGGTGTGAAAACGTTCCACTCTGCTGCTGTGACAGCCCAGGGACGTACACACACACACACACACACTTTGGTGCTTTCAAGGGGGCAGGAGTTGCAGAGGGTTTCATTTGACAATCAACCCCCAAGCTGATAAATGCTGCTCCTTTTCTCTTTGCTGGCAAAGGCCTGTGAACAATAGGGAGGAGAAGGTTTTAGCACAGAGGTGGGCAAACTACAGCCCACGGGCTGTATCTGGCCCATGGGACCATCGCCCTTGAGCTCCCAGCCAGGGAAGCTAGCCCCCAGCCCCTCCCCTGCTGTCTCCCCTCTGCTGCAGCGACGCTGATTTGCGGGCAGTGTGGCTTGTGCCCACCCATCTCCCAGGCTTTCCAATAAGCCAGTCTTGCCACTCTGAGTGTCATGGTAAGGGAGTGGGGGAGGAGGGGAGTTGGATAAGGGGCGGGAGTCCCTGGAGGCAGTCAGGGGACTGGGGGAAGTTGGATGGGGCAGAAGTTTGGGGGGGCAGTCAGAGGATGGGGAGCAGGGGGCAGTTTGATAAGCATGGGAGTCCCAGGGGGGCATGTCAGGGGACAGGGAGCAGGGGGCAGTTGGATGGGGTGGAGGTTGGGAGGGGGGCGGTCGGAATGGGGAACAGTTGGATAGGGGGTGGCGCCCCAGGGCTGGTGGTTAGGGGTAGGGGGTCCCAGGAGGGGGCAGTCAGGGGACAGGGTGCAGGGGGAGTTGGATAGGGGGTGGGGGTCCCAGGAGGGGGTGGCTAGGGGACAAGGAGCAGGGGGGGTGGAGGCGTTGGGGGTTCTGAGAGGGGAAGTCAGGGGGCGGGAAGTGGGAGGGGGCCAGGCTGTTTGGGGAGGCACAGCCTTCCCTACCCAGCCCTCCATATAGTTTTGCAACCCCAATGTGGCCCTTGGGCCAAAAAGTGCCCGCCCTCATCTTAGCACAAATCAGGACACTTGTACCATAATGGCACCTGGGGGGGAGTTGAGTGCGCAGAGGAGCAATGGTGTTTATTTGTTTGTGTGCTTCACTGTCCCAACCACAGTCTTAGAGGAAAACTTCCCCTGGAGCAGGTTATCCCAACTCCCCACCTGTGGGGGTCCCATGCATCTGCCTCTAAGGCACCTGGTGGTGCCAACGATTGGAGACAGGATGCCGGGCTACGTGAGCCCCTGGTTTAATGGGTCTGGGAATTCCTCCGCGTCTGGGTTCCCAAGGTGAACTCTCCTTGCATCAGTGCTAGCTGCCTCTGCAGTCACCCCCAGCCAGCGCCGGGCCCCGGCCTAGCCACCCGGAGGACCCAGCAAGGCTGTGAGGGGCGGGAGTCGTTTCACGCAGCATGTGGAAAAATACAGGGAATGGCACAGGGGAGCCTCCAGGGGTCACCAGAGAAACATGGGTGGCTGGGAGGGGCCGGCACGTTGGCTTGCTGCAGGCGGGAGTCTGGGCCAGGGGTAACTTCTGCTGAAGCTGCCAGGTGGTGGCTGTGGAGGGGGAGGGGGAATGCATTGTCTGACTCCAGCATCACATCCACCCCCACCACCCAGGCCTGCTTTCCTCGGCCTAAGCCAGGTGCAGAACAAAAGGAAACGGATGATTTAGTTATTGCTCCTGCACAGAAGGTTTGAAGGTCAGTTGTTCAGAGCAGGCTCCATTGTACGGCCAAGCACTGCAGCAGAGCTGGAGCTGCAATCTGCACAGCGGGGGCCATTACAGTCCGGCTGCCTTCGAGCGGAGAGATGAAAGGCTTTTTCTAATGTAATAACTGACGGCCTCTTCAGTGCCGTTTGAACTGTTTACAGACCGAGTTAACGATTACAGGCAATGTGTATCTTGGCTGGCTGCCCAAAATTCCTACCCGCCCGTCAGATACTATCAAAGAGCCCTTCACTGCCTGCTTGGAGCCCTTCCAAAGCACCGCACAGAGATGCCGACACAAAAGGAGGAGTGTTCAGTGGGCACTCGGAGGCCCAAGCGAAAAAGTTACAGTGTCAGCTCTGGCCGGGGGTCTGAGCCTGGCTGCCTGAATCACTGGCTCAGGACAGATGGAAATACCAGTGAAGTCAGCCAGCAGGGACTCGTCCGACAGGCCATTACCACGAGCTGCCCACCCTGGGCTCCACTTACTGCAGGAGAAGCTCTCAGTGAGAGGATTTCCCGCGCATTCAGCCTAAGCTTCCCCTTTCTCAGTGTAAACTCATTGCTCCCACTCCTACCCTCTGTTACCAGCCTCAGGAATTCCTCTCCCCTCTGCAGCTCCCTTTTAGGTCAGGACCCCCAATTTGAGAAACTCTGGTCTCCCGCAGGAAGGTGGTATAGTATAGGGTAAAAGCACACAAAAGACCAGATTTCACGGGGGGAGACCAGATTTCACAGTCTGTGACGTGTTTTTCATGGCTGTGAATTTGGTAGGGCCCTACCTCTCCATCATTACTTGCATCTACAAACTAGTTTAGTCTGGGTTAAAAACCAGGCTCTCAGTCTCTGGGGCAAACTCTGGAAATATTCTGCTGAATTGCAGGAGTAGAAGCAAGGACCTGACGCAGCTGAATAACACAGAGCCACTTTTAGGCAATACTGAGGCCACACAGTGAACAGGGCAGGAAACACAAAGCTAAGATTGAATGTTCAACCATAGGGCCCATTCCTTCACCCACTGAAAGCCGTGGGAGTTTTGCCACTTACTCTGATAAGAGGTATCAGCTCCTTCTGCTTAGGCATTACTGCACACAGCCAGGAGCACTGACAATTACTCATATACTAATGTTGGATACAATGCTTCTCCAACTTAGATACAAACATGGAGCATCTTGTAATGCATTTGTGTCACTCCCTGTACTCCAGCTAAACTCATAGAAGACACAATGCAAACCCCTAGAGTCCTCGTGCCACTTCAGTGCAAACCTCTAGAGTCTTTGTGCCACCCTGGTGCAAACAAGTCCTCATGTTGCCCCAGTGGAAACCCCTAAAGTCTTTGTGCCACCCCAGTACAAACCCTTAGAGTCTTTGTGCAAACCCCTAGAGTCCTCGTGCCTCCCCGATGCAATAAAGTCCTTGTGCCTCCCCAGTGCAAACCCTGAGAGTCTTCGTGCCACCCTGGTGCAAATGAGCCCTTGTGCTGACTCAGTGCAAACCCCTACAGTCAGTTGTGCCACTCTGGTGCAAACCCCTAGAGTGCTCATGCTGCTCCAGTGGGTATGTCTACACTACGGGATTATTCCGATTTTACAGAAACCGATTTTTGGAAACAGATTGTATACAGTCGAGTGCTTGCGGCCACACTAAACATATTAATTCGGTGGTGTGTGTCCATGTACCAAGGCGAGCGTAGACTTCCGGAGCGTTGCACTGTGGGTAGCTATCCCATAACTATCCCATAGTTCCCGCAGTCTCTCCCGCCCATTGGAATTCTGGGTTGAGATCCCAATGCCTGATGGGGCCAAAAATTTGTCACAGGTGATTATGGGTAAATGTCATCAGTCAATCCTCCCTCTGTGAAAGCAACAGTAGACAATCTTTTCGTGCCCTTTTCCCTGGATTGCCCAGGCAGATGCCATAGCACGGCAACCATGGAGCCCGTTCAGCCTTTTTTCACTGTCACCGTATGTCTACTGAGTGCTGCTGACAGACGCGGTGCTGCAGCACTACACAGCAGCATCCCATTGCCTTTGCAAGTTAGCAAAGATGGTTACCAGCCCTACTGTACCGTCAGCTGCTTTGCAAGTTGACAGTGATGGTTACCAGTCATACTGTACCGTCTGCTGCTGTCATGGGTGCTCCAGGCCAGCCTCGGTGAGGTCGGTTGGGGGCGCCTGGACAAAAATGGGAATGACTTGCCAGGTCATTCTCTTCTTTAAGTTTTGTCTAATGGAGAGTCAGTCCTGCCTAGAATATCAGGTAAGCCTACTAAAGAACCAGAGAGGCAAACAGCCGCTCTGGGTCAGCGCCCCAGACATCCCGCAGAAATGATGAGCTGCATGCCATTTTAGGGAGTGCCCCTGCAACAACGCCACCCGTTGCTTCCCTCCTCCCCCACCCCTCCTGGGCTACCGTGGCAGTTATTCCCCCATCTGTGTGATGAAGTAATAAAGAATGCATAAATAAGAAACAACACTGACTTTATTGCCTCTGCAAGCAGAGATCAAAGGAGGGAGGGGAGGGCGGTTGGTTTACAGCGAAGTAGAGTGAACCACCATTCTGCACTTGCTCGGCCTATAGCTGAAAATGGGAATCTGTGATAAGCACTAGGATAGAAGCACAGGCAGGACTGAATCTCCATTTGGGTGTTGGTCTTTGGTTGACACTGGTAAAATACAAAATGTCCCAGGATATGTATGTTGGGGGACAGTTCTAAATGGCAGCTTAATTTTTTTATTTGCAGCAAAATGTAGAGGTCTAAGTATCCGATTGTGAGCCCTGGTAGCAAGGGGTAGGCTGGGGTAGGCATGATCGTGCGGTGCTGCTGACTGGGAGAGCAGCCTGAGGCAGAAGTCTCCAGCTGCCATGATATTCCAGGCAGGACTGAATCTCTATTAGACAAAACTTAAAGAAGAGAATCACCTGGAGTAATTCCCATTTTTGCCCAGCCGCCCCCGGCTGACCTCACCAAGGCCAGCCAGGAGCACCCACGGGACGATGATGACGGATACCAGTCCTACTGTACCATCTGTCATCCGCAAGGCAAGGCAAGGCACAGGGATGCTGCTGTGTAGCGCTGCAGCACAGTGTCTGCCAGCAGCATCCAGTAAACATACAGTGACACTGAAAAAAGGCAAGAAATTGTTTTTTTCCCTTTGCTTTCACGGGGGGGGGGGTCTGATGACATATACCCTGAACCACCCGCAACAATGTTTTTGACCCTTCAGGCTTTGGGAGTTCAGCCCAGAATTCAAATGGTTTTCAGAGAGTGCAGGAACTGTGGGATAGCTACAGTTGTCAGTCGCCCCTCCCTCCATGAGCACTCATTTGATTCTTTGGCTTTCTGGTACACTTGTCTCAGCTCCTTAAGTTTCACGCAGCACTGTGTTGAGTCCCTGTTGTGGCCTCTGTCCAACACAGCCTTGGAGATTTTTTCAAATGTTTTGGCATTTCGTTTTTTGGAATGGAGTTCTGATAGAACAGATTCATCTCCCCATACAGAGATCCGATTCAGTATCTCCTGTACAGTCCATGCTGGAGCTCTTTTGCGATTCTGGGACTGCATGGTCACCTGTGCTGATCAGCGGTCCACGCTGGGCCAACAGGAAATGAAATTCAAAAGTTTGCAGGGCTTTTCCTGTCTACCTGGCCAGTGCATCCGAGTTCAGATTGCTGTCCAGAGCGGTCACAATGGTGCACTGTGGGATAGCTCCCGGAGGCCAATACCGTCGAATTGCGGCCACACTAACCCTACATTGAAATGGCAATACCGATTTCAGCGCTACTCCCCTCGTCGGAGTGGAGTACCGATATCGATATTAAGAGCCCTTTATATTGAAATAAAGGGCTTAGTTGTGTGGATGGGTGCAGGGTTAGTTTGGTTTAACACTGCTAAATTCGAACTAAATTCGTAGTGTAGACTAGGCCTTAGTGTCCTCATGCTACTCCAGTATAAATGCCTAGAGTTGGCCGTGCTCCCCTGCTGCAAACCTCTAGTGTAAACACATGGCTCCAGTGTAAATGGCGCTTGCAATGGTGTGGTTTATTCTGGTCAATTATTTATGTAATTTGTACAGTGCATGGTCTCCAGTGGGGTCTACACCAGTGGAACTACATCAGTGCAGCTACACTGGCGGGAATTCCTCTGATCTAGACAAGCCCTCACTCCAGTGCACTTGACTCTGGCATGAAACTTGGGCAAGCCGCAGAGTACAAGTTAGAGTTTATGCCGGGGCAGCATGTCTCCACTAGGGATTTGTACTAGTGCAGCTATGTTTCTACCTAAAACTCCCATGCAGCCAAGCCTTTAGGGATGCAGGTATCCAGATCTGAACCCACAGTTCATCTCTAGGAACAGAAAATGTGGGTATATATTGCACAAACTGAGTGTGACAGATATGTCAATTTCCTGCAATATCAATGAAAAACCTTATCGAATTAGGTTTAATTATTCTTGGAATCCATTGCATTAAATGCAAAAATTATGTATTATCGTGGGCTGGGATTGTATGTTGCCTCTCTAGAGGGGAGATGTGATATAAATCCTGGGACATGTTATAAACCTCAAATGACTACACTGAACAATGTGCCAGACACAATGGACTTTTGGGATAAACAGTGTCAAGTGGTTTGCCCCTAGGGTGAAGTGAATGCAAATTCTCCACACCTGATTATGCAAAAACCCAGCCGTTTGAAGTTACATCATGAGGGGAGGAACACAGTCTGCTGTTCACCTGTTTTGGATTTACTCATAGACTTATAGACTTTAGGGTCAGAAGGGACCAATGTGATCATCTAGTCTGACCTCCTGCACAAAGCAGGCCACAGAACCCTACCCATCCACTTCTATAACAACCCCCTAACCTATGTCCGAGTTATTGAAGTCTTCAAATTGTGGTTTGAAGACCTCAAGCTGCAGAGAATCCACCAGCAAGTGACCCATGCCCCACGCTGCAGAGGAAGGTGAAAAACCTCCAGGGCCTCTGCCAATCTGCCCTGGAGGAAAATTCCTTCCCGACCCCATATATGGCGATCAGCTAAACCCTGAGCATGTGGGCAAGACTCACCAGCCAGCACTCAGGAAAGAATTCTCTGCAGTAACTCAGATCCCATCCCATCCCACATCCCATCACCGACCACTGGGCGTACTTATCTGCTGGTAATCAAAGTTCAATTGCCAAAATTAAGCTATCCCATCATAGCATCCCTTCCATATACTTATCAAGCTTAGTCTTAAAGCCAGATATGTCTTTTGCCCCCACTACTCCCCTTGGAAGGCTGTTCCAGAACTTCACTCCTCTAATGGTTAGAAACCTTCGTCTAATTTCAAGTCTAAACTTCCTAGTGTCCAGTTTATACCCATTCGTTCTTGTGTCTACATTGGTACTAAGCTTAAATAATTCCTCTCCCTCCCTAATATTAATCCCTCTGATATATTTATAAAGAACAAGCATATCCCCCCTCAGCCTTCTTTTGGCTAGGCTAAACAAGCCAAGCTCTCTGAGTCTCCTTTCATATGACAAGTTTTCCATTCCTCGGATCATCCTAGTAACCCGTCTCTGAACCTGTTCCAGTTTGAATTCATCCTTCTTAAACATGGGAGACCAGAACTGCACACAGTATTCCAGATGAGATCTCACCAGCGCCTTATATAACGGTACTAACGCCTCCTTATCTTTGCTGGAAATACCTCGCCTGATGCATCCTAAAACCGCATTAGCTTTTTTAACGGCCATATCACATTGGCGGCTCATAGTCATCCTGTGATCAACCAATACTCCAAGGTCCTTCTTCTCCTCTGTTGCTTCCAACTGATGTGTCCCCAATGTATATCTAAAATTCTTGTTATTAATCCCTAAATGCATAACCTTGCATTTTTCACTATTAAATTTCATCCTATTACTATTACTCCAGTTTACAAGGTCATCCAGATCTTCCTGTATGATATCCCGGTCCTTCTCTGTGTTAGCAATACCCCCCAGCTTTGTGTCATCCGCAGACTTTATTAGCACATTCCCGCTTTTTGTGCCAAGATCAGTAATAAAAAGGTTAAATAAGATTGGTCCCAAAACCGATCCTTGAGGAACTCCACTAGTAACCTCCTTCGAGCCTGACAGTTCACCCTTCAGTATGACCCGTTGTAGTCTCCCCTTTAACCAGTTCCTTATCCACCTTTCAATTTTCATATTCATCCCCATCTTTTCCAATTTGACTAATAATTCCCCATGTGGAACTGTGTCAAATGCCTTACTGAAATCAAGGTAAATTAGGTCTACCGCATTTCCTTTGTCTAAAAAATCTGTCACCTTCTCAAAGAAGGAGATCAGGTTAGTTTGGCACGATCTACCTTTAGTAAAACCATGTTGTAATTTGTCCCAATTACCATTGACCTCAATGTCCTTAACTACTTTCTCCTTCAAAATTTTTTCCAAGACCTTACATACTACAGATGTTAAACTAACAGGCCTATAGTTACTCAGATCACTCTTTTTCCCTTTCTTAAAGAAAGGAACTATGTTAGCAATTCTCCAGTCGTACGGTACAACCCCTGAGTTTACCGATTCATTAAAAATTCTCGCTAACAGGCTTGCAATTTCATGCGCCAGTTCCTTTAATATTCTCGGATGAAGATTGTCTGGGCCCTCCGATTTTGTCCCATTAAGCTGTTCAAGTTTGGCTTCTACCTCAGATGTGGTAATATCCACCTCCATATCCTCATTCCTGTTTGTCATCCTTCCATTACCCCTGAGCTCCTCATTAGCCTTATTAAAGACTGAGGCAAAGTACTAATTTAGATATTGGGCCA
The DNA here is from genome assembly GCF_025201925.1 of Gopherus flavomarginatus. Classification (NCBI taxonomy): domain Eukaryota; kingdom Metazoa; phylum Chordata; order Testudines; family Testudinidae; genus Gopherus; species Gopherus flavomarginatus. Next base: position 2,727,676 of record NC_066635.1, on the reverse strand, counting down.
TGCCTAGGTTATCCTTAACCTCCTTTCCATCCTCAGTGTTTAGCGGTCCCACTTCTTCTTTCTTCATTTTCTTCTTATTTATATGACTATAGAACCTTTTACTATTGGTTTTAATTCCCTTTGCAAGGTCCAACTCTACTTGGCTTTTAGCCTTTCTCACTTTATCCCTACATGTTCTGACCTCTCTAAGGTAGCTGTTCAGGGAGTCTCAACACTAAAGGCTTGAGCAATATCAAGGAAAGACTAACCTATGCATGGGATGTTCTAAGCAAAGGATGTTATGAATGTGCAACCACAGAACTAACCCCTAGGTGGGGTTAGAAGGGCTAACTCCTACAAGAGCCCTGATTGGAGCTGGGGAATGATCTCTGGTGAGCTGATCAGCATGCAGGTAAGTTCTTTTATTCTTTTCTCTGTAATGCTGTCACTATAAGAATAAATGTGCTTGCTTAGATGGAGCTGTATGGTAACTTGTGACTGCTGCCAATTACAGCTGTTCTTAGTCTTCCGAGAGAGAACAAAGTGCAGATGCTGGCCTGAATAGGCAGTCTGGGAATATCACGGTGTAGGCAGGTAACTGCATCCTGGGAAAAAAATCAGTCAGAAGAGAGTGAGAAACACAGGTCCCTACCCAAGAGCGGTGACAGCTGAGGAGCCAGAAGCCTAGTGGGGTTCCCTTGGCCGACCGCCAAGGGGAAATACAGGTGCAGTTGCCTTGAGCTGTGAGACTGAGCAAAAGGTGTTGGTTCCTAGGACACAGGCATTGCAGATTGCAAGAAATGCATTCTGTGATAAGGGCTGTTGGGCACACACTGCCATTGCTGTCCAGGTATCATGGCCCATACCCGCTGCAGTCAGGCTCTGATGGCTGAGATTTCTGAGCAGGCACAGGAACAAGTCAATTGATTTTCAATTGCACATTTGTCCTTGTTTTCCCATTGTTTGGCTTTTCTCATGCATTTGTTTTCCCTGGGACGGGAATGGGGGAGATGGCTGAAATGGCCCATAGGAAGGAGTGGATGTCTTGCTGGATATAGGGAGATAGAAATGTGGATGCAAAGGGCATTTCACTGTGATTTGACTCAATAAAACTATTTGAAATATAAAATCAGTTCCTCCTATACTAACCTGCCAAGACCTGAGTTCAGGCCCTCAGGTTCTGCGTTTCTCTCACTGCTATTGATGACATCATTGACACCTAAGAAGCTGAAGGAATGAAGGGAATGCAGCTCCTGGCTCCCGTAGGTGTTGAGCTCATCAGCTACAGCAGGAGACACACACAACCAGGGGCCTGGGCTCCAGTCCTGGCTCAGCAGCCGCCTTTCACTCCCTTCACCGCTTTGAAGGCCATGTCCCCAAACAAAGTCGCACCAATTTAAATACAAGTGTTTTTGTTACGGGCTGCAGACTCCTGTGACTGTGGACAGGGTGGGTAAGGGAGTATCTTTCTGTTAGTGAAAGAGATGAGCTTTCAAGCTACACAGAGCTCTTCTTCGGGTCTGGAAAAGGTCCTCTGAGTGTCACAGCTAAATACAAGATGGAACAGATTGTTCAGCATAAGTAATTAACAAATATTCTAAGCGACCATTCAAGATGAATATCCTGTTAACATCGCTCCAGTCATAGGACTAAAAAGGGGGTTTAGTGGGTTACAGATTGTGGTAATAAAACAAAATCTACTGTCTTTATTCTGACCATGATTTTTAGTGTTTGGCCAAATGATGAATTTAAGCTCATCTTTTGAAGGTGTTGTGCAGGTTTCCTTTGAGAATGAGGACTGAGAGGTCAGATATGGAGTGGTCATTTGTGGAAAAGTGTTTGCCCATGGGTGATAGGGTGTTTTTGTCTTTTATCATTTTTCTGAGAGTTCATTCAAGAGTGTAGTGATTGTCTGGTTTCATCCACGTAATTGTTTTTGGAGCATTTAGTGCACTGGATGTTTAGTGCACATGCTGTGATGTGTAGGACCCATTGATCTTGAAAGATGTCTCGTACTGGGTATTGATCCTCGCAGCAGTGGAGATATGTCTCCGGGTTTTGCACCCGTTGCCACTTTAAGTGGTGGGTCAAGGTCTGTGGGGAGCTTGCTTCTCATGAGTTGGGTGAGGTTGGGGGGGCATTTGAAGGCCAGGAGAGGTGCAGTTGGGAAGATTTCTTTCAGGAAGTGGTCCCCAATGAGTATGGGTTGTAATTGTTAAATGACACCTCGTATGGGTCCCAGGGCGGGGTATAGGTCACAAATAGGAGCATGCAGTTGGAGTTTTTTTCCTGTATTGAAGCAATTCTCTCAGAGTATTTGGGTGGCCTGTTCCATGATGCAGTTTACTTCTCTGGTGGAGTATCCTTATTCATTTAATGAGATTTCAAGTGTGTAAAGGTGTATATACCAGACTCTTTCCTCAGCATATTCTATGGGATCTGAGTGCCTGGCTGTGGATAACAGATGTCTTGGTGTGATTGATGTGGTTACTGGATCTGTGAAGGTAAGCGTGATGATCTGTGGGTTTCTTGTATATAGTTGTCTGTAGGGTTCCATTGTTGAAGCTGATTGTGGTGTCCATGAAGTTGATGCTGGTACAGGAGTTTTCTAGAATGAGTTTGATGGATTCAGGGCCAGCTCCAGGCACCAGCTGAGCAAGCTCGTGATTGGGGCGGCAGATTCCAAGGGGCGGCATTCCGGCCGCCCTGGTTTTTTTCTTTTTCTTTTTGGTTTGCCGCTCCGGCCACCCTGCAGCAAACTCAGCAGGGCCCTGCAGCAAACTCGGCAGGGCAGCCTGCATCCTTCCCTCCCAGCCGACCAGAGTGATGCAGAGCCCTCCCAGCAGGCGGCGCGGTGGGAGGGGCCGCATGCCAAGAGCTCCGCTGAAGCCCTGGATGCCCCCCTTCTCTCTCTCCCCCTCCTCCCACTAGATGCGCACTCTGCTGCACGTCTGCAGCACAGGGAGTCCCCCTGCACTCTGGCTCCGACCACCCTGCAGGTTTTTTTTTCCTGCTTTGCCGCTCCGGCCACCTCACGGGCGGTGGGGGGGTTGTTTGTTTTTTGCTTGAGGCAGCAAAAAATCCAGAGCCAGCCCTGGATGGATGAGTGGTGATTGTTCAAGTTGCAGTGGAAATCTAGAAGGGAGTTATGGTTGTCTGTCCAGAAGATGAAAATATCATCACTGTCTCTCAGGTATATCATTGGTTTACTGGTGCATTTGCCCAGAAATTCTTCTTCAAGGTGGCCCATGAAGAGGATGGAGTAATGGGAAGCATTCTATTATCTATGGCTGTTCTTATGGCTTGGATAAAGTGTTTATTATTAAATGTAAATTGTTGTGGGTTCGGAGGAAATGGATGAATTTGGTGATATGTTTGGGGTGGATATCTGAGTGTTGTCCATTGTCTTGTGGATATTTCAGGCAGGCAGCAATTCCATCACTGTGAGGGATACTGGAATATAGGGAAGTGACATCCATGATAGCAAGGATGGTGTTCTGAGGAAGGTTGTTTTTGCAGCAGAGTTACTGGAAGAAGCCGATTGTGTGGTGGCAGAAGCTGGCACTTTGTGTGGTTAGTGATTTGAAAATGGTTTCTCTGAGTTCCGATATTTCTTCAGTAAGAGTGCTATGACTAGTTATGATGGGTGTGCCTGGGTTCCCTTGTTTGTATATCTCAGGAAGCATGCAGATCCCTGGGGAGTGTTCATGGGGGATGAGGATGTAGATTTTCTCTTGCAGTCATTTGGGGAAGTATTTGACAATATCCTTAAACTCCTGGGTGAATTGTGGTGTGGGGTGTTCTTTGAGTTCTTTATAGTAGGTGACGTTGGATAGTTGTCAGTTGCCTCATTGACATAGTTGTCACAGCTGAGAACTACGATGGCATCCCTTGTCTGCTGTTTTGATCACTATCTGGTGGTTGGATTTCAGAGACTGTATAGCTGTCCTCTCGGCGGTGGAGAGATTGTGCTGGATGTGATGTTTGTTAAGGATTTAGAACATAAGAACATCAGAATGGCCATACTGGTCAGACCAAAGATCTATCCAGCCCAGTATCTTGTCTATCGACAGTGGCCAATGCCAGGTGCCCCAGAGGGAGTGAACTTAACGGGTAATGATCAAGGGATCTATCTCCTGCCATCCATCTCCACCCTCTGACAAACAGAGGCTAGGGACACTGTTCCTTACTCATCCTGACTAATAGCCATTAATGGACTTAACCTCCATGAATTTATCCAGTTCTCTTTTAAACGCTGTTATATTCCTAGCCTTCACAACCTCCTCAAGTAAGGAGTTCCACAGGTTGACTGTGCGCTGTGTTAAGAACAATTTCCTTTTATTTGTTTTAAACCTGCTGCCCATTAATTTCATTTGGTGGCCCCTAGTTCTTATATTATGGGAACAAGTAAATAACTTTTCCTTATTCACTTTCTCCACACCACTCATGATTTTATTTACCTCTGTCATATCCCCCCTTAGTCTCCTCTTTTCCAAGCTGAAAAATCCTAGCCTCTTTAATCTCTCCTCATACGGGACCCATTCCAAACCCCTAATCATTTTAGTTGCCCTTCTCTGAACTTTTTCTAATGCCAATATATCTTTTTTGAGATGAGGAGACCACTTCTGAATGCAGTATTCAAGATGTGGGTGTGCCATGGATTTATATAAGGGCAATAAGATATTCTCCGTCTTATTCTCTATCCCTTTTTTAATGAGTCCTAACATCCTGTTGTTTTTTTTGACTTCTGCTGCACACTGCGTGGACATCTTCAGAGAACTATCCACGATGACTCCAAGATCTCTTTCCTGATTAGTTGTAACTAAATTAGCCCCCATCATATTGTATGTATTGTTGGGGTATTTTTTCCAATGTGTATTACTTTACATTTATCCACATTATATTTCATTTGCCATTTTGTTGCCCAATCACTTAGTTTTGTGAGATCTTTTTGAAGTTCTTCACAGTCTGCTTTGGTCTTAACTATCTTGAGCAGTTTAGTATCATCTGCAGACTTTGCCACCTCACTGTTCACCCCTTTCTCCAGATCATTTATGAACAAGTTGAATAGGATTGGTCCTAGGACTGACCCTTGGGGAACACCACTAGTTAGCTCTCTCCATTCTGAACATTTACCATTTATTCCTACCCCTTTGTTCCCTGTCTTTTAACCAGTTCTCAATCCATGAAAGGATCTTCTCTCTTATCTCATGATAACTTAATTTACATAAGAGCCTTTGGTGAGGGACCTTGTCAAAGGCTTTCTGGAAATCTAAGTACACTATGTCCACTGGATCCCTCTTGTCCACGTTTGTTGACCCCTTCAAAGAACTCTAATAGATTAGTAAGACACAATTTCCCTTTACAGAAACCATGTTGACTTTCGCTCAACAAATTATGTTCTTCTATGTGTCTGACAATTTTATTCTTTACTATTGTTTCAACTAATTTGCCTGGTACTGACGTGAGACTTACTGGTCTGTAATTGCCGGGATCACCTCTACAGCCCTTTTTAAATAGTGGTGTTATATTTGCTATCTTCCAGTCATTGGGTACAGAAGCCGATTTAAAGGATAGGTTACAAACCTAGTTAATAGTTCTGCAATTTCACATTTGAGTTCTTTCAGAACTCTTGGGTGAATGCCATCTGGTCCCGGTGACTTGTTACTGTGAAGTTTATCAATTAATTCCAAAACCTCCTCTAGTGACACTTCAATCTGTGACACTTCCTCAACTGGTCACTTACAAAGGATGGCTCAGGTTAGGGAATCTCCCTAACATCCTCAGCCATGAAGACTGAAGCAAAGAATTCATTTAGTTTCTCTGCAATGACTTTATTGTCTTTAAGGGCTCCTTTTGTATCTCAATCGTTCAGGGGCCCCACTGGTTGTTTAGTCTATCACTATAAGGCAGGTTTTCTAATTCTTTCATCATTCTCGTGGATCTCCTCTGAACCCTTTTCAGTTTATCAGACTTCATGAATTATGGACACCAGAATTGGACACCATATTCCAGAAGCAATCATGTCAGTGCCAAATACAGAGGTAAAATAACCTCTCTACTACTGCTCGACATTCCTCTATGCATCCAAGGGTCACATTAGCCCTTTTGGCCACAGTGTTGCATGGGGAGCTCATGTTCAGCTTATTATCCACCTTGATCTCCAAATATTTTTCAGTCACTGCTTCCTCCATCCTGTAAATATGGCTGACATTCTTTGTTTCAGGATGTATATATTTATATTTAGCCATATTAAAATGCACATTCTTTGCCTGCACCCAGCTTACCAAGCGATCCAGATTGCTTTGAATCAATTACCTGTCCTCTTCATTACTTATCACTCTCCCAGTGTTTGTCATCTGCAAACCCTACTAGTGATGATTTTGTTTTCTTCCAGGTGATTAATAAAAATGTTAAAAAGCACAGGGCCAAGAACCAATCTCTGTGGGACCCCATTCAAAACATACTGGTTCAATGATGATTCTCAATTTATAATTACATTTTTAGACCTATCAGCACAACATCTGCACAATCCACTGTGAGCAGCATCCCATTTTGGCTTCTCCAGTGGGTGAAGCTTGGTTTGTGGGTGGTGCTTGGAAGAGCATCATCACCACTTTTTCTTGTTCCATTTGGGCCCTGTCTAGAATACATGGCTGAGTCTCCCCAGGGAAAGGATACTGCAGCTGTAAGAGGCCCCACTGCTGGTAGCTATCTTCATCTGAAATTCTTTCTTGTGGCCCAGTTCAGCAGTCTGTGATGCTCCACAGAGGGTCTTCTGCTGAACAGGGAACATTGCTGAGCTTGTTCATGTTGTACCTGGGCCCCTCCAACATTATCAGAGTCTATGGTTGTGCCTGGGAGCTGGTTAGAGATTCCCCCCCGCCCCCAATCCTATGGAAAGGTGCACAGAGCTCAGTTCACATGCAAGCGACATCTGCGATGTCTGACTTTCCAGCCATTTCCTGGAAAATGGTATCAAGAGCAACATCCAGTCAATGAAATACCTACGGAAAAGTTTGTTGTCACCTGTTTGATACTGTATCCACAAACTTTAGGAAGGGAACGTTTTCATCCCAATTCAGCTGGCTTAGCCTATCAATCATTCTCCAAAAGGAGCCTCATCTAATGCGCATTTACACTGCTCAGCACACTCTGCTCTGGATTTACCCCATGCAGTCAAGACCAGCTTAGCTGTGTAGCTAAGACCTGGTGCCTCAAAGCACTGCTGCCAGTTTCCATTCTGTTGTCAGAAATTGGTGCAGCACTTGGGAACGCAGGGATAAATCATTAACAACCACTTATTGTTCCCAGGTATTTCTGGCAATAGACCATTGAGGTCAACTTGGACAAACTGTTACGGTTTAGTGGGGGTGGCTTTTTCCCCAGAGGAGCATTCAGATTCTTGTCTGGTCCCTTAAAAATAACAGTCTGAAAGTATGCTGCCCTACCCAGTCCAATATATGTGAACTGGTGTCACAGCCAGTTCTCCCCTCCCTAGGCTCTGTCTACTTTCTTCCTCAGACTGTGATCTCTCTGGGGAAAGGACTATTTTCTTATAGGTCTGTAAAGTGCCCAGCAAACTTTGGGCACCAACTACACATTAAACAATCATAATAAAGTGCACCCCCAGCAATGGAAGTAAAGTGAAAGCACAAATATCTTCCTCCCTGTCTACCCAGAAAAACATTAATTTACCAACTGCATCATTACATGGATCACTTAAATCACAGACAGCACTAGCGATACTGTCCAGAAGTGGTTGTTTTTCAGGATGTGGGCCCCTGCAGAGTCACCAGCCCTCATTTGTTCCATCCATTCATCCCAAACACCTCTCTCATTTCCTAGTGGTACAGCTGCAATGCAACGCCAGGTGCCTGCATCTGTGTGCACTGTGCTGGATTTATGAATTCATATTCTGATAGTTTAAGCAGCCATCTCTACAGGCACCCAGTTGGTGACTCTCTGAGAGCCAGAGCAATGCTTGATACTCTCTGTATACCAATTAATAGCATTGATGGTGTTTTAAGAGTTTCTGCACTGCCAGACATTCTAGTGCTGTGGCTGAGTATTTATTATTGTTGGCATTTAATTTCCTGCTTCTACATTCAATTGTCCACCTACCTCTGATGCTGTCTCATTGTTATAAATCGAACACCAAGTGGCACTTCCAGAACATCACATGTGGCGACCCCTTGGATTTATGAATGGGGTCATTTTACAACTACACGAGTACACAATTCTGACTTGACACCTCAAAGGTGTATTCTGCTCATTGTACAGAAAATCCCCAAGTAGAAGGACAAACCCTGAGGCCGGTCTTTCTGCAAAATCTAAATGCTTACAAATCATCCACATGTCTCAGATGGCAGCATTATCAGCCAGCTCACCAATTTCCTCCGTTTGGGATTCTGGGTCCAGCTTTCTGCTAGGAAAAATGTCATTTACTGCTGCCTGGCTTTTGAAGCCAGCTTTCCTGAGATGAGTAAGGTCCTTTTCAAACTTGCCTACTGCTTGGGACACTTACAGAAGCCAACAAAATCAGCCAGGTAAGTCCAACTCTTAAATAAAAGAACCCACTCATCTCACACAAGTGCTGGCTGCATCATCAGAGATCTAATGGAAGCCAGTTGTAGCCCAAACGCAAGTGAAAGCTGCCTTGCAACAGTCCGACTGTGGGATCTGGAGTTGTCATGGCAGCACAAACCGATGATGATAGGAGGCACTACAGACTAGATCCAGCCAGCACAGAAGTCAATGGAGAGACTCCACTGGATCAGGCCCACAGTGTTCCAGCTCTGCTGGGGAAGAAGGAAAGTCTCTTAGTAGTGATTTAATTTAGTCAACGCCTGGGTGCCATCACTTAGCACTATAACTGGGGGGCGGGGGGGCTTTCACATTGTCCTCCATCACCTCGAGCACTTTCTGTATCAGGCCTTGTGGGAGTGGCTTTGGCTTCATGCTAAGGCAATGTTGGACTCTAGTTGACTAATGGCCAAAAAGTTCTGAACTTGCATTGCCACCTACCATTCCCTCAGCTGCACCAGGAGAAACATACCTTCCAGAGGCAGCGAGACCATTTGGGTGAGCACCACTTACAGCCACAATCACAGCTCCAATCTGTGGCAACAACTGCACTCTCTGTCAGAGTCCCAAATTCTCCTCTGGGACCTGGCATATTGTTGTTTAAAGGGCCCTGGGATGCTGGAAGATATATTTAACTGCCTCCTAGAAATGCAAACTACTGGATGGCAGCTGCCTGCCTTAAGGGAGGGGGCTGAGGCCTTGGCTAATAATAATAGCTGTAAAGTGAATGAAAATAGTAATAGCTGGAATTAGAACTCACAGTCTCCTAGCCTGAGGCTATGATGTGCAGAACAAGGCTGTTCTCCACACACACACACACACACACATCCCCAATCTGACTGAGCTGCTAAACAGGTGACTGTCCCGCAAGATGCATAGCCCTGGTCTCCATTTCTGACTCAGGAGGAGCCCACTGTACAGACCAGAGCATGTCCCACCCCAGTGAGAGGCTGGACAGGGCTTACATCCATGGCTGCCAGGCCACAAAAGGCAAACCCTGCCTTAAAACTCTGCCAGACTCCTTAGTCATGGCTGCGAGTGGAAGATTGCTGTAATGTCTCCATTTACGAGGCAGCCAGGAGTCCTGTGATCACTCACATCCACGTACTGCAGCGATGCACGTACTGCCTGCGTTGCACAGCAAGGCCCACAGCAATTTCTCCAGAGCGTGTTCTTCCAGCCCTCTGATCTCAGGCAGCTGTGCTCCTTCCTGCAGATCGGAGTTCATGTGCTGCTCAGGATATGCTGCTTCTGCACCTTTGTCTGTGGGTAGCAGCCAATCCTCTGTGGCAAGCTCCCTCCATTGGATTTAGCTTGTTAAGCTTTTGCCCCCGGAGCACTAACCCATGCTGTTCTAATGAGGATCTGTGTGCTCGACATCGCCCCAGTGACACTGGGGGCTAGTTAAGGGCATTCCATACTAATCAAACTGTCAGCCTGCAGCAGGATTACCAGCATCACCATGCAATGGGATGGCCCATACAAAGGAATGTCCAGCAGAGACATCCCCAAGCCTGATGAAAACAGAAGGAACAAGGGGTATATACCCAGTCCAGCAAGGTGAGGGCTCCTGCCTCCTGTCTCCATAGGGACCTTCCCTTTCTTGCCTCCTTGTCTGGTTGTTGCTGTTTTCTGTGTTGATGGTGATAGGTTTGCAGGGCTTTGAGGGCCCTAGTGAGGGAGCCCAGCACAGAGTGTTAGTGCTTTGCCTTTCATGCCTTCTCCACAATCCATTCTAGGACCCACATATTTCTCCAGTCCCTTTAAACTCCGTTTATACTCCAGGACTGGGGATGAACAGCAGTTGGTTAGAAAACAATTTCTTTTATTAATAAAAAATTCTTTGCAGGGCGTGAACAGCAGGAGAAAGAAAGGACTTTTCTGAGCGGCAAGCTAGTTGGAAACCCCCTGGGGGAAAGAATCTGATCCCTTGTCTTTGAAAGGAGTAGGCCTGTCTGTACAGGCTGCTGGAGCAGCAGGCCTGGGAGAGCTGTTTGTGTGCATGGCTGACGGCAACAGCACATCAGCCTCTTGTCTTTTCCTTGCCAATGGAGACATCTCAGGATGTACAGGATTTATTAACAATATGCCGCTTCTAATAAGAGCACATCAAATGGCCCCATTTCCATAACCCACAGAGAACTATCCCCACACCCAAGCTCTCAGGCGTGCTCCTGACAAACCCATCCCCCCACTGCACACACCTGTCCCACACAGCTTTTCATGCCTGCCCCCAAGAGCACCCCAGCCCTGAGCATGTCCCCAAGAAGAAATCTGCCTCCTGCAGCACCACACTTGTCCAGCCAATATCTGCCCTACATTCTCCCATAGCTGCCTGGTGTACCTGCTCCTCAGCCTGTTGGGTTCAACTTTGCACAACTGTGCTGACCAGGGACCCCCTCAGACCAGCTAAAGAGAAGGAAGCAGGATACCACATAGCATGGCCACTCTGGGAGACCTCACAAGCTACACAGTGATGGGCAAGGTCAACACTTTTATAGCCCTTCGAGCAACCTTCAGGCAGCGATGCTGGTGATCCACTAGTTAACACATTTCCCTTTGAACCAGGCTTGAACCTAGGGCCCAGAAACATGACAGGGGCACTGTGCTGTATGTGCTATCACCAGAAACATTCCAACTCCCCAGACCTACCTATTCCCCACTGAGATCTTCCGTCTCCCTCATAGACTCCTAAAATTGAGGACTGAAAAAAAAAATCAAACGGTTGATAGACTTTATTTGCAACTTTATCACTTGCAACCTTCTTCCCATGGAAGATCCTTCCAAACGAATGCCAAACCACACTGAATAAGAACATTAGAATGATGTTTCTGCTCAGATAATCAGCAATGAAAAAAAAGTTTTCATTAGGCATCAGAATAAACACACTGAGAAGAACGGTGCCGTTCACACACCCTTCAGAGCTCGTTTCAGTTTGCAGATTCAGACAGCCCTAATTCAGCTCACATTCAGAAGGTTTTCATCACAACCAGAAAGGCTAGAAATAAATGTTTTAAATGAAAGCATACATCACAGAAAATATTAGACCAAAAAAAAAAAAACAATAGCAAAACAAATCTTTTGAGTTCATGGAAATTCTGCATGTGAGGATTGAGTGTCCTGAGTTATGGGTAACTGTAGCATGACACGAATTCCAGGCCCTGAATGCCCCCTTCAGTCTTATGCACTAAATAGAAGTCCCCAAAATGGGCTCCCTTTAAATCAGCCCCCCCCCAATAGATAAGTTCTGCGATCTCCTGCCTCACTGTGCCATAATAGTACATACTCCCTGGGCCCAACCTTCCCCCATTGTTCTGCTAGTCTCAGTTCCTACCTGCCAGTAAGAAGCAAATGCAGATCCAGGGGGCTGCTTTCTTAGGTTAGATGCTACTTCTGGATCATAGCAGTGGGTGCAAGCATGTGCTATGCCTCTTGAAGGTGCAGCCCAGGGGCTTTAAGCCATCTTTGTTCCCCCTGATTCTGGGTTATTCCAGGAGTTGGTGTGGCCCTCAATGAAAATTGGGGAGCTCTGCAGGGCTTTCTAAGTTACAGAAGATGATCCCTGGCTGCCTATTGTTACAGCACTGCCTAAAATCTCCATACTGCCATGTGCTGTGACCCACCCACCCCTAAATAGCTCTCCCTACGCCAAAGCATGTTATGCAGTTCTCCCCCACCAACTAAGGGGATTTTATGGTCCCTTTATGGTGCCACTGCACAGCATACAGGGCCAGGCCAGGGGGAGAGAACCCCTTCCCTTGCCATCTGTGTACCTGAGCAACCTCTTTGGTGAGGCATGCTTGGCTGCATTCATCAGCCCACAGTTCTCCAAGTAATTACTGAACTCTCCCTATAGCCCAGTTTCAAGCATGCTGAGACCTGGCCCAGGAGTTCTTTGCTTTTGCCCACAGCCCAGGGGGTTGAAGCTGATTGCACTGGAACATCTTTGTTTTCCACCCCTAACATCCTAACCCAGAGTGCCACCTCCAGTCTCTTTGTTTTAACAGTATCTCACTGGCACCGCAGATATGGCCAGCACACAGCACAAGCCCTGCGCCTCTCCATCACTTTTTCTATCCATGCTGAATAGCTCATCCTCATCTGCACTCACAATCCACTTCTGAGAATCCTCTTGCCATGTGTCTGTCTGCTCCACAAGTCCATAATTTTTGTCACTCATTATGACTTCATCACGGGCCCAGTTCTCTCTGGCAGCACAAAACAACCATAGAGGCACCATATACAGTTTTATCAGGTGACACAGATGCTTCTATGCCAACCCTCTCCTGGCCAAGGAAAAATCAGGGTATCATAGTGCCCCTGCACTCAAGTGTTCAATACTACAACAGCCCCTTTCACCTTCGGTCGCTGGTGCATACAGCAAATCAGGGCAGCTTCAAGCTCCTCTACTTCTTGCTAGGAACCAGCACAGCAGCCAGATGGCCCGGGATTGGGGCAGGATGCAAAGGACACCTTTCTGCTCCTCCTCCCAAACTATACTGAATGCTTTGCAGTTGCAGCTAAGGAGCAGTCCCTAGTTCTTGCTTGTTCCCGTCACTCCTGGAATTTAGGGACAGACTCTTCAGTACATTAATACTCTTCATCCTCTCTTTCAGAACTCCAGCTGCTGCCTTGCTTTGTAGGTTGGACCTACACAACAGCCTATTTGTGTCTGTGTGTGTAGATTGGAGGCAGGTGGGTTCAACTGAAGCAGTTCAGGACTTTGAGGGAGCGAAGCAAGACATGTAAGGGATTGGTTCAGCACTGTTAAGGACTGGAGAGAGGAAGGGGACATGCAAAGAGAGGACAGAAAAGGCCTGATTAGAGCATGACAGAAACGGAATAAAGTGCAGGGCCTGGAGAAGCATGGAGGAGAAACGGTGTTTTGGGTAGCAGGCGCAAGACTCCAGGGAGTTTCCCTGGGGAAGGATTGATTAAGAGTCAGAGCTCATGATATCTAGGGCTCAGGAACGTGGTTGCTGGTGTGAAAGGACAGCAAGGGAAACTGGGTAGATGGCATGCTGTTTGCATGTGAAATTCAACCATAACAAAAACAAGAGGAAACATGTTGCCTGCTTAATACTTTTATTAACATTTGCAGAGATTAGGAGCTAGAGACATCTGATCAGTGTCTTATTCTATACCAGCATATCTGATTCTAACCCTGCCTCTATGCCTGGCCCTGAGCTAGTCACTGACGTCAACATTTTTCAATCTACATTAGATAGTCAAAGGCAATGCAGAACACCCACAGCTCCCACTGCTTGCTCAGCACTTCTGAAAACCAAGCCACTCTTTTAGATTTCAAATGTAGATCTAAGTGCTTGACTTTACTCTCTGATGGTTGAAATTTGGCTGTAATTTTTTTGTACTTCAAATTCTGCACCTGTAAAATGGGCATAATACCTACAAGCCTATCACACGGACCTGCTGTGAAAATTAATCAGAGAGCTTGCTCACTTGACTTGCCAATGTTGGGCAGGATTAGGGCTTATATAAAAACTAGCTGGTTAAAGTCTGTTCAGATAAGAGTGAGATGATACTGCTGCTCTTTCCTCCCATTGTTTCCCTGTATCCAGCAGTATCATAAATTCTGTACATTGGCAAGTCAAGTGCGAATGTAAATTCTGTAACTGAAGTCAACATAACTTAGGTCGACTTACAGCAGTGTCTACACTGCTTTATGTCGATGGCAGACGCTCTCCCGCCAACTTACCCTCCGCCACTTAGGGAGGTGGAGTACAGACATCGACAGTAGAGCGCTCTGCCATCGACTTAGCTTGTCTTCACCAGACCTGCTAAATCAACACTGCTGCATCGATCACAGCAGTGCTGATTTAGCAAGAAAATAGACAAACCCGAAGCCTCCAGTCCTTAGGATTGCCATTAAAACACTGTACATGTGCAATGAATGTAACAAATACAGTGATATCTGCTGCAGTCTTTAGACAGCCTGAAATAATAGCTCTGAGACCTATGAAGTGTCCCTATTCATTTCAAGGGATGATAATGCTAAAGTCTAATTATGATAATTCAGAAGAGCAGTACTGTTCCATTCCTGGTCAAAGCAAGAAAGAAAGGACAGGGAAGATGATATGATGAGGCTCTCTCAGGAGCTGAATCTCACTCTAACATTTCAAGTAGGAGTTTGTTTTATGGGCAGTGTTCTAGGGAAGTCTACTTCTTTTCTCCAAGTTTGAACACAGCAAAAATGGACAGGTTTCTCTAGAGCTGGGTGAACCAGAATGACCATAGTGGGTCAGACCAAAGGTCCATCTAGCCCAATATCCTGTCTTCCAACAGTGGCCAATGCCAGGTGCCCCAGAGGGAATGAACAGAACAAGTAAGCTTCAGCGATCCATCCCGTCACCCATTCGCAGCTTCTGGCAAACAGAGACGAGGGACACCATCCCTGCCCAGCCTGGCTAATAGCTATTGATGGACTTATCCTCCATGAATTTATCTAGTTCTTTTCTGAACTCTGTTATAATCTTGGCCTTCACAACAACATCTCGCACAGAGTTCCACAGGTTGACTGTGCGTTGTGTGGAGAAATACTTCCTTTTGTTTGCTTTCAACCTGCTGCCCATTAATTTCATTTGGTGACCCCTAGTTCTTGTGTTATGAGAAGGAGTAAATAACACTTCCTTATTTACTTTCTCCGCACCAGTCATGATTTCAGAAACCTCTATCATATCCAACCCTTAGTCATCTCTTTTCCAAGCTGAAAAGTCCCAGTCTTATTAATCTCTCCTCAGATGGCAGCCTTTCCATACTCCTAATCATTTTTGTTGCCCTTTTCTGAACCTTGTCCAGTTCCAATGTATCTTTTTTTAAGATGAAGCGACCACATCTGCATGCAGTATTCAAGATGTGGGTGTACCATAGATTTATATAGAGGCAATATGATATTTTACGTCTTATTATCTACCCCTTTCTTAATGATTCCCAAGATTCTGTTCATCTTTTTGACTGCCGCTGCACATTGAGTGGATGTTTTCAAAGAACTATCCACAATGACTCCAAGATCTCTTTCTTGAGCGGTAACAGCTAATTTAGACCCCATCATTTTATATGTATAGTTGGGATTATTTTTTCCAATGTGCATTACTTTGCATTTATCAACACTGAAGTTCATCTGCCATTTTGTTGCCCAGTTACCTACTTTTGAGAGATCCTTTTGTAGCACTTCGCAGTCTGCCTGGGACTTAACTATCTTGAGTAGTTTTGCATCATCTGCAAATTTTTGCCACCTCACTGTTCCTTTTTCCAGATCATTTATGAATATGTTAAATAGGACTGAGCCCAGTACAGACCCTTGGTGAATACTATTTATCTCTCTCCATTCTGAAAACTGACCCTTTATTCCTACCCTTTGTTTCCTATCTTTTAAGCAGTTATCAATCCATGAGAGGACCTTCCCTCTTATCCCATGGCATCTTACTTTGCTAAAGAGCCTTTAGTGAGGGAACTTGTCAAAGGCTTTCTGAAAATCTAAGTACATTGTATCCACTGGATCCCCCTTCTCCACATGCTTGTTGACCCCCTCAAAGAATTCTAGTAGATTGGTGATGAATGATTTCCCATTTAAAAAAAACAGAATCATAGAATATCAGGGTTGGAAGGGACCTCAAGAGGTCATCTAGTCCAACCCCTGCTCAAACCAGGACCAATCCTCAACTAAATCATCCCAGCCAGGGCTTTGTCAAGCCTGACCGTAAAAACCTCTAAGGATGGAGATTCCAGCACCTCCATAGGTAACCCATTCCAGTGCTTCGCCATTCTCCAAGTGAAAAAGTTTTTCCTAATATCCAACCTAAACCTCCCCCACTGCAACTTGAGACCATTACTCCTTGTTCTGTTGACTCTTCCCCAACAAATTACGTTCATCTATGTGTTTCACAATTTTGTTCTTTACTATAGTTTCAACCAGTTTGCCAGGTACTTAAATCAGGTTTACCGGCCTATAATTGCCAGGATCATCTCTGGAGCCTTTTTTAAAAATTGGCATTACATTAGCTATCCTCCAGTTATTTGGTACATAAAGTGATTTAAATGATTGGTTACAAACTAGAGTTGGTAGTTCTGCAATTTCACATTTGGGTTCCTTCAGAACTCTTGGGTGAATGCCATCTGGTCTTTGTGACTTATTACTGTTTAGTTTATCCATTTGTTCCAAAACTTCCTCTAACGACACCTCAGTCTGGTACAGTTCCTCAGATTTATCATCCTTGAGTGCTCCTTTAGTATCTTGATCGTCCAGAGGCCCCACTGATTGTTTACTTCCTGCTTCTGATGTACTTAAAAAAATTTTGCTATTACTTTTTGAGACTTTGGCTAGCTGTTCTGCAAATTCTTTTTTGGCCTTCCTAATTATATGTTTACATTTCATTTCCTAGAGTTGATGCTCCTTTCTATTTTCCTCACCAGGCTTAAACTTCCACTTTTTAAAGGATGCCTTTTTGCCTTTCACTGCTTCTTTTACTTTGCTGTTTAGTCATGGTGGCACTTCACTGGTTCTCTTACTATGTTTTTAAATTTGGGGCATACATTTAAGTTGAGCTTCTTTTATGGTGTCTTTAAAAAGTTTCCATGCAGCTTTCAGGGATTTCACTTTTTGCGCTGTACCTTTTAATTTCTGTTTAACTAAATTCCTCATTTTTGTGTAGTCCCGCTTTCTGAAATTAAATGCTACAGTGTTGGGCTGTTGTGGTGTTTTTGCCACCACACGGATGTTAAATTTAATTATATTATGGTCACTATTACCAAGCGGTCCAGCTATATTCACTTCTTGGACCAGATCCTGTGCTGCACTTAGGACTATATCAAGAATTGCCTCTCTTCTTGTGGGTTCCAGGCCTAGCTGCTCCAAGAAGCAGTCATTTAAAGTGTCAAGAAATCATGGTATCATGATGTTTAAGATATCATGGATCTCAATGTGTCAGATGGGTATTTGCACAACTTACTGCAAAATGTGACTATACCACATCTTCCACATCACAGCATACATGGTAGAAAGACAAGGACGATTCTGTTGACACAGCCATTGCTTCCTACAAGCAACTAGGGAGAAGCTGCCCTCAAGGGATGGCCCAGGTGCTTCAGGCACAACAAGATGAACAGCTGTTCAGAATCTGATTGTGAATACTCACAGAGAGGTAATGTAGTATTCACCCAGCTCTGGTCTTCCCAGCAGAATATAATCATAAAAATGGAAAACTGAGATGCTGTAGACTACAATTACCAAACTAAATGTAGAAGTCAATGAAATGGGGATGTTTAGATTGCTTCTGTAGATCTAACACTACAAGATAAAAACTTCCTCAAAAGTTCAATATAACCATTATTATCAGTTCTCAAAGAAAGTAAATCACTGCTGATACAGTCAGCAGATGACAGGGATGGGTGAAGTGATAAAAGTTGAAGACAGGGCACAGATCCTGAGTAATCTCTGGTAAACTGGATGTGACGGGTTGGATCACAGAAACCCCCTGGGAGCTGCTACCCAATGTGCCCAGACTACTTCTACCCCTGCTTTCCCTGTCAGCTCAGGACCCCAGCACCCTGTCTTGCTGAGCCAGACACACCCGTCTGCTCCAACAAAGACCCAGGGTCTGAATTACTTGCCCCAAAGCTGCAGGTTTACCTGAAAGCAGCTCACAGAAGTGTTCCTGTCTAACACTCAGATGCCCAACTCCCAATGAGGTCTAAACCAAAATAAATCCGTTTTACCCTGTATAAAGCTTATACAGGGTAAACTCAAATTGTTTGCCCTCTATAACACTGATAGAGAGATATGCACAGTTGTTTGCTCCCCCAGGTATTAATACATACTCTGAGTTAAATAATAATAAAAAGTGATTTTATTAAATACAGAAAGTAGGATTTAAGTGGTTCCAAGTAGTAACAGACAGAACAAAGTAAGTCACCAAGCAAAATAAAATAAAATGCACAAATCTATGTCTAATCAAACTGAATGCAGATAATCTCACCCTCAGAGATGCTTCAGTAAGTTTTTTCCTCAGACTGGACACATTCCAGGCCTGGGCACAATTCTTTCCCCTGGTACAGCTCTTGTTCCAGCTCAGGTGGTAGCTAGGGGATTCTTTATGATGGCTCCTCCACTCTGTTTTGTTCCACCCATTTATATATCTTTTGCATAAGGTGGGAATCCTTTGTCCCTCTGGGTTTCCACTCCCCTCTCCATTGGAAAAGCACCAGGTAAAAGATGGATTCCAGTTCATGTGACATGATCACATGTCACTATAAGACCACGGGCCTTCATTCCTCCCAGCCTGACTCACAGGAAGTCTTGCCTGCAAACAGAACCATCCAGTCAATTGTCCTGGTTGATGGGAGCCATTAAGATTCCAAACCACCATTAATGGCCCACACTTTGCATAATTACAATAAGCCCTCAGAGTTATATTTCATATTTCTAGTTTCAGATACAAGAGTGATACCTTTATACAAATAGGATGACCACACTCAGACAATAAGCTTTGTAATGATACCTTACACGAGAACTTTTGCATGAAGCATAGTCCAGTTACGTTATATTCATTCATCATCAATTTCTTATAAACTCATATAGACTGCACCATCACACTGGACACAAACAAACATGCATTTTAGTACGGCCAAATGCAAAGTCCTATATATAGGAACGAAGACTGTAGACCACACATTTGTATAACTGTAGTGCATAGTAGGACCTCTAGTCATGGACCACGACCTCATTGTGCTAGGCACTATACAAACATGGAACAAAACCAGTATCTGCCCCAAAGAACTTCCAATCCAATATAAAGCAAGAGATAACAGAGGGATACAGACAGAGCAAGCGAGGAGTACAAGAAAACAGTGAGACTGGATTGGTCAGCATGACAGGTCAGTGCTTTCTCTACACTGGGGTGACGGGGAATTTTTTTCTTGGAAAGAAGGGACTGTGAAAAGGATTTGGAGTCATGGTGGATAAACAACTGAATATGCACTCCCAGTGTGATGCCATGGCCAAAAGGACCAATGTAACCGTTTGATGTAACAATGGGAGACTATCAAGTAGGATGAGAATATAGGCCATATAAGCTCTACATGGCATCATTATTAGAATATTGTGTTCAGTGCTTGTGTCCACACTTCAGAAAGGATGTGGAAAAGCTGAGAGAGAATTCAGAGAAAAGCCAGAAAAACTGAGGACTGGAATGTATTAATTGTAAATCAGGAATGTCAGAACAATCTCTTGGGCTACAGCAGACTCTAAATCTTTACCAAATGATTGGAGGAGAATGAAACTTTTTTCATTTAAACAAGTAAGTCTGTAGCCATTTCTCTTGTGAAAAGTCTTCAAAATGGAAAATGATTGCTAGTATGATTAGTCATGCCATTTTTCCTTTAAAAAAATCTTTCCAGGAGCTGACATTTGCCAAGGTGACGACTGACTTTATGGTCCACAGATGATCAGAGAATTTTTTAAAACTTGCCTTAAGGTCTGGTAGACTTTTATAACAGGACAGAATGGGGCAAGGATTGGACCTTCCCACCACGATACACACACACAACCACCAAATTAATGCATAATCCCCCTTGATTTCCTCTCAAATCTTGGTTAATGCACTCATGTCTGCAGAACTCTCAAACCACACAAGGACTCTTGTGGCGGTTATATGTTCCACATTGGCTCTACTAGACTTTCTAAGCCCTGCATAGACTTTGCAATCTCTTTGTCCCCAAGTCACAAAAACTCCATTACCAAACATACATACACAACTTCACTGCTCACACAACTGCATGTCCCATCCACCCAAAGCCTGGTAATACACTTATTCCTGCACAGTTTATAAATCTGGAAATGCACAATTCAAATTCCCCAAAGTGTAACTCCGCTTCTGACAGACATGAATCTGCCTTCGCTTGTGGCTGCATTGGGTGGCATGGTCACATATACAGAGTAAGAATTGCTTCAGGGACTTTCCCACATTTTCTAGCCTTGGATTTCTTTTCGTGTAACTGAATATTCCGAGTTGCCGATGTTTGTTTCTTTAGAACGCCACTTTACTTTGATATTTTGTTCATAGATACAAAGATTTTAAGGCCCAAAGAGCCATGATGATAATCTATTCTAAACTCCTGTGTAACACAGAGAATTTTACTATTTGATTTTTGCATTAAGCCTACAATGTCTGGTTGAAGTACAGCACATCTTTCAGGAAGACAGCCAAATTTGATTTAAAGATTTCAGATGATGCAGAATCCACCACATCCAGAACTAAATTGTTCTGATGGTTAATCATCCTTGCTGTTTAAAACATGCACTTTATTTCTAATTGGAATTTGTCTAGTTTCAGCTTCCTGCCATTATTCAGCCTTCGTTTGCTAGATTAAAGAGCCCTCTACTATCAGAAATCTTTTCCTTGTGTAAATTCTTGCAGATCAAGTCACTTAACCATCTCTTTCTTAAACTAACTAGATTACGCTTCTTTAGTCTCACGGTAACAGATTTTCCAGACTTTGGAAATGGTTCAGAAAAGAGCTACAATGATTCAGTTTATCAACATTCTTTTTAAAGTGCTGATATCAGAACTGGACACAATATACAGTAATGGCCTCATTTAATGCCATTTATAGTGGTAATAACACCTCCCTACTTTTTGCCTGATATTCCCGTGCTTATACATGCAAAGATCATGATAGTTCTTTGAGTTACCATACTGCACTAGGAATTCACAATCACTTGATTATCCACCAGGATGCCTAAATGTTTTTAAGTCACTGCTTTCCAAAATACATATCTATCATGTGTTTCCTGCATGTTATTGACATAAATTTATAATTTTAATTACCTTAAACACAATTCTGTCTGGAAATTAAAGTCACTCATTTGTGCATGGACATGAAATGCAGCTCTTCTGTGGTCTCCTAAACTCTGCATAGTTCTCAAACAGCAAATTATACATTTCTTATGTGGAATTGGTTTTGGTTGGCTGATAAAAGTGAGACCACAGAATACAGCCACAGATGAAGAATTTAAACATAATACTGGGCTAATCTGGGTACAGAAAATGCCAAGTAGAATTTTAAATTAATGAGAAAATTTTGGACACTTACACAGTATGGAATATTTGGTGTTTTTTCTGAAAAGGCTGACAAATAATTCAAGGTCGACCTTCCAGAGCATTCAGAAAGTTACATTCTGTCTTCCGTCACTCTCCCCCCATTTCCTGCTTCCCTAAGATTTGTGACTCGTGTCAAGTTCTACAGGGGCAGGGAAAGTCCAAGTTCACTCTATTCCGATAAGATTGCGGGGTTCAGCAGTACTGTGTAGATCAGTGGTTCTCAACCTATTTACCATCATGGCCCACATATGCAGCTCTCTATGTGTTATGTGGGCCACATCCACACAACATATATACTACTTGCACATCTACAAAAAAAATAAGGTTTAGTATTTGTTATATGACAGCATGTGATTCAAATCGACATAGTACCTTTCATTTCAACATTGGCAAATGTCTACCAAGAGCATTTTAAATTAGCAAAATAAGTAAATCATTAACTGTAAAAATGAATTAATTTACAGTAAGGGTGGCATGGCATGATGTATTGCCACCTTCACTTCTATGCTGCTGGTGGTGGCACAGCTGGGCTGAGCACCCAGAGAGCACAGCTATAGAGCCTGCCTGCAAAGATGGGGCACACCCATCCCCAGCCAGGCCCTGTTCCTCATGTACTTAGGCCCTCCCACCCAGGGACTGACACCCAGCCAGAGAATACCCCCCCTCACCCAACCCCCCACCCAGGACAGTCCCCCAGCATCCAGACAACCCCCCAACATCAGGCTGGCACACAGGATGCCCTGCACAGGCAGGATGACAGAACAAGAAGCAGTGGTCTCAAGTTGCAGTGGAGGAGGTTAGATTGGATATTAGGAAAAACTATTTCACTAGGAGGGTGGTAAAGCACTGGAATGGGTTCCCTAGGGAGGTGGTGGAATATCCTTTCTTAGAGGTTTTTAAGGCCCAGCCTGACAAAGCCCTGGCTGGGATGATTTAGTTGGGGTTGGTCCTGCTTTGAGCAGGGGGTTGGACTAGATACCTCCTGAGGTCTCTTCCATCCCTGATATTCTATGATTCTATGATGTCCTGTACAGGGCAGAAAACCCTCCCCCAGGACTGCCCTCTCCTGCACTCAACAGGGTGGTGGTGATTCAGTATCCTGGATTCCTGCCAATGCCACTGGGCCTGATCCTGCAGGGGTGGTGGTGCTGGGGCTGAGTCCAATCCTGCACCACCCCCTTCATTGCACCTCCCCGCCAACTCTGCGTCCAGGGAAAGTGTCCCTCCCACCCCACCCTAGTTATGGCCCTGAGGATCTCACATGAGCCACAGCTTTGTGTTGATTAGGCCACAGCTGGCCCGTGGGCTGAGAACCAATGGTGTAGATATTATCAACAATGTTTAGTATTATTATTTCCACAGAATTACTATCATTTGCTGAGCATGGTGTGTTCAGTGCTGCACTGTACCACAGAGAGAACATGGTCCCTACTCTCTGAAGCTTACAATCTATTTTTAAAACTCCAAAGTATATACCATGATGCACACACAAAATGCCAGGTGACTAGACAATGGATTTACAGGTGTGCACTTTAAGGAGGAGTTTAAAAGAGGAGAGCATAGAAGCTTGCAGCACTGTAAGGGGTTCCATTCTTTAACTGTTCAGTAGGCATCTGACCAGTTTCCAGGTCTGATCATCAGCAGTGTGAAAGCTTACTTTCTCTTGAAATATGCATATAAGCAAGTTTCAGGGTATTTTTTGCTGTCTTGGTCAAATGTAAGCTGAATGATAAGTGAGATGTGAGATCACTTAATAAAGATTATTTAATATTGGCTTGACATTTGATGAGGTATTAGTTTATTTCCTTTTCCTCCCTCTTCTCCAGACTTAGACAAATAGGCAGACTGAAGCAGTAAGCTGTATACATACACTTCATTATTTCCATCTTCAGCAAATGACTGATAAAAACTTAGTTATCTCATATTTCTTTGGGTGATTTCCCTAAGAGATCTTATGATTAATTTTTAGCCATGAATTTCTGAATCAGGTTTTAGTCCCAGAATTATAGGGATCACTATACTGCACCTTAAATGTGGATTATTTGGTTTTCTTCCAGATCCTTAAGATATCTGATAAGAATAGGGCTGGCCTGTTGGAATCAACATCTGTCCCTATTCCTAATTCAAAACCCCATAAAACAATGTAAGTGAGCTACTGATGGTTGTGCACAACATCACACTAAGTAAAGGATCGATAAAAGCAGCAAAGAATCCTGTGGCACCTTATAGACTAACAGACATTTTGAAGCATGAGCTTTCGTGGGTGAATACCCACTTCGTCAGATGCATGTCTATCTCACCATACTATTAGATTTCCTTCTCTATCTTACATATAACAGTCTTCCAAAATCTTTATTCAGCCCCAGTGCTCATCATCCCTACATTGCTCCATTATTTGGTTATTTTGCTCTTTATAGGAAAAGATGAAGCACAAACTGTAGCAGTAACACAGTCCTAAGAACAATTTGCAACTTGTAGCACAAATAGCCAAAGTTCTTTCTACAAGTGTCAGACTATCCTGCCTCTTGCCCCAGTGACCGAGGGCTGTAAATTCAGATTCTAGTATCTAAGGGGATATGTTTACTTCATACATCTGATCTCTTACTTGCCTATCATTGTTCTTCTTCTTCCTTCACAGAAAATGGATAGGTTGAGAAAGGCCAGATCCCAGATGAGAAAGGTCCCTCACCTACCTTTGATGACTCACTGGATTTCAACTGGGACAAGAGAATTCTAAAACTTGAATTTTAACATTCATGTATAGCTCCCAATTTCTTGGGAAGAATTGTTATGCTCTAACAGACAAATAAATTCTTTGGGTCAAAGATTTTATGTGAACAACAATTATTTAATGGGTTTCTGCCATGCTTATGTCTATCCTTCCAAACCAATATACAAGACTGGTGTGATTTTGCACAGATCCTTAGTCTATTTTTCCACACATGGATTTGATTGAATAGTGGAGGATTGAGGTAAATAGAAGGAGGGGACTCGAACACTTGGAATGAAGGAATTCACTCTCATATCTGGGGGAACAGAAAACCTCAAATTGCCTTCTCCATCACTGATTACTTCACATACTTCTCTTATCCAAATTAAATAATCCTACAGTTAACTCGAAGTCTGTCTCTGTCTAAATATTTAAGTTGTTCCCTTCAATGTACAATTTTGTACACTTTTCAACACTGCTTGAGCTGTCTTTGTACTGGCTTCGTAACCAACCTACCTAGGTCCTCTTAGATTTTCTGATGTTTTAGCTCTCTCTCCCCCCTTCTTTCACTCCCACAGTAATGCCCAGCCATGAAGGAGCTAGTTTATATGAGTGACTGAAGAGCTCGTGAGACAGCCGTTATCAAACTATTTCAGAAGCAGAGCATCTCTGCTACATAGTGGTTTCATGTTATTTTGAAGCAGGAAGTAACATATTTTGTGAGACCTACAGAAAACTTAAAACCCAAACATTTATTTTAGATCTAGTGATGAAAAGTGCTTTGTGAGTTCAATGATTAATGAGAATAGCAGGACAAACTCTACTCTCACTTATATTGGTGCTACTTCATGGAAGGCAACGTGAATTACATAGGTAATCCAAAGAGGAGAAAATGGCTCAACATAAGCAGTTACAGTACATTGGGGTGATAATTAAAAGAGCTATGAATTGTTATGCTTCAGAGCAAAAGCAGATCGATCCTCAGATCACCTAGGTGAAATGAGTATGAAATTTCCCATCCTAATATTCATTACACTAGCAATATATTAGCAAGTGCATTATGTTTATTCAAGATCCAACGTTTTTCTAAAATATATGCTCTAGGAATTATTTTGGGAAAGTTCTATGGCCTGTTATACAGGAGGCCAGGTTCTCTGGCTGGTGTTATACATGAGATAATATAAGATGATCACAGTGGTCCCTTCTGGCCTTGGAATTGATGAATCTTACCGTGGTTTTTGCCTTTACTTGCAGCCTACTGCTGGAGCCAGAAATACTAGACTGGATGGACTATTGGTCCATTGTGGTATCGTGATTACTTTTACTAACTAGACTGTAAGCAATGATGTGTTCAGTGCTTAGAGCACAATATGGCCCCAATCCTGACTGAGTCCTACAGGTACTACCATAATACAAATGATACATTTCTTCCCCCTTCTCATCTCACAGATCCAGCTCCTTCCTATCCTCTCTTTGCAGCTTCATAGTCACACTTAGCTCCTTCCCTTCAACACTCATCACTTTTGCTCAGCCCTGTTCAGTTATTTACCTGCAACACTTTCTTGTTCCTTTGAATGTTGTTCATGAAGCATCAATATCGCTATTTGCACACAAGCCCCTCACACTGAAAACATCCTCCCACTTCAATCCTCTTGTTCGGAGATAATCCTGACTTCCATGAACTAAGTTTGGAGTCTGAGAGTAAAAGCATTTTTTTGTATCCAAGTCCATAATGACATGAATGGGCTCATTCCTTTCCAACAGCTTTAGGACAGGAATTTCCCACTGCCATCCCAGCTGCATATTTTCTGATTGCTCACTTCCTTATCACCTTTCCAGGACTAGAACAGGCTTTAGTTCATATACAAATCATCAAAGATACTTGGAGCACTAAGGATTTTGTAATGAATTTAGCCATTACAAAATCCTCACTACTCATCCCTGTGTGGCGCCCTTCTGAGCCCAATAGGAAAGTGATGTTTGGGGCATGACCTCAAAGAAGAGTTTAAGATGAAATAAACATGTTGGCTTGGTAAAAAATAAAACTCATTAAAATACGTACTTTGGTACTCAATTCTTGTCTCAGACCAATGCGCAAAGGAAAGTGTGGGATCCTTAACATCGCCTCTGGAGACAAACTTGCATTTTTACTGCATGATTTGTTTCTCATGTAACTGGAGATAGAGTGTGGGCTACACCCTTAGTGTATCTTCATTCAGATACTTACATTCTGGGCTGCAGATGCAAAAATATCAGATGATTCCTGACTTGTACTTAATTTGTGACTCATAAATGCATTAGATTCTACCTGAAGTTGACCTCCATTCTGCTGCTGATACACACACCTTGGGACTTTTTGCATCAATCTCTGCTGGAAATAATTTCACACCCCTCTCTAGGGATTAGGACTTTGTTACAGATCACCTACCAGAAAAAGTAGTCTAAACTCTTACAGTCTGGGAGATTCCTTAAAATGCAATGCTAGTCTGTCTATTGTTTTGCTTTTTAAAAAAACCAATTGATTCTACGCTATTGTATAGTTATACCAAGTTTCATGGTAGTGAAAACTACAGTTAAGGCTGCAACATAATTAATTATACAGCTCTACTTTTATTTACACATCACTTTCTCCTATTTAGGTTGATTTTTATTTGTTTCAACCCAAAGGAAAGGAATTTTTCAGGAAAGTTTAAATAAAATCTTATAGACACTTTTTGAGTCATAAAAGTGGGTAAACTAAATGTATATTATTTATTTATAAACAGCAGTTACAAATAATTTTGTATAGAAGTATACTCAGCTGACTTTACAACTTCAAACTTTGCAGGTGGCTAGATCTAAAATAGTTTCTTTGCTACTTTGGAAAACTTGAATAACTAAAAATGATAATGGATAAATTATACTTGATATTTCTACCAAATTTTCAGTAACAGTCATCAGCACATGGGAACTGCCACAATGGATCCATGGTCCATCTAGTCCAATATCCTGTCTCTGACAGTGGCCAGCCTCAGATGTTTCCCAGGAAGGTGAAAGAAACCCCACAAGAGGCAGATGAAGAATAATCTGTCCCCTTGCAGGACTCATCCCAATTCCTAGTAGAGATCAGCTGAAACCCTGAAGCAGGAGGTTTTTTACCATTATCATAACAACTCTGGAAATAGTTGTTATTCAGATAAATATCCCAACCCTTTTTGAAGCTTGTTAAACTATTGACTTCAGTGACATCATGTGGCAAAGAGTTCCACAGCTTAATTACATGTTGTGAGAAAAAGTATTTCCTTTAATCAGTTTTGAATTTATAACCTTTCCATTTCATTGAATGTCTCCTTGTTCATGTGATATAGGACAGAGAGAACAAAGACTCCTGATTTATCTTGGTGATACATATGGCAATCTCTTGTCATATCCTTGGGAGACGTTACTGAATTAAGTTTTAGTATCTTTGGGGTCCATTGTATTAAATAAATGTATTATTGTGGACACACAATAAGGGATCTGCACAGTCTGACAATCTCTGGTTAGGAAAGAGAGAGATGTGGGTCTTTGCCCAAGAGAGATGATGGCTGAGGAGCTGGGAGCCTGGAGTGGATGCCCTGAGGGACCATGATAGGAGAAATACAAGTGCAGTTCCTCTGAACTATAACAATCTTCTCTAAACTATTATTTTACATACTTTTATCACGTCCCCCTTTCTCTCCTTTCTAAAGATAATCCAATCATATCACAATTTTTAAAAGCCTCTATTGCCTTTTCCTGACCCTCCTATAATTCTGCAATATCCTTTCTGAGAGTGCTGCATATAGTATTTTAGGTGTGACCACATCATTATTTATATAATGGTATTATGCCGTCTTTTGTATTTTCCATGCCATTCCTTTGTTTGCTTTTTTGACAATAATAGCATATTGAGCAAAAATTTTCATTGAGTTGGTCACAGAGATGAGATGATAGCTAATTTAGAACCCTGTAAGGTGTAGGAATAGTTCAAATTCCCCCCCTGCAATGTGCATTACTTTGCCTTTATCAAAATAGAATTTCTGGGTGCTTAAAATGTTGCACTGGCATCGCTGTTATGCTTCAGTGTAGAGAATACCTCTGCCAACAGGAGGTGTTCTCACACTGGCATAGGTAATGCACCTCCCCAAGAGGCAATAGCTAGGTTGACCTAGCACTGTCTACACTGGGACTTAGGTCAGTTTAACAATGCCACTCCGGGGTGTGGATTTTTCACACTCCTGACCAACATGGTAAAACTGACCTAATTTTCTAATGTAGACCAGGACTAATCTACCATTATTTTGCCCATTCACCTACCTTGGTTAGGATTAGGTCTACACTTCAAAGTTGTACTGGCATAGCTATGTCAACCAGGGATGTGAAAAAGCACACCCTTGACTGACAACTATGGTGAAAAACCCCCCAGTGTAGACACAGCTATTGATGAAAGTGCCTCTGTTGATGTAGCTAATGTCATTCAGGGAGATGTTGTCCCTAAACTGACAGAAAAACATCTGTTGGTGTAGGCTGACTCTACACTAGGGGGCCATGCTGGTGTAGATTCCACAATGTAGACATAGCCTAGGTCTCTCTAAAGTGCCTCACAGTTCTTTCTAGTTTTGACTAACCTAAATAACCTTATGTCACCAAACACCCGATCTAATACAGAACCTGGAAGCACACCACTTTAGCCATGATGAAAATGAACTATATAATTCCACTCTTTGCTTTTTATCCCTGAAATAGACCCAGGCCAGTTGGGAACAGCAGGGTAGTAGAAAAGAGATATACTGGCCACTGGATAAGCAGTTTTGTGTTCCCTGAATGACCAGAGCAGGGGCTGCTCCAGGCTAATGAGAATACCTGACTCTAATTAACCAGCAAAGAGTCAGGGTGAAGCTGTAAGCACCTGACTCTAATTAAGGCCCCTCTGATACTATAAAAGGGCTCACTCCAGTCAGGCCAAGGGAAGCCAGGGAGCTAGAGGAGAGGAAGTGTGTGAGAGGAACTGGGAACAAAAGGTGTGCAAGAAGCTGAGAGTGAGTAGGCACACTGCTGGAGCACTGAGAAGTACAAGCATTATCAGACATCAGGAGGAAGGTCCGGTGGTGAGGACAAAGAAGGTGTTGGGAGGAGGCCATGGGGAAGTAGCCCAGGGAGTTGTAGCTGTTGCGCAACTGTACCAGGAGGCACTCTAGACAGCTGCAGTCCACAGGGCCCTGGGCTGGAACCTGGAGTAGAGGGTGAGCCCAGGGTTCCCCCCCAAACCTCCCAACTCCTGATCAAACACAGGAGGAATTTACCTGGACTGTGGCTTCTACAGAGGGGAAGGTCTCTGGGTTGTTTCCTCACCCACAGGGTCAATCTGTGAGGCGAGCAAATCTGCCAATAAGCACAGGACCCACCAAGGTAGAGAAGGAACTTTGTCACAATCCCATTGCCATTTTTTGTATCTACCCCATGACTACTTAGTTTCTTTAGTAGCCTCTTGTTAAGAGCTTTTGACAAACGACTTTGGAAGTCTAAATAAATGTCAGCCAGTTCTCCTCCTTACACACATTCAATTAATTCTAATAGATTAGTGGGATATCATTTTCCTTTGCAGAAATCATAATGATTAGTCCCTATCATACCATAATCTTCCAGGTGTTTCATTATTAATTATTCTATTTTTAATTATCATTTCAACCAATTTACCATGTACAGATGTAATGCTTATTGGTCAGTAATTCCCCCAATCAGCCCTAAAGTCTTCTTAAAATACAGGTAAAGCGTTTTTCATCCCGCAATAGTCCAGTACAATAGCTGTTTTTAACAAGTTCTTATTTTTGCTAAAAGCTCAGCCACTTCATACCAGAGCTCTTTCATAACTCTTGGATCTATCATCTGGGCTTTGTTCAATCATCATTTTGTTCCAGCACCTCTCTCAATCTCTGGTAGTACCTCTTTTTAATACCAAAAAAAGAGCAGGTATCTTCCCCCAAATCTTCTGCAGTGAAGACTGATGCAAATAAATCATTTAGTTTCTGAGCAATTTCGTTATCATTAATTGCTCCCTTCAACTTCTGATGATCCAGCAGACTGAAATTCTTTTGCAGTTTTCCTGTTTCTGATCTAGTTAAATGTCTTGTTGCATTTTTTATTTAGTGCTTTGAGCAATTTGTTCCTTGAAATTCATCTCAGCCCTCTGAACTTTCCTTTTACATACTGCTTACTGTAATTTATGTTCCTGCATATTGGCATAACTAGGGTTCCTGTTAGACATTTTGAAAAATCTCTTTGGCTCAGGTAACCTCTTGAACCTTGCCAACAGAAGGTAAGACTACATCGGAAAAAAAGCCCCACAGCAGTGAGTCTCAGAGCCCAGGTCAATGGACTCAGGCTCAGGGCTGATGCTTCAGGGCTGAAAATAGCAGTGTAGATGTTCAGGCTCAACATGGAGCCTGGGTTCTAAAACTCGAACATCTACACTGCTATTTTAGGCCCCACAGCACAAGACCCATGAGCTAAGACCCAGGCTCTAAGAAGACTCACTGCTGTGGATTTTTTTTTTCTGTGTAGATGTACCCACAGTCATATTTACTTTCTCATTCTCCTTTCTGTTCAGCCTTCTGTGATTCTCCTTTAATTTAAGTAGCATCCATGTCACATCCAAGGACTTTTTTCTTTACCTTTTTCCTTCAAGGTCTTTGACTAGACTTTATTGAAGTCTCTTTCTAAAGTTTAGTGTCACTGTGTCCTTTTTTGATACTTTGCTTAGGATGTTGAACCTATACCATGGTCACTATTAGTGGCTCAACTACTGTTAATTCTTGAATTAGATCTTGTATGTTACTTACTTTAGACTACGGCCATGTCTACAATAGCAAGTTTACAGAGGTACAACTGTACCAATGCAGCTGTGCCGCTGTAAGATCACTCGTAGTCATTCTATGCCGACGGAAGAGAGCTCTCCTGTCGACATAATTAAACCACCTACATCGAGCGGCATTGGCAGGAGAAGGTCTCCTGCAAACATAGCACAGTCCACACTGGTGCATCTGCTGGTGTAACTTATGTTGCTCAGAGGGGTGGGTTTTTTTCACATCCCTGAAAGACATAAATTACACCGACAAAAGTGCTCGTGTAGACATAGCCTAAGTTCCTCTTATGTGCTCTAGATAGACCTAGTTGTTCCAAGAAGCAATCAACATTTAAGTGTCAAACTGTTTCTTTGAACTTCATTCCATTGTACCATACAACCTGTTTATATGTGGGTAGTGGAAGTCACCCATTATCATAATTTTGTTAGACTTTGCTGCCTCTGATTTCTCTCAACAATGTGCAGTCTATCCTTTTGTTGATCCAGAGATCAACCATTGTGACAGACCCAAACCAGTGGGGTACAGGAGTCTGGTAGAGGGCAAATATACTGGTCACTGGGTGAGTAGTTTTCTGTTCCCTGAGTGACCAGAGCAGGGGCTGCACTAGAGTAGTCAGGAACTTGCTAGAAGCAATTAAGGCAGACAGGCTGATTAGAACACCTGCAGCCAATCAAGGCAGGCTAATCAGGGCACCTGCGTTTTAAAAGAAGCTCTCTCCAGTCAGATGGGGAGGAGCCAGAGGAGAAGGAGCCTGTGTGAGGAGCTGGGAGCTGAGAGTGTACTGCTGGAGGATTGAGGAGGACAAGCATTATCAGACACCAGGAGGAAGGTCCTGTGGTGAGGATAAAGAAGGTGTTTGGAGGAGACCTTGGGGAAGTAGCCCAGGGAGGTGTAGCTGTCACACAGCTGTTACAAGAGGCACTATAGACAGCTGCAAATCCATAGGGCCCTGGGCTGGAACCTGGAGTAGAGGGTGGGCCCGGGTTCCCCTCAAACCTCCCAACTCCTGATCAGACACAGGAGGAGTTGATTCAGACTTGGGGGAAATTGCTGAGGTGAGCAAATCTGCCAATAAGCACAGGACCCACCAAGGTAGAGGAGGAACTTTGTCACACCATATAGTCCTGCTAATATATTTACATTTTTAAAGTTTGGGATTTGTATCCGTATACATTTAACTGAGTTCACTCAGAACTATCATCTCCCAACTGCACTATCAACTCCAATAGTGGGAACCCTCTCCATTTCTAAACTTTGTAATCTGGGGCTAATGTTGGATTCTGTTCATCTGTGGATAACTTGCTACACTGATTAATTAATCTCTCTGTTAAATTCGACCTTACTTGTAATCTGAATTGATCTAGTTTCAGCTTCCAGCCATTAGATCTTATTTAGTATTGCTAATCCTAGGTGTTCAAAAATCATGAGTCAGATCCCAAATCATGTCATTGATTTAAAAAAATTTTTTTAATAAAAAGTTTTGAATTTTTTCTTTGCCTTCTGAGCCTTTAGGATATTTTGCTTTATGTTTTCAGGTTTTTCTCTGCAACCATCAGAACCAGAAGCATATTTTACTTTTTTTTCCTTTTTTCTTTTTGTTAAAGAACTGAGTTTCTCATGCTATCTCCTGATCCTAGCAACTGTCTTTTTAAGAAAAACACCAAATATTGTGAGACTTGTAGTCAAATCACAAGAGATGCTAACACTGACATCTTTGTCTGCTAAATTACAAGAGCTCGCAACTATCAAATCTTCCCATGTTGGTTTCTACAGACTATGATCAATCACCATTAACTGTTTCTTGGATAAAATTATAGCTATAATTTGAGTTTCTTAAAGGTCTCTCTATCTGGCAGGTTTTTCAGACCTTGGATCTCTCTCCTTTTTTTTTTTTTTTTTAAACCTTTCTAATCTATCAACATTCTTTTTAAAATGTGGACACCAGAACTGGATCCAGAATTCTTAATACTGATCTCATTAATGTCATATACAAAGACAATACCATGTTTCTACTTTTACATGAGTTTGAACAGTTATACATCCCAAAAATAAATTATAATTAATGTTTTTAATTTTTAATTCTGAACCCCATGCACATGCTTTTCGATACAGTCTTTAGTTATGTGATCACATATTTCCTCAAATAAGTTTCATTATCCCTAATCTCTAATGGAAGAAGGCAGAGTCAATCTGAAGTACGGCTCTATCCCTTTTTTTCTGGGAAATCTGATATTTCTATTTTTTCCAACCCTACAAGTGAAACTAAATGATTTACCCAACATCTAATGGAGTCTGGGGCATGGATAAAAAAGCAAACTGGCTGAGACTCAAGTCAGCACAGAGACAGATAATTACACAATAGGGAAAAGGAGAAGTAGTGTTAGAAATGTTATTAGTAACCACAACTGAGGGAGTTCATCTGCCAAACATTTATAAGGTTTGAAATTGGGGGCCATTTTGGATCTCAGATGCTTCTGGATCTCCAATTAGCAGCAAAGGTCAAAAGTGCTTTTTATAATGTGCTTATCTAGAAGGTTGTGTCCTTTCCTTTTTAATGTAGGGATGCTTCCTGCAATTATCCAGACTTTTTCATGTCAAAGACAGATTACAGCAAGGTGCTTTACATGGGGCTGCACCTTGACACTGTTTGAACATTGCAGCTAGTGTAGAATGCTGCTGCCCACTTACTAAGCAATGGTTCATGCTGAGAGCATATTATTTCCATTTGAAGTATAAAGTGTTGGTTTTGACCTATATAATGTCTTAAGTGGTCCTGTGTATTTGAGAGATTATTCTCTCTTTGTGACATATTACCTCTGGAGTGCCAGAGCTAACTGTCTCCTGGTTTAGACTGGAGGGGGCTGATGGCAGGGACTTCTCAGTGAGGGATCCTTTGCTTTGGAATTATCTCAATCCCCTATACCCTCCCTAGTCACAGGAGCCTGGATTTGGTGACCTTTGGAACATGCTGCAAAATTCAGTGTTTTCCCAGGCTTTTTCTGGTATAAACAGAAAGGATGTTTGGGAGGGAGCACGGTGAATAGGACTGAATTTGGTCTGGGTTTGGGAGGGTTTTATTTATGAAGTCATATTTATAAAGTCTGATACATGAGGCTATGTAATAGTAATTATTTTGGTCAATCTAAGAATACCCTAGTCAGAGAATTTTCCTTTAACGTATGAGGCCTAATTTTGCAGCCCTTGGCCCCTTATACATGAGGAATCCTACAGAAGTGAAAGGCAATACCTATGGAAGAAAGGGCTGTAGGATATGCCCATAAGTGATTAACATTTTACTACACTAATTCTGAAGCTGATTCTTGTATCATTGTATTAACAACTTATATTTTCCAATTGTTTTGTTTTCAGCATGTAGCTCTCTAGTTAACTTCATTTATCTATAAAAGGCTGTTATATAGCCTTTAGCTTTATTAGTAGAACTAAAAATCTTCACAAAGGACTGTTCAGACATTTCTCTTCAGTGGTAACACTGATAGTTTATGTACAGTTGTGTTTAGGACGACTGACTGGTTGTACATTATTGATTTTGAAATGTAACCATGTCATCACAACTTTAGATCTAAACTTGGAGGGTGTTTAAAAAAAAAAAAAGCTTTTCTCATTAGCTGATGGAAATATAATGTTGTGTTTAGTATCTAAATCATATATAAGGACTTGAATCTGTAGATACTTGCACACATGCTTCACTTTATTCACGAGTAGTCCCATTGATGCCAAAGTCAAGCATGTGCAGGACAGGGATGTTATTAATACAAGGACAGTAAGATATTCCAATATACTATAAGATGTATTTCCCTCTTTAAATGTAAACCCATATATAGGCCATCCTATTAGTTTCTTATATTTGAGTTACTTAAACCCTTTTCATTGTGTACTTTGAGGAAATAAAGTGAATTTGCTCTTATTCTTACAACAAGCTACAATTGTGTATCTAGATTTCAACTCTTTCAAGGGGACCCATGTGCACACACGGGCCTTACCATGTGGATCCTACAGCAGGATCTGACCAACTTGTTTTTAAATGGCACTGTATTGTATTACCTGAGTATCAGTATGTTATAACAGAATTAAAGAGGATATTATACATACACACAAGAGGTCAGAGCTAAAATTGACTATGCTTTTCTGGCCATTGTGCCTGGCATGGTATAAACATCCTGAAAATGAAGATAGTCTCTGATCCCACAAATTGAATCTTAGGCCCTAATCCGGAAACCAGCTGCACGTGTGCATGAACCTCTGCAAACGAGTGAAATACCATTGACTTCAGTGGGACT
The DNA here is from genome assembly GCF_025201925.1 of Gopherus flavomarginatus. NCBI lineage: Eukaryota > Metazoa > Chordata > Testudines > Testudinidae > Gopherus > Gopherus flavomarginatus. The sequence goes on along the minus strand of NC_066635.1, from coordinate 2,692,125 downwards.
CTGAGATTGAGAAATGTCCACCTGTACAAAGCTAGTTACAGAATCAGGGCCTAAAATCAGACACACAATACAGTTCAGTATATGTTTCAATACATTAAATAAGATTAGTGAGAGTTTCTCCAATCTTTTCATTTTGTGGACATTTTTATTCTCCCATAGATTTAACACTCCAATCTACTAATGTTTAGTTCTCGAAATAGTTCATTCTATGGTGTCTTAGAATAGGTTCAGCTTCCTTCTAATAGTAAAAGGATAACAATTTGAAAAACTGCATTAGGTTAAAATGTTCAAACTTCCATGCAACATGGGCTATCCTCTTTTTTTTTTTTAAAAAACCTGTCAATATTCTATATTTTGTGGGTGAACATCTGAAGACTTGTATGCTCAAATGCAGCACTTACAAACTGCAGAACTGTAGATTTTGGTATGGCATAAATATTGACTTCATGGGTGTTGCTTGAGGACAGAACTGGTCCTCAAGTATATTTGTCGAGGATAATGGGAATATAGTTTAATATAATAATACTTTGAACTTGGAATGAAAGTGCTAGAGCAGAGCAAATTGCTTTACAAACCTGAATTAAGCTTCAAAATGCCTCAGTGCCTCTATTTTGTATTACTGTCCATTTCCAATTTGTTAGCAGAGGACCATATATTGCAAGACTGGCTCAAAGATCTTTCTGTTCTCCCACTATTATATACAATTTAATGTTTTAGTTACAGAAAAGAGTCGGTGTCACATTTGGAAAGTCACCACAGGGAACCGCTTTTCAGAATTATATACAACTTCAGAATTGAAATTAATCAAAACTGTCTCCATGAGCTTTGCAGTATCTGGTTCTTGAACAGGGAGCTCACAAGGCAAGTCACTGACAGACAAGATGGCACATGAAGGTACTCCAGTAGCGCACTATGCGCTGCTACAATGAACCAAACTCTACAGATACATTATGTGAGCAATCAGCCTGCTCACTGACCAGCACAACTGTGCTTCTGTCACAGCCTCTGCTGCTATAATCTGTTCAGAGGCTCTCCTCTCTCTTTGGATGAAGATGTTAGAAACAGATATTGATTACACTTATAACAGGTAAGGTACTGACGCTGTGGGAACCTGCGAATTGAGGATAATTTGCCTCCTTAGCTGAGCCAACACTCAGATCCTAGATCAATAATTATGGAGGGCAGAATGCACCTGTATCCCTCAGTTCCATTAGAAATATAGAAGTAAGGGGAGAGGTAGGAGAATCTCTCAGGATTTCAGCAGAAAGCCCATCCTCTGAGTGGTGTTTGCCCAACATGGAAAGTAGCTCACCAGACTTTGCATTGTATCACCAACTATGACAGAAAGTAATAAACCCCATAGGAGCAACTGAACATGTCCATACATTCAGCATTAGGACACTAGCAGCATTAGTATACAACTGCAGTTGATGACAGGATGAAAAACAGCTAGAAAAGAAATTATCTTAAGAGCCACAGTGTGAAAGGTTAAAGAGCAGTAGGATACTATACTACAAAGCAAACAGGTAGGCATAGTTCCTCTGGTTACAAATGTACACTTGAGAAATAAAAACAATTCCACTGCACTAGGGGCAGTAAGGGGGTGGGGTGAAGGGAGGATACGGCACTAGGAGCATAAGGCCAATGAAATGGGACAGAATAAAGTTTCTCTTACCTGCAGCAATTTTCCTTCTGCTGGAGTAACCTCAGCAACATTAGCAAACACTCCTTCCAATGTGATTGGCTCCACTTTTAAGGGGATCACCCTAATAAGAGCCTTCTGTGCTGCTGACCTCTCTGACTCCACTGCCAGTGCCAGCCCAGTATGGCCAAGTCCAACCTGCAGTGTAGCCATTAGCAGCCAAGGCCAGAGGACAGCCAGCTGCAGCTGGGGGCCAGCACTCATGCTACCAGCTGCAGCAGCGCACTTCGGCCACACATATCGCTCAGGAATGCATCCTCACCCCACCAGCAGGTTCCAACAGTTGACAGAGCTGGTTAGGTATAGAGCTTTTGTGTGTTTCCAGTCAGTGGGGCAGATGGGAAGGAGGGGAGAGGGGCTCAATACCCTACAGCCCCTTCCTCCTGGCACTCCTTATAGGGTTCCTCTTCTGTTTCTCACCATAAAGGTTTCTCTTGCTTGGTGCCACGTGCCTAAAGGCCTGTGGAGCCTTAACAAAATTAAAAACAAAACACCAACAATCTAAATCAAGCGTTTCTTCTTCTCCTCCAATGGATAAATCCAGAAAGATCAATATAAACTGAACAAATGGGCATTAAAAAAACCCAGTCAGGACATACAACAATACTATGTAGCATTTCAGTCCTGCCTGAACTAATCACAAAGCGAGTCTCTGCCATGCAAGATGTGTCTCTACAGCTCCTGCCCTTTCAGGATTACATTTCAGGATGATCAGCAGGTCGAACACATCAATCTTAGATGCACTTGGCCTTTTCTCCAGCTAGTTATCTTCTCCACATATCTCATTCCCAAAAGCACAAGCTCTTCCGATTTAATGTTAATTACAAGTATCAGTGTCCTCCATCAACTCCACATATTAAAGACTAATGTTGGAGGAGAGCGGATATTCCCCTTCGATAATTACAGCAGTATTTTTAAAGTTCAGTATAAATAATAAGTGTTTGCTATTGGGCTATCCTCCAAATGTATTTGATCCCTGACATGCCTGTTCTGTTAGAAATGCCTCTCACTTGGGCTCAGGGATCAAGATTTATTCTCCTGGTTCAGCATAAGGATAGGAAGTCACTAGTAATCTGTGTTTGGAATCTGTTTTAAAGCACATATCTTCTGATCTTCAGTTCCCAAAATTCATTAGATGAACAAGAGGCTTCTCAACCTATCTTCAAATTCCCAGGAGGTAAAAAAATTTTTTAAAAGTTTAGGCACAGGCTTTGAGAAAAAAGTTACCAACATGTCCTTGTTTTATGCTATTCCTGTGCACGCTCAGGAACTGCTGTAATTGCTTTCAAGCACATGCTAATACAATCGTAAATAAAAGCACCACACAAAAAAAATCCATACGGGCTACCCAAAGGTCACACAAAAAGTACTGAAGAGTCTTCATAATTGTAGACACGATAGAGAAATTCAGCAACTAAAATGACTTTGGACACTGATCATTCTCCTGAGAAGGGAGATATGGATTTTTAGGAGAGATCTGCAAACCTGCTGAGTAGTCTGCCTGCAGGAATCTCCAGGGGCTGAAACAGATGGAAATGTTTCTATAAATCCTGGACAAAACCAACTTTTAACAGCTTAGCAAAAACTGTCTCTTACTTTACCAACCTGTTACTTAGAAAAATATAATTCTCTCTCTCACACACACATGCGCGCACAAAATGCAGGTAGATAGGAATGGAATTCCACAGCCCGAAAGACAATCCAATAAGATCAAAGGTAGAAATTTACTCCAGGCTGAAAGTTCCTGGGCCAGGCATGGCTGAAAGTTAAGTGTCCAAACGCAATCGAAAGAGCTTAGAATGAATTCAAAAGCATTTCTGAATACTCCATTCAAATAAAAAAGTCTCTCTCTTCTTGTTACAGCACATACAATGATCAGCTTGAAATGTGGGGAGCGAGAAAGAAAAAGTTTGGAAATATCAGCAACAATCCAGCAGCAAACCTAGGCAGACTGCTATCAGTATAAAGTAGGCAACAAATCCCAGAAGCAAGGACTCTGAATCCTGAGGTGGACTTGGAAAGTTATGTAGATGTCGGGGAAGAGCTTTCCTTCCAGAAAAGCACTTCTGGATCGACTCTCTGGAGGAGGAAGCCTGTGGTTTGCAGTTTGTGTTCCTCAGCTCTCTGCCTCCCTCCCCTGGGACTGCAAGCTTTCTCTCTACCTGCTGACACAAAGTGAGGGTGGAGCAGTCATAGGCAACAACCCCACCCCCTTGATATCTGGTTCTCAATGCTCCTGGACTCCCTCTCCTGATCCACAGCTAAATTGCATTCAACACATCCCGTACTAACTTACTAACGATTAAGCTATCACATATAAATCAGGGTCATTGAGAGGTCCTTCAAACTGACATTAAAGCAAAGTCTGTGACCAACATAGCAAAGATAAAAATAAATAATAAAATAAATTAAAATGCAAAGTCAGATCAATAAACAAATGAAGTAGGGAATTTATCAGTGGGATGGCAGGCTCTTTCCCAGCCTTCCCGTGACACTCTGAATGGCATCAAGCCAGTATCTGAAGCAACTCCCCTCTGTAGAATGTTCTGATTTATTGCAGCCTTATGTCTTCGACCCTGGGAAGGACTCTGTCCATTTCACGCACAGCTTTTCTTCAGCTCTTGCTAATTTAGATTCAGTAGCCCTTTTCTAGTTGCTACTGCAAGAACGTTTCAGGTCAGGCTGATGTCAGAGGTCTGGAATTCAACTGTTATTCTCCTCTGACATCACTGGGAGGTGAATAATACTATAGGTCAGACCTATAACCTCAAAGTTAGGTTGCAAGTGGAAGTTTGTAACTAGGCATGTGATGGATCTGTGTTGAGGCAGAATCTCAGAAAGACATACAAAACCCTCCCAAGTATGTACCATACAGAAAATATGCTTTCCTATCCAGCCAGCCTCTCATTAAGCTAGTTAGGAAAGAATCTCTGTAGAACGTGGTACTTATGAAAAAGGAATTGCACTCAAAAACATGACCAATTAATGATCCTTTGCGTACACGTGGAGCCAAATTCATCCCTGGTGAACTCCACAGAAGTCAATGGAGTTACACAAGGGGGAAATCTGGTAGACTATACTTTTAAGAAGCCTATCAGTGCAGCAATGATATTTTTTAATTTATAAAGGTGCTATCAGGAACTATTGGTTAAAATATTTATTTTTAAATATCTACATTTTAAAATTTAACACACATATTGAGAATATAAATGCAACATCTATTTCACTTTAACAACTTTGGTTGCAGATTACTGCAACCATGATCTGTATGTGCTGCTGTCATTTTACATTGCAGTGTAACCAAACTTCACACCGTTCCCGTTAACAAGAAAATAGTAAAACAATGTGCCTGGTTGGAGCAGTCACACTTTATTATTTACTGATTGAAATACATCCATGCTAAAAGTGCCGAAATATTGAGATGTCCAGTCTGCCAGGTTACCCGAGACTTGTTTGTTTTGTGCAATACTAAACGGATTTCTTTACAAAGTGAATGTCCTTTCTCTTCTGCCCTCTCACAATGTGCCTGGGAGTTAATGAAGGCTAAGGAAAGCTACAGCTGATAGTACTGTGCATGTAAAGTATGGCAGGAGATCCGGCTCCATGGTCTTTTTTAATTCAGAAAGGTAATAAACACTAGGATTTCATAATTAATCATTAAAACAACAGAACCTTTAACCATGCCAAGACTCCTTGACTCACCTCTCCAAAAGAACATCACATGTTTTGGTGTAGACAGGACTGAGAAAGTTAAGACAGGAAGCTTCCTTATTTTATATGTAACAGCTCCAGTCTGGCAATGCAGAATTCCAGTGATCCCTATGACTTCATATTCACTTCTTAGTCAGGGCAGCTGAACTAGACAGGACTCTCCTCAAAACCTGCCATCACTCCCTTAATGGCAGAAACTGCTAAAGGGTAATGAGGCTCTCCCCTATTCCAACAGCATCATCTGCAGTAGTCCCAAGCCCTGCCAGCCTGGGGTGCAACAAACCAAACTCAGATTTCAGTGTTCCTGCTGTATTGCTGAGCTCCTTTTCCCTTTAATTGTTTGAATGCATCAAGTCCATCTTTTACTATTGGGTTTCCACATATTCTAATTTGACTGCAGGGCCTGAGAAGATGCAACCCCCTAAAACATTCAAGGCCTCTGAAAACTTACTGTATGCATACAACAAAAGATGTAAAATGTCAGCTCTGAGGAAGGTCAGGATAGCAGTGCTCCTGCTAGTGTGCCATGACCAAGAGCATCCCCCAGCTTCTAACTTTCTAGTCTGGAGCCTTGGAAGGGGTTTAAGAGGTCTGATCTTGGTTCATCCTACCATCCAGAGTTTTTCTGTGAGGTCCTGAACATAGCTGTAAGCTGTAGAAAGATTTAGAGGCCATAACTCGGTGTCTGACAAATTAAGGCCTATTCGCTCTGTTTCTTCCTTGTGCATTTTCCCAATTATATTGGACTGAGTCTCACTGACTATAAAGATACATGAACAGGCAGGAAACAATTAGAGTTACATTTTTCAATGCTGCCTCATTCACATATATTATCCTAACACAACAAATATTGCACATGCATCCTTTATCGCTCTGTCAGTATTTCAACATTAATAAATATTAATACAAATACATAGCTGTTAAAAACCTTAACTCTACTGTCAATATAAATACAATTATATTAAACAATGTCTTGTGAAGATCTACTTAAAATAAGCAATACAGTAAACAAAGAGATGACTTACCATTACAGATATCGCTAGAATCAAATGAAATGATTAAAACAGAAGAATGTTTCATTTATGTAAAAGATCCAGCGGCTGTGGTGTGTGGTGGATGCTCATCAGTTGGACACACTTGCTGATGAAACAGAGCACTGTGCTTGGAAGGAAGAGCATTTCCTGAGTAATCACTTCGAAAATGAGCTCACTTTTCTCTGCTGGAATCCCTGACTCACTCAGACATGGAATCTTTTGACCTCTCAATGTTTTTGTTTCTCATACAATTCTCTTTAAAGGGCTGCCATAACTCCAAGGAGATGCACTGTTAGCACAAAACTGGGGCTGTGCTGACTATACTCCCCAACAAAGTGAAGTAGAGAGATTCCAAATACAACACGAGAAACAGCTTGCTCCCCAGTAAGAAAGTCTTGCGGAGGCTTTTAAGATTTCCTGTTTACAGAGAGTCCAAGCTTTTTGTTTCTAAGCAATTTTAGGCAGGTAAACAATTACTACATATTAAACACTCTGGCCGCTAGATGTTTTACAACCTGTCAAAGTAGAAAATGTAACAAAAGAGATTCAGTAAACAATGAAGTGACTAGTTCCCCATAAAACTCACAACAAAAGCAAAAGGAAAGAGATTTTTTTTAAACAGTTGAAAAGTTCCAAAGTGCATATTATGTGCAAAGCATTGCCTCTGGGGTCTGATATGGAGAACCCAGTTGGCAGTTACTGCACATTTTCACATGCTTGTCACCCACTTCTCACTCTCTTAATTCTTCTTTTGGAAAGTGCTCCTGTTTGCAAGCTACATCCACCAGTAGATGGAGATCTAGGAGGAAAAAAAGGAGCAGTTATACAGTACACATGAGTGCATCTCACCTAACTACATCTAGGGCAGAGTTCTCAAGTATCTTATCATCTACTTTCTGGGAGCTGGTATAAAATGTAGCCACAGCCAGCATAAACCTCAGGATTTTGCTGGTCATTGTCTAGGAACACCAAGTGCTCAGACTTTGGGCACCTGCACCTTTCTAAACAATTTTTATCTGACATACACCTATCTAGACTGAGGTGAAACATTTCACAGCTGATTGTTAGTTTATTTGTGCTGCCGCTTGCCAGAATTTTAGCCCTTAGGCATCTACTGTTTCCTGCTCTCTCCTGCAATACAAATGAAGTGTCCACAACCATCCCGTACACAGAGGTCAGTTAGGAAAAGCATAAGCAGAGTTCAAAATCAACCATATACTGTCCTCAAATGAAGATAAATTCGGAAAAACATGGACCAATGTTCCTCTCTGAAACTTACATTTCTTAAGCAGAGTGAAGATATTCTGGATGTATCCACAGGGCTAGATTAAGGCATAGGCTCTGTAGATGCCTAGGGCCCCAGCTCCTGGAGTCATGTGATTACATCAGAAATTCATCTTTAAAAAACGAAAGAGTTTCCTAGCCCTCAAAGTAGGAAAGAAATCTTTAAAATATGATTCAAGTGTATTGATGCAGTGAAGTCAACAGACAAGACTTACCTGTACTGTAATTGTTGTCCTTTAAGATGACGGTGCAGAAATGTATTCCACTCAGGTGTGCGTGTGAAAGGGCATTAAAGTCAAAGAACTTCCTTAGCAGTATCTGTAGGAGTGGCATGAATGCTCTGGTCCTGAGCTACTCCCCAGGATGTTTAAGGGCGGCACCACACTGACCCCCCCTCGGTTCCTCCACGCCAAACATCAAGAATTTAGACTCCAATGCTGAGGAGTTTGAGAGTGGGTTGTGGAATACCCATTTGCCATGGATCCACAGGATCAGTGCTATGCTCTCAACTTTGGCACAGTCATTTGGAGGAACCCCTTTGATGTGCCCAACTCACAGGGGGTTCCAAGCTTCCTTCAGGGTAGGCCACGCAGCCTCACCACTTCCTGAGACAGAACCTCTGAGCTTTAGCACTCCTGCTTCACATGGTGAGCTCTGCTCAGCAAGTCCAACACAGATAGATTCCTGGTAGAAACTTGTACTCTCTTCAGGAATTAATGCACCTCACCAAGCATTACAGTGACACTCAAGCAGTATTTTCCAAACAGTAGGGCTTATTAAGTCAACTGGAATACAGCACAGAAAACCCTTAAGTCAACACAGAGAATAAAGGTTAAAGCATTCTGGTTAGCCTCAAGTCCTAGCCAGGCTGTATTAAAACTCAATTTTCAGGTTCTGTCTCTCTCAGGAAATTTCTATATGTACAGCGCATCTGGTGAAGACACTCTCCAGCACAGAACGTCTTCACCAGATGCATTTCAGCTGTATCGGTACAGCTGCGCCTGCTTGAGAGCTGTACATAGCACTGTGCACACAAACACTTATGTAAGTGTAAGTATGTTGCTCAGGAGAGTGGTTTATTCACAACCCTGAGCAACATAAATTATGCTAACACAGGCTGTAGATACAGCCTCAGTCTGACCTCCTTAACCAGTTCCCAGATGAGAGAGTCCCTCAGCTTCCTCCAGAAGCCAACACTTTATCCTCCACTTCCAGTTCTTTGTCTTTGAGCTGGGGTCTTTCCTCAGCATCCCTGTTTAGAGGCAGGGAAATCCATCTTTCTCTGGGTCATTGGTTGCTATGGGTTAATGGCCTGGTGATTGCGTTTTCCACTATCTCCTCAGCCAGTCCTTTTTAATAGCCCATTCAGGGTCAGAAAGCTAGATCACACCCACCCACCCACCCACCCCGTACGTCTCTTAGTCTGCCCTCAGAGCGAACATGGTCCTTTTTTCCCCACCGGGTCATGCAAAATATAAGGGAAACTGAGGCACCCAGAGAGTCATAAAACTATTACAGAAAATTCCCACTCTATCACACACAGCTGCTCCCACATCTCGAAGAACAATTGTTACAATACAGGTAAGTAACCGTTTTTTCTTTTTCAAGTGGTTGCAGATGTATTCCACTGAGGTGGCTCACAAACAGTAACAGAAGGAGATGGGCTCGGATTTTATTTAAGAAGTGCCTGCAACACTGTCTTCCCAAAATTCACATCTGATCTGGATGCAGTCATAACAGCATAATTGTTTGTTAAAAGTATGTATGGAAGACCAAGTAGCAGCCCTGCATATGTCCAATATTGTAATATCGCTGAGAAATGTGATTGAAGCTGTTTCGGACCTCTTCAAATGAATTCTTAACCTGTGCTGAGGTGAAATCCAAGCCACCACATAAGCCGTTTAATACAGGATGTTATCTACCAGGAAATCATCTGCACCGAGACCACTTGACCCATCATACAATCCACAAAAGAAACAAAAAGATGAATGGAATGGCTTACTTCTTTCCAAGTAAAATACTAAATATTGTCTCACATCCAAGGAATTAAGACATTGTTCGTCAGCACTTGAATGAGGTTTGGGAAAAAATACAGGTAAGTGACTAATCTGGTTAAGATGAAATTGTGATGCTACCTTACACAAAAACTTAGGATGAAGTCTCAAAGCAATCTTGTCCAGGAAAAACTACGTATATGGAGGGTTTGTCATTAGGGCCTGCAGCTCACTAACTTTTCTCACAAAAGTTATGACCACAAAAAATGCTTTATTTTGGCATAGTAGAGACATAGAACAAGTTGCCAAGGTCTCCAATGGAGGTACCATGAGTAGGGTCCTTCCATATAAACAATTGTGAAAAACATATCACAGACTGTGAAATCTGGTCTTTGGTGTACTTTTACCCTATATTATACAGATTTCACAAGGGAGACCAGTGTTTCTTAAACTGGGGGTCCCAACCCAAAAGAGGGTTGTGGGGAGGGGTCAAGGTTACTGAAGGGGGATTGCGACCTTTATTTCTGTGGTGCCTTCAGAGCTGGGCGGCTGGAGAGCACCAGTTGCTGGCCAGCTGCCCAGCTCTGAAGGTAGCGATGTAGCCTGCAGCAGCACAGAAGTAAAGGCGGCAATATCCTGCCATGACACCCTTATTTCTACACTGCTGCTGGCAGTTGCGCTGCCTTCAGAACTGGGCTCCCAGCCAGCAGCCGCAGAGCTTCCTGCAGCTGGGGGAGGTTCCTGGAGGTGAGTCTGACCCAGCCCTGGGAACGGGCCCTGCAGGAGAAGAGGAAGTCCAGTCACTCACCAGCCTGGATAGGACCAGCAGCTGGAGCCCGGCGTACAGTAGGAGCTTTCAGCCAGGGTGCCCTGAGTCCTGCCCCTCCCTGAGCCCAATGCCCCAGCGCTCAGGGGTTAAGGAGCCCTTGTGCTAGCTGTGTGGGTGGGGGAGGTGACCATAGGACCCCCCCACAACATCGCTCACCTGTAAGGCCAGCCCTGTCCCCCCCACAAAGTGAAGCCCCCTCCATACTATGCCACCCTCACTTCTGTGCTGCTGCTGGGGGCGGCGAGAGAGCAATGGCTGTTGGCCAGGCGCCCAGCTCTGAAGGCAGCTCTGCCACCAGCAACAGCGCAAAAGGGTGGCAATATCGCAAACTCCCCTCCACATTACATTCTTTTGGGTTGGAACCCCCATGATTACACCACTATAAAATTTCAGATTTAAGTCTCTGAAATCATGAAATTTATGATTTTTAAAATCCTATGACTGTGAACTTGACCAAAATCGACCATGAATTTGGTAGAGCCCTGGCCAAAACAGTGTTACGGTCCCACTGAGAATCACTTCCTTCACTGGTGGAAAGAGACAAGTGAGCCCTTTCAGAAATCTGACTACCAAAGAGTTCAAGAAGATTGATTTTCTCTTGAACTGGGGGATGTAAGACCAAAACTGAGTGACATATCAGATGACTAGAGGTATAACAAGTATTCTACAATGTTCTGAACACACGACTGCATTGTTGAGCTCCCCAGATGAGGAAACGATTCCATTTTGCCACATAGGGAGTCCTAATAGAGGGCTTTCTACTGTTCAGTAGAACTTGTCAGAAACAGCTTCAGAACAGGGTTTCTCTTGTCTAGCCACACAGTATCCATGCTGGGAAGTGTAGATTGTTCAGCGCAGGATGTGAAATCAATAGATTGGGACAAGGAAGAGGAATGGATGGAAGAACAGAAAGACTGAGGAGATTGGAAATCCAACACTGTCACAGCCAAACTGATGCAATGAGAATCAGTCTGGCATCATCCATCCTTAGCCTGAGGATTACCTAAGGAATGAGCAGGACTGGGAGCAAAGTATACATCTGAGCTGATTCCCAACTCAGATGAAATGTGTCTGTCATGGAATCCAGACTGAGATCCATTTGAGAGCAAAATTGATGGCACTTTTTGTGGTCTTTCATTGCAAACAGGTTAACAGCAGGAATACACCATTCTCTGAATATGTACCTCAGCACACTGCTCTTCAGAGATCGTTCATGATTCTGAGAGAAATTCCTGCTGAGATGATCAGCCACGTGATTCTGGGCACTTGGTAAATGAACGGCTGTGAGAATGAAGTTCTCTTCAGTGCAGAATTGGCAGAAATTTACTGCCTCTTGACAAAGCTGATAGGAGTGGTCTCCCCTGTTTGTTCATGTAATACATTGCTGTGGTGTTGTCGGTGAGTATGTAAACCACTATGCCCCTGATCTGTGCTCAACATTCCTTGTGTGCATTGTAGGCGACAAGTAATTCTGGAGAAAATAATATATAAAACTGAATTGCTTGCAAAATTATAAAGTGACACACTTTATACACCCACTCGTATAATAAACCCCTAGTCTCTGGATGAGTTACTAAGGTCCTCAAATCATGATTTAAAGACTTCAAGTTACAGAGAAACCACCATTTACACTAGTTCAAACCTGCAAGTGACCCATACCCTATGCTGCAGAGGAAGGTCAAAACCCCAGGGTCTTTGCCAATCTGATCTGGAGGAAAAACCATCCAAGACAGATGGCTCTCCAGCATCTTTTGGAAAACTTCCAGTGAAGGAGCTTCTACAAGTTTGTTCCATCATCCTACTGTTCTTCCAGTTAGGAAGTTATTCCTGAGATTTAATCTAAATCTGCTCTGCTGTAGTTAGAATCCATTGCCCCTTGTCCTGCCCTCTGTGGCGAGAGAGAATTTTTCTCCATCTTTTTTGTGGCAGCCTTTCAAGTATTTGAAGATCGCTATCACATTCACCCACTCCTTTAATCTCCTCTTTTCCAAACTAAACATAGCCAGTTCCTTTAGCCTTTGTTTATATGGCTTGCATTCCATTCCTTTGATTATCTTCGTTTCTCGCCTCTGGATCCTTTCCAGTTTCTCTACATCCTTTCTATACATTGATGAATAAAACTGGACACAGTACTCCAGCTGAGGCCTAACCAGCGCAGAGTAGAGCGGTACTGTTACCTCCTGTGACTTGCATGCTATGACTCCCTAAAAGTCTCAGTCAATGGCACATTATTGAGGGAGGTGATGAAAACTATGTGGGTTCAAGTCAAGTGTTCAGGAGGATCTCTGTTAGCATGTAGCAGGTATGTATACAGTCCAAAACCCACTTGGCCACTGTGAAGGCATTGGTTGTCCTGTTATCTATTTCGCTAATAGCCTCTTGGTGAGGCTCTAAGTGATGTAGTTTACAGGGCTGGCTCTGGCTTTTTTGCCACCCCAAGCAAAAAAACAAAAAAAAAACAGCAAACCTGTGGGGTGGCTGGAGCAGCAGAGCCAAAAAAAACGTGCAGAGCAGCCGGAGCGTGAGTGCAGGGGAACTCCCAGCGCTGCAGACATGCCCCGGGCAGCAGGGAGGAGGGGGAAGGAGTGGGCGGGGAGAGAGAGGGGGGCAGCCAGAGCTTCCGCCGTGCCACCTGCTGGGAGGGTGCCACGCCGCTGCAGTCAGTGGGGAGGGAAGGTTGCGGGCTGCCCTGCCGGGCTTGCTACTGACCTGGCAACAGCTGGGGAAGACGGAGGGTACAGCCTGCTTCCAGCAGGGCACTCCCCTCCTCGGTGCCGCTGCCCCCTACAGGGCAGTCGGAGCAGCGAACCAAAAAGAAAAAAGAAAAAAAAACCTGCGGGGCGGCCGAAGCGGCCAAGCCAAAAAAAACAACAAACAAATCAGGATTTGAGGGAATGCCGCCCCTTAGAATCTGCCGCCCCAAGCGCGAGCTTGCTCAGCTGGTGCCTGGAGCCGGCCCTGGTAGTCCAGTACATGTAAACGGACACTGCCCTAAGCACACCTAGTGTTTGGAGTTTTACTTTGGCTATGGAAGAAAGGGGCTTGGGGAAAATAAAACAGGAGAATGAATAGACTGGCTAATGTGAAACTCTAAGACAACCCTGAGAAGGAACTCTATGTGGGTATGTCTACCCTGCAATTATTAAACCTTCTTTTGCCAGGGACTCTGAAATCAGGGTATGGTTTCATAAGCCAAGGCAAAAGGGAATACTCGGGGTCTCTCAGAATAATGGTGGAGAAAGTAACTCCATTTATGTCAATGTCATTTAGTGGGAATAGTGTCCCAGCCTGTCCATGAATGTAGACTCCTGAGAAGCAAAAAACTCTGGCATTATGAACTTTTCCAGTACAGCCCAAGCTGATGCTCATAAATTGGCCTCTGTGGTCTAAGAGGTTCCACATAACAATGAAGTAGTATCCTTTGTGGTTTATGTACCATGTTCTCCTTGAGGAGGGCAACTTATGGGTTCATGAGTCCCATCAATTGCCCTGGAGCAGTAAGGAAACCATATTCTCTCAGCCAGCAATTACCTCTGGAATATCTTTACTGCCCACTATACATAGGTAAACCACACACCTGATTGCCTCAGATACCTCCACCACCACTTTACTCACAGTTGACTTTCCAACTCTAAACTGGTTGACAATGGATCTGTAGCAGTTCAACATAGCCAGCTTCCAGATGATTACGGCAACACACTTCTGAACCAGCAACGGTGACCTCAGTTGTGTCTCTACACTAGAGGGTGGGAGCAAGCTGTTCACAAAGCTCCAGAAATGTAGCTTTCTTCATGTGAAAGTTCTGGACCCACTGCTAGTCAACCCAGATCTACAGGAAAATGTGACCCACCAGTCTGTGTTCTACATAGGGAGGCATCAGCGACTATGCCAATTGTACTGAGTAGCATCTGCCAGTGCGAGTCTGCCATGCCAGGGTGGTAGTACTCCTTCTCCATCAGGAAATCCATCAGGTATCTTGGGTGGGACAGAAAACACTACTGAAATGTCCACCAGCACCTCACAAATGCTCTGCCAGTTTCCTGACACAGGAGTGAAAGCACAAGCAAGAGAAGTTCTTCAAAAGGTGCCTCCATGTTGCTAGCTGCAGTAGCTGGGAGTACACCGACCAAAATGACTGCTCAACGGACTGAATTGGCAGGCTGTTCAAACTTCCTGTAGTCTGCAGGGTAGGCAGTATAGTTTTCTCACAGTGCATCATGATCATGGGGCTAGAGTGGACACATTTTGGGAAGGAGCTAAGGACTTTGGGATATGTTTGATTTGTCTCAGGTCTGCGCGCTGCAGTGTGGATGCCAGAGCCCCCAAGTTTGAGCACGAGTTAGAAAATTCTTAATGTAGGATTAAAAAACAGTGTAGGCGCTCAAGCCCAAGGTTCCCTAACATGAGTCAGCTGACTCAGGTCCCACTAACCCTGGGTTTACACTGCAACACAACAGAGAGCTGGTGGCCATGGGCTCAGAGGGAGGGCCCATCAATCAGTTAACACTACATTGAGATCCAAAGAGGAGGCATTCTTTGATTGGAAGAAAGGCATGGGCAAGTTCTTTGAGAAATATTGTCACAGTAGGGTGAGAAAATATGTGGGCCTGTACCAGAGGCTATTCACTGCTTGAAAGAGAATGAGTGATCCAAAATACTGTGGATTGTCGCTTGCAGAGGAGCATAATTTTGTCATGCAATAACAAATAAAGAATATTTTCCATTTGGCTCAATAAGTTCATCTCACTGTGGGCTTTCTACTTTGGTACAGAATATCTAGCACTGCCACAGAGCGGTCCTTTTCAGTAGTGGTCAGCCAGATAACATCCAGGCTATCAGCTGTAGACACTCTGGCTCTAGCTGAAGAACTGGGCTGTTGCTCTGAGACAGTAGCAGTGAGTGAAGCCGGTAGGGTTATTGGCTTCCAAATGGAGTCTCACTAGTTCAGGCATGTTGCTAAAAGGCACATAGCATAGACAAAGCCTTAGTTTGTGACAAGTTGGAGTGTGAATCTAGCCTGACAGCACTAGCCTGCCATGGACTAACTGTCCATGTGCACTCTGCTGGTGCGCCTATTAACAGTTTGTTAACACACTTCGATCTAATTCTCTTTGAAATGGGACTTGATCAAAGTGCATTAAAAAACTGTGTGTGTGTCAGCAAGGTCCACACTGACAGATAGTTCCCAGCAAGCTAGTGCTGGCAAAGTAGATTCACACCCCAGCTTGCTTCTAAGATAAATGTTCATGTAGGCAAGCCCTGTTCATGCTGCTACAAAATCTGACTACTGCTTGCAATTTTAAGCCAGCGAGTCTTTCCTTACTTTTTCTTCTGTCACATGGTTTCTAAAGCCCTCAAACGAATTCCTTCTTTGACTATTAATCATCCCATGTAAGTGAAACATAGCCCTAAAGTCCAGACTGAGTGGGGAGCCTCTGGGTGGGGACTGTGGAACCCCATGAACTGTCTGCAATTGAAACAAACTGCCTAGCAGACTTTCAGAAAGTTTTGGTTCTGTTCAGATAAAAGGCTAATGCCCATCTGACAACTAACATATGGACTGCCACGTCTGATGCAGTTTTGAGGGGAAAAATTGAGATATGGATGGTCTTGTTTATATGAAATTGAGAAGACACCTTGGGTCAGAACTTGGTATGTAGTCACAATAATACTTTAAAACACTGTAAAAGGCGGCGGCCGTGGGGTGCGGAGGTTTCTGCTACTAAAGCCTCCAATTCTCCAACCCTCCAAGCAGAAGCTATGGCTACCAAGAAAACTGTTTCAATAGCTAGGAGAAGCAGCAAACATGTAGCCAATGGTTCAAAGGGGTATTTCATAAGGCAATTAAGAGCGAGGTTCAAGTTCCATAGTGGATCAGGTTCTCCAATCTGTAGAAAGAGATTCATCAGTCCTTTCAGAAACCTTACGGTCCCGGGGGTAAGAAAAAACTGAAAAACCTTCTACCAGTGAAAGGTATAGCGCCACCAAGAGGACCCTAAGAAAACTCTTAAGGAGACCAGATCTTTTCAATTCCAACAGGTAAACTAAAACTGTGGGAAGAGGAGAGTGAACAAGAGAATCTTGATGATGGGAATACCAGTGGTGAAGACTCTTCCATTTCTGAAGTATTTCATGTAAATGTCTTTCTACTATGTAACAATATTTGTTGCACCTCTGTTGAACAGGAAGTCTCTATCCCCAAGAAGCATCAAGGAGTCACACCTGAAGTTGCAGAATTTCTAATCCGGGATAAAGCAACAAACCAGTCTCCTGAGACAACAGGTAATGTCTCAGCAGTGGACAAGAAGTGAGTCAAATCAGGTCAGGATACCAAACTTGTCTTGGCCACGTCAGTGCAATCAAAATGACTATGGCTTTGTGCTTCTTTATCTTGTTCAAAACTTGGAAGAACAACGGTGTTGGTGGATACTTGTAAAGTAGACTCTTTGCCCAGGAAATAAGGAAAATATTTCCTAAAGCCCCTCTGGAAATCCCCAAGGTAAAAATATGGTGCTGAGGACTCATAAGTCCCCATTTGTAATTATAGGAGAACTACCTGCTGAGGTCATTGCTGTGATATTCTGTATAGCAGGGAGGTAAGAAACTGAGATCACTGTTTGGTTGGCTATGCACCAATTCCAGCAGTTTACTGCTCCAGCACAAGTGAGAGGGAACACACCCTGCCTGACAATTGATGTAAAACATGCAGGCCACATGGCCTGTCATGATCTTGAAGGATTTTACTTTGATCAAAGAAGGTGAATACAAGCACTTCTCACTGCTCTCAACTCTAGAAGGTTGATATGAACAGGGCTGGCACTTCCATTTAGGTGACCTAGGTGGTCGCCTAGGGTGCCAGGATTTGGAAGGGCAGCAGACTGCTCCGGTGGACCTCCCACAGGCGTGCCTGCAGATGGTCCGCTGGTCCCGCGGCTCTGGTGGAGCATCCGCAGGCCCACCGGAGCCGCAGAACCAGTGGACCCTCCGCAGGGATGCCTGGGGGAGGTCCACCGGAGCTGCGGGACCGGCGAGCTGGCCCTTCGCCTACGGCGCCAAAAACCCTGGCGCTGCTCCTGGATATGAAGAAGCATCTCTTGTGATGACTATTTGTCCTGGATTGTGTCTGACCTCAGATGCACACCCTATCCCAAGAAGGATGGGTGTGATGGTATGACGATAGTAGGAGGATCTTAAATTGCAGGAGTCCTGAAAAGATCTGCTGTATTGGTGTCAAAGTGGATTTCTCAAGATTGAGTTGGAGGTCTAAACTGTGGAATAGTGACCTTGTCATTTGTACTGCTGATAATACCTCTTGATAAGAGGGAATTCTGAGCAACCAGTCATTGAGATAAGGGATAACGATTATCCCCATAAGACATAGGTGGGCAGCTACAATTACCATGATCTTTAAGAATACCCCTGGGGCAGAGGTGAGGCCAAAGGGGACAGTGCAATACTGATAGTGGTCGCAGTTGACTACAAAGTGAAGAAATCTCGTGTGAGAGGGATGAATTGTGACATGAAAATAAACGTCTTGAAGGCTGACAGTCAGAAACTAATCCCCAGAATCAATGGAGGAAATTATAGCTGCAAGAGTCCCCATCCTGAATTTCAGCTGTTTCACATATTTGTTAAGACATCTGAGATCTAATATTGGCCTCCATCCCCTGTTCTTTTTGGAAACCAGAATGTAGTTGGACTAAATCCCCGTTTCCCTTGAGTTATACTGGAATGGGTTCTGTAGCTCCTAAGTGTAGAAGAGAGGCAACCTCTTGTCTAAGCAATTGATCATGAGATGGATCCCCAAAAAGGGATGGAGAAGCAGTGGTAGGACGAAGGGATGGAAGTGAAGGGAATGGAGCAACTGGACCTTATGATATCCAAAACTCACTTGTTGGATGCTATGGCCTGACATGCAGGTTGAAATTGGGAGAGATGGTATCCAAATGGGGGGTGAGAGAAAATGGAATAGTGCAGTCATCCTTGTGGAGTGGGTGGGTCAGACTCTCAACCAAGTCATCAAAATTGGATGGCTGGGATGAAGTAGCTGTGGGAGTAGCTGGCTTCTTGGAATATTTTGGTCTCTTAGTTGGAGGTTCAGGAGGTCTACAGAAAGTAGAAAAGTGAGCTGGGAGAGATCTCTGGGCTGTATGACACCTGCTAAATTTTCTTTTATTCACAGGTGTATAGAGCCCAAGAGATCAGAGTGTTGCCCTCAAATCCTTCAAACTGTGATGGGAATTGTCAGTAGAGTTCAAAAATAAAAAACTTGTGACTGTTAAAAGGAAAGTCCACTACAATATATTGTACCTCCTAAGGTATCTAGACAGCTGGAGGCAAGATGGTCATCACATCATGATTGCAGTAGAAATGGACTGGGATGCAGTCTTAGCTGAGTCTAAGGAGGCCTGTAAATGTGTCTTGGCCAAGAGCTGACCTTCATTTATGATGGCCTTCACAGTGCTCTTTTTGTGCACAATGTACCTTTTGTGACCAAAAAAAATCAAGATGCTTCTGGTCCTTGGTATAGAGTGTCTTTGGTGTTGTACTGCCTCCCATGTTTATTAACTGCAGAACCAAGGAATTCTATTTAAGATGTGAGAATAAAAATTCTGACTCCTTGACCAGGACATAGTATTTCTATTGGCACACTTGTATGTAGGGAGTGCTGTTGCAGGAGTTCGCCAGATCATCTTGGCTGGCTCTAAAAGTGCCTCATTAATTGGAAGTGCCATATGTCTTGAAGCTGAAGCATGTAAAATCTCCAGGAGTTTATGATGGGAGTCCTGGATTTCCTCAAGAGGAATATGAGGTGTATCCAGGACTCACTTCATCAGCTCATGGAACTATCAAAAGTCATCCACCATGGAAGGTGGTGGAGGCATTACAGCCTCATTTGGTGATGATGACAAAATATTTGTGTGAAGTTTTACTTTCCTTGTCAGTCCTTGCCTTCTGTTCTTTAAAGGTCTACTATAGCGGTTCTGATTAGTGAGGAGGGAGCGGGGCACAGGAGAATGAGACTGCCTATGTCCCTATGAGAGGGACTCAGGGCCCTTAAAAATTGTTGGTGGTATAGGGCCCATGGATTGCAGTAAGACCATTGAGGAGGACCATAGGGCATAGGAGGAGATAGCTACCATTGGTCATCTCAGCTGTTTGAAGGTGGAGGTCACCTAGCCTCCCTTCCCTCTGTGTGCAGAGTAATGTGTCTTTGAATAAATAAAATTCTTGAACAGAAAGCTATGAGTCCAAATCAGACTCCTCTTCCACATAGATGGAAGGTAGGGGGAGAGGGATAGCTCAGTGGTTTGAGCATTGGCATGCTAAACCCAGGGTTGTGAGTTAAATCCTTGAGGGGGCCAGTTAGGGATCTGGGGGAAAAATCTGTCTGGGGAGTGGTCCTGCTTTGAGCAGGGGGTTGGACTATATGACCTCCTGAGGTCCCTTCCAATTCTGATATTCTATGATTCTATGATAGATGGTACCTATTCTCCCTGGATGATGGAAGTCAGAAAAGTAGAGGGTCTCAATGAAAAATGAGTAATTGTTGACCCAGAAGACCTTGGTACTGAAAAGGGCACAGTATGAGTAGGCAGTAGAGACTCTGGTTCATTGGAGACAAAGAAGTCCGTTGAGTATCTGAATTCCTGTGGTATTGGGGGTATGCTGGAGGTCAGTATTGGTACTGATATAAGTACCTGTCTAGTCTGAATTGAAGGATGAACATGCCCAGGCACAGACTCAGATGTAATAGTCCCAAGAGTACCAAAGATTCTGATGGCACTGATCTCCAAACAGGAGACATGACCAATGGAAGCAGGAGGATGACTTTGGTGTCAGGTCCTCCTTGGTAGAAGCAAGACTCTTAGAAGCAGCCTTAGACATATTCACAGTACCAGAAACACTCAGAGCCTCAATAGCACTCCTCTTGGGGTCTCTAGTGACCAAGGCTTCTTTGAAGGAGATCTAACACTCCTGCTCCCCTTGGTTGGTTATCCACCAATTTATAAAGTGAGGCTCTTGGTACTTTTAGCATGGATGAAGATGTCTCAGCCCCCAGGGCTTTCAGTGACTGTCATATTGAGGTGGCCAGAATAGCAGCTGTCTTCTCCCTTGCAAGTCTCAGTGACTGAGATCCTAAGGTAGAAGGGATAGCAGAAAACTCCTTGAAGCTCTCAGTGACCAGGATCCTGAGGTAGACAGGGCATTCAGGGGTGTCCTCAGAGCATTGGTCTGAAGCCAGTTTTAAGGATTTCCCTATTCTCCCTGTTCTTATGAGATCTGATTTTAAATGAAGTACATATCTTCCACTTTGAGAGAATACGGGTATCCCCCAAACACTCCAGACTCTGAGAGCATCTGCCACTACCTGGGATCACCTCCCATCAGGAAAGACAATATTTAAAGACTGGAGATCTTGGCATAACCCAGAAAATAAAAGTCCAAAATGATTCTGTAACTGAGGAAACACAAATACAAGAAAACAGACAAACATCCAAATAAACTAACTAATCTAACATTTTATAGGTAGGCCTTGCCTGAGTCATTAGACACACAAGAGAGGCCTCATTCTTTGGAAGATTGTATAGGGAGGTAGATGAATCTTCAGGCTGAAAACAGGACATTTGTGCTAAATAAAGTAAGTAAATAGGTCTATAGGCTAAACAGACAGAATATCTGAGCCATCTAAAATAAGAGGCAGAACACCAAGGCAATCATTTACTACCAACAAGATAACAATGGACAAGATTGGTTAGAAATCTAGAGATGAGGTAAAGAGTACATTGAGCGTGGAAAATGCATGGACAGAGCATGTTGCACAGGGATTGGTTCTTGAAAAATAACCAATCCAATCAAAAAATGTGCGATTCAATTCTTACTAAATGCAAAGAGCTGTGTCATGTATATAAAGGGAGAGGGTTTCTGTGTAACTTTAGAGCTGTGATGTATCATAGAATCATAGACTATCAGGGTTGGAAGGGACCTCAGGAGGTCCTCTAGTCTAACCCCCTGCTCAAAGCAGGACCAATCTCCAACTAAATCATCCCAGCCAGGGCTTTGTCAAGCCTGACCATAAAAACCTCCAAGGAAGGAGATTACACCACCTCCCTAGGTAACTCATTCCAGTGCTTCACCACCCTCCCAGTGAAAAAGTTTTTCCTAATATCCAACCTAAACCTCCCCCACTGCAACTTGAGACTATTACTCCTTGTTCTATCATCTGGTACCACTGAGAACAGTCTAGATCCATCCTCTTTGGAACCCCCTTTCAGGTAGATGAAAGCAGCCATCAAATCCCCCCTCATTCTTCTCTTCTGCAGACTAAATAATCCCAGTTGCCTCAGCCTCTCCTCATAAGTCATGTGCTCCAGCCCCCTGATCATTTTTGTTGCCCTCCGCTGGACTCTTTCCAATTTTCCCACATCCCTCTTGTAGTGTGGGGCCCAAAACTGGACACACTACTCCAGATGAGGCCTCACTAATGCCAAATAGAGGGGAATGATCATGTCCCTCGATCTGCTGGCAATGCTCCTACTTATACAGCCCAAAATGCTGTTAGCCTTCCTGACAACAAGCGCACACTGTTGACTCATATCCAGTTTCTTGTCCATCATAACCCCTAGGTCCTTTTCTGCAGAACTGCTGCCTAGCCACTCGGTCCCTAGTCTTTAGCAGTGCATGAGATTCTTCCTTCCTAAATGCAGGAATCTGCACTTGTCCTTGTTGAACCTCATCAGATTTCTTTTGGCCCAGTCGTCTAATTTGTCTAGGTCTCTCTGTATTCTATCCCTACCCTCCAGCGTATCTACCACTCCTCCCAGTTTAGTGTCATCTGCATCCACACCTCCTACATTTGAGTCTAATCAACTAAGCGCAGCATTGCTGTATGCCAAATAAAGATATGTGAGTGTCAAAGTCTGGAGCTGAACTGATTTCTTGGGAAGCAGAGTGGAAGGAAGTCTCAGGGGGAATCCCAACACACTAAAACCACTCTGTAAAAGCAGGCACGTTTGACGCTCTGTCTCAGGCCGAAGAGGAGGAACTGAGAGCTGTTCACCTCTGCAGTCCTATACATCCTTGCTATTGGGCATGAGTGGTGCACATTTATGGGCCGAATGGGCGCTATTACCAAAAAATTTCTGATCACAGGCGCAAAACAGTGGGACAGGGTGCATGCACACCTGAAGAGGAGCACCCTTAGGGAAGAAGAATCAGAAATTACAGGCAAATGTTTGAGTCCCAATTGCAAGGACATTTGACCTTCTCAGACCATCTTTGGACCGTGGGTTCATCAAACTAGTGCAAAAGCTGATTAATGTGGATGATACCTACAGCTGAGTATCAGCCAGTACTGTGTTACCACTCCCAAGTACAGTTTCAAGGAGATGCCATGATCTAGCTGAATAGGAAAGAACAAATTTATCAGATGACATACCAAAAGATGTGATTGTGGTGGGTATGACAACTGATATGTGAGAGGTAAGTGGGTGAGATAATATCTGTTATTGGATCAACTTTTTGTTGGTGGCAGAGGCAAGCTTTCGAGCTTCACAGAGCTCTTCTTCAGGTCTGGAAAAAGTAACCATAGTATCATAGCTAATCTGTGGGACAGACTGTTAAGAATACAGCATTAACACATGTTGCAAGAAACCATTTAAAATGAAGTAGCCAATTAACACCTCTGCAGTCATAGCACAAATGAGGGTTAGTGGGTTACTAATTGTAATGAGCCATAAAAACACTGCCTTTGTTGAAAAAAATGGTTACCTACCTTTTCATAACTGTTGTTCTTCGAGATGTGTTGCTCATGTCCATTCCATCCTAGGTATTTGCACACCCACGTGCACAGTCGGAGATTTTTGCCTTTGCAGTATCCATAGGATTGGCTGTAGCGCCCCCTGGAGTGCCACGCTCATGTATTGGTATATTAGATGCTGCTGACCCTACGCCCTCTCAGTTCCTTCTGGTTGGCAGCTCTGACAGACGGGTAGGAGGGCAGAACACGAGCAACACATCTTGAAGAAAAGACGGTTACTCACCTCTGTAACTGTTGTTCTTCGAGATGTGTTGCTCATATCCATTCCAATTAGGTGCACGCACGCTGCATGCACGTTCATCAGATGATTTTTACCCTAGTAACACTCGGTGGGTCTGCTGAGGAGCCCCCTGGAGTGGTGCCGCTATGGCACCGGATATATACCCCTGCCGACCCATCGCCCGCTCAGTTCCTTCTTACCGACTACTCTGACGGAGGGGAAGGGGGGCGGGTTTGGAATGGATATGACCAACACATCTTGAAGAACAACAGTTACAAAAGGTGAGTAATGGTCTTTTTCTTCTTCAAGTGCTTGCTCATATTGATTCCAATTAGGTGACTCCCAAACCTTACCTAGGCGGTGGGGTCGGAGTGAGATGTCGCGGAATGAAGTACTGCTGAACCAAATGCTGCATCATCTCTGGACTGCTGTACTAGTGCATAGTGGGAAGCGAAGGTATGCACAGATTACCAGGTCGCTGACCTACAAATCTCCTGGATGGGTACGTGAGCCAGGAAGGCGGCAGATGAAGCTTGAGCCCGAGTGGAGTGGGCAGTGAGGTGGCTAGTCGAAACGTAAGCCAAGTTATAGCAGACACGGATGCATGACGTCACCCAAGATGAAATTCGCTGCGAGGAGACCAGCAGGCCCTTCAACCAGTCTGCCACGGCTACAAACAGCTGGGGTGTCTTTCGAAAAGGCTTTGTTCGCTCAATGTAAAAAGCGAGAGCCCTACGAACATCCAGAGAGTGCAGCTGTTGCTCTCGACGTGAGGAGTGCGGTTTCGGAAAGAAGACCGGGAGGAAGATGTCCTGGTTGACGTGGAAGGCAGACACCACCTTAGGGAGGAAGGTGGAGTGTGGACGCAGCTGTACCTTATCCCTGTGGAACACCGTATACGGGGGATCTGCTGTGAGGGCCCGAAGTTCCGACACTCGCCTTGCCAATGTGATAGCAACGAGAAAGGCTGTCTTCCAGGAAAGGTACAGCAGGAAGCAGGTGGCCATCGGCTCAAAGGGAGCGCACATGAGCCTAGATAAAACTAGACTGAGATCCCATGTAGGGGCCAGACTATGGACCTGCAGGTACAAACGCTCTAGGCCCTTGAGGAACCTGGTGACCATAGGGTTAGAAAAGACTGAGCGTCCGTTCTCTCCTGGATGGAAGGCTGAAATGGCTGCCAGGTGTACCTTGATGGATGAGACCACTAGACTGTGCTGCTTCAGGGATCAGAGATACTCCAGAATGGTGGGAACTGGTACCTGCATGGGGACAGCATTGTTCTGGGCACACCAGCAGGAAAAATGCTTCCACTTGGCCAGGTATGGGGACCTAGGAGAGGGCTTCCTGCTGCTCAGGAGCACCTGTTGTACAGAGATGGAGCAACACAGCTCGGAGTGAGTTAACCATGCAGCATCCATGCCGTGAGATGGAGGTCTAGGTGGTGTAGTCTGCCGCGCTCCTGAGTTATGAGGTCCGGCCACAGCAGTAGGGGAAGTGGTTCAGTCACCGACAGGTTGAGGAGCGTGGTTGACCAATCCTGCCTCGGCCATGCTGGAGCGATCAGGATTAAGCAGGCCTTGTCTCTGCGTAGCTTGAGGAGGACCTTGTGGACCAGTGGGAATGGAGGAAAGGCATAAAATAGATGGTCTTTCCAAGTTATCAGGAATGCGTCTGACAGGGAACCCGGGGAGCGCCACTGGAGGGAGCAGAACACATGGCACTTCCGATTCTTGTGAGAGGCGAAGAGGTCTATGTGGGGAAACCCCCACTTCCGGAAAACAGAATGGATAATGTCCGGACGAATTGACCACTCATGAGCAAGGAAGGATCTGCTGAGGTGATCTGCCAAGGTGTTCTGGGCTCCTGGGAGAAAGGACGCCACCAGATCGATTGAATGGGCTATACAAAACTCCCAGAGGTGTATGGCTTCCTGACAAAGAAGGAAGGACCGTGCTCCACCTTGTTTGTTGATGTAAAACATGGCCGTTGTGTTATCTGTGAAGTCTGTAACACAATGGCCCTGGAGATGTTCGCGGAACACCTGACATGCGAGGCATACTGCCCTCAGTTCCCTCACGTTGATGTGCAGGGTTACTTCCTGTGCGGACCAAAGGCCTTGCGTATGGAGCCCCGCAAGGTGGGCACCCCAGCCTAGAGAAGACGCGTCTGTGGTCAGGGCTAGTGAAGCTGTGGGGCATGGAATGGCATCCCTGCACAGACCAGGGAGGGGTTCAGCCACCAAGTCTGCGAGGTTAAAACGTCCTTTGGCCAGTACACTGAGGAAAGCCAGGTCTGAAGTGGACGGAGGCGTAGTCTGGCATGTTTGGTCACGTAAGTGCAGGAGGCCGTGTGGCCTAGGAGACCGAGACACATGCAAACTGTCGAGGTCGGGAAGTTGTGGAGGCCTTCAATTATGGCTACAATTGCCTGAAAGCGGGGCTGCAGTAAACACGCCCTGGCGAGATTTGAGTCTAGGATCGCTCCAATGAAGTCTACTCTCTGTGTGGGCACCAGAGAGGACTTTTCAGTGTTGAGCATAAGGCCGAGTTGCTCGAACAGTTCTCTGATGAGATGCAGGTGATGCTGCACTTGCGTCTCGGATGGACCTCGAATAAGCCAATCGTTGAGGTATGGGAAGACTTGTATGCGATGTCAACGGAGTGAGCCCGCGACGACAGCCATACACTTCGTGAAGACTCTTGGCACCATGGAGAGGCCGAATGGAAGAACTGCAAATTGGAAATGCTGCTGGTTGACCACAAAGCGAAGGTATCGCCTGTGCGGCAGGTAAATCGCTATGTGGAAGTATGCGTCCTTCATATCGAGGGCGGCGTACCAGTCTCCAGGATCAAGGGAAGGGATAATGGTTCTCAGGGATACCATGCGGAACTTTAACTTTACCATGAATTTGTTGAGTCTGTGCAGGTCCAGGATGGGCCACAGACCCCCCTTTGCCTTGGGAATTAGGAAGTAGCGGGAGTAAAACCCCTTGCCCCTCAGGTCCTTCGGGACCTCTTCTACTGCTCTGATGTCTAGGAGCATCTGCACCTCGTATAAGAGGATTTGCTCGTGAGAGGGGTCCCTGAAGAGGGACGGGGAGGGGGGTGGGCGAAACAAACTGAAGATGGTATCCAAATTCCACTGTGCGTAGGACCCAACGATCTGAGGTCACGCAGGACCAGGCAGGGAGGAAACAGGAGAGATGGTTGAGGAAGGGTGAGAAAGGATCCGGGAAGGAGACTGGTGCTCCGCCCTCAAGCGCACCTTCAAAAGTTTTGCTTGGGCCCCGCCGGTGGCTTTGGGGGGACCTGATTCTGGCCTGCTTGGGAACCAGATTGTCTCCTATGGTTACCCCGGCCGCGCCTTCTAGTGAAGTCCTGCCGCAGCCAAGCATTAGGGTAGGTGCGTTGAGGCTGAGGGAGGAAAGGTTTGCGTTGAGTTACCGGGATATGCATCCCCAGTGAGCACATTATGACTCGGTTGTCCTTGAGGCTCTGAAGCCTCGGATCTGTTATAACCGAGAACAAGCCTTGTCCCTCGAAGGGCAAGTCCTGAATTGTCTGTTTAAGTTCTGGCGGAAGGCCGGACACCTGTAGCCAGGAGATGCGTCGCATGGCCACTCCCGAGGCTAGAGTTCTGGCCCCCGAGTCCGCTGCATGTAAGGACGCCTGAAGGGATGTCCTTGCCACTTTTTCGCCTTCTTCTAGTAAGGCAGCAAACTCTTGTCTGGACTCTTGAGGAACAAGTTCTTTAAACTTCCCCATGGAGGTCCACGTGTTACAGTTATAGCGGCTCAGGAGAGCTTGCTGATTAGCTACCCTAAGCTGTAGGCCTCCAGCTGAGTAGACCTTGCGTCCGAATAAGTCCAGGCGCCTAGCCTCCTTGTGCTGGCCATGCCGCTCCCTCTCGTTCACCGACTGTACCATCAGAGAACAAGGGTGAGGGTGCACATAGAGATTCTCATAGCCCTTGGATGGTAACATATATTTCCTCTCCTCCCTCTGGCAGTGGGAGGAATAGATGCTGGGGACTGCCAGATCGTATCTGCATTGGCCTGTATGGTCCTAATGAAAGGCAGGGCGACCCTTGTAGGTGCATCTGCTGACAAAATGTCAACCACAGGGTCCTCTACTTCCGGTACCCCCTGCACCTGTAGGTTCATATTCTGTGCCACCCTGCACAGGAGATATTGTTGAGCTCGGAGATCTATGGGTTGGGGACCAGAAGAGGATGTGCCTGCCACTGCCTCGTCTGGGAAGGAGGAGGAAAGCCCAGGTACCAGTGGATCCTGAGGAAGTTCTGGCTGTGGAGGATCCTGGTGATCGAGATCTGATACAGCCGGGACCTAAGTGTGGACTGGCAGGACAGCAGCCTCATCTGTGTCCAGCGGGGGAGGACGGCTCACAGCGGCCTCAGGTATCCGATGGTCGGAATGGGCTGACAGAGAGGCGCCTGAGGGAGCACCTTCGGCTTGATGGTATGCCCAAGGTGTCCAGAAGGACCATTGTGGTGGTCCCTGATCTGGATCTTGACTCTCATATTGGGCTTGACTAGCGTCCTCTACATCCTGGCCCTGGATATAGTAGCCGCTGCCTGCCTGAGACGATGATGAGTTGTGTCTCAAAGGCCCAGGGGGGACCCAAGCGCCTATGAGCATCTGCCCCGTCCAGCGCTGTCAGGTCACAGGGACCAACGGCTATAACGGTACCAGGAGGCCGACCTAGATCTCGACGAGAATCTGCGGTGTTGGGATCGGCTGCGAGGCAACCGGTGCTGGGATCGGTGCCAGGACCCGGATCAGTACCGAGCATACTGGGAGGGCATGTGTGAGGTAGAAAGGTGCCGCGAGTACGACTGGCGCCGCGATGGAGAGCAGTGCCAGGACTGCAAGCGGTGCCGGAACCGTCGGTGGGACTGAGATCGGTGTCTATCTGTCATTCCCAAGGAGGCAGGCCTCGTCAAGGCAGGTTTGCCTATCGACTGAACAGCCCGCACCGGCAGTGCCGGGGACTGAGGTGGTCCAGGCTCCGTCAACGCAATCAGGTCGCGGGTGGTGGAGAAGGTCTCCGGAGTGGACGGGAGGCCGAGCTCTACCACAGTGCGCACTGGGGAGCTGTGAGCACCGGACTCGACGGCCCTTGTGGAGCCAGAATCGATAGTGCCGAAGTCTGCGGTGCAGGAGCTGACATCCTGGCAGGACGATCTGGTCTGGGCTGGTGGCGGCACAGGCGGTGCCGAAGCAACAGGTGGTTTATGCTGCTTCTTTGGCTGTGGAGACAGCGAACAGTGCTGTGATTGTATCGGTGCCGGAGAAGGCCGATGCCGGGGTTCTTTAGCGGTGCCGGATCGCTCCGGTGCCGGAGGGGCGCTTCGGACCAAAGTTGTCTGTTCCGTGCACGGTACCGAAGGCGCTGGGGTAAGTGTCGCTTCCATTAGGAGCTGTTTTAAATGAAAGTCCCGCTCCTTCTTCGTTTTGGGCTTAAAAGTTTTGCAAATGCGGCACTATCAGGCAGATGGGATTCCCTGAGGCACTTCAGACAGGAGTCATGGGGATCTCCCGTTGGCATCGGCTTGAGGCACGCCAAGCAAGGTTTGAAGACTGGTGACCTG
Organism: Gopherus flavomarginatus; assembly: GCF_025201925.1. Classification (NCBI taxonomy): domain Eukaryota; kingdom Metazoa; phylum Chordata; order Testudines; family Testudinidae; genus Gopherus; species Gopherus flavomarginatus. The sequence goes on along the minus strand of NC_066635.1, from coordinate 2,662,918 downwards.
GGCATGGGCCCCGGTACCGGGGTGGAGGGAAGGGGATGATCCCCAATCCCCCCAAATGCTATATACACTATATATATATATATACACAAAACACTAATAACTAAGTATAACTACAAAACTACTGAACTATTCACAACTATCTATAGAAAAACGAGCAAAGTTAGGGAGGTCGAGATCAGCTATGCTGCGCTTCACAGTTCCAAACGACCGTCACGGGCGGTAAGAAGGAACTGAGGGGGCGATGGGTCGGCAGGGGTATATATCCAGCGCCATAGCGACGCCACTCGAGAGGGCGCCTCAGCCGACCCACCGAGTGTTGCTAGGGTAAAAATCTTCCAACAAACGTGCACGCGGCGCGCGCACACTTAATTGGAATCAATATGAGCAAGCACTCGAAGAAGAACAACAGTTACAAAAAGTTAGCTCATGACGATTCCATTCTAGGTGACTCACAAGCAGTATCCTTGCAGGTGGGCTAGGAGTTCACAGCCTAGCGGCTTGTAATATTGCTGTACCAAAGCCAGCATCATCCTGGTCTGCTGGGTAAGTGTGTACTGGGAAGTGAATGTGTGGACTCACAACCAGGTGACCGCCCTACAGATGTCCTGGATAGGCAAATGGGCTAGGAAAGCTGTTGAAGAGGCTTGTGCCCTGGTTGAATAGGTGGTTACAGTCGCTGGAGATGGCACCTTTGCCTGAGTGTAGCAGGGTGTAGCCCGAAGATATTATATCGAGCACCCAATGCTCTGGGGTCAACCACAATCAGGCCAATCGGAGGGGAGCAGGCGGTTGAGTAAAGAGTGGGAGGTGGGGATCCTGGGAAGTGACTAGGGTGCTGTCCTCACGAGCATCCTCAAAATGCCTGCTTCTGGAAGAACCAGGTTGGGCAGAGGAACAGGAAGATGAAGGATGACGCCATTTAAATCCTTTATCTCTGTCCTTCTTCCTGTAGGAGCTGGACGGGGGGACACCCCAGGACCTCGACAGAGGGGGAGACATACATACCTGAGTCTGCCGACTGATCCTCATCGGTGACTGGTGAGGAGACAGCAAGGACCAGTGCCTGCCCAAAGAGCAGTAATGGGGAGCCAGAGACCGGTGCTATGACTGGGAACAATCCTGTACCAGAGGGATCAACTCCTGGGAGCCCGCTTAGACGATGGCCATCTGCACCGTGGCGAACTCTGGCAGAAGGCCCGACGGTACCATGGGTACAGGGATCTGCACTGGGACTCAGGCATCAGGGACCTGTGTCTTCTAACTGGGGACTGAGGAAGCAGTGCCATGATCTGAGATCATAGTGACGGGGACAGCCACCTGTGGTCCGAGGACTGGGAATGCTCCACTGCTTTAGGGGGTGGTCTGATAACCAGCTTGCCCAGAGATGCCGGGGCCTTGGCCGGGTCCATTGCCTGACTTGGGGTGTGCGGTGCCAGTTGGCCTACTTGCTCTTTGGCCGTTGGGCCCACTTCAGACGCAGGTGACACTATGAGGGGCTGGGACCCCCTGCCACTCCCAGGATTAGGAGATGGGTCCCTGGCTGGGCTAGGGGGTCCGACTGCAGCGGTACCCCCAAGCAGTTCTGGCTTGGGCATGTGGCCTGACACAGGTCCTTTGCCCGAAGCCCCCTTCTTCTGTGATGCTGGCGGGCCTGTCAACTTTGACCGTTTCTTAGGCACCGGTGAAGGGGAACGGTGTCGGGTGTATTCCGATGCTGGTGGTGCACTGCGTGCTGATGCTGAGGTGCCAGGTGTGAAGTGCAATTGAGAAGGCTCTGAGGTAGGATAAAGTAAGGCGTTCATGAGGAGGGCCCTCAAGTGGATATCACGCTCCTTCTAAGTTCGAGGGTGAAAGTTTTTGCAGATCTTGCACTTATCATTTCTGTGGGACTCCCTCAAACACTTTAAACACCTCTTGTGGAGGTCATTAATGGGCATCGGCTGGCTGCATGATTAATGTGGCTAAAGCCTAGTGAACGGGGCATGCCCCCTCTGTGGAGAAGCCCCAGCTGGGACTCTAACTCCTAAACTACTATTCTAACACTTAACTTAAAGGTCTAAGTACCTATCAATTAACAACAAAGAAGACAGAACAATGGACTGTAAGAACGCTCTTGCGATGCAAAACAAGGCTCTTCAACCAACCATCACTGGAGGTAAGCAGGAACTGAGAGAGCGTAGGGTCAGCAGCACCTAATATACCAATGTATGATGAGCATGGCAGTCCAGAGAGCGGTACAGCTGACATAACGGATAACACTAAGGCAAAAATCTCCGACAACTGTGCACATGGGCGTGCACACACCTAGAATGGAATCAACATGAGCAAGCACTCGTGAAGAACCACCATGATTTTTGGTGTCCAGAGAGTTCTGAATTTAAGTTTCCAAGTTCATCTTTTGATGGTTTTGTGCAGGCTTCCTTTGAGGATGAGGACTGATAGGTCAGATATGGCATGATTGCTTCATGAAAAACTGTTTGTCCATGGGTAATAGGATGTTTTTGCCTCTTCTCATTTTTCTGAGAGTTCAAGAGCATAGTGGTTGTCTGGTTTCCCACACACAGCTGTTACCTGGGCATCTGATACGCTAGAAGAGGTAAACCACATGTTGTGATAGGCATTATAGGACCCACGTATCTTGAAAGGTGTGTTGAGTGGGGTATTGATCATTGTAGCAGTTGAGATACGCCTGCAGACAGACAACTACTGTAAAATATATTATATTACAGTAACTTGCCATTATGCCATACCAGACTTTACACTTAAAGCCAGAATTCAGCTACTGCTATGTTTCCTTTAGAACAAAGGTCCCCAATCTGAGTGATGTGCCCTTGTAGGAGAGGAATGTTTGGGTGGGAGGGGGCACGGTTGGGGCCCGGGCCAGCCCCCACAGGGGGCAGGGAGGGAATGCCACCCAACTCCACTCCTAGCTCCAGCCCCAGCTGCTGGCCCCACTCCTGGGGCTCCGCTTCCGGCCACAGCTGCCAGTCCTTGTCCAGGATCTGGCTGCCGGCCTCAGTTCCTGGTGGAGGCTATGCTCCTACACCCACATCTAGCTATGGCACCAGCCTCAGCTCCCTTCTCCATCCATGTCCCCCCTCCAGAGTCGTGGCCCCGCTCCTTTACTAGGGAGCCGGGGGCAAGGTAAAAAGTTTGGGGACCCCTGCTTTAGAAGGAAAAAAAAGTGAAAACATTAGGTGTGAACTTTTAAAGCAGATGGTGTAAACACGTGGATTTGATCCAGCTAATTTATATACAGTAATGTGAGTGACAGATCAGAGAGCTAATATAGTGCTTTCTCTAAGACCACACAAATATCTAAATTGTCAAGACCATGTGATGCTCCCAACATCGTACAGACTGTACATAATGCAATGTCTTTGGTGAAATAATCTGGCATCACAGCACCGTCGTCTAAACTGTGATTAAAAAGGCAGAAAGAAGTTTCAACATGGTGTATCTGACACTAAATTCAATTCAGGAGATTTACCATGAGCTGCAAGAGAATCTAAAAGAGTGAGGGGAAAGCTACAGGTTGGAAAACAGCCCCCAAGGGGAAGTAGTGTCATTCCTCTAACCATTTTATGAAGCTCAGAGGGAACTGGAAGGAGACAAGATTCTACACTGAACTTAGTAATGCTATAGTTTGAGAAACTTAAATGACACTGTCAGTCTCTTTTCTTAGGATACGTCAGGCAACATCATCGCAAGTTGCTTGTAAAAATAAATGGAAATACTGGAACTACACAAGACACAAGTATTTCCCTGGCCTAATTTTAATCAGCACCAAATGCTGCCTGACCATGAACAGGAAAAAGTTAATTCCAAGTGTGCAGGCTAATTAAAAACTTGAAAGGAGATGGATCAGACCCTGTAAAGCAATGGAACATTACTGATAATCTACCAACAGCTGCAGAAAAAGCAATGTCTGACTTTGGAGAATGGGAGAATTTACATGATGATGGATGATGAAGTGAAGCAATATATAACATAAAAGGCCATAATGGAAAATGAACAGGATGTGTTGAACTGGTGGAAGGAACACAGTGTGGTGTATGCAAAATTAATCATGTTGGCTAGAAATATGCTACATATTCCAGCCAGCAGTAGCAGCAGGGAGAGGAACTTCACTGTAGATAGAAAGATGACTGATCAGCAGAGGACTATCCTCAAGCCATCAGCCGTTGACTATTTTCTTAAATGACATTTTATAAACCAGCTTTTCCATTAATTATTTTGCTTTGTTTTCTGTTCGGAGGAATTTAATAACTTTACCTATCCAGTCTACCTTGCCCAAGGCTAAGATTATATTTATCATACATCAGTAAAGACCTTTTGGATTACTTAATTACTGAAAGTAGATGGACACAGCATAACTCCTAGTTTATGGCAAAAAATGGTATTTAAAAGCTACAGATGTGGTATGTTTTTTAATTGAATATTAACTTTGTTCTTTGAATGTTACATGAATCTCAAAATTTTAATAACTACCAAGACTCTTCAGTGACAAGGTAAAACCTTTTCCTGGACCAAGTTCTGTTGGTGAAAGAGACATGCTTTCGAGCTACACAGAATTCTTCCTCAGCTCTGTGTAGCTTGAAAGCTTGTCTCTCTCACCATCAGAAGCTGATCCAATAAGAAATATTACTTCACCCTCCTTGTCTCTCCAATATCCATGGATTGACATAACAACAAACACTGTATACAAGACACTTCAGTGTCTTTTTTTTTTTAACTTCAGTAAATATAAAGATGAAGAAACATCTTACTGAGATGATTATGATCAGGATATATTTGTGTTTTCTTCTGGCTTTGCTTTTATCTGTATTGCTTCCCCCTCCCAAAAAAAAAGGCTGTTCCTAAAGGCTAAGAATTTTGCTAATTAGTGCTAAGACATGTCTTAGAGAAGGACTTTCTTTTTGGAGTTGGAAACCAAGAGGACAATATCACCATATGGTAGGTAACCCCTTAATGACAGAACAGCTAACAAGGGTGCCATCCTGTAATTATAAGCTCATTCTAGCTATAAGTGTGTTGCACTTCTCAGTTAGTGTCAACACAGCGTGTACCTTAGTGCTGTCTACAAGAATGTTAGTTTGCTGCAAGCTGACGTGTGAATCTACCTCACACTAGCCTGCCATGGAATAACTGTTCACCTGAGCACCACTGATGTGCATTAAGTTAGTTAATATGCTTTGAACTAGTCTTCTTTGAAATGAAATGGACCTATATAAAAAAGCATTAAACTGTAAATGTGGCTTCTGCAGGATGCACACAGCCAGTTAGTCTGCAGCAGGCTAGTTTCACACCACAAGCTTGCTGCAAACTGACTATGCAGATATCCCTTTAGTTTGAAGCATGTATTTTGGGATTATTATATTTGAGAAGGTTTTTGGGTTGGGAGTGAAACAACTCCAGGCACTTGGGCTCAGGTTGAGTTTGGGATTACATAAGAACATAAGAACAGCCATACTCGGTCAGACCAAAGGTCCATCAAGCCCAGTATCCTGTCCTTTGACAGTGGCCAATGGCAGATGCCCCAAAGGGAACATCAGACAGGTTATCATCAAGTGATCCATGCTCTGTCACCCAATCCCAGCTTCTGGATTAGCTGTGGTCTAGTCAGATTCAGGTCTGGCTGTTAGATTAGGCTCGAGCAGACCTCCACCCTGATGAGCTTGGGTATCAGCAGAAAAGCTTACATCAGACCTACCTAAATTTAAGGCATAAGGAAGAAGTATGTGAGGGAACCCAGTCACCTGCCTCCTCTGAAACAGAATCTCTTAAACTTCAAAGAAACTTGTAGCATGTTGCAAATAGATCTGTCATCAGATATCCCCCACCTGAAGAAGATTCTGTGGAGGACCAAGGACTTAAGAGACTATGTGCGGTCCCCTGAAAGATCCCTGCTGACTTGATCTGCATAAGTGTTTTCAAAGCCCAGGAGATGAAGAGCTATAGGATGACAAGATGTTGAATACTCCAAATCCAACAGACACATGACCTCCTGGCACAAAGGAGATCATTGTGCTCCTCTATTGCCTGTTAATGTAATGCATCACCAAGGTGTTGTCTGTAAGATCCTGCACAGTGACACTTCAAAGGGGCAGGAACACCTTGCATGCCAGCCAAATTGATCAAGTTCTAGCACATTAATATGAAGGGAGGTTTTGGGGGCCAACATTTCCCTCAGATTTGTAAGTGGTTCAGGAGTATTCCCCATCATTGGGTGGAGCTGTCTGTAATTAGCCTTTGATAGAAAGGATGTGGAAAACTGGACTTCATTGCATACCACATCCGGTTATATCCATCAGTCTAGTGATGACAGGATCTCTCCAGGAAGGTAGAGTGTCTTGACTATATGGTTTCTTTTGGGTAGAAAGCTGATTTCAACCTCCTCGGCAGTGGTTAGAAGTGAAGTCTGGCACACTATGTGACATACTTGCACACCAACATGTGACACAGAAGCTGCAGACAGGTTCTTTTAAGCTGTTGTATGATGTCTGTTATAGAGCAGAACCTCTGATGAAGTAGGCATGCTCTCATCAGTTCTGAATCTAACACTGCCTCTTTGAATTTGATGCATTGTGTGGGATACCATGGATTTGTCCTTGTGACCCTTACAGCCAAGAGAGGCAAAAAGGTCTGGAGTTTTGTGACCTGTTGAGGGGCTGAGCCCTGTATAAGCCATTTATCCCGAGAAGTGTATACTTGGATTCCTGGTTGATGGGCAGTGTGGTATCACATGAGGGGCAGATCTTAAACCCTCGACAGTTGCTTTCAGGTATTTTAGGCTGCATACACGAGGCATAGCGGGAGCAAAGAAACATATCAATGCTCTGGATCTTATTAAAACTACAATAAAGAACTCAAATTTTTAATCTATTGGTTTAAAAAAACCCTAACTACTGGAATAACAATAGGCCTACTAACCTAAGTGGAGATGGATACTGTAGGGTTGTCTCACAACCACTGGCGGAAAGAAGAAACAGAGACACACCAGAGGGTGCCTGGCCCCACCTCCTATACCTTCAGCTACAAAGATTGCAAGGGCTCCCAGGAAACAGGCACAGCCCAACTGGCACTGCTATTTCAAAAGTATACAATCTTGCGCACAAGATTAGAGCAAGCACACAAAAAGAGGAATCTGCGTGGGCAATCACTCAAAGAGCAACATTTACAAGGAAAATTTCCATTTCTGCACAATAAGATATGCAAATCTCAGCAGCGTAAATTGATGTAAAAGGCCTTAGAGACAGTGGACAGAATTATACTCTAACAACTATGTGACCTTGGTGCCCTCATACAACATCAACAGAAGCAAAAGTCTAAAGGCTTTCAAAGAAGTAGCCAATAATTTTGAGGGTCCAAACTGAAACCAGATTTTCCAAAGTGCTGAATTCCCATGCCTCCAACTGAAGTCAAATGGCACTGCAGGTCCAAGGTTTCTCATGCTGGACATCTAAAAAGTGTCAGCTTTAGTAACCAATGTGAACAATGGCAGGCATAACTAAGATGCTGCCAGACAAAGTTCCAAAGCCTGCCCCCAAAAGAGGCCATGCCTTTGAGGGAGTGAGGTTAAATGACATAATGGTAAAAAAGAGTATGGTTGTGGAAGCACTATCTACACCAGGGTTCCCTCTAGTAAATCACTCATAGTGCAGGTGAGAAATTTTTTTGGTAAAACTCCCTATTGTAAACCTGCTTTTTGAGACTCAGGGCAGGGAGTGGTGCTCTGAATACAATGCTGACACTTTACTACTACCAAAATTAAATAAAAGCTCCAGGGTTGTTTCTAATAGAAGAAAAATACCTCACCTCAACAGGCAATGAAAGATGAAAAATAGGATAAAAGAATCTTGAAAATTTAAGAAAATGTACAAATGAAATTATATTATAGCTAGGGCATGTAGGAACAGCTACAATTTATGTGTTTAAGCATTTCCATTCTAAAATGCCATTTTTAGTGGCTTTAAACTGTCAAAAATCTCACTTTTGGAGCTGAAATCTTCCAGGTTTCTGCTCTGCCTGGGAGCACATATCTGGAAAATTTGAACAAGAACAGTTCAGCCATTAAAAAATATACACAGAGTGAAAAGAGTAGTTTTGTCATTTGTCACGAATCCACACAATTTGTGCTATTTCCTAGCTTTTGAACAGTTTCTTAGAAGAACTGCATCAGAGGTAGATCCCCAATAAGTCCCACTCTTCCTTCAGGGTAAGCTGCAGACTTACTGCCTGCTAATCTGAGGCCAGGTCTACACTATAAAGCTTATATTGATATAAATACGTTGCACAGGGGTGTGAAAAATCCAGACTCCTGAGCGACGTAGTTATACCAACAGTGAGGGAGCAGAGAAACTGCCAACTGGCACAGCAAAGGTTAAAGAAACCCTGTGGGTTCAGCTAGCCTTGCCCCACTGTACCTGCAGGCAATGCCAAGCCTGGATGGGGGAAAAAAGAAGGGAGCCTTTCTCAGTTGGGGGCTGAATTGTAAGGAGGCAGGAGCTGTCTGTTTGCCTGACCAAAGAGACTGATGAGCAACCTGCCAGCCAGCACAACCACTGGAGGCAAGTAAGCCTTCCCTTGCCAAGGGAGCCTGCAGATAAGCCCCAATTGCAGGGCCACTGGAGTAGCAGGGCCATGTCCCAAACTAAAGAGACTTTAGTAGACCAGGGAAACTGATCTTGACCTGACCCTCCCCGCTAGGAGGGAGACTCATATCTCCTGTTTACGGGTTGAACTACACAAGGCCCTGGGCTGGGACATAGTGGAGAGGGAGAGTCTGGGTCCCCCACATCTGACCAATGATCTAGTCACTAGGCCACTTGATCACCAAAGGCCCTATCACACCAACCTAACCTCCACATAGACAGCACTATGTTGGCGGGAGGACTTCTCCTGTTAACATAGCTACCATCTCTCATGGAGGTGAAATGCTACAGCAACATAGCTGCACCGATGCAGCTATGCCACTCCAGCACTCCTGTTTCACACCATGAACTCTGCCTAGTGAGTCCAATTGAACTAGACTCCTGGTAAATACTTGGCCACTCTTCAGGGACTAACAACAGGAAAAAAACCCTTGGTGAAGTTTGAAGAGTTATTCCACTCAGAGCTCCTGCTGGGATTGTAGGGGGGTGATCTCTGGTAAGCTTATTAGCATGCATGTAGGATCTTTTATTGCTTTTAACGTTTTCTCTGTAACGCTTTCACTTTAAGAATAAATGTGCTTGTTTAGAAACAGCTGTGTGCTAACTTATAACTGCTGGCTATCATGCTGTTCATAGCCTTTGAAGAGAAAGCTAAGAGCAGATAGTTGTCTGTTAAGGCAGTTTGGTTTACTGGGGAAATCACAGTGTAGGCAAGGAAGTGTGTAGCTAGAAAAGAACCAGTCAGGAGGGAGAGCAATGCAGGTCTCTACCCAAGAGAGGCGACTGCTGAGAAGGCAGGAGCCTAGAGCTGATGCCTGTTGTTTACTATGTGGGGAATATAGAGGTGCAGTTGCAGGGAATAAGAACAACCCAGAGAATTACAGACTGGTCAGTTTAATTTCAGTACCTGGAAAGATAATGGAGCAAATAATTAAGCAATCAATTTGCAGACACATAGGGCTTGTCTACACTGGCACTTTGCAGCGCTGCAACTTTCTCGCTCAGGGGTGTGAAAAAACACCCCTCTGAGCGCTGCATGTTTCAGTGCTGTAAAGTGCCAGTGTTGGCAGTGCACCAGCGTTGGGAGCAGCAATCCCAGGGCTGGTAGCTATTCCCCTCGTGGAGGTGGGTTTTTTATAGCAGTGGGAGCGCTCTCGTCCAACGCTATGCCGCAACTACACAAGCCATGTTAAAGCGCTGCCGCAGCTGTGCTTTAACATTGCTAGTGAAGACATGCCCTTAGACGATAATAAGGTGATAAGTAACAGCATGGATTTGTCAAGAAGAAATCATGTAAAATCAACTGAGTAGCTTTCTTTGACAGGGTAACAAGCTTTGTGGAGGGGGAAGGAAGCGGTAGATGTGGTATATTTTGACTTTAGTAAGGCTTTTGATACTGTCAAGCATGATCAAACTAGAGAAATACAACCTAGATGGAGCTAATATAAGATGGGTGCATACGTAGTTGGAAAACTGTACCCAGAGAGTAGTTATCAATGGTTCACAGTTAAGCTGGAAGGGCATATCGAGCAGGGTCCAGCAGGGATCAGTTTTGGGTCCGTTCTGTTCACTATCTTCATCAAAGGTTTAGGTCAGGGGTCAGCAACCTTTCAGAAGTGGTGTGCCGAGTCTTCATTTATTCACTCTAATTTGAGGTTTCGCATCTCAGTGATACATGTTAATGTTTTTTAGAAGGTCTCTCTCTATAAGTCTATATATTATATAACTAAACTAGTGTTGTATTGTAAAATAATCAAGGTTTTCAAAATGTTTAAGAAGCTTCATTTAAAATTAAATTAAAATGTTGATCTTATGCCGCTGGCCCGCTCAGCCCACTGCTGGTCTGGGGTTCTGTTCACCTAGGCCGGCAGCAGGCTGAGCAGGGTCTGTGGCCAGGACCCTGGCTGGCAAGGGTCCAGCAGCCAGAATCCCAAACTGGCAGCAGGTTGTGTGGGGCCGGTGACTGGCAGTGGGTTGAGCAGCTCAGTCCACTGCCGCTCAGGGGTTCCATCCGCCAGCTCCTGCCAGCCGAGATCCTGGCTGCTGGATCCGTTCAGCCCACTTCCAGTCTGGGGTCCTGGCCCTGCCCACATACAGTGGGTATCTACCTTCTCCCTGGTTCTGGCCCACTCTCTTCCTCTCTCTGCACTGAGCTGAGGGTGGGAGTGCACTGAGCACAGGCTGGGGGTGAAGGGTCTGGCCAGGAGCTAGAATGAAGGAGGGGGCTCAGGGTTAGGGCAGGAGGTTTGGGTGTGGGGCACTTACCTGGGCAGCTCCCATTTGATGCGAGGGGTGCATGTGGGAATGGGGGGGAAGATGCAGGAGCTTCTGTCTGGTGCTCAGGGTGGGGGTGGGGATATGGGAGGTGCAAGAGTCAGGGCAGAGGGCTGGGGGCATGTGAGGGGGTGCAGGTGTCAGGGAAGGGGGGGCTGGGTATGTGTGGGGATGCCAGAGTCAGGGCTGGGGTCATGGGGAGGTGGGGTGAAGAAATCAAGCAGAGGGCTGGGTGTGGATGAGGGAGGTACAGAGCCCAGGGCAGGGGGCTGGACAGGGGTGTGGGGCTCAGGGCAGAGGGCTGGGTGTGTGTATGTGAGTGTGTGGGGGGTCAGGGCTCAGGACTGGGTGACTGCCCCCTCATAATCCCCAGTCCCCCCGCTCCTTGTCCCCTGACTACCCCCTCCTGGGAACCCTGCCCCTAACTGCCCCCCAAGACCCCATCCCCTATCTAATCCTCCCAGCTCCTTGTACCCTGACTGCCCCCCCTAGGACCCTACCCCCTACCTGTCCCCTGACTGCTCTGACCCTTATCCACCCCCCCACCCCCAGACAGACCCCTGGGACTCCCATGCCTATCCACCCACTCCATGCCCGCTGACAGGACCCCCAGAACTCCTGATCTATACACCCCTCCCCCTGCTCCCTGCCTGCCCCAACCCCTCTCCACGCCCCTGCCTCCTGACAGGCCCCCCCAGAACTCCTGACTCATCCAACCACTCCAGCTCCTTGTTCCCTGACCACTCCCTCCAGAGACCCCCCCAACTGTCCCCCCAGGACCCTCCTTGCTCCCTGTCCTGACTGCCGTGACCCCTATCCACCCCCTGCCTCCTGACAGACCCTGGGACTCTCATGCCCCATCCACCTGCCCTGCTCCCTGACTGCCCCCTCCAGAGACCTCCTACCCCTAACCACCCCGCCGGGGATCCCACCTCCATCCAACTACCCTGCCCTCTGTCCCCTGACTGCCCCCCCTCTTATCCGATCCCCCCAGCCCCGGGTCCTTTACCATAAGGCTCCAAGCAGAGCCATATATGCTGCCCCACAGGAGAGCGCAGCCCCGCCCCCTAGAGCGCTGCGTGCACGGTGGCAGGGCTCCGGTTGAGCGGGGCGCGTGTCTGCCTCCCCGCGGAGCCGAACATAGCCCCATGGAAGCGCGCAGCCCCGGCCCCCAGAGCACTGCGTGCACGGCAGCAGGACTCCAGGGGAGGGGGGAAGGCAGGAGAGGGGCTAGCAGCTTACTGTGCTCAGTTGGGTGCACCGGCCCAGGAGTGCGGACCCCGCAGCTTGCCGCACCGGGCAGGATTTTTAATGGCATGCTGAAGTTCCAGCGGGCAACAGCGTGCCATTAAAAATCAGCTTGCATGCCAACTTTGGCATGCGTGCCATAGGTTGCCGACCCCTGATTTAGATAATGGCACAGAGACTTAAAGTTTGCGGACGATACTAAGCTGGGAGGGGTTGCAAGTGCTTTGGAGGACAGGATTAAAATTCAAAATAATCTGGACAAACTGGAGAAACGGTCTGAAGGAAATAGGATGAAATTCAATAAGGACAAATGCAAAGTACTGCACTGAGGAAGGAACAATCAATCAGTCGCACACATACAAAATGGGAAATGACTGTCTAGGAAGGAGTAACACAGAAAGATCTGGGGGTCATAGTGGATCACAAGCTAAATATGAGTCAACAGTGTAACACTGTTGCCAGAAAAAGCAAACATCATTCTGGGATGTATTAGCAGAAGTATTGTAAGCAAGACATGAGAAGTAATTCTTCTGCTCTACTCCATGCTGATATGGCCTCAACTGCAATACTGTGTCCAGTTCTGGGCACCACATTTCAGGAAAGATGTGGACAAGGGGAAAATCCTGAGAAAAGCAACAAAAATAATTAAAGTGCTAGAAAACATGACCTATGAGGGAAGATGGAAAAAATTGGGTTTGTTTAGTCTGGAGAAGAGAAGACTGAGGGGGGACATGATAACAGTTCTAAAGTACACAAAAGGTTGTTACAAGGAAGATGGAGAAAAACTGTTCTCTTTAACTTCTGAAGATAGGACAAGAAGCAATGGGCTTAAACTGCACCAAGGACAGTTTAGGTTGGACCCTAGGAAAATCTCCTAACTCTCTGGGTACTTAAGCACTGGAATAAATTATTTAGAGATGTTGTCGAAACTTTGTCAGTGGAGATTTTAAGAGCAGATTAGACAAACATCTTTCAGGGATGGTCTAGATCAGGGGTTCCCAAACCTGATTTGCAGCTTGTTCAAGGTAAGCCCCTGGCGGGCCGCAAGACACTTTGTTTATCTGTTTACGCTTTGTTCCCGGACAATGGGAGCTGCAAGAAGCAGTGGCCAGGGGCTTACCCTGAACAAGCTGTGAACCAAGCTTGGGAACCCCGTTCTAGATAATTCATAGTCCTGCCTTGAGTGCAGGGGACTGGACTAGGTCTCTCAAGGTCCATTTCAGTCCTACACTTCTATGGTTCTATGACAGAAAACAAGAAAATTCCATTTTTGTTATAAAGGTTGTTTAAAAAATAACCCAATTTAGTGAATTTAAAGTTGCAAGCACAGAGGGCCAGATTTTCAAGGATGTGTCTAAAAATACAGATACGTGCCCACTGGGATTTTCCAAGGTGCCTAAGCAGATGCCTATCTCCCACTGAAATACCTCTAAAAATCTGGTCCACAGTGTTCGAAATGTAGACTGCCTTTCAAAAATTTTAGAATTAAAAAACCAAACATTTCAAACCTAGGAAATTCAGAGTTAATGTTGCACTTTCCCAACAAGCTACACTCAGATAACAACCACTCTCTTAATTCTATACCAATACAAAAAATAGAAGTGAAGTCTCATACTTGCACAAATTAATACCAGCATTCTTTTCCACAATGGTCATCAGCAAGCATCTTTTAGTGGTTCTAATGCTACAGTAAAAATTAAACTATTTTTTTTAAAAGTTACCACACAGAACATCTATTGCAAATTCAGTTCCAGTGACAACTCTAAAATAGTAAGGGTAATATTTTCAAAAGTGCCTTGATGACTTAGGAACCTAAGTCATAAGAATGGCCACACCAGGTCAGACTAATGGTCCATCTAGACCAGTGGTTCCCAAACTGGGGTTCGTGAACCTCTGGGGGTTCATGAAATGTTACAGGGGGTTCTTGGGGAAAAAATCCCTAATGGCAGACACAGCTGTCCCTAGGGATCCTAGGCAGCACAAGGCCAGCAGCCCTGAGCCCCTGGACTTCCAAGAGCTAAGCAGATCAAAGCAAACATCTCTATCCCACTGAGGAGATTTAAACTTCAAGCCTCCTTATAAGAAATGGAAAGGGAGGTGGATATTTTTTTGCTGTTTTTAAAATGAAGTAGGCAGCTAATATTGTTTTTAAAATTATCATGAAGAACAAGTTTAAACGTTGTTGTAACGTGTGCTGTTTGCCCGGACTGCTCAAGACTTGAATGCTTGTGTAGGAGGAACTCTTTGAGTTGGCTTCTTAAATCTCTTCCTGCTGTTTCACATCTGATACTCCTTGATGAAACATAGGAGCCTTGTCTTATAACAGGCTTCTTCAAAGTGATACAAGCAAAAAACGTGAGATCTTGGAAGAGTGTTGTTGTTTTCATAATGTAATCAAAATATTGTAAAGATAAATAATAATTAATAATAAATAATGTGTAACAAATAGTGTGTCATAAAAACAAATGTTATAGTCCCAAGATCACTGCTTTTATAATTTATACTCAGATAAAGGAGAAAATCCCTGGAAATATTCATTTTTACGAAGGGGTTCGAGAAACTTGATATTTTAGTGAAAGGGGTTCACAGGTTGTTAAAGTTTGGGAACCACTGATCTAGACTGGTATCCTGTCTTCTGACAGAATCAAGAGCCAGATGCTTCAGAGGGAATGAACCGAACAGGCCAATTTATCAAGGGATATCCAGTCCCAGCTTCTGGTAGTCAGAGCTTTAAGAATATGAGAATGGCCATACTGGGTTAGATCTGTGATCTGTCTAGCCCAGTATCCTGTCTTCTGACAGTGGCAAATGATGGGTGCTTCAGAAGGAAGGAACAGAATGAACAGAATAGGCAATCATTGAGTGATCCATCCGGTTGTCCACTCCCAGCTTCTGGAGGTCAGAACCTGGGGACACCCAGAGCATGGGGTTGCATCCCTGACCATCTTGGCTAACAAAATCCCCTGGCAATGAGTTCCACGGGCTGACTCTCCATTATCTGAAGTACTTCCTTTTGTTTGTTTCAAACCTGCTGTCTATTAATTTCATGGGGTAATCCCTGGTTCTTGTTATATGAAGCAGTAAATAACACTTCCTTATTCACGTTCTTCACACTATTCATGATTTTATAGAACTCTATCATATCCCCCCTTACTCATCTCTTTTCTAAGATGAACAGTTCCAGTCTTTTTTGATCTCCCCTCATATGGAAGCTGTTCCATACCCTGAAATCGTTTTTGTTTTCCTTCTCTGGACCTTTTCCAATTATATCTCTTTTGAGATGGGGCGACCAGAACTGTATGCAGTATTCAAGCTGTGGGCGTATCATGGATTTATATAGTGGCATTACAATATTTACTGTCTTGTTATCTATCCCTTGCTAATGGTTCATAACATTCCATTAACTTTTTTGACTGCTGGTGCAGCAAATGTTGTCAAAGAACTATCCACAATGACTCCAAGACCTCTTTTGTGAATAGTTACAGCTAATTTAGACCCTGTCATTTTGTATGTGTAGTTGGGATTATGTTTTCCATGTGCATTACTTCTGCATTTATCAATATTCAAATTCATCTGCCATTTTGTTGCCCAGTACTCTGTCCAGTTCTGGGTGCCACACTTTAGGAAAGATGTGGATACATTAGAGAGAATAGAGGAGAGCTACAAAAATGATAAAAGTTTTAGAATACCTGATCTATGAGGGAAGGTTAAAAAATAACTGGGCATGTTTAATCTTGAGAAAAAGAAAGGGGGAAGGGGGACCTGATCAGAGTCTTCAAATATATTAAGGGCTCTTATAAAGAAGACAGTGATCAATTGTTCTTCGCATCCACTGATGGTAGGACAAGTAGTAATGGGCTTAATCTGTAACAAGGGAGATTTAGGTTAGATGTTAGGTTAGGTTAGGTTAGATATCTAACTGTAGGGATAGTTAAGTACTAGGATAGCTTACCAATGGAGGTTGTGGAACCCCCGTCACTGGAAATTTTTAAGAACAGATTAGACAAACACCTTCCAGGGATGGTTGGTCTAGGTATACTTGATACTGCCTCAAGGGTGGTGGTGGTGGGGGAAATGCTAGATGATCTCTCAAGGTCCATTCTAGTCTTACATTTCTACGATTGCTGGTGCCGATGATGGAAGTAGGGTAGCTGATATCAGTACCGCAGGAGATGTTCATCTCTGAACTATTGATAGTGATGGTACTGAAGTGACTACTTCACAGTGTTGGTAAGTGGAGACTCAGGGATGGTCTACACCAGGGGAGGGGATCGATCTAAGATATGCAACTTCAGCTACGTGAATAACGTAGCTGAAGTCGAAGTATCTTAGACCAAATTACCTACCGTCCTCACGGCGCGGGATTGACGTCAGCGGCTCCCCTTGTTGACTCCGCTACCGCTGCTCACTCCAGTGGAGTTCCAGAGTCGACAGGAGCGCGTTCGGGGATCGATATATTGCGTCTAGATGAGATGTGATATATCGATCCCCGAGAAATCGATTGCTACCCGCCGATATGGCGGGTAGTGAAGACGTGGCCTCAGTTTTGACAGACACAGAAGATCCTTTGCAGCTGCGTATGCCTCTGGTGTACTCTACTCAGTAGTGGTCCTGAATCCACCACAGTCTCAGTGGATGCAGCTGGTCTCAACAGCTCCACAGAGGGTATTGGAGTCAATGGTTCCAGATGGTGAGTGCCACTATGGGACTGTACTGCGGAGTGGCGGAGCTGATGCCTGCACTCTAATCTCAGTGCTATGCTGGCTGACATCAAGTCCTGCACTGCAGACAGAAGAAGTACTCTTCTTAGGCTTTGGAGCCCCAGAGTGCTCCAGATGCTTGCGTTTCTTACTCAGAAAGCCCATAGAAGGGGATTTCTGTTTCTTCCATAGTCAGAACAATAAGATGCAAGGCACTACCGACAGAACTCTCCTGCAACGACCTAGTGAGCTTCAGAGCTAGTTGAAGTGCAGTGTCCATTAGGTCAATGATTCTTGACCCGCAGGGGTCCATCAGTGTAATCAAGGGGGTCTGCGAACAGATTGGTCCCTCCCAAAGATGATGCATAAGGGGCATGCAGAGTCACGTGCCCCCCCCCCGATTTCTGCCTTCCAAAGAGACCCAGCAAAGAGGAGGCAGCAGCCACGCTCATCACGTGTCCGTGCAGGGAAAGAGGAAGCAGCAGGGAGGCTGACTGTGGGCTGAGCCCCCTCTCTCCCTACTACATGGGGCTGCTTCTCCTTCCCCGCTGCTGGAGTCCCAGCACTTCTTGATACCTGCTTTGCAGACTGCCTGCTGAGGTAAGCCGGGGGTGGAGACGGCACTCCCTCCCTGAGCCTGGCTGCACAGAGCTCACCCAGCCTGAGCCCCCCAAATGTTCCTCTGCAGTGCCCTCTGGTCCCTCCTCAAGCACCTACTTGGGTACCCCTCCCAGTACGTACACACACACACACACAATCCAGCACCTGCCCAAATATCACCTAGCAATGCTATAATATATTAGTATCAGGTAAGCTGTCAATATTTTAATTAGCTATGTTTTTTGTTGATCTGTTCAAATAATTTCTCTACAGTAATATGTGTAATAACTATTAAAGTAACATGAAAAACAAATTATGAGCAACAAAATAATGAGGAGGAAGTTGGGGATCCGTAGATTTATCTATTTAAAATTAGGTTGAGAAAAAAAAAAGGTTGAGAACCACTGCATTAGGTAATCCCGAGGCGCATGTCCCTCAACTTCTGAGTCCTTTTCTTAAAACCTCTGGAAATAGAACACCTATCTCTAATGTGACATGCTCCTAAACAACAAGAATGAGGGTCACTAATGGACATCAACACGCAACACTCTAAGCAGTATTTAAATCCAGGAGACTCTGGCATAAGCACTCCCAGTACCAAGCAGAGCCCAACAAATAAGAAATAAATCAACTATATAAAAAGTAAGAAAATAAAGAGAAAAAAAGTGTCTTTCTGAACTAAAAATTAAAGAGCATCAATAACTCTATACTAGGGCTGTTGAGTAATTGCAGTTAACTCACACGATTAACTAAAAAAAATCGTGATCACAGTTTTAATCATATTGTTAAACAATACCAAATGAAATTTATTTATTATTTTTTTCCTACATTTTCAAATATATTGATTTCAATTACAACACAGAATACAAAGTGTACAGCGCTCACTTGATATTTTTATTACATATATTTGCATTGTAAAAATTATAAACAAAAGAAACAGAATTTTTCAATTCACCTCATACAAGTATTGAAGTATAATTTCTTTATTGTGAAAGTGCAACTTACAAATGTAGATTTTTTTTCTTACATAACTGCACTCAAAAACAAAACAATGCAAAAAACTTTAGAGCCTACAAATCCACTCGGTCCTACTTCTCATTCAGCCAATCGCTAAGACAAACAAGTTTGTTTACGTTTACGGGAGATAATGCTGCCCTCTTCTTATTTACAATGTCACCAGAAAATGAGAACAGGCGTTTGCATGGGACTTTTGCAAAGTATTTACGTGCCAGATATAATAAACATATAATATAATAAATATTCATATGCCCCCTCACGCTTCGGCCATTCCAAAGGACATGCTTCCATGCTGATGATGCTCGTTAAAAAAATGTGTTAATTAAATTTGTGACTGAACTCCTTGGAGAAGAACTGTATGTCTCTGGCTCAATTTTACCCACATTCTGCCATACATTTCATGTTATAGTAATCTTGACTGATGACTCAGCAAGTTGTTCATTTTAAGAACACTTTCACTGCAGATTTGACAAAACGCAAAGAAAGCACCAATGTGAGATTTCTAAAGATAGCTGCAGCACTCAACTCAAGGTTTAAGAATCTGAAGTGCCTTCCAAAATCTGAGAGGGATGAGGTGTGGAGCATGCTTTCAGAAGTCTTAAAGAGCAACACTCCTATGTGGAAACTACAGAACCCAAACTACCAAAAAAGAAAATCAACCTTCTGCTGATGGCAACTGACTCAGATGATGAAAATGAATATGCGTCGGTCCACATCACTTTGGATTGTTATCAAGCAGAACCTGTCATCAGCATGGATGCATGTCCTCTGGAATGGTGGTTGAAGCATGAAGGGACATATGAATCTTTAGCACATCTGGCATGTAAATGTCAGCTTGCAATGCCAGCTACAACAGTGCCATGAGAACACCTGTTCTCACTTTCAGGTGACATTGTAAACAAGAAGCAGGCAGCATTAGCTTCTGCAAATGTAAATAAACTTGTTTGTTTGAGCAACTGGCTGAACAAGGACAGTTACCTGTTCTGTAACTGGCGTTCTTTGAGATGTGTTGCTCATGTCTATTCCACAATAGGTGTGCATGCTTGCCACATGCACCGGTGCCAGAACTTTTTCCCTTAGCAGTATCCGTACGGGGGGAGCACCGCGGCGACCCCTGGAGTGGTGCCTATACATCGTGCTATAAGGGGAGCTGTGGGCTCTCCCCATCCTTGGTTCCTTCTTGCCAGACAACTCCAAAAGAGGGGAAGGAGAGCGGGTATGGAATAGACATGAGCAACACATCTCAAAGAACGCTAGTTCTTAGAGTGACTGCTCATGTGTTTTCCACAGTAGGTGATTCCAAGCTATCTGTTGGAGGTGAGTAGGAGTTCATGACAGTTTGGGACGAAGTTCCGCCCTGCTGAACCCGACATCATCCCCAGACTGGAAGACGATCGCGTAATGTGAAGTAAAGGTGTGAACTGAGGCCCAAGTGGCCGCCTTATAAATGTCTTGGATAGGGATATGGGCTACATAGGCTGCTGATGAGGCCTGAGCCCTCATAGAGTGTGCCCTAATGATCGGTAGCGGGACACCCCTGCCTGATCACAGCACGTGCATATGCATGAAGTGATCCAGTGGGAAAGCCATTGGATGGAAATAGGCTGCCCCTTCACCCGCTCAGCTGAGGGAATAAAGAGTTGGGAGGATTTCCAGAACAGCTTGGTCTGATCCAGATAAAAAGCCAGCGCTCTACGCACATTGAACGTGTGGAGGCAGCGTTCCTCATTAGAGGAATGGGGCTTAGGACAGAGCACAGGAAAAAAGATGCTCTGTTCCATATGGAAGGCGGAGACCACCTTCGGGAGGAACGCCGGGTGCGGGCAGAGCTGGACTTTATCCCTGTGGAAGCCTGTACAGGGGGATTCCGAGGTTAGGGCCCTAAGTTCCAAGACATGTTGGGCCAACGTGATCGCTATGAGGAAGGCTACCTTCCATGAGAGGTGAGACCAGGAACACTCAAAGGAAGGTCCCGTGAGTTGGGACAAGAACAGGTTTAGGTCCCATTGTGGCATGCGGGGGGTCTAGCATACGGGAACGAATGTCAAGGCCCTTTAAGAAATGTGAGGTCATTGAGTGGGAGAAAACCGAATGTCCTTGCACCGGTGGGTGGAAGGGCAACATGGCTGCCAGTCCCTGGGCCCTAAGGGATAGGAGATAGTCCAAGATAAGCTGGAGAGGCGCAGTGGAGGGGGAGACTCCCTGCTCACTCGCCCATCTGGCGAACCTGAACCATTTCGCCACATACGTCTGATGTGTGGACGGCTTCCTGCTTTCCAGGAGGACTCACCTTACCTGCTCTGAACACCTGTTCTCCTTGTTTAGCCATGGAGAAGCCATGCTGTTAGGTGGAGAGTGGCCAGATTGGGATGGAGGAAGTGGCCCTCGTCCTGGGAGAGGAAGTCCAGGTGGGGAGCCAGAGCCCTTGAAGGGGGCCGCCACGAGGCGTAGGAGGGGCCAGTACCAGTGTTGACGGGCCCACGCCGGGGCTATGAGAATGACTTTCACCTTGTCTGCTTTCACCTTCTAAAGGACCTTGGTGATGAGGGAGAATGGGGGGAAGGCGTAG
The DNA here is from genome assembly GCF_025201925.1 of Gopherus flavomarginatus. Classification (NCBI taxonomy): domain Eukaryota; kingdom Metazoa; phylum Chordata; order Testudines; family Testudinidae; genus Gopherus; species Gopherus flavomarginatus. The sequence goes on along the minus strand of NC_066635.1, from coordinate 2,641,856 downwards.
AGGAGCTGGTCCAACCACTGTAGGAGGAACGCATCGGAGATCGTGCCCTTCCCCACACCTCCCCTGGAGCAGAACCAGGTGCAACACCAGTTCTGGCGGGTTGCGAACAGGTCGATATGGGGAACTCCCCCCTCTCGGAAGAGCCAGTGAGTGACCTCTGAGTGGAGTGACCACCCATACTGGAGGAAGACAACCCTGCTGAGATGGTCTGCTTGCGTATTGCGGACGCCCGGGAGGTGGGCCTCCCTCAGGCGGCCAAGGAACGAGTCTCGCCTTGCCTATTGATGTAGTACATGGCGGCAGCATTGTCCATGAGGACCCTGACCACCCTGCAGCAGAGGTGCATGTGGAAAGCCACACACACCAACCGCACTGCCCTGAGCTCTGACATTTATGTGAAGGGACAAGTCTGGGGTCGACTACATTCCCTGGGTCTGCATGTTCCCTGTGTGGGCTCCCCAGCTGAGGTCCGAAGTGTCGGACACCAGGTCTATGGATGGGCTGGTATCCTGAAAGGGAACTCCTTGCAGGATATCGCTCGGGCAAGATCACCATTGAAGGGAAGCCAGTATCGGGGATGGAACCATGAGCACCTTTTCTAGGCCATCCTGACCTTGAGAGAATTGGGAGGCTAGCCAGAACTGGAGGGGCCTCATTCAGTGTCTGGCATGGCAGACCATGTACATACACATCGCCATGTGCCCCAGAATTCGAAGGCACGCCCTCACCATGGTCACCGGGAAAGCCGTGATTGAGGCGATGAGACTCCTTAGGGTCCCGAACCTGTCCAAGGGGAGAGAGGCTGGGGCCCATGAGAAGTCCAGCAGGGCCCCAATGAACTCTATGCGCTGAACAGGAACTAATGTTGATTTGGTCTCGTTCACCACTAGGCTGAGACCAATGCATGTCGATAGGAGCAGCACCACATGGGTCTTCACCTCAGAACAGGACTCTCCCTTGAGGAGCCAGTCACCCAGGGAAGGAAAGATCTATACCCCCTCCCACCTGAGATAGGCCGCTACCACTGCCATACATTTCGTAAAGACCCTGGGTGCCATGGATAGGCTAAACGGGAGGACCGCAAACTGGTAGTGGTCCATCCCCACCAGAAAGTGGAGGAAGCGCCTGTGCCTCTCGAAAATATGGCTGCGTGCTCGGGACTGGCAGGCTCATAATGTCCTTTGCAGCCTTCATCGCCTCCGGTGTTGACAGGGGGGATACACGAGCCGATGGAGCCAGGCTGCTCCATACTGGAGGCCTTGAGCTCAGGGGAGACCGAGGGCTGCCCAGCGCCGGACCAGCCTCCCTCTTTTCCTTGTCACGGTGCTGCTGTGAGGCAGGGTCCTTCCCTTGCTTTTTGCAGGGAGAGCAGTGCCGACTGGTCGAAGGGGCCTCGCTACGCACCAATGACGCGGCAGTCGGTGCCGAGTCCAATCAGAGTGCCGGTGCTGGGGCCAGTGCCGACTCCATCAGGAGAGCTCATAGTCTAATGTCTCTCTCATTCTTAGTCCTTAGTCTGAACAACAGGCAGATCTTACAATGGTCCCAGGCAGCGGAGACACTCAGCATGCGGGTCCACTCCTAAGCATTGAACGGCAACAGGAGTCGCAAGACTTGAAGCCTGGGGCACGGGCATGCCCCAAGCCCACTCTAACAACTGAAGAAACGATCCACAAATGGTACCAGTAAGGTTGAGAAGAAAAGGCTACAGCAGAGCTGGAGCACAAAGTTCTGACTACCTTCACTGGTGGCAAGAAGGAACTGAGGGTGAGGGGAGCCCGTGGCTCCCTTTATAGCACGATATACAGGCGCCACCCCAGGGGTCGCCGCGGTGCTCCCCTAGTACGGATACTGCTAAGGGGAAAACTTCCGGAACCGGTGCATGTGGAGAGCACGCACACCTACTGTGAAATACACATGAGCAATCACTCAAACAAGAATAGGACTGAGTGGACTTGTAGGTGCTAAAGTTTTATACTGTTTTACTTTTGAATGCATTTTTATTTTTTTGTACATAATTCTACATTTGTACATTCAACTTTCATGATAAAGAGATTGCACTACAGTACTTGTCTTAGGTGAACTGAAAAATGCTATTTCTTGTTTTTTTTACAGTGCAAATATTTGTAACAAAAATAAATATAAAGTGAGCACTGTACACTATGTATTCTGTTTTGTAATTGAAATCAATATTTGAAAATGCAGAAAACATCCAAAAATATTTAAATAAATGGTATTCTGTTACTGTTTAAAGCAACAAAGAGTCCTGTGGCACCTTACAGACTAACAGATGTATTGGAGCATAAGCTTTCATGTGTGAACGCCCACTTCGTCAGATGCATGTATTGAAAACTTATGTTATTGTTTAACAGTGTGATTAAAAAAATTAGTTGTGCGATTAATCACTTGACAGACCCACTCTATACACTAGCAAAAATCTAAAAGGGTAAACTGTATGCAAAGGCACAGTGAATGCTCCACTCTGACTACCAGCCACTGACAGTAAGAAAAAACTGAGGGAGGGGCAGCGCAGCTACATTCTTTATATCACAGCTCAAGCAGGAGGAAATGCAGGGCTGATAACACTAGGGAAAACTCTCCAGCACCAATGCACTGGTTGCACATACACCTGGAATGGAGTACATGTATGCCAGCACTTGAACTCTAAATTTTTGGGGTTTACATTAAATAAAAAAAACCAAACCAACTTTGAATAGCCTGGAAAGGCATTAATATTACTGATAATGTCACTTTTAAAAAGTTTGTGTGATAATTTGCATGAAATTAAGATTGAGCTAATTATTCCATCTCAACAAGAAATATTCTAAAAAAAAAGTCACTTGAAAGTACACATTGAAACTATTTAGGGCTTGTTTACAGATAAAAATTGTTCTAAATTAAACGAATCAGCGTAGTTTGACTATACCATATTGCTGAAGAAGTATAACCCACCTAGCATGAACAATTTATACCAGCATAAAGTGCTTCTGGTTTATTTCTGTATGGAAAGAAAAATAAGCTATACTGGTATAAGGCACCTTCATACTGTGGCAACTTCAGTGGTTGTACTGGTATAATTATTTCAGTAAAAAAAAATAGTATACAACTAACCAAAATAGGTATACTGGTATAACTTTCAAGTGTAGACCAAGCCTTAGACTGTTCATCATTCTCTCGGTCTTGACTACATGGCACCTTAGTCACCAGGCACAGTAAAGGCTGGAAAAGCTATGGGCCCAATTCTTACCAGGAGACTTGCCCTTCTGTGAACTGCTTCTTCTCTCTCTGCACCTGGTTTGTACGGATGAAGCTGTGTCTTTGACAGATCTGCTCACAGGTTCCACATCTGAAATAAGGAATCCTACCTGCTCCGAAGACACAACTGTCTCCGTTGGACTGGTCTGACATTTAATACTGGGATCCACCTTTTAAAAAAAAATCAAAACCCACTCAATACATTCTGTAATCACTTTAGGGGATTTAATGCAGATAAATATCTCTTTCTCTCATGAAATGTCCACTTCAAGGGACATTCCACAAACAGAAAACACTACTTGGAGCTTAGATGCCATAAAAGAAAACTGGTTTGAATTTTCGTAAGGTATAAACTGTGTAACATAAATGTAAAAATAAAAGCTCTCTTTTTTAAAAATAGGCATTTCTGAGCATCTTGCTGATTTGTAATATCACTTATGACTTCAGCAATTTGACCCCCATCCTAATATAATATTTAACAAAAAAAAAAACTTCTGGGTGAGATTTTTAAACTAGTGCTAAAAAGGTGTAACTGCATACTCCAATGACTAGTAAGGCATCTAAGTAGCCACTTGCATGCACAACTGCCACAATTCTATGTGCATTCCTAAAAATGTCTCTAAATCTAATCTTTAATCAGTGATATTTCACCCAGTAACATTCTGTTTAAGTAAATATTATGAAATACAAACTAGTTTTCAGATTTTTTTCATTGTATCAGCATATACTCATATATCAAATGATGTTACCATTTAGCAAGATAGTTGTCAGCTGCAGTCTCAAAGTCCCAGAACTTGTCCAATCTATTAACACATTAAAATAAACTGGGATGAAAGCATATGCAATAAGGGGACAGGATGTTTGGCCAAAACTCTGTGTTGATATTTAGGTATACCTTTGTGTTGAGAACACTCATGAAAAATTTCAGCTTGAAAACAAGTTTTTCTGAAGATTAATAATTACCAGAACTAGAGGGGTTGTTTCCTTAACAACAATTATAACACTTAATGTAATGCTATAATGGTCTTGAACCTATAGGGTCCAGAGTGACCTAAACAAATTGGAGGATTGGGCCAAAAGAAATCTGATGAGGTCAAGTGCAGAGTCCTATACGTAGGATAAAAGAATCCCATGCACCACTACAGGCTGGGGACTGACTGGCTAAGCAGCAGTTCTGCAGAAAAGGACCTGGGGATTACAGTGGACGAGAAGCTGGATAAAGTCAGCAGTGTGACCTTGTTGTCAAGAAGGCTGATGGCATTTTGGGCTGCATTAGTAGGAGCATTGCCAGCAGATTAAGGGAAGTGATTATTCCTTTCTGTTTGGCACTGGTGAGGACACATCTGGAGTACTGCATCCAGTTTAGGGCCCCTCACTATAGAAAGGATTTGGACTAATTGGAGAGTCCAGCTGAGGGCAATGAAAATAATCAGGGGCCTGGGGCACATGACTTACGAGGACAGGCTGAGGGAACTGAGCTTGTTTAGCCTGCGGAAGAGTGAGGGGGAATTTGATAGCAGCCTTCAACTACCTGAAAGGGGGTTCCAAAGAGGATGGATCTAGACTGTTCTCAGCGGTGGCAGATGATAGAACAAGGAGCAGTGGTCTCAAGTAGCAGTGGGGGAAGTTTAGGTTGGATATTAGGAAAAACTATTTCACTAGGAGGATGGTGAAGCACTGGAATGAGTTACCTGGGGGAGGGTGGAATCTCCTTCCTTAGAGGTTTTTAAGGCCCGGCTTGCCAAAGCCCTGGCTGGGATGATTTAGTTGTGGTTGGTCCTGCTTCGAGCAGGGGGTTGGACTAGATGGCCTCCTGAGGTCTCTTCCAACACTGATATTCTGTGAGTCTATAAATGCTGCAAAGATGTGAATAGATGTTGCTCTGCAGTGCAAGCATAAATAGAAGCAGATGCATGGTCCAAGTAATTAAATGTAGAACTAGTCAGATATAGGCTTTTCCCCTTGCTTAAAATTTTGCATAAACTTTTAAAGACAATTGTTTGAGCAAACTTTTCCATGGAAGTAAGATTCCGGGGAAAATCTGAAATCCAAAATATTTTGATTTGGAAGTGCTGCTGTGCTCCCATTCTCCTCCAAGGGCTGGACTCCCTGGTCGGACATCCCACATGACACACCTCTCCTCTCCTGGTGAAAGGAGGCACCTGCACCAGGGGAGTCTAGTCATGGTGCATCATGGGAGATGTAGCTGATGCTGGGAAGCTCAGCCCATAGAAGAGAATGGGGACTTCCATGAGATAGCACAGTAAGATACCTGTATCAAAATGTTTCAGTTTTTTTGTGAAATAATCTAAGTTTTCCATGGAAAGTAAACAGATTTATTTATTTATTTATTTATTTACACACACACAAAATCCATTTAATCAAAAACCCAATTTCTCATCAAAAACAGTTTAGATTAAAGCTTTTGACCAGCCATGGTTAAATGCTAGGTATGAATCTTTGCTTTGACTGTTAGCTCCCTAAGCACTCATCCCTTTCTCTCCAGTGTAATGTGTAAAAGATGGAAGTAGACAGAGTGGGCATGTCTGGGAAGACCTGGATTTAGTCACAATGCCATGATAAACTGGTGTTTAACCCTCTCTCTCACATTTGGGGCCTCACTTCTATGCAGAAATAACTTGGTAGCCATACACCCGCGCTCTCATTCATACAGGATACATGTCCCCTGCACATCCTGTACTGCTCATCCTTTTTTACTTTGTATGTCTAGAAAGAACAATCAAATCAAGCATGGGATATTACAATACAGAACGTTCAGAGAAATCTTTCCTCAATGAAACAAAAAAATTGAATTAAATAGTGTGCAAAAATTAAGAATACTAACCGTCTCTCCAATTAATTGCTCAGTGTTTTGCAGTAACACTAAGACTTTGTGCAGGGCTGGATTAGCCTTTTGTGGGCCCCCATGGAGGCAATGGAGCATGGTGCGGGGAGGTCAGTCCCCAGAGCGAGGGGCCAGTCAGAGGCAATGGGGCATGACGGGGTGGCCCTGCTCTGCCCAATGCGAGGGCACTATTTACAAACCAGCAGTTGCCAGACACACAGTGGCCTGCCTGGCCCTGTGCTGCCAGCTTGCCCCTTCCCCTCGGGGGTGGGCTTATGCCGTCTCACAGAGCCCCCTTGCCCAACACCCTCAGACTCCATATGGCCAATAGCCCCACTATGCCCAGCACCCCCTGAGCTCCACCCACAAATGCACAGTGCCCTGCACAACACCACCCCTGTCCACAGCCCCACCACAACTGCCCAACCCTCCCCCCAGAACCCACACTCCCTAGTGGCCCAAAACACACATCTTCCCCACCCCCTCACAGCCCAGCCCCTCCCACAATCCTCCAAGAGACCCACTCCCCTACACCCTGCCTCCCAGCCACACTCACCAGCCTGCTGGGAGGCAACTGTGTCTGTCAGCCTGAGCTGGCAGTATAGCCAGAGCCAGTCCCAGGGCCAGGAATTGCTCTGGCCCCTTGGAAGCAGCGCGATCTGCCTGGCCAGGACCTGCCCCGGTGGGGGTCCCTCAAGACACACTTTCCTGGAGGGTCCCAGCCAAGCCCTCCACACTGTCTCCCCCTCCACCTGGTTGAGACTGGCCAGGCTTCTGCACCAGTCCCAGACGGCTCAGCTCCGGGGAGTTAGGCAGAGCCACTAAGGTGGTGGGAAGCAGAAAGTGCCTGGAACCGGAAATGCACTGGGGTCCAGCCAGGGGGCTGAGAGGAGCAAGGGGGTGGAGTCAGGGGGCGGAGAGGAGCCTTCGGCCAGGTGGGGGCAGGCTGAGAGAAGCAAGTGGCGGCATAGTGCAAGCAGAGCAGACCGGCGCCCTTCTGAGCATGGGCCCGGCTCCATGGAGCCACTGTAAACCCAGCACAGGGTTTGTGTACAGGACCTTCCTTTTAGTGACACGGCTGTGCTGCCACAGCCATGCTGCTAAAAGGCGTGCAGTATAGCTGCTGTTTGTCGGCAGGAGAAAGCTCTCCTGACGACAAAAAACATCCACCACCACCCCCCACCAAAGCAGCAGCGGCTTTGTTGGCAGGAGTACTCCTGCTGACAAAGTGCTGTTCACATTGGTGCTTTTCATCAGTAAAACTTTTGTCGTTCGGGGAGTGCGGTGGGGAGCCGATGGGAGAGTTTCTCCCGTCAACCCAGCATCATGTAGATAATACAATAAGTCGACCTAAGGTACAGTGACTCCAGCTATGCTATTCATGTAGCTGGAGTTGCATAACTTAGGTCAATTTAACCCTGTAGTGTAGACCTAAGTGACATAAGACATAGTAAATACTACGGGTCAGATCACACTGGAGTGATGCGGATTTACATTAGCTGGGAATCTGGCCCGAGAAGTCCAACACAGCCAACCCTTTAGTTTCTTACAGTTTTATGTAAGTTACTTCAATGGGACTACTCACACAAGAAGTTTGTAGGACCAGGTCCCCACTGTGGTATAGTGTAGTTATCACAGCAGAATATCCTGTAGTACAGGAACACATATTGCAATGTTCCTTTACTCCATACCTGTTGTGGATTGAATGGCAGTCCCTCCTGAAGAAACACCACTGAAGACTGAGCTGAAGCATGGCTCATCTGTTCTTTCAGTTTTGCATGTTCTTCCTGTGTGGCTGAAGGTTCCTGCACCATTTGTGCAGCAGTATTCTCTACAGGCTCGGTGGTGTGGATAGTATAAATAAATTCAGAAGACTGTGGCAGAGAACAGGCTATTGCTTGATCTGTTCCCACCATAAATGTAATATCAGAACCTACAGGTGTAAGAGGCTCCAGCTGGCTGGCATGACCCGAGGAAGGTGCATCATTATTCCCAGGATTAACTATCAATTGCTGGCCTGCATTAGGCTGTGGGGTTGGACACTGGTTCTCCACAGGTTCCACCTTCACCATCTCTAGCTTGGGGGATGAATGCATCTCATCTACAATCTGAAAGACAGCCTCTAGGTTTACTTCTGTCTTCTTGTTTTCATCAGATGTATTGCATGGCCAGTTAGATGGCAAAAATTCAACTGGGTATGATGATTGCATTGGAGGATTCTGGGAAAACAAAATGCAGTGGACTGCAATCAGAAAAATATTACTACAATATTCGATATATTTAAAGTTTCTTAGATTCATCAGTTCCAAGGCCAGAAGGGACAATAGAGCTTCCCCAAAATAATTCCTAAAGCACATCTTTAGAATAACATCCAATCTTTGATTTAAAAATTGTCAGTGATGGAGAAACCACCATGACCCTTGGTAAGTTGTTCCAATGCTTAATTACTTTTGCTGTTAAAAATTTACACTTAATATCCAGTCTGAATAGGTTTAGCTTCAAGACATTAGATCATGTTATATCTTTTTTTGCTAGAGTGAAGAGCCCATTATCAAATATTTGCTCCCCATGTAGGTACTTATAAACTAATCAAGTCATTCTTTCACCCTCTCCTTGTTAAGCTAAATAGGTTGAGCTCCTTGACTCTTTCACTATAATAAGCCATGTTTTCTAATCCTTTAACCATTCTCTGGCTCTTATCTGAACCAATCACCAATCAATCAACATTCTTCTTGAATTGTGGACAACAAAACTGGACACAGTTCTCTACCAGAAGTCTCACCAGTGTCAGATTCAGAGGTAAAATAACTCTCGACTCCTACCTGAGATTTCCCTGTTTACACATTCAAGGAAAGCATTAGCCCTTTTGGCTGCAGCACCAAACTTGGAGCTCCTGTTCAGCTGACTATCCACTTCAACCCCCAAATCTTTTTCAGTCACTGCTTCCCAGAGTCCCTCATTGTGTAAGTACATCTACATTCTTTATTCCTAGATGTATAAATGTACACTTAACCATATAAAAATGTACAGTGTTTGCTTGGTAAATTGGGTTCAAGCAATCTAGAGAGCTATGAATCAGTGACCTTTCCTCTTCATTGTTTACTACTCCCCTAATTTGTGTCATCTGCAAACTTTGTAACTGTTGATTTTTTGTTTTCTTCCAGATCATTAATAAAATGTTAAATTGCATAGGGCCAAGAATTGATCCCTACGGGATCGCACTAGAGACACATCTGTTCAAATATGATTCCCAGTTTAAAATTACATTTTGAGACCTATTCGTTAGCCAGTTTTTAATCCATTTAATGCGTGTCATGTTAATTTTGCATCTCTCTTCTCCTGCAGTACCAAGCAAAATGCCTTACTCTTAGTCTATTACATAAACACTATTATCTTTATCAGCCAAACCTGAGATCTCATCAAGTTCTTAGTAGTGTCTCAGGTCTACCAGTTACTTCCCCTTAAACACCTGCCTTTCACTTTGCAGGTCCACTTTTGCCCCACTTGTATCTCTGCCTGGAGAGAAGTCTGGACAGCATCACATTTTGGTTAGTGAAGGGGGAGGGGTGGCATGCTCGCTCTCTCTCTCTAAGGGAAAAGAAATTTAAGCAAGTCTCAGATAATTTGAGAAGAAAATTATTGTCACTAAAGGGGAGAGAAAACTTCATAACATCATAGAATGAAGACCATAATTGTAACAAGGAGTCCTGTGGCACCTTAAAAACTAACAGATTTTTAGGTGCCACTGAACTCCTTGCTGTTTTTGTGGATTCAGACTAACATGGCTACCCCCGATACTTGAGGCCATAATTGTGATGTCCAATATTCCCTCCACCTCCCAATATCTGGGGCTGCTAATCCTCTGTCCAGTACTGGCCTATAGTATATCATAGAATATTAGGGTGGGAAGAGACCTCAGGAGGTCATCTACTCCAACCCCCTGCTCGAAGCAGGACCAACCCCAACTAAATCATCCCAGCCAGGGCTTTGGCAAGCCGGGCCTTAAAAACCTTCCACCACCTCCCTAGGTAACCCATTCGAATGCTTCACCACCCTCCTAGTGAAAGTTTTTCCTAATATCTAATCTAGACCTCCCCCACTGCAACTTGAGACCATTGCTCATTCTGTCATCTGCCACCATAGAGAACAGCATAGCTCCATCCTCTTTGGAACCCCCTTTCAGGTAGTTGAAGGCTGCTATCAAATCCCCCCTCACTCTTCTCTTTGGCAGACTAAATAACCCCAGTTCCCTCAGTCTCTTCTTGTAAGTCATGTGCCCCAACCCCCTGATCATTTTCTTTGCTCTGTTGGACTCTCCAATTTCTCCCTTCTTCAATGGGGGGACCAAAACTGGATGCAATACTCCAGGGATGGCCTTGCCAGTGCCAAATAGAGGAGAATAATCACTTCCCTCAATCTGCTGGCAATGCTCCTACTAATGCAGCCCAAAATGCCATTAGCCTTCTTGACAACAAGGACGCATTGCTGACATATCCAGCTTCTTGTCCACTGTAATAACCAGGTCCTTGTCTGCAGAACTGCTGCTTACCCAGTCGGTCTCCAGCCTGTAGTGGGATTCTTCCTTCCTAAGTCCAGGACTGTCATAACTCTCCTACTCAGATCTGAACCTTAGAGTTCAGAACATGAGAGGCTAGCATGAGACCTCCAAAGCTTAATTACCAGCTTAGATCTGATATCGCTGCCACCAGCCAGAAGATTCCAGTGTCTGGCTCACTCTGGTCTCCCGAAAACCTTCCCTGGGGAACCCCAAGACTCAGATTCCTTGAGTCTCACAACAAAGGGGAATAAACCATTTCCCTTCCCCCTCCTCCCCTCCAGGTGTTCCCTCCCTGGGTTCCTGGAGAGATATACAGATTCAAGCTCCGTGAATCTAAACAAAGGGATTCCACCCTCTTTACCTCCTCCCAGATTTCCCCGCCCTGGGGACCCTAGGATACTCCCTGCTTCAAGTCCTTGAAACACAAGTACCGAGAGATCTAATCTCTCTCCCCCCTCACCCAGAGGGTATGCAAAGTCAGGCTTAGTAAATCTAACACAAAGAGATTTTCCCCCTCCCTTCGTTTCTTAGCCTTAACCAGTGAAAAACACTCAAACAGGTCTTAAAAAGAAAGCTTTATATAAAAAGAATGAAAAAGGACATAAAAGGGTCTCTGTATCAAGGTGACAATATACAAGGTCAATTGCTTAAAAGAAAAAATGAATAAACAGCCTTATCCAAAAAGAATACACTCCAGCAACTACACACATGTAAATACAAAAAAAACCCAACAATATAAACCTATTGTCTTACTATCCTTGTACTTACAACTTGGAAACAGAAGATTAGAAAGCCTGGAGATTCCTGTGGTCACTCTCAGAGCCGAGAAAGAGAACAGACCAAGAACAAAGGACTCACACCCAAAACTTCCCTCCACCCAGATTTGAAAAAGTCTTGTTTCCTGATTGGTCCTCTGGTCAGGTGTTGTTCCCTGTGTTAACCCTTTATAGGTAAAAGAACATTAACCCTTAGCTATCTGTTTATGACAAGGACTCTGGACTTGTCCTTGTTGAACCTCATCAGATTTCTTTTGGCCCAATCCTCTAATTTGTCTAAGTCACTCTGGACCCTATCCCTACCCTCCAGCGATCTACCTCTCCCGTCAGCTTCGTGTAATCTGTGAACTTGCTGATGGTGCAATTCATCCCATCATCCAAATCATTAATAAAGATGTTGAACAAAACTGGCCACAGGACCAACCCCTCGGGCACTCCACTTGATAACGGCTGCCAACTAGACATCGAGCCATTGATCACGATCCATTGAGCCTGACAATCTAGGCAGCTTTCTATCCACCTTATAGTCCATTCATCCAATCCATACTTCTTTAACTTGCTGGAAAGAATACTGTGGGAGACCATATCAAAAGCTTTGCTGAAGTCAAAATATACCACATCCACCGCTTTCCCCATATCCATGGAGCCAGTTATCGCATCAGAGAAGGCAATCAGGTTGGTCAGGCATGACTTGCCCTTGGTGAAACCATGCTGACTGTTCCTGATCACCGTCCGCTCCTCCAAGTGCTTCAAAATGGATTCCTTGAGGACTTGCTCCATGATTTTGTCGAGGACTGAAGTGAGGCTGTAGTTTCCCAGGTTCTCTTTCTTCCTTTTTTAAAATATGGGCACTATATTTGCCTTTTTACAATCATCTGGGACCTCCCCTGATGGCCATGATTTTTCAAAGATAATGGCCTATGGCTCTGCAATCACATCAGCCAATTCCCTCAGCACCCTTGGATACATTAGATCTGGACCCCTGGACTTGTGCACATCCAGCTTTTCTAAATAGTCCTTAACCTGTTCTGTCACCACTGAGGGCTGTTCACTGCCTCCCCATACTGTGTTGCCCAGTACAGCAGTCTGGGAGTTGACCTTGTCTGTGAAGATCGAGGCAAAAAAAAAAAAATTGAGTACTTCAGCTTTTTCCACATCATCTATCACTAGGTTGCCTCCCCCATTCAGTAAGGGCCCCACACTTTCCCTGACCTTCTTCTTGTTGCTAACATACCTGTAGAAACCCTTCTTGTTACCCTTCACATCTCTTGCTAGCTGCAACTCCAATTGTGTGTTGGCCTTCCTGATTACAACCCTGCATGCTCGAGCAATATTTTGATACTCCTCCCTAGTCATCTGTCCACATTTCCAGTTCTTGTAAGATTCCTTTTTGAGTTTAAGATCACAGAAGATTTCTCTGTTAAGCCAAACTGGTCACCTGCCATATTTGCTATTCTCTCTGCACTTTGGGATATTTGGTCCTGCGCCCTCAGTAAGGCTTCTTTAAAATACATCAGCTCTCCTGGACGCCTTTCCCCCTCATATTAGCCTCCTAGTGTGTCCTGTCCATCAGTTCCCTAAGGGAGTCAAAGTCTGCTTTTCTGAAATCCAGAGTCCATATTTCGCTACTCTTCATTCTTCCTTTTGTCTGGATCCTGAACTCAACCATCTCATGGTCACTGCTGCCTAGGTTGCCACCCACTTTTACTTCCCCTGCCAATTCTTCCCTGTTTGTAAGCAGCAGGTCAAGGGGATCACAGCCCCTAACTGGTTCCTCCAGAACCTGTACCAGGAAGTTGTCCCCAGCACTCTCCAAAAACTTCCTGGATTGTCTGTGCACTGCTGTATTGCTCTCCCAGCCTATGTCAGGTGACTGAAGTCCCTCATTAGAACCAGGGCCTGTGATCTGGAAACTTCACTTTGTTGTCCAAAGAAAGCCTCGTCTACCTCATCATTCTGATCCAGTGGTCTATACCACACGACCACCACCACATCACCCTTGTTGTTTTCTCCTCTGAACTTAACCCAAAGATTCTCAACAGGCTTTTCTCCAGTTTCATATTGGAGCTCTGAGCAATCATACCGCTCTCTTATATACAGTGCAACTCCTCCACCTTTCCTCCCATACCTGTCCTTCCTGAACAGTTTATATCTATCCACGACAGTGCTCCAGTCATGTGAACTGCTCGATAAAGTTTCTGTTATTCCAATCACATCATAGTTCCTTGATTGTGCCAAGACTTCCAGTCCTTCTTGCTTGTTTCCCAGGCTTCTTGCATTTGTGTACATGCACCTAAGATAACTAGCCAATTGCCCTATTTCCTCAGTATCAATCAGGAGGCTTCCCATCTTGTACCCTCGTCTTTGTGTTTCCTCCCGGTATCTCACTTTCCGCTTGGCTTAGGTCACCATACCCTGGTGAACCTAGTTTAAAGCCCTCCTCACTAGGTTAGCCAGCTTGCCTGCTAAGATGCTCTTCCCTCTCTTCGTTAGGTGACTCACATCTCTTCCTAGCAATCCTCCTTCCCAGAACAACATCCCATGGTCGAAGAATCCAAAGCCATATCTTTTATTACATTAAACCTAGGAATTTTGTTTGCCCCCAAATAAATTGTAAGATCATAAATAGTAATTAGATAAGGATTTATTTTAGAAGTGTTTGCAGTAAAAATGTAATCCTAGGAAAAAGTATCACAATGGTGAAAATGATCCTATCAGTCAAGGATATCATCATTCTGACCCATGTTATTATATTTTTTAAAAGTATTTACAATAGAGTTATGTTATTTTCATTCTGTACATTTTTCTAATAGGGGTCCACATTGCCTTCAAACGATTTTTGAGATTTCCCCCCCTAACAACATTTAATATTTTTAAAGCTATTTTAGAGTATCTTGGTTTAGTTCAAGTACTAGATGCCATCCTCACTAATACAAAAATTGACAACTGACAATATGTAACCTGGACCTACAGACTTCCTACTTATTCTTATCACCCTTTTCCCCTCCGGAACTGTAAAGGTCCACTCTGAAAAGCTGTAAAACCAAGATCTCAGATCTTTGAATCCTTGTGGTCAGTGAACTCCAAGGTCTTGCTCTGGAAAGAATGCACCATACTTACAACTTGGGCTTGACCAACAATGGGTAAGCTAAGGTTCTCTTACTCTCTATCCGCCCTAAAGCCAAAGTGATCATATGGGATGAAATAGCTTCTCTCTTTTAAATTTTAGAATGGCCCAAAGATTCAGTCACCATAGGTCTAGCTGGAGGTGTCAGATGTATTTTTCAAGCACCAGTCATTGTTCTTGGTCTTTTGAAGACTTTTACAATACTGTTTCAGCATCAGTGGAAAAATACAAAGGAGAGCATAGGTTCTTATATTATTGAAAAAGAAAGACTTCTAACACACAAAATGAGAGAAACTTGATCCAGCATTCCAGGCATAATATAACCTCAGAAAAAACAAAGTATTGTCTTGCACAAATGATATGCAGGACAGGAAATGTTGGACGAACAGTGTCAAACCTTGAGGATTGAAGCTGTCCTCATCACATTCTGTGAGTTTTTGGAAACAGGGGTACTTGAGCACAGATAGGAGATACAAAATTCCACATAGCATCATTATACACAAAATGTGAACAGAATATTAGGATATCATTATTAAAAAGATCCTTATTATTTTTAAAAAACTTAACTGTGTGTGTCTGTGTCAAACAGGTCCTTCTATTCAGCCAAATCAGAGATTTTCCACTAGACTACTGAAAGGCATATATCCAATCTATTGACTACCACTGTACCAAATTTCAAGTTTCTACTTTCTCTACCATCTCATAGAAGTTTTTTGTTTGTTTGTTTTTTAAGAAAAAAAAATTATACAACAAACAATTTTTGTCATTCACTTCCTTCTAGAGAAGGAAATAAAAACCAAGAACCATTAAAACTGTTTTTGCTTAAACGCCACAGGAATATTCTCCTCCAGGTAGAGAAAAACTTTTCAGGCTGAAATTTTCTAAGTAAGTCAAAGTTGTAAGAAATTGAAAACAGGCCTTTTGGAATGGAGATGTGCAGGCAATCATAATTCTATCTGTCACTAGGCACTATAAGCCAGATTTCAAAGTATTTAGGCACCTAAAGACGCAGATAAGTGCCTAGTGGGATTTTTAAAAACACCTAAACGGGTGAAGTGCATAACCTGCTTAATCACTTTTCAAAAATCCCAGTAGGCACCTGAATACCTTTGGAAAACCTGGCCCCCACAGCTATACTACCACCATGTGTACATAAACATTAGCAGTAGCTGGTAGTAACTCCTATATTCAGGGTGCATAACAGTATCCATTATAAAGAATCCTTGTAATCTTTTCAGGGAGGATTTGATTTAAATTAAATTGATTTAATCATGATTTAAATCACTAGTCAGGAAGACTTGATTTAATCACGGATTTCTACATAAAAGTACATTCTTGGTGGTGGTTATAACCTTAATACATATTCTTCCCAACTCAGAGATAGATGTAGGTTTCATTTTTAGAAGCTACACACACTATACGTTTTTAAAGTGATTTATTTTGAAAACTTTTCAAATTAGTTTTTATAGCTATATCAGAAAATGAATGAATGATTGGTTATTTCATTTACCAAAGGTAACTGAAGCAGATATTTATGAAGTCATTGAGAGGTGAATTATCTCCAATTCAACAGGTTAATCATTAATATTTGGAGGATTTTCTTGCCATGCTGTATTAGGAGGAGAACATCAGACAGGCGCACATTTAAAATGTTTTATTTAACTAAAACAACAAAGTTATGTATTCTGCATTTTTTTCTTCAAAAGGAAACAATATTTTAACAAAACAAGCATATGAATTTTTTAATTTAAACATTCAAGTTTTTTTAAATCATGTTTGTTTTTGTTAAAATTGTTTTTAACTAAAATAGTTAAATGAAATATTCTTTTTAAAAAAACAAAAATTAAATCGATTATGTCAGCCAGGTCAACATAAGAAACTTAAAATATTGGCTTCTGCAGCTAACTCAGTCGTCTTCACCTACATTTTCCTGTTTGTTCATAACCTGGAAAAGAAAAACAAGCTTTCCGGCTTTTTCAGGTCCCAAATGATTTCTCAATTTCTTAATAAATTAGTCCAAAGGAAGAAAATACACTGGCAGAAGCAGCTACTGCTGTTAAAAGTGAGATTATCACTTCAACAGTTTCTGAATCCAAGAGTTTGCTTTAAAACTTCAGCAGCAAACATATTTCTTGAAAGGTTCACCCTCAGTTCTGAAGTTTGTTATGGTTGGCATTATGGAGGGATGATTGCTGGATGTCCATGTCATAGCCAACTCTTCTTCAGCAATTAAAGTTTGACCCTGGTACTGAATATTGAAAATATTTGCAAGAAAATCACCTGGAGACAGTGCTTGTCCCATTCATTTTTTTTAATGGTTGTAATTTTACTCTGTCATTGCATACATCTCTTTTTAAGATCTCACTCAGTTCCTTCCAAATTTCAACAGCATCAGCAATAAAACAGCTATTTCCCTGCATTTTGTTCAAGGTTATAGAAATAGGCTTTAGGGTACTCAGCATGTGTTCAACATTTCTCTTAAGCCCAATGTTGAGAACTTTGGCTGTGACAGTGCCATCTATTTTTTCACAATTTTGTTCACAAACTCTCACTAGATTAGGCCAGTTCTTGATATAGTGCTCAATACACCACTGAGTTCCATTGCACATCTTGTGGGAGAGTTAGCTTGGTTCCTCCCACTTTTTTCAGAGCAGCTGCTGCAAAGTGGTTGCTACGGAAGTATTTTGCAATTTCAACAACATTGGCCTTTATTTCTGGAACACTGAAGTCTTTGGCTAGGAGGTGCCTCAAATGAGTATTGCAACTATATGTTATTAGCTTGGGACTCTTCTAAATTTGAAGCATTGTATATGACCAAGCTGCATATTAGACATTTGAATTTTTTTTCAGCTTGTTACAGCTTTTACGGCTACTTCTTGTAAGTATTCTGTTGTGTGTGCATTTCCTGATGCATCAGTTGTTTCTGTAAGGAAGACATTCCCTTCTTCTCTTGTCACACAAGCACATACAACAGGATCACTGTGGACATTGCTCCACCCATCAAGACTCAGGTTAACAATTTAACCCTCTAGACCTTTTGCACACTGCTCAATTTCTCTTTCATACACTTTATCCAGCAATTTGCCTGTGACATCTGCTCTGTTCGGTGGACTGTATCCTGGTCTTAATGACTGAACTATGTCAATGAAGTGTGGGTTCTCAATCATACAGAAAGGAGTTTGTTGCATAAACAAACCGGGCAAATTTTTTCATCAATTATCTCTTTTTTTAATCTGCTGGTTCTTAGCACAAACTTATCTATGGTTGTTTCTGGATGATGGAGATTTGTTTTTCTTTTTGCTACAGGTGATATACTGTGGCTATGTGACATACATGATGTGACAAACACTATCATTGGCAGATAACTCTGAAACTATAGAAAATGATGGTGATCTTGAAGGTGGATAGTCTTCAGAATCTTGTACGTTGAGGATGGATTCTCCTAAACAAAATAAATCAATGCAGTTATTTAATTATCATTACCATATTGCTCATTTAGTATTACTCATTGCATTCATTGACACTCAGTACTACTTTAAAGGTGAAACTGTAAAAGGAAGATCAGCCTATTTCAGATATTAATTTTCACAACTGCATCTAAAATGATAGTGCCATAGAGTAACAACTATATTCTTGAATTCTCATGTTTGAGCAAAAAATAGTCCAGAAGGAAGACAGGCAGTCTTAAGAAAGTATGAAATAAAAAACAAAAAAGTTTACCAACCTGAAGATTCTGCATGTTCAGACATGTTCCTTTCATCATCTTCAACGCAGCTTCCTCCTGAGAAGGAACACTTCTCATGATGTTTCATTCAGGCTACCAGACCTTGCATTTCTTTGTTGCACTGTTTGCATTTTGCATGCATGCCTGTCTTACCCACAGTTAGAGGAACTTCATTATAATATTCCCAAACTGGGTCTCTTTTACGGCCTGCTGCCATTATAGGTTTTCCCCCTTCCTCCATTCGACCACAGCTGGCACAGGAAATAAAGTCCCTGTTGTTCTGAATCCATTCATTCATTCATTTAAAAAAAGTTGAGATCACTGGCAAGACTGACTAGTAAAAGGAAGCCCGAGAGTACAAAGAGTTTCATAACGGGGTGGGGTTGGGGAGGAGGGAAGGACAGGGCCACATTGCTTATTGCAGCCACACGACAAATCAAAGCTGTTTGAATGACAGCTTTCTGTTGCTTGGGCCAAACCCTGGAGTTGAGTGGCAGGATGCCCGGAGCCCCCCCCCGCCCACGTTCTTGGGCGTCTGAGTGAGGAGGATATGGAATTTGGTGAGGAGAGCAGGTGGTTATACAATGGCTGCAGCGGGGGTCTGTAGTCTAGTTGCCTTTCCTGCAGCTCCTCCAGACGCCACATCATGTCCGTTTGCTCCCCCATTTGCCTCAGCATCTCCTCCTGTGTGTTACAATCACGCTCACTTTTTGCTTTCCTGGCCTTTGCCACCGAATGCTTCCATGAATTCAGCTGTGCCCTATCAGTGCAGGAGGATTGCATGAGCTCTGAAAACATGTCATCGCGAGTGCGGTTTTTTCGACTTCAGAGAGTACAGAAACATTTGCAGCTGCAGGGGAAAAAAAGGGAGAGTAGACTTCACAGAAGATATATTTCTGAGAACAAAAGAGAGACTCTTTCCCTGTTCTGCTGAGTTCGCCACGCTGTCCAAACAGGAAATGAAATTCAAAAGTTTCTGGTGCTTTTCCTATGGACCTGGCTAGTGCATCAGAGTTGAAAGTGCTGTCCAGAGCTGTCATATTGGAGCACTCTGGGATAGCTCCCAGAGGCCAATACCATCAAATTGCACAGCGCTGCGTCTCCACTACCCCAAATTCAACCCAGGAAGGTCAATTTTAGCGCTACTTCCGTTGTCAGGGAGGAGTACAGCAGTTGACTTTAAGAGATCTTTAGGTTGGCAGAACGGGGTTGGTTACCTAATGCAGCTAAATTTGACCTAACCTCATAGTATAGACCAGGCCTACTTCTACATTGCTACCCATGATGTGATTAACCAGTGCTTCTTAATACTCCTCCACCACTACATTAATCAGACCACAATTTGGCCTTAAATGTACATAAATTTCTGTAAGACTATCATGGGTGGCGGGTATTATAGGCTGGGGGAGGCTGTGCCTCCCCAAACAGCCAAGTGTAACCCCACCCATGCTCCACCCCTAGCCACCCCCCGCACACTTCTGTTCGGCTCGGCTTTGCCACCCTTCCGGTGCTCCACCTGCCCTCCTGGTGCTCCAAGGCTGAGGCCGCGCTGCTCGCCCAGTGCTTGGGGGGCGGGGGAGGGGCGCTCCAGTGCTAGGAGCACTAGCCTGGGGCGGGGGCCAGCAGGTGCACTGGGGGGCTCCGGTGGGGGGCGCAGAAGGGGCAGGGCTGGGGTTAACCTCCCCAAGCCAGCGGTTCATACGCCACCCATGAAGACCATATAAAGGCCCTTGACTAGAGGATTAGAATTGATATATATGGGACTTTGTGTATATGGCAAAAAAGACAACCAGATAATCAGATCTGGAGAAGCCAACCCCTTTTCAGAACACAGAGGCATATACTTTCTCAGTACAACTCACTTCACTAGTCTCATACGAAAAAGTACAAGGTCTTCTTCCATTTTAGACCTTTCCAATAAGCACAGGCCCTCCAAGTCAGTCAGACACTTCCCTCTTCGTTAGAATCAGATGGTGCATTTTCAGTAAATATAGTATTTTAGGTAATATTGACATTTTAATTTGGTTACTCAGAGAGAAGAAGCCAACTTGATAAGTCATCTTTGATTTTGCTAAGCATGAGATAAAGTTGCAGAAATGCAAATCAGAAACTTACTTGGTATGCAGACTAGAGAGATTTCACAGTGTTATGAAAAACTCCTTGTCCAACCTAGGAAATCCCTAGAGGACTGCTAATACTCCAGATTTATCAACATTAATATTGAAATCTGAAATAGTGAGGTTCATTAACAACGACAAATAGAAACTTTATAAAAGAAAACATAGCTGACTTCTTCATTGTGGTTGCCTCAGAGCAGGTAGCTCCACAGAGTGGAACCCCTGACATGGTGTTTACTGGAGGACTACTCAGAGTGTTACAAAAACCACACATTTATATACAGCTATCCTTGCAGGTATTTTTACAGTCAAGTTAATCTTATGTATTCTCAAATTCATCCTCTTTCAATTCTACATCCCCTTCCCCAAGAGTTCATAGAAGTGTACTCCATGGTCACATGCAGTGTTCCCTATAATTTTTGTATGTCCATGTGCGGAATGAATTTTGTTACGTTGACCAATATGGAGGTGATGTGCAGTGGCAGTGGGGCCAAGGGGTTCAGAGTGTGGGAGGGAGCTCAGGGCAGAGGTGCAGGGGGATGAGGGCTCTGGTTGGGAGTGCAGAGGGGGATGATGGGGCCAGGGTGTGGGAGGGGGCTCAGGGCTAGGACAGAGGGTAGGGGTATAGGGGCGGTGAGGGCTCTGGGTGGGGCTAGAGTTGAGGGGTTCAGGGTGCAGGACGGGGCTCCGGGCTTGCGGGGCAAGGGTTCTGGCTGGGGGTGCCCTCTCTCAGAGGTGCCCCAGCCCTCTGTCACAGCAGCTTGGGGCCAGGGGAGGAGCACCCCTCAGCAGCTCCATCTGGGCTGGGCTGGGCCAAGCTGAGGGAGAGGCGTCTCTCCACAGCCACGGTAGCTCCAGCCAGACTGGGGAAGGGGCACAGCCCTTGATAGCCTGCTGCACAGCTGCATGCCTTAGAGGGAAGTTAGGTCACATGGCTTCCTCTTGTTTCAACTTAGTGCACTCACCTGGAAATAGCTGCAGTGTGGATAGGCTGAGGCTGTAGGACTGCCACAGCCACTAAGAGGATCTAGGTGAGCCGTAGGTGAGCAGCACTGTAACACAGCTGGAAAGAATCCAAACAGAAAAAAGTTATCAAAATTTCTAGAACCTCTGTTCATTGTAAAGAGTTCTACATCCTACCCTGACAAAAACATTTCAATAGTGGCACTGCCAGCTCACTTCCCGAAAACTAGTATTACCTCCTTCAGGGATTTAAAATATACAAGATTCACTTCTATTATCTTAATAATAATGCTTATTCTATGTATTTAGCCTATCCAGAATCTATTGCTTTGGGTCTATGTCTGAGGTGTCTCTCCTGAGAAGTCAATCACATATGGGCAATGGACTATACCTTTAGGAAAAGTTAAGATTCTTAAGAAATCAGAAATGAATAATCATTATAGCTTTTAAGCAATTAGGAGTACACAAAGTAAAGGATTGTCTTAAAACAGGCTTAGAAATACACTTGAGGCATTTAACAGAAGGCCTGAATAGTCAGCATGAGTGGCTGACACAAAGATCATGAGATTTAGCAATATGTATCATGTTATAAACACATAAGACACAATAACAATTGTCTGGGCTTAAAATAGCATATTTTATGTACTTTCCGGGTACACCTGAAATTACATTGACATGTTGAAACCATTGTTAAATGCACTGATGCAAATTGGCCATACAAGAGGCAAGAACCCTAAAATTGGTCCCTGGAATACAAAACATGGGCAGAGGGCTGACACTTAATAAATTATGGTCCCAGACACATGTGGGTGTAAGGGAAAGGTGTATTCCCAACTTAGTTGGGACAGTTGGACTGTGGGAAGCTTAATACTAACCCCAGAGAAGATGGGCTCCTTCTTCCTTTCCTCGTCACGGACAATAGAGCCCCTTTCCCTCCCTCCCTGCTACTCATCACAAAGCTGATTGGTAGGAGAGTGTCACTCCAGAACAAGGACGCAGAATTAACTGGCTCAGACCATCCCAGAAGGTCCAAATGAACAGATGGGACGGGACAGGAAACAAGCCCAAGAAGATGTAGAGAGAGAACAAAGAAAGAGCTGAGAAGCAGTAGCACTGAGCTGGGCAGAGAGACACCAGGGTGCAGTGTCTGAATGAGGAGCTGCTTGAGAGCCAGCTGCTGCACTGGAGCTTGCAACTCTTCTAGATGCACAGCCTGGAGCTGACAATTCGGCTGGGACTATACAGTAAGTCTGTATATACCAGTCTGAGCTGAACAATGTATACAAGCACGAGAGTGCACAGACAGGTTGGAGTGACCCAAGTAGGGAGTGGGGAGGAGAAAGAGAGAGTTGCATTGGCATGGAGCAGAGAGTCTCTGTGCGTCTAGCCAAGTGTGGGGGCGCGGGTTATGTGCTACATGCTGTATCAGGGCAAGGAAGTCTCCATAAATCCTGCTAGAAATCCAGACCTCAGTCTACTTCTGGCTTTGCCTGGGTTAGATAAAAGTATTTTTCTATTGTTACTGTGGTGCTTGATCCAGGGATTATCTCTGTCCTCCCCTAAGAGGAAGGTCTGGTGTTTGTTTAGAGGTGCGTGTCTGGAACCTGGGATCACTTCCCAACCCTGGGAATCCCCTACTTGACACAGGTGTTCCAGATTAGTTTTGTGAGTATGCATAATGCGGATCGTTCTTTTATACTTTTGATGCCTTAACTGTGTTGTGATTATACTTAGAAAGATTTTTATTAAAGCCCAGATCAGTATTTCTCTGAGTGCCTCACCAATTTCAAATATCTGAAACAATTCCTTAAGCAGCCACTTAAGAAACTGAACCAGGGATCAGTAGCTTGGGCATTTTGCACCCCAATCAACTAAAAGGCTATGAAAGCACGAGAAACTGGAACTCTTAAAACCTAGAAGTCTGAGTTACATACGCTCCAAAATGGAATACCTCTATTTGTAACATTTACAAAAATGAAAATTTCTCTTTTCCTATAGTTCAAACAAGGGTCTTAGACAATTTGCTTCAAATTGTCTGGACAAAACATCTGCTTTGGTCTGAAGATACATATAGAATTTTTGAGGCAATATTTTTTTTGGGGGGAGGTGGGGGAGAAGAAAGAAGTCAAAAATAAAATAGACTAGAATGCATGCAACCTTAACTATGGTACTACAAGAATGATGGATAGATGTCACTTTCCATATGGAGGTAAACAGAGATTACAATATGAATGGCTCATCAGGAAAGAATTTGAGAAAATGCAAAAATGGTGGCACAGATTTTCAAGCAGGGTGAAATATCCTATCAGGGATTGTTAGGAGATCCTTTAGGTTTGATACTCTAAGTCTTGTTTAATATAGATATACATTAAAGTGCATTGCAGAAAAATAATTTGTTGATTTAAAATATCTTGATGAAAAGCAAATGCTAGACCCTCCTCATACCTGTTGGGTAGTAGGTTTGGGAGTATTGCGCTGAAGGTGTGTAGCTGCTATATTTCTGGGAAGATGTGGCCATTGCCTGAGGTATGTGCACAGACGTGGCACTGGGTTGAAGAGTGTACGTGACCTCTGTTGGAAATCTCTGGAGTACAGGAAATGGAACTCCTTTGTCTGAAAATGTTGGGGAAGTCTCCATCTGCCCCGGAAGCATCCCAAGGGAGTTCTGCCATGTTCTGGGAGGGATTGGAGTTCGATCTGAACATTTCGATGATAAAGTGCTGTGGTTGTGGGATGAAGCAGATACATAGGAGTAAGGAGATAAACTGTCTCGCCGAAAAGACCGATGAAACTGTCCTATTGTCAGTGCTCCTGTATTAAAAAGAAAATGTTTACTAGGATTACATGGTTATGAAATAAATAAAAGGATCATAAAATATACCCTCAATTCACACACACATTGTATTTCACCATATGAAGACAAAGTAATATCTGGCTCTTAATGTTGCCAATGCAGCATTTCAATCCCTTGTTTAAAAAAAAAAAATCGTTCAGTAGGCAGTTCTCAGCCCCACAACTTGGAAAGTAGTTTTTTGCAGAGTAAGACAGCAAACCAAACTGGAGTTACTTAGAATCTAAATTTTGGTAAGCCATATGGTATAGCAGACAAGCGTGAAGTAATATGTCAGACAAGAGGGAGTACAAGATTCCTAGGATGAGATTTTCAAAGCCACCTAAAAGAGGCCATTGGAAACTGAGTGTCCAAATCCTCTAGGCGGCTTTGACAATCTTACCTTAATTGCTTTATCACAAACTTTCTGATGGAAAGAACAGAGAAAAATCCAAAAGATGGAAGAGTTAATAATAAACTCTAAACACTGGGCTTTAGATAATACAACACTCTGCTTCCATGTCTGACATCCCAGGACTCTTGGTACCAGCCTTTTGCTCTCTGGAAGTAAGGTTTGGAAGCACAATCAGCACTGTAGAAAGGGAGAGCTGCAAATCGCTCAACCTCTACTAACCAATCTAAGGAATAGACTGTAGATAGGGGGTGGTGATAGTGATACAGAGAATAGATGTTAAACATGACCTGCAAAAGAGGAGATGCTTGTTTTATAACAGGCAGAGCTGGCAGCAATAAGACTACAGCTACTGTTGTCCAACTCTTTCCACTACAAAACCTTGTTTTCATTTTTTTAAAACTTTGCTAAATTTAACCATTTAGGGGGAAATTTTCAATGGTGGGAGTCTGCCCCAGGCTGAATTTTTTGTAGAAAGTTTCCACAAAAACAGTTACATAAGAACATAAGAACAGCCATACAGGGCAGACCAAAGGTCTATTCTGTCTTCTGACAGTGGCCAATGCCAAGTGCACCAGAGGGAATGAACAGAACAGGTAATCATCAAGTGATCCATCCCATCACCCATTCCAAGCTTCTGGCAAACAGAGGCTAGGAACACCATCCCTGTCCATCCCAGTTAATATTAATTAATGGACCTATCCTCCATGAACGTATCAATCCTTCTTTGAATCCTGTTATGGTATTGGCCTTCATAACATCTTCTCGCACAGAGTTCCACAGGTTGACTGTGTGTTGTGTGAAAAAAAAAAATTCTTCTGTTTGTTACCGCTGCCGATTAATTTCATTTGGTGACCCCTAGTTCGTGTGTTACCAGGAGTAAATAACACTTCCTTATTTACTTTCTCCACACCAGTCATGATTTTCGAAAGCTCTGTTATATCCCCCTAGTCGTCTCTTTTCCAAGCTGAAAAGTCCCAGTCTTATTAACCTCTCCTCATATGGCAGCCATTCCGTACCCTTAATCATTTTTGTTGCCTTTTCTGAATCTTTTCCAATTCCAATATATCTTTTTTGAGATGGGGCGACCACATCTGCATGCAGTATTCAAGATGTGGGCGTACCATGGATTTATATAGAGGCAATATATTTTCTGTCTTATTATCTATCCCCTTTTAATGATTCCCAACATTCTGTTAGCTTTTTTGACTGCCGCTGCACAGTGAGTGGATGTTTTCAGAGAATTACTCACAATGACTCCAAGATCTCTTTCTTGAGCGGTAACAGCTAATTCAGATCCCATCATCTTATATGTATAGTTGGGATTATGTCTTCCAACGTGCATTACTTTGCAGCATTGAATTTCATCTGCCATTTTGTTGCCCAGTCACCCAGTTTTGAGAGATCCTTTTGTAGCTCTTCGCAGTCTGCCTGGGACTTAACTATTTTAAGTAGTGTTGTATCATCTGGAAATTTTATCACCTCACTGTTTACCCCTTTTTTCAGATCATTTATGACCATGCTGAATAGGACTGGGCCCAGTCCAGACCCCTGGGGGACACCACTATTTCTCTCTCTCCATTCTGAAAACTGACCATTTATTCCTACCTTTTGTTTCCTAACTTTTAACCAGTTACCAATCCATAAGAGGACCCTTCCTGTTATCCCAGGACATCTTCCCTCACCAAAGGCTCTTAAGTAAGGTACCTTGTCAAAGGGTTTCTGAAAATCTAAACACACTATATCCACTGAATCCCCCTTGTCCACATGTTTGTTGACCCCCTCAAAGAATTCTAGTAGATTGGTGAGGCATGATTTCCCTTTACAAAAACCATGTTGACTCTTCCCTAACAAATTAGGTTCAGCTATGTGTCTGACAATTTTGTTCTTTACTATAGTTTCAACCAGTTTGCCTGGTACTGAAGTCAGGCTTACCAGCCTATAATTACTCGGATCACCTCTGGAGCCCTTTTTAAAAACTCGTGTCCCATTTGCTATCCTCCAGTCATTTGGTACAGAAACCGATTTAAATGCTAGGTTACAAACTACAGCTAGTAGTTCTGCAGTTTCACATCTGGGTTCCTTCACAACTCTTGGGTGAATACCATCTGGTCCTGGTGACTTATTTCTATTTAGTTTATCAGTTTGTTCCAAAACCTCCTCTCAGTCATTTACAAAAATGAGGACAGGAGGAAATGTACTAAGAATCTTAATTCAAAAACACAATTTTTTTTTGTTTAGAGCTTCTAGCATGCCCAGGCTTTAATTTAGGAACTTTAAATTTGTCCAGGTGAGGGAACACCTTGAGGTAAGACAGTTGTTTTTTTTTTTTTGTTGCCCCTATGAAAATCCACCCAGACGTGCCAAATTATAAGACTCTGAAAAAACAGCTTGGAAAAAATATTCTCGCAGTAGGGATAGAAAAGAATGGGAGGATTTTAGCGATTGTCTGTGCCCTTTTATTATTTCTTTATGAAGCACAAAGAAAACCCAAGTAGTATTTATCCTGCTTATTTATTACCTTAGGAGGGGAAAAAAATCAAGACTATCCAGCTTTGTCTTCCCCGTTTTTTCTGGAGGTGCTCTTGGAGAACCAGAGATCTGCAGTGGGAGCTCTCTCAGTCCTTAGTTGAAAGGACAAGAGCACTCAACCCAGAAGTCATGGGCTTGGTACAGGAATTATGATGTGAAATTCTATGATGTATTATAGAGGATGTCAGATTAGATGATTACAATGGTTCCTTCTATCTTTTAAATCTTTAACAAAGATCTTTTATGTTAAAACAAAAATTAAACAAGAAGTTTGATTTAAGAGTTCCTTCCCTTCTCAAGTTCTACTTCCTGGGTATCTAAGGTGTTGTAATCTTAATAGTTTTCCAGTTGTCCATTGAATCTTCCAGAAAACACAGGATGAACAAGTTTTCAATTTATATTGTTAACCAACCAAACAAAAAAAAACCCACCCAAAACAACAAAAATCTTCAACCAAAAGAAGTTCAAGCCTTCTTTACACATCAAAACCACCCATTTTTTTCACCTTTGCCTGTCATCTTTGGGGGGTGGAAAATGCAAGAATTGGGGAGCTCTTCAAAACTTCACTTGGACAATGAATAACTCCCTTGAGGAGATCGGAGGAAAATAAGACTTCTGATTCATATTTGCAGACTGATTTCAAATCATACATACTCCATTTAACCTCCACCTAACTCATTCATTCTTCTCAAGAAAATTATTTAGCTTTTAATTCTCCTTCTGAAGAGATTTTGCAGAATTATTACTTAAGCATCTGTGTTTCTTAGCACAAAATGGCCACCACACTCCTAGCTACTATTCAGACCACTCATGGAAGACAAGTGGTTGTACATGTGTACGTGGAACATAGCAAGCAATACACACAAGCAGCATAAGAAAGAACAGAATCCAGATCCATCTGTGAAAGCTCTGCAGGGATAACAGTATAAAAACTTATTTTACTCCCTGATCCTGTAGATCTTTATACATACAAGTAACTTTATGCACATGAGAAATGATCCTGAACCCAACGTCATGTGCCTAAAGCTACTCACGCTGACGGATATGATAACGGTTTTAGTCTGTAGAGAGGTGTTTGAATACACGGAAATACCAATTGATAAAGGATAATTTTTATTGTCAGCACAGAAACAGAAACACACTGGAGAGCTCTACATCGGTTCAGATTGCCCAATTCACTGTTCCCTCAAAGCCAACACCTCTGTTTGCACAAGTTCTCCCAACTTCCTGCATGTAACTAACTAGCGGGCTAAACAACCCTTGGGATGAGGGAGGCCAAAGCTAGGTCGCTACCACCGGGCCCTGCACTGCCCCAGTGTAAATATCTTGACCCACGGGGCCCTCCCCATGCTCCCGTTGCTGAGCTGACATTCCCCATGCACCCCCTCGCAGCGGCCACGTGCCCCAGGTGCTGCCCGCCCCCAGCCTCACCGGGCTTCTCGGCCTTGCCGGGCCCCGGCGGCGACACGAGCGGGTCCCCGTGCAGCGAGGTGCTGAGCAGCCGCTGGAAGCGGTTGGGCGGGCGGCTGGTCACCTCCAGGCCGGCCGCCAGCTTGGCCTTGTTGGCACTGGTGAGTCTCTTGAGGTGGACGAGCAGGTCGGGGCGGTCGCGGCGGAAGTGCGGGCTGTGGAAGTGGTGCAGGGGCCCGGAGGAGGAACCGCCGCCGCCGCCGCCCGCGGGCCCGGGAGCTGCCGCGGCCGCGGGGCCGCCCGGCGGGCCCAGCACCACCTTGCGGAAGCCGTAGAGGTTGAGCTGCCGGATGAAGCTGGTGAAGTTGCTGGTCTTGAAGAGCTCGGCCGAGGCGGCCGCGCCCCCGTCGCCCCCCGGCCCCGCCCCGAGGCCCGGCCCGGCGCCCAGCAGCTCGGCCTCGAAGAGCGGCTGGTCGATGAGCAGCCCCTCGCCGCGGGTGTCCCAGCGGATGGAGCGGAACCGCGGGCTGTTGACCAGGCGCCACAGCTTGGCCGGGAAGTTGTTGGGGTTGATGGGGGCGACCAGCAGAGGCTCCTCCATGGCGGGCAGGGGCCGAGGGCCGCGTCACACCCAACCGCCGCCGGCGCGCGAGCTCGGCGGCCAACCGTGGCGGCCGCCAATCAGCGCCGGCCGCGAGGCCCAGCCGCCCTCGGCACGCGCCGGCCTCGCGCCTCGGCCGCCGCCGCCGCCGGCCCTCAGCGCGCCACGCGCCGGCCGCAGCTAGCGGCGCCGGGCCGCGGGGAGCCGGCTCTGCGGCCAGAGCCCCGCCACGCTCACCGGGAACAGGTGAGGGGGAGCCGGGAGCGGCGGTGGGGTTGCTGGGGAGGCAGAGCTGACGGCCGGGACCCGGTAGTTGGAGAGCTGGGGGGTGGCTGTGGGGCTTGGGGATTTGAGGGGCTGCTGGGGCATCCCCTGCCCGGGCAGTGGGGTTGTGTGCTGGGTTGGAGCCTGGCTGGGGGCTGTAGGGACTCAGGGTTTTCAGTCCCCCACAACTTTGGGGCCCAAATTGCTGCAGTGTCAGCACCTTGTTCTTGCCAGGGCACAGCCTGGGTTGCACCTAGCAGTTCATATAAAAGGCAATAAGGAGAGGTGCTAAAATAGGTTAGGAGCAAGAGAAGGCTGAAGGGAGGTGTAGGCCCACTAACTGGTGGTCAAAGAGCTAACACCACCACCACCAAGATGGGTAAACTGTTTAATGCTGATTTGCTGAAAGAGTTAATTGTGATGAGACGCTTAACATAATTATTAACAAGGGGGAGAGAACAGGTTAAAGAGTGTTTAGATAGTTAGATGCATTGTACGCAACACGCCCTGACAAAATTCATCCTGAGATATTGAAGGAACAGCTGAATCAGTCTTGGAGGTATTAGTGATTATCTTCAAGAAGTAACAGAGGATGGGGGAGGTCCCAGAGGGTTGGACAAGGGCAAACATAGTACCTGCTTTTAAAAAGGGGAATAAAGAGGACCCAGAGATTTATAAACCGTTCAGCCTAACTTTGAGACCTTGAAAAGTACTGGAACAAATTATTAAGCAAAAAAAAAAAAAAAAAAAGTAAGTACTTAGCGAATAATAGTGATAAACAGTAGCTAACGTGAATTTGTCAAGAACAAATCATGCCAATTCAAAAATTTCTTTTTTTACAGGGTTACTGTCCTAGTGCAGTGGGTTTCAAACTGTTTTTCGGGGAAGAAAATTGTTGATGCCCGCAACCCAGTATAGGTGGGGATGAGGAGTTTAGGGGGTAGGGGTGGGGTGGGGGTCAGGGTTGGGGGGTGAGGTGGGGCTGGGAATGAGGGGCTCAGGGTGTGGGAGATGACTCTGGGCTGGTGCAGGGGGATGGGAGCTGGTCAGGACTCCGGGCTGGGGGTGCAGGCTCTGGGGTGGGAATGAGGATGAGGGGTTTGGGGTGCAAGAGGGGCTCTGGGTTTGGGGGGCTGGGGCAAGGGTTTGGGATGTGATGGGGTCAGGGTTCTGGGGTGGGGCTGGGGATGAGGGGTTTTGAGGGGAGGGCTTGGCTGGAGCAGAGGGTTGGGGTGCGGGAAGAGGTCAGGGCTGGGGGTCCAGGCTATAGGGTGGGGCCATGGGGTGGGGCTGGGGATGAGGGGTTTGAGGTGCAGGGAGGGGTTTTAGGGGGTTCAGGGCTGGAGCAGGAGGTTGGGGTGTGGGAGGGGGCAGAGCTCTGGCTGGAGGCACAGGCTCTGGTGTTGGGATGGGGATAAGGGATTTGGGGTACAGGAAGGAGTTCCTGATTGGGGGGGCTCAGGTCTCTGGATTGAGGTGCATGCTCTGGGATGAGGCTGGAGATAAGGGGTTTGGGGTATAGGAAGAGGTTCCAGGTTGGGGAGGCTCAGGTCTCTGGATTGGGGTGCATGCTCTGGGATGAGGCTAGAGATAAGGGGTTTGGGGTACAGGAAGAGGTTCCAGGTTGGGGGGGCTCAGGGCTGGGGCAGGGGATTGGGGCACAAACTTACTTCCAGTGCTCCAGGTCAGTGGTGCAGCCGGGGTGCAGAGGCAGGCTTCCTGCCTGTCCTGGCACTGCGGACTGCACTGCACTCTGGAAGTGGCCATCAGCAGGTCCAGCTCCTAGGCAGAGGCATTTGACTCTAGCCCACAGGTACACCCCCTCCACCCCCGTTCCCACTGGCCAATGGAAGTGCTGAGCCAGTGCTCAGGGTGGGGGGCAGCACGCGGAGTCCCTTGGACCCGCTACTGGCTGCTTCTGGGGCACGGCGTGGTATTGAAACAGGTAGGCACTAGCCTGCCTAAGCTGGGCAGCACCACCAGCGGGACTTCTAACATCCCGGTCAGCAGTGCTGACCAGAGCAACCCAGTGCCTGACATGCCACCGCAACCTGAAGTTTGAAAAACGCTGGCCTAGTGGATGGAGGGGAGCAGTAAACATTTTATATCTTGATTTTAGTAAAGCTCTTGACACAGTCCCAGACAACATTCTGTTAAGCAAATTAGAGTAACGTGGACTAGATAAAAATATTGTTAAGTGGAGGCACAACTGGTTGAAGAACCATACTCAAAGAGTAGTTATCAGTTGTTTGCTGTCAAACTGGGAGGATGTATCTAGTAGAGGTTGTTCTGACTCCACTACAATTTAGTATTTTCATTAATGATTTGGATGATGGTGTGGACAGTATGCTTATAAAATACATGGATGACATGAAACAGGGAGGAGTTGCATGCAGTTTGGAAGACATCACTGATAAAGTTTTCAGATGACAACAACTGGGGGAATTATTTGCCAGAAAATTAAAAATTCTGTGCACAATATTTTATTTTTTTGCACAATAACACAATATAATTACTAGTTTGTTATTTTGGTAATTTATTTCAAAATACTGTCAACAAATATGTCTGTATGAATACAGACAAGAAAAAAGATCCCCCCAGGAGTAGAGAGTTAAAGAAACCACTATGACCACCCAGTTCCTGTTTCTGTTATGCTGTTGTTAGGTGCCTCCATCTGGGTGTGTCACACATGCTAGCTGGGCACATCTTGAGGGAAAAATCTGCACCTCTGGTCTCTTAGTTGATTCTCGTTTTTTGCCCTGCCCCCGTAGGGTTACTATACAGAAGTTCCTAATAGGGGACACCGCTGGGGAGAGGGAACTGGAGGGGAGGGATGCAGTTGAAGAGGTGCTGGTGGGGCGTGTATGTACTGGGCGAGGGTATTTGGGGGGTACTGGAGGGGGTTGTTTGGAACTGCCCAGCCCAGACACCCCCACCCCCTTGCCTTCAGACCCCAGCCGTGGGGCATCCCCTGGCCCAGACACCTGCACCCCTGCTCTCCCAGAGCCCAGCTGCGGTGCCAGACATCCCCACCCCTCAGAGCCCAGCCACAGTGCCAGACCCCCATCCACCCCCGCCAGCCCTCCCTCCCAGGGATCCAGAGGGAGAAACAGCCTGATACTGGTCAGACTGGGCTTGTATGGAGTTTCCTGAATGCCACCTCCCTACTTCAGGATGTGCTGAGAACTGCAGCTGCTGGGAACCCTCCAGCTCTCCCTCCCCTTCCCCCTGGCAGTGTCCTCTATTTGTGAGCTGGGGAGGTAGGTGCTGCTGGGTCCAGTGGCCCCTACTGGAGGCCAGCAGCTCTATAGCACCAATTCTCCAGGGAAAAATGTTCTTCAGTGGAATTAATGTTCTGCACAAATTCTGCGTTGCGTACTGTCACAGAATTCCCCCTGGAGTAAGAGGACAGAAAAAATTGGGGGAGTTGTAAAGAATGAAGAGGACAGGTCAGAGGTCTGGGTTACTTGGTAAATGGTGCACAAGCAAACAATATGCATTTTAATATAACTAAATGTAAATGTATACTATGACACTGCACCCCATATTCTTCATAGTTGTATGATTATGATATTATGACATAATTATACATTTTATACAAGATGGGTCACGTAAGGTGTCATTGGAAAAGTTATGATTTGCTGAATATGCTCATATTGTATGCATGTATCATATTTGTATCTGAAGTTATAAATATTGACTATGTATCTGTATTTCACATGCATGTCAAGTATCAAAGGGGTAGCCATGTTAGTCTGTATCCACAAAAACAACAAGAAGTCCGATGGCACCTTAAAGATGAACAGATTTATTTGGGCGTAAGCTTTCATGGGTAAAAAACTCACTTCTTCAGATGCATGGAGTGAAAATTACAGATGCAGGCGTAAATATACTGACGTGAAGAGAAGGGAGTTACCTTACAAGTGGAGAACCAGTGTTGACAGGGCCAATTCAATCAGGGTGGATGTGGTTCACTCCCAATAATTGATGAGGGAGTGTCAATACCAAGAGAGGGAAAATTGCTTTTGTAGTGAGCCAGTCCCTATTCAAGCCCTCTCTATGTAAAAGAATAAATGGACACAAATCAGATGTCAGGAATTGTAACATACAAAAGCCAGCAGGAGAACACTTCAGTCTCCCTGGACATTCTATAACAGATTGAAAAGTAGCCGACTTCAACAAAAAAAACTTCAAAAACAGAGTTCAAAGAGAAATTGCAGAGCTACAATTCATTTGAAGATTTAACACCATTAATTTGGGCTTAACTAAGGGGTACTGGCAAGTACCACTAAATGACCCGGCCGACCTTTCCTTGGTGGGGTCATGTAGCAGAACTTGCCAGTACCCCTTAGTTAAGTCTAGGGTGGAGATGAATTGGGCATGTCTCAGTTTCTCCAATAGTGCATCTGTGCATGGCATTGGATAGTTTTTCTGGGCTAGTTAATGACATTTAGTTTATGGTAGTCCACCCAGAAGCAGATTTCCCCATCTGGTTTGGGAACCAGAGCCTCTGGAGAGGCCCATGCACTCTCAGAGGGGCGGATTACACCCATCTGTAACATGTCCTTGATTTCCCTATTTATTGCGATTTTGGCTTGAGGAGCCATTGGGTAGGGTTGGGCTCTAATTGGGCGAGCATCATTTGTGTCGATGGAGTGGTACTCCCGTTCTGTCCATCCTGGGGTGGCTGAAAACATTGGCACAAAGCTGGTACGGCGCTCCTGGATTTGCTGTCACTGCTTGTGCCTAGGGGTCATAGAAAGGCTCACCTCTTCCATGCCACTGTTGCTTTTTGCGTCATAGTAGACTCCTTCAGGCCACTCAGCATGGTCTCTCTCCTGGGCTATAAACTGGGGAACCTTGATTTCTCAGGAATAAAAGGACTTTAGAGAATTACCATGGTATACTGTAGGTTTAGGGTAGGGTCTGGGAACGCTATGAGGTAACTAACAGCTCCCAGGCACTCTCGGACTATAAATGACCCCTTCCACGACACTTCCATCTTATTGGCCTGAAGCACTTTCAAGACCATGACTTGGTCACCTACTCTGAAGGAACGCTCTCTGGCATGTTTATCATACCAGACCTTTTGCTCCTTTTGAGCATCCTGTAGGTTTTCTTGAGCAAGGGCTAGAGAGTCTTTGAGGGTGTTTTGCAAGTTGGCTACAAAGTCCAAAATGTTAGTTCCTGGAGAAGCTGTGATCCCCTCCCATTGCTGCTTCACCAACGGTAATGGCCCCTTAGCTTTGTGGCCATAAACAAGTTCAAAGGGTGAAAACCCCAAACGGATGTGGTTCAGCTCTGTAGGTAAAGAGCAACTGCTGCAACACTAGGTCCCAATCATTGGAGTGAATCATTCACAAATGTACGTATCATGGCCCACAAAGTCCCATTAAATTTCTCCACTAGTCCATTTGTTTGGTGGTGGTAAGGGGTGGCAACCAAGTGATTCAACCCATGAGCTTCCCAAAGACATTTCATGGTCCCTGCCAGGAAGTTAGTCTCCGAATCCATAAGGATGTTGGAGGGCCAACCTACCCTGGCAGAAATGTCTGCCAATGCCTGGCTCACGCTTTTAGCCCTGGTGTTGTTTAGAGCTACTGCTTCTGGCCATTGAGTGGCAAAATCCATGAAAGTCAGTATGTACAGCTTTCCTCCTGGTGTCTTAGGGACAGGACCCAGAATATCCACAGCTACATGCTAAAATGGAACCTCAGTGATGGGGAGTGGCTGGAGAGGGGCCATGACCTGGTCTTGGGGCTTTCCCACTCTCTGGCATACCTCACAAAACTGGACATAGGTAGAAATGTCCTTGCCCATCCCCTCCCAGTGGAATGACCTCCCCAAACAGTCCTTGATCCTGTTCACCCCAGCATGGCCACTAGGGTGATCATGGGCTAAGCTCAAGAGCTTTTCCCTATACTTAGTTGGAACTACCAACTGTCTCTGAGGGTGCCAGTCTTCCTTGTGCCTACCAGAAAGGGTCATCTTGTATATGAATCGTCCTTCTATAACAAACCTGGACCTATTAGAAGAGCTGAGAGGTGGGGGGTCGCTCCATGCTGCTGTCCAAGCTCCTTTGAGTCTCTCATCTGCTTCCTGCTCTGCCTGAAACTGTTCCCTTGATGCTGGAGACATTAGTTCCTTGCTGGGTTGTGGACTTGGGCTTGGTTCCACTGGAAGCGATGTAGGTGATGGAGTTCTTTCCGTTGACACTGAACCACTCTCCGCTGTTGCACTTGGTGGTATTTCAGGCTCCGGTTGAGCTGCAGGTGCAGGCTCTGTGGCGCCCGTTAGTGCTGACTCCCCTAACTCCGGTAGGGTTGCAAGCACAGGCTTTGGTGCTGACCGCTCCACCAGTTCCGATTCTTGGGCTGATTCTGGCTGGGTTTCAGGAACTGGATTTATAACTGCTGCATAGACTCTGGTCTGGGGTCTGGTTTCAGCACCTCTGGCTGGGTCCCCAGAATTGTGGTATCAGGGGACACAGACTGGGTCCTTTTAGGAGGCTCAGGAATGGAGTGAGGTGTGGAGTCCTGTTTAGCGTGGCTGTGGGTTACCATCCCCACCCATTTTGTTAGCCTCACAAGGTTGGCTAAGTCTTCTCCCAGCAGCATGGAAATCAGATAACCGTCATAGACTGCAAAAGTCCATAGTCCTGACCAACCCTTGTATTGGACAGGCAACTTGGCTGTAGGCAAGTTAAGAGTTAGTCTTAAAGGGTTGCACTGTCACTTGTGCCTCTGGGTCGATGAATTTGGGGTCCACCAGGGATTGGTGGATAGCTGACATCTGTGCACCAGTGTGTCTCCACGCAGTAATCTTCCTCCCACCCACACTTAGTTTCCCTTCTCTCTGGGGGTATTTGTGAGACATCTGGCATTGAGGGCTCTTGGTGATTAGTTGTAGTCGGCTGGTGCTCTTGGGACAGTTGGCCTTCACATGCCCCAGCTCATTACATTTGAAACATCGCCCAGCTGATTGTGGACTGGGGGGAGGCTGGTGATTGGATAGTGGAATGGTGGGACAAGAGGGCTTCTGAGGTCTCTCTGGCTGTGTGGAGGGCTCCTCCTTGCGAAGTGGGGCTTTGGGCTGACCCCAACGGTGGGGTGTCATCTTGGATTGCCCCTTCTGGTATCCACTCCAACTGCTGCTAGCTTTCTTCTTCCACGCCACCTCCACCCATTTGGTTTTAGTCTCCCCCATCTCAATTACAGTTTCAGGCTTCCCATCTAGGATATACCTTTCTGTTTCCTCAGGAACACCCTCTAAGAACTGCTCCATTTGCATTAGGAGAGACAGATCTTCCAGAGATGTAACACTTGCTCCTGA
The DNA here is from genome assembly GCF_025201925.1 of Gopherus flavomarginatus. Classification (NCBI taxonomy): domain Eukaryota; kingdom Metazoa; phylum Chordata; order Testudines; family Testudinidae; genus Gopherus; species Gopherus flavomarginatus. Next base: position 2,605,110 of record NC_066635.1, on the reverse strand, counting down.
TATCCAGGCATCCCAATTTTTTACAATGTGGTAGGCATGTCGGGGAAATGCCACGTCTGCTTTCCACCTTAGGCTCTGAACCGCTGACGGGCATGTTCAGGTGTTAGCCCCATTCTAATTCTGGCCTTTTGTTTAAAAAGTTTGTACTCGTTTATGTGTTCTTTAGGCATTTCAGCTGCCCACCTCTGTTAAGGGTCCACTGAGCTGTGGCCTCAGCTCCACCATATACTGGTCTGTAGGGGTGTTGTACCCAAGGCAGGCCCTTTTGAAATTTTCTAAGAAGGCCTCTGTATCATTGCCTACCTTGTATATGGGGAATTACTTGGAATGAGGAGCGATACCTGGAGGAGGACTTTTAGGGCTACCTGGCTGACCCAGCTTAGCCCTTTCCAGCTCTAAGTGCTTCAGCTCTGGCTCCACTTCTAAGCACTTCGCCTCCATTTCTGCCTCCAAGTGCTTTGCCTCTCTCCTCTCCTCTGCCTCCAAGTGCTTCATCTGTAGGAAGAAATTCCTGACTTCTGCCATTAGAACTTGGTCTGGGTTAAGGGCATCATCCCTCCATCTTGGCACCTGGATCTTGGGTTGGGGAGGGCTGACCATTCCCTTTGAGGAAATGTCTGGTCCCTAATCCCCCTCCCTGCATTTCTGTCATGGAGCTGGATATCTGGGCTTGATCTGGGTCTGTCTTCTCCGTGGTGTGCCGCTTTGGGAAGATTGGTTTCTCTAGGGTTTCAGTGCCCAACTGAAACCTCATGCACAGGGCTGCCCTACTGTAGCCTAACTATTTTGTTGCCACAAAGCTAGAAAAGTAAACTGCTTGTTGGATTCCCTGGCTTTGCGGGCTAATCCTCTAGCGTGCCTGTTCCTCATCAGGCAGCAAAGAAAAGAAAGGAAAAAAACCTCCCTGACTTTCAAGTAGCCGAAAGGAAAAATGTGTCCTTTTAAAATCCTGAGGTCTGTGCTTTTGGTTTAAAATGATCCCACTGCTCTGCTGCCATGTCAAGGCTGATTCCCCACTTTGGCACTTAGAGTGCAGAAGGTAGGTACCTGCAAGGATTCTAACAATTAGTACTTGCCACTCCGGGCTACTCCCAAGGTTACAGCTTTTCTCTGACCTTGGCTTGGTAAACGCCACCACCACCCAAGTGCAGAACCCCTTTTGAGATCCCAGGAAGGCACACTTGGGAATTCCTCCCTGAGGGGTACCCTCAAGCCTTTCAACTGCCCCCCCAGAGCTGAGACAGGGAAGGGGAAGGAAATCAGCTGTTGCCACCAGCTAATTAAACAACATCCACAAATCTTTTAAGACACAAAAATCCAATTCTGTTCTTAAAAAAGGTAAATTTTATTAATAGAAAGAAAATACATCTGGAAAGTCAGGCTATTGCTAGATTTTAAAAGAGCAACTACAAGGATTGAGCACCAAAAATAGCTTTCTTGAGGTCCAGCTTAAAGGTTACAAGCAAAACAAAGGCACCTGGGGTTAGCACAGAGGAATCCACAAGCCATAACACAATGAAAGGGATAAACCTAATTGTGTTTTCCTAGACATTTCCCGATCTACTTACATATCTGGGGTTTTAAATGAGTAGTTTGTAGGTATGATACTGATGATTTTTTCATACTTGGCCCAAGTTTCTTACAGCATAGCTGTTGCCTGTCCGCCTCTCTCCAGGAGAACCACAGACAAAGAGGAGTCTTTTTTCACTTTTAAAAAGTTCTAGCCTTCCCATTGGCTCTTTTGGCCAGGGGCCCACTCATTTCCTTTTACCTATGCCTAGCAGTGAGATGTTTTAACCCTTTACAGGTAGAGCAATTAGACAACAGCTACTTAGAGGGATTTTAGAATGGCTGGCTATCTGGCTGTCCATAAAAATGAGCAATACGCCCCTCCCCCCCAATCATTTATCACAAATGGGAAGAAAGAACAGTAACTGAACACATGCTATGGTTTGGGGAGGAGCTGAAAAACACAATGAACAGATTTAAAATGTTTATTAACGTGAACGCTAAAACAATTATATAATACATAGGTTGGGAAAAGTGTCTGTACATAGACTCATAGACTTTAAGGTCAGAAGGGACCATTATGATCATCTAGTCGGACCTCTTGCACAATGCAGGCCACAGAATCTCACCCATCCACTTCTGTAACAAACCCGTAACCTATGTCTGAGTTATTGAAGTCTTCAAATTGTGGTTTGAAGACCTCAAGCTGCAGAGAATCCTCCAGCAAGTGACCCGCGCCCCATGCTGCAGAGGAAGGCAAAAAACCACCAGGGCCTCTGTACTCTGTCCTGGAGGAAAATTCCTTTCCGACCCCAAATATAGCGATCAGCTAAACCCTGAGCATGTGGGCAAGACTCACCAGCTAGCACAGCAGGAAAGATGTCTCACTGGGAAAGTACCAGAGCTGGTTGAAGTTATCTCAATTTTGAGTTTGATGTTTGTGGTTTTTTAACCAACCAGCTCTGAAAAGCAATGTAGGAACTGTCACAACAAGGAAACGGGGTGAGGGGGGCCGCTTTGTTTTTAGAACTACAAATTAAAGATACGGGTATAGTGCTTAGAAATCAGGGGTGGCCAACCTGTGGCTCTTCTGAAGTTAATGTGCAGCTCCTTGTATAGGAAATGACTCCAGGGCTGGAGCTACAGGTGCCAGCTTTCCAATGTGCCAGGGGGTGCTCACTGCTCAACCCCTGGCTCTGCCCCCACTCCACCCCTTCCCGCCCCCTTCCCCTGAGCCTGCCATGCTGATGCTCCTTCCCCCTCCCAGAGCCTCCTGCACACCATGAAACAGCTGATTGGGAGGGAGCGGGAGGTGCTGATTGGCAGGGCTGCCGGTGGGTGGGAGGTGCTAGGAGCAGGGGGAGGGAGAGCTGATGTGGGACTGCTGATGTATTACTGTGGCTCTTTGGTAAATACTGGCTCCTTTTCAGGATCAGGTTGCCTCCCCCCATTGGCTTAGATTAAAAACAAACTTCATATTTGTAGATAAAGTCATATGATACATAGAGTACATAATCGGCAATAATCCAAATTTAGGTGAATAGATTTAACAAAACAGTTTAGATATTAGAATCCAAATACTCAGGGCCATCACTCATCAAAAGTTGTACAGAGATTTGGTTGTGGAAAGCAAAATATATCAGTGAGTGGAGATTGTCCCTCAGTAATTGAGAATTAGGTTGGTTGTCCATTTAGAAAATACTCTCCATGAGGAAAGTTTATTACTTTCCTGACTGTGCTTCTCATCAGCACTCCAGCTCATCTCTCCTGGTATTACGGATGTGCAGTGATGTGTTCTATGTGGTTGTCCCTCGACCATCTAATGGCATCTGACACCATGAGTTGCCATATCAGCCGAGCATAGCACTGACGGATTCTGCATTCTCTCAGCACTCGCTCGTTACTAGGGTCCCACGCACCTAAGGCTCCGACATATTAAACAAACCAGACTGTCTAAACCAAAGGCGTGGTATGATAAAGATACTTGGAAACACCTACCTGTGATTTAAAAAAAATTGGTGTCATTGTTACATCTCATGATACAGAGTTTGTTGCTCATGGTAACCTTATGACAAAGAATTGGATACTGATGGTAAATCCTATACAAAGGTGTAACATGCATAATTTTTGGAAAAAGCTTTTGGACATGCTAGGAATGGTATCAAGGAAGTCCTATAAGGAAACTGCTTCTTAGTTAATATCTATAAACTGGCTTAGAGCTTGGTACAGCAGGGAAACCATAACAAACCTAGTTTGTTGAGGGGGAAACTGAGGCATACCACCTCCTGGCATTGTTGGCTAAATGCCAAGACACCTGCACTCTAAAAGATATTGATATCTGTATTATGTTAATAATGCTACACAAAAGAATGTTTTCAGGCAACCTGGGAAAAGAAACACAGGACTTTGAGGAACACCTGTGAGTGACACTACAATGTTTGGTAACACTTGAGAGTTGTATAACTATTTGCTATTACTTATAATCACTTTAAATCTGTCTTTATAAACTTTTAGGTTTTAATCTAAGCCAGTAAGTTTGGAGTGAAGTGCTTGGGAATCATAGCTCAAGGGGCAGGGGCTGTTGCATTTCCTCTCCATATTGAGGGAGGGTCAAACTCTGAGTTCATGCTGTACAGTTCCTGTGCGGCGCAAGATGGGATAATTTTGGGCTTATACTCCAGTGAGGGGGGGTACCTGGGGAGCTGAGGGTTATCTTAGCTGAAGCCTCTCTATTGTTGGTTCATGCAGTGGCTGGTAAGAGAGCCTGCATTACAGAGAATTTTTTTTTTTTTTTAAAGTTCCTACATGCATGCTAAAAGCTTACCAGAGGTCAGCCACCAGTCTTGTGGGGCCTCAGTAGGCCAAAGTCCTTCCAACTCTTCCCAGGAGTGCTTGTGGCCCTCGTTGGACAAAAGATCTTGTCCATTTGCTGGATCAGAAAGAAGGCACTGAATCAGTTTAAAATCTAGAGGAACAGGCCGTTCATATACCTTTTGTTGTTGTTCCTTTTGACAAACCCCACATCCCTGGAACTCCATAAAAACACGCTTTACACAGTTATTTTCAACTGACATTTTATTTTACAACACGGCCTGTTTTGTTCCCAAAACACGCTCTGTTAGTGTTTTTTCTGAGCTAGATTTTGTAATTTGCTGAATGAAGATGATATTCAACATTTTGCATTAAACATTTATCTGTTGGTTTGACGATTTCATCTAAAACGCTATTGGGGTTCTTGGCCTCTGTCACTTTGCCCCGTCATAACATTTTTTCCCAGATCTGGACCTTAGCGTCCAAAATATGGGAGTTAGCATGAAAACCTCCAAGCTTAGTTACCAGCTTGGACCTGATAACGCTGCCACCAGCCAGGGATTTATACAATGCCTAGCTCACTGTGGTCTCCCCAAAACCTTCCCTGAGGGACCCCAAGACTCAGATTCCTTGAGTCTTACAACAAAGGGGAATAAACCATTTCCCTTCCCCCTCCTCCCCTCCAGGTGTTCCCTCCCTGGGTTCCTGGAGAGATATACAGAAGCACGCTCCGTGAATCTAAACAGAGGGACTCCACTCTCCCTGTTTCCAGTCCTGGAAACACAAGTACCGAGAGAGCTAATCTCTCTTCCCCCCTCACCCAGAGGGTATGCAAAGTCAGGCTTAGTAAATCTAACACAAAGAGATTTTCCCCCTGACTTCTTCCTCCCACCAATTCCCTGGTGAGCTGCAGACTCAATTCCCTGGAGTCCCCACTAACGAAAAACTCCAACAGGTCTTAAAAAGAAAGCTTTATATAAAAAGAAAGAAAAGGACATAAAATGGTCTCTCTGTATTAAGGTGACAAATACAGGGTCATTTGCTTAAAAGAAAAAAAATGAATAAACAGCCTTATCCAAAAAGAATACAATTAAAACATTCCAGCAACTACACACATGTAAATACAAAAAAATATATAAACCTATTGTCTTACTATTCTTGTACTTACAACCTGGAAACAGAAGATTAGAAAGCTGGAAATAGAGAGAGATCACTCTCAGAGCCGAGAGGGTCAGACCCAAGACAAAGGACAAAGAGCTCACACACAAACTTCCCTCCACCCAGATTTGAAAAAGTCTTGTTTCCTGATTGGTCCTCTGGTCAGGTGTTTTTTGTTACCTCTTTCCAGGTGAAAGAGACATTAACCCTTAGCTATCTGTTTATGACAGCCCCTAGAGCTAAATGTTCCTGAGTTAAACAGAGGCACTGCAGTGCGTGTCCCGGCATGATGATGATATTTAACACAATCTCCATACACAAACTACCGCTAATTTCTTTAATTTTACAATTCAGATCATCTAAAGACCAGAACACGCAGGCATGATGCTTCTGACCGGGGGCATTTATGGCACACCCAGGACAATCCTCATTTTGTTTTTCTCTCAGGCAGTGCTTGATGATTCTGTGCACAGCCGCTCGCACAATTGCACGCATCGCTGTTTTACGGTTATGAACTTGCACCGGCTTAATACCAAATTTCTCCCTCAACTTTAGATAGTACAGACCTATAGAATAAGCGTCCTCCGCTCTTTCGGCATTCTGTGAAGCATCTGGTTTTGTGTCTGAGCAAAAACAGATCGGGCCCAAACCACTCGGTCCTTCAGAGCTGTCGGTGTCCAAAACCTCCAAGTCCTCTGAAGAACCATCGCTCAGCTGCTGAAAAATTGACAGTAATTGACAGTAAAATGCGTGTAAGGCATCTTTGTACTTTTTCATAACATGATTTTAAAACCTTTTACACTGTGTATCAAGAGATCCCGTCCGCAGGCAGCTTTTAAAAACAACAAACAACAAAAACTGAAATATATCTCTGAGCAGGTTTGATCCAAAAGGCTCTAGCCAACTGAGCATCGGTTCCTGCCAAACCCTCCTTTGAACGTTCTTACGTACAACGTACCTGTGCCTTGTCTCTGTACAGACCTTTGTTTGAATCGTTTGGGTTCTCCTGGCCAGGGGCCGGAGTCTCAAACAAATCAGGGCCCAGTGGTCTGGCCTCGTGTTTCTCCATCACGTTGTTTCTGCGGGTACAGGCATCGTTAGCTATCCCTGTCTCCCCACTCCCATGACCCGTCTCAAACACTGTTTGCCACAACGATGTGTTTGTTTCTTCAGGGCCCACAGCTGCAACCGTATAATGTCTCTTCATAAGAAGCTTGACAGCCGGGCCCAACCACCTCACCCAGCCCTGGTGTTTGTGCATGAGGGTTATAGGCTCCCTATGAACCGTTGCAAAGTAGCCCCAGAACCCCTCTTAAATCATACCATCTTCCGCTTCGGCTGTACCTTTTCATTTTCCACTCCAGAGCCCTCTGCATTAGGACTTAATCATAGCCCCTCTGATTTCAACAACGTCTCAGGTCTCTTGTCTACTGTTTTGTATTATTTAATGCTGTACATCACCTAGGGTTACAGTTCACATAAAAATGTTTCATAAAAACAAAACAAAATATATTCTCTAGGGCCTTAAACAAGGTAATAATCAACAATATTATAACTATTGCTTTGCAGTCCTTGCTACAATGTATCTTTTAGCTTGTTTTTGTTAATATTTATGATAGGCCGTAAGATGGGGGGAGATAATACCTCATAAAGTGGAAAAGTGTTTTCAAACAATAAATGCTTGCCCATGCTAAAGCGTAACAACTTACACAGACAGGCTGCCTACAAAACCGTTTCACTAAAAGAGTTATCAACATGCCCCCTAAAACTCAGAACAGCTTTCTTACCCCCATGGCCTGATCTCTGTGGCTCTGGCTTTTAAAAAAAAAAGTTTGTCCTTGGTTTAGATTTTAAAAAAGTCAAAAAAAGAAGGAAAAAAAGGGGAATGGAGGGGAGGAGAGTGTATGTGTGTGTGTAAGGCTCCATATCTCTGGTTAAAAAAAAAACAGCTAATTTTTTTTACATAAGCTATTTTTTCTTGTGTTTTTGTATATATCCAAACTTTAAAAAACAATGTTGGGTTGTTGTTTTTTTTTTTATTAAAACACATATGTAATGTGGAAGTAGAGAAAGAACTGACAGGGATTTGTAGGGGATCTTAATGCAAGACAGTCTCTGTTAGCAAGAGTGAGGCTAGCTGTAACCCTAATAATGAGATTTGTAGAAGCAAGGATTGTGTGAGGCGAGTGGAAAAGAACTGTGGGAGAAGTTGTTGCGACCTTGTGTAGAGAATATGAAATGTAGACTGGCATCTCTTTAGAAGTGAGAAAAACAAGATATCAGGATGACCTGTGTATAAACAAAATGCAACTGTTGCTTATTATTGGCTGTAACAAAAGTATAAATGCTGCTGTAATTGTTTATCTGTTGAGAGAACTGTCCTGGACTGGGGTGACCCTGTGTCCTAGGGCAGTCCCTCCCTCAATTGCAATTGCTTGAGAAATATTAAAGTATGTGACTCTGCTGCACCCAAACAAAATGTGAGAACTGAGTTTTTCTCCGACAGTAAACTCCCCTCAATTGCCAGTTTTCATATTCTTACCCAGTTGTTGTTTTGGTACTTTAAAAACACTATTTTTAAAAGAACAGGCTAGTATCTTACGCCTTTTTAGTTCACTAAACTTCTACAAAATATCCCTAAGAGGGGCCTTGTTTTGTTACAGCTCAGGCAATACTGCTTTTTCATAATAAACTTTACAAAAACATAGTGCTTCAAATATATGGGGAGGAAAATAAACTTCTCCCTAATCTACTGGATTACAAAATAAGGGGGATATAAACTAGCTATTGCTAAGGTTCTGTGGTTTTCAACCTGGCGTGTTTTCTGCATGCTCTCTTTTTTTAATTAAAACACACATGTAAAAATGTTATATAAAGGGCTCTGTCTTCATATAGACTTGTCTTTTAAAGTGTTTATTCCTCCACAAAACTTAATATAACTTTCACTTGTATGTGTTAAAAAGCAGGCAAAGAAGCAGCCTTCTTATCTCTGACCTACTGGTTTACAGAGGCTGTTTTTGCTGACAGCTGCTTTGCTGCAAAAGCCTGCTGTCCATACTAAAAAATGACCAGTGCTGGCCTAAACCTAGGGAAAAACTTTTATAAACAGGCTTTCTGTGTTTTTAAGCCTTGGTTGTTTCTGCAGACTTACATGTTATTGAAACACCTATGCCTAAGGGGCTAAATGAAGGTTATGGGTCTTCAGGTAGGCTTGTCTTTTCAAGTGTTTATTCCTTTCCAAGCCTTTCACCTCTCTTTGTTAAAAAGTGGGGAAAGAAACAAACTTCTTCTCTCTGATCCACCGGCTTACAAAATAAGGGATGTATAAACTGTTACTAAAAACCTGGAGTTTTAAGCCTAGGGTGCTTCTGCCTGCTTTTTTTATTACAACACATACAAAAGGGATGTGTTTTAGGTTTGTCTTTTCAAGTCATTATCCCGTTGCAAAACTTAATGTAATTTTAACTTGTGTTTGTTAAAAAGTTTGGGAAAGAAGCAGCCTTCTTATCTCTGATCCACTGACTCAGAGGCTGCCTTGCTAACAGGTGCTTTGCTGCAGCTTCACATATTTTTTACTAAAAAAAAAAAACCCACCTTAGTCTAAAACTTTTTTGTCACTATACATTACTTTTATAACCCGGGGTTGTTTCTGCATGCTCTTTTTTTATTAAAACACTTCTACCAAAGCACTGTGTTTTTAGATAGATCTGTCTCTTCAAGTATTTATTCCTTTACAAGCCTTTCACCCCTCCCTGTTAAAAAGCGGGTAAAGAAGCAATCTTCTTCTCTCTAATCCACTGGTTTACAAAATAAGGGGAATATAAACTGTCTTTTACTAAAAACCTGGGGTTTTAAACCTAGGGTGCTTCTGCATAATTTTTTATTAACAATACAAACAAAAGGGATGTGTCTTAGGTTTGTTGTTTCAATGTAACTTTAACTTGTGTTTGTTAAAAAGTTTGGGAAAGAAGCAGCCTTCTTATCTCTGATCCACTGACTCACAGAGGCTGCTTTGCTAACAAGCGCTTTGCTTCTTTGTCTTTCTAATCCACTGGTTTAGAAAATAAGGGGTATATAAACTGTCTTTTACTAAAAACCTGGAGTTTTAAACCTAAGGTGTTTCTGTCCTTTTTCATTGAAACACTTATGCTAAGGGGGTTAAATAAAAAAATGTGTCTTCATTTAGGCATGTGTTTTCAAGTGTTTATACCTTTACAAGACTTTCACCTCTCTTTGTTAAAAAGTGGGGAAAGAAGCAATCTTCTTCTTCTCTCTAATTCAGTGGTTTACGAAATAAGGGGTTTATAAACTGTCTGTTACTAAAAACCTGGGGTTTTAAGCCTAGGGTGCTTCTGCCTGCTCTTTTTTTTCATTGTAACACATACAAAAGGGATGTGTTCTAGGTTTGTCTTTTTAAGTCCTTATCCCTTTGCAAAACTTAAGGTAACTTTAACCTGTGTTTGTTAAAAAGCAGGTAAAGAAGCAAACTCCTTCTCTGTGATCCACTCACTCACAGAGGCTGCTTTGCTAAGAGGAGCTTTGCTGCAGCTTCACATTGTGCTTACTAAAAAAATAACACCTGTTAGTTTAAAACCTAGGGGAAAAACTTCAAAAATGGTGTGTTACTAAAAGCTTATGGATTTAACTTTTATAAAAACCCCTCTGTAAAAGGGCTACATGGCGGGAAAACGCTGGGGTTCTGTTTCAAGACTAAAAACAGTTGGAAAGGAGGGAGTTGGCTCTTGTTTAAAATCTTGGGACTCTAGGATTGGTTCAGGAAAACAAATTCTATGATGCTGCTGTAAAACAACCTCTGATTGGGCCAATCCAAGGGCAGTGATAACAAGAAGGTCTGAACCAGGGACAAAGACTTAAAAGGTGAGAATTCTTTCTCTCTCTCTCATTCTGATTCCACTGTGTGCTGTCTATCTTTGCCCTTTGCAAAGGGGGCTCTCTTTTCTTACCCTGTTCTTTCTTTTAACCTCTCTCTTTTTTTCTTAACCTACCCTGATTCTGGATGCTTTTCTATTCACTTTTTTACCTTGTGCTTACTAAAAAGGCTCTGCCTGTTTCTCTCGCTCGTTCTGATTCCACCATGTGCGCTCTCTCTTTGCAAAGAGGGCTCTCTTTTCTTTTTTCTTGTCCTGTTCTTTCTTTTAACCTCTTTTTTTTTTTCTTAACCTACACTGGTATTGAATAGTTTAAATGCTTTTTTTATTCACTTTATCCTGTGCTTACCGAACAGGCGCTGCCTTTGTAAATTCCCTTTTTAAACCTAGTCTTTAATCATTTTAAATGCTTTTTTCTTAGTACCCCTTTATAGTTTTTGGTCATGTGCTTACTAAACAGGCTCTGCCTTAGTAAATTCCCTTTTAAAACTTAGTTTTTAATGTTTTTTAATGCTTTTTTCTTAACCTACATTGGTATTGAATAGTTTAAATGCATTTTTATTCACTTTTTTACCAAGGGCTTACTAAACAGGTTTTGCCTTTCCCTTTTTAAACCTAGTTTTCAATATTATTTAACTCTTTTTTCTTAAACTAACCCTTTAAAAACAAATATTTCCTTTTTTTCTTTAACTTCTATCTTTCTATTCTTGAATAACCTGCCTTTATCAGGCTTTCTCCTTACTCAATCACATCCAATAACCTTTCTTTCCTTCTTTCTCTAAACCTTACTCAGACTTTTTTTCATCTTTACACTCTCACTCTCATCTTTCAACCTTTTTCTCTCCATGTAACCAAGCACAAGCACACACAACACATCCCCTATTTAAACACACACAACATTTTTTTCAAAATGGCCGATAGCACCAAACTTTGGTGCCAGCATCATTTTTTCTCTCTCTCTCTCTTTGATTCCACTATGTGCTGTCCATCTTTGCCCTTTGCAAAGGGGCTTTTTTTTTTTCTTTAAACCTACACTAGTATTGAATAGTTTCAATGCATTTGTATTTTTTACCCTGTGCTTACCAAACAGGCTCTGCCTTAGTAAATTCCCTTTATAAACCTAGTTTTTAATGTTTTAAAAAGCTTTTCTCTTACCCTACACTGGTATTTAATAGTTTAATTGTATTTTTCTTAGCCACTCTTGGTTTTTACCAGGGGCTTACTAAACAGGTTTTGCCTTAGTAAATTTCCTTTTTAAACCTAGTGTGCAATATTATTTAACTTTTTTCTTAATCCATCCTGATATTTAAATACACCTTTTACATTTATCTCAAAATTTTCTATTCTTTAATAGCCTACCAAACTAAGCCTTTACCATCATCTCTCCTTATTCAAACTCACTAAAAATCTCTTCTTTCAAACTAACCCGTTAAAAACAAAAATCTTTCTATTCTTTCATAACCTGCCTTTACCAGCCTCTTTTCTTCAATAACTTACCTCTCTTCTTTCAGATTCCCTTTTTCTCCTCTAAACCTTACTCAAACTTCCTTTTTTTATCTTTACACTCTCTCACACTCTTCTTTCAACCTGTTTCTCCCCATGTACCCAAGCACAAACATACACAACATGTCCCCTAGTCAAACACATACATACACACACTTTTTCAAAATGACCGTCGGCACCATACTTCGGCGCCAACGGAAACGGGGTGGGAAGGCGGGACATAAGCCCTGAAAGGGGCGTGGAAACCTGTCAAAATTGCATGGTGATGAATACTATCAAGTTAATTACTACTTTCATCTAATCCAGTGTGTTTAAATGGATGCATCTGGATAATTCTGTTTCTGATAACAGGGTAGTTATCCCTTATCCCGTTAAAGGAATACAGACTTAATATGTTTAGACTGTCCAGGAAAGGACTGGGCAATACAAAATATACAATTCTGGGGGAAAGTCCATGACTGGGAGTGTGTTGGGGGCACCTGCAGCATAACCGAGGCTGGTGAGAGCAATGTTGTGACTGGCATGCTGCAGTTACACACATCTGGGAGTGACTTACATGCTTATGGCTGATTGTGAGCAGTCTGGGCTGAAGGCTACAACCACAAGGCATCCCTGGTTACAGGGCAGGGGTAACACTGCCCCCCCCCAGTCTAGATAGTACCACAGAATCTCACATTCCTGCTCATCTTAGTTACTGGAGGATCTGTGGTCACCCTCCCCCAGCCAGTTACATACAGTCACTATTGCACAATGGTATATAAACAATACAGTAAGATCTGCTAAAGAGATTGCAGAAAATTGCCATATCTGTCACAAACAGGACTGTCGTGTAACACAGAGGAGGTAATTTATCTACTTTTCTCAGTGCTGCTGAGGCCTCAGATTGACTACTGCAGCCAGTTTTGGGCTCTCATTTTGAGAAAAATTTGGACAAACTGGAGGGAGTCCAGAGGTGTGCAAGAAAAATGGAAAGATTTGGAAAACATGACCTTTGAGGAAAGATTAAGAAAATGGGTATGTTCAGTCTTGAGAAAAGATGGCTAAGGGAGAATCTGATCACTGTCATCAAATATCAGGGTTGGAAAAGACTTCAGGAGGTCATCTAGTCCAACCCCCCTACTCAAAGCAGGACCAATCCCCAGATTTTCTTCCCCAGATCCCTAACTGGCCCCCTCAAGGATTGAACTCACCACCCTGGGTTTAGCAGGCCAATGCTCAAACCACTGAGCTATCCCTCCCAGCTGTGTGACCTGAGGTGCCTAGAGCAGCCACATTGAAAATGTAAAGGGCAGGACAGGCTGCAAAAAAGGAGAGCAGATTCTCCCAAAACTGGGATTCACCCGTCAGTCACAAAACTTGCTCCTGATCCTCCACACTGGTTATCAAGAAGCTGGAAAAAAGAAATCACACAGCCTCCTTTATTGCATTTTAGTCTCTGGCTCCCAATCAACAAATAGGTCCAGTAAAGTGAGAAGTTACTTAAAACTCTGTTCACTATACAAAATATTATTTTGATCTCTAAAGGACCAGCCACGTTACCAAATCAGTACTTGTTTGGATCTTACCCAAAATACCATGCTGCCAGCCAATCCTTTAGTATCTAAAACCAAAGGTTTATTAGAAAAGAAAAGAATGAGAAGAGAGTTGTTAAATGGTCAAAGCAATCAGATACATCCATATGACTTCAGAGTCCATACATCAGGTTATTAGAAACATTGGTGAGGTTGCTGGCTTGTAAAGTCCCTCTGGAATACATCCAAAGCTTGGATTGATCTATCAGTCCTTTGTTCAAAGCTTCAGGTTGTAGAGAAGTTACTTCAGGAGGTGAGAAGCAAGACTGAAGACAACATGGAGGTGATGCAGCTGCCTGCGTTCTCTGCCATGTGGCTTGTACATCCTTTGTCCCAAACAAAGGCTCACAGCACATAGGCATGGAAATGTATTTGGAGTCCGCTGTCCATAGACATGTCCTGCTGACTCATAGGCAAAGCCCATGGGTTCATTGTACAACTGATTCTCCTTGATAGACCATCAAATAGGCTGGGTAATGCTGATACTAATCTGTCTGGGGGTGTGACCCAGATACACAGGAGAAGTTTGAGATATCAATATACCACACATACTTATCACTCACAATGCAAAGATGATACATATAAACACACTTATCTATTTAGCAAATAATATCTTTTCCACTGATACCTCACATGGCATGTATAAGAGTTACTACAATTTTGTAATATTGGTATCAATAATATAAATGATCATCCACATTCCATACAGCATCACAGGCTGTTATAAAGAGGATGGTGATTAATTGTCCATATCTACTGAAGGTAGGACAAGAATTCATGGGCTTAAATATGCAGCAAGGGAGATTTAGGTTAGATACTAGAAAAACTTTCTTGACTGTAAAGATAGTTCAGTACGGGACTAGGTTATCAAGGAAGGTTGTGGAATCCCTGTCATCTGAGGCTTTTAAGAAAAGGTTAGACAAACACCTTTCAGGCATGGTCTACTTCAGTAGAGCCAAACATACCCAACACTTTAGATGCCAGCAGAGAATAATAAGTGATGAGTGAGAGTGGTCTACTAATTAGAGCTGGGGTCAGCACTAGACAGTGGTGAGGATGAACCAGATGACCCCTTATATTTCTGTAATTCTGTGCCATCTGATATCACTAACATGTACCCGAGAAGTAAAGTGACTACGGGTCCCATTTTTATATGCTGTTCCACCCTTCAAAGAGCTGCTTTCAAAAAGCCTTAAGTATCTGTTTTTGTTGTAAATTAAAATGTTCATGTTTTCAGTAACTGTAAAGCGTTCCACGTGTGTTTCTGCCCTGATATAAAATGCTCTACACATGCTTATCACCTAACAAGATTGAGTTCTGTGCCAACCATTATTCAAGGCCACCGTTTGTCATAATGTGTCAGGCAACAATATTGCAATGTAAGACTGATGGTTCAATGACCTTGTCTAGTCAGTGCAGAACTCCTCCTGTGGCCCCAAAGGAGGAAAAGATGGAGAGGGAGGAGGAGTTGGGGATCTAATGGTTAATTTCTCTGTCCTTTGCTTCCCTTGACTCTATAGTCACCAATAAAGGACAGAGAGATGCAAAGGATAGGGTCTAGGCAGAGCAGATCAAAAAAAGGAGCCAGAATCTAGAGCACCTAAGTATTTCATGACCCTAAAAAAGTTGCCTCAAAAGTGTCCATATTTTTTATTTTGAAAATATAGTTACCTCATCCAGAGTTGCACTCTCAAAACTGAGTACCTTATCTTGGCTAGATTCACAAACCCATGTCTCCCAGAGCTTCACTGCTCTGTGTGGGCCCTGCTGGACTATGTTAATGTGCCCTGCATACCTACAGCATACCAGCAGGGTTCACACAGGGTAGGTAAAGTGCAGCATGCAGCCTGTGGCTTGAATGGTGAATTGAATGCCCCAAACTTCACTGATAATCACTGCAGCTTGCTTCCTATCAGACCCTCCCTGCACAGTCTGTGGGGAAGAGGAGGCAGCAGTGGCAGAGTGGGAGGATCATCCCGGGAAGGAGGTCCAGGCCCAGGACTTGTCAAGGTACTTAAAGGCCTTAGGGGGCATGAGGGCAACTTTCCTGGGACAGATTCTCCCTTTCGCCCTTGGTGGTGGTGATAGTTTGACACAATGTGTGTGTAGGGGGAGGGCGCAGCACAGGGAGCTCAGGCTCCCTTTGGCCTGGAGAGGGGATGAAGAGAGGTTCCAGTAACCTCTCTACTTATTTGCATAAACATCACTAAAAGTCTCAGAGCAAGGTTGGCATCTCTGCAGTAGCCTAGGAGTTAGGAAACCTGGGTTCTGTTCCATGCTCTGCTACCGACTTCCTGTGTGATCTTCGGCAAGTCACTTGGCTTCTTTGGAGATCAGT
The DNA here is from genome assembly GCF_025201925.1 of Gopherus flavomarginatus. Lineage (NCBI taxonomy): Eukaryota > Metazoa > Chordata > Testudines > Testudinidae > Gopherus > Gopherus flavomarginatus. The sequence goes on along the minus strand of NC_066635.1, from coordinate 2,589,331 downwards.
TCCCCAGGTATAAAATGGGAATAATGGTACTTCGTACCTCAGGAGTATTGTGATGCACAGTACATTAAAGATTGTGAGCTATTCAGATACCATGGTGGTGGAAACTATATAAGTACCTTATCAGAGGAGTAGCTGTGTTAGTCTGAATTCACAAAAACAACGAGGCGTCCAATGCCACATTAAAGACTAACAGATTTATTTGGGCATAAGCTTTTATGGGTAAAAAACCCACTTCTTCAGATCAAAGAATCAGAGAATATCAGGATTGGAAGGGACTTCAAGAGGTCTTCTAGTCCAACCCCCTGCTCAATTCAGAACCAATCCCCAACTAAATCATCCCAGCCAGGGCTTTGTCAAGCCTGACCTTAAAAACCTCTAAGGAAGGAGATTCCATCACTTCCCTAGGTAACCCATTCCGGTGCTTCACCACCCTCCTAGTGAAAAAGTTTTTCCTAATATCCAGCCTAAACTTCCCCCACTGATTGAATCCTCCCTAACTGAACTAACCTCGTTATCTCTAGACTGATTCTTGCCTGCATATTTATACCTGCCTCTGGATATTTCCACCACATGTCTAACGAAGTGAGTATTCACCCACGAAAGCTTATGCTCCAATATGTCTGTTAGTCTATAAGGTGCCACAGGACTCTTTCTTGCTTTGTAATGTTGAAAAGGTCACTTAAAGCCGAACTTCTGGAGGCACAGTTCAAGGCTGTGAGGGAGGCAAGCTGTATAGGGTTTTGGAGAGTTCAGAGGAGGTAGTGGAGATGCTGTTTGGTCACATTATGGGCTTCGCAGCCTGTATTATGTCAGGTTCTTTAGTTACCCACATGGTCTTTCTGAGGCAAGGGTGGTACCAGGTTCATGGCATTCCCATCCCAGCCATCTCTTAAAACAAAACAAAAAAAACCCATTACTCACCCTTTTTGCAACTGTTGTTCTTCGAGATGTGCTGCTCATATCTGTTCCATTTAGGTGGGCGTGTGTGCCGCATGCACGGCTGTCGGAAACTTTTCCCTAGCAGCTACCCGTCGGGCTAGCTGTGGAGCCCCCTGGAGCGATGCCGATATGGCGCTCTATATACGACCCTGCTGGCCCAACCCCCATTCAGTTTCCTTCTGCCAGTAACTCCGACCGCGGGGGTGGGGGAGCGGAATGGAATGGATATGAGCAACACATCTCGAAGAACAACAATTACAAAAAGTGTGAGTAACCGTTTTTTCTTCTTTGAATGCTTGCTCATATCAATTCCAGTTAGGTGACTTCCAAGCCTTACCTCAGAGGTGGGGTCGGAGTCAAAGTATCGCTGACTGAAGTACCACTCTGCCGAAGGCTGCATTGTACTGAGATTGGTGGACGATGGCGTAGTGCGATGTGAAAGTATGCACTTGTCACGGAGTCCCCGGGCGATGCTCTGGAACTGCTCCCCACCAAGCCAGTCAGGATTTTGGGGAGCCTCCTCTCCCTTGGAGCAGACTTGTTCAGGGCAAGAAGCTCACACAGCTTCACCTCCTGGGTCTCTCCTTGGAGCATTCAGCATCCTCTGCTCCTCCGTGCGCTTCCCACAGCGAGTCCACCCCAGCGGGGTCCTGGGGAAGCCACAGGGTTCTGCACCCCCACTTTGCAGTCAGACGTGACTCTCAGCCAGCCAGTAAAACAGAGGTTTATTCGATGACAGGAACAGGGTCTAAAACAGAGCTTGTAGGTACAGAGAACCGGACCCCTCGGCTGGGTCCATTCTGGGGGGCAGTGAGCCAGACCCCCAGGTCTGCACTCCACCCTTGACCCCAGCCAGCTCCAGACTAACCACCCCTCCCAGCCCCTCCTCTCTGCTCAGCCCCTTTCCCGGGCCAGGAGGTCACCTGATCCCTTTGTCTCCAACACCTTCAGCTGGCACCTTTGCAGAGGAGGGGCCCAGGCCATCAGTTGCTAGGAGACAGAGTGTCAGGCATTTAGGTGCACTGGCCCTTTGCTCTGCCAGATATTTAAGAACTGCCATGGGGACACTGAGGCACCAACACAGTATTCAGAGCAAACATTAAGAACTTTCCCAGTTCGTCACATCTCTCCCCCCTTCGAGACCGAACTGAGCGAGGTCACTCCAGCCAGTGACCTGGGGAAGTTCGAACCCACCAACGTTCCCATGGATGCCCCAGCATCTCTCCCATTCCTTGGTGTGAGTTACAGCAGGACAGTCCAGTCTCACGCCCTCCCTTAGGTCGGGTGTGATTGATGGCACTTGCAGGCCGCATGTGGGAAGGTTTATGCGGCTTGAACCCTTTTGCTGCCCCAATACCTCTGGGGTCCAAACTGGGACGGGGTCTTCTCCCAGCACTTAAGAGCCCCCATCTTGGCCTTGGCCAGCTCTGGGCTTGGGCAGCCACTTCCCACTTTGTGGCCCAGACACAACACCTCTGCCGTCCCCCCTTACACTTTCCAGCTTTTAAGGTCAGTCCCACCTCCTTGAGGCAGCCCAGCCCCCTCTTCACCTGGGACACCTGTTCCTCCCAGGTCTGGCTAAAGATGCACACCTTATCAGTGTCTGCTAGGGCCAAGTTCTCCATCGCCCTCTGCTTGTCTAGAATCTCCCCAGGCCTAGGCATGGGGTCGGCACCAGACACTGTGATGGCTTTAAGTTTCTGATAGCCCTCATAAAACCAGATCATCCTGTCTCCCTTGGGGATCAGCCCCACGGGTGAGGCCCATGGGCTGTAAAACGGCTGGATCCCATCTAAAGCCAGCATGTTCCTGACCTCTCTCCAGGTTCTGGGCTGCTTTCCCAGTGACTCTGAATGGGAAACACCTGATGGGGAGATTGTCTCCCACCTCAGGGAAGAGATCCCCCCGGGGGTCTTCCCCCTTCTTCATCCAATCCTCCCTCTTCAGGTTCAGGGGTCCCCTCACTCTCCTCCCATCCAGCAGCTTGAACGGGAAGAACCCTGTGGATTCCTGGGGCACCACCAGCTGCCTCCCGATTCCCCCCAGTTCTACTTCCCCTTGGGGAGCCCATTCCCGGTACAGGAATCCCTCCTCCTGCAGGACTCTGTCCCTGCAGCCTTCCCCAAGGGGGTTTGCAGCGCTGTGGCCAGCAAGTTCCCTCAGCTTCTCCAAGGAGGGATCCCTCTCCAGCTCTGTCTGGGATTCAGCGGCTGGGGCAGGGAGTGGGACCTGCTCCCTCTCGCTGGCTGGGCCTGGGGTCACAGCCCCCCTGAGCCCTGTCCCTGGTAGCTCCCTTCCTGCTGTGTAATCACTTCCCAGCAGCACATCTGGACCAGGCAAACCTGTTTGGCAGCTGACCTGCCCTGCCCGGGTGTCCCCCCACTCAGCTGGGGTCTCAGCTCCCCCCGTGCTCAGCACTGCCCTTGCTGTCCCAGTGGGGCCAGGCAGCGAGCTCTCTGCTCTGGTCACAGCATCAGAGCCAGTGTGAGCCCCGTCTCCGGTGTGCAGGGGGGCGGGGAGCATCTCTCCCTCCCACTCAGCCCCAGGGGGCTGGTTACAGGTAGGCAGGTATCCTGAGCCCTGCAGCCCCTCCCCCCTGCCAGCCAGGTCATTTGCATTTTCACTGACCATTTCCATCCTAGCCAATTGGTTCCCTGGATTTGAATTCAAACCCTCGGCAATTACAGGAGCGGGGCCTGGATCCTGTCCCATGGGGAGACAGTCACCCCCCAACAGGGCCTCCCAGCCGATATCCTGGAGAACCCGAACTACCAGCCAGCCCGACCCCTCCTGGGTCTGCATAGGGATCTGGGCCATAGGCAGGGCGAGGGGCTTCACCCCAGGGAACTTCACCCAGGTTCCACAGTCGCTCAGCATCTGGGGCTGCACCACCACAGTTCTCTCTGTCCCAGGGTCTCGCCCCTGCAGGCGTGTTTCCCCACTGACCCCTGGGCAGCCCCCTATGTCTCTCTGCTCCACCATCACCAATCCACGCTGCTGCTGCTTCTCCTGCAGCTTTTCCTTGGGCTCTTCCTTTCTCTCATGGTCCTCTCGCTCTCTCGGGCTCTGCTCCCATCCCATCTGTCTCCAATCTCCTGATGGGGAACCCAATCGTGAAGACCCTCGTCTGATTGGGGACCAGACTCCCGGGGATGCCTGGCTGATGCTCCAGCTGCTCTCAGATCCTCTTGTAGCCCCATCTGGGCCAGGAATCTGCTCCTCAGAGCGGTGCTTCTCCTTCAACTGCACGATTAACTGTGCCTTGGTGAATTTCCCCATGCGTAACCCTCTCTTTGTGCACAGGATCACAGTGTCCTTCTCAAGGAGATGGTGATAGGCCATCACTTCATCGTTCCCAAATGGCTCTGGACTCACAGGCCTGTGTGCTCTTGGCTCCCCCATGGTTTCCAGGAAGAATCCCGGGTGTGCCAGCCCTTCTCGTGATCACCACCTCTTTGCCAGGGTCGAGCTGCAGACTCCTCCGCCACTGGGACTGCTCCTGCAATCCCCAGGGGAACCCTGCTACTGCAAAAATCCTTCTCTCTCCCAGGGTCGAGCGGCAAGCTCCTCCACCCCTGAGACTGCTCGCTGCAGTCCTCAGGGGGGACCCCGTTACTCCAACAGTCCTTCTCGCTGGTCACACACTCCCAGAGGTTAACCGCCTCCTGAAACCGTCCCAATCTGAGCCTTCAGCACGCCTGGTCCTCATTATCCCTCCTTTGTTTTACTGCTCCCCAGTCACTTACTGCAAGCAGCGCCATTCACGGGGTGCAGTACATCCCGCCGCTGCCACCAGTTGTCACGGAGTCCCCGGGCGATGCTCTGGAACTGCTCCCCACCAAGCCAGTCAGGATTTTGGGGAGCCTCCTCTCCCTTGGAGCAGACTTGTTCAGGGCAAGAAGCTCACACGTCTTCACCTCCTGGGTCTCTCCTTGGAGCATTCAGCATCCTCTGCCCCTCCGTGCGCTTCCCACAGCGAGTCCACCCCAGCGGGGTCCTGGGGAAGCCACCGGGTTCTGCACCCCCACTTTGCAGTCAGACGTGACTCTCAGCCAGCCAGTAAAACAGAGGTTTATTCGATGACAGGAACAGGGTCTAAAACAGAGCTTGTAGGTACAGAGAACCGGACCCCTCGGCTGGGTCCATTCTGGGGGGCAGTGAGCCAGACCCCCAGGTCTGCACTCCACCCTTGACCCCAGCCAGCTCCCGACTAACAACCCCTCCCAGCCCCTCCTCTCTCCTCAGCCCCTTTCCCGGGCCAGGAGGTCACCTGATCCCTTTGTCTCCAACACCTTCAGCTGGCACCTTTGCAGAGGAGGGGCCCAGGCCATCAGTTGCTAGGAGACAGAGTGTCAGGCATTTAGGTGCACTGGCCCTTTGCTCTGCCAGATATTTAAGAACTGCCATGGGGACACTGAGGCACCAACACAGTATTCAGAGCAAACATTAAGAACTTTCCCAGTTCGTCACATCACTGAAGACCATGTGGCAGCCCTGCAGATTTCCTGGAGAGGTATGTGGGCCAGGAAGGCTGTTGACAAGGTCTGCGCCCTCGTGGAGTGAGCCATGATGGCAGGCGGAGGAATCTTCACTAAGTCATAACAAGTGTGGATACACACTGTAATCCAGGAGGAGATCTGCTCGGAAGGGACTGGCAACCCTTTAATCGTCTCTGCAAAGGCAACAAACAACTGGGTTGTCTTGTGGAACAGCTTCGTGTGGTCAGTATAGAAAGCAAGCGCCCTCCTGACATCCAGTGAATGCAACTGCTGTTCACAAGAGCTGGCATGCGGTTTTGGGTAGAAAACTGGCAGAAAGCTGTCCCAGTTAACGTGGAAGCGGGACACCACTTTAGGAAGGAAGGTTGGGTGAGGCCTAAGTTGCACCTTGTCCTTATGAAAGATAGTGTATGGAAGTTCAGACATGAGGGCCTGCAGTTCAGACACGTGTCATGCCGAGGTGATAGCCACCAGAAAAGGAGGTCCCATGAAGTGGGAGAGGACTAGGTTTAGGTCCCAGGCCAGAACAGGGGGCTTCATTGGGGGATGTATCTTTTCCAAACCTTTTAGGAAACGTCCCATGGTGGGGCGCGTGAACACTGAGTGCCTGGAAACACCTGGGTGAAACACCGAGATGGTCTCAAGGTGGACCTTGAGAGAACTGAATGCCAGATGCTGGTCCTTCAGGTACAGAAGATAATCCAGGATACAAGGAATGGAAGCCTGGAGTGGGAGCACCTGCGTTTGGGCACACCAGATTGACAACCTTTTCCATTTCGCTCTCTATGTGGCCCTAGTAGATGGCTTGTGGCTCTCCAGAAGCACCCGCCTCACGGGTCTGAACAGGCGAACTCTACCTGGTTAAGCCACGGATCCTCAAGGCCATGAGGTGGAGCGATGGAAGGTCTGGGTGAAGGAGACGACCATGATTCTGCAAGATGAGGTCAGGAGTGAGAGGTAGACATACCAATGACTGAACCAATAGGTCCAAGAGGGTGGGGTACTAGCACTGGTGAGGCCAAGCTGGGGCCATCAGTATGACATCCGCTTTGTCCCTGAGGATCTTGAGGAGCACCTTGTAGATGAATGGAAATGGCAGAAAGGCGTATAGCGGTTGACTGGACCATTGAATCATGAATGCATCTGCGATCGAGCCTGGATTGTGGCCCCTGAAGGAGCAGAAGGTTAGCCACTTCCTGTTGGCCCACATGGTGAACAGATCGATTTGGGGAAACTCCCAGCTGCGGAAGATGGAGTGGATGATGTCTGAACGAATTGACCACTCGTGCGTGATGCTCAAGCTGTCCGGCAGCACATTCTGAATACCCAGCAGGTCTGAAGCCTTGAGAAGGATGGAGTGGGCTAGACAAAATTCCCACAGCAGGAGGACTTCCTGACAGAGAGGAGACGATCGGGCTCTGCCTTACCTGTATATATAAAACATGGCCATGGTATTGTCCATCAGTACTGCTATGCAGTGGCCATGCAAGCAGGACAGAAACGCTTGGCAGGCGAGGCAGACCACCCTGAGTTCTTTGATTTTGATATGTAAAGCCAGTTTCTCTACCTGCCATAAGCCCTGAGTCGTCAAGCTCTCGAGATGCGCTCCCCTGCCCAGCGCGGATGCACCCATTCCAGAGTCAAAGTGAGCTGGGGAGAATGGAAAGGAACCCCGGCACCTACCATGTGGGGATCCAGCCTCCACTGTAGGGAATCAAGGATGTGCCTCGGAACGGTCAGCACCATGTCCAGACTGTCATGGCTTGGGCAGTACATGCTTGCCGAGGCCTGAGTCGTAGGCTAGCATGCTGAACCATGTAAGTGCAGGATGCCTTATGGCCCAGCAGCCTGAGACACTGCCTCACTGTGGTGGTGGGAAAGCTGCAAAGACCGCTGATTATCTGCAAGAGGGCCAGGCACCGCGTCTCTGGGAGGAACGCTCTCGCTTGATTCGCATCCAGGACTGCCCCGATGAACTCTTCTTTGAGTTGGAGTGAGGACAGATTTGCTGATGTTAAGAATGATACCTAAGCGTTCAAACGTGTCTCTGACCATTTGCACCTGCTACTCCAGCCGTCCAGGTAAGGGTAGACATGCACGTGGTGGTGGCGACCACCATGCATTTGGTGAAGATGCGAGGAGCTGTGCACAGCCAGAATGGGAGGGCCGTGAACTGATGATGCACCTTGTTCACCACAAAGTGGAGGGAGGAACCGTCTGTGAGATGGGGTGATAGATATGTGGAAATAGGCGTCCTTCATACTGAGGGCAGCATACCAGTCTCCCGGATCCAGGGAAGGGATGATTGTGCTCAGGGAGACCATGTGGAACTTCAAGCTGACGATGAATTTGTTGAGTTCCCTCAGGTCAAGAATGGGTCTTAGCTGCCCCCCCCCCCCGCTTTTGCTTTGGGGACGAGGAAGTAACGGGAGTAGAAACCTTTGCCTTTGAGCTCCTGGGGAAACTCCTCCACCTCTCCTAGAGTGAGGAGGGTCTGAACCTCCTGGATGAGAAGTTGCTCATGAGAGGGAGAAGTGGATAGAATATCCCACCTCTACTGTGCGGAATACCCATTGGCCCCACGTAATAAGGGACCATGCATGGTAGAAGGAAGATAGATGGTTCAGGAAGGGAGGATAATTGGCCAGGTTGTGGACTGGTAATACATCCTCATGTGCACCTTCAAATACAGGTTGTGGACTGGTAATACATCCTCATGTACTTAGGGCCCGGAGGGGCTTGGACTGTCCCTGGCCCTGCCCAGGAGGAGGGCGTGATGGCCTATGCTGACTATATCTGTTTCTCCTATGGGGGAAGTCCTGTCTGGGCCTAGAGGGGAAAGACTGCTGTTGGGTGGTCTGTGGTTTGAAGGACTTCCTTTGAGTTGCTGGAGTATGCATGCCAAGGGTCTTAACCGTGTTCCATGAGTCCTTCAGGCTATGCAGTCTGGAGTTTGTATGCTCAGCAAACAGGCCTTGGCCATCAAACGGAAGGTCTTGAATTGTTTGCTGAACCTCTGGGGTGAGACCCAAGGATTGGAGCCAGGCTTTGCACCTCATTATGATTCCAGACACTAGAGTATGTGCTGCCAAGTCTGGGGTATCTAAAGAGCCCTGGAGGGAAGTCCGGGCTACGACTCTGCCCTCTTCGGCAGTGGCCTCCAATTCTGCTCATGACTCCAATGGAAGCAGCTCTTTGAATTTTTGAATAGCAGACCAGGAGTCGTAATTATATCTGTTCAGGATCATGAGTTGATTAGCGATCCTGAGAGAGAGGCCCCCCTGTAGAATAAACTTTTCTTCCAAACAAATCAAGGCATTTAGCATCTCTTGATTTGGGTGCAGGGCCCTGCTGACCCTGCCCCTCTCTCTCATTCACTGCCTCCACTACAAAGGAAAACGGGTAAGGGTGAGTGAAGAGATACTCTTCCCTTTAGTGAGGACAAAGTATTTTCGTTCAGACCCTTTGGCCATAGGGGGAATGGAGGCAGGCATTTGCCAAATAGACTTAGCATTAGAGTGGATGGTTTTTAGCATGGGTAAGGCCACCCGAGAGGGCCCCTCTGGTGCAAGGATGTTCACCATGGGGTCCTTCTCCTCAACCACCTCCTCCACCTGGAGGTTCATATTCAGGGCCACCTGTTGGAGGAGTTCCTGCAGGGCCCTATAATCCATGGGTTGTGGTCCGGATGCAGAGGTACCTGCCACTGCCTCATCAGGAGATGACGAGGATGAAGCCACCGGCAGGAACGGTTCTGTGACAGTCTGTTGATCCTCCAGGACCGGTTCCTCCCGAACACCGGGTGTAGCCTCCACCGGGGGTGGGTTTGGATCCAGGTTTTGTGATGGGTCCTGAGGTGGGTGACTGAGGGTTGCCTCGGGGAGGCGAGACCCTGAATGGGACAGTGGTGGTACACCGGAAGGGGGAGGGGCACCTTGGGCCTGATGGTACGTTCAAAGGGTCCAAAATTGCCACCGGGGCTGCCAGTGGGGTGCTGAAGCATCCTTCCTAAGACTCCATGGCCCTAATCTGGCGCTCCTGATACCTTGCCTGATCTGAGGGAGGGTGATCTTGAGTGCAATGGCCAGGGGGGAGTGGTGCGAGACTGCACCAGGGAGGCCTCCTCCTCCTCCAACGGACGGGATGGATGCCGAGAAGGGTAGTGAGGTTTGGACAGTGAGCGGTGGCACGATGCAGGGTGGTGCTGCTGCGGGGAGCGACGGCGAGATGTGGAGCGGTGCTGGAAGTCGAACGCGCTGCAACGTGGAGCTTCACCTTGTTTGGGAGTGGTGCCACGATAGAGGCCGGTTTCAAAGCAAGGACCAGTGCCTGGAGCGGGATTGGCAGCGGTGCCGCAAGCCGGAGTGGTGCCGCAAGCAGGAGCAGTGCCACACCGGGGTCTGGTGCTGCTACGTAGAGTAATACCAATGCATAGAATGGTGCAGGTCTGTTGAGCGACGATGGGAAAGTGCAGGCCGAGGTTGATGCTGCAAGTGGTGCCGTGAGGTGACAAAGCGGGACCTGGACGCCAAGCGGGACCACGACCTATCCACCGATGACCACCCTGAGCAGGAATGGCTCCAAGGGTCAGGGCTGCGAGGCCAGTGCCATGAGTCGGGCCGGTGCCGTGAGTTAGACCAGCATGGGGCATAGGTGCAATGCAGGGACTCAGAGCAGTGCCGGGACTCGGAGTGGTGCAGAGATCCTGGTGGGGGGGCAGACTGTCTGTACATGGCCAGACCTCAAAGTAGTGGAGGTCTCTAGACTGGAGACTTGGGCACCATCATCTCAATGAGCCCCCTAGCAGTCTTGAAAGTGTCTGGCATGGAAGGCAATGTGACCTCTCCCACTTGCAGCCGCCATGAGCCCAGGAGCATGGCCTTCCTGGGGAGACAGGGACTCCTGAGGGTTGAGTTCGTCCCGAGCATCTGTCGGCTGTAGGCCTTTATTCCGCACCGTCCCCTGCTGGGGGTGCAGTGTCCATGACAGGACATAGGGGAGACTTGCCCTTAGCCTGCTTCTTGTGGGCAGCTGATGAGTGGGTGCGGTGCCGAGGGGAATGCTTCTGGGGCCCAGGAGACTGCCAGCCCCTGGGTAGGTGTGCCAAGTCCTTTTCCGGTACCGCGGACAGCACCGCTGGAGGAGCGCTCCGCTCAGGGCCGGGTCCTGCTGCAGATGGAGGGCAGGCTCCATGAGGAGTTGTTTTAATCGAATGTCCCTCTCTTGTCTGGTGCAAGGCTTGAAGGCCTTGCAGATCATGCACTTGTCTGACTGATGGGCTTCTCCTAGACACCAGAGGCAGGAGTTATGGGGGTCACCTATGGGCATAGGTTTGGCACAGGAGCTACAGGGTTTGAAGCCCTGGGATGGCATGCCCCATGGGGGCACTCGGAGGGGAAATCTCCCCAACCACTAAAGACTACAATTAACACTAAGAGAGAACGATTAGCTAACAATGGGTAACTATAAACAAAGATAAGCAGAAGAGCTAGGGATTAGTGGGACACTTGCGAGCAAGAGATGACTGTTCCAACAACCGTCACTGGTGGTAAGAAGGAACTGAAGTGGGGTCAGGCCAGCAGGGTTGTATATAGAGTGCCATGCTGGTGCCACTCCAGGGGGCTCCACAGCTGTCCCGACGGGTAGCTGCTAGGGAAACATTTCCAATAGCTGTGTATGTGCCGCATGCACACTCCTAACCAGAACTGATATGAGCAAGCACTTGAAGAAGAACTCACCATAATCACATCAAGCTAAAGCCAGAAAGCCACATAAGTGCATCACTGACTGTGGGTGGAGACATTTAGGTACTACTGAGAGTCTCAAAACTTCTGCACCATTGTTGCCTAACTCTGTAGCCACCTAAGTCCTATCACCCCTGAACTGCTCAGTGCCCTCACTCACATCTAAGCCCTGGTGGAATTGTCCAACTAAGCATTCCCCCACTGATCTTGCCTGACCTGATAGACATGCTCTGATCATGCCTCTCAGATTGGGTGTCACACATGAGATTGGGAGAGTGTGCGTCCTAGAATAGCCTATAACCCAGTGATTTGACGCACTCGGCTAGAATGTGAGTGACCCTTTTTCAAATCCTCACGCTGACAGATATGGAGCAGGAACTTTAAACCCAGGTTGCCCACATCTCAGTTGAGCCCTAACCCCTGGGACATATGGAGGTGGGTATATCTCTCTGCCACCTGTGAAAGCTCTTCCGCTTTGTCTAAATCACTAAATATTCAGAGGGCTAGTGAGACATGGACTCTGTAGCCCCAGGGCTAGGGCATACACCTGGCAGGTAGCAGACTCAAGTCCCTGCTCCAGAGTAGAGATTTAAAATCCGTTCTCCCAGCTGAATGCTCTAACCCAGGGGTGGGCAATAATTTTCACAGGGGGCTACTCCATGAATTTTGGTAAGTCATCACGGGTTGCACATTTCTATTATATTAATGGAGGGGGTGTGAGGTCTGGGAGGGAGTTTGGTGCAGGAGGGGGCTCCGAGCTGATGCAGTGCGTTGGGCTGCAGGAGAGGGTGAGGGGTCTGGGAAGATGTTTGGTGCAGGAGGGGGCTCTGGGCTGGGGCAGGAGGGGGTGCAGGATCTGGGAGGGAGTTTGGGTGCAGGAGGGTGTTCCGGTGCAGGAAAAGGTACAAGGTGCAGGCTCTGGCTGGGAGACGTTCATCACAGGTGGCTGCTGGCCAGCGGTGCAGCAGGGCTCAGGCAGGCTGCCTGCATGCTATGGCCCCACGCTGCTTCCAGAAGTGGCTGGCATGTTTCTGCATGCCCCTTTGGGGAAGAGGGACAGCAGGTCTCAGTGCACTGCCCATGCCCGCAAGCGTGAGGATGGTGCTGAGGGCAGGGGCAGCACATAGAGCCGGCTCCCTCCCACCAGGGGTGCGCAGAGATGTCTCAGCAGCAACCAGCCACTTCCGGGAGCAGCATGAAGCCACAGCAGGCAGGCAGCCTGCCTGAGTGCCCTGCTGTGCTGCGGGACTTTTAGGGCCTGGAGTCGAAGATTGCGAGAGGATAGAGGCGGCTGGCCAGAAATGTTAGATGGGCCAGATGTGGGTGTGTTGGCCCCTGTGAGAAAGGGCTGACCTGACTTAGACACCTAAACCCAGGAGAGGGTGGATCCTGACTGGAGAGAGGGGCTCCTCTCATCAGCATTTCCTACTAGCTACCTTAGGCTGCTTCCTGCTCATCCTATTGGCTTGTGATAATCCAGTTCTTAGGTACCTAACTCTCCACATGCACTGTATAGGGAGCCAGGGCTGTGAATTCCATTGGGCAGCAGGGCCCCTAAGTCATGTTTTGCAAAGCCTAAGGCTCAGATCCACCAATGGACTTTGGCATTGTGATGCTCAGTGTCAACACTTAACCCCTGGAATCCACAAAGCCTAAATTAGGTACCTAGGCTCCCTACACAGTGTATGAGGGAGAGGGGCATCTGAGGAAGGGATCCACAAAAGCCAGCCTACCAGATGGGATGCCATCTAAGCTCACCCATGGGAGATGCTGCCAAGAGGGGTGTATCCTAAGCCCCACTCTTCTCACAGTTCAGTTCTTCACATCAGGCTTCCAAGAAGCACTAATCTCTGACTGAGCCCCGCATACAGGATCCCCTCTCCTGGAGTCAGGCAGATGAGGTGTCTCTTCTTCAGAGAATAGCTTAGGCCTGCACCCAATGGCTGAAGGGGAGATGAGCCCTTGAGCCCATGGTTAGGTACCCCACTTCCATTGCCTCCTCTGCCTGATGAGAAGGGATTTTCCCACCTCTCAGATGAGTGCTCTAACCCCCAGACTATAGAGTCAGGCTACGTCTTCACTACCCGCCGTATCGGCGGGTAGCAATCGATTTCTCGGGGATTGATATATCACGTCTGATCTAGACGCGATATATCGATCCCCAAACGAGCTCCTGTCGACTCCGGAACTCCACCAACGCGAACGGCAGTAGCGGAATCGACAGGGGGAGCTGCAGATGTCGATCCCGCGCTGTGAGGACGGTAGGTAATTCGATCTAAGATACTTCGACTTCAGCTACGTTATTCACGTAGTTGAAGTTGCGTATCTTAGATCGATCCCCTCCCCTAGTGTAGACCAGCCCTCAGTCTCATTCTCTCTCTGGCCCAATACAATACAAAATAGAACAGCTTCAACAAAAACAATGGAGACACCCCCACATCACTGTCCCATAGTCCAGTGGCTCGGAGTTCCCAACTCAGAGTGATGTCTAATGCTGTTTGCAATGTCATGAGAGGCTAGCCTGGAGAGCATGAAACCACTCTTTTGTTACAGAGATGCCAGAAGCTCCTGCTGGCCAGGCTCCTTTGTATGTTAAAAAGTAAGGAAATAGACACCAAAACATTTTTTTATAATAGTGCTAAATTGCTGCTGCCTTACAGGGCCTCTGCTCCCTGTACCCTCCAGGAATATGATATATGAGGTCATTAGAAAGCATGATAAACAACGTCTAATATTGTGCTAGTTAAACACAAGTTTTCCCTCAGTACAGAGGTCTGTTATATTTGAAAACATTACAGTTAATCATGTCACGCTAATATATTTCAAACATGAGTGTCCTTGTCAGCACTAAGGGCACAATCCTCTTTAACATAGTGCTACTTTATAGACTGCAAGGCCACGAGTGACCATTTTGATTCTCGGAGTCTAGTCTCACCTCCTGCATAACGAAGGCCATAGTTTTTCTTTCAGTGAGTCCTGTATCCATCCCGTAACGCCAGCTTAACCAGAAGTTATCTGTAAGAGAGCCATCCGGTCAAAATTTTAAAGACTTCAAGTGATGGAGAATCCACCACATCTCCAGCTCAGTTGTTCCAATGATTCATTTACAAATTGTATCTTATTTTTAGATTGAATTTCTCTATCTTCAGCTTCTAGCCCTTGGACCTTGTTCTGCCTTTGTCTGCTAGTTTAAAAAGAGTTCTCCCCACTATCCACATCTTCTTGTGTAGTTACTTACCAACCATGATCAAGTCACCTAACTCTCTCTTTCATAAACTAAATAGATTGTGCTTCTTTAGTCTCTCACATAACACAGATTTTTCCAGACTTCAAATCCTTGTAGCTCAGTTTCTGCCAATCCTATGGATACTGTGGCAAGATTTGATTTTTTGTTGTTGAAATTTCAATATAGATTTTATTTTTTTAATTTTTACAGTTGTGGGAAATTAAGAGTGGGTAAGGTTGGGCTTAGGACAGCACTGACAGCAGGGCTCCCTGTGTGGCCATCGGGTCCAAACACCTGAACACAAGGTACAGGGGAGGCTGTGGTCGTGGCCCAGCAGAGCAGACACCCCCGGTCAACGCTGCAAGGATGATCCTCTAGCCATGGGGAAAGCCACCCCACAGCCAAGCAGTTTCTTCTCAGGGATACTCCCTGCACTCTGGCTGGTGAATGAGTGAGCTAGGCCTTGACAGCAGGGACAGTGGGGACACAGGGCCAGTGACACCACGTCCTGACAGACACAAGGTTCAAGCAAGGCTGCAGTCCTGAGAGGGCACAGCTGAGACCCCTGGCCAGAATGAGGATGAGTCCCTGGCTCTGGAGGCCACCTGGCTATTAAAGGACTCCAGCCCTGCACAGCCAGGGGCTCATCACTGCAGTCCTGGTCTGTGTGTACGCGCATGCGCATGTGTGTCTCTGCTCTGTCCCACCAGGACCACACCCTTCCATGCACCTTCCACCTACAGGCATGTAGTGTCACTGGCCTTGTGGCCATGCCAGGGAGCCCTCTACAGCTCCACTGTCTCAGCTAGTTCATTCACTCTCCTGACAGCCAGCTCTCTGCACTGCTGCAGGGCTGGTGACACACAAGCCCTGCACATGCAAGATATGAGGGGAGGCTGCACTCCTGCTGTTCCCACTGGATGATTTGTGTGTGCGCGGATTTCAGTGTGTCAGGTGAAATTGACATTTATGACATCTGCAATTTAAATCAAATCCTGTCAAGCCTAAGGTCCAGTAATCCTGTATAAAGAGGTAATACCACCTCCCGGCTTCCATTTACACATTCAAGGATTGAATTTTCTCTGTCAGCCATATCACACTGAAAGCTGATGGTCAGTTGGTTTCCACCATCACCCTTAAGTTCCTTTCACAGTCTCTGCTTTCCAAAATGCAGTCCCCTTGCATGTGATTCCATTCTTGAGTCCTAGATGCACGACACTCTATTTAGCTGCATTAAAATGTTTGTTCTTCAAGGGAGTCCAGCATACCAAACAATCCAGACTGCGCTTTGCAACAGCCCTATCCTTAAAGTTGTTTACCACTCCACCAATGTTTGTGTCTGCTGCAAACTTTACCAATAATGATTTTTTCCTTCCATATCGATAAAGACATTGCATAGCATTTGGCCAAGAATAGATCCCTACATGACCCCACTAGAAAGACCCCACCTGAGTAATGATTCCCCACGTACAATTAGTTTTTGAGATCATCTAGCTAGTTTTTAATCCATTTCATATCTGCTACATTGATTTTGTTTACTGCCCATTTTTAGTCAGACTATTGAGCAGTACTAAGTGAAATGCCTTAGAGAAGTTTAAGTGCATTGTGTCAACACTGTTACCTTGTCAATCAAATCTGCAATCTCAAAAAAAAAATCAGGTTTGTTTGGCACAATCTGTTTCTCATAAAAGCACATTGATTGGCATTATTTATGCTGCCATCCTTTAATTCTTGTCCCATTTCAGCCTTTCCATGATTTTGCCTGGTATCAGTGTCTGGCTTCCTGTCCTATAGTTACCCAGGTCAACCTATCAGCACCAGCTGAGCTTTTTTCCAGATCTCTGGAGATTCCCCCGTTTCCAAGATTTGTTAAATATTGACCTCACTGGTACAGAGAGTTCCTCAACCAATTTTCTTAAAACTCTTGGGAGTGAGCTATTTAGCCCTATGCTTATAAAATGCTTAACAGCCTCCCTAATTATTATTGGAATAGAAAGTATCACTGTACACTATGAATATGTCAACCAGTCTCTTTCCAAATATGTTAGTTAAGTTTTCTAACACAATGCATTTTCTACTGTAGATAAAGCCAAACATGAGAAAAAAACAAAAGAACTGCTCAGTTAAGATCTTTCTCCATGATGCCAAAAAGAATATTAGTGTGATAAGAAAAAACAAATCACAAGCTTATGAAAACCAGGATATGCACAGGCAAGGTGCTGTTTCACAGACCTTAACTCTGCCCTTTTAGGGATGGCAAGAAGAACTGGAAACATCACAATATCTTACTCCCACAACATTTCTCTGGCTCTCTCTCTAGTCGCACTTCTATTCATGAAGTCCAACAGCCTTTGGATCTCAATGTGACCTGTGTAGCGGCACTGACAGAGATTACACTGAGTAATCATGCTGCCTCTCCTTATTTTCAACCTCACTATCACAACACTGCATGAGGGGATTTCCTGCAATTTAGGAAACTATTCCTCACTCTCAAAAGAACAATAAGGGGTACTGCCATCACTGTGGGGGCTGAGTTAAGGATGGGGTGTTATAGTGTGTGAGAAGAACTCTAACTGTACTTCTTAGTTTTCAAAAGTTTGTGGTGTATTTTTTTTCTTGTAACAAACAATTTTTGGGGATATGTAAAGAGACCTTAACTGAGTGTTTCCTGTTTTTTTAATACTAGGGGTTTGAAGTCTCACATTTGGGAAAGATATGGGTAGTAAAGAGCTCTATTTTATGGCTGCAGCTCAACTCCCTTTTAAAGCTTTCTGGATCATATTAGCTGGACACGTCACTCTGGCTGAAGATGTTAAAGTACGACTAATAATGACTGAGTTTGGCATTGTCCCCAGCACAGACTGCAAATATGCCTTTCATTCAAGCCAGCATGTTAATTTTAATGGGAATAGGGCCAAAATGTGCTAGAGCATTACTGGCTTAAAACAGACACCACTATTGGACCTGCTCCTGCTGAGAAGTGCTTCAACTCCCCCCTGCTGCACTTTGCAGGATTAGACCCCCGTCTGGCTTTCAAAAACATTTGATCTCTAAGAAATGTTGCCAGTGTAAATGGAACTGTTAACTGCTCAATGATTGCTACTGTAGAGCAAGCATCTGCATGATGCTGAACTAGACCGTGGTAACACTACATTAGTGCTGACCTCCTGGGACCCTCCTAGGGAGGAATTGTGTCTTGAGGCTATCCCAGGGTATGTCTACATTGCAGTTAAAATTCTAGGGGTGGCCTGTGCCAGCTGACTCAGGCTCACACTAAGGGACTCTTTAGTTACATCTGAGCTTAGGCTACAGCCTGGGCTCTAGGATCTGTGGTGGGAAGCGCCTGGACCTGAAGGTCTACAGCACAATCAAACAGCCCCTTGGCCCAAGCCCGAGTCAGCTGCGGGTATCTAATTGCAGTGTAGATGTACCCTCCATGAGTGCAACAATGGTAAAAAAAAACATCCGTAGGTGGGTTTCTTCTGCATAGACACATTGCAGTTCTTGCCCGAGGGTGGCTTTCCTGCTAGTGCTCTCCTCATTCAGAGGGGACAAAATTAAGATAACCAACTAGTTAGTAAAATTCCCTGTTCCTGAGAGGAAGACACTCCTGTGTCCTGGATAAATTCCAGCTCCCTAGTTACATTCTGTATCCCTTAATTCCTCCACCATTTTCAATAGGATACGGACATTTTCACTTCCAGTCTAAACTGTTGTCTAACACTGCAGTGTACGTTTAAACGTATTCTGTGGGAACTGCAGGAAGAACTAAGGGAGGCACAATGCGATTTGTGAGTTGGAGTTAAGCTGTGTTTTGCTCAGAGGGAGGCACAGCAATTCTAGTGTGTTATCTTTGTGTGCAAGGGGTCAGATGACGCTCACAGTGATCCCTGACTTTATAATCGGTTACATGTATATGAAGTGCTCTGAGATGGATGCTGTGGGAATACAAAGAACTCACTACCAGCTCTCCTGAGAAGATTTCTGATACTAGAGGGCTCTCTCGTCTAGCAAAGTCATAACAAGATCCAGTGGCTGGAATTTGAAGCTAGACAAATTCACACTGGCAATCAGGTGCAAATTTGTAATAAGAAGGGTAATTGACACTTAGAACAGTTTACCCTGGGATATGGTGGATCCTCAGACTCCATGAGTCTTGAAATTGACGCCAGCCCAACCAGAAGTAAAAGGCTTGATGCAGGAATTGCTGGGTGATATTCTCTCACTTGTGTTATGCAGCCGGCCAGACTAGATTATGAAAACAGTCCCTTCTGGCCTTAACAACTGTGACTCTACCCTAGAGGAGCACTGCTGACTCCCAGGTCTTTGAAGGAAGGGCACTGGATTGCCCCCTTGTTCACTCAGTGACTCACTAGTGACAGGCACAGCAAGTGCAGCACTGAACGTAGTTCTTTCTGTTCTGCCCAACACACTGGGTATCAGGCTAAGGGAGGATCCAGGCACTGATCTGGTTATGTGGGAGCCAGTGGACCCAGCCCTGCCTGGGGGAGGTGGGGAGAGATAAAGCTAACGGGACTTGCTTCCAGGCAGAAGTGTAGCAAGTATGCTGGTCAGGAGCAGGTGAACTCTCTATACTATAACTGGGGCGGAAGGAAATCGCCACACCTGGCCATTAAGGGGACACACAGGACAGAGCTCCTGGGGGCAGAATGACAGGGGCTTAATGGGTTTGACAGAAGAGAGGGAGCGTGGCGTGTGTGATGCAAGAGCATGGCTTTACTTTGACTTTTTGCCCTAGTACAGCTGGCTGCAAAGATTTTTATCTAAAATGAAAAAAACAACAGAATCCAGACTAAAGAACGGGCCAAACACAGCGGCACTAATATAGAGATTTTATTTCAAACGTATTGAGTCTTACAGCACATTGTTCGTCACAGCGCTACTGAACTGATTTGGAGGTTCTGGCCAGCACATTGTGACACTGACACCCACAAGAGCTGAAAGCAGTTTAGATTAACCATGTCTGAATCCATTTGTCCAGGAATACGGGCCCTGACTCTCTGCTGCCTTATGGCTTGCAGTCACTTCCACCCGCAGAAGGTGAGGCCAAATGGGAATTGTGCTCACACCAGGGGCTCAGTGTCTTATGCCCACTCTCCTCTAGGGGTGGAAATAATGCAAGGTACAAGGCAGGGGAGAATCAGAAGTACGACATCTCTCTCTCTCCCCTCACCCTTGTTGTTTGCTCCCAGTATGGAACAGCAAACCAGTCTGAGCAGATACAGTCTCTTCAGATGATGCTACCTTTACTTTCATTATTGGAAACCAGGGAGGCGGAAATGTAAAAGTGCGGGAAATTAATTGGTTTTTTACTCCTTCAACTGAAATTTGAAAACCACTGGGTTCTGCAAATAGAACTGGGAAGTCAGAACATGGTTTGAATAGCCTAGTGTTTGTCTGGTTATTTACGAGATAGGGAGGACTCATATCCCCCACCCTTCCCAAGGTAGAGTCTTAAGTAGGGTATCTGTGGTCTCTTAATTTGGAGAAAACCAATTTACCCAGCTATAAAAAATGCCCATGGTTCCACGCTCTTTCCATTGCACCGACCAGCATCTCCAGATTTCTCAGGAACCAAGGATCAAACATGGCTCACAAGGATTCAAGAAAAAAGCAGAAGCTTAATCTTGTACCTCATGTCTTCCTAAACTTGTAACCTAGTGAGCTCGCCTTAAAATGAGCTGGGATGCTTGGTGTGTAGCATATGGAAGCAACAGAGAGGCAATAACTACAGATTTCAAAAAGGGCGACTCTAAAAGTTATGGCTTTTGTACAGCAGACAGGAAAGGAAGTCTAGTCCAGGAGAAACTTTTAAGTGGTGTTGGAATGACCCAGAGACTGTTTCTGTCATGTAGGGACATATGCTGCATGTGATGCCCATCACTGTATCCTTTTGGTTAAGTGCCACATTACAGTGGAAAAAAAAACCAGACTGTAGAGGCTCTGTTGGCCGGCTTTCTCCCTACCCCCAATTTGGTATCTCTGCTTCATTCTCCCTTTTTCGGGTTACATTAAGTGCACAGAAATATATAGCAGCATTTGGACTGAA
This sequence comes from Gopherus flavomarginatus, assembly GCF_025201925.1. NCBI lineage: Eukaryota > Metazoa > Chordata > Testudines > Testudinidae > Gopherus > Gopherus flavomarginatus. The sequence continues at coordinate 2,568,853 of NC_066635.1, read as the reverse complement.
ACCCTCACGCACACCAAACAGCACATTCCAGGAGGTAAAATGACACACTATGGCCTACCCTCAAGATGTCAAGTTTTCAGGATAAAGAGCAACAGGAAAAGGAGGAGATGGAGGCAGCAAAGGGGAGAAGGAGCAACACAGGAACACAAGTTATGTTTCCATCCCAGGACAGAATCACGGTCATTCCTGTGTTAGCACCAGGATGTGACACTGCGAGAGACTAGAAGTAGACAGGCAGAGCAAGAAGAGAACAAACCATTCTCCCCTCTCCCCACACAGTACTGCAGGGGGACAGTCTAGTCTAGTGCATTCACCACTCTCTGCAGGACCCGGACATTGACAGAGATCTGCTTGGCCTTGCAGAGAAGCCCCATTTTGTCTTCAGAGAGAAGGAATTCCTTTTCCGCATCCAAGAGAAGGTTAACCCAGGGATTGCTAATGAGTTCAGACCCCTTATCCACAAAGCCAGCCTGCAAATCAAACTCCATGGAAAGAGAAGCAGTGGAACCTCAAGGCTGAGCCTTTCTGAAGGGACACAGAGGTACCATTCGGAATCCACCCTCTTCATTCTTGTACAATGCAAACTGCCTTTTGTAGGGTGGAAAGAAGAGTTTGATTCTAAACATACCTTTCTATTGCTTTGGGGTACTTGTACAGGCAGTATCTGTGAAAGCATCACTTTCCAATCCATAGGAGAAAGAGGTTGTGGTCTCCTATTTAGCCCTAGGTCTTCAGCTATAAGTACACTGGGACCAAGATGGGCCCATCTCAATTCCTCTGCTTCAGACGGATATGGGATCAAGGAGGATTGCTGAAGACAATGCATTTGAGTTTGGTATTCAAATGCTGCACCAAAGACCTTCACAATTCCACTGGAGGCAGAGCCGTCCCTCAAATCTGTGAGCAAAAAGGCTTGGCATGGACAGCGTCCTTGTCTGGCATTCAACTGGATGCTGTGGCGATGGGTTTCTTCAGGTGTTGGCTCATGAGCTCCCTAGCACGAGACACCTGGATGTGATCGTAACAGGAGTTGCAGACAAGGACTGGGTCGTAGAGCTGCTGATCAGGAATGGGCAGCTTCAGATGGCAGCAGCCAGCACAGAACACGTTCCCACAATTCCTGTTTAGAGGTAATAAAAGCAGAGAGCAGTGACACAGTGACAACTCTATAAAGAATAAGGCCATGTCTAAACTGGGGGGGTCTAGGGCCAAACACAATCAGCATGTTCTTGAAGGCGTTCAGTCCTGTCTGCACTAATGTTCAACTATGTGAGAGCTGAGATGTTAGCTGACATGTTTTTAAACACCATCTGCATTTCTAGTGTATACACGGCCAGAGGGAGGGTCAGCGACCCCAGGACAACTGATAAAAAAGACAGAGGGTCAGGGACTTCAAGGGGAGGGTGCGAAAGGGTAGGTGGATAGAGAAAGAGAGGATCAGTGATCCTGTGCTGGGGGGCCTGAGGAGACAGAAAAGGAAGAACAGAGTCTTGGTCATTTGGGGGTTGGGGAGGAGATAGAAAAGAACAACGGAGATATGCAAGAGGTGGCTGAGTTTTACCTGCAGTGATGCCTTCGCTTGGCTATCCAAAATTCACAATCACAGTTAAAGCAGTGTGAGGCCATATGGTCTGGAACCCAACGTGTGACCTGGGGAAAATAACGGCCTTCATTAGCATCTCACTCCAGGAGCCTGTAATAGGCTTGCGAAACAATATCATTGAGGAGGAGACTGGAGCATGGGTTTCAGTGTGACACTGGGCCATAAAACACACTGAACCGTGTGGGTTGGTCTGCAAAGCAAGGCATGGAGGCACAGCCTGGTGAACCCACACCTCGCCTAGCACCAAAGGACATGGAACTGCTCCCAGGAAAGCCTGCAGCCCATCCTGCTACAGCCTACCTCGCAAGGAAAGCAGAGAGCCAATCCTACCATACGTCGCCACCTTGCAAAACAGGAACGGCTGCTCTGAGCCTAGATCCCATCCTGCTTTGTAGACAAAGCCAACCCTGCGACACATGTAGCTGCATATGGATGTACCTCAGTCTCCTTCTTATCGACAGGCTCCCAGCTTGCTTCAGACAGGCAGTCCTCACTGTGATCAGAGTAGAAGTCCTCGGTGTCACTGCTGTCCGATTCCTTTAGACAGGTCTGCAGAGAGAAAGCCAAAGTCACAAAAGCCATCAGCCCCTTCCAGCACAGACCCAAAGGGTAGTATCCCTTCCACCCCACTCAGAATGTCTCCTGAAGGAGCAAGTGGCACTGTCACTCCCCAGCTCAGGAAGCAAAGGGCAGGAGAATCTGGACTGGCGTCATCCCCCATGTCTTCGGAAATAAAGGAAGATTGGATGAAGGAATCTTTGGGTACTAGGAGAGTGAAGGCCAGGAGGAGATGGTGTCCAGATGAGAGAAGAAACTCTGTTCCCTCCTGGGAAGCACAGGCTAGGAGAACGTAGAACCCCTGGACTGGGAGGACAAGTGGGGGAGGGGAGGAGTGAATCATTATCCTAATGAGCGTCAAACCTGCACACCAACAGGAAGTGAGGGGTAAGAGAACATGTGAGCCTGGCATCACATGCTCCCCCTGGAGTCAGGGGAGAGCGGGACATGAAGGGCAGGATATCATGGTTCATGGCTGGGTCAGACACTGTGGGAGATGGCACTTTGTAGGCCGTTACTTACGAAGTCGTCTTCATAGTCCATCTGTGGCTCAGCCGGGGGGGCGCAGCAGTGACGTATATCCAGCCTAAGCTGGAGCTCTCGCACCTGCCTGCGCAGCTGCTCCACTTCCTGCTTGTAGCTGGCTTCGATCTGTCGCAGCCTGTGCTGAATCACATCTGTAGGGAAGGGGAGCCCGTCATCATCCAGGTAGAGAGGAGGCACAGGGGAAGGGCAGCTTGGTGGCACATGCTTGGAGCCAGACACCTGCTTCAGGTGGCAGGGTAGCCATGGCCGGCTAGGCTTCCCTTCAGGGCCTGCACAATGTGCACTGCAGACTGGTGGTTTCACACCTTCTCTTGGAGGCCACTGGCTACTGAGATAGAGCCCTGGCGCCCGCAACTGTTTGCTGCTCAACCTCTTGTTACAGCACCCATAGGAAAGCAACCGCCTGGTTACTGTCTCCCCACCAGGGAGTGACGTCACCATCCTCTGGAAACTGTCCCAGTTGGAACCCAGGAGGGAGAACTCGCTGGTCTGGCTCTGGGAAATGGGCCTATGCCACAGCTCCAGTGGCACCATCCCCACCTGGCCCATTTCCTCCCAGTGCCCACTTCTGCTGCTCCCACTTTTGCCAGTGTCTTTATATTGATGGGGGATGCCTGGCATGGGGCTTAGGTTGTTCTGAGGAGAGACACCTGGTGCAGGGGTGTCCTGGCTGGGAATGCCCACTGCAGGATTTAGGGTGTCTTGGTGGGGGGGTTTCACAAGATTCCAGCTTCCATCAGATTCCAGGCCAGTTGCTTTTGAAGGATTATGGGGGCATGTTTCAAGCTGCTCCACAGCTCTGACACAAGTCCTGCAGACGTTCTCCTGTCCAGAAAGGTTTGGAGCTGGGCTGATGCCATCTACATCCTCCACATTCACCCTCCATCCCATTTCTGTCTCTGGAAAGATGTTGCTTGCTGGTGGAGGCACCCAGTCACTAAGCGGCTTGCAATGCGCTTGATGATCAGTGTGGCTGTTGAAGTTGTTGCTGGTTTGCAGGGGGTGAGTTTTCCCCTGCTCCACTGGCACCTGGTGTGTTTCTCCAACAGCCACCACGCTGCCTTCCTCAGGGTGCAGCTCGGGGCCCTCTGTGCTGGCATATCTAGGCTCCAGGCCCATCCTGACCTCCTGGCAGTGATTGTTCAGGTTGGGATCACTAGAAGTACGGGTCAGCGGGCTGCTGGAGTCACCGGCTGAAAGCAGGTCATCCATAGATCTTGTCTTTGGTAACCTGGGACCAAGAAACAAAGCCTGAATCTCCGGAAAAGGAACTTCTACTACAAAAATTCCAGTACCTGCTGCTCTGTGCCACAGGGGCCCTAGCAGAGGGGGAAGGGAACTGCCCAGCACACAGGGCTAGGTCTCTGAATAGTGCTAGGATGCTCCGAGGTGTGGTGAGAGAACAGTTAATAGGGTTGCATCATTGCATCACCTTCGAATTTAGACTTACAGTCAACATGTTAAAAGTAGGCACTGATTCTGGGTTCCTCGCCAGCCATTTTTTGGTTTAATCACTTCACAGCTGGGACATCACCTCAGAGGCCTAACCAGCCTACAAGAACCTCTGCTAATCTCTAGTTTACTCATCATCCTGGAGCAGGGGGAGGGGAGGGGTCTATGTAGCACCAGGCAGCCCCTGGAGCACAGGGATACAGCTGGAGGAGCTCCCCTTTGAATCCCCAAAGCCAGTCCCCTCAGGTGTTGCTCTCCATTGATCAGGAGGAGAAGGAAGTGCCCAGGGCACTGTGGTGAACTGCCTGTGTGTGAAGGTGAAGGCAGCATCAGCATTAGGCTGAGACTGCACAAGCCAGCTAGTTGGGAGAGGCATGGACAAGTCTCTCACAAACTTCATTTTTCACACACAGTTTCCTAGAGAGAGAAATAGACACTCCTAGTGCAGCCAGCATCATCATATCCGGGCACCAGGCTCCCTTCCCCAGGCCTCACTTCTATTGCTCCCTAGGACATGCTGGTGTTTGCACCACTACCAGGTGGCCTCAGAGCAGCTACATGAAATCTCACCTTATGGTGCTCCTAGTATGGCGGGGAGCTGTGTCCTCTCTCTTCCAGGTGTTCCCTGAGGCTACCCTGGAAAGAGGGGTGACAGGACACTCCAGGCCCTGTCTTTTCAGGACAATGGTGTTGGTAATGTGTGTGTGTGTAATGTCAGCCAGAGGAAAGAGCAAGTGAGCAGGAAAGAAACCCAGGAGCACGGTAGAAAGGGAACCCAGAGTGGTGCTCCTTTCTCCCTACCTGTCCAGAGATCTGCCACAGAACTCCTGGCTTTGGGATCCTGGGAGCAGGTAGCGGTCCATTCCCTCCTCCCCTAGCGGACAGGGGGATGATGCTGGAAGGTACACTGCTGTCCACAGATGTAGTGCTCGCACATGGCACACTGGGTGCAGCACCTGCAGGAGAAATTATACTGAGGGACAAAAGGGAAACCCCTCCCCATCCAAGGCAAACCAGCCTCCCTTCCCTCCAGCCCAATTACCCTTCCCAGACAATTCTGGCTGCTAGCTACAAGCCCATACAGCTGGGTTGTGGGCTGCTACTCACCTGCTCGGTGCCAGGCATGTAGAGGAGATTGTGGAAGTTCTTGTTGCCAGCTCTCAGGAGGGACCACACTGAGCAGGTGCGTTTGTAAATGTTGTGCATCTCTCGCTCACATGGGTTGTTGCCCAGGAAGGTCCCATACAGGCAGGAGTATGTGTGCTGCACCAGCTTCACCTGCACCACCAACAGAAAAGGGCAATTGACAGGGCCCTTAGAAAGCAATTCTCCCTCACACCCACGTAACACAACTCCCACCCCACCTAAAACAGCTCACCCCCAAAGCACACCACTCCAGCCCCCTGCCACAGCTCTCCTTCCATCCTGTGGGAGAATGTTTCCCAAGGATCCCTTGATGTCAACTGGCAGAGGCTACAGGGGATGCATAGGGTTTTACAGGAATCCCTTGGGTTGGATATTTGCATAATAATTCACCAAAAAGTGGTATATGAGATCTCTACTGACAGCCAGTAACCTCCTGGTTCTCATAACCATTGCAAAATGTATGTGTGGATAATATTTAAAGGAGTTATGTACTATATTAAAAATTGTGTTTTTAAGGTCCTGGAGTTAAGGTTCTATACCTCGGAAACGTTCCTTTCAGGCAGGAGAAAACTGACCCTTATCTCACTGTCTGGCCATTTGTGCATTGCATGCCTATTTGCATACTGAGCCAGGTGCAGACTGAGAGATTGCAAAATCTACAAGTGAGGAAATCTTCAGGAATAAACAAACAGCCGGGGGTGTCCTGTTCATTAATAAAAACAAAGAATTGGTGTGGGATATCTTGGACAGCTAAGAAACACACTGAAGTCTTCACCAAAGAGGCAAACTGACAGCATGCATATCTCATGAAAGGAGGGTCACTGCCAGCCTGGCTGTAAAGCTGCGGAGATTTTGGTTGAGCAACATTCTGCAAGACACCACAGTGTCCTCTTAATTAAGTCTAGGTTCTAGAATGTATGTTATGATTTTATTTTCTATGAAACCATTTGTTTCCAATACTTCTACTTGCTACTACTTGAATCTCTGGGCTTCACCACCCTCCTAGTGAAATAGTGTTTCCTAATATCCAACCTAAACTTCCCCCATTGCAACTTGAGACCATTACTCCGTGTTCTGTCATCTGCTACCACTGAGAACAGACTAGATCCATCCTCTTTGGAACCCCATTTCAGGTAGCTGAAAGCAACTATCAAATCCCCCCCTTCTTCTTCTCTTCTGCAGACTAAACAGTCCCAGTTCCCTCAGCCTCTCCTCAGAAGTCATGTGCTCCAGCCCCCTAATCATTTTTGTTGCCCTCCGCTGGACTCTTTCCAATTTTTCCACATCCTTCTTGTAGTGTGGGGCCCAAAACTGGATACAGCACTCCAGATGAGGCCTCACCAGTGTCAAATAGAGGAGAATGAGCACATCCCTCAATCTACTGGCAATGCCCCTACTTATAAAGCCCAAAATGCCATTAGCCGCCTTGGCAACAAGGGCACACTGTTGACTCATATCCAGCTTCTCATCCACTGTAATCCTTAGGTCCTTTTCTGCGGAATTGCTGCTTAGCCATTTGGTCCCTAGTCTGTAACAGTGCATGGGATTCGTCCATCCTAAACGTAGGATTCTGCACGTGTCCTTGTTGAACCTCATGAGATTTCTTTTGGCCCAATCCTCTAATTTGTCTAGGTCTCTCTGTATCCTGTTCCTACCCTTTGAGTATCTACCACTCCTCCCAGTTAAGTGTCATCTGCAAACTTGCTGAGAGTGCAATCCACGCCATCCTCCAGATCATTAATGAAAGTATTGAACAAAACTGGCCCCAGGACCGACCCTTGGGGCACTCCACTTGATACCGGCTGCCAACTAGACATGGAGCCGTTGATCACTACCCATTGAGCCCAATGATCTAGCCAGCTTTCTATCCACCTTATAGTCCATTCATCCAATCCATACTTGAACTTGCCAGCAAGAATACTGTGGGAGACTATATCAAAAGCTTTGCTAAAGTCAAGGAATAACACGTCCACTGTTTTCCCCTCATCCACAGAGCCAGTTATCCCATCATAGAAGGCAATTAGGTTAGTCAGGCATGACTTGCCTTTGGTGAATCTATGCTGACTGTTCCTGATTACTTTCCTCTCTCTCTGAGTACTTCAGAATTGATTCCATGATTTTTCCAGGGACTGAGGTGAGGCTGACTGGCCTGTAGTTCCCTGGATCCTCCTCCTTCCCTTTTCTAAAGATGGGCACTACAGTAGCCTTTTTCCAGTCATCCTCCCCCTATTGCCATGAGTTTTCAAAGATAATGGCCAATGGCTCTGCAATCACATCTGCCAACTCCTTTAGCACCCTTGGATGCAGTGCATCAGGCCCCATGGATCTGTGCTCGTCCAGCTTTTCTAAATAGTCTGGAACCACTGCTTTCTCCACAGAGGGCTGGTCACCTCCTCCCCATGCTGTGCTGTCCAGTACAGCAGTCTGGGAGCTGACCTTGTTTGTGAAGACAGAGGCAAAAAAATCATTGAGAACATTAGCTTTTTCCATGTCCTCTGTCACTAGGTTGCCTCCCTCATTCAGTAAGGGGCCCACACTTTCCGTGACTTTCTTCTTGTTGCTAACATACCTGAAGAAACCCTTCTTGTTACTCTTGACATCTCTTGCTAGCTGCAACTCCAAGTGTGATTTGGCCTTCCTGATTTCACTCCTGCATGCCTGAGCAATATTTTTTTATACTCCTCCCTGGTCATTTGTCCAATCTTCCACTTCTTGTAAGCTCTTTTTTTGTGTTTAAGATCAGCAAGGATTTCACTGTTAAGCCAAGCTGGTCACCTGCCATATTTACTATTCTTTCTACACATCGGGATGTTTTGTTCCTGCAACCTCAATAAGGTTGAAGTCACTTTCAGCACAAAATACAAAAAAAATTAAAAAGCAAACGACATTCATTAATTCATAGCTAGAGGACAAAATTTCAAGAAAGAACTTTGTTGGGTCTTTTCTTAAATTTGCAGTTATTCTTCAACACGATGTGGGACATTGGAAATCAATGAACAAAACATTAATTTTAAAACTGACATTGGGAATTAAGTGCAACTTATTCACAGAAAATATATAGAGAGTGACCCTCCATTAAAATAAAAAAAATGAAGCTCTTTTCATATAGCAGGCAGAAAATGAGCCCACATAAAACTCAACTATTCTTTTCTATTATGTCTATAACACAGGTACCACCCAAAGTTTGAAATAGGAAGGAGTGTGTGTGTTTGGGCTGAAGAGCAGTCTGCAAATACAGATGATCAAACGTGTAACAGGATGGAAAAGATTATTTAAAAATATGATGAGGTGTTTAATAGTCTGGAATGCATTATAGGTTTAAAATTCCAAGTGATAGAGATCTACATGTGTGAGCAGGGACACAGGCACCATGTAAAGTTCCTTTAGCACTGGGAAATAAGTAAAAACTGAACTACATTGGACAGTGCAAGTAAGCAAATAGGGACATCAACTGACAGCATTAACAATGGAATCACCATAATCAAACTAAATAGGGAAGGATTTGTACTGGCCAAATAGGAGTGTTCCCCACTCCAGCCTCATTGGCTGAATTCTATGCATTTTCACTCCCCTTCCCTCTCAGCCACATCATTAGAAAACCCAATCCATAATAAAACATCTTTCACTTTTACCTAAGCCCACTTTGCTTTTCCTCAATACAACACCTCTGAGAGGCTCAGCTGTCCTTCTGCCCCAGCTCATAATCAGCAAGAAATAAAGACACATTTGCTTGCACAGCTCTTACCAGGAAAGCTTCGTTAAATTCAAACAGGCAGGGGAACTGCTTGAGCAGCTGATGAACAGAATCTAGCCACTGAAGAAACACCGGACACTGCTCATTCTGATCTTCCACATTCTCGTGGTGCCCACAGCGATCACCAAATTTGTGACCAAAATCCAGCCAGTCTGATTCAATTAGCACCTGAAAACCCTGTTAACAAAGAAGAATGTTAACTGCAGCGCCAGGTACCCAGCAGAGCAAGGAAGCTCCCGTGAGTTTCTTGGAGGGCTAGAGAGAAGCTTGCACTTGTGCTAGGGTTAGAAGCAAAGCATAATGAAAGCTGGTGGTTACTCTGGCTTTATGTAAGGACAAGGCCTTTTCAATAGCACTGAACTGACACTTTCAGAACCTATAATCCAAATATGAAGGAGTGGCTACTAAATCCACATAACAAATCCCTTTGAATGCCATGCAGAGAATATAGTGCGGAAGCTGCTACGCTCTGAACACAAGCGGTCACTTCCCGAGGCAGAGGCTCTTGAGAGCCTAATGGATCACAATACACTGGCTACAAATCATTGAAGAATAGGTGGAAAACCCCTCACCGGCACAGCAGCTCTTGGAAATGTTGTGTGACAGACATGGCAATTTCCTACAATATCACTGGGAGGCCTTCCAGAATTATGTTAAAATATCTTTGGGATCCATTGCCTTAAATGAATGGTCTATGTATTACTATGGACCAGGATTGTATGCAACTTCTCAGGAGGAGGAGGAAGGTAGGGAGATATGACAGATGTGAGACCTGGGGGTTCAAAGGGCTTTATTAAGCAATGTGCCAGACAAGAATGGACTTTTCGAACAAAAAGTGGTGAGTGGTTTTCCTGGGAAATATCTAAGGGGGAGTGAATGCAAATTCCCCACGTCTGATTATGCAAAAAGCCAGCCTTTTGAAGCTATGCCCTGAGAAGTGAGCCATTGTCTGCTGAGCAATTCTGATAAGAGGCCAAGAACAAAGGACCACGCTATATAGAGGAAAGACTGAACTATTCATGGTGAGTCTGAATCTGAGACAGATGCAAACTGGTAACCATGATGAAAATCCAGTTGTGAGTTTGAAGGACTGACACCTACCAAAGCCCAGGTTGGAGTTAGGATGACTTCTGGTAAGTTTTTTGGCATGCATGTAGTTTTTCTTATTGTTTTTAATATATTTTCTCTGTAATGCTTTTGCTTTAAGAATAAATATGCTTATAAAGAGCTGCACAGTAACTTATAACTGCAGCCCATTACATTGGGCATAGACTCTAGAAAAAAAGCGAAGTGCAGATGCTGTTCTTTTAGAAGGCGTGGCTTTCTAGAGATATCACAGTGTATGCAGGGAACTGAGCAGCCTGGACACCCCCGTCAGGAGGGAGACAGATGTGAGTCTCTGCCCAAGAGAGGTGACTGCTGAGGAGCCAGGTCCCTAGCATAGGTTTCCTTGAAGGATCACAGAGGGGGAATATAGGTGCAGTTACCCTGCATTGTGACATTTTGCAAAGCAGCTTTACTATGAAATGCAATTCCACTCCATATCCTTTTTTCTGCTTCTGCTTGAGGCTCATCGCAGGCACAAGCAACTTCTTAACAGAAGCTGAACTAACAGAACGGCACTACTGTATGGTACCTCCATGGTCCTATAATAGGGGTCCAGAAGAATCTTTGCCAGTGCTACAATTTGCGGGGTTCTGTCCCAGCCATCTGAGCAGTGAACCAACACTGGACGCCCGTCTCGGTCAACTGCATTTGAGACCAGAACTGCTGTCTTCAACATGACGGAGAGGTGCTGCAGCCACTTGGTGCTCTCCAGGGCTGAAAGCCAGCTAGAGTGCACATAAAAAGGAAAGAAAATGACTTGTTAGCTCTCTAATAGAGGACACGTCTATCCCAAGACTCTTTGGAGCCCTCAGCAAATACTGTACTGCTGCCTTTCCACACCAGCTCCCACAGATAAGAAGCAGCTAACTCAGGAAGAACAGCACAGAATCCAGACCCCAAATCCTACTTTTTCTGGACACAAAAGCCATGAGGTCTCTACTGAAGCCCACAGAAGAGTGGAGCGTTTACAGTATCCCCAATAGTAAATACTGATCACAGGAAACAATGCTTAAGCTCTGTAAACACACCCAAGAGAAAACCTCTCTGATTCCTGAGCCAGCAACCTGGCTTGGGCAATTGGCTGGGAATGAGGAGATGAGAATTTCCAGATGGTGAGGAAGACAAAAAGGCAGGGAATGGTAGTAGAGCGCGCTGGCACTTACTTGCTCGGATCTGGCATCTGGCTGCAGACAGCACGCAGGTACTGGAAGCTGTTCCTGATGGAGTGGATATTGGCCATGCCCATGAACACCACCTCGCAGTTTGGGTAATACTCTAAACATAGACAGACAGAAAAGGTCGGACGGGATCTGCTGCAGTCAAAGTGTCTCACTGCAGCTGCTCTGATCACAGCCCACAGAACAGGAGCTGCTGCCCCTCACTTCCACACTGCATTCCTGATCCCTGGGAGGTCTATGTGCAGCCGGTGGGAAGCTTGTCCTAGCAGAGTGCATGGTAGGCAGGCAGGCAGCCTCGCAGTAATCTAGCAAGAGGAGGAAGGGGCAGCACGAATCTTGCCACTCCTCCCCAGGGAGATGTGTGTATTGGACACACTACACAAAGAGCCCCAGTCCAAACTGGGCGTCCAAGGGGTCCAACAAGAAAGAGTCCAAGCACCGAGATGCCATGAGACAAGCTATTAAGCAGCCTGAGTGTAGTTTTATACCTTCACATTCACAGCCCCCTCCCTTTGCCCTGTTGGCAACAGCTGCGGTGTAGGATCTGGCATCCAGGATCAGCAGCTTCTGAGGAGCTCCTGCATTCTCCACACCCGAACAAGCCGTCAGCGAGGAATCTGCAGACACAGGACAGGCTGAACTTCCCCACAAACCAGACAACTCCTCCCATCTGGGCCTTGGCCTTTCACAGGTGGTGCTAGGCCAGCGCAGCCAGACGCTGACGAAACACATGTTTAAAGCCTTCCCCAGCATAGTGCAGTCAGGGCCTGAAAGGGCCTAAATAGTTAATCTGGGTGTTATTTTTAAATCCCACCCCACAACATCAACTCCCCCAGCCATCAGGAAACAGCTGCCCATCATTTGCATGCATCCCTGGGGTGGGACCAGGCTCTGGAGAGCCTTACCCAGCCCAGTTTGGGAAGCAAGCAGAAGGGAGTGAGCGTCTTACCAAAGTCTGTGTCGCTGGCCTCAGTGCCTTCGCTGGGGCCGTTGTGGAGAGTTCCACTGGCTGTCTTTGCTCCAGGGTTCAAGGCACAGGCCTTGGCGATGGAGGTCACAAGATACTCGTCATCAGCGTTGCGCCAGCCCCACCAGCTGATTTCCGGCTGGCTGCAGCGTGCGATTGCAGCTCCATTGGGCTGGTGTCTGAGGAAGAGGAGAGTTTCACTTGGCATCTCATTGCAGACACACTAGGCAGCATGCCAGCAAAAGATGCGGTTCTCGCCCTCAGAGGCAAGCGTCCTGCTCTGAGGACCCAACATTGTTCAAAGCAGATTCATTGTGCGGGGCCAATGTCTCAACTCACACATTAAGTGCACCGAGATCATGCCTACAAAAGGCAGTATGATGGCCCTGACTTCTTGAACTCCGGTCTCTGACGGCAAAGAGAAGCACAGCTCCTAAGAAGCATACAGGAGGTGAAAGACAGGAAATAGCTCATAGGTATAATGGGGTGAGAACCTGGCTGCCAAATGGCCTAAGGCCCTGGAGTTCACTCAAAGGCCTTGTCTACATTACCAAGTTTTGTCACCAAAACTGCCATTTGTTGACCCAAACGGTGAGCGTGTGCACACTGTGAGGCCACTTCCGTTGGGGAGAATGCCCGGTTTTGGCAGCAAAATACATCCACCCTCATGAGAGATTTACGTCTTTTTTCCACTACATTTTTGTCAACAAAGTGCAAGTGTAGACACCACGCTTAAATTCATCACTTTAATTGGCCTCCAGGAGTTGTCCCACGATACCCGTCCTGACCGCTCTGGTCAGCAGTTTGAACTCCCCTGCCTTGCAGTCAGGTGAACAACCATCTGCCCTTCCCCCTTAGAAGCCCTGGGAAATTTTGAAATTCCATTCCCTGTTTGCTCGGTGTGGAGAGATCTCATTGCATCTTCCCAGGTGACCATGGCGGGTTATCGCAGCAAACACTCTCCCGCTTGGACCACTGCAGAGCTGTTGGATCTGCTCCGTATATGGGGAGAGGAGGCTGTGCAGTCCCAGCTGTGCTTGAGCTCGAGGCTTGTGCGAAAAGGGCTATGATTGGGACATGCTGCAGTGCAAAGCAAAGAAAGGAGCTGAGGCAGGCGTATCATAAGGTGAGGGAGGCAAATGGTCGCTCCAGTGCTGCACCTAAGACCTGCTGGCTCTGTAAGGAGTAGACGCTATCCTCAGTAGTGACCCATCGGCAAGAACCCCATGGATACTTCGGAGGGGAAGAGGCAGCGGAAAGAGGACCTAACTCAGTGGTGGAGTTAGATGCAGATGTGCAGCTCCCGGTGAGGTTGCGTGCTGGGGCAGGCAGCCAGGGATTGTTCTCCACTCCAGAGGTGTCTAGTCGGTCTCAGCAGTTGCTCTCCAGCGAGCAAGAAGCAGGAGATGAGAGTCCTGGTAAGTGGCTGTGGCTTGTGTAGTGCGGAGGTGGGTTCAGGGCATAGAAACGTGGGAGGTTGGCTGTGTTTCTGTGAGCTGGACATTTCCCAGTGTAGCTAAGCAGTATGGTAGAACAGGGTGTTGATGCACGCTGAGATCTCACAGGAATCCTCCAGAGAGATCTCCAGGAAAGTTTCCTGGAGGTACTTGGTAATCTTCTGCTAAAGATTCCGTGGAAGAGCAGCTTTGTTCCTTCCCTCATTGTAGGAAAAACTTTCCCGCACCATTCGGCAATCACTTGTGCAGGGACCAGAGTGGCACACAGGCGAGCAGCATAGGTAGCAGGGTGGAAGCCACAAGCATGGAGTAGATGTACCCTTGTTTCCCAGCTTACCCTTAGCAGTGAGATAGTCTGCTAGAATTATGCCCACCTGTGGAAAAGCGTAGGAGAATTTTATAATTTGTTCCTAGTATGCTGCACTACGACCCTTGCAAACAGCGTGTGCTCTTTTCCCCATGTGAAGCACTCCCTATCCTCCTGCCAACACTAACCATGCTTTGGCTGTTCACGGAAATGTGTGCCTGGCTAGGGTCAGTAAGAAAGTGATGGCAATGTTGCAAAAGGTGTGTTTAACAGAAATGTTTCAATGCCATGCGTGAATTTAACAATCCCGCTTCTGTGCATTGTCCCCTGTGCTTCACCACATATGGCCTTCAGTAACACCTCACATACCCCGGCCGAGTGTCTCCACCAGATAAGAAAGCGTCCAAGACACAGCAAAGAAGACATGTACCGGGAGGTCCTGCAGTGCTCCAAAGCAGAAAAAAGGGAATGAAAGGAGTGCCAGGACAGAAAAGAGAATCAGGAGTTTGTTAAGGACGCTACTGAACAGATGCTTAAAGTAATGGAGGAGCAAACGCAGATGCTGCAGACTGAGCAGATCAGTGCTCAACCTCCTCTGCAGCACATTCAGAACTCTTTTCCATGCCTCTCCAAACTCCACCCATACATTCCTTTCCACCTTTTGAGACTTCTCAGTTTCCCCTTCACTCTACCCCCTCAGACAACTTTCACAATGACAGCTGGACCTACACACAGCTGTAAGAGTCTGCCCTTCCCTGGTTCCTGCTTTCCTGCCAAGCATCTGTGTGTTTGTGGGTGCTGTTTCTTGTGCAATAAAAGCAAACTTTTATACTGGTAAATCATTTTTTTCTACACGGTGAGATTGCGGGCACTGCCAATACATGCACAGGCATTTTAATCACTTTATTCCAGGAATTTAAGGCCCCAAATGTCACCATTGGCCCCTAGGAAAACTACCTGTAATGCAACATTGAAGCAGCTCAGACAGAGATATATGTAACTGGTGGTCATTGTCAAAGTGCTGCCTCAAAGTCTCCTGATTCGAACAGCCCCCCTGTGGGCTCCTCCGACAACCCTGGTATCTGGCTGCTCAAAATCAGCAGCCAAGCAGTCTGCCTCAGCACTCCGCCCCTGAGCAAACCTTTCACCCTTAGCTTCAGAGATTATGCAACTTATAGCACACGGCTATGACCACAGGAATATTATCCTCAGTGAGGTCCAACCTGCCATAAAGGCACCACCAGGGTGCCTGTAATCTGCCAAAGGCACATTCAAATGTCATCTGGTACCTACTGAGCCTGTTGTTGAATTACTCCTTACTGCTGTCCAGGTGTCTCATGTAGGGTTTCATGAGCCACGGCTATAAAGGGGTACGCAGAGTCCCCCAGGATCACTAGGGGCATTTCAACAGCCCCCACTGTAACTTTCAGGTTAGGAAAGAAAGTCCCCGCTTGCAGGTTTCTGTACAGGCTGGTGTTCCTGAAGATACGTGCATCATACACATTCCCAGACCACCCCACGATGATGTCAGTGAAATGCCCACGATGATCCACAAGTACCTGCAACAGCATGGAGAAGTACCCCTTCCTACTGATGTACTCCATTGCAAGGTGGTCTGGTGTCAAAATTGAAATGTGTGTGCCATCTATCACCCCTCCACAGTTAGGGTAACCCATTTCTGCAAAGCCGTCCACCATTTCATGCACATTTCCCAAAGTCATGGTCCTTCGTAGCAGGATGCAATTTATTGCCCTGCACACTTGCAGTCGACTTCCTCACTCCAAGTTGATTCACGACTGACTGGTAGCAGTCTAGAGTTTGCAGCTTCCACACAGTGATCGCCACACGCTTCTCTACCGACAGGGCAGCTTTCATTGTGATGTCCTTGTGCCGCAGATCTGGGGCGAGCTCTGCGTTCCAGGAAGGTGGCTTTCTGCATCCAAAAGTTCTGTAGCCACTGCTCATCATCCCACACCTGCATGACAATACAATCCCACCATTCGGTGCTTGTTTCCTGATCCCAAAAGCAACGGTCTACCCTATGCACCTGCTCTGTGAATGCCAAAAGCAATCTTATGTTGCTCCTATCCATATCATGCAGAGTGTCGGGCGCCTGTGAGTCTTCTTCAGTTAGGAACTTTACGATTAACTGCACTGCCAGCCGTGATGTCCTCATGACAGTTAACAGAGCATAGGAGAGCAGCGCAGGATCCATCCCTTCTCACAAAGATGCTGGCATGCACAGCCAACAACGGCTGTTGAAAAAATGCCAGAAGCCCATGGAGTGCTGGGACAGAAAGCAATTAGCACTGTCCCAAGATGCGCCGTGATCCACTCCGTCGTCCCACAACACCTAGCAACAGAAGGATTGTGGGATAGGTACCCACAGTGCATTGCTCACACTGTCAGTGATGATGCGCCCACTGTGGACACGATCTGCTGACAGAGGGAGCAAGTGTGAACACAAAATTGCGATTTTTATTTTGTCGACTTTTGGGTGTCAACATCACTTTTGTCGACACAAATTGGTAATGTAGACATGGCCAAATGTTTGGTCAGTAAGATCACCACAAGGAATGACACTTTCATAACCAGGTCTCTGTGCAGGAAGCTACAGGAAAAAGGCATAGGAGTCAGTCAACTTTTATACAGTGTAAACCCTGGTCCGGCGATCCTCAGCTAGACACAATAAGGAAACATTAAAGGCTGGGAAAATACATAACAAACATCTCATTTTCAAACCTTGATACAAGCCTGCAGAGTCACAACTATGGGCTGTAAATTACCAAGTACTAAGGAGAGGCACAGAACTCTACACAAAAACTGTTAGAACAATGGCAAGGCTGCACAGCTGAACACTCAGTGAAAAAAGGCAGAAGTTCAGGTCATATCCCCACCTTAACTCTGTCCTCTGGTGCGCGTGTATGGTTATAACAGTCTCCTGGTCACATACCATTTTTCAAACAACAGATGCACCAATGTAGCATGGCTGTGCTCAGCTGCATGGTGCTGCCTTTCTTCAATGAAGGAAGCTCTGCGGGGTGCCAGGGCTCCAGGCTTTGGCTGCTGGGTGAGAGGACCCTTGGGCACAGGCGTAGTTTGACTTCTCTTTGGGGGGGAGGGCCCATGCCAGCTCCACACTTCCAAGGAGGGAGCATCACATTGACCCTCTGTATAGTATCCGTAAGTATAGAGTGTAGCTGCACACCCCAGAATGGCAGTACTTCTGCGTAAAAGACTTATAACAGCTATACGAGTCAGTAGCACTGGTGCTTCCCCTGTGTATGCTTCCATAGGGATCCCAAATTGCCTTCAAGCTCTAAACAGCACCAATGAGGAGCAAGGTGGCACACACAGCCTGATCTATAAGTGCTTCAGTAATACCAAGTTAAACCAGGCACGTGCAGAGTTCAGCTTGCTGTCCTCCCCAGGGAGCTGCCATGATGGCTCACTGGAACATGGACATCCCACCCACCCTCTCTAATTCCTCAGCCAGCACCATGGGTTGGGGTCATGATATTGTGTACAATGGACTATGAGCGACAGGGCAGCTACTGTAGATTCTTTTACCTGTACACAACTACAGGAATCCTTTTCCAAGACCTGAAGGAAGCCACATTCTCTAGCTCCTTGTCAGTGATCCAGACAGGAACTAGCAGCTTCTGAGGATAACTGGTACAGAGTCTAGAAATAAAGTGACACGGTGTCAATCAGAGCCAAGCAATGAGAATATTTATGCAGAGAGAACAGGGGAGACCTTCAGGTTTGTCTGAATTCGACTAACGAGAACACAGGCTATGGGTGATTCTTCCCATCCAGAATTAGGGGTGCCTGGGAGAAACAGCCAAAGGTGGCCCTGAAAACTGGGCTGTGTACAGGGTCTAAACCATGGAATACGGGACCCCCATACAAGAGATTGTAATCTAATTTACTATGCAAAAGAAGTATATTTGAATAGGCAAAAGCAAATTTTACTCTACATAACATTATAATATCTGAATGTTGCAAATTCAGAGAGAATGTAGATGGCTAATCAATCCAATGACTCATGCAAACATGCTAAGAGAACTAACTAAATCTTGCGATTTTGGTACATCTGAATCAGACATGACTAGCAGAAGGGTGTGTGTGATGGTATAGACCCCCAAAGCTAAAAGCATGGGCTGCTACAGCTTGAGCGAGAGCCCCGTCCCTGGGGCTGTTACAGACTCTCTCCCTCTGTAGCCCAGACACACAGCGGGACCTGGAACTAACTAGTGGCTTACATGTGCACAAAACATTGCATGAAAGATTCTTTCAACACGAGGGTATAATCCTAAAAAAGGCAGTTCCAATAGCACAACTATCAGTACAGACAGAACTTAGCCCTGCAGCTGTAGCACTCTCACCTTACAGCTCACAGACATTTCAGTCAGAAAGATGATGCTTCAGCAGAGGCACAAAACATGGATTTTGTCACTGTAAATGGTAAGTGTCTGCAATCGTCGGGGACTGTCCGCACACATGCAAGGCAAATGCTACCGTCAGCTTTGTAAGGGAGTTGGGCCCTGGGCTAGAGTTTGCTGAAAGCCACAAATGCAAAATCCGGACACACAAATTCTGAAGTAAAGCAGCCTCAGAAGGGAGCAGGAGCGTGTAAGCTGTCTGAGATTGTATGCTTGACTCAGAGGCAGAAGAGATGAATTTATAAACTCAGAACTAAGGAAAAGTGAGGCTGTAAATAGACCCAAGTTCGTAATGAGAATTGACACACAGAGTGAAAAAAAACAATTACTATAACTGTGGTTCTTTGAGATGCAATGCAGACGTGTATTCCACTTTGCCCAGTGCATCGGAGTTGGAGAATTTTGCCTAGCAGTACCCACAGAGGGGCAGCACTCATGCCTTGTAGCCATAGCCCCTCCCCTGGCTACATGAGGTGGCAGCGCCCTGGCCCCCCTCAGTTCCTTTGCACCAACCCCCAGACTATTCTCTGATGCAGAGGGGATGGAGGGTGGGTCATGGAATACAGATTTGCATCACGTCTCAGAACCAAAGTTACAGTAAGTAACTTTTTCTTCTTCAAGCAGATGAAGTCATGTATTCCACTTAAGTGACTGACAAGTAGTACCTCCCCATCAGGAGGTGGGGTTCGGAGTCCACCTAACCAAACACTCCAGACCCACCCTGCTGAGACGTGCATCTGCCCTGGAAGATGCGGTTATGACATAATGGTTCGTAAATGGATGGACGGATGACCACATACCAGCCTTGCAAATGCCCACTATTGAGACATCACTGAGGAATGCTTGACACTGCTTGCGCTTTTGTAGGATGAGCTCGCAACCGCGGATGGGGTATACCCGAAGCTATTTTGTATGTGCTTTTGATACAGGATGTTACCGTTTAGAGAGAGTCTGTGAGACCACTGGCCCCTTCACACAATCTGCATACGATACAAACAGGCAAGGCGAAGCAGGGAACTGTTTGGTCCTGCCCAGATAGAAAACTAGACATCATCTGACATAGACTCACAGAGTATCAGGGTTGGAAGGGACCTCAGGAGGTTCTAGTCCCAACCCCTGCTCAAACCAGGACCAACACCAACTAAATCATCCCAGCCAGGGCTTTGTCAAGCCTGACCTAAAAAACTCTAAGGAAGGAGATTCCACCACCTCCCTAGGGAACCCATTCCAGTGCTTCACCAACATCTTAGTGAAATAGTGTTTCCTAATATCCAACCTAGACCTCCCCCACTGCAACTTGAGACCATTGCGCCTTGTTCTGTCATATGCCACCACTGAGAACAGTCGAGCTCCATCCTCTTTGGAACCCCCCTTCAGGTAGTTGAAGGCTATCAAATCCTGCCTCTTCTCTTCTGCAGACTAAACAAGCCCAGTTCCCTCAGCCTCTCCTCGTAAGTCCTCGTAAGCCCCCTGATAATTTTCGCTGCCCTTTGCTGGACTCTCTCCAATTTGTCCACATCCTTTTTCTGTAGTGGGGGGGCCCAAAACTGGACGCAGTACTTCAGATTTGGCATCATGAGGGCCTAATGGGGGGGATAATCACTTCCCTCGATCTGCTGGCAATACTCCTACAAATACAGCCCAATATGCCGTTAGCCTTCTTGGCAACAAGGGAACACTGCTGACTCATATACAGCTTCTTGTCCACTGTAATCCCCAGGTCCTTTTCTGCAGAACTGCTCCTTACCCAGTTGGTCCCCAGCCTGTAGCACTACATGAGATTCTTCCGTCCTAAGTCCAGGACTCTGTACTTGTCCTTGATGAATCTTATCAGATCTATTTTGGCCCAATCTGCTAATTTGTCCAGGTCACTCTGGACCCTCTCTCTATCCTCCAGCATATCTACCTCTCCTCCCAGTTTAGTGTCATCCACGAACTTGCTGAGGGTGCAATCCATCCCAACATCCAGATCATTAATGAAGATGTTGAACAAAACTGGCCCCTGGATCAACCCCTGCGGCACTCCACTTGATACTAGCTGCCAACTAGACATGGAGCCGTTGATCACTATCCGTTGAGCCCAACAATCTAGCCAGCTTTCTATTCACCTTACAGTCCATTCATCCAATCACACTTTTTTAACTTGCTGGCAAGAATACTGTGGGAGACCGTATCAAAAGCTTTGCTAAAGTCAAGAGATAGCATGTCCACCGCTTTCCTGATATCCACAGAGCCAGTTATCTCATCATAGAAGGCAATCAGGTTGGTCAGGCATGACCTGCCCTTGGTGAATCCCTGGTGACTGTTCCTGATCATCTTTCTCTCCTCCAAGTGCTTCAAAATGGATTCCTGAGGACCTGCTCCATGATTTTGATGGGGACTGAAGTGAGGCTGACCGGTCTGTAGTTCCCAGATTCTCCTTCCTCCCTTTTTTATAGATGGGCAATATATTTGCCTTTTTCCAGTCATCTGAGACCTCCTCGATCACCATGTGTTTTCAAAGATAATGACCAATGGCTCTGCAATCACATCTGCAACTCCCTCAGCACCCCCAGATGCATTGCATCTGGCCTCATGGACTTGTGCATGTCCAGCTTTTTCTGAAAAGTCCTTAACCTGTTTTTAGCATTTAGGGCTGTTCACCTTCTCCCCATATTGTGCCCAGTGAAGCAGTCTGGGAGCTGACCTTGTCTGTTAAGACCGAGGCAAAAAAAGCACTGAGTACTTCAGCTTTTTCCACATCATCGTTCATTAGGTTGCCTCCCCATTCAGTAAGGGTCCATACTTTCCCCGACCTCCTCCTTGTTGTTAACATACCTGTAGAAAAAGACGGTTATTCACCTTTGTAACTGTTGTTCTTCGAGATGTGTTGCTCACATCCATTCCAGTTAGGTGTGCGCGCCGCGCGTGCACGTTCGTCGGAAACTTTTTACCCTAGCAACTCCAGTGGGCCGGCAGGTTGCCCCCTGGAGTGGCGCCGCCATGGCGCTCAATATATATCCCTGCTGGCCCACCCGCTCCTCAGTTCCTTCTTGCCGGCTACTCCGACAGTGGGGAAGGAGGGCGGGTGTGGAATGGATATGAGCAACACATCTCGAAGAACAACAGTTACAAAGGTGAGTAACCGTCTTTTCTTCTTCGAGTGATTGCTCACATCCATTCCAGTTAGGTGAATCCCAAGCCATACCTAGGCGGTGGGGTCGGAGTGAGAAGTCGCGGCATGGAGCACTGCAGATCCGAAGGCCGCATCCTGTCTTGACTGCTGGACCAGGGCGTAGTGGGAAGCAAAGGTGTGGACCGATGACCAGGTCGCTGCCCGACAGATTTCCTGGATGGGCACACGGGCGAGGAAAGCCAGCGACGACGCCTGCGCCCTGGTAGAATGCGCAGTCACACGGCCCGTAGGGACGTGGGCCAAGTCATAGCAGGTCCTGATACAGGACGTTACCCAAGAGGATAGCCTCTGGGAGGAGATAGGAAGCCCCTTCATGCGGTCCGCTACCGCCACGAAAAGCTGGGGGGATTTGCGGAAGGGCTTGGTCCTCTCCACGTAGAACGCGAGAGCCCTACGGACATCAAGCGAGTGGAGCTGCTGCTCCCTGCCTGAGGAGTGAGGTTTCGGGAAAAAAACCGGAAGGAATATCTCTTGGCTGATGTGGAAGGACGAGACTACCTTGGGGAGAAAGGCAGGGTGTGGCCTCAGCTGCACCTTATCTTTGTGGAAGACTGTATACGGGGGGTCTACCACAAGAGCCCGGAGTTCCGACATCCGCCTAGCTGAGGTGATAGCTACTAAAAAGGCAGTTTTCCAAGAGAGGTAAAGCAGGGAGCAAGTAGCTAACGGCTCAAAGGGGGGTCCCATGAGCCGAGACAACACCAAGTTAAGATCCCAGGTTGGAGTAGGGAGTCGGACGTTAGGGTATAAACGTTCCAGTCCCTTAAGGAACCTAGACACCGTCGGGTGAGAAAAAACAGAACGACCATCCGCACCCGGGTGAAAGGTGGAGATAGCTGCCAGGTGGACTCGCAGCGATGATATCGCCAGACCCTGTTGTTTGAGGGACCAAACGTAGTCTAAGATATTGGCCACCGAAACTTCCATAGGGCGGAGATTTCTCTCCACGCACCAACAGGAGAAACGCTTCCACTTGGCCGAATATGTCGCTCTCGTGGAAGGCTTCCTGCTGCCCAAAAGTACCTCCCTCACCGGTGTGGAGCAGCGCAGCTCAGAGCCGGTCAGCCACGCAGGAACCACGCCGCTAGGTGCAGCGACTGCAGGTCCGGGTGACAGAGGGTCCCGTGCTCCTGGGTAATCAGGTCCGGGTGAAGGGGCAGGGGAACTGGGTCGGCTATGGCCAGGTCCAGCAGCATGGAGTACCAATGTTGCCTGGGCCACGCCGGGGCTACCATGATCACGCGAGCCCTGTCCCTGCGCACCTTCAGAAGGACCTTGTGGACCAGTGGGAACGGGGGAAATGCGTAGTACAAGTGAGTCGACCACGGAATAAGGAAGGCATCCGCTATCGACCCGGGCTCCCTGCCCTGAAAGGAGCAGAACGCCTGGCACTTCTTGTTCCCCCCGGACGCGAAGAGGTCCACACGGGGATAACCCCACCTCTGGAAGATGGAGAGGGCGACGTCCGGGCGAAGGGACCACTCGTGCGACAGGAAGGATCTGCTCAAGCGATCCGCCAGCGTGTTCCGTACTCCGGGGAGGAAGGAAGCCGTGAGGTGAATGGAGTGGGCTACACAAAAGTCCCAGAGTCGCATCGCCTCGTGACACAGGGGAGAGGATCTGGTGCCACCTTGCTTGTTGATATAGTACATGGTCGTCGTGTTGTCGGTAAACACCGCGACACAACGACCTTGAAGCTGATGGCAGAACGTTTGACAAGCAAGGCGGACCGCTCTCAACTCCCGCATGTTGATGTGCAACCCCACCTCCTTCGGGGACCACAGGCCCTGCGTTCTCAGGGTTCCCAGGTGGGCCCCCCAGCCTAAATCTGAGGCATCCGTTGTCAGGGACACCGAGGGCTGAGGTGGGTGGAAAGGGAGCCCCGCACATAGCACGGACTGGTCTAGCCACCAGTCGAGGGAATCTAACACCCCTTGGGGGATCGTGACCAGCATGTCTAGCGGCTGTCTTGCCGGCCGGTAATGATCGATGAGCCACAACTGGAGGGGCCTCATGCGGAGCCGAGCGTAACCGGTCACAAAGGTGCAAGCCGCCATGTGGCCTAACAGGGCTAGACATGTCCGCACTGATGTCAAGGGGGCTGCCCGCAGTCGTTGAACGATCGCCGACAATGCCTGGAACCTCTGCAACGGCAGCAGAGCCCTGGCCACAGTGGCGTCCAGGACGGCCCCGATGAACTCCACCCTCTGCGTGGGGATCAGGGTGGACTTGTCCATGTTTATCAAGAGGCCCAAAGTAGCAAACAGGCCGGTGATCACGCGGACATGGCTGCAAACTTGCCGTTCCGACGTGCCCCGAATTAACCAATCGTCTAGGTAAGGGAACACGTGGATACGACTGCGTCGAAGATGTGCCACAACAACTGCCGTGCATTTCGTAAATACCCTCGGGGCCGTAGAAAGGCCAAATGGGAGGACTGCAAACTGGTAATGAAGGGGGCCCACCACGAAACGAAGGAAATGTCTGTGGTGTGGCCAAATGGCAATGTGAAAATACGCGTCCTGCATGTCGAGGGCGGCGTACCAGTCTCCCGGATCCAGGGATGGGATAATGGTCCCCAGGGATACCATGCGGAACTTCAACTTCACCAGGTACTTGTTGAGCTCTCGCAAGTAGAGGATAGGCCTGAGGCCTCCCTTGGCCTTGGGGATCAGAAAGTAACGGGAATAAAACCCCTTGCCTTTCTCGTTTTCCGGAACCGCCTCTATAGCTCCTTTGCTGAGGAGCGTCTGTACCTCCTGCCGAAGGAATTGCTCGTGAGAGGGGTCCCTGAAGAGGGACGAGGAAGGGGGGCGGGAAGGAGGAAATGATACAAACTGCAGGCGGTATCCCGTCTGCACCGTGCGTAAGACCCAGCGGTCCGATGTTATTTGGGTCCACGCCGGGAGGAAAAACGAAAGGCGGTTGGAAAACGTGGGAGAAGGATCCGTGGGGGAAACTGTTACTGCGCCCTCGGGCGCACCTTCAAAATGAAGGCTTGGGTCCAGGCGGGGGCTTAGAGGAGCCTTGGTTCTGCCCCCCTTGGTTCCCCGAATGCCTGTGCCTTCCATTCCTGCCACGGCGCCTATTAAGGTCCTGCCGTTGGCGGAACTGGGAATATGGCCTGCGCTGCTGTTGTTGCTGTGGCCGGAAGGGTCTGCATTGCGTTCCCGGTGTGTGCATCCCGAGGGAGCGCATAATGACCCGATTGTCCTTCAGACTCTTAAGTCTGGGGTCTGTCTTTTCGGAAAACAGGCCCTGGCCTTCGAATGGGAGGTCCTGGATGGTATGTTGGAGCTCCGGAGGAAGGCCAGAGACCTGCAGCCAGGAGATGCGGCGCATCGTTACCCCCGACGCGAGGGTGCGGGCAGCCGAGTCTGCGGCGTCCAAAGAAGCTTGCAAAGATGTGCATGCAACCTTCTTGCCCTCATCTAAGATGGCTGCAAATTCCTGGCGGGCGTCTTGCGGCAGCAGCTCTTTAAATTTGTCTGCTGCCACCCAGGAGTTGAAAGCGTACCTGCTGAGCAGGGCTTGCTGGTTCGAAACCCTGAGCTGCAGCGCCCCAGCCGAGTATACTTTACGTCCGAGGAGGTCCATTCGCCTGGCCTCCCTGGATTTGGGGGCTGGAGCTTCCTGCCCATGACGCTCTCTGTCATTCACCGATTGTACCACCAGGGAACACGGTGTCGGGTGTATATGGAGGTACTCATAGCCTTTAGAGGGGGCCATGTACTTCCTCTCGACGCCCCTCGCTGTAGGGGGGATGGAGGCCGGTGACTGCCAGATGGTATTGGCGTTGGCCTGGATGGTCCTTATGAAGGGTAGGGCGACCCTGGTGGGAGCATCCGATGAGAGGATGGTAACAATCGGATCCTCTATTTCCGAGACCTCCTCGGCTTGTAGGCTCAGATTCTGAGCTACTCGCCTGAGGAGGTCTTGGTGCGCCCTGAGATCCAGCGGGGGGGGGCTACTGGAGGAGGTACCAGCCACCGCTTCATCAGGGGAGGAGGATGAGGAGACCCCCGGCATGAGAGTGTCTAATGGGGGGTCTCCCTCGGCCCTCGCCTCTGTCTCAGGAGCCAGAGTGGAGTCTTGCTGCTTGGACCCTTCCTCCCCATCCGGGGAGGGAGGGGGGCGAGACAACGAGGCTTCCGGCACCCTGTGCTCCGCCGTCGCAGGCCTAGCAGGAAGCTGTTGGGGCCCCTGGGCTTGATGGTATGCCCAGGGTGTCCAAAACCCCCACTGCTGCGGGCCTTGGTCGTGTTGCGGCGGGTCGTGAAAGAGCGCCGCCTGCCGGTCGGTGCCCAGCGCATACCCACTGTCCGTTTGTGAGGAGACCGACGGCTGTCTAGAAGGCCACGGCGGGGCCGACCCTGGCTGGTAAGGGTCTGCGCGGGTCGGCACCGAAGATCTTCTCGGTGCCGGGGATCGGTGCCGGGAGTCATAACGGTGCTGGGATCGGGACCGGGACCGGGTTCTGTCTCGGTGCCGGGATCTGGACCGGTACCGGCCGCCGCTTCGGTGCTGGGATCGGGACCGGGACCTGCCACCAGCTCGGTGCCGGGAGGTCGACCGGGACCGGGACCTGCCACCAGCTCGGTGCCGGGAGGTCGACCGGTGCGGCGAGTGACGGCGAGACTGGCTCCTCGAGTCACGGTGCCGGTATCGGCGGCTGGAGTCCGACCGCGACCGCCTTGAGGTCGACTGGTGCCGCGAGTGCGACCGGTACCGCCGAGGAGAGCGGTGCCGGGACTGCGAGCGGCGATGAGATCTCGACCTGCCGTGACGTCGGGACCTGGACCGCGAGCGCGAGTCCCGAGACGGTGCCGACATCATGGGCTTGCCTCTAGACGCGACCCGCACCGGAGGTACCGGGGGTGGCAGCTGAGTAGGCTCAGTCAAGGCAATGAGGTCCCGTGCCGAGGTGAAGGTCTCCGGCGTGGATGGGACCAATATCTCAACCCCAGATCTCATGGGGGAGCTTGGCGGCACCGGACTCGACGGACCCGCCGGGCCCGGAGTCGACGGTGCCGGCGGCGCCGCGGCCGATGTTGAGGCCGGGCGCTCCAGTCGGGTCTGCCTTGCCGGAGTAGCAGACTTCGACGGTCTTGGTTCTGCCCCCGGTGCCGGAGAAGGTCGGTGCCGGGGAGTCTTTTCGGTGCCGGTGCGATCCGGTGCCGGCGCCGAGATCACGGCCTGCGAAGCCGCCGGGTCAAGTGCCGCCTCCATAAGGAGAGTCCAGAGTCTTTGATCTCTCTCCTTTTTTGTCCTTGGCTTAAAAGCCTTGCAGATGCGGCACTTGTCCGATCTGTGCGATTCCCCCGGCACTTCAGGCACGCGTCGTGGGGGTCGCTGGTAGGCATAGGCTTCTTGCAGGCAGCACACTGCTTGAAGCCCGGCGAACCAGGCATGAGCCCGGTGCCGGGTGCCGGGAAGGGCTAAAGCCCCCGGCGAACAACTATTTACAACCTATTTACACTTAATTACTACTATCTATACTTAACAATCTAACTAACAACTATAACAATACGAGAGATAACGAGAGATAACAAGGAGAGCTAGGGACATGGAGGACAGCTATGCCGCGCTCCACAGTTCCAACGACCGACACGGCGGTAAGAAGGAACTGAGGAGCGGGTGGGCCGGCAGGGATATATATTGAGCGCCATGGCGGCGCCACTCCAGGGGGCGACCTGCCGGCCCACTGGAGTTGCTAGGGTAAAAAGTTTCCGACGAACGTGCATGCACGGCGCGTACACCTAACTGGAATGGATGTGAGCAATCACTCGAAGAAGAACACTTCTTGTTACTCTTCACTTTGCTAGCTGCAACTCCAGTCGTGCCCCGGCCTTCCTGATTACATCCCTGCATGCTCGAGCAATATTTTTATACTCTGCCCTAATCAGCTGTCCAAGTTTCCACTTCTTGTAAGCTTCCTTTTTGAGTTTAAGATCACCAAAGATTTCTCTGTTAAGCCAAGCTAGTCACCTGCCATATTTGCTATTCTTTCTGCACATCGGGATGGTTTGTTCCTGCCCCCTTAATAAGGCTTCTTTAAAATACAGCCAGCTCTCCTGGACTCCTTGCCCCCTCATATTAGCCTCCCAGGGGATCCTGCCCATCATAGAGTCATAGACTCCAGGACTGGAAGGGACCTCGAGAGGTCATCGAGTCCAGTCCCCTGCCCTCATGGCAGGACCAAATATTGTCTAGACCATCCCTAATAGACATTTATCTAACCTACTCTTAAATATCTCCAGAGATGGAGATTCCACAACTTCCCTAGGCAATCTATTACAGTGTTTAACTACCCTGACAGTTAGGAACTTTTTCCTAATGTCCAACCTAAATCTCCCTTGCTGCAGTTTAAGCCCATTGCTTCTTGTTCTATCATTGGAGGCTAAGGTGAACCAAGTTTTCTCCCTCCTCCTGATGACACCCTTTTAGATACCTGAAAACTGCTATTATGTCCCTTCTCAGTCTTCTCTTTTCCAAACTAAACAAACCCAATTCCTTCAGCCTTCCTTCATAAGTCATGTTCTCAAGACCTTTAATCATTCTCGTTGCTCTTCTCTGGACCCTCTCCAATTTCTCCACATCTTTCTTGAAATGCGGTGCCCAGAACTGGACACAATACTCCAGCTGAGGCCTGACCAGCGCAGAGTAAAGCGGAAGAATGACTTCTAGTGTCTTGTTTACAACACACCTGTTAATGCATCCCAGAATCACGTTTGCTTTTTTTGCAACAGTATCACACTGTTGACTCATATTAAGCTTGTGGTCTACTATGACCCCTAGATCTCTTTCTGCCATACTCCTTCCTAGACAGTCTCTTCCCATTCTGTATGTGTGAAACTGATTGGTCCTTCCTAAGTGGAGCACTTTGCATTTATCTTTATTGAACTTCATCCTGTTTACCTCAGACCATTTCTCCAATTTGTCCAGATCATTTTGAATTTTGACCCTGTACTCCAAAGCAGTTGCAATCCCTCCCAGTTTGGTATCGTCCGCAAACTTAATAAGCGTACTTTCTATGCCAACATCTAAGTCGTTGATGAAGATATTGAACAGAACCGGTCCCAAAACAGACCCCTGCGGAACCCCACTTGTTATACCTTTCCAGCAGGATTGGGAGCCATTAACAACTACTCTCTGAGTACGGTTATCCAGCCAATTATGCACCCACCTTATAGTAGCCCCATCTAAATTGTACTTTCCTAGTTTATCTATAAGAATATCATGCGAGACCGTATCAAATGCCATACTAAAGTCTAGGTATATCACATCCACCGCTTCTCCCTTATCCACAAGGCTCGTTATCCTATCAAAGAATGCTATCAGATTAGTTTGACACGATTTGTTCTTTACAAATCCATGCTGGCTATTCCCTATCACCTTACCACCTTCCAAGTGTTTGCAGATGATTTCTTTAATTACCTGCTCCTTTATCTTCCCTGGCACAGAAGTTAAACTAACTGGTCTGTAGTTTCCTGGGTTGTTTTTATTTCCCCCTTTTATAGATGGGCACTATATTTGCCCCCTTCCAGTCTTCTGGAATCTTCCCCGTCTCCCATGATTTCCCAAAGATAATAGCTAGAGGCTCAGATACGTCTTCTATTAACTCCTTGAGTATTCTAGGATGCATTTCATCAGGCCCTGGTGACTTGCAGGCATCTAACTTTTCTAAGTGATTTTTTACTTGCTCTTTTTTTATTTTATCTTCTAAACCTACCCTCTTCCCGTAAGCATTCACTATATTAGACATTCCTTCAGACTTCTCAGTGAAGACCGAAACAAAGAAGTCATTAAGCATCTCTGCCATTTCCAAGTCTCCCGTTACTGTTTCCCCCTCCTTACTGAGCAGTGGGCCTACCCTGTCCTTGGTCTTCCTCTTGCTTCTAATGTATTGATAAAAAGTCTTCTTGTTTCCCTTTATTCCCATAGCTAGTTTGAGCTCATTTTGTGCCTTTGCCTTTCTAATCTTGCCTCTGCATTCCTGTGTTATTTGCCTATATTCATCCTTTGTAATCTGACCTAGTTTCCATTTTTTATATGACGCCTTTTTATTTTGTAGGTCACACAAGATCTCATGGTTAAGCCAAGGTGGTCTTTTGCCACATTTTCTATCTTTCCTAACCATCAAAATAGCTTGCTTTTGGGCCCTTAATAGCTTCCCTTTGAAAAACTGCCAACTCTCCTCAGTTGTTTTTCCCCTCAGTCTTGATTCCCATGGGACCTTACCTATCAGCTCTCTGAGCTTACCAAAATCCGCCTTCCTGAAATCCATTGTCTCTATTCTGCTGTACTCCCTTCTACCCTTCCTTAGAATTGCAAACTCTATGATTTCATGATCACTTTCACCCAAGCTTCCTTCTACTTTCAAATTCTCAACGAGTTCCTCCCTATTTGTTAAAATCAAGTCTAGAACAGCTTCCCCCCTAGTAGCTTTTTCAACTTTTTGAAATAAAAAGTTGTCTGCAATGCAGTCCAGGAACTTATTGGATAGTCTGTGCCCCGCGGTGTTATTTTCCCAACATATATCTGGATAGTTGAAGTCCCCCATCACCACCAAATCTTGGGTTTTGGATGATTTTGTTAGTTGTTTGAAAAAAGCCTCATCCACCTCTTCCACCTGATTAGGTGGCCTGTAGTAGACTCCCAGCATGACATCACCCGTGTTTTTTACCCCTTTTAGCCTAACCCAGAGTCTCTCAACACTTCCGTCTCCTATGTCCATCTCCACCTCAGTCCAAGTGTGTACATTTTTAATATATAAGGCAACACTTCCTCCCTTTTTCCCCTGTCTATCCTTCCTGAGCAAACTATACCTATCCACACCAACATTCCAGTCGTGTGTATTATCCCACCAAGTTTCAGTAATGCCAACAATGTCATAGTTGTATTTATTTATTAGCACTTCCAGTTCTTCCTGCTTATTACCCATACTTCTTGCATTTGTATATAGGCATCTAAGATACTGGTTTGATCTTGCCTCCCAGCTTTGCCCTGACCCTCCTTCTTCACTGCCATTATAGCCCGTGCTCCCTCCTATTTCCAACCCATCTCCCAGGTCTTGTTCCCCACTTACCTGTGGGGTTTGCTCACCTGTCCCCGTCGAACCTAGTTTAAAGCCCTCCTTACTAGGTTAGCCAGTCTGTGCGCAAATAAGGCCTTTCCCCTCTTCGAAAGGTGAACGCCATCTGTGCCTAGCAGTCCTTCCTCGAATAGCATCCCATGGTCGAGGAAGCCAAAGCCCTCCTGGCGACACCATCTTTGCAGCCAGGCATTCACCTCCACGATGCATCTGTCTCTGCCCGGGCCCCTACCTTCAACTCCCTCAGTTCCCTAAGGGAGTTAAAGTCTGCTTTTCTGAAGTCCAGGGTCCGTATTCTGCTGCTCTCCTTTCTTCCTTTTGTCAGGATCCTGAACTCGACCATCTCAGGTCACTGCTGTCTAGGTTCCCACCCATTTCTACTTCCCCTGCCAATTCTTCCCTGTTTGTGAACAGCAGATTAAGAGGACCATGGCCCCTAGTTGGTTCCTCCAGTACTTGCACCAGGAATTTGTCCCCAACTCTCTCCAAAAACTTCCTGGATTATCTGTGCATTGCTGTATTGCTCTCCCAACAGATGTCAAGGTGATTGAAGTCCTCCATGAGAATCAGGGCCTGCAGTCTGGAAACTTGTTAGTTGTCTGAAGAAACCCTCGTCTACCTCATCCTCTGAGTCCAGTGGTCTATAGCAGACGCCCACCACGACATCACCCTGTTGCTCTCACATCTAAACGTAATCCAAAGACTCTCAACAGGGTTTTCTCCAGTTTCATACTGGAGCTCTGAGCAATCATACTGCTCTCTTACATACAGTGCAATTTCTTCACCTTTCCTCCCTCCACCTGTCCTTCCTAACAGTTTATACCCATCCATAACAGTACTCCACTCATGTGAGTTACCCCATCAAGTCTCTGTTATTCCAATCACCTAATAGTTCCTTGACTGTGCCAATTTTTCCTGCTTGTCTCCTAGGTTTCTTGAGTTTGTGTATAGGCACCTAAGATAACTAGCCGATTGCCCTACTTTCTCAGTGTAAATCAGGAGGCCTCCCCTGCTGCACCCGGCTCCTTGTGTTTCCTCCTGGTATCTCACTTCCCCACTTACCTCTTGGCTTAGGTCTCTATCCCCCAACAAACCTAGTTTAAAGCCTTCCTCACTAGATTAGCAAGCCTGCCTGCAAAGATGCTCTTCCCTCTCTTCGTCAGGTAGATCCCATCTCTTCCTGGCAATCCTTCTTCCTGGAACAACATCCCATGGTTGAAGAATCCAAAGCACTCTTTCCGAGTGCAACCACGGATTTACCTCCATAATTTGATAGTCCCTATCTGGGCCTTTTCCTTCAACAGGGAGGATGGACGAGAACACAACTTGCACCTCAAACTCCTTTATCCTTCTTCCCAGAGCCACATAGTCTCCAGGGACCTGCTCAAGGTCATTCTTGACAGTATCGTTGGTGCCCACATGGAGAAGTAGGAAGGGGTAGCAGTCTGAGGGCTTGATCAGTCTCAGCAGACACTCTGCCACATCCTGAATTTTAGCTCCTGGCAAGCAACACACTTCTCGAGTCTCCCAGTCTGGTCGGCAGAGGGAGAACTCCATCTCCTTTAGGAGGGAGTCCCCTACCACCATCACCCGTCTCCTCCTCTTGGGAGTGGTGGTCCTGGAACCCCCATCCCTAGAACAGTGCATCCCATGCTTCCCTCGATGGGGTCTCCTGATCCCTTCCCTCAGATGACTCTTCCAAACCATTCTCTGCCATAGTACCTGTGCAGAGAGCTTGAAAACAGTTTCTTACCTCTATCTGCTTCGGGGGTACATGGCTTCTCCTCTTTCTTCTTCTGGAGGTCACATGCTGTCAATTTTCTTCCCCGTTCTGCATTGTCCTTTCTGATTCTTCAGCATGCTCTGCCTGCAGTACCAAATGCTGATTTCTATCCAGATAGTCTTCATTTTCTCTGAAAATCTAACATCCAGCATATGGAGATGCTGCTCCTGCGGATATGAATATGGCTTTGGAAAGAACACAGTTAAGTAGTCAGCCTAGTTCAAATTAATACAGACACCACTTTAGATACAAATGTGGGGTATGGTCATAAAGTCACTTTGTCCTTGGACAACTGCATATAAGGAGGCTCTGCCATCAGAGCCTGCAACGCACAGACTCCTTGCGGATGTTGTTGATACCAGGGACTCAAAAGTGGAAAGGGATAAGATGCCAGGAGTTTGAACGGCGGTCCCATTAAAGCTACTAGGACTGTGTTAAGGTCCCACAGAGGAACTAGCTCTTGGACCGGAGATGGAGATTATTAATTTGCCATCATGTGATTGGAGAAGTCGGATATTCCTGGAATAGGGGGACAAAATAATGATATCACCACCAAATGCACTTTCAATAGGCTAAGTGAAAGCCTGATGACTGAAGGTGCAGCAGGTACTCCAAGATGTCCTGGATAGAAGCCGCTGTTGGTTGAATTCCACAGGCCAATGACCACACTGAAAACCGCTTCCTTTTAGCTGAACAGGCCATTCCAGTAGTGTGCTTCCTACTGCTGAGTAGGACTTATTGAAAAACCACCACACACCACTTTTCCTCCTCATTTAGACACGAAGTAGCCACACCGTGAGATGTAGGGAGCTGAGTGTGGTACATAAAGTGTGACTGTGGTTCCATGTGAGTAGGTCGGGATGGAGATTGGAAGTGGTACAGGAGGTTGGAAGTAGGTCGGAAGTGGTACAGGAGGTTGAACTGACAGTGCGAGAAGGTTGGAAAACCAGCACTGCCTTAGCCACACCAGGGCAATGAGAATGAGCTTGGCCCAATCCATCTTCAGCTTGAGGATGACCTGTGGGATGATTAGGGGGAAAGCATACAGGAGAACCAACTACCAGCTGAGATGGAAAGCATTGGACAGGCAGCCTGGACAGAGTAGAACAGATGACATTTCTTGTTGTCCCTTGGAGAAAACAAGTCAATCGTTGGAATGCGCCAAGCTGCAGAGATTACCCATACATTTGTTTTCAGAGACCACTCATGGTTCGGGGGGAAAATATGTGCTGAGACAATCTGTGAGCTGATTCTGGACCCTGGGCAAGTGGTCAGCTATTGGAGTGCTCCTCTTCTCGATGCAAACCTGCGACAACCTGATTGACTCTTGGCAGAGCATCCTGGAGCATGCTCCCCCTTGCCAGTTCACATAATGCATTGCAGTGGTATTGTCAGTAAGTATGTGAACCAATGAGCCCCTGATACGGTGCAGAACATTGTGACATATATTGTAAATGACCTGAAGATCCAACACTTTTGATATGCAGTGAGGACTGCTATTCCAACCACTGACCTTGAACTTTCAGCAACCCCAGATGTGCTCCCCAGTCCATTGGTGACAACAGACCTAGTTGCTAAGGGCCAGATGAAGGGAACGCCCTGACAAACCTTCTCCAGAACTTTCCACCATTGCAAGGAGTCCAGAAGCAGTGGAGGGAGACGGACCAATCTGTCCAAGGAGTGAAGAGTTGGACAGCAAAGTGTGCTGAGCCACATTTGAAGGGAGTGAAAATGCAACCTTGCAAACTGGACCACACGTGTGCGAGCGGATGTGTGGCCAAAGAGCCTCAGGCACATCAGAACTGTCATGGAGGGCTGAGGCTGCAGACTGAGACAGAGGTGGTGAATTGCCTGAAAACAGTTGGTTGGCAAAAACGCTCTTAAACTCGTAGAGCCTGTTAGGGCCCTGATGAACTTGATTTTCTGAGTGGGAACAAAAACGTTCAGTGTTTAGGATGAGACCCAGATGGTCAAGCAAGCATAGCGTAGTGTCCATGTGGGAAAGGACTTTGTCTCTGGACCTGCCCATAGTAATCAGTCATCTAGGTATGGGAAGATGTTGATCCGTTTCTTCCTGAGGTATGCCATCAGCACAAGCATGCGTTTGTTAAAAACCAAAGGAACAGAAGAGAGGCCATAGGGAAGCACTGTATACTGGAAAAGGTGCTCTGCTACAACAAATCAAAGGAATTTTCTGTGGCTCAGGAAAACTGCCACATGAAAGTGGGCATCCTGATCGTCCAGGGCAGCAAACCAGTTGTTCTGAGGGAAAGTGGAGAGAATAGTTGATAGAATGACCGTTTGGAATCTCATGTACCTGATATATTTGTTGAGGCTGCGAAGGTTGAGAATAGGTCTTAGTCTTCCCCTCCTCACCCTGATTTGGGCACCAGAAAGTACCGGGAATTGAAACCCTGATGCTGGTGTTCTGGTGGATCCTCCTCCACTGCTTCCAGCACCATCAGAGAGCACACCTGCTTGAGGAGCGGTCCCTGAAGCTGACACACCCTGTGGCCCATATTCACCATAGTGATATGATTATGATATGATCATGATACATCTTGTATGAAATAGGTCATGTGAGGTGTCCGTGGACAAGTTATGGTTTGCTGAATAGGATCTCCTATTGGTATGTATGTATCATTTTTGTATCTGGAGTTTTGAATATTGACTATGGATCTCTATTTCAAATGTGCTTACTCCTGGGTAACTCCCTGTCACGGAGTTCCCGGGCGATGCTCTGGAACTGCTCCCCACAAAGCCAGTCTGGACTTTAGGGAGCCTCCTCTCCCTTGGAGCATTCAGCATATGCCCCTCCATGCACTTCCCACAGCTAGCCTGCCCCGGCAGGGTCCTGGGAAAGCCAGAGGGTCCTGCACCCCCACTTCACAGTCAGACGTGACTCTTAGCCAGCCAGTAAAACAGAGGTTTATTTAGATGACAGGAACACAGTCCAAAACAGGTCTTGCCGGTACAGACAACAGGACCTCCCTTTAGTAAGGTCCATCTGGGGCCCCCAGGGAGGCCTCAGCCCCATTGGGAAGTCCAAGCCCCATCGAGGCACCCCTCTCCATTTCCCAGTCAGCTCCAAACTGAAAACTCCCCCCAGCCTTTCACTCAGCCTCTCCTGGCTCCTCCCCCAGCCGTTGTGTCCTTTGTCCAGTGTCCCGGGCAGAGGTGTCACCTGGACTCCAACCCCCCTCCTGGGTTCTCATGTTACATGCTCAGGTATGCTCCCTTCCCCAAGGCAGGCCATCCCAACTCCCCTACAACCTTCCCAGGTCAATATTCCCCACTCAGCAGTCACATAACACAGCCAGAACATTCCCACAAGTCAGTTTACATCCAGTCCAGCCAGCACATTGTGAAGGGACAACACAAGGTAATAGCCCAGTAACGAAAACAATGGGCTATGGGAAAAGATTATCCTCACCGAATGGTCTTTCCTGTGACTGTCCTAGTCATAATATGGGTAATGGTCCATGCCATGATTCATCAAAGCATGCAAGGGCATGTGACTAAATCATGTGATATTGGACTTCATCTTGTGCCTGTAGTTTTCCACAAACTGTACGAGGGACTATGCTGGGAACAATAAAGTTCCCTCCGTGAAGAAACTATAAGAGAGGAAGTGACATCATCACTTGGCCTCACTCCCCCTACAACACAACACCTGGAAACACCTTGGGAAGAAAAAGCACTGAACTGGGGAAGGAGGGGTCCCAGGCAGGACAGAAGGAAACCCTGCCAGTGTATGGAAGATTGGTGAACTGTTTGTACCCATCAGGGTGAAACACCGCTTAATTCAAACCCTGTCTAGTGTATAGAACTTAGATTGCGATTTTGTTTATTTCTTAGGTAACCAACTTTGATCTGTACGCTATGACTTATAATCACTTAAAATCTATCTTTCTGTAGTTAATAAATTTATTTTATATTTCTTACCTAAAACAATATGCTGCTTGAAGTGCATAGGAAATCTACTCAGTTAACAAAAATTGGTGCATGTCCTTTCCACATTGAGGGAGGGGCGGACTAGGTACTCATCTTATATTGGTCAGGCTTTTGTACCAGGGCAGGACAGTACAGATCAGGGGTGCAAGTTTGGGGAGCTGTGGGGAATTGGCTGCAGCCAATTGTTAGTTCATGAATGGCTAAGAAGCATTCCTGTAACTGCAGCTGGGTGTGTCCCTGCCTGTGTAAATGTTTGTGTGACTGTAGGACCAGGAGAGGTTTGCAGCATATCTCAGCCCCACAGTGTGAGAGGGGGCCCAGATTGCTATACCAGAGGGTTCAGCACTACCCCAGTTCCAGGTTGCACCCCAGGAATGCCCATCACAGACTGCAACAATGTCTTAGCCACCAAGCAGCCTTTGGTGATAAATGACTGAAATTCCTCCCTTGAGGCTCTGGGCAGCTAATCCACAAACTCCAACACAACCATCCAATTCACAAAGTTGTATTTGGACAGCAATCCCTGCTGGTTAGCAATGTGCATCTGCAAGGAAGAGCAGGTATAAATCTTCCTACCCATCAAGTCCAGCCATTTAGAGTCCTCATCCTTCGGAGCGGACTTAAATCTGCCCTGCCAGGCTCTATTGTTCACTGTGGCTATGACTAGTTAGTTTGGAACCGGATGTGAGTAAATATCTCAAATCCCTGCAACAGAACAATGTGGTGTTTCTCCATGTGCTTTCTCCAAAGTCGATGTGCTACAGAGAACCGTAGCAGGCCCTAGAAGCACATCGTTAATAGTGAGGGCAACTCTCCTGGGGAAGGCAGCTGCAGGATAGCCAACAACTTATGGGTATTCTCCTGCAGGAATTCCGCTTGAAGCAGCCACGCACTGCAAAAGGTTCTGGTACGCCTTGAAACCTTCCAGTACCGAAGGAGAGGAAGAGCCAGGCACCGCAGAATCATCCAGGGATGAAGACGAAGTAGTTAACTATGCCAGAGCTAGTATTTCTCCAGGACTGATGGATCTGGGTGGGACAACTCTGGAGACTCTGCGAGTGGAATATTCATTGTTGCCTGGGCCTGCGGGGGATCGACGGTCACAGCCACAGGCCTGCTCAGTGGTCTCGCCTTACAGCGAGATGAGGAGTGGGACCTCTGCAACTAAGGAGCAACTCACAGATCCCCTGGAGGCCCTGGGTTTAGAGAGGGCTCTGGTGGCCAGTAGGATCCAGGCCAGGAGCCCCTGTCCTGACTGCAAGATAAGCGCCAATCCTGGTACCCGTAGTGCTCCATGAATGCCCCCCCGAATGTGGATCAGGTGATAGAGAATGAGGGAGAAGATCTTGACCTGGACACTGAGAAGTCCCAGGCTTTAGGGGATAAAGGTAGAGCCAGTCCAGAGGGTGCAAGCAACCAATCTGACTCATCCATAGCTCAGAATGAAGAGGGAAATGACACCAACAGGGGGAACGGTACTGCCAGCACCAAGTACACCTCTGACGTTTCCAGTGCCGGAACTGATGTCGACCTCAAAGTCAGCCTCAGTACCAAGATGACTAATGGCTTTGAAGTGGAGGGCAGTGAATGCCACCATGGTTACACTGGCGGCACTGACAGCAGGGGTGCTGAAGAAGCTCCTGGCGGCAAGGACATCTCTTGTGCCAAGCCCGACTCCACTGATTGTGAAAGGGAAGCATCAGGGTGTGGTGCTGACAGACCCATAGGTTTGGGGCCTGTCCACCCAACAGGAATATAAAAAATGCAGCCCTGGCAAAGTCCTGGACCAAGGGAGAGATCGGGAAAGGGCAGAGGAGGATATGCTGCCAACACAGAAACAGCTAGTGCCAGCAATGCCCTCACTGGTACTGGAGTTAACAGACACCCCGGAGCCTGAACCAGAGTTGACGGTATATGGTCTCTGACCTCTCTGCACGGTACCTGGGAGCGCTTGATGGGACCTGCTCCATCCTACGTGCCAGCATTCACACTGTGCTGGTCTGTGCTTCTTCTGGAGTAGGTAGACAAGTCCCCCAGGACCTGGAGCTATCTCGCTTGGTTTTATGCCTCAGTACACTTGACGGAGAGCAACTCCTCTGCTCTTCAGAGGCGCCAGCTCTAGGACACAAAGCAGCTGCACACTCAGAGTCCAGCACAGGCCTCAGTTCAAAAGCAGGCCGACTGGCTTGTTCAAGCAGGTGCTGCTTCAGACAAAGACCTCTTGTCACTTGAGTCCGTTTCGTGAAAGATTTGCAAATAGAACACACTCCTTGCCGTGGGCTTTGCCTGAGCCCAGCAAGCACCATGTGTGGAGATCGTCGTGTGCGGGGATCGCTCCCCCACACAATGGACAACACTTAAACCCTGGTGAGGGTATCACAAGGGAAATACTTAAACGAAATCTAACTCTAAATCTAACACACACTATACTTGGGGTATTAGTTAACCATATACAACTGGAAAAGTCACCAAGAAAGAGAGAGACTGTGAGGTTAAAAACCACACAGAGCTCCACCTACAGCCACAGGCAGTAAGAAAGAATGAAGTGGGGTCAGCACGTCATTGCCTCATATAGCCAGAAGAGGAGCTATGGCTGCAAGGCACGAGCGTCACTCTTCTACAGGTACTGCTAGGCAAAATGCTCTGGCTCCATGCACTGGGCACACACACACCTAAGTGGGATGCACGGCTGCATCTACTCAAAGAAGAAACTTTATTCGTTTTGTTTTGTTGAAGATGATATTTTTATATAAAACACCAGAGTTATCAGTAAGAAGTAAGTTTTGCCTATATTCAGACAACACCAATTCAGTGTGTGGGATAATTCAGAGCACAGATTATCTAGAAAACCTATAGTGAATGGGATGATATATGCAGGTGATTGAAGGGTGTGATAGACATGGAGCTTCTATACAATAATTTTATGAATACTTTGTGACCTACTTAATGAGATAGAATGTTACAACTATATTAAGTTAGTGGAATGTTTATTATACCCCTCTATGGCTTCAAATGAATAGGGGCTCCCAGACAAGAGCAATAGCTGCCAGATAAGAACATCCCAGTACACTCTTGAAGAGGGATGGGCAAACTTTTTGGCTTGAGAGCCACATCTGGGAACAGAAATTGTATGGTGGGCCATGAATGCTCACAAAATTGGGGTTGGGTGCAGGTGCTGGTTGGGGGTGCGGACTCCAGGGTAGGGCCAGAAACGAGTTCAGGGTGCAGAAGTGGGCTCCGGGCTTGGGCGAGGAGTTGGATGCCGGAGTGAGGGCTCCAGCTGGGGGTGCAGGTTCTAGGGTGGGGCTGAGATGATGAGTTTGGGGTGTAGAAGGGTACTCCAGGTTGGGGTTCAGAGGACAGAGGACATCAGGGCTGGGGCAGGGGGCTGAGGCATGGGGAGAGGCTCGGGGTGCGGGCTCCAGGCAGCGCTTACCTCAAGCGGCTCCCAGAAGCAGCGGCATGTCCCTTCTCCAGCTCCTATGTGGAGGTGTGGCCAGGCGGCTCTGCGCACTGCCCCATCCACTGGCGCTGCCCCTACACCTCCCACTGGCTGCGGTTCCTGGCCAATGGGAGCTTCAGGGGCAGCACTTGGGATGGGGGCAACATGCAGAGCAGAGGTCCCTGGCTGCCCCTACGCATAGGAGCCAGAGGCGGGCCATGCCACTGCTTCTGGGAGCCGGGTGGCATGGCCCTCAACCCTGCTCCCCGGCTGGAGTGCTGGAAGGGGGCCACATGGAGTGGCTCCTGACCCTGCTCCCCAGCTGGAGGGCCAGAGTGGGGCCATGCAACTGCTACTGGGAGCCACGTGGAGCAGCCCCAACACTGCTCACCAGCTGGAGCACCGGAGCGGGGCAAGCCCCAGCCCCCTCTCCCCAGTGGGAGCTCGAGGGCAGGATCTGACCGTGGGCCATAGTTTATCCACCCCTGCTCTTGAAAGACAAAGGGCAAAGTTATTAGCTTCAAGGAACCTACATCCTGTCTCCAACAATTTGCAAGCCTAGTTCTGCCAGTGCTGGGAGCTAACAGATCAAAGGCTATAAACAGTTTAGAAGTAACTTGATTCCTATAAAAGCAGTGATCAAAAGACTGAGCAGCATTTAAAGACACTCCCTGAAAGAGCAAGAGGGAACTAGTTTCTGAGTTAGCAGGACAGATTATGCCACCGAGAGCCTAGAAGGTCTTAGATAGAGCTGGGAGGGAAACAGTTTTCCCGTCCCATGAAACTTCTTGAGATTTCAAGATTTCTCCCTTTCGAAGGAGGGAGAAAGAGCCCAGAATAGCCAGTATCCTAGCAGTCAGGGCACTCACCTGGAATGCAGGAGACTCCAACCCAGGGGAGTGTCCTGACAACCAGGCCACTTGCTATTCTGGGCACTCACTCTCCCTCCCTTCCCATTCCCATAAAAGAGTTTGTTTTGATTGACTGACATTTCCCCTTTTTAACATTGTATTTATTAACAAATCCATTCTTTTATAACAAATCACATTAAACTTGCTTTACACCAGGGGCTGGCACGCGAGCTAATTTTCAGTGGCACTCGCCACTGGCCACTGGTCAGAAGGGCTCTGCATTTTAATGTAATTTTAAATGAAGCTTCTTAAACATTTTAAAAACCTTAGTTACTTTACACACAACAATAATTTAGCAATATATTATAGACTTCTAGAAAGGGACCTTCTAAAAATGTTAAAACGTATTACTGGCATGCAAAACCTTAAATTAGAGTGAATAAATGAAGACTTGGCACACCACTTCTGAAAGGTTGCCGACCCCTGCTTTACACCTTAAAACAGCAATAAGCTTAGTATAAACACAAACACACAGTTATAAACTGTCCTATGTAAAAGTCCCCGCAGCTGAGACCTACTACCAGTCACTTTCTCCTCCTTTATGGTATTGATCACATATTGTGACTGCTGCTTTTCTATTCTGTGTCTTCCTCTTCTGTCTTGTCAGTTGACCATGTTGGTTAAAGTCTTTCATTATCTCATGTTTAGAGCCAAACGTCTGTTTTTCTTACATTTAGATGCGTAAAAGACGGTTACTCACCTTTGTAACTGTTGTTCTTCGAGATGTGTTGCTCACATCCATTCCAGTTAGGTGTGCACGCCGTGCGTGCACGTTCGTCGGAAACTTTTTACCCTAGCAACTCCAGTGGGCCGGCAGGTCGCCCCCTGGAGTGGCGCCGCCATGGCGCTCGATATATACCCTTGCCGGCCAACCCGCTCCTCAGTTCCTTCTTGCCGGCTACTCCGACAGTGGGGAAGGAGGGCGGGTGTGGAATGGATGTGAGCAACACATCTCGAAGAACAACAGTTACAAAGGTGAGTAACCGTCTTTTCTTCTTCGAGTGATTGCTCACATCCATTCCAGTTAGGTGAATCCCAAGCCATACCTAGGCGGTGGGGTCGGAGTGAGAAGTCGCGGCATGGAGCACTGCAGATCCGAAGGCCGCGTCCTCTCTTGACTGCTGGACCAGGGCGTAGTGGGAAGCAAAGGTGTGGACCGATGACCAGGTCGCTGCCCGACAGATTTCCTGGATGGGCACACGGGCGAGGAAAGCCAGCGAGGACGCCTGCGCCCTGGTAGAATGCGCAGTCACACGGCCCGTAGGAACGTGGGCCAGCTCATAGCAGGTCCTGATACAGGACGTTACCCATGAGGATAACCTCTGCGAGGAAATGGGAAGCCCCTTCATGCGGTCCGCTACTGCCACGAAAAGCTGGGGGGATTTGCGGAACGGTTTGGTCCTCTCCACGTAGAACGCAAGGGCCCTACGGACATCAAGCGAGTGGAGCTGTTGCTCCCTGCCTGAAGAGTGAGGTTTCGGGAAAAAAAACGGGAGGAATATCTCTTGGTTGATGTGGAAGGCTGAGACCACCTTGGGGAGAAAGGCAGGGTGTGGCCTCAGCTGCACCTTATCTTTATGGAAGACCGTATACGGGGGGTCTACCACGAGAGCCCGGAGTTCCGACACCCGTCTAGCTGAGGTGATAGCTACTAGAAAGGCAGTCTTCCAAGAGAGATAGAGTAGGGAGCAAGTAGCTAACGGCTCGAAGGGGGGCCCCATGAGCCGAGACAACACCAGGTTAAGATCCCAGGTTGGAGCAGGGAGTCGGACGTTAGGGTACAAACGTTCCAGCCCCTTCAGGAATCTAGTCACCGTCGGGTGAGAAAAAACGGAGCGGCCATCCCCACCCGGGTG
Source organism: Gopherus flavomarginatus (assembly GCF_025201925.1). NCBI lineage: Eukaryota > Metazoa > Chordata > Testudines > Testudinidae > Gopherus > Gopherus flavomarginatus. Next base: position 2,526,118 of record NC_066635.1, on the reverse strand, counting down.
AAAGGTGGAGATAGCTGCCAGGTGGACCCGCAAAGACGATATCGCCAGGCCCTGTTGTTTGAGGGACCAAATATAGTCTAAAATATTGGCCACCGAAACTTCCATAGGGCGGAGACCTTTCTCCACGCACCAACAGGAGAAACGCTTCCACTTGGCCGAGTATGTCGCTCTAGTGGAAGGCTTCCTGCTGCCCAAGAGTACCTCCCGTACCGGGGTGGAGCAGCGCAGTTCAGAACTGGTCAGCCACGCAGGAACCACGCCGCTAGGTGCAGCGACTGCAGGTCCGGGTGACAGAGAGTCCCGTGCTCCTGGGGGATCAGGTCCGGGTGAAGGGGCAGGGGAACTGGGTCGGCTATGGCAAGGTCCAGCAACATGGGGTACCAATGCTGCCTGGGCCACGCCGGGGCTACTATGATCACGCGAGCCCTGTCCCTGCGCACCTTCAGAAGGACCCTGTGGACCAGCGGGAACGGGGGAAACACGTAGTACAAGTGGGTCATCCACGGAATAAGGAAGGCATCCGCTATAGACCCGGGCTCCCTGCCCTGAAAAGAGCAGAACGCCTGGCATTTCCTGTTCCCCCCGGACGCGAAGAGGTCCACACGGGGATAACCCCACCTCTGGAAGATTGAGAGGGCGACGTCCGGGCGAAAGGACCACTCGTGTGAGAGGAAGGATCTGCTCAGGCGGTCCGCCAGCGTGTTCCGTACTCCAGGGAGGAAGGAAGCCATGAGGTGAATGGAGTGGGCTACACAAAAGTCCCAGAGTTGCATCGCCTCGTGACATAGGGGAGAGGATCTGGTGCCGCCCTGCTTGTTGATATAGTACATGGTCGTCGTGTTGTCGGTAAACACCGCGACACCACGACCCCAAAGCTGGTGACAGAACGTTTGACAAGCAAGGCGGACCGCTCTCAACTCCCGCATGTTGATGTGCAGCTTCACCTCCTGCGGGGACCACAGGCCCTGTGTTCTCAGGGATCCCAGGTGGGCCCCCCAGCCGAGATCTGAGGCATCCGTCGTTAGGGACACCGAGGGCTGGGGTGGGTGGAAAGGGAGCCCCGCACACACTACAGACTGGTCTAGCCACCAGCTGAGAGAATCTAACACCCCCTCGGGGATTGTGATCAGCATGTCTAGTGGTTGCCTTGCCGGCCGGTAATGTGCGATGAGCCACAACTGGAGGGGCCTCATGCGGAGCCGAGTGTAACCGGTCACAAATGTGCATGCTGCCATGTGGCCTAACAGGGTTAGACATGTCCGTATTGATGTTAAGGGGGCTGCCCGCAATCGCTGAACGATCGCCGACAACGCCTGGAACCTTGGTAACAGCAGAAGAGCCCTGGCCACGGTGTAGTCCAGGACGGCCCCGATGAACTCCACCCTCTGCGTGGGGAGCAGGGTGGACTTGTCTACGTTGATCATGAGGCCCAAGGTAGCAAACAGGCCGGTGATCCTGCGGACGTGGCTGCAAACCTGTAGCTCCGACGTGCCCCGAATTAACCAATCGTCTAGGTAAGGGAACACGTGGATACGACTGCGCCGAAGATGTGCCACAACGACGGCCATGCATTTTGTGAATACCCTCGGAGCCGTAGAAAGGCCAAATGGGAGGACTGCAAATTGGTAGTGAAGGTGGCCCACCACGAATCGAAGGAAACGTCTGTGGTGTGGCCAAATGGCAATGTGAAAATAAGCGTCCTGCATGTCGAGGGCGGCGTACCAGTCTCCCGGATCCAGGGATGGGATAATGGTCCCCAGGGATACCATGCGGAACTTCAACTTCACTAGGTATTTGTTGAGCTCTCGCAGGTCGAGGATAGGCCTGAGGCCTCCCTTGGCCTTGGGGATCAGAAAGTAGCGGGAATAAAACCCCTTGCCTTTCTCGTTTTCCGGAACCGCCTCTATAGCTCCTTTGCTGAGGAGCGTCTGTACCTCCTGTCGAAGGAATTGCTCGTGAGAGGGGTCCCTGAAGAGGGACGAGGAAGGGGGGCGGGAAGGAGGAAATGATATAAACTGGTATCTGATATAAAATGGTATCCCGTCTGCACCGTGCGTAAGACCCAGCGGTCCGATGTTATTTGGGTCCACGCCGGGAGGAAAAACGAAAGGCGGTTGGAAAACGGGGGGGGAAGGATCCGTGGGGAAAACTGTTACTGCGCCCTCGGGCGCACCTTCAAAACGAAGGCTTGGGCCCAGGCGGGGGCTTAGAGGAGCTTTGATTCTGTCCCCCCTGGTTCCCCGAATGTCTACGCCTTCCATTCCTGCCACGGCGCCTATTAAGGTCCTGCCGTTGGCGGAACTGGGGGTATGGCCTGCGATGCTGTTGCTGCTGTGGCCGGAAGGGTCTGCGCTGCGTTCCCGGCGTGTGCATCCCGAGGGAGCGCATAATAACCCGATTGTCTTTAAGACTTTTGAGTCTGGGGTCTGTCTTTTCTGAAAACAGGCCCTGGCCTTCGAACGGGAGGTCCTGGATGGTGTATTGGCGCTCCGGTGGAAGGCCAGAGACCTGAAGCCAGGAGATACGGCGCATCGTTACCCCCGAGGCGAGGGTGCGGGCAGCCGAGTCTGCAGCGTCCAAAGAGGCCTGCAACGAGGTTCGTGCAACCTTCTTGCCCTCGTCCAGAATGGCCGCAAATTCTTGGCGGGCCTCCTGTGGCAGCAGCTCTTTGAATTTGTCCGCTGCCACCCATGAGTTAAAAGCATATCTGCTGAGAAGGGCTTGCTGATTTGAAACCCTGAGCTGAAGGACCCCAGCCGAATAGACCTTGCGGCCGAGGAGGTCCATGCGCCTGGCCTCCTTGGATTTGGGGGCTGGAGCTTCCTGTCCGTGGCGCTCCCTCTCGTTTACCGACTGCACCACCAGGGAACACGGTGTCGGGTGGACGTGGAGGTACTCGTAGCCCTTGGAGGGGGCCGTGTACTTCCTCTCGACGCCCCTCGCTGTAGGGGGGATGGAGGCCGGTGACTGCCAGATTGTATTGGCGTTGGCCTGGATCGTCCTAATGAAGGGTAGGGCGACCCTGGTGGGAGCATCAGATGAGAGGATGGTGACGATGGGGTCCTCGATCTCAGAGACCTCCTCGGCTTGCAAGCTCAGATTCTGTGCTACTCGCCTAAGGAGGTCTTGGTGTGCCCTGAGATCTAGCGGAGGAGGGCTACTGGAGGAAGTGCCAGGCACCGCTTCGTCGGGGGAGGAGGATGAGGAGACCCCTGGCAAGAAAGTGTGCAGTGGGGGGTCCCCCTCAGCCCTCGCCTCTGTCTCAGGAGCAAGACCAGGGTCTTGCTGCTTCGATCCTTCCTCTCCATCAGGGGAGGGAGGGGGGCGAGACAACGAAGCCTCTGGCACCCTGTGCTCCGCCGTTGCAGGCCTAGCAGGAAGCTGTTGGGGGCCCTGGGCCTGATGGTATGCCCAGGGTGTCCAAAACCCCGCTGCTGCGGACCCTGGTCCTGTTGCGGAGGGTCCTGAAATAATGCCGCCTGCCTGTCAGTGCCCAGCGCATACACGCTGTCCGCTTGAGACGACACCGACGGCTGTCTAGAAGGCCATGGCGGGGCCGACTGCGGCTGATAAGCGTCTGCGCGGTTCGGCACCGAAGATCTTCTCGGTGCCGGGGATCGGTACCGAGAGTCATAGCGGCGCCGGGATCGGGACCGGGTTCTGTCTCGGTGCCGGGATCTGGATCGGTACCGGCCGCTGCTTCGGTGCCGGGATCGGGACCGGGACCTGCCACCGACGTGGTGCCGGGAGGTCGACCGGGACCGGGACCTGCCACCAGCTCGGTGCTGGGAGGTCGACCGGCGCGGTGAGTGACGGCGAGACTGGCTCCTAGAGTCACGGTGCCGGTATAGACGGCTGGAGTCAGACCGCGACCGTCTGGAGGTCGATCGGTGCCGCGAGTGCGACCGGTACCGCCGAGGGGAGCGGTGCCGGGACTGCGAGCGGCGGCGGGATCTCGAGCGACCGTGGCGTCGGGACCTCGATCGCGAGCGCGAGTCCTGAGACGGTGCCGTCATCATGGGCTTGCCCCTAGATGCTACCCGCACCGGAGGTACCGGGGGTGGCGGCTGAGTAGACTCAGTCAGGGTGATAAGGTCCCGTGCCGAGGCGAAGGTCTCCGGAGTGGATGGGACCAATAGCTCAACCGCAGATCTTATGGGGGAGCTTGGCGGTACCGGACTCGACGGACCCACTGGGCCCGGAGTCGACGGTGCCGGTAGCGCCGCGGCCGATGTCGATGCCGGGCGCTCCATTCGGGTCTGCCTGGCTGGAGCAGCAGACGTTGATGGTCTCGCTTCTGCACCCGGTGCCGGGGAAGGTCGGTGCCGGGGAGTCTTTCCGGTGCCGGTGTCGAGATCACGGCCTGTGAAGCTGCTGGGTCAAGTGCCGCCTCCATTAGGAGAGTCCTGAGTCTCTGGTCTCTCTCCTTCTTTGTCCTGGGCTTAAAAGCCTTGCAAATGCGGCACTTGTCCGACCTGTGCGATTCCCCCAGGCACTTTAGACACGCGTCGTGGGGGTCGCTGGTTGGCATAGGCTTTTTACAGGCCGCACACTGCTTAAAGCCCGGCGAACCAGGCATGAGCCCGGTGCCGGGTGCCGGGAAGGGCTACAGCCCAGACCGGCGAACAACTATATACAAATACTATTTACACTACAACTAATTAACTAACTATACTTAACGACTAACTAACAACTGTAATAATAACGGTAGTTAACAAGGAGAGCTAGGGACGTGGAGGACAGCTATGCCGCGCTCCACAGTTCCAACGACCGACACGGCGGTAAGAAGGAACTGAGGAGCGGGTGGGCCGGCAGGGGTATATATCGAGCGCCATGGCGGCGCCACTCCAGGGGGCGACCTGCCGGCCCACTGGAGTTGCTAGGGTAAAAAGTTTCCGACGAACGTGCACGCACGGCGTGCACACCTAACTGGAATGGATGTGAGCAATCACTCGAAGAAGAACCTGTTTGTTAGTTGTCCTATCAAAACCTTTACACAATATTTAACTTTGTTCCTATTTCCTCCTATCTGTTTTCCTTATTTTAATATCTTAATTCTAAGTTTAATTGTGACTGTTGCTGAAGGGGTTTCTCCCTCTCTCAGTATTCAAACAGAAGTTCTCAAACTCCCAGTTTGATGGCCAATGATGACCCTCTTCCAGCAAACTCCAAAAACTTCCACCATCCTCCTTAGTCCTTATCTTTTTGTCTTCTCCCCTGCAGAACTGACTTAACCAGTCAGCTTTTCTAGTACCTGAATTTCCCACACCTTTTTTATACCAGCCAATAGTTTTAAGAGAATCACTCCTCTTCTATCACCTTGCTATAGTAATTCCAGCAGCAACTACAAAAGAATGATCAGTTCTTTATGGCTTTTAGAAGACAGAGTTTTCAGGACAATTGAATACAAATACTAAGGGGGTTATATGACAGCTGACACCCTGTTATCCCCCTTATGGAGTCTCCATTGGCTTTCCAAAAGGTCTTAATTTTGGAGCACATCCACCATACATAGAGAAATCCTCCTGTTTCATATGTTCTCCCGTTCCTCAATTTTTGTGCCTATGTCTACTTCAACTCTCCTTCTTCTCATGAAATGTAGTTACACCTCTACCCTGATATAATGCTGTCTTTGGGAGCCAAAAAATCTTACCGTATTATATCAAACTTTTTTTTGATCCACCAGAGTGTGCAGCCCCACCCCTAACATAGCGTTGCTTTACCGCATTATATCCACATTTGTGTTATATTGGGTCACGTTATATTGGGGTAGAGGTGTATTTCCTCCACGTAAGTTAGAAATTGTTTTGCAGTGGAAAGTAAGCATTTATGTTTCATGGATGTAGGGAGTACTTTTTCAAATTCTGTCAATTTTCTGCATAGGTTTTCTTTTTTGTGGGGATGGACTGAAAAATCCCTCAGTGGTAGTTACTGATATACTGCAATTTTGGGGTCTTTTGAGAGTTGCTTTATTTCTTCAAGTGATCTATTGTCTCTGAACAGTTGGCTGAATTTTGATATACCTGTAAGTTCCCAAATGTCAAAACTTTCCAGGCTGTTATCAGGGTTAAATTCTGTATTATCTACTATGGACACTGGATGTGATGGATACGAGTTCTGCTTTCTAAATAAATTATCCCAAGTTTCTACTGTTGCTGTCATAAAAAAAGAGTTGTTGTATGTTGATTTTGACCTACAGGTTTTCTTTTTCCAGGGGATCACGTGGAGTTTGACTGTACAACAAGAAACTTCTTGTATCTCTACCCAGTGCTTATTAGGGTTTGGTGTTATCCAGTGCCTCAGGTTTCTGATCTGACTAGCTTGGAAATTGTGCTTGATGTTTGGTAAAGCCAAGACTCCATTTTGCCATGACCTTTGTAAAGTAGGTTGCTTAACTCTAGATTTCTTATTTTCCCAAATGAATTTACTTATCATAAATTGCCACTGACCTATAAGGCTTCCTGGAACTCAAATGGGAAGTGTTTGGAAAAGGAAGTTAATTCAGTGCAAGACATTCATTTAGCTGTTACAATTTTGACTAACATGAAATTTCATATTTTGACCAATTTCCAGATGTTTTGATTTTCTTAACGAAAGGACTTTAATTAATATTACATAAATCTTAACATCTTTCAGAAATGTGTATTCCCAGGCATCTTATTGAAGTCGTAGCCATTTATATTTAGCTTTTCTTTCTGTAGATCTGAGCTCACACCTATATCCAGGAGTTCTGATGTGTGGTGTTTATTTTAAATTCTGACTCTTCACCAAATTTTAAGATTTCTTTTTGCAATTCTAGTAATGTGAGACCTGGACTCGTAACAAATGCCACAACGTTGTCCACATATAAGCCTAATTTGGTTCCCTGTTTCCTACTGTAATTCCACTTATATTAGGATGATTTCTGACTGACTGAACAAATGACCCCATTATTATGTCAAAAAGAAGAGGTGATAGTTGGCTTCTCTGGCAAATGCCTCTGAAAGGAAGCTTTTTTCCGATAAATACCCATTTGCATTTATAGTAGCATATAGGTTGGAATATAAAATAAAAATCCAACTTTGAAATTTAGGGCCTAAAGAATTGACATTTTCCAACAAAAACATTTTGTAGTAAAATTCCCAACCAGGTCTAGTGTTGGGGTGTCTATACGAAGCTTAGACCTATCAAGATCCCATGGGGAAGATGGATAGACACCTGGTAAGCTAGACATGCACACAGTCTGCTTATTGTTTTAAGACCTCTTTTCTTTTTAATGCTTTGGACCTAAACAAACAATACTTGGCTTTAAGGAGGCCATCTGGTCAGTGTGTACCCTGCCATTGCCCCTGGAGGGAACAGAACTGCAGGTACTGAACCAGAGTCAGGCCTGTGAGGTGACCAGAGCTAGTGACAGGGCACTGCAGCCCCCAGGCCTGGTCTGAGAGCAGGAGACTTGCGACTCCACCCTAGAGAGGTGATGGCCTCAGACCCGAGGGGTGTGCTCACAGAGACCAGGGTGGGCCAGAGAGTCTTTTAGAACAGTAATTGTGAAAGAAGGGAGCACCAAAGCCCTGCAAAGCAGTTCTGATTTACACAGGCACCAGTGAGGGGATGGGTGAAACAAATAGCAAATTCTAGAGAATGACACCATAGAAATTGTATTCCTGTATTAATCTAATTGAAAGGTCTTGGACAAAGTCACAGATATTGTCACAAGGTGACAGCAGATGACAAAGTCACACCAGTAGTCCAAAAGCTATGGCCCGGTCCATACCCAGGACACAAGTTATGCACCAGGGACTGGCTAAGATGCTGGCTGACAAAATTACTGAGAAGTAAATAAAGGTGTGAGTAGAGTGCCTCACCCTGTAACTAGAGTGGATTAATAGTCTCAAAAGTTTTTGACAAACTCGATGCTAAGAAAGACTTTTGGCATTATCCCCTGAATTCAGAAAGCTGCACTGTGGTGGTTACACATATTGTAGAGTTCCTCTGGGACTTCCAGGAGCTCCAGGCTTACCAAAAGGCCATGGATTCAGTATTGGGTCATTTACCTCAAACTATCTGTCAGTAAAGATAGCCTCATCATCCATATACCAATGAGAAACAGCTGGAGAAAAGACAGAGGGAAGTGTGTGTTTGGTTTCAAGAAATGGGACTTTGTCTCACTAGAAATACATGTTGTTTTCGGTGTAATGAAATACAGCTATCAGTTGCAGCAGATGGCAGTAAGCCTGGCACAAAGAAAGCAGAAGTTCTTCTTAAAGCTCCAAGACTATTATTATTGTTGTTTATTATTTGTATTAGCAGAGCGCTCCAGAGCCCTAGCCATGAACCGGATCCTGCTACAAATACAGAACAAAAAGACAACCTTTTACACCCTGACCAGGGGTGCTGGAGCAATGTGTACAGTGGGGGTGCTGAGAGCCATTGAACCAAACTGTAAACCCTGTATATAATGGAAACCACTTCAAGCCAGAGGGTGTGGTAGCACCCCCCACACTCCTAGTTCCAGCACCTATGACCCTGATACCCCAATATTCACCACTGTCATATAACTGGGATTTGTCTTATAGAAAGTATGACTTGTGAGGTGTCATTCTGAGTCTTGATCTGCTAGGCAGTAACATCTTGCTGGATTGTATGTGCTAACATCGTATGTGAAGTTATGAATTTTGGCTACGTACGTGTTACTGAAACATGTCCCGAAGCTGAAAACATCTACAAGCAGCCTTTCAAGAACAACAGTAAAAAGGCCAAACAATGTTAATGGCTTATTGAGGAAGTGCACACAAGCACAAGGATTACCCCAGGAACTGTGTACAACAGAAACCTCTCAGAGACAGCCCCACACAACGGGAACGGTCTGACCCAGGTCACAGCAAAAGAGCTTTCCAGCAAGTGGGGCGAAGATATAAAAAGGGGGAAATGACATTATGGGGAACCTCACTCTGTCTACAACAACATACCTGGGAACACCTGCGGGGCAAGGACTGAACTATGGGAAGTGATGGTTCCACTCTAGAAAGATCTTTAGTCTGTGTATGAAAACCTGGGAAAGCCCAGGCAACTTGTGCCTTAAGAATCTGCCAGCCTATTTATCACTCAGGTGACAATCTGCTGATTTATATCCTACCTACCCAGTGTGTTACGCTTAGTTTGCGGTTTTTGTTTATTGACTAAGGTAACCTGCTTTGATCTGTTCACTATCACTTACAGTCACGTAAAATCTACCACGTGTACTTAATAAACTTGTTTTTGTTTTAAATCCAGCTTGTGGAATTCACAACGCAGGGGGGAGGAGATTTGCAGATCTCCCTCCACATTGAGGAAGGGGGCGAATTTCAATGCGCTTACGCTGTACAGGTCTCTGTGCAGCGCAAGATGAGACAATTTTGGGTTTGCACCCCAGAGGGGGAGTGCACTTGAGTGCTAGGCAACTCTGTAGCTGAAGTCTTCCCAGGCACAGCTGATCTCAGTGTCTGTCTGCACTGGGTGTGTCCCTACCTGGGTGTGTGATGGAGGAGGCTTGGGGGCCTGGCTCAGCATGACAGGGTAAGAGAGCCCAGGCTGGAGGAACATGCGGGCTCAGTGGTACCCCAGAACATCAGGTGGCACCTCAGAAGGGGGAGCAACCCATCACACAATCCTTGCCCCCAAAAGGGGACAATCAGTATGGATGGGGAATTCTCAAACAGAAACAGCTTTGCAATATTCCAAAAGGCTAATGAAGAAGCATACCTACCACCTTTTAAACTGGATACATCAGCATTCGTTGCAACTTATGCGACCTCTAAAAAAACGAGGAGTACTTGTTGCACCTTAGAGACTAACAAAGACTCCTCGTTCTTTTTGCTGATACAGACTAACACAGCTACCACACTGAAACCTGTTACACTCTTGAGCTTGAAAAAGAGGAGACTAAGGGGGGATAAGATAGAGGTATATAAAATCATGAGTGATGTGGAGAAAGTGGATAAGGAAAAGTTATTTATTTATTCCCATAATAGGAGAACTAGGGGTCACCAAATGAAATTAACAGGCAGCAGGTTTAAAACAAATAAAAGGAAGTTCTTCTTCACGCAGCGCACAGTCAACTTGTGGAACTCCTTGCCTGACGATGTTGTGAAGGCTAGGACTGTAACAGCGTTTAAAAGGGAACTGGATAAATTCATAGACTCATAGACTTTAAGGTGAGAAGGGACCATTATGATCATCTAGTCTGACCTCCTACACAATGCAGGCCACAAAATCTCACCCACCCACTCCTGTAACAAACTCCTAACCTATGACTGATTTACTGAAGTCCTCAAATTGTGGTTTGAAGACCTCTAGCTGCAGAGAATCCTCCAGCAAGTGACCCATGCCCCATGCTGCAGAGGAAGGCGAAAAACCTCCAGGGCCTCTGCCAATCTGTCCTGGAGGAAAATTCCTTCCCGACCCCAAATATGGCAATCACTTAAACTCTGAGCATGTGGGCAAGACTCACCAGCCAGCACCCAGGAAAGAATTCTCTATAGTAACTCAGATCCCATCCCGTCTAACATCCCATCACAGACCACTGGGCACACTTACCTGCTGATAATCAAAGATCAATTGCCAAATTAATTGCCAAAACTAGGCTATCCCATCATAGCATCCCCTCCATAAACTTATCAAGCTTAGTCTTAAAGCCAGATATGTCTTTTGCCCCCACTACTCCCCTTGGAAGGCTGTTCCAGAACTTCACTCCTCTAATGGTTAGAAACCTTCGTCTAATTTCAAGTCTAAACTTCCTAGTGTCCAGTTTATATTCATTTGTTCTTGTGTCCACATTGGTACTAAGCTTAAATAATTCCTCTCCCTCCCTGATACTAATCTCTCTGATATATTTATAAAGAGCAATCATATCCCCTCTCAACCTTCTTTTGGTTAGGCTAAACAAGCCAAGCTCTTTGAGTCTCCTTTCATAAGACAGGTTTTCCATTCCTCGGATCATCCTAGTAGCCCTTCTCTATACCTCTTCCAGTTTGAATTCATCCTTCTTAAACATGGGAGACCAGAACTGCACACAGTATTCCAGATGAGGTCTCACCACTCATGGTGATTAAGTCCACAAGTGGTTATTAGCCAGGATGGGTAAGGAATGGTCTCCCTAGCCTCTGTTTGTCAGAAGATGGAGATGGATAGCAGGAGAGAGATCACTTGATCATTGTCTGTTCGGTTCACTCCCTCTGGGGCACCTGGCATTGGCCACTGTTGGTAGACAGGATATTGGGCTAGATGGACCTTTGGTCTGACCTAGTACGGCTGTTCTTATGTACCCATTAGCTTAGGTGCAATGCTGCTCCAATTCCATAACCCAGGGTGAAGAGTGACATATGGCTGGTACGCTGTGGGTTATTAGCCAGGGTGAAGAAAGGGGTAGGGAGATGCCTGGCTGGTACACTGTCCTGCCAGGAAGTTATATGGGATGAGGGGTGGGGTCTGGCTGGTACGTTACTCACTTGTAATTGTTGTTGATGTCAGAAACTCTCCAGACATTCTGCAAGTCAAAGTCCATCCTCACAACTTCCATCTCAAATCGGTATTTCACATGGTCTCCTGGAACAGCACAGGCACAGCACAGTTACTGGCAGCCGGACACAGCCAAGGGAAACCTAAACCTGGCAGCTTCAACATTACAGGACTGGATGAGCAAGAGGCCAGATGGTGTCTGAACACTGCGGGATGGCTGCTTTTCCAAATGTCACACTCACTTGCTCAGGTTAAGAGGTGACTTGATTATAGTCTATAAATACCTACACATGGGGAACAAAGATCTGATAACGAGCTCCTCAGTCTAGCAGACAGAGGTATAACATGATCCAATGGCTGGAAGTTGAAAGTAGACAAATTCAGACTGGAAATAAGATGTACATTTTTAGCGGTGAGATAATTAACCATTGGAACAATTTATCACAAAATATCAGTGTTGGGAGGGACCTCAGGAGGTCATCTAGTCCAACCCCCTGCTCAAAGCAAGACAAACCCCAACTAAATCATCCTAGCCAGGGCTTTGTCAAGCATGACCTTAAAAACCTCTAAGGAAGGAGACTTCACCGCCTTCCTAGGTAACCCATTGCAGTGCTTCACCACCCTCCTAGTGAAAAAGTTTTTCCTAATATCCAACCTAAATCACCCCCACTGCAACCTGAGACCATTACTCCTTGTTCTGTTGTTTACCAAGGCTCATGGTGGATTCTCCATCACTGACCATTTCTCAATCAAGATTGGATGTTTTTCTAGAAGATGTGCTTAGGGAAATATTATGGGGAAGTTCTCTGGCCTGCATTATACAGGAGGTGAGACTACATCACAATGATCCCTTCTGGTTTGGAATCTATGAAAACCTGGTAAACAAAAAAGTGAGGGACTGGATGCTAATGAACCAAACTTGGCAAATCAGAAGTTAGGCCTAAATGGCAAACACAATAATGAGAGGATGGATTATTCCAACCAACAGCCCACTTTGGGGGCTAGGACATGCGGCCTGATGGAGGGATTTCTGGAGGAGGAGGAATGCCGGTCAGGACTCCACTCCACTTGTGAGACTCTGTCCTTCATCCATGGACCCCAAAGGTCTAATGATCATCATGCAGCTCAGACCTCAGAACATCAGCAGGGACACCCAGTCAACAGAGCCACACCAGCAAAGACAGCAGCCGGAGACATGTGAGATCATGCTGTCTCCTTTTCCCTTGTGTGTTCCTTTCTGCCCAGCTATTTTTCCTCCTCTCTTGGCTTTTCATCTGATCCTGAGGTCAATTGTACCATGCTAGATCAGCACAATGTGACAAAACAGACCATCCAGCTTTGTCCTGGCTGAGAGAGACTGTTAGAGGAGAGGGACCAGCCACACGTCAGATGGCAAGATAAGCCAGAGCTCAATGCAATTACTGTAGTGGCTGATTAAACAACTCACAGCATCTGTCTCTGACTGACCTGACACCCGAAGTTCCGAAAACATTAACAAAAGCCATTTTCCCCCCACTGTTAGTATATTCTCTCTTCTCCCCTTTGTGTCTGTTTGTTAAAAGAAGGAAAAGTGACCAGCTCTAAGATATGAAGGATGAGCAACAAAACTCTTTCCTTGCTACCAAGAAAAGTTGTCCCACAAAATAAGAGCGCACCTGATACATAAATTTTAAAGGGATTTTGATAGGTTTTGGTTACGTTTTTATCACATAATTCAACTGCTGTTTTAAAGTGCTATACAAATTGTTTGACCTCTTTTTCTCTCATGTATTCTAACTAATAAATCTCTAAACTTCAGCATGAATTTCCTAGCACGTTTGCCATGGTATGAAGCAGGCTGAGGTCTCTGTATAGCAACCCCCAAATCTTATTTAATACTGTTTACTGTTGGAAGTAATAGCCCTGGTCTACATTACGAGTTCAGGTCGAATTTAGAAGCGTTAGATCGATTTAACCCTGCACCCGATGAAGCCATTTTGTCGACTTAAAGGGCTCTTAAAATCGACTTCTGTACTCCTCCCTGACAAGGGGATTAGCGCTGAAATCGACCCAGCTGGGTGGAATTTGGGGTAGTGTGGACGCAATTCGACAGTATTGGCCTCCGGGAGCTATCCCAGGATGCTCCATTGTGACTGCTCAACTCAAATACACTGGCCAGGTAGACAGGAAAAGCCCTGCGAACTTTTGAATTTCATTTCCTGGTTGGCCAGTGTGGCGAGCTGATCAGCACAGGTGACCATGCAGAGCTCATTAGCACAGATGACCGTGGAATCCCAGAATCGCAGAAGAGCTAACGGCAGGTACTAGATCTGATCGCTGTACGGGAAGACGAATCTGTGCAATCAGAACTCCATTCCAAAAGACGAAATGCCAGAATATTTGAAAAAATCTCCAAGGGCATGAAGGACAGAGGTTAAAATAGGGACCCGCAGCAGTGCCACGTGAAGCCTACCAAAGAACCAGAGAGGAAAATGACTGCTCTGCGTCGGAGCCCCAGACATGCTGCTTCTATGATGAGCTGCATGCCATTCTAGGAGGTGCCCCTACAACTACCCCACCCCTGTGCTTCCCTCCTCCCCCACCCCTCCCAGGCTACCTTGGCAGTTATCCCCCCATTTGTGTGACGAATTAATAAAGAATAGATTAATTTGAAACAATGACTATTGCCTCTGCAAGCGAGATCAAAGGGGGGAAGGGGAAGGTGGTTGGCTTACAGGGAAGTAGAGTGAACCAAGGGGGCAGGTTTTCATCAAGGAGAAACAAACAGAACTTTCACACGGTAGCCTGGCCAGTCACAAAACTGGTTTTCAAAGCTTCTCTGATGCACAGCGCACCCTGCTGTGCTCTTCTAACTGCTCTGGTGTCTGGCTGCACGTAATCAGCGGCCAGGCGATTTGCCTCAACCTCCCACCCTGCCATAAATGTCTCCCACTTACTGTCACAGATACTGTGGAGCACACAGCAAGCAGTAATAATGATGGGAATATTGGTTTCACTGAGGTCTAACTGAGTCAGTAAACTGCGCCAGCGAACTTTTAAATGTCCAAAGGCAAATTCTACCAGCATTATGCACTCTCTCAGCCTATAGTTGAACTGCTCCTTACTACTGTCCAGGCTTCATGAGCCATGGGAGCAAGGGGTAGGCTGGGGTAAGTGCGACTGTGCGGTGCTGCTGACTGGGAGAGCAGCCTGAGGCAGAAGCCTCCAGCTGCCATGATATTCCAGGCAGGACTGAATCTCCATTAAACAAAACTTAAAGAAGAGAATGACCTGGAGTCATTCCCATTTTTTTCCAGGAGCCAGCCAGGAACACCCATGTCTGCCCAGGCATCCCCGACTAACCTAAACGAGGTCGGACAGGAGCACCCACGGGACGATGATGACGGCTGGCAGCCATATTGTACCACCTGCCATCCACAAGGCAAGGCAAGGCAAGGGGATGCTGCTGTGTAGCACTGTAGTACCACGTCTGCTAGCAGCACTCAGGAGACATACGGTGACAGTGAGCTGAGCAGGCTCCATGCTTACCGTGGTATGTCGTCTGCAAGGGTAACTCAGGAAAAAAGGCAAGAAACGATTTTTTGCCGTTGCTTTCACGGAGGGAGGAAGGGGGGCCTGACAACATGTACCCAAAACCACCCGTGACACTGTTTTTGCCCCATCAGGCATTGGGAGCTCAACCCAGAATTCAAATGGGCAGCAGAGACTGCAGGAGCTGTGGGATAGTTACCCACGGTGCAACGGTGAAAACTGACACTACCCTTGGTACTGTGGACGCAAACCTTTGACTTAATGTGCTTAGTTGGCACACACAATCGACTGTATTAAATCGATTTCTTAAAAATTGACTTCTATTAAATCAACCTAATTTCGTAGTGTAGACATACCCTTAGGGTCATGGTAAAACCTTTCACTCTCTGGGCCCATTTGTTCCATCTAAATTAATACTGCAATTCCTCCAAGCCCCAAACTCCTCTAATTAGCCCCCTGAGGCCAGATCAATTGGAGAGGCATATTCTACAATCGAGGGCCTGGCACTGAGAATATCTTATCCTCAGTCCAGATCTGGGACTGTCAGCTCAGGTGCCTCCAACAACCTAAACTCCTGGAACAGAAGGAGGCACAAGCCAGAAAGAGGGCTTTATCCCCCGCTGTTGTGTGCTGCAGGTGTCTGTCTGTGAGAGGGTAGGAATTTAGGTTTAGTCACCATGCTGTACTTGTTGCTCAGTGGCCTGAGCACTTTTGGGAGAGGAGATGCAAACAGAATTATGAATGACATACACTTTCAAGAAAGCCATGAACATTTAACAGTCCAGAGACAAGATCTAGTCATCCTCCGTCAGAACCCAAGGTTGAAGTTGGGATGACCTCTGGTGAGATTTTTAGCATGTGTGTAGGTTCTTCTATGGCTTAAATGTTTTCTCTGCAATACTTTTGCCTTAAGAATAAATGTGCTTGCTTATAAAGAGCTGAGTGGTAACTTATAACTATGGGCAATACACAGGTCACAGCCCTAGGAGAGAAAGCAAAGCAGAGACAGTCTGGTTCACTGGGGAGGGAGGAGTGTGGGAGGGAGACTGTGCAGCCTTAAAAATCCTCCAGTCAGTAAGGAATGAGACAGGGGTCTCAGCCCAAAAGAAGTGATGGCTGGGAGCTGGGAACCTGAAGTGTGTGCCCTTAATGTTTCCTGAGTGACATGCTGCTAGGCAAGCGGTGAGCCCGCTCCGCATCAACTAAAGCTTCCAAGGGATGGCCAGGTGCAGCACCTGGATCTCCAGGTTAAGTCTAGACACAGCAATCCACCAGAAGACAATGCCACCTCCTAGCCAGAGGAAGACAAACAAAGCACATCTGGCTATAGCTACTCTTTGTGTAGCAAAGGACTTAACAGGACCCTCCTGGGACGTGGCTGCAGCAGAACACAAAAACACAGCATAATATGGGTGTATGGTTTCCCTCCACCTGGACACACCATGAGGGCTGCACTGAGAAAGGGGCTGGTTGGGAGCTCACCTGGGTGGCACAGATGTGCGTGCTGATCCTCCTCATCGGCACAGACCCCCAAGCACCAAGCATGGTAGGCGAATGCAAACAGGTCTTCAGGCTTTGCAGGGCGGGCAATGGCTCGGCTCAGCCTCTTCAGCCATTCCTGGCACTGTTTAAAGGTGGAGAAATGGCACCTGCAGGACACACAGACTCAGTAAGGCCAGGCAGGATGGACAGACAGGGCATTCCACGGCCTGCAGTTCAACCAGGGGAGGGGAGGAGAGGAGGAGATCCAACCTCCTTGGGAGGACCAAGAGGCTCTGAGCTTCCCAGCAGAAGGCTGGGACGGGCGGATGGACTGACATACCCACTCACACACACCCACACCTGAGAGCACCCTCCAGGATAGCAGGGCTTGACTCAGCAGCACAGACTAGGGCAGGGATTCCCCAAGGCTGCTGGCCACACCCGTGGCTGGAGAAACCTTACACTGTGGCAATAGCAGGGAACTATGCAGCTACCTGACCACTTTGGAGTCCTTGCAGATGATGTGAAGTTGGAACATGTCCCGACTCTCCACGCTTTCCATCATCCTCAAAGGCACCTGAAACATAAAAACGCAGAGAGTCACTTGACAGCATGGGATGTCCCACACCAGCAGGGACCCCAGCCTGACACACACTCATTATGCATCCCAGTCAAGGCTCTCTGAGCCTCCGAGCAGCAAAGAGAATCCCACATATACATAGTTTCATGATCCACAATTTAGAGTCTCCCCCTCAATCCTCACCCTGTCCTCCTCTCTCATTGTCACGGAGGAACAGACTAGGGAGGCAGAACGACAGGGTGCCTGGAACCACTGGATACGGCCTAGTGAGCAAAAGGGGATCACAGATGCAGAAGAGACAAGGGCAGCAGGAAAACAGGGGACTGAAGAAACTTGAGAGTAAGGTACCATGGGACAAGGCCTCACACTCCAGCAGTGTGGAACATAAGTCCTGGCACCACACCCCTGGCCTCAATAGAAGAGTAATAGCTCAGTGGTTTGAGCATTGACCTGCTAAACCCAAAATTGTGAGTTCAATCCTAGAGGAGGCCATTTAGGGAATTAGGGTAAAAATCTGTTTGGGGATTGGTCCTGCTTTGAGCAGGCAGTTGGACTAGATACCTCCTGAGGTCCCTTCCAACCCTAATACTCTATGATTTTATGTCTAGCCTGGTCTGCGAGAACCGGTCTTAAACCCAACTGCTGGGGGGATTAGAGCCTGCAAGAAAGGAGAATGGCAAGAGAGAAATCTGACCATCACGCACAAGCCAACACAAAGGTCTTCAACCCATAAAGGAGAGGGACAGCATTCCTGTGACTTGCTAATGGCACTGCAGTATGTCAGGCTGCGTGCCTCTTTAGAGATGCAGCTTCTGCGTCACAGGGCATGTGGCCACCTACTGGAATGACTCCAAGCCCTAATTTCATGGAGGATGATGAGACCTGAAAGTGGTTTCTGCAGCCACAGAATACTGCAGCAGCCTAAGAATGCCAGAGGCCTCGGTTGTGAGTAACAAACCAGTGACAGACAGAGCTGCACTTACATTGATCACAGAGTTTTTCAATTTGATATGAAGCCGGTAGTTGGAGATAGCGATCACTGCATCATTAGCATGGCCCAAATACTCCACACCCTCACCCTGCAGCACACTGAACGGGACCTGAAAGGGAGGAGAGACAATCAGAGCAGCTGTCAGATAAACACACCCAGAACTCCTTGTGCAATGGGGAGTGAGAAGAGCCAGCTCTGCTAGTGCCTTCTCCATGCTATTTACACATGAAATCAGTAGGACACAGCGATCTCAGTGGGACCTGAGTGCAGGCAGCAGGGCACAGGGAACTGCCCCCCATGAATTCACCTCCAAAAGCTCTTTGGTGTGAAACGTGGGGACCGCAGAGGAAAGTGGTGCTGAACAGCATCGCTACAGAACTGGGAGAGGACTGGAGGTGTGTTCACAGGCAGGTTTGCTAGACTGACCTGCAATTTGACTCAGCAATGCTTGGGCCCTTAAATTCATCTTTCCAGGTACATCTGGTTTGTGTTCATAGAGCTTCAGGGGAAGCTAATTGTACCACCAACACTGGTGCTCCTGCCCTGTGCAGACTGGCAGCAAGGTCAGCGGGTGGGCAAGGATTGAGATTTACAGTCACTGGCTTTCTCACAGTAAACACACCACCAGCATAAGCAGCAGGTGGAAGGGAAGAAAGCACTTGTTTGGAGGCACTTTGCATGTGTCCCAGAACAGGGAGCACTGTGTCTGTGTAGCCCAATTTGAATCACCTCCCCAGACAGCATCGAGCCATGTAATGGTCCTGCAGTGTCGTGTATATGTAACTGAAACAATTAGATGCAGCATTAGACCCGCTGGCCACAGCCCAGGCAACTGGAGGAGCCAGACAGAATCTGGCCACAATCTCTGCAGACAGGACTGTACACGAACCACACAATCACTTCTGTAGCCGCCGATAGAAAGGAAAGTGCAAGACTAATGGACAGGCCATAAACTAGGACTCTCTCTCTCTCTCTTTCTTCCTCAGTCAGGAAGCGACCCAGCTATTTTAAAACCTGGAGGCCATTTACGCAGCCAGATATAATGTTCATCTTGTGCAAAAGAGGGGAGGGAAAGATCCAGAATAACCTAAAATTGGCCACGGCCGTGCTCTCTCTTCTCCCTTCCTCCTTAGCGATTCAAAGCCCAAAGCTCTGTTAAGGCTAGGACATCCGATCATGGAACAGAGGCCATAACATGTGATTTAGGTGAGCAAATCTCACAAAAATACCAAGTAGCCATAGTGTTCAAATCACAGGCTGTAATCTGTCCACACAAGGATTTGATTAAATTATGCTTTACATATACTGTACCCAGCTCCAATTCCCGAGTTTTAAAACAGATATTCTGTACCGTTTCATTTCATATACTTTTGTGACCTACATGAGTGATGCCTAAACACCGAATTTCCTGGCTCTCCAAATTTTTTTAAGTCATTAAGGATTTCTCCCCTCTCAAGTTACTTTTTAATCGCAGTTAACTCACATAATTAACTCCAAAGAATTGCAATAAAAAAAATTAATCCTGATTAATCATATTGTTAAACAATAAATAATAAATAAATACTTTGCCTCAGTCTTTAATAAGGCTAATGAGGAGCTTAGGGATAATGGCAGGATGACAAATGGGAACAAGGATATGGAGGTAGATGCCAAACTCAAACAGCTTAATGGGCAAAATCGGAGGGCCCAGATAATCTTCATCCAAGAATATTAAAGGAACTGGCACATGAAATTGCAAACGCATTAGCAAGAATTTTTAATGTATCAGTAAACTCAGGGGTTGTGCTGTACGACTAGAGAATTGCTAACATAGTTCCTATTTTTAAGAAAGGGAAAAAAGTGATCCGAGTAACTATAGGCCTGTTAGTTTGACATCTGTAGTATGTAAGGTCTTGGAAAAAATTTTGAAGGGGAAAGTAGTTAAGGACATTGAGGTCAATGGTAATTGAGATAAATTACAACATGGTTTTACTAAAGGTAGATCGTGCCAAACCAACCTGATCTCCTTCTTTGAGAAGGTAACAGATTTTTTAGACAAAGGAAACACAGGGGATCTAATTTACCTTGATTTCAGTAAGGCATTTGACACGGTTCCATGTGGGGAATTATTAGTTACATTGGAAAAGATGGGGATCAATATGAAAATTGAAAGGTGGATAAGGAATTGGTTAAAGGGGACACTACAATGGGTCACACTGAAAGGTGAACTGTCAGGCTGGAAGGAGGTTACTAGTGGAGTTCCTCAGGGATCAGTTTTGGGACCAATCTTATTTAACTTTTTTATTACTGACCTTGGCACAAAAAGCGGGAATGTGCTAATAAAGTTTGCAGATGACACAAAGCTGGGAGGTATTGCTAACACAGAGAAGGACCGGGATATCATACAGGAAGATCTGGATGACCTTGTAAACTGGAGTAATAGTAAAAGGATGAAATTTAACAGTGAAAAGTGCAAGGTCATGCATTTAGGGATTAAATGACAAGAACCATTGTTATAAGCTAGGGAAGGCATCAGTTGGAAGTAACAGAGGAGGAGAAGGACCTTGGAGTATTGGTTGATCACAGGGTGAGTATGAGCCGCCAATGTGATATGGCCGTTAAAAAAGCTAATGCGGTTTTAGGATGCAACAGGCGAAGTATTTCCAGCAAAGATAAGGAGGTGTTAGTACCGTTATATAAGGCGCTGGTGAGACCTCTTCTGGAATACAGCGTGTAGTTCTGGTCTCCCATGTTTAAGAAGGATGAATTCAAACTGGAACAGGTACAGAGAAGGGCTACTAGGATGATCCGAGGAATGGAAAACCTGTCCTATGAAAGGAGACTCAAAGAGCTTGGCTTGTTTAGCCTAACCAAAAGAAGGTTGAGAGGGGATATGATTGCTCTTTATAAATATATCAGAGGGATTAATATCAGGGAGGGAGAGGAATTATTTAAGCTTAGTACCAATGTGGACACAAGAACAAATGGATATAAACTGGACACTAGGAAGTTTAGACTTGAAATTAGACGAAGGTTTCTAACCATTAGAGGAGTGAAGTTCTGGAACAGCCTTCCAAGGGGAGTAGTGGGGGCAAAAGACATATCTGGCTTTAAGACTAAGCTTGATAAGTTTATGGAGGGGATGCTACGATGGGATAGCCTAGTTTTGGCAATTAATTTGGCAATTGATCTTTGATTATCAGCAGGTAAGTATGCCCAGTGGTCTGTGATGGGATGTTAGATGGGATGGGATCTGAGTTACTATAGAGAATTCTTTCCTGGGTGCTGGCTGGTGAGTCTTGCCCACATGCTCAAGGTTTAACTGATCGCCATATTTGGGGTCGGGAAGGAATTTTCCTCCAGGGCAGATTGACAGAGGCCCTGGAGGTTTTTCGCCTTCCTCTGCAGCATGGGGCACGGGTCACTTGCTGGAGGATTCTCTGCAGCTTGAGGTCTTCAAACCACAATTTGAGGACTTCAATAACTCAGACATAGGTTAGGAGTTTGTTATAGAAGTGGATGGGTGAGATTCTGTGGCCTGCATTGTGCAGGAGGTGAGACTAGATGATCATAGTGGTCCCTTCTCACCTTCAAGTCTATGTGTCTATGAAAATACCAAATTGAAATTTATTAAATATTTTTGGATATTTTTCTACATTTTCAAATATATTGATTTCAATTATAACAAAAATAAAGTGTACAGTGCTCACTTGATATTTTTTATTACAAATATTTGCATTGTAAAAATGGTAAACAAAAACAGTATTTTTCAATTTACCTTATATAAGTATTGTAGTGCAATTTCTTTATCGTGAAAGTGCAACTTATAAATACAGATTTCATTTTGTTACATAACTGAGCTCAAAAACAAAACAAAGCAAAACTTTAGAGCCTACAAGTCCACTCAATCCTACTTCTTGTTCAGCCAATCACTAAGACAGACAAGTTTGTTTACATTTACGGAAGACAATGCTGACCACTTTTTATTTACATCATCACCAGAAAGTGAGAACAGGCATTCGCATGGGACTTTTGTAGCCAGCATTACAAGGCATTTATGTGCCAGATATGCTAAACATTCATATGCCCCTTCATGCTTTGGACACCATTCCAGAGGACATGCTTCCATGCTAATGGCACCCATTAAAAAATAATGCATCAATTAAATATGTGACTGAACTCCTTGGGAGAGAACTGTATGCCTCTGGCTCTATTTTACCCGCATTCTGCCATATATTTCATGTTATAGTTGTCTTGGATGATGGTCATTGCAGATTTGACAAAACGCAAAGAAAGTACCAATGTGAGATTTCTAAAGATAGCTGCAGCACTCAACCCAAGGCTTAAGAATCTGAAGTGTCTTCCAAAATCTAAGAAGGACAAGGTGTGGACTTTCAGAAGTCTTAAAAGAGCAACACTCAAATGCAGAAACTACAGAACCCAACCCACTAATAAAGAAAATCAACTTTCTGCTGGTTGCAGCTGACTCAGATGATGAAAATGAACATGGGTCGGTCTGCACTGCTTTGGATTGTTATCAAGCAGAAACCGTCATCAGCATGGATGCATGCTACAGTAGTGCCATGAGAACACCTGTTCTCACTTTCAGGTGATATTGTGAACAAAAGCGGGCAGCATTATCTCCTGCAAATGTAAATAAACTTGTTTGTCTGAGCAACTGGCTGAACAAGAAATAGGACTGAGTGGACTTGTAGGCGCTGAAGTTTTACATTGTTTTACTTTTGAATGCAGTTATTTTTTGTACATAATTCTACATTTGTAAGTTCAACTTTTATGATAGATTGCAGGACAGTACTTGTCTTAGGTGAATTGAAAAATACTATTTCTTTTGTTTTTTACAGTGCAAATATTTGTAATAAAAAAATAAAGTGAGCACTGTACATTTTGTATTCTGTTATAATTGAAATCAATATATTTGAAAATGTAGAAAACATCCAAAAATATTTAAATAAATGGTATTCTATTATTGCATAACAGTGTGATTAATCACGATTTATTTTTTTAATCACACGATTAATCATGATTAATTTTTGTAATTGACTGACAGCATTAGTTATTTATAAATATTAATAACCTTAAAGGGCACCATCAACTTAAAAACTACTTCTTCCTGAAATCTGTGTACTTAAGAGTTTTATGCAATACCAATGATTTTACCTGACAGAGATTGGGGAAAATTATTCTCTTTTTGCAGTTCACCATCTGCTTTCGGCAGCACTTTCTGTCTAGTCAGTTGCTGCTTCCCATGTTCGTGTGGCTCTTTCGCATGGCAAATGAGCAGCAAGAAACTTTTTAACAATAGGTTTGTAAAGTTATAACAATTGGAAGTGGGTAATCCTGGAACAAACTGACTGTAACAATTTCTAACTCATTGTTTGAACCAACTTGATCTCAAGTTGATGGTGTCCCTTTGAATTCTACTTTAACTTAAGAGAATAGTACGAATTTGTGCATGCAAATTACTCCTTTGATGCTGAACTGTAAGGTCCGTCAGCAGAAAGCTATCGTTGCAGTGCGTCCGGCTATGTGCAGTTCTGTTCAGGATTTGGTTTAGAGGATGTGCCTCTCACAGAATGGTGAAATGACAGACCAGTCGTCCCACCCATATTCTTCTGTGAACTTCCTCACGATCTGACCCCATGCCATCCCTCTCACACAGGGTGACCAGATGAGAATTCGAAAATATCAGGACAGCCCCAGGGGCAGCACCTTTTCAACTGTTACACTCAGTTGCCCGAGTCTTCGGCGGCACTTTGGCAGAGGGTCCTTCAGTCGCTGACGGTCTTTGGCGGCATTTCAGCAGAGGGTAATAAACCTTGCCACCAAAGAAGGAAGTACCCGCCGCCAAAATGCCACCGAAGACTGTCAGCGACCGAGGGACCTGCTGCCGAAGTGCCACCGGGTGAGTGTAACAATTGAAAAGGCACTCCCTCTGCTGGTCACCGCCACCTAAGCAACAAGGAAAGAAAAATAAATAAAAAAAGGCGCCTGAAACAAAATATCAGGACAAATGGCGTCCCGACCGTACTTCGGTTAGGACACAGGACAAACTGCTCGATATTGGGACGTCTGGTCAACCTACTCTCACAAACCATTATCTTCCATTTTCCATGTCCCTCAACTTTCAACCCCTTATTCATTCCTCAGCTTAAGGCCTATGAATGTAGTTCAGCACGGCACTGCCATCTGGCCAATGAACTTGGGAACAGTAGAACAGCAAGTGTGAGTGTGTAGCCAGAGCCTGGCTCCCAGCAAAGGAGGACGACAGCAGACATGTAAGGGAGTGGAGCGCTGAAAGCAGCAGGAGAATAGAGCAGCTTTGGTCAGAGCATCAATCTGTGACCCTGTCCTTGCTCGCATAGGTGCCTCCATGGCAGCATCTATATGTCATCCCAAAGCCTCTTCAGCAGTGTCTCTCCTTCCAGCCTGTGACGTTGCACTCTATATGATTTTTATGAAAATATGCTAATAAGTGTGAATATAATCTAACTGGAATATGCTTCATACAAAAGGTCTTGTGTAAGGTATCATTACGAAGCTTATAATCTACTGAATGTGGTCCTCCTATTTGTATGAATGTATCACTCTTGTATCAAACTAGGAATATAAAATATAACTCTGAGGTCCGATTGTAGTTATGCAAAGTGTGAGTCATTAATGGTGGTTCAGAATCTTGATGGCTACCATCAACTAGGACAATTGACTGTAGATGGCTCTATTTACTTGCAGGCCTTCCTGAGAGTCAGGCTGGGAGGAATGAAGGCTTGGGGGGTCTCACAGGACATGTGACCATGACACTTGGAACTGGAATCCATCTTAAACTTGGTGCTTTTCCATTTAGGAGGAGGAGTGGGGACCAAGAGAGACAAAAGATTCCTGCCTTGTGCCAAAGCTATATAAGGGGGTGGAACAGAACAAAGGGGGCTGCAGTCATGAGACATCCCCGAGCTACCACCTGAGCTGGAACAAGGGCTGTACCAGGGGAAAGGATTGGGCCCAGACTAAAAAGGAATCTAGCCTGTGAAGGAACTTTACTGGACCATCTCTGAGGGTGAGATTTACTTGCATTTAGTTTCCTACTATATTAGGCTTAGACTTGCATGTTTTATTTTATTTTGCTTGGTAATTTACTTTGTTCTTTCTGTTATAACTTAAAACCACTTAAATCCTACTTTTTATATTTAATAAAATCATTTTTTGCTTATTACTGAACCCAGAGTAAGTGACTAATACCTGGAGGAGCAAACAGCTGTGCACATCGCTCTATCAGTGTTATAGAGGGTGAACAATTTATGAGTCTATCCTGTATAACCTTTATATAGAGTAAAACGGATTTTGGCAGGGTTTGGATCCCATTGGGAACTGGGTGTCTGGGTGCTAGAGACAAGAGCACTTTCTAAGCCGTTTTCTGTTACGTCTGTAGCTTTTGAGGGACATGGTTCAGACCCGGGTCTGTGTGTGCAGCAGGCTGGCGTGTCTGGCTCAACAGGGCAGGGTTCTGGAGTCCCAGGCTGCCAGGGAAAATGGGCTCAGAGGTAGTCTCAGCACATCAGGTGGCAGTCCCACAGGGATCTCTGTGACCCAACCCATCACACAGCCGTTCTGATCTTCACCTCCACAGTATGACAAAGCCACAACATCACACACTGGACCAGATCTGTTACTGGATGCTTAGTGTCACACTATGAGACAATCTGGTCCTACAACCAGCCTAAGTGGCCCAAGAGGGTCTTCCATCAGCAGAGAGTCAGCATAGATGCTGTTGCAACACTCACTCCCCTCTCGCTGACAGCACAGCAGGAGAAGAGAGCATGCCCAGGACAACTCTGCACTACATCATTCCTCAGTTACGTTCCCATCCTCTTGTGGCTACGGCAGCACGGTGTAAATCAGAACATCTTGGTGTGCAGGAAGATGAGGGTCGGTCGAAGCATGCAGCAGCCACGAGTCAGCAGCCTGCAAGCTCAGGGAAGAAGCCTGTTCTCTGATGCTAACCTCTACCACTCATGAGCCTGTGGCCTGGGATTTACAATGTTCTTCAGTGGATGGTTTCCTGGGTTCTTACATCCTTACCTGTAAATACTCTTCTTCCTTAACCAGCTCTTTTGGGGGGAACAAGTCCTTGGCCTGGATGTACTCCAAACTGGGAGGGCCTTCTTCACCCTGCATTCCAAACAGAACACACACTCAGGCAAGAAACGTCTGGGAGCAGTTTGAGGTGAATTGGACAAGGTGCTCCAGGGTTACGGATTTGGAAAAAACAGGGTGTTTTTTTTTCCACTTTTGAAAAGTAACTTTTTTAACCTAAAGTATCTCTCAGACATCGTGGACTAATTCCCACTTTGTTATAGACATTACTGCTCAGGGAGAATACAGCACTAGATCATTTTTATTAGGTCGAGTGGAAACCTACGGAATTAGATGATGAAAGATTGATACTTTGGAGGCTCCATGAAATCCTCTGAACATTTAACCTCCGTGAGTGGTCTTGTGGTGCTTACAAACATGAAGTCCCATGAAACAAATACCAAGGATAAGACCGTGAGAGTTTTCATTATGAGCCTAGAACAAGATTTTCAGAAGTGACTAGAGATTTTCGGGACCTCCATTTCTGGTGCCCACTTGAGACTCTGTAAAGAGATCTGATTTGCAGAGGCCCTGTTAGGATACCTCAAACTGGGAACCCAAAATCACTAGCAAGTATGGAAATCTAACCCTAATTTTCACCCACTTCTAAATTGTGCAAAATTGCAATTTTTTTCCTCTCTCATTTAAGGACTTGTTTCCTTTCTTAGAAGTTTTTTTTCAAGTGGATATTAACTGGAGAAGGTAAGACTTTGGGAGAAATGCAGTTTAGACGTCTAACTTTCATTGAAAGATCTCTTTTAAAACTAATTTTCTTCTAAAGTCTCTCAAACTGGTTTTATTCATTGGTCATGAGTGAGGTGTAGGTTTGGAGAAAACACACACACTTCACAATTATCAAAAAACCAAAAGCTTGTGACTTTACAATAAAATACCTTTGTACTGTGCCTGAGCCGTTTGGGGAAGAAACTTGAAATCTGGCACAAGGCTAGTCTCCGTGACAGACCACGGTAGCCTAGTTAGGCGGCCAAGTTATAAGGGTCTAAATATACATATCACACAGTAATTTCATACCAGACTTTTAAAATGAAGATGTCAGCATTCTCTAGTGTTGAATATAAAACTCAGAGGCAAAGTGCACATGGACTCATCCTCGTTACTCCTGGGGGAATTCTGTGCTACTGCGCAATGCAGAATTTTGCAGAAATTGATGTTTTTGGCACAGAATTTCCTTTCTCCCACAGAAATGGGCTGCAGCGCTGCTGGCCATGGGACCCAGCAAAGCCCAGCTCACACATAGAAGACACTGCCAGGGGAGTGGGAGAGAGCTCGAGAGTTCCTGGCAGCTGCCGTTCCCGGCATGCCCTGAGGGAAGGAGATGGCGGTGCGTGGGAAACGCCACACAAGCTTGGGACCGAGCATCAGGCAGCTTCAACCACTGGATCCCTGGGCTCTGGGAGGTCAGGCAGCGGGTGTCTGGGCTGGGGAGGGAGGGCTGCAGCTGGACTCTGGGGAGAGTGTGGGTATTTGGCTGTGGGGGACCAGCAGCTGGACTCTGGGGAGAGGGGCTGTGGGTGTCTGGTCCCGCAGCTGAGCTTCGGTGGGGGCGGGGGGCATAGAGAGAAACAGGGTCAGAGAAACAGGAACTGGGCTGTCATAGGGGTTTCTTTAACTCTCTACTCCTGGGGGAATGTGTGTGTGCGTCTGTATTGTTACAGACATACTTGCTGACAAGTATTTTGAAATAAATTATCAAAATAATTGAAACTGATGTGATTATGTAGCATAACTTTGACAAATAAAATGTGCAGATTTTTAATGCTTTGGCGCAGAATTCCCCCAGGAATTGGAGCACAGAGTGCAGGCCCAGCGCCTCACACAAACACACACCATGGGCACACAGCATGGGCCTAATACTTCTCTCATTCCCTGCAACCAGAGCGTGCCCTCCCACACACTCCACAATGCACAGAACATCGGGCTAACACTTCACACACCTCCGTCCACGGGGCACAGTGCACCAGCTACCACCTCACACATTCATGTGTACTAGGGTGACCAGATTTCTTGATTTTATAGGGACAGTCCCGATACGTGGGGCTTTGTCTCATATAGGCGCCTATTATCCCCCACCAGATTGTTCACACTTGCTCTCTGGTCACCCTCTTATATGCACAAAGTACACACTCCCCTGCCCTACTGCTCTGCCTGGTGCCAGAGCAGTGTGCTATCAGCTCACACACAGGCCTTGGGGTTCTCCCGAGGGCAGCCTACAGACACACCACCTGGCATGAAGTGAACAATACTTCTAGCAACACGTGTTCTAGTTTATGCCTAGGGCCATAGGGTCGTCAGACCTCCACCTTGGCATTCACTAATTCCCAGAACTGCTAGCCATAAAGGTAGCAAGGAGCTCCACTAGCATCTGGGTAGCATAATAGGGAAGTGAAGCAAGCTGCAGCCCACCGCACAAGGGGCTCTACTAAGGAGCTGGCTCAGTATAGGTATGAGACCAGTTCTCAGAGCCACCTTCTTCCCATCACTTACAGGAGATGCTTTAATCCAGCTTCAAGAAGTTGTGCAGCCTGTTTGCACAGGAGCTGGGTTGAGCAGTTGTGGTGGCCCCTTCTGGCCTTGCAGTGTATGGATCTGTGGGTCCCCCTGCTCATCCCCTTCCTTCCTGGGCCTTGGGGCGAATGGGATTGCCTGCATTGCCCTCAATATACTCATAGCACTGCAGCTCTGCATTAAGCTAATGACTAATCCAGTGTCATGCTTCAAGGTTTCAGCCAGCCGGTTGCCTGTAGGGATCAGGAAGGCATTGTTTTCCCAATGCACAACTGGCTACACACATCTGGGATTTTTTTTGCCTTTCTCTGAAGCATCAGTGATTCTCCACAACTGGAGATGGGACACCAGGCAGGCTGGACCAGTGCTCTGAGGGGATAGAGGGAATCCTTTCTAGCTGCCAGGCTAGTGTGTCTTGGTCACATGCTCAGAGCCCAACTGATCGCCAGACCTGGGGTTGGAAAGGAATTCCTCCTCACCTCCCATGCCAGATTAGCAGGGATCTTGGGGATTTTTTCACCTTCCTCTGCAGCACGGGGTCTGGCTCACCTTCTGGGACCAGCTGGGCACATCTCACCTAATCAGCTCCCTGTCACTGCAGGGGTTGTGGCTATCAGTAGCAACTCCGTCTCTCCTGTTCTCCGCCTGTATGCACAGTTTAATCTCTTGGGGACTGAAATGCTTTGGTCTATTTTAAGACTTTGGGCTCTGTATAGAGGTCACTGGATGAAACTTCATGGCCTACTAGATGATCCACTTGCCCCCTCTGGTCTTAAAGTCTATGAAACTTCCCTTTCAGTCACTGTAGAAACACGGCATCACTCCAGGCCGGAAGCCAACTCACTGTAATTCCCCAGTGACCAGCCACGTTGCAGGTGCTTGCACGTAGATAACAGGGAGACTTGCACAGGCTTCTGCCCCTACTGGTCACCAGTAATGAAGAGCAGCAGGCTCCCTGGAGAGTCTCCAGGGGAACAGCAATGGCTTGGAGCAAGAGCCCTGCAAGCCAGCAGTCAGCTCCCACCCAGCTTCACTCGCTGCTAGCCAAGCAGTGAAGAAGCAGGAAAGCACAAAGGCAAGGCAGTAGCGATGTCACTCCAGGGGACAGACAGTGAGCAAGGCCTATGGCCAGGTGGCTGCAGTGTGCCATCCCCCAGAAGGGGTACCTGGATACTATGCAGCCCACTAAGTAATGCCAGGCGAGGGATGGGAGCTGCCCCCTGGAACAGAACTAAACAGAGCTTCAGCCAGCTGTGTCTCCTCATTTCCTTCCCAGCCAGCATTATGCATTGGGGCCAGGGGAGCTCAGGGCCTCTTTGCAGGGCATGTCAAAAGGGTGGGAGCTCTGGGATCCCCTCCCAATTTATGCCCTTCCCAGGCAGCATCAGGCAGCGTGGGTACTCAGGGATTCCCCCCAGGTGCCTGCTGCTGTCATACTGTAATTTTCCAGCTGCAGACAGGGGCTGGCTAGGAGTCTGCGCAGCACAGCACACTCAGTCTGGCCTCCCTGGCCGACTCACAGCTATGGGCTAGTTAGAACTGCGGCCTTGGGAAACTGCAGGCAATCGCTGCAGGACTATTAGGAGGGTCCAGGGCTTCTCCCAGGAGCACGTGGAATCAGTGGGATGGAAATCAGAGGAGGGAAGATCCTTTCCCCCAAGAAAAAGCAGCTGGGGCAGAGCGAGAGCAGCATGTCGAGCCCAGGCAGGTCCAAAGCAGGGAGGGGAGCGAGGATCTGCAGGACGCTCAACTCAAGGACAGGCTGCGCCTGGGACGGCTACCCCTTCCCTGCCTCACGACAGGCGCTGGAGAGGAAATCTGGCCTGCAGCCCTGCATGCAGACACTTAGACAACAGGGAGGAGAAGAGAAGGCACTTACAAAGCAGTTGAGCATGGAGCAGGAACTGCGGCCCGGCAGACTCATGTTCATTTCCAGAGGTGTCGGCTGGGCTGGGCGCACACAAGCAGCATCGCCCTTCTCTGGTCCTTTGCTGCTGCCGGCAGCGATTCTCACACAATCACACCCGATTAGTACAGCCTGCCCATCCCTCGAAAGAGGGCAGGAGCATCCCTGCTGCAAGCGACTACAGCAGGTGTGCCTGCTGGGGCTGCTGCCGCCGCCGCTGACAATGGAGGTGGGGGAGGGAGGGAGGATGGAGAGACTCCACCTACCTCCTAAGGAAGCAGAGCAGACTCTGCCATCTGAGTGCCTCCTTGACAGACTGCATGGAAAATGGAGACACCAGCAAACCGGCCAGAAGGATTCACCCCCTCCCCACGCAGAGCTGGGATTCTGCTGACACATCCCCCCTTCAAACTAAGCTGCAAGCTGAGTGAGAGGAGCCTGCCGGGAAATGCAGTCCTGGCCTGCAGCACGCCCCCAGGGGCACCTGCCGCACAGCCCGCGACCCAGACAGCGTGTGCAGGAATGTGCAGGAAAAATAGCAAGCAGCTCGCTTTGTGCGCTCCCCCTGAGCCCCTCCTCCCCCAGGAGGGACCACAGGGCCTGGCTCCAGCTCCAAGCCTGCTGCTTTGGGATACTCAGTTCCACAGAACCACAGCAACTGGGTCCCAAACCTCCCTGAACTGCAACTCACCAGCGCTCACAGCCTTCACCACCCAGCAGATAAACTCTGCCTGGTCAGGCAGAGGGGACAAAGGGGCTGTCCTCTCTCACCCTACAGCTTCCTCTTGCAAGGGAGCTCACAAGTACACACCCTCTATGGCCACTGCCCTGGCCGGGCACAGCACAGAGCACTTGGGGGGCACTGCCCCATAGGCCTTATCTACACTAAGGTCAAAATGTAGCTAGCCCGGCAGCCACTGCCCTGGCGTTAGCACATTTGGAAGCCTGAGTGCAGACAAGGCTCCTGTGGCTGCCAGCACTTTTCACACTGTATCAATCAGCCCCTCTGAACAGCATTAAACTGACTGTTTAAAATGGCTGTTGGAGCCTTGCCTATGCCAGGGCTCCTAATGCTGCCAACCCAATGCAGCTGCCCTGGGTAAGCAATAGCAACAGTGGGAAATGTTCAGAAAATATCTCCAGTGCAGACAAGCCTGCGGAACAGAAGCCTCTTCGCTCTCACAGGCCAGTGTTGTGCCCCGAGCATTGCCTCTACCATCACCTCAAGAGCTAGGGAAAGGCAGGAAACTTCCCAAAGTCCAAATTAAAGCTCCAGAGTTAGTACCTGCCAAAAGCCACACTCACAACGTTCTAAAGAAAGTCTCAACTGGGTTTCCATCACCAGCTGCTCTCCACTGCCCACTGCTCAGACAACAGCCTGACCCTCCCAGCACCTTGTTCTGTTCAAGCATCAACAGCCCCCTAACATGTTAGAGAACATCCAGGGCTTTGGACCAGCAGGAAGTAACAGGCTGGGCCTTCAGGCCTTCTCTGTTCAAGGCAAGCATGCTTTTGGCTGCACCCTGAGCTAACGGTCAGGGACCACTCCTCTGAGGTAACTGGCATATGACGAGATGAATGACAGGGTAAAGAAACCCAGACACAACCGAAGAAGGAATCCTCTCTGTTTAGAGAGAAAAAGTAGAAACCTAGACAACCAAGAGGTGGCGTTTGAGGGACACTGCGCGAGCCCAGGCCAATCACAGCATACTATGTCAGGAAAACTTCCAGCACAGAAGAGCCCTTTCACTGTCAGGATTAGACACTTGGGCCTAGCTGTGCTACAAACAAGTCCACAGCAGTGCATCTGCACACACTTCACAGCTGTCCATCCCCAAGGCTACGACAAGACACCTCCAGCTGGTAACACAGAGAGACTCGGTGGTTTTCTGTAGCCAGACTAAAGTCTTGGATGTGTCTCCAGGGGGGTGATTTAAGGGCCATGCTACACTAGACTGTAACCGGACCAAGGGGCAGTTGTGTTGGGACCAGATTTGCAGACTGTTCTAACTGTAGTGCTACAGGCCCTACCCTACGGTTACTAAATGAGCCACCTGTCAAGAGTTTTTAAAAAGACTGTGTCCAAAAGTTTGCACATCATTCGGTAGGTTTACATGCAGATGGTAGAGGACTAAAACTTTTAGAGAGCGAGGCAGGGGAAGGGTGCTTTCAGTACTTAGTGTCTAAATGAGTTTACCATAAAAGACTGAACACATCCCCAACATTTACTCTGAGCAGCAGCACAGCTTTGGTAGTGACTGTACTCATACTGGTCAGCACCATGAACACTTGGTGCCACTGGACTTTTTTCTGTAATTTATGTCACTCAATGGGTAGTGATCAATGGCTCTGTGTCTAGTTGGCAGCCTTTATCAAGTGGAGTGCCGCAAGGGCTGTTCCTGGGGTTGGTTTTGTTCAATATCTTCATTAATGATCTGGAGGATGGCGTGGACTGCACCCTTAGCAAGTTTGCAGATGACAATAAACTGGGAGCAGTGGTAGATACACTGGAGGGTAGGGATAGGATACAGAGGGACCTAGATAAATTAGAGAATTTGGCCAAAAGAAACCTGATGAGGTTCAACAAGGACAAGTGCAGAGTCCTGCATTTAGGACAGAAGAATCTCATGCACTGTTACGGACTAGGGACCAGATTGCTAGGCAGCAGTTCTGCAGAAAAGGACCTAGGGGTTACAGTAGACGATAAGCTGGATACGAGTCAGCAGTGTGCCCTTGTTGCCAAGAAGGCTAATGGAATTTTGGGCTGTATAAGTAGGGGCATTGCCAGCAGATCGAGGGACGTGATCATTCCCCTCTATTTGACATTGGTGAGGCCTCATCTGGAGTACTGTGTCCAGTTTTGAGCCCCACTCTACAAGAAGAATGTGGAAAAATTGGAAAAAGAGTCCAGCAGAGGGTAACAAAAATTATTAGGGGGCTGAAGTACATGATTTCTGAGGAGAGGCTGAGGAAACTGGGATTGTTTAGTCTGCAGATGAGAAGAGCGAGTGGGGATTTGATAGCTGCTTTCAACTATCTGAAAGGCGGTTCCCAAAGAGGATGGAGCTCGGCTGTTCTCAGTGGTAGCAGATGACAGAACAAGGAGCAATGGTCTCAAGTTGCAGTGGGGGAGGTTTAGGTTGGAGATTAGGAAACACTTTTTCACTAGGAGGGTGGTGAAGCACTGGAATGGGTTACCTAGGGAGGTGGTGGAATCTCCTTCCTTAGAGGTTTTTAAAGGTCAGGCTTGACAGAGCCCTGGCTGGGATGATTTAGTTGGGGTTGGTCCTGCTTTGAGCAGGGGGTTGGACTAGACCTCCTGAGGTCCCTTCCAACCCTGATATTCTATGATTCTAATTCTACCACTTTCTGTAGTTAGAAAAAACACAAATATTTTGACTGATGAAAGGAAAGAACAAGCCATGTCTGGTGTCCCAAAAAAGTTCTCAGGACACCAGGACATCATATGAAACCAAGACTATCCTATTAAAAGCGGGATGTATAGTCTCCAGTCCTGGGGGCACTGCATCTCTCTGGGTGTTCCCCACAACTGGCCAAAAAGGCCCATGCGTGGCAGGCTCTGGGCCACACCACCAGCCTTTAGGCTCCGTCAGGCTTTTCAATCAATACATGACATTTGCTTACTGGATGCTTTGGGTCAGGGAAGTTTTATGAAAAGCAGGTTTTTCAGGAGTTACCAAAACCAAAACAAGTCGCTCAGACAATATCCCAGGCCTTTGCATGTTCCCTGCAGCATCTCCACACCATGTGGGATGCCATCCAGAGTGGTGCCCCTCCTAATAATGGTGTATAATAATAATACTGTATGAGCATCGGAGAAAGGAACCAAGATTCTCTCCACCCCCCTGCCCAAATAGTGACTATGCTGAGCATTGCCTCAGGACATGGAGAACATTCACTCATGCCATGCACTCCAGCAGGAAAAGCTTCTCTTCACGCAGAATCAATTAGTAACTTTGAGAAAATGGTGCATATTTATTCAAGCTGATATATTTTTGCCTCAATCTCATCTCTGCCCTAGTTTACAAAGCATGTTGGGTCCTTAGAGTTTGCAGCCTTGAAACCAGGCTGTTTCCCAGTAAGGGGTACAGAAAAGTATAAAATATTTATGAGTTTCTAACAAAGGTGTATTTTTACTTCTCTAGCTCCAAAATGGTTGGATTCATTTTCTTCAAGCTTGGCAAGAAATTCTCCTCTGGCCTCACAAAGTGCACCGGTTTTCACACCAGGGGAGGATGCTTGTAATGTTACAGCAGAGCACAATATAGGGTTTCTAATAGGACAATGGTTACATGCATGACTAATAGAGTCACTAGCCACTACAGCTCCAAAATCAGAGAGATTAGAGGCAGAAGACTTCTTAGATTGTTCTGTCTCTCAGGGCCAATGCAGGAGCATGCTCTATGTATGCTCTCCAAGCACCTGAACCTGCAAGGCACTGAAATAACTGCCAATTTTGCAAGAGTACAGGCTGCAGGATTGAGTCACTATTAAACCCTGAAATGGAAATGATAATAGACCAACCAGGGAGGCTTCCTCCAATTCCCTTGGGAGATTCTGCCATTTCTTTGATCTCATGGGTAGGAAAGTTTTCCTGACATTCTACCTAAACTGTCCCTTTCTTAATTTCATCTTATTACTCCTTGTGTTGGACTAAATAATTCTCTCTCCCTTTTCACAGACTTTAGATATTTGTAAAACTTGTGTCCTACTTCCTAATGGTTGCTTGGTTAAAATAGACATAGTTAGCACTTTCACATTCAAAGAGATTAAAACTCTCCAGCCCTTTGATCATTTCTGCTGCCCCTCTCTGAGCTCCCCTCACCATGTTGATACCCTTCTAGTAAAAATGAGCACAAAACTGAATATAATTGAATATAATGCTTCTGCTCCAGTCTCATTAGAATCATGCAAAGAGGGATTTGCCGTCTACCTGCTCTGAGACACGATCACTCTGCAGGTACTGTTACATTCAAACTCCTATCTGATTTACTATCCCCAATACCTCTTCAGCTGGTTTCTTTCAGCATTACTGCTTTCTAGCTTACTTCCCTCCCATTGATTTTGTATGGTTTGGATTATTTTCCCTCAGAAAGGTTTTTTTCAAATCTCATTTTGTTACTTTGTGGTCACATTCCTACTTCCTCCACATTCGTTTGTATTTTTCTTTCCTCATTGCTGTTTGAAATTCCTCCCAATTTAGTCTCATCTGAGGATTCATGAGCATGTTGTTTATACTAGCTCTAGATTGTTAAGGGAAGACGCTTTCATTCTTGCTATTCCGATGCGGACCTCAATATCCAATCTGCCATCTCCTGTAACGATGCTTACCTATACTAGTATAATTTGTGTTGCTGCCAGCACTACACGGGTCCAGGCATTTTCATTATAACCCATTTTCACCTGCTCATTATCTTCTTTTCCACTGAAACTCACCATGTACAGGCACAGGACAAGTGGCGAGTTTTAAAGTTACAGATAAATCTATTCAGCTATTTTTCAGTGATGAGAGTACACACAAAAAATTTAGAGCACGAAAAGTGTGAGGACCAGTGTTTTCACTTTAACAGGTCACAGTTCTTTGGTGGGGCCCGAACCTTCAACAGGAAAAGTCACCAGGCAGACCCAAAAACAGATTTAACCTTCCACAGTTATAAGGGATGAAAATTCGATGCCTAGCCCTTGGAGATATGTAGCTGGCCATTTGAAGCGCATAACCCTCTGGGCCCACACCAATACGGCTGCCACAGCCTGGCGGGGCTGTGACAGTATCACGTTAGGCTGTGTGGGCTGGACATTGACCTGTGGAGCTCAGCACAGCCTCCTCGTGCTACAGGATTTATTATCTGTGAGCAGATAAGAAAATTCACTGCAGAAACCTGAGTTGATGCTACATTAAGGCTGCAAATTAAAATATGTAGAAATCAAAACATGATAAAGTTATCACAATTAAAATGCTCCTTAAACCTTAAGTGTTTTACATTGCAATGCAAAACTCTTAGCCAGGCTTCAGTTTCATGGAGACAACGTCAGACCCTTTGGGTCTTGAACCCAGGACTGTGGGGTTTCTGGGAGCCACTACACTACAATTCTCCACCTGGCAGCTCACAGGGTCCATGAAACCCAGCTGGGGCACAAGCACTGACCCATACACTCTGATTGGGCCCCAGCTCCTATTTAAGCCAGTGGAGGAAAACGGAAGTTGTCCATACAACGGGGCCTCACCCTGCCTCGGACCACTGGTCTGGTGTTTACTTACTCCTGACTTCTGAGCCTCACCTCCTGGTATCGTGACTCAGCCTGACTCTTGGTGACTGATCCTTGATCCCTGCCCTCCGATTTGTCTCTCACTTCTGATCTCATGAAGTTCCAACCCAGTCTGATTCCCAGCCGTTTGTTCTTGGCCTCAGCCCATAGCCAGTGCTAATCCCTTGGCCAGGCAGCCCACACTCCGGATACAACAGCTAGTTACAGAGGACCTGTGTGGCAAAGAGGACAGTGGGACTGGCACCAGGACTTTGGCAAAGACTCCATGCCCCCATTCCCATGCTGCTGGTCAAGAGTCCATAGGCCAGGTGGAGCAAGCAGTAGAGAGCCAGGGAGAGGGGAACAGGCATTGAGCCTGCTGCACAAATGAGGTATGGGACTGCAGCTGGCAGCTCAGGGCACTGGGCAGAGATACAGAACCTCTTTCAGTACTCAAGGGGAAGGACCAAGCCCTGGAAAGTTCTTCAGCTGTCCCATGCTCCCACCCACCAGACTAGCCTCCCCCAGGTGACCAGGCCAACAGGAAGCCCATGCTCCTGCATTTGTGCCAGTCAGAGGGCCAATGGCAAGTCATTTTTTACCCTCCTCTGAAAGCTTTTGGGGGCCCTGCTGGTTGCACTAATGGAGGAGGAAGTTTCTTTATCAGCAAGTTGCATGGGTAGAGGCTACCCTTCTGGTAAACTGCAACATTCACAAAGATTTACCATTGACGCCTGAGTTCAGACTGGGGAAGACATTATGAAAATTGTTTTCTAAATTAGCTAAGGTTAAAGGAAAAACTGAATTGCCTTCAGTCCTGCATGAAGGTCAAGGATGCCATGAGGCTTCAGCAGAAAACTTTTTATTTTGGGATATGATGAGCACTCGCCTCCCCTGCCCCCCCCCCCAAAAAAAAAGAAGAAAAGAAAAACCCACCGTTACAGAAAGTGAAAAACCTTTTAAGAAGCCTCCCCTCTCAAACATATTGTTTAGAGTCAAATTTTCCAAAAAAAAATCTGCCCTCGCCTAAGATGACTTGTGAAAATTGAAGTGGCTTAGTTTAGTTTTGCTGATATTCAGGACAATACAGGTGAAAGTGTAAAAATCATACTTCTAATAGAAAGCTAGTGTCAATCTTATCGATGGAGAAACTAGGTTCCCCCCAAGACTGTACAATACGTTTAACAGCCACATTAGGGACCCAAATTATTGCGTAAGTGCAATGCAGCAGAGTTAGCGGTGTCCCAAAAGAGAGCTTTACATTTTTCATTTCCTGACTTTACATTTACAGCTCCTTTTTTTTCATTCTTTCATCTGTGAGACAAGGTAGGAATTGTAACCTATGATGTAGATGGTTTGCAATGTCTCCTGTCTTCTTTCACCTTCAGGATAAGGAAATAACAGGAGTAGTAACCCTTGTATCTGAACTCCGCCGGCACACCTCCACTGCTCCTAAGTGAAGGAGCCACCGCACCACCTACTCGGGTAAGCCCTTGTGAAACGGGTGGAGTGTCAGGGAATGAAGGTGGGTAGGTGGGGTAGCAAGAAACTGGAGGGTATAGCCCTGGGAGATGGTGCTGAGGACCCACCAGTCCGAGGTCAGCCGTGATCACTCTGGGAGAAAAGTACGTAGGCGGTTGGAGAAGGGAAGGTCGGGTGGATCCCTGGTACAAACTGGTAAGTCATCCCCGGGCATCCCATCAAAACTAGCACTTACCTGCCTGCTTGCCCTTAGAGGGCCCTGGCTGGGGTGCAGGCCAGGATTGCCTTTGTAGGCACTTTTTATAGTCCCCTGATTTTTTATAAGGGGGCTCATATCTGGAGTGGGTGGCCTCACTGGGAGCCTGCTGCAGCTTGAATTTGGTCCTGACCAGGGCCAGGACACAGAGACCAAGGGTCTTTAATGTCATGTGTGAGTCCTTAAGACCATGTAACTTCACGACTGTTTGTTCCGCAACCAGGGCCTTGCCATCAAACGGAAGGTCCTGTAAGGAGTTCTGTGCCTCGCTGGACAACCCAGACAGCAGGAGCCACAACGCTTTCCCCATGGACACTGCGGAGGCCATAGACCGTGCAGCCACATCCACAGTGTCCAAGGCTGCCTGAAGAGCCGCCCAGGTGGCAGCTGTGCCCTCCTCAATCAAGGCCTTGAACTCTCTCTTATCATGCTACTGGAGGGAGTCCACAGATTTAGCCATCGAGCCCCACAAATTGAAGTCATACCCGCCCAGCAGGGCTTGGTGGTTTGCCACCCTCAGTTGGAAGCTCAAGGATGAATAAACCTTTATACAGAATAAATCTAGTCTCCTCGAGTCCCTATTCTTAGGAGTAGGAGCTGGTTGACCCTGATGCTTCCTATGGGTGACCGCCTTGACCACTAGAGAGTTGGGGGCGAGGTGGGTATACAAATACTCGTGCCCCTTGGCGGGCACAAACTACTTTTATTCTGCCCTCTTAGAGATGGGGCGCAAGGAAGCCGGGGGTTGCCACAAGGTGTTTGAGATCTTTGCCACCCCTTCATGGAGTGAGAGAGCCACCCTGGCCGGTGCTGTAGCCGAGAGAACATTGAAGAGGGAGTCCAAGGGTTCCTCCACCTCTTCAGCTTGTAGGTTGAGGCTCGATGCCAGCCTTTTCAACAGTTCCTCATGGGCTTTCGTGTCCTCCTGTGGGATGGGAGGAGGAGGAGCTGTGATTACCTCATTTGGGGAGGATGAGGATGGGTGTGCAGTGCTCTGCGTCCCCACCAATGCCGCAGGTCCCACCACCTGGTCCCCTTCTAATTTATTTATTTTATTTAATTAATAAACTAGGTTCCTCCCAAGACTGTACAATACATTTAACAGCCACATGAGGAACCCAAACTATTACGCAAGTGCAATGCAGCAGAGTTAGCATTGCTCCAAGAGAGTATGGGACTGGGGATGAACTCTCCACTGACACTTTTCTGAAGGTTAAGAGAGGGAGGCCAATGGTCCTTCCGAGGCTCTGGCCACCAAGCAAGCCACTACTGAGGCCCATTTGTACCATAGTGCTGACCAGGGACCCTGGTGCCACTGCCTCTGCTGTGGCACCGTCGAAGTGGACTGCCCCGTCTGACTTGCCTGGCCCACCGACTGTCGACTTGGAAGGGAGGCCAGGCTGGCATATGATCTACTACCATCCCGGGACGGAGACGAGTGACGGTGACGTGAGCGGTGCCGAACCCAAGACTGTGATTCTGGCATAGAGGAGCAGGAATACCGTCTGTAGCAGCTGCTCTGCGAATGTCTCCGATGGGTGGATCTGCAATGGCAGGGTGCCTGCTATCAATGCCTGGGGCTGCGGGAGTGGTGCTGTGGTGGGGACCTTGAATGTGACGAAGAGCAGGAGCGGCGTCGACATCCATATCGCAAGGGGCTATGATAGCTTCTCTGAGATAACGACCTTCGGTGCTGTCTCTCTTGGTCTTGGAGGGGCACGCTCTCATAGTGAGGTCTACATTCCCTCAAGGTGGAGTGGTGCCTGGAACCCCTGCTGCCCGGCACCCAGCTAGGCAACCTGGTGGGGGTCGACAGGGACAGGTGCGGCCTGTGCATGGGATGGTCACTGTGCAGAAAACGGCGTCAGGAAACTTCCCTCAACTGTGAGTGGTACTGTCCAGGCAGTGACTGCAGGGGTCCAAGCAGTGGCTTGCCTCTGGATCAGGGAGCTGCTGATGTTGGTGCAACTAGTACTGGTAGAGACATAACATCTTGAGCTGTCTGCAGGGCCTCTGGCGTGGAGGACACCTGAATGTGGCCACTGGCGTCCAGGGAGGTCAGCTCAGAGTGGGCTGGGCTATTCCGCTCAGCTTGAGTTGGAGGCCGCAAGGCCAATGGGGATTGAGAGCTGCCCAACGTGGGTCTAGTCTCTCCCTCAGCCTTGCTCCAATGCGTTGGTGGAGAAGACCTGATTTCTTGCAATTGTGGAATCTTCGCCCTGCAATTTTTGCAGATTTTTCTAAAAAGATTTTTAAAGAAGGAGTAGAACTATCTGGTGTTATTCAGAACTCACTGTCACAGGTTTTGCTAACAAAGTTCATAAGCTAGTAGGTCTGCAGTTACTTGGGTTTTACTTCTAACAAAGTCTACCTGTAAAGCTCAATCACCTTGCTAGAAAGGCTATTCAGCTTCCGATTAACAAACTCTGCTGGATTCGTCACCAGAGTCAATCAGTGGTAGTGCTCTGGAGCCTTACGGCTTGTAGCGTTTACCAGCACAACTTGTCAACTGCATTTTAAACAGCAATTCGCTACTGCATTAAATAGCTATGGATGCACACATATCCATAGTTCCAGGAACACCTTACATGTTACTGACAACATTCCCTATGGTGTGGGCAAAAAGCCATATGTTCAAATGTTAACTTTGATTTTAAAAACGTTTTTTGAAATATCAAAAAGTTCAGTCATTTTGTAACTCCTCAAAATAATGGTGTCCAATTTTCTTATGCAGGAAAAGTATCTGATACTTTGAAAATGACTGAGGGGATTTGGTGCAAACCTTCTTAAAATAAACCAAAGCAAAATAAATTAGACAATCTGGTTTTTGATAGAGACCAAACATTTCAGCATAAAAGCTACAGGTCTTGGAAAACATAAAGTCCATCTAGCCCAGTATCCTGTCTTCCAACAGTGGCCAATGCCAGGTGCTTCAGAGAGAATGAACAGAACAGGCAATCAGCGAGTGATCCATCCCGTCGTCCATTCCCAGCTTCTGGTAAACAGAGGCTAGATATACCCAGAGCATAGAGATGAATCCCTGATCATCTTAATTAATAGTCATTGATGGACTTATCCTCCAGGAACTTTTCTAATTCTATTATTACTTTTGGTCTTCACAACATCCCCAGCAATGAATTCCACAGGTTGACTGTGAGTTGTGTGAAGAAATACTTCCTTTTGTTTGCTTTAAACCTGCTGCCTATTAGTTTCATTGGCTGACCCCTGGTTCTTATGTGAAGGGGTAGATAACACTTCCGTATTCACTTTCTCCACACCAGTCACGATTTTATAGACCTCTATCATATCCCCATTCAGTGATATCTTTTCCAAGCTTCCAAGTCCCAATCTTATTAATTTCACCATGTATGGAAGCTGTTCCATACCCCTAATCATTTTTGTTGACCTTTTGTGTAACTTTTCCAATATCTTTTTTCAGATAGGGTGACCAAAACTGCACACAGTATTCAAGGTATGGGCATATTATGGATTTAGACCAGTGTTTCTCAAACTTTTGTACTGGTGACCCCTTTCACACAGCAAACCTATGAGCATGACCTCCCCCCTTATAAATTAAAAACACTTTTTTGTATTTAACACCATTACAAATGCTGGAGGCAAAGCGGGGTTTGGGGTGGAGGCTGACAGCTCATGACCCCCCCCCCACGTAATAACCTTGCGACCCCCTGAGAGATCCCAACCCTCAATTTGAGAACCCCTGATCTAGAGTAATATTTTCAAAAGCAACATTGGAGTCTCATTGAAAGTCAATGGGACTTAGACTCCTTAGCGTCAAAGTCACTTTTGAAAACATTATCCCTACTAAACAATTCCTTACCTAGATAAGGGCCAGACTGACCAGCCTTATTCATATTTTTGAGCAGTTACTCAGATAAGCAAACCCATTGACTTCAGTGGGGCAACTCATGCCCTAAACGGCTGGAATTAAAACTACATATTTCTTTTCATGAAGATTTTAACTAGACTGGACACCAACCGCCATGGTACCCAGAGGACACTTCCTCCAGCTCCATGCATTGCTACTCGATGCATTGTTTACTTCCATGAGTCAGTTTTCAACACAGGTGATGGTGCACATTTCCAAGCAAATGAACCAGTGAGGTTTCCAAGAGGTGCTGTACCATATACTCTCCTAAAATCAATCTTACCATCTGTCTTTGAATAATTGTTTTTGTTATTGACCAAAAACGGATCCAGTTAATCTGGAATGATATTTTCCTTTAAAATCAATATGCTGCCTCTCACACAGAGTATGGCTGCTCAGTCAATGGCAAGAAACCTCCCAGACCATGCTGACAGACTTAGGCTAGCAGGGCTCACGTTAGCTCTCTAAAAGTAGCTGTACAGACAGTGCTTTGTGCTGCAGCTTGGGCTCAGAAGCTCACCTCTCTCCCTAGCTACAAAGCCCAAGCTCCAGCCGAGCCACAACTTCAATAACATGAGGGGGAAAGGAGTCCAGGAGAGCTCGTGTATTTTAAAGAAGCCCTATTGAGGTTGCAGGAACAAACCATCCCGATGTATAGGAAGAATAGTAAATATGGCAGGCGACCAGCTTGGCTTAACAGTGAAATCCTTGCTGATCTTAAACGCAAAAAAGAAGCTTACAAGAAGTGGAAGACTGGACAAATGACCAGGGAGGAGTATCAAAATATTGCTCAGGCATGCAGGAGTGAAATCAGGAAGGCCAAATCACACTTGGAGTTGCAGCTAGCAAGGGATGTTAAGAGTAACAAGAAGGGTTTCTTCAGGTATGTTAGTAACAAGAAGAAAGTCAATGAAAGTGTGGGCCCCTTACTGAATGAGGGAGGCAACCTAGTGACAGAGGATGTGGAAAAAGCTAATGTACTCAATGATTTTTTTGCCTTGGTCTTCACAAACAAGATCAGCTCCCAGACTGCTGCACTGGGCAGCACAGTATGGAGAGGTGACGACCTGCCCTCTGTGGAGAAAGAAGTGGTTCAGGACTATTTAGAAAAGCTGGCCGAGCACAAGTCCATGGGGCCGGATGCGCTGCCTCCAAGGGTGCTAAAGGAGTTGGTGAATGTGATTGCAGAGCCATTGGCCTTTGAAAACTCATGGCGAACGGGGTTGGTCCCGGATGACTGGAAAAAGGCTAATGTAGTGCCCATATTTAAAAAAGGGAAGGAGGAGGATACAGGGAACTACAGGCCAGTCAGCCTCATCTCATTCCCTGGAA
Organism: Gopherus flavomarginatus; assembly: GCF_025201925.1. NCBI lineage: Eukaryota > Metazoa > Chordata > Testudines > Testudinidae > Gopherus > Gopherus flavomarginatus. The sequence continues at coordinate 2,482,274 of NC_066635.1, read as the reverse complement.
AAATTATGGAGCAGGTCCTCAAGGAATCAATTCTGAAGCACTTAGAGGAGAGGAAAGTAATCAGGAACAGTCAGCATGGATTCACCAAGGGCAAGTCATGCCTGACTAACCTAATTGCTTTCTATGCTGAGATAACTGGCTCTGTGGATGAGGGGAAAGCAGTGGATGTGTTATTCCTTGACTTTAGCAAAGCTTTTGATATGGTCTCCCACAGTATTCTTGCCGGCAAGTTAAAGAAGTATGGGCTGGATGAATGGACTATAAGGTGGACAGAAAGCTGTCTAGATTGTCGGGCTCAACGGGTAGTGATCAACGGCTCCATGTCTAGTTGGCAGCTGGTTTCAAGTGGAGTTCCCCAAGGGTCGGTCCTGGGGCCAGTTTTGTTTAATATCTTCATTAATGATCTGGAGGATGGCGTGGACTGCACTCTCAGCAAGTTTGCAGATGACACGAAACTGGGAGCAGTGGTAGATATGCTGGAGGGTAGGGATAGGATACAGAGGGACCTAGACAAATTAGAGGACTGGGCCAAAAGAAACCTGATGAGGTTCAACAAGGACAAGTGCAGAGTCCTGCACTGAGGATGGAAGAATCCCATTCACTGTTACAGACTAGGGACCGAATGGCTAGGAAGCAGTTCTGCAGAAAAGGACCTAGGGGTTACAGTAGACGAGAAGCTGGATATGAGTCGACAGTGTGCCCTTGTTGCCAAGAAGGCTAATGGCATTTTGGGCTGTATAAGTAGGAGCAATGCCAGCAGATCGAGGGACGTGATTATTCCCCTCTATTCGACATTGGTGAGGCCTCATCTGGAGTACTGTGTCCAGTTTTGGGCCTCACACTACAAGAAGGATGTGGAAAAATTGGAAAGAGTCCAGCGGAGGGCAACAAAAATGATTAGGTGGCTGGAGCACATGACTTATGAGGAGAGCTGAGGGAACTGAGATTGTTTAGTCTGCAGAAGAGAAGAATGAGGGGGGATTTGATAGCTGCTTTCAACTACCTGAAAGGGGGTTCCAAAGAGGATGGAGCTAGACTGTTCTCAGTGGTACGTGATGATAGAACAAGGAGTAATGGTCTCAAGTTGCGGTGGGGGAGGTTTAGGTTGGATATTAGGAAAGACTTTTTCACTCAGAGAGTGGTGAAACACTGGAAGGGGTTACCTAGGGAAGTGGTGGAATCTCCTTCCTTAGAGGTTTTTAAGGTTAGGCTTGACAAAGCCTTGGCTGGGATGATTAAGTTGGGGATTGATCCTGCTTTGAACAGGGGGTTGGACTAGATGACCTCCTGAAGTTCCTTACAACCCTGATATTCTATGATTCAAAGCACCATCTACACATCTAGTTTTAGGGTACTAGCGTAAGCCCCTTATCCCAAGTCTTTCAACCGAGGCTAGGAGGCTCGCTGTTGCCGGCTGTGTAGACATACCCACAGAGCTCTCAGACACAGACTCCCTACAGACACTTCTGCTCTGATACATGTCCAGCCTCTCTCACAGATGGAGGTGCACACACATATACATCCCTCTTTTTGCACATAAGGCCCGGTCTACACTACGCGTTTATACCGATTTTAGCAGCGTTAAACCGATTTAATGCTGCACCTGTCCACACAACGAGGCCCTTTATATCGATATAAAGGGCTCTTTAAACTGGTTTCTGTACTCCTCCCCGACGAGAGGAGTAGTGCTGAAATCGGTATTACCATATCGGATTAGGGTTAGTGTGGCCGCAAATCGACGGTATTGGCCTCCAGGCAGTATCCCACAGTGCAGCACTGTGATCGCTCTGGACAACAATCTGAACTCAGATGCACTGGCCAGGCAGACAGGAAAAGCCCTGCAAACTTTTGAGTTTCATTTCCTGTTTGGCCAGCGTGGACAGCTCACCAGCACAGGTGACCACGCTGAGCTCATCAGCACAGGTAGCAAAGCAGTCTCCTGAGAATCAAAAAAGAGCTCCAGCATGGACCGCACGGGAGGTACTGGATCTGATCGCTATATGGGGAGAGGATTCTGTGCTAACAGAACTCTGTTCCAAAAGACGAAATGAAAAAAATTTTGAAAAAATTTCCAAGGCTATGATGGAGAAAGGCCACACCAGGGACTCAGTGCTGTGCAGAGTGAAAGTTAAGGAGCTCAGACAAGCCTACCAGAAAACCAAAGAAGCAAACGGAAGGTCTGGGGCAGGGCCAAAAACATGCCGCTTCTATGCTGAGCTGCATGCAATTCTAGGGGGGTCTGCCACCACTACCCCACCCCTGTCCGTGGATTCTGAGGTGGGGGTGGTAATCTCAGCCATGGCTGAGGATTCTGTGGATGGGGAAGATGAGAAGGTGGAAGAAGAGGACGAGCTTGCAGAGAGCACACAGCGCTCCGTTCTCCCCAACAGCCAGGAGCTTTTTCTCACCCAGACAGAATTACCCTCCCAAGCCAGTAGCCCAGACAATGAAGCCATGGAAGCGACTTCTGGTGAGTGTACCTTTGTAAATATAAAACATGGTTTAAAAGCAAGCGTTCTTTAATGATTAATTTGCCCTGAGGACTTGGCACGCATTCGCGGCCAGTACAGTTATTGGAAAAAAGTTTGTTAACATGTCTGGGGATGGAGCGGAAATCCTCCAGGGACATCTCCATGAAGCTCTCCTGGAGGTACTCCAAAAGCCTTTGCAGAAGGTTTCTGGGCAAGGCAGCCTTATTCCGTCCACCATGGTAGAACACTTGACCACGCCATGCATGTAGCAAGTAATCTGGTATCATTGCGTGACAAAGTCTAGCTGCGAATGGTCCCGGTGATTGCTGGCATTCAAGCAACATCCGTTCTTTATCTCACTGTGTTATCCTCAGGAGAATGATATCGTTCATGGTAACCTGGTTGAAATTCAGGAATTTAATTAAGGGGACAGAGATGGCCATTCCTACTGGCCTGTCTGCCTGTTGCTTAAAAGAAATCCTTCCTTGCAGGTAGCCAAGCGGGGGGAGGGGAGGAGGGTCATGGCGCTGAGCTTTTTCGTGTTTGGCTAGCAGGGATCTTCCCTGTTACCAGCCACACGGGGGGTGGGGGGAGGGAAGTAGGGGGGAGATACCAGCCATGCGGTGGGGGGAGGAGTAAAGCGATCATCCCAGAGAATTGGATGTGGGGGGTGGTTTCTGCTGCTGCATGTTAACAGGAAAGAAGCAGCACTGAACGGGATTTGCTTGGTATTTGGGAAAGGAGGGCACCATGTACATGAAGGCTGCAGAAGCCGAAAGACAATGGCTTACCATGGCGGCATGCAAGCTGAATTCTGCTGCCCGGACCTGCGTCTGTGAGATCGCTAACACCAGAGCCGCAGGCACTCAATATTAAGATGAAAAATGCGACCTTGTAGTGAAATCACATGTGCTATGTAAGGTGAATAGTGTTGTTCACTGTGAAAGAGTATAACCGTTGTTCTGTAAAATCTATCTTTTTAAATATTTCTCTCCCTTTTTTCCCCTCCCTCATGCAGCTGCAAATTTTTCAAGCCTCCCTACTCCATCCCGAAGATTATCTCAGATAAGGCGGAGGAAAAAAAAGACGCGAGATGAAATGTTCTCGGAAATCATGGAAGTAACCCACAATGAAAGAGCTCATCTGAATGAGTGGAAGGACGTGGTATCAAATTACAGGAAAGATGCCAGTGAACATGAGGACAGGAGGGACCAAAATGAGGAGAGGAGAGACAGGAGATGAGAGGTGGCGGCAGGAAGATCAGAGGTGTAGCCAGGAAGATCAGCGGTAACGGGATGCAACGCTGGGGCTGCTGCGTGATCAAACTGACATCCTACGATGTCTGATGGAGCTTCAGGAACAGCAGAAGGGTCACAGAGTGCCGCTGCAGCCTCTGTGTAACCACCCTCACCACTCACCATGTTCCATATCTTCCTCACCCAGACGTGTAAGAACGCGTGGGGGAAGGCTTCGTGCACCCGCCCACTCCACCCCCGTGGACAGCTCAACCAAAAGGCTGTCATTACTTTGAAATATTTTTAGTGGCCTTTTCCTTCTCTCCTATCCTCCTCCCAAACCACACTTGGGATATCTTGTCAGTTTTCTCCCTCTTCTTATAATGACTTTTTAATAAAGAATACATGATTTTTAAATGATAGTGACTTTATTTCCTTAAGCAAGCTGTAATTGAAGGGGGAGGGTGGGTTGCTTACAGGGAATGAGTCAATCGGGGGGGCGTTCATCAAGGGGAAACAACCAACAGTCACACCGTACCCTGGCCCGTGATGAAACTCGTTTTCAAAGCTTCTTTGATGCGCACCTCTTCGTGGTGTGCTCTTCTAATCGCCCTGGTGTCTGGTTGCGCGTAATCAGCGGCCAGGTGAGTTGCCTCAGCCTCCTACCCTGCCATAAAGGTCTCCCCCTTACTCTCACAGAGATTGTGAAGCACACAGCAAGCAGCAATAACAATGGAGACATTGGTTTGGCTGAGGTCTGAGCGAGTCAGTAATGTGTGCCAGCGCGCCTTTAAACGGCCAAATGTACATTCTACCACCATTCTGCACTTGCTCAGCCTGTAGTTGAACAGCTCCTGACTACTGTCCAGGCTGCCTGTGTATGGCTTCATGAGCCATGGCATCAAGGGGTAGGCTGGGTCACTCAGGATGACTACAGGCATTTCAACATCCCCAACTGTTATTTTCTGGTCTGGGAAGTAATTCCCTTGCTGCAGCCGTTTAAACAGAGTAGTGTTCCCGAAGATGCGAGTGTCATGAACCTTCCCAGCCATCCCACGCGGATGTTGGTGAAACGTCCCTTGTGTTCCACCACTGCTTGCAGCACCATTGAAAAGTACCCCTTGCAGTTTACATACTAGGTGCCCTGGTGCTCCGGTGCCAAGATAGGGATATGGGTTCTATCTATCGCCCTCTCACAGTTAGGGAATCCCATTGCAGCAAAGCCATCCACTATGACCTGCACATTTCCCAGAGTCACAACCTTTCGTAGCAGCAGCTTAATGATTGCTTTGGCTACTTGCATCACAGCAGCTCCCACAGTAGATTTTCCCACTCCAAACTGATTCCCGACTGACCGGTAGCTGTCTGGCGTTGCAAGCTTCCAGAGGGCTATTGCCACTCGCTTCTCAACTGTGAAGGCTGCTCTCATCTTGGTATTATGGCATTTCAGGGCAAGGAAAGCAAGTCACAAAGCTCCATGAAAATGCCCTTACGCATACGAAAGTTTCGCAGCCACTGCGAATCGTTCCAAACCTGCAAAACTATGCGGTTCCACCAGTCTGTGCTTGTTTCTTGGGCCCAAAATCGGCGTTCAATGGCTAGAACCTGTCTCACTACCAGCAGGATCTCCAAAGTGCAGGGGCCCGCGGTTTGAGAGAATTCTGTGTCCATGTTCTCATCACTCTCGTGGCCACTCTGCCGTAGCCGCCTCCTCCTCACCTGGCTTTGCAGGTCCCGGTTCAGCATAGACTGCACGAGAATGCGCGAGGCGTTTACAACGTCCACGATTGCGGTCTTGATCTGAGCAGGGTCCATGCTTGCTGTGCTATGGCGTTTGCACAGTTCACCCAGGAAAAAAGCTGCGAAACAGTTGTCTGCTGCTTTCACAGAGGGAGGGCTGAGGCTGTACCCAGAACCACCCGCGACAATGTTTTTTGCCCCATCAGGCACTGGGATCTCAACCCAGAATTCCAACGGGCGGAGGAGACTGTGGGAACTATGGGATAGCTACAGAATAGCTACCCACAATGCAACGCTCTGGAAATCGAGGCTAGCCTCGGTACATGGACGCACACCGCCGAATTAATGTGCTTAGTGTGGCTGCGTGCACTCGACTTTATACAATCTGCTTTACAAAACTGGTTTATGTAAAATCGGAATAATCCCGTAGTGTAGACATACCCAAAGCTTCCCTATAGTCTGGGTTTAGAGTTTAGATGTTCATTTTTCATTTTTTTTTCTTTTTGAACTGAAAAATATAATCAACTCCCCTTTTATTTGTTAGGGCTAACATCCTTCTTCTACCTGGAATCATATGGCCAGGGAAGTCCTCCCACCATGATATCATCTCAGATGAGGAGGAAACCAACTTTTACCTTTTCTGCAGTCACATCATCACTCCTCAAAGCAACATAGTAACCTAAGCATCCACTCCCAGGTCTGTAATAAGAGCCAAGGGGCCTCTTGCATAATTCTTGGATCTCAGGGCCCTCCAGTGTTGAAGGTCGGAAAATTCTAGTGCCCAGAGGCCTGGGCTAGCACACAACTGCTGCCAGACAACACTATCTTCTCACTTAGGTGCCATCAAGCAATGGCACACACTTGTTCTGATCCCTTTCTTCTACTTAATTCATTCTCCATTCCCCAGCAGTTTGGTTCCTACTTCAGACGCTATTGCCACAGCTTGGAACATCTCAGATGCAGCCACATTGGCTGTGTCTAAGATGCAGAAGGTAGGTGCGTGGACTCTGAGTTTCCAGTTACTACAGGGAGAGAGGGTAAAGTTCTGAAGAAAGTAGAGAGAGATGAACAAAAGACAGAGACAGAGAGACGAGAGAAAGTACTCACCATCATTACAAGGCTTGGGTCCAGATCTCACAATTCAAATCCAGACGGTTTTCTCCCTCTCTCTATCTTCCTCCAGACTCACCTATAGCAAAAATAAAAGAAACCAGTATAGAGGCTGTAGGCAGACGGTAACGGTACTGCAGGGTGCACACAACGCATGCCCAGAAAAGGATTAGCATATGTAAGGTTACCAAGAGCACACAACCTATACACTTGTCACCATTAACCTCGCTATTTGGCTTCATCTTCATCTCCGCAGGGCCACCACTAACAGAAGTGCCCTCTGTCAGGGCAACCAGCCTCTCACTGTGACACCCATCTCAAGGGCGAACTGCTTCTCCTGGGAATGAATGTTCTCTCCCCAATACACTGGGCAGAAGATCTCTGTCCATTCCCCCATGGAGAGATGGGCAGGGAAGGTCCCTACCTAATCCCTTCCTTTTCACTGAGGGCTGCTCCAACTTCTGGGCAGCCAGCAGGAAAGAGCAGCAGCCTTGGTTAGACAGGTTTATGAGCAGAAAATAACCAAAATAACACTGAAATGTCCCAGCACGAACATCTTAAACACCCAGGCCATGATTTTCAAGAGCAATATGTGACTTTGGGGGTGCCAAACTTGAGACACCATAGAAGGGGTCTGAACTCTGGAAAGTGCCAAGCACCTGCACCTGAACACCAGGCCTCCCGGAGGTGTCTCGTTAGGCAAGCAAAGTCCCCAGTCACTTAAAAGACTTGGCCTCTGTAACTTCACGAACAGCAACAACACTGAAGCCAGTGCCCAGTGACTGAGGCACTATCACTGAGACACTTCAGCTCTGGCTTTCCAAAACCTTGAAAGGAGAGACAACATTATCCAGATAAATGGAAAGTCACTGGATCTGGAAAGGATGTTTTACTCTTTGAAGATTGGTTCAAGATCAGAAACCTGAACTGAGCATGCAAGGTGACATGAGCCTGCACGAGCTAGTACTCAAGGGATATGTCATCTCTGGTTGCCTGAGATGCCCAAAGGGAAGGCTCCAGACTTGACAGAGCCTTTGCAGTGCAAGAGAAGTCATGAGAACAGTCCCAGCATAAAAACAGAGGGTCAAGCCTGCCTAGTCAGCCAGGAGACTCAGAGTGAAGAGGTGGAAGCTGCTCCCAGCTGGCAGGTAGAACATGGGAAACAGTCCGTCAGGTATCACGTGGAGAAATAAAAGCAAGCCAGAAGGAGGGGGCATCCTAGAGGGAAAATGAAATGATGATGGGGTGGGAGGAGAACAGGACTACTCCAGTAGTCTTCCTGGTCCTCCCTAGGGAATCTGATTTCTTGGCCAGCCCATGAGAACGAGGACTAGCTGGGCAAGGAGATTGGGAGCAGCAGAGGAGGAGAGACAGATCTGATAAGGAGACAGAGCATGCAGGGAGAACTGGGAATGACTGGACAAAGAGACTGGGAAAAGGGGGAGGGGAGGAAAAAAGACTGGGAGGAAAGGGAACATGGGCAGGGGGATGACAGATCAGACAAAGAGCTGGTAGGGAGGAGGGGAGAATCCAGAGGGGAAAAATAGGGCGTGATCAAGTAGTTAAAAGGCTGTATCATACAAAGGAGTCAATACAAGTCACACAGGCAGCCTTTATTAACTTGTGAGCCTTGACTTCACAACTTTAAAACACTCTTTTAACAGAGTTTTCTCGTGTGTAATATGGAATGAAAACAGCATACGGCATCATTTGAAGTGAGAGGACTTTTGGGAAAAGGCAACTGGATCTGGTAAGACAATAGGACTAACACTCATGGAGAAGTGACAGAGCAGCTGTCACAATTTTCGGGTAACTGACCAACACCTCCTGCTGTCTAACCACCACTAAACCACTCCACACAAACAAGAGTCCCCTCAATACTACATCAAGCTAAACAGTTTGAGTTTAGGGGTAGGGGAAGGCCCTGGCTCCCACTCTCAAAGTCCTTCTTAACATAGTCCCAGATGCACCAAGCCTCTCCTGCTGTTGATATATCATAGCACGCTGTCCCCTTGTACACATGGGGAATCAGTGAGTGGCCCTTTGGAAGGCTAGTTCTCTGTAGCTCTCCTGGGGTTCCTCTTGGGAGCTGTAGCGCTAGCCTCTGTTTGCCAGAAGCTGGGAATGGGCAATGGGATGGATCACTTGCTGATTACATGTTCTGTTCATTCCCTCTAGGGCACTTGGCACTGGCCACTGTCAGAAGGATAATGGGCTAGATGGACCTGTGGTCTGACCCAGTATGGCCATTCTTATGTCTGCTCTCCCGCAGGGCTGCCCACCAACTACCTGGAATTTCCTGCTTTTCAACCCTTATGCCACCCCAAGATGACTCGCAGGGCTGGAGGGGCAGGGGCAGCCCTGCCCACAGCAGCATTAGGTCACCAGAGCAGGTTTATATACCTGTCACCCCTGCTCCAGTCCTGAGGCAGAGGGTGTGAATCAGAGTAACCCATCATGGGGGAAAAAACTGGCACTATGCTAAGCTTTTCTGGCTCAGTGGTTGAGTTGGAACTTATTGGGTGGCAGTGACACATGCCAATGCATTATTCGAGGGTTGGTCTTCCTCAGTGCCTTCAACTAGAGTGCTACGTGGTAAGTAGTGAACTAAAAGGCATTTCCCAATGGGCAATAATGTTAGGAATCCACGGCCTGTCTCACAATCAAGATGAGCTGGTACAATTGGACTTTCCACCCAGTCTGGATGCCTTGATTGACCTTGCATAAAGGCTGACAAATGCCTAATGGAATGCTGCCAGGAAAGGTTGGTTTCCCAACTCCCCCCAGTCCTGCCATGTCTGGCCCACCAACCCTCAGTGTCTTCCCCACAGCCTGACCCCCTGCAGCTTGACCTCTCTGATGCAAAGAGAAAGCTGCATTGGGGCTATGCCTATTACTGTTGAAGACCAGAACATTCCACGTTGGGCTGCCCGCTAAGGTCCAATCTACACTGTCATCAGAGAATGGCAAACACCAGCCCCTGATGGGGGGTCCGGGCTGGGGTGGTGCTCTCCACCTCTCCTCGGTACCCAGCATCAGCACCTGTCTGCTGGCAACAACCGAGCAGGTCCCGACATCTCCATCTCCCTTTGCAAGTCCAACAGTCCTCCGTCTGGAGGTACTGGTGGATTCAGGTACCTTAGACAATTTCATGAATCAGGACTTTGCACAAGTACATCAGATCCCTACCCAATGCAAGGACTCTCTGGTGTTGGTGGAGTCTATTGACAGTTTGCACCTTTCAGCAAGACTGGTTATCCACCAGATCGCACCAATGCTTAATTTGTAATGCAAGAGGTGCTGGGGCTCAAACAGTTTTTTTTTTATATTCATAATTGATGCAGCAAGCCTAGAATTGCTAGGCAAATTAAGCACTGGATTGCAGGATCACCAAGAGACTCTCCAGTATAGATTTATCTGAGCACCACACTTTCCAGTAGTTCTCAGCATGCTCTGGACTCACTACCTCTGCATTTATTCCTACTGGGAACCAGGAAGTGGGGGACAGAGCCTGCCCACTGCTAAAGGACTCTCCACTGAGCCTAAGGGGGGATCCACAGGGCCTGGAAACCAAATAATTCCGGGGACAACTAATGAGATAACAGAGATGGGACTGAGGTCAAAGGGTCAAACAAAGGGAACCTGACGGGGACACCAAGCAGAGAACCCTGGACAGTGCCTACTGCTCCTCGAAGGCATCAAGGGAGCCAGCGGACGCCGCCCAGAGGAACTCTGCCCAGATGCGTGAATGGACAGAGGATCGGAAAGGCCCCAGTCATAGGAGACCTCATCGGCTAATCTCATAGACTCATAGGTCAGAAGGGACCAATCTGATCATCTAGTCTGACCTCCTGCACAAGGCAGGCCACAGAACCCCACCCATCCAATTTTGTACAACCCCTATCCCAGGACCGAGTTATTGAAATCCTCAAAAATGGTTTGAAGACCTCAAGCTGCAGAGACACCACCAGCAAGCGACCCGTGCCCCACGCTGCAGGGGAAGGCGAAAAACCTCCAGGGCACCTGCCAATCCTCTCCCTGGTTTTATAGATGGCCGTTTTAGACAGGCCCAGGAGGAGACGGACCAGGAGGTCCCATGATTTTGTGGGGCCACAGATAGAGAGTGCATAAATAAAAAGGTGAGGGCAAAAGTACAACCAAAATCTTAACAAAATATTTGTGAGGAGACGGTATAGGGGCTGCAGTCTGGCACACTCCAAGTAAATGTGCACCAGGGTTTCCCTCATGCAGCAAAAGGGGCAGGTGTCCAGGACAGGGGTAAACCGTGCCAAGTACACGCGAGCTGATTTTCAGTGGCACTCACATTGCCCGGGTCCTGACCACTGGTCCAGGGGGCTCTGCATTTTAATTTAATTTTAAATGAAGCTTCTTAAACATTTTAAAAACTTTATTTACTTTCCATACAACAATAGTTTAGTTATATATTATAAACTTATATAAGGAGACCTTCTAAAAACATTAAAATGTATTACTGGCATGCAAAACCTTAAATTAGAGTGAATAAATGAAGACTCGGCACACCACTTCTGAAAGGTTGCCGACCCCTGGTATACATAGCTTGAGAAAGAAAAGGTTATGGGGTGATTTGATCTGTCTATAAATACCTACATGGGGAACAAATATTGGATTCTGGGCTCTTCAGTCTAGCAGCGACAAGTCTAATACACTCCAATACTGGAAACTGAAGCTAGACAAATTCAGACTGGAGATAAGATGTAAATTTTTAACAGTGAGGAGAATTAACCATTGGAACTACACTGGAACCTGGTGGATTCTCCATCACTGGCAATTTTTAAATCAAGATTGGATTTTTATTTATTTTTTTTTTAAAGAAATGTTCTAGCCCAAAGGGAACGGTTGAGGACATTTTCTGGCCTGTGTTATGCAGGGGTCAGACCAGATGATTACAATGGTTCTTTTTGGCCTTGGAATTTATAAATTATTAATCCAGTGATCCCCAACCTTTTCGTCTGGTGGGCGCCAGACGAAGGACCGTGGTGGCGGTGCGGCATTTCGGCGGCGACACCTCTTGATGATGGTTGCTTGTCGGCGTCGCCGCCGAAATGCCGCAGAAATTCGGTCGCTTGTCGGCGGATGCTCCACCACCGGCCAGGACGTGGGCGCATTTAGATGCCCCTGCGGGCACCATGACAGCCGCGGGCACCGCATTGGGGACCCCTGTATTAATCTAATTCCCAGGGTAAGCCAGACACATGACTGTTGCACACCAGGTGGCATCAAGGATGGACTTCTTGTTCAGCTTTGCTTTTTTAGAATCATAGAAGATTAGGGTTGGAAGAGACCTTAGGAGGTCTTTTTGACTAACTCCTACTGTTCTAGTCATTATAAGCTGCCTTGGGAATAGAGTCTGCTGCTTATTGCATGCTCTGCAACAGTGCCAAGCTTGCTGTCCGTGCAGTACAAATTACAACACAGTCATAGCTTGGCAGTAACTGTGTCCTCTCAATCACAAGTAAGTCAGAGAGCTAAGGTTCTTGCACAGACTTGAAGGAGACTCCTGCTCACTTCTACAGAGCAAGAAGGAAGCTCCAGCCACAGGCCACTCATGCAGTCAGATAATACACACTGCCATATGCTGCTATAGATTCTGAATATGCAATACAACCCCTTGGTGCCATTGCTCTTTGCTCTCCCATCACCACCAGGCCCTCAACTAGGGAATTACCCCATTTAACTCACCACCTGATCAGAAGCCGTGGAAACGCCAGAGGATAACAGGAGGTCAAAACAGAGAGCAGATTTAGTGTTACCAGCTTTGCAGGATTCTAACCTTTCTGGTTAAGATTTGAATTGAGCTGGAATAATCAAGAGCAGGGGTGGGCAAACTTTTTGGCCCAAGGGCCACATCTGGGTGGGAAAATTGCATGCAGGGCCATGAATATAGGGCTGAGGCAGGGGGTTGGGGTGTGGGAGGGAGTGCAGGGTGTGGGAGGGGGTGCAGTGTGCAGGAAGGGGCTTAGGGCAGGGGGTTGGGATACAGGAGGGCTGCGGCAAGGGGCTCAGGGCAGGGGACTGGAGCGCGGCAGGGTTATGGGGCTCAGGGCAGGGGGTTGGGATACAGGAGGGCTGCGGCAGGGGGCTCAGGGCAGGGGACTGGAGCGCGGCAGGGTTATGGGGCTCAGGGCAGGGGGTTGGGATACAGGAGGGCTGCGGCAGGGGGCTCAGGGCAGGGGACTGGAGCGCGGCAGGGTTATGGGGCTCAGGGCAGGGGGTTGGGATACAGGAGGGGTGCGGCAGGGGGCTCAGGGCAGGGGATTGGAGTGCGGCAGGCTTAGGGGGCTCAGGGCAGGGGGTTGGGATACAGGAGGGGTGCGGCAGGGGGCTCAGGGCAGGGGATTGGAGTGCGGCAGGCTTAGGGGGCTCAGGGCAGGGGGTTGGGAGTGCGGGCTCTGGCTTACCTCAAGCGGCTCTGGAGTGGCAGGGGCGTACAGCGGAGCTAAGGCATGCAGGCTTCTGGGGTATGGGGTGGGGCAGGTAGCTCCACCATGTGCTGCCCTCGTCTGTGGGTACCAACCCCAAAGCTCCCATTGGCTGGGAATGGGGAACAGCGGCCAATGGGAGCTGCAGAGGGCAGTGCCTGCAGGAGAGGGCAGCACACGGAGCCCTCTGCGCTCCCTCCAAGGGGCCGCAGGGACGGATTGCCGGTCACTTCTGGGAGCGGTGCGGCGCCAGGGCAGGCAGGGAGTCTGCCTTAGCCCTGCTGCGCCACAGGGCTGGCAATCCCGCTGGCCAGATTCAAAGCCCTGATGGGCTGAATCCAGTCCGTGGGCCGTAGTTTGCCCTCCCCTGGTCCAGAGCCACAGAAACCAAGGACAGAGGCTGGATATGAGAGAAGCAGGGAAAAGGCCCTCACATCAGGCCCACCCAACAGCCAAAACTTTCATCCTCTGGTGAAAAAAGAGGCCTAACCATTCAGACTGCCAGCTCCCTGAATGAGGAACTGCATAGATCTGGTACAGCACTAAGCTATCAACATCATCTGCACCTCAACAAGAAGACATGAAAGTGCCCAGGACATTAAAAAGAGGTATCATGGATTTAGGTCTACTTGGGTTCTGGAATCAAGTATCAGAGGGGTAGCTGTGTTAGTCTGGATCTGTAAAAGCAGCAAAGAGTTCTGTGGCACCTTATAGACTAACAGACGTATTGGAGCATGAGCTTTCGTGGGTGAATACTCACTTCGTCAGATGCATGTGATTTCTGGAGGAAGAACAATACCCCTCACAAAGAACTTGCTTTCTCAACCAGGCCCTCCTGATACTTGATGTCTAGACAATCCCAGGTCTCCAGAGAGAACTCTACCCATGCAACGTTTCTAACGCTGCACTGACTGGCACCAATATCAACTTTTCAGACTTACAGAAACTAAGAGGCAAATCCTCTTGGCACTGTAATGATTTACTTACACAATAGCTTTGAGTGTAAACGCTCATGATTTATTATGAGTCTTGCAATATTTGGTGTTTTAATACAAACCCTGGCTCTTGACTTCCTGTGATGATGTGAGAATCTCAGGTTTCATTAAGTAGTTTTGGTCCTTGTGGTTGCAGGGGGGAAAAAAAAAAAAAAAAAACCCTAAAAATGTGACCTGAGTGCACCCTAAAGGATCAGAAACCAGAAGGTAAAGAAAAAACAACTAAAAAAATAGTTTTTTAAAATGTTATGATTTTTAGGGCCTGACTCATGAATTTTGGCTGGCAATACTGTGTAAAGCAGCCATACTGGATTCTTGGAAAAAATGTCTGTAAAACAAAAAGGGTGGTGCAGTATCAGACCAGATTTTACACGATTCTGTTAAGGCAATGTTGCATGGAAAATTAATCCAACTTGTCTGAAAGAAAAACACACAAACAAAAACTGGAAAGAAAAATAACGTCTCTACAATTGGTTCTGTGCTATAGCGTTCCTAAAACATTACAGGTTTGGCTAACCTGAGAGGCACAGACTGAAAGCTGTTTGGGGTAGGGACCATCTTTTTGTTGTGTTTGTCGCAGGGGTGCTGGAACAATTTGTATAGAAGGGGTGCTGGGAGCCACTGAACCAAATCCTGCATTTGATGGAAACCACTTCAAGCCGGGGGGGGGGGGGGGGGGGGGGGGGGGGGTGCGTGGTAGCACACCCAGTACCCCTAGTCTCAGCACCTATGTTTCTAGAGTGCCTAGCACAACAGGGCCCTAATCAATGACTGGAGCTCTGGTGCTACCACAATTACAAAGGAATCTGAAATAAACAAACAAATTTGCTCAAAAATTTCTAAGAGCAATTTTTCTCTTGCAGCAATGAAGTGAGCAGATTGTTAGTTAATTGTGTAAACATGCATAAAATGTGCAATTAATGCATGGCAGAAAAGTACCCAAAGACTCTCCAGAAGAGTTTTTACATATGATGGGTGGATGTGTATGTATTTTATATATACAAATAGTTTTTTAAAAGGAGATTTTAACTTCTTAACTTTGTGTTAGTCTGACATGCCAAGTCCTGAAAAATATAACAGCTTTTGTGGCCAAAGTTAATATACCCAGATGTACTGATGAGGAAAGAGAGGTTCTGGAGTCACCTACTCCATTCTCTGAAATGCTGACACTGAAATCAAACAACCACCATTAATCCAGAGAGTAAGTCACAAATTTTTATAAAATCTTTGTGCCCTGGCTTCCCTTATTACTATGGCAGTTCTAAGGAGGAGACTACATTGCTTTTGGGGGGCTTATTCCTTCACCGTCTCACTTCCCTGGTCCTTTTTGCATGAGCAGAGAGCAACAATACCCGAAGTCGCAAACAATTTGATGTTTGTTGGGGTGAACTTTTAGCAAGCATGATTCCAGCTTTCTTTCTTAGGGTGCCCCTTCCCAGCGCTGACACCACAGAGCCTTGCCTGTGTTCCTGTTCCCATTCCCCCCCTTAGCAAAACATGATCCCAATTCCCCCACTCCCATTCCCCCCTTACTTCCTGATTGACTGCAGACTATATAGTAAAACTTGAGTTTTGCTTAGCTTTATTTTAACCAACCATTTTACTGAAATTTAACTAATCAATTTTAACATACAGTAACATGGTTATTTAACCAATTATATCCCACCACCTTAATTGGTTTACACGTAACAAAATTAAATTATACAGCAGACAAACAATTACAAAACCAGACAGAGATTATACAGACAAAAACAATAAGGAAGTGGAGACTACAGCGATAGAACAATACAGAAATGAGGATTTTACATTTCAGCTATTGATGAGTGAATTTTTGCCAGACGCGATGCTGTTAAACTAAGTTTTCTTTTACATCTTCTAGGCTCTTTCCTTTCTCTGGAGGTGATAGGAATATAATCCTGTCCTGATATTTCTAACAGCCCAATAGCACCTTATGTCAATGTGACTAGTTTGAAATGTAAGGGTGTGACCATACACTTCCCAGTTTATGGCTGGCCTCTGCTGCTTAGCCAAAGGCCTCAGCCTAAGAACCAGGCCTCAAACTGTCACAGTAAGAGAAGGCCACTACACAGACAAACAGTAATTTTCTCTTTTATACCCCTATAACTAGCTAAGTAATAAAAATACACCTAAATTCTTAAAGTATAGGCCTTTGCAAACAGGCCTAAATATCTACATCCTAACAATTGCTCCGTGACACTACAGCGGTACAGTCACACCAGCGTTAACCAAGTTGACACAGCTGACAGATCCAATGGCCCCGCCTGGCAGGCATATGGAAATTGGTTTTGGGATCAACCTTTCTGGATAGGAACAGGCACAATGTGGTAAATCACAAGCCTTGGTACTGTTCTCTTTCTCTGTGACTTCACAAAAGGCACATTTTTCAGGGTGTCACACTGTTGCCATTGCTGTCCATGCTAGTCACTGACCCAGACTTGTACTGGACAACAGCCACATTAGAGTCTGAATTTATCCGAGTGTTCTTGTCTAACCCTAATCAATTCTTGAAGAAAGCTCTGGGTATAAGGGGAATCTGTCAAGACTCTCAGGTCACCCTCATTTCTGTATCTGAACCCTCCAAGCCAGTTTTGACTACCATCGGTTTGGAACGATTTCCATTGCTGTCTCCATACACAGGTTTGATTTCATTGATAAACTCACTAATAATTTTATCTGAGCAAGGAAGGGGATTCAGATGAGCTTAAATTTGTTACCTAAATGTTTTGAACGCTGCAGATTTTCTTTGCCAGATCTAAAAGTGTACTATCATGCTGCCCCTAAAAAACAGGATATTGCTAAGGCAATGTTACAGAGGTCAATACAAACTGTTTCTGAAAGAACACACACTCAGATAGAAAAAGTAAAAAGAAAAAATAAGTTCTCTACAAGTGAATCATGTGCCCTATAGTGATCCCAAAACATGACTAGGTTTGGCTAACCTATGAAGGGTACAGGTTGTAAGCTAAAGACAGCAGGGACCATTTTTGTGTTCTGTGTTTTAAAGGGCCTTAGAAATCAACCTGTTGTGGAGTGGAAACAGAATGAATTTGGTAGGTGCAGACCAGCAATCATAAGTCTGTATCAAGTGCCTGCTCCCTATCCACACCAGTGGTGCGATATGGGTTTCACCAGGATGGATGTGTGCCAAAGTTAATGCTATAGGTAAATCCATCCTCTTCATACTCATCTGGTCCAATTCACATGTTGTCCTTTTTAACTTGGGTGATGGGAAACAGAGGTGGAGTTTAAAAATATTATATACATATTTTTTTAATATTTTTGGCTGTTGTTGTAATAAAGATAAAATCCACATCTCTCCTAGAGCTAACACACCAATGGAACATGCCAGATCTTCCTTTGTTGTCAGATGAGGAGCTTCCTTACTCTGCCTGAAGTTGAAGTTACAAGTTTGAGAGAGTTCTTTCTTTCTGAGCAAACCCTCTTTAAGAAACGAACCACAGAATAGTGCAATTTCTCCATCTTCTTTGTCTGATAAAGAAAACTTTATGATTATATGGGAAAAGGAACTGTCACACCTTCTCCAGTCAGATGCAATGATCTCCAGTGCTGAAATCCCAGCGCTCCTATAGTTAATGGACGTTTTATCAACTTCAACAGGACAAGGATTTCTCCTTAAGTTTTTTATACAGTTTGTTTCATTTTAACACATTCCTTAAGGCTTAACTTAAGACAATGACACCAAGTACTAGTACTAGTGAAAATAAGTAAGATGCAAGTTACGTCTCTGACAAATTTTAGAGTCACTTCATTCAACAGGACACCCTGCTTCACAAACTTTTACGTCAGCACTGATCACTTGTTCTGTGTTACACTGGGGGGAAAAGATAATTGTCTTTTTAGTACGAAGTACTTTGGTGTCTTGTATGTTGGGGTACTGGAGCTCTGAGGAACGTAACAGATAATCAGATGCTAATTCAGATTTTGGGCCAGTTGCTCAATCAATTCTTTGTAAGAGAGGGTAAAAATCTCCACTCTCCTTTGTTGTCCGAATGGGTTCAACAGGCCTGGAACCTCGCATCTCTGTACAAGACTAGACAGACACACTCTGGAAAGGGATACAAACACAGCATGCACTGTGCTTCTGCAGAGTCCTTTAGCAAAAAGGTGAAGACAATGACATTTAATCCTCTATTCTCCCTTCTGCTTATTTTATTTCCATTTTTCTTCACTTCCTCCTGTCTCTCTCATTATGTCTCTTCCTCTTCTCTAAATTCTGTTAGATTTAACAAATATGAAATTCTGATCTAATTTAACAGACAAAAATCTTCTGCTGTATTTCTCATCTGACTTAGCAATGCAGGCCAGAACCCTGTGCAGTGTATTTGTAATGGGACTGACTTTGGAATCTATGGATTGAATCATTTTATAATATTAAAAAAATATATTTTAAAAATTAACCACCCTCCAAACAGCTCCTAACATTCACCCTCCTTGCCCAGGAAACAGCCATGCACAGGATCACGCTCCAATGCTTTGCTCCTTCTGTATTCAGGGGCCCCTATGATTACAGGCTAGAGCAGTGGTTATCATACTGGGATATACAAGCTCCTCAGGGGTACACGAGAAAAATCTAGTAATGGCAGACAACACATTTCATTTAGTAAGACTTGGCAATCTAACCATAGGTATATTATGACCTATTTCAGATGGTGGTACACAGTAGACTACATTATTTGGAAAGGGGTACGTAGCCTAAAGAGTTTGAAAACCATTGGGTTAGAGCAAGAAGAAGGTCATGTTGGGTAGCATTTCGGGGGCAGGCAGGTGGGGAGGAAGCTTCCAATCCTTAAGCAGGGAGCAAAGTTGGCATCCCTATAACATATACCTTCTATTTTTAAAGGAAGATGAGGAACTGGAGAAAGAGGATGAAGGGGGCGGGAGAAACAGGAAACAGAGGGTGAGCAAATTGCTCACACTCTCAGTTCCCTGTTTTACTGGTGCCAACAGTCGGCCCAGAGGAGAGGGAAAGAGTGATGGAAGCAGCAGCCTGAGGACACCAGCAAGGCAACCAGACCCCTAATGGCAAAAGGTAGGGGACAGAGGTCATTTGCATGCTGGCACATGTTTGTCTTTGGGAAGCTAGTGCCTCTGGGTCCCTGTGTTCGGGTTGTGCTGCATTCTGGATAACATGGTGCTCCCCTCAGCGGCCGCCTGTCAATTTCCCTTCACATTCCTCCAGTCGCCCTTGTAACATGCACAGTCCCCTGTACGGTGGGAGCCTCTGTCTCTCTGGGCAGTGAGACTGCCCGCTATTGTCAATGAGACAACAATTCTCCCATGGGACGACTGGGACAAGTACCAACTCTTCAGACAAAGGAGCAGCTGTAAATTCAACTCAGTGCACAACCCCTCAGCATTTATTCACTCATCCCAAATGACTGCAGGAAAACTCGGAGTGCTTGCTCCCATTCCAAACACCAGATCCCTGCACTCACAAACACACTCTGCACCCTCTCCCCTCAGCCACACAATCAGCACTCCTCCCTCCCATAACACAACCCTACAACCTACTGACCAGCCTTCCTCTCTCTTTACAGCAGAGAGTCAGCAACACCACTCCTTCTCAGGAGCTCACCCCAACATCCAGCTGGTCACAAGGTTACCCGCATCGTCCATCAAGATATATGGAATACATCAACCAATCCAGCTTGAATTCCCACCTGCGTCCCCCCAGTGTACATCATCTGCCTCCAGGCACGCTCACCCCAAAGCTGGACACTGCAAACATCAGTTCAAATTAGTCACCAAGGCCCAGGTGCTCACCAAGAATGAAGGTGCCACAAATGGCTGGTCCAACTTCACCTGTAGGGCTGGAGCTTGCTGGAGTGAAGCTGTCACAGTGAGCAACTGCTGATTCAGGAACTCTGCTTCCGCCTTGCCCTAAGGAATCGCCAGGGCTCACAATGGACAGAGGCTCTGTTGGGACATGCAGCTTGGGCACTGCCAGGACACAGGAAAACACTGGGGCTTTCCACTAGACCTAATCCAGAATTTCAGCCTCCAACTCCTAAGCGTCTCCTATCAGAGCAAAGCAGTCAGAACTGCTGCATTATCACTTCTCTTGTCAGAGGGATCCCATCCAGAAGAAAAGCACCTCCAATGGCCTGAGGGGAAGTTTCTCTCTGGCCAGACTCTTAAATGACACCCATTGCAGCGATGGTGCATAACAAAATGCAAAACCCCCAATAAACAGGGACTTCACAGCTTACCAGACACTTCTGCTTTCAGGGCCAAGGGACTTTCCCTTCCCATGGGCGCAACGAGCTACTTTAAAGCTTGTCTACACTCAACATGTTGCAGGTCCACCTGAGTTATTTTGCATTACAGTGCCTGGCTTCCACACAGTGTTTTTGTTGGGAACCATCTGGTGTTTTAACCCCACTTTGGAAGCAGGTTCACTGAGCTGTGAGATGAGTTTACCCGCAGCAGAGTAGATGTGGATGCATCTTCATCCTGAACCCACTGACGCACATTTGCCAAGTCCTCTTACTGCTATGCCTTGCTGCTTGGCTGGCTACTGGAGTTATCCTGTCTGTTTGCCTCTGTGGCCTGTACTGCTCCGGAGCTATCCTGATCAAATGTGACCTCCCCATCCCACTGAAATGCTGGCAGGCAGACTGGTTCTGACTTGAGAATCCAGCTTTTGTGGAGTTCACACACTTCTGTCATCCTCTTGACTACTGAGCAGCAGCCTTGTTCTTCACCCTGGCACCATACTGAGATCCAGGACTTAACTGACCTCTGGGAAGAGAGGCGTGGTCAGGCACATCCAAATGGCAGTCACTTAGCTCAGGGGTACAAGCAGCTATCATGACAAATGCAGGCTAGGCGGCATGTCCAGGACAGCCTCTAGTACCACAGTAAGGCAAAGGCACTCTGACTGGAGTACAGACCTGGTAACTACTATAGGAAATCTGGGAGAGCCAGAACATCCTGCTCGTACTATGAGGAGCTGGATTGTGTGTTTGAATGATGTGATTGTCAGCTACCAGAGCATGTTGTGGCTCCCTGATTGACCCTCCAAACTAGGATCTTTTCAACTCTGTGATTCCTGGGGCAGAAACAATCGAAAAGATCCAGAACCCTCCAATCACAGCCAGAGAATCAACCCATACCACATGCAGAGACCCAAACCATGGCGGGGACCAAGTCCAGTAAATATGAAATGACATGTTACATCAGAACTGAATGGGCCAAGGGGTAAGCAACTTAGTTCTGGGCACCATGAGGGCACTACCATATTGGTCTACTTTCTCTCTGCCCCCTGGGCTTTTAACACTGTCTCATACCCCCACTACCCAAACTGACAGACACGTCAGACACTGCAAATTCTATTCCTTTACTTCTATAAACATGCAAACATAAAAACACCACTTACGCTTGCTGTATACTGCCGAACTCTCCCTTACTGAGGCACTTGCTAGTCTTCACCCACCCAACTGACCCCACCATGCCCACGCAAAATGGCAGCACTGCATGGACTACGCTGAAGAAAGGCACTTTTATTGCAGCAGAAAATACAGAGAAATATAAAAATCATGTTTCTGGCTCCCAGTTTCACTACTGCCCTCAGCTCGGCACAATCATGAGTTGTGTGTTAAACCACTCAAATCATGCTACAGGCATTTCCCAAAAGAAAACTATTTTAAAGCACTGAAAGGAATTCATCCCTCTGCGTTACTGCAGAATTCTGTTCATTTGGCAGTGCACTTTCTGCTGATCTGCGAGTGTTAAAAAGGAGAACTTACTGCACAAACAGTGCTCTAATTCAGCAGAAGATGGGCAGTGGTGAGCACAGTGGTTCCCTTACACTCCTGCATCAGCTCTGGGGGAACCATCCTGACAAAGAGCAGCAGGGCACAACTTCCCCATTGGCCCAATGCCTTTTTGAACGGAAGGGACACGCCTAGGGTGACCAGATGCCCCGATTTTATAGGGACAGTCCCGATTTTGGGGTCTTTTTCTTATGTAGGCTCCTATTACCCCCCACCCCCATCATGATTTTTCACACTTGCTGTATGGTCACCCTAGACACACCTCAAGCTAATATCTTCCAAAGCAATGGCAGCTTGCAGAGGTGCACATGCAATTACGAGCTTGCAATTGCTGCACCCTCTTTAGGTAGCCACCAGCCATGCTGACAAATGCCAAAAAATACACTCACTCTTACAAGTGACACCCAGATTCGCGGTCTGAGCAAAATGCATCCCCCACTCTGTGCCCCTGAGCAGCTGCATCGTTTTGTAATGGTCTCCAACTGTCCCAATCCATTAGCAAGGTCCTACCCCTTGCTCTCAAAAAGGTTGTGCAAAACACAGCACAGGGTGGATAAAAGTCAACTGGGGGGGGGGGGGGGGGGGGATAGATTTTTATTTAAAATTGGATTTTTTTTATTCTGCTCTTTAAGTTATAATACATTTTTCTTTCTAAAGATAAGCTATTTAAAAAAACAATTTAAACAAAATAAAGTCTAATTTAAATAAAAAAATCTTTTGTTTAAGAAATCATGTAGCTATAAATGTGAAACATTTTGATAACAGAAGTTTACATTTACAGGTGTTTTAATAAAAAAATACTTTTACATGCTGTTGTGTGTTTAATTAAATGCTAGTTACCATCTTAATGCAGCTCGACACAAGTCGAGAGCAAAACGTTAATTATCTAGTAAATAAGTAACATTATTCACCACTTTTTAACATACTAAAAATGTACGATTAATAAGGATCTGAAAATATTAAGCTACATAATTGCTTAAACGTAAATTGTTATAGTGTTCCCCCCAAGACACCAAAAGATGTACCAAAACTAGCGTAAAGGCCTTATTTAGTTGTAAATCAATATGTTTTAATGGTTACATCATGAACCAATGAGAACGTACCTCCACATGAAAAAACTGATTAAAATTGGTGACTTACTGATTTCAAATCAACCCAGCCTGACGCAGCAAGCTTCTATCCTAAGAGAAAGACGCTCCTCATCAGCCTCAGTCCCAGGATCCTTCATCTACCTTTCAATCTTCCAAATGCACATTCCACATTCATTCTACATCTATTCAGGAAATGGTTAAACAGTTCCTTTCTTCCCTCCAAGTGTCCAGTAAAAGGCTTCATAAGCCAGGGTAGCAGAGGGTAACCTGAATGACTGGTGGGTGGTGATACCAACAATGTCCATCAATACCACGGGTGCAAAAGTTCCATTTGTGAATGTAAAAAAACTGTCCAGGCTTTATAAAGATCCTAGCATCATGAACCTTTCCCAGACTACCCCTCATAAATACGGTGTGATGGGTTGGATCACAGAAACTCCCTTGGGGCTTCCACCTGATGTGCCAAGACTACTTCTGCCCCTGCTTTCCCTGCCAGCTTGGGACTTCAGCACCCTGTCTTGCTGAGCCAGACACACCTAGGGCCTGAATTACTTGCCCCATAACTGCAGTCTTAACCTGAAAGCTGCTTACAGAAGTGTTCTTATTTTTAACACTCAGATGCCCAACTCCCAGTGGGGTCTAAACTCAAATAAATCCGTTTTACCCTGTATAAAGCTTACACAGGGTAAACTCAAATTGTTCCCCCTCTATAACACTGATAGAGAGATATGCACAGCTGTTCACCTCCTCCCTCCCCCCCAGGTATTAATACATACGCTGGGTTAATTATTAAGTAAAAAGCGATTTTATTAAATACAGAACGTAGGATTTAAGTAATTCCAAGTACTAACAGACAGAACAAAGTGAATTACCAAGTAAAATAAAACACACAAATTGAGTCTAATACAGTAATACGACTGAGTACAGATAAAAACTTCACCAGCAAGCTTCCTTTTACAGACTAGTCTTCTAGTCTGGGTCCAGCAATCACTCACACCACCTGTGGTTACTGTTCTTTGTTCCAGTTTCTTTCAGATATCCTTGGGGTGCAGAGGCTCTCTTTAGTCAGCTGAAGACCCTATGGAGGGGTCTCCCACGGGCTTAAATAGACTCTCTCTTGTGGGTGGAGACCCCCTCCTCTCTCCTATGCGAAGTCCAGCTCCAAGATGGAGTTCTGGAGTCACCTGGGCAAGTCAAACGTCCATGCATAACTCACAGTTTTTACAGGCAGAAGCTATTGCCCACACGGTATCTTGAATGTCTCTAGGAAGACTTCTTAAATGGATTGGAGCATTCCAAGATGCATTGTTCCTTCAATGCTTCTTAACTGGGCACTTAACTTTGCGAATTCCTCACATGAGCCCACACTAACCAGAGCCGGCTCCAGGCACCAGCCAAGCAAGTTCATTCTAAGGGGCGGCTTCTGGCCAACCCTAGGGCAGCACAGCCCCCCCCCCCTTCTTTTTTTCATTTGCTGCTCTGGCCGCCCTGTAGGGGGCGGTGACGCGGAGGAGGGGAGCACCTTGCTGGGAGCCGGCTGCACGCTCCGTCTGCCCCAGCCAGTGCCAGGTCTGCAGCAAGCCCGGCAGCCCGCGTCCTTCCCTCCCCGCCGACCGGAGCGCTGCAGAGCCCTCCCAGCAGGCAGCGCAGCAGGAGGGGTTGAGTGGTGAGCCCCCTGGCCGAAGAAAGCCCTGGCCGCTCCCCTTCTCTCTCTCGCCCCACTCCCTCCCCTCTCCCACCTGTTAGCCAGGGTGCGCACTCCAGTGCCCGGGGCATGTCTGCAGCTCAGGGAATCCCACTAGCCAAAAGCTTGCACCCTGGCTCTGGCTGCTCCGCAGGTTGTTGGGTTTTTGGTTTTGGGGGGTTTCTTTGGCTTGGGACGGCAAAAAAGCCAGAGCTGGCCCTGATACTAACACCATGTTCTTGTAAAACCTGGTATAAGGCAGGTCAGTGCCTTGGGCCTGAAGCTCATGCTGTGAGGTAAAAATCATTGGCATCAGGTCAGTGACCTTCCATATAGGAAATGTAACTCTCCGAAACCAAACCATTCAGATGGAAAGTACACATTTCACTCCTTGTTTTTGGTATCAAACATTAGTATTATACCGTCCAGCTGAGACCAAGAAGTAGTACTAGAAAGGCTATAACAAGTAATCTAAGTAGCTTCAGACAGACATCAAAATGTATTACTATTTATAAGCCAATCATCTGATCCTCCTAACAGAAATCCTATCCCTTTAGACTCTCCTGCAGAGGACTTAGGAGGGGAGGAAGGGGGATGTGTCTCTAGATATATGTTCTTTATTAACTCAGTAGAAGCCAAATGCAATCTTGCAAAAGATAACGTACTTCAGCCACCAATGGACACTCACAATAGCTCTCCCGCATATGGGGGAAAACTGAGTATTAGTTTAGTTGCTGGGGACGTTAAATTGGAAAGCATAGGAAATAGGAAAGTCTGTCAACATACCAAAGGCTAGATTGTGCATTTGCTCCTAGCTCCAAATATGAAGCAGTGCATTGCAGTGCTGTTTCAAGAGCAGCCCTGAGAAAGAACAGTAAAGGAATAGGTGATATCAGAGGGGAACAAATGAAAAACTTGTGTAGATTTGTTTCCTGTTTGGTAATAGGGTGGGCTTCTTTCTGAAGGGGTAATGAGCATCTTTACTTATTAGGTTCATGTATTAGTGGAAAAGTAATAATACATAAAACAAATATTAAGCACTACCTTTTGAGACTTCGATTCTTCTGTCGTTGTAGATGTCTCTAAGCTTATTCTATGAAGGCTGACATTTTCCTGCAAACAGAAGTAAAAATCTCAGTGAAAAACTATGCATTGAAACCTAGAGAAGCATTTTCAACAAATGCAATAACCATCCCTTTGACTTAGCTTCTTCCCTCAATAACTACAAGCAGGGAAGGGAGAGAAGATTTTTGTAGATTTTTGAAGACTTTTTTGTAATTATTTGTTACTTTTTAATTACCTGAGAGGCACTCAGATACTACCAAGGTGAGCATCACATATGACTAGATAGAATAAAGATTTCATTTCCACTTGGTACTGTAATTTTTTCTAGTTAAAAGTAATTGTGTGTTAAGTTTCAATTCTTTATTTTCATGCAAGGAAATGTCCATGAATTTCTAATGAAGACAAACTGTACACTCCCCTGAGAAACGGTGCCTCTGAGCTCTGGCATCTTTTTTCTGTATCTTCAGCCCAGTACTTGCAAATGCTTTGGAGGACAGGATTAAAATTCAAAATGATCTGGACAAACTGGAGAAATGGTCTGAAGTAAACTGGATGAAATTCAATAAGGACAAATGCAAAGTACTTCACTTAGGAAGGAACAATCAGTTGCACACATACAAAATGGGAAATGACTGCCTAGGAAGGAGTACTGTGGAAAGGGATCTGGGGGTCATAGTGGATTACAAGCTAAATATGAGTCAACAGTGTAACGCTGTTGCAAAAAAAGCAAACATCATTCTGGGAAGTATTAGCAGAAGTATTGTAAGCAAGGCACTAGAAGTAATTTTTCCGCTCTACTCCACGCTGATTAGGCCTCAACTGGAATATTGTGCCCAGTTCTGGCCACCAAATTTCAGGAAAGATGTCGACAAATTGGAGAAAGTCCAGAGAAGAGTGGGTGCATAACTGGCTGGATAACTGTACTCAGAGAGTAGTTATTAATGGTTCCCAATCCGGCTGGAAAGGTATAACAAGTGGGATTCCGCAGGGATCTGTTTTGGGACCGGCTCTGTTCAATATCTTCATCAACAATTGGCATAGAAAGTACGCTTATTAAGTTTGCAGATGATACCAAACTGAAAGGGATTGCAACTGCTTTGGGGGATAGGGTCAGAATTCAAAATGATCTGGAAAAATTGGAGAAATGGTCTGAGGTAAACAGGATGAAGTTTAACAAAGACAAATGCGAAGTGCTCCACTTAGAAAGGAACAATCAGTTTCACACAATCAGAATGGGAAGAGATTGTCTAGGAAGGAGTACGGCAGAAAGAGATCTAGGGGTTATAGCGGACCACAAGCTAAATATGAGTCAACAGTGTGATGCTGTTGCAAAAAAAGCAAACGCGATTCTGGGATGTATTAACAGGTTTGTTGTGAGCAAGTCATGAGAAGTTATTCTTCCACTCTACTCTGCTCTGGTTAGGCCTCAACTGGAATATTGTCCCCAGTTCTGGGCACTACATTTCAGGAAAGATGTGGAGAAATTGGAGAGGGTCCAGAGAAGCGCAATAAGAATGATTAAAGGTCTAGAGAACATGACCTATGAAGGAAGGCTGAAAGAATTGGGTTTGTTTAGCTTGGAAAAGAGAAGACTGAGAGGGGACATGATAGCAGTTTTCAGATATCTAAAAGGATGTCGTAAGGAGGAGGGAGAAAACTTGTTCATCTTCGCCTCCAAGCATAGAACATAGAAGCAATGGTCTTAAACTGCAGCAAGGTAGATTTAGGTTGGACATTAGGAAAAAGTTCCTAACTGTCAGGGTGGTTAAACACTGGAATAAATTGCCTAGGGAGGTTGTGGAATCTCCATCTCTGGAGATATTTAAGAGTAGGTTAGATAAATGTCTATCGGGGATGGTCCAGACAGTATTTGGTCCTGCCATGAGGACAGGGGACTGGACTCGATGACCTCTTGAGGTCCCTTCCAGTCCTAGAGAGTCTAAACAAAAATGATTAAAAGGTCTAGAAAACATGACCTATGAGGGAAGATTGAAAAAACTGGGTTTGTTTAGTCTGGAGAAGAGAAGAGTGAAGGGGGATTTGATAGCAGCATTCAACTACTTGAAGGGGGCTTCCAAAGAGGATGGAGCTCGGCTGTTCTCAGCCGTGGCAGATGACAGAACAAGGAGCAATGGTCTCCAGTTGCAGTGGAAGAGGTCGAGGTTGGATATTAGGAAACACTATTTCACTAGGAGAGTGGTTAAGCACTGGAACAAATTGCCTAGGGATGTTGTGAAATCTCCATCACTGGGGATTTTTAAAAGCAGGTTGGACAAACATCTGTCAGGGATGGTCTAGATAATATTTAGTCCTGCTCTGAGTGCAGGGGACTGGTCTAGGTGACCTCTCGAGGTCCCTTCCAGTTCTATGATTCTACTCAGACCAGGTCACTCCCATGTAGGGCATTGGAATATAAAGTTGAGGTCAGGATGGTTTTGCCTTAAGGGGGAGAGACCAGAGGCACTCTCAGGAAAAGCTGTCCCAAAAGAACACTCATTGTGCTCATAATAATGGAGACAGAGT
Source organism: Gopherus flavomarginatus (assembly GCF_025201925.1). Taxonomy (NCBI): domain Eukaryota; kingdom Metazoa; phylum Chordata; order Testudines; family Testudinidae; genus Gopherus; species Gopherus flavomarginatus. The sequence goes on along the minus strand of NC_066635.1, from coordinate 2,454,082 downwards.
TATAACCTACATGATCACACAGTGCATGGAATACACACATAATGGTTCTGGATGCGAGCCCAGTGAATCACAAAACATTTTGTTTGGAGTCCCTGAACACAGCCATACCAATCCACCCTCCACAAAAGCCAAGGATAAGGAGCCATTTCTGAAGAGCCACACATGTAGTAACCTTCCCCCTGGCACTACCAGCTGCTACAGCAGTGATGCAGCACCACAGAATGCTGTCTTGGGGAGCGAGACAGACAATGAGAGGGCAGCTTGAGCTGGGGAGCGGGCTCAGGATCTACCCAAAGGGGCAGTTGGGAAAAAAAGCTGTTAGAAAAGGAGAAGAATCTCAATGGTGAGCTAGCAGATGAACAGGAGGACCCAGGGTAGGAGGTGAGGTGAGGTGATAAGAGAAGAACAGGACAATAAAAGTAGGAGACTGAGAAGTAAGAAAGAGGAAAGAAAGAAAATGGGAATGGTTTCGGGTCAGGAGAAACAGGTACTACTGGAGAAGGGAAGTAGAGGGAAATAAAATCTACAGCAGGGGTTGGCAACCTTTCAGAAGGGTGTGCCAAGTCTTCATTTATTCACTTTAATTAAAGGTTTCGCATGCCAGTAATACATTTTAACATTTTTAGAAGGTCTCCTTCTATAAGTCTGTAATATATAACTAAACTATTGTTGTATGTAAAGTAAATAAGGTTTTTAAAATGTTTAAGAAGCTTCATTTAAAATTAAATTAAAATGCAGAGCCCCCCAGACTGGTGGCCAGAACCCGGGCCGTGTGAGTGCAACTGAAAATCAGCTGGCGTGCCACAGGTTGCCTACCCCTGATCTACTGACTTACCAGAAACAGAGCATCAGGGGGAAAAACTGAAAGAAAATATCATTGGTGAAAAGAGGAATTGATCAAAAAGCTGTGTCAGATGAAAACAGACCCTGAAAACAGTGAATGAAAAGCCCACCCAGAAAGGACCTAAAGTGAGTGAGCAGAGAGAGAATGACTGTTTAAACATCTGCCGAAGGAACACAGTTCAAAGGTGCCTAATGGACAAGTGAGGGCCCACAAAGCAAAGAAACCCCGCTTGTGGATAAACTCGGTAGAAAGAGGTACAGCCACAGGAACATCAAATCCAAGGAGCACTTCAGGCCAAAGAGAGGCAAAGAATAGGACAGCAAGAGTGGAGCTGGACTTAGAGTGAAAGCGAGGAAGAGTTTCTTCTCTGAAGTGACAGTCTATGGCAATCTCTTTTGTTCTTGGTAACAACAATGTGTTTGGTACTAACTGTACAGCAAGTCCAAGCACTCAAAAGGTTAACAAGTTGGTAACCTATCGTTTATTATCGTAAGTAGTAAGTCTTTGGTAATGTTCTATATTATCTATGCTCCTGGTACAAGTTTGGGGTTTTCCCTTAGAAAGTTATAAACATTTCAAATTATCCCTTTTGTTGTGGTTTGCCTCTCCTCATAGTTAACATAGCCTAGCCGAGCCGGGTCACCACACAAACACTTATCAGTTCTACAAAATCCACCTGGGGGGGGAAAAACAAAACAGGCAGAGTGTTTTGGGGGACAAAGGCAACAATGTAAGTTGGTGTCCCTTTGACCTTTGAGGTCTGAACACCATCCTGACAGACTCCTCTGAGGTACTGGGTAGAGCTGCTGCTCCTAACATATTACTCAAATTCCTGCCTCCGAGATGGGCCAGAGACTTCGGTTTGCTGGAGGGCTTCGCTACACATGCTGACAAAAAGACCTCCTCCCAGCTAGGGTACGAAGCTGCAGCAAAACATGAGATTTGGAAGATGTGGCTAAATAACTCCAGCAGTGGGGTGACAACACTCTGGAAACTTACTTACTCATCCTGCCCTCCTCAGAACATTACATACGTGTTCACTTTTATCAGTGAAAGCTACAGTGCCCACTGCTGCAAACGAACGCTGATTTACAAACCCTTTTAATTAGAGGTGTCAGACTAGTGCCTGTACAAGTTAGTTCTCGGAAAGCTCCCCATCTTTACACTAGCCTCCTTACTCTCTCCCAGGAACGCCCTGAAAGCTATGTCAACAATGAGAAGACTAGTAATTAAGCAGATCAAATCAGAATGACAAAAAAGTACCCTTACCACTTAGGACTTCACATGCCTCCATATAAAGCAAGCAAATACATCATAAGGTAGTAAATCAGGAAGCCACAGCAACTCAAAACACCCAACAGCCATTCATAAACACCTGAAGTACAGCACCTCTTCACTTAACATTGTAGTTATGTTCCTGAAAAATGAAACTAAGTGAAACAATGCTAAGTGAATCCAATTTCCCCATAAGAATTAATGTAAATGGTTCCAGGGAATTTTTTTTTTGCCAAACAAAAGGCATTAGGTACTTTTTAAACAATTTCAAACAAGCCATTTAATACCACGCTGTGGGGGAGTAGAGTGTACGTGCTGTGTGTTTACACACATACTGTACATACAATACTGTACTATAGTTGGGAGGTGCCCCTGCCTTACCCTACACAGGCCCAGCCCACTGGCACTGGAGATGAGGCAGGCAAGGAGGCTGAAGGTGCTGTCGGCTGGGAGAAGCACATTGCGCAGCAGCGGCAGCTTCCTCTACTCTGCAAGCACCAGGTGAGAGGGGGAGGGAGTTCAACCCTCAGCCTGCCCACTTTCCCCCTTCCCCGAACCGTCCTTGACCTGCCTCTTCTCCCCCCCACCTCTTCCCCCTTTACTTCCCACGCTGCATCCTCACTCCTCCCCAGTATCCCCCACCTCTAAAGGCCGCAAGCCAGCTGATTGCCCAGGGCAGGAGGCAGGGGGAGCCTGCACGACTGAGTCCTCGCTCCTCCCCGCTTCCTCCTGCCTGGGGCAATCAGCTGGCTTGTGGTGTTTAGGGGGCAGGAGGGAGGACTTGGAGCACAGGCTCCCCTTCCCTCCCCCCCAGCCTCCTGCCCAGGGCAATCAGCTGTTCAGGAGGCAAGGGACAGAGGGGGAGCCTTTGCACCGAGTCCTCACTCCCCGCCCCCAAACGCCGCAAGCCAGCTGATTGCCACGGGCAAGGGGTGGGAGTGGAGGGGGAAGGCACTGATCCACGGGGTCTGCCAGCGGACAGGAAAGGCTGGGGCGGGGGGGCATAGGTAGGCTGCCAGCTGTGGAGAAAGCAAGCAGCCAAACAACGTAAGAGTGGAGCATTGCACAACTTTAAATGAGCATGTTCCCTAATTGATCAGCAACATAACAACAAAACAATGTTAACTGGGACGACTTAAAGTGAGGAGTTACGGTATCAGATAAACCGGCAAACAAGTTGTCTCCAAACCAAATCCCCAGCCTCAGAGGTTAGCCCCAAGCTGCTCCAAACCATCCCTCCACATTGGGGAGTTTGTGGCCAGGTGTTCCCAGCAGCCACATACTTCTAGTCAAGAGGGACAATGACCTGTTTTCTCAGATACTTTGTCAACTAGACAGATGGACTCAGGTCATTGACAGCATAGGGAATCCACTAACACCTTGACAAACCTATGAGGTCAACGTATGTCACGGCCAGAATCATCTACTGAAGCAGATGAGTGCAGCAAGCGCACATCATGGACCTCCCCAGAGAGGCAGTAGCAAGTGGCTTCCAAGAGGGGCTTGCACACAAGAGACAGTAACCAGCCACTACACTGAAAGCAACTTCCCAAGAGAGGTAGGAAGAGGAGGGATGTTTTAACCATTGTATTTCTTTAGGAAGGAAGGGAAAGAAGAAAAGACTAATGTCCCTACGATCATAGATTATTAGGGTTGGAAGGGACCTCAGGAGATCATCTAGTCCAACCCCCTGCTCAAAGCAGGGCAAATCCCCAAATGGCCCCCTCAAGGACTGAACTCACAACCCTGGGTTTAGCAAGCCAATGCTCAAACTACTGAGCTATCCCGATAAGATTCTTCAAACACCACAGGAGTATGTAAAGAGAGAGCCACAGTGTCAAAGTCAACCAGGCCTTTACAACAACTGTACAATGGCCAACATGCTGCTTCCCTTAAACTGGGCTGACTACTTTAGATTGATCAAACCTGTCAATGTCAAAGAACAGGATCCCAAGGGGTCTGAAAGGCTCTCAATCAATATCAGTCACAGTCCAGGTCTTCATTTCACTTTAGAGATCCTACTCAACTGAAATGGAGAAGTTATCTTATTAGCATGACAAATGCTACAGATGGTGGTGCCCAGATACTACATATAACAGTGGCCAAAATTACTGAACCCCCGAGCTTAACACTATAATCTTCAGAAGTTTGAGAGCCGCAAGACATACACAACCTGCCCTGAGGAGCAGTACCTGCTGGGGTATGGAGCTTCTGCCTTCATGCCCCCCCCTTTCCTGCAGGGCAGAGGCCCCAAGCTCCCCCCTGCCTAGTCCTGTAGGCAGAGAATGGGTGGGGTGCTTTGGGGGCTCCAAGAGCTGCACTTTTAAACTGTAAAAGAGTCGCATGTGGCTCACAAACCACACCTGATATATAAGAATGATGCCCAGACTGGGTCAGATCAAAGGTCCATCTAGCCCAGTGTCCTGTCTTCTGATAGGGGCCAACGCCAGGCACCCCAGAGGGAATGAATAGAACAGGGAATTATCCAGTGATCCATCCCCTGTCGCCCACTCCCAGCTTCTGGCAAAGAGAGGGCAGGAATACCACCCTTGCCCATTGTGGCGAATAGCCATTGATGGACCGTGAACTTATCTAGTTCTTTTTTGAACCCTGTTATAGTCTTAGCCTTCACAACATCCTCTGGCAAAGAGTTCCACAGGTTGACTGTGTGTTGTGTGAAGAAATACTTCCTTTTGTTTGTTTTATATCTGCTGCCTATTAATTTCATGTTGTGACCCCTAGTTCTTGTGTTATAAATAAATAACACTTCCCTATTCACTTTCTCCACACCAGTTATGATTTTATAGACCTCTATCATAACCCCCTTAGTCATCTCTTTTCCAAGCTGAAAAGTCCCAGTCTTATTAATCTCTCCTCATATGGAAGCTGTTCCATACCCCCAACCATTTGTTGCCCTTTCATGTACCTTTTCCAATTCCAATATATCTTTTTTGAGCTGGGGCGACCAGTATTCATGCAGTATTCAAGAATGTGGGCATACCATGGATTTATATAAAGGCAATATGATATTTTCTGTCTTATTATCTATCCCTTTCATGACTACTTCCGACATTCTGTTAGCATTTTTAACTGCCGCTGCACACTGAGTGGATGTTTTTAAAGAACTATCCACAGTGACTCCAAGATCTCTTTCTTGAGTGGTAACAGATAAATTAGACCCCATAATTTTATATGTATACTTGGGATTACGTTTTCCAATGTACATTACTTTGCATTTATCAACACTGAATGTCATCTGCCATTTTGTTGCTCAGTCACTGAGTTTTGTGAGATCCTTTTGCGGCTCTAGGCAATCTCATTTGGACTTAATTATCTTAAGTAGTTTTGTATCATCTGAAAATTTTGCCGCTTCACTGTTTACCCCTTTTTCCACATCATTTATGAACATGTTGAACAGCACTGGTCCCACTACAGACCCCTAGGGGACACTTCTATTTCCCTCTCTCTGTTCTAAAAACTGACCATTTATTCTTACCCTTTGTTTCCTATCTTTTAGCCAGTTACTGATCCATGAGAGGACCTTCCCTCTTATCCCATGACTGCTTACTTTGCTTAAGAGCCTTTGGTGAAGGACCTTGTCAAAGTCTAAAGTACACTCTATCCACTGGATCTCCCTTCTCCACATTCCTGTTGATCCCCTCAAAGAATTCTAGTAGATTGGTGAGTCGTGATTTCCTTTTACAAAAACCATGTTGACTCTTCCCCAACAAATTGTGCTCGTCTAAGTGTCTGATAATTCTGTTCTTTGGTATTGAAATTAGGTTTACTGGCCTGTAATTGCCGGAATCATCTCTGGAGCCTTTTAAAAATTGGCATCACATTAGCTATCCTCCAGTCATCTGGTACTGAAGCTGATTTAAATGACTGGTTACAGACTACAGTTAGTAGTTCTGCAATTTCACGTCTGAGTTCCTTCAGAACTCTTGGGTGCATCCCACCTGGTCCTGGTGATTTATTACTGTTTAGTTTATCAATTTGTTTCAAAACCTCCTCTAATGGCCTCAATCTGGGACTGTTCCTCAGATTTGTCACCTAAAAAGAATGGCTCCGATTGGGGAATCTCCTTCACATTGTCAGCCATGAAGACCGATGCAAAGAATTCATTTAGGTTCTCACAATGGCCTTATCGTCCTTGAGTGCTCCATTAGCATCTCAATCATCCAGTGGCCCCACTGGCTGTTTAGCAAGCTTACTGCTTCTGATGTACTTTTTAAAAAAAAATTGCTATTACTTTTTGAGTCTTTGGCTAGCTGTTCTTCAAATGCTTTTTTGGCCTTCCTAATTATATATTTTTACACTTCACTTGCCAGAGTTTATGCTCTTTTCTACTTTCCTCACTATGATTTAACTTCCACTTTTTGCAGGATGCCTTTTTGCCTCTAACTGCTTCTTTTATTTAGTTGTTTAGCCACAGTGGCACTTTTTCGGTCACCTATGTTTTTTAATTTGGGGTACACATTTAATTTGAGCCTCTATCATGGTGTCTTTAAAAAGTTTCCATGCAGTTTGCAGGGATTTCACTTTTGGCACTGTACCTTTTATTTTCTCTTTAACTACGTTCCCCATTTTGTGTAGTTCCCTTTCTAAACGTAAATGCTACCATGCTGGACTGTTTTGGTGTTTTCCCCACCAGAGGGATGTTAAATTTTATTATGTTATGGTCACTATTACCAAGCAGTTCAGCTATATTCATCTCTTGGACCAGATCCTGTGCTCCATTTAGGACTATATCAAAAATTGCCTCTCCTCCTGTGGGTTCCAGGATTAGCTTCTCTAAGAAACAGCCATTCAAGATGTCAAGAAACTTTGTCTCTGCATCCTGTCCTGAGGTGACATGTACCCAGTCAATATGGGAATAGCTGAAATCCCCCACTATTATGGAGTTTGTTTTATTTTTATAGCCTTTCTGAGCATTTCACATTCACTATCGCCATCCCAGTCAGGTGGTCAGTAGTATATCCCTACTGCTGTATTCTTATTATTCAAGTATCGAATTACTATCCATATAGATTCTGTGGTACAGTTTGGTTCATTTAAGATTTTTATTTCATTTTGACTCTATGCTTTCTTTCACATGGAGTGCCACTCCCTCACCAGCACGACCTCTTCTGCCCTTCAGATATATTTTGTACCCTGGTATTACTGTGTCCCATTGATTATTCTCATTCCACCAAGTTTCTGTGATGCCTATTTTAACAATATCCTCATTTAATACAAGGCACTCTAGTTCACCCACATTATTTAGACTTCTAGCATTTGTATATAAGCACTTAAAAACTATCACTTTTTAGCTGCCTGCCATTATGTGGAAGGAAGGGATACAGCCCCTCAATACACTTTCCAATCTACCACTTTTTGGCCCTGGACTACAGCAATCAATGGAAGCATTGCAGGATATGGCAATCAGGAAACAAGCTGTTACTTTTCAAACATCACATGCTTTCTGGGCTAACGGCACAAAAATACCAGGGCAGAGCAGTGAATAGGCACTGGGACACAGAAAATTAGAAACACACTAAACTAGACATACCTGGGCCTCCTGACTAATGTGTCAGGGAGTTCTGGACTGGCAGGAAAAGCACTAGAAGTCCTGCAGACCTATTCCACCAAAATAGACCACTGAATAGTTCAAAACCAACAGTTCACAGACAGAAATGTCAGTTTCAGGGGCAACTGCACCTTTGAATGTTCCTCCCCCCAATGTTCCTTGAGGGCATCCACTTAAGGTTTTAGGGTTCAAGCCACCACCTCTCTTGGGGTGAAGACCTGCATCTCTCCCTCTTCAAATCAGGGGGTTAGACTACAATCCCTGTCCAACTCACTGTGATTTCCCAGCAGGTCTGACCTGGGTAAAGCATCTGTGGTTAACTCTTTCTTCAGGGGCTACAACAGTGTATGCTAATTTCCAACCAGCCTTCACAAAGCAAACTGTATTTCTTCTTAGGAGAAAAGCATTACAGACAAAAAAAAAAAAAGCCATAAAACACAACTTCCTACATACATAACAGCTTACCAGAGTCACCCATCAGTCTTACTGGGCCCCAGCAGGCCAAAATCTTTCCAGCCCTTCCATCAGGGTTGGGGCCCCCCTTAGACAGAGGGTCTGTCTGTTTGCTGGATCAGAAAGAAGCCTATGAGTCAGTTTAAAAACAGCCTTTTTATATCAAAAGCCCTTTCTTTGTCTGTTAGTCTTTGGAAACCCAGTGTAATCAACTGTCCCCAGGTGAAGCAAGGGGATAACCACTCAGTATTTCTTCTTAATCACCCCACACTGTTCTCAGATCCCGGCAGAGTGGTCGCAACTCTCCACCACTACAGTTCCATATAAGCCCTGGCCCACAGTGCTACATAAACCATTCATATAATATGGTCCCCAGAGATATTGCATGTGGTTGCAGTATCCATCACAAATAATGCTCCTGAAATGGAAATGTCACTGTGTGGGTTGGAAGTGCATGACTTTAACTGTTGTGACAACTGGGACTATAAATTGTGAGCTCAACTGTAAAAAGGAGTGAAAGTCATGAAGTGTCACTATAACTTACAATAACAAATGTTGATAGGAAAAGTTGCAAAAGGGAGACACATTGAACTGGTCCAAATAAAAAGACCGTCTGATATAATTCAAGGACTGTGTTAAGATCATGCTGGGTAAACAAGAGAAGCTTTTCCACCCATCATGCCCTTTCGGGGTCCTCAAAGAAGGGAACTTTAGAAGAAAAACTGGCTATTGTAGCAAGCTTTACCATTACGGCTGCCACCCTCAGCATCTCCCGAGACCCCAGGCCTTTGTCATCTTGATCCTGAGAGATGTCCTGACCAAACTGGGCCAGAGAGAAGGATTCACATGATATTGTCACTTCTACCAACTCCAGCTGACTCCCAACCACCTGGAATATGAAACTTTGTCACAACCCCACCTTGCCTTGGTATCTTCTTTACCTTCACCACCTGATTTCTCCTCTTTCCTAGTCTCTCCTTTTCCCTTCTGTCTAATAAGAGTCTGGCTTAGCCAGCCAAGCCTGCTGTAAACCTGTGACTAGAAAGAAGCAGCTAAAAGCAATGCCCTAAAACAGAGGTTCTCAAAATGGGGGTCAGGACCCCACAGGGGGCTGTGAGGTTATTATATGGGGGGGGGGTCACGAGCTGTCAGCATCCACACCAAACCCTGCTTTGCCTCCACAATTTATAATGGCGTTAAATATATTTTAAAAAAGTGTTTTTAATTTATTGGGGGGGGGGGGTGTCACACTCAGAGGCTTGCTATGTGAAAGTAGTCACTGATACAAAAGTTTGAGAACCACTGCCCTAAAAGGCTCGATGCTGCTATGAGTCTGTCAGGTCTTGGGCTGGCTGATAAGACTGTGCGCTATGCCTGTGTTTTTCCAGCAGTGATGGTACAAGTGGAACTCAGAGACAGAAACTGTATTTTTTGTCCACGCTGTTCATTTCTCTCCCCATTTTGTGTGTCTGTCATGTTCTTTCTTCTTAGGAAATGGGATCGAACAACAACAGTAACGACAACTGCTCCAGCCATCTTCGAATCCATCTAAGGGTACATCTACACAGCAATGTAAGCCTAGGGATAGTGGGACTCAAGTCAGCTGATCCATGTCAGGGAACTCTGGGTTTGAGCATCTACACTGTATTTTGACCCCAGGTTAAGGATTTTCTGACCCACACTCAAGCGTAGGGCTCTGGCATCCACACTGCAGTGCACAGACACAAATGAAAGTAACCTTATCCCATAGTGGCTAGCACCCCCCCACACACACACTGCATGTTGAAACACTAACCCTATGAATGTGTTACACTGTGGGAAAACTCTGCTGCCCACTCCTAACTCTGAGAGTGCTATTGACGGGACTCAGGAGCAGGTAACTGCATAAACAGCTCGTTTGGTGGCTGTCTCAGTAGAATGACTGCAATTTTAGAAAGCTTCATGCTGAACTACCATCTAACCTGATAACAGGGCGCTCCACCTTTAGGCTGAGTCAGATTGGCAGGAAAATGCCTATGTGCACATGTCTGAGGATAATTAGGACATCAAAGGGCTGTCAAACTATTAAAATGAAAATTTGCAATTCTTAATTTTTAAAATGGGACATTCAGTGATGGTGTTGTTTGGTTGTTTTTTATTTATTTTTGTCTGTTTGTTTTAAAGTTTGACATAAAATATAGGTTTCAGAGGGAGGGAAAAAAACAACACACACACACACACACACACACACACACACACACAGCCTGCGGAGAGGTGAAGGGCATCCCCAGGGCTTGGACCCCTGGGAGGCTGTTGGTAAGTTTTGGCGCTGGCTCCCACTTACTACCCTCACACTGCCTGGGCACCCCTACACATGTAGCCAGAGGGGGCTGCGGGAAAGCACCTGGGAGCAAGACACAGAGAGCAGAGCAGGGACCAAGCAGCTGACTTCCACCAAAATCTGGTTGTGCTCTTGTGACCAAGAAGTAGCTCTTTTTGCAAAAAGCATCTTCTGATCAGTCTCCACTGAAAACCCCACAGGCTCTCTGATTGCGTGCATGCAGACTGGTGTCCAACAGACAACGGGTTAATGCTGATCATCTGAGCTGCTACGGTTTGCAAAGGGAGGTGTGGCTTCTGTTTGCAAGAGTGTAATAGACTGCACCACAGATTTTTGGCATAGAGAGGACTAAGGAAGTTGCCCCAAGGAACAATGGGATACATTTAAAGGACTTCTGGGATTGAGACAAGAGAGGGCTAAGACTCATGCAGAGGAAAGCAATAAGATTTGGATTCCAGGTCCCAGCTTAACATGGGCTCGTACACTTCAGGGTCCTGGGACCTTTGGGTCAAGCCCTAGATTAACACAATTGGTATGTGGACGCAAGGGCGGTTAGGCTTGTCATCTAGGCCGTGCTTACATTGTTGTGTAGACATACCCTAAGCGATAAAAAGAGCTAGGTTATAAAAACTGGGAGAAACACAGACACTCGACTTCCTACTGGCTGAGCCTGGGGACAGGAAGGCAGGACATGGGCCCCGGGGAGCAGATGACTAAGCTGAAATCTCTTTATGAAAGCCACAGCTGTACAAACATTCTTTGTCACCTTCTGGCTGAGGTAATTTCCTATCATTTTTAATACACTGACCACTCTTATTTCAAGTGGCTCAAGTGATGGAGTTGTAAACCACACACCTCCTAGGTGTAGTGTTCTGTGCCAATCTAGTGGCACCAAGACCACTTAGAGAGAGATTAATGAGTCTGCTATACAGCTTTTGCTAAGAGCTTTATGGCTTTTAGCTCATGCATTTAGCTCCAGAGGTCCGATCCCACCCACCGACCACTGGGATCCGTCAGCGTTACAGAGGTACCACCATTTTCCAAGAGAGACTAGTACCACACAAGCGGTCCATTTCCTGGACACTACTGTGCTAATAAGCAATGGACACATAAATACCACCCTATACCGGAAACCTACTGACCGCTATACTTACCTATATGCCTCCAGCTTCCATCCAGGACACACCACACGATCCACTGTCTACAGTCAAGCTCTAAGATACAACCGCATTTGCTCCAATCCCTCGGACAGAGACAAGCACCTACAAGATCTCTATCAAGCAGTCTTAAAACTACAATACCCACCTACTGAAGTGAAAAAACAGATTGACAGAGCCAGACGAGTACCCAGAAGTCACCTCCTACGAGACAGGCCCAACAAAAAAAAAATAACAGACCACCACTAGCTGTCACCTTCAGCCCCCAACTAAAACCTCTCCAGCACATCAAAGATCTACAACCTATCCTGAAAGATGATCCCTCACTCTCACGGATCTTGGGGGACAGACCTGTCCTCGCTTACAGACAAGCCCACAACCTGAAGCAAATACTCACCAGCAACCACACAACACTGAACAAAAACACTAACCCAGGAACCTACCCTTGCAACAAAGCCCAATGCCAACTCTGTCCACATATCTATTCAAGTGACATCATCATAAGACCTAATCACATCAGCCATACCATCAGGGGCTCATTCACCTGCACATCTACCAATGTGATATATGTCATCATGTGCCAGCAATGCCCCTCTGCCATGTACATTGGCCAAACCGGACAGTCTCTATGCAAAAGAATTAATGGACACAAATCTGACATCAGAAATCATAACACTCAAAAACCAGTAGGAGAACACTTTAACCTGTCTGGTCATTCAATGACAGACCTGCGGGTGGCAATTTTGCAACAGAAAAGCTTCAAAAACAGACTCCAACAAGAAACTGCTGAGCTGGAATTGACATGCAAACTAGATACAAACACCTTAGGTTTAAACAGGGACTGGGAATGGCTGAGTCATTACAAACATTGACTCTATCTCCCCTGGTAAGTATGCTCACACTTCTTATCAAACTGTCTGTACTGGGCTATCTTGATTAACACTTCAAAAGTTTTTTTTATTTTTTTCCTTACTTAATTGGCCTCTTAAGAGTTGGGAGGGCAACTCCTACCTTTTCATGCTCTCTGTATGTGTATATATATCGCCTCAATATATGTTCCATTCCATGCATCTGAAGAAGCGGGCTGTAGCCCACAAAAGCTTATGCTCAAATAAATTTGTTAGTCTCTAAGGTGCCACAAGTACTCCTGTTCTTTTTGCGGATAGACTAACACAGCTGCTACTCTGAAATCTAGTACCACACAGTGGCAGATTTTCCCTGGCTTAGTTTTGTCCTGGTACTCCTAGTGAGAAACCCAGCTATCATCCTAAATTCCTCTCCAGCCTTGCTTGTCACCCACTTGAAACAGTAGTAGGTTTATGGTCCCTCTGTTCAAGCTATATATAAAAAGCAGGTTGCATTAATAACTTTTCCTCTACTTTTCCCACCCACTGCAAGCTTAAATGAACTCAAACTTACCATAGCTGCTCATGCATATATGTTCCATCTAAATAAATCTCACACCTGCAGTTCTGCACATAAGTGCAACATGATCAGAGGAACTCCAGCAATTATGGCTGCTCGGAAATCAACATATAGAAAATGGTACTTAGCTTTTGATGACACTTCAACTAAAGCAGAAACCTCTCCCTTTCCCAGAAAGTCTGAGAGAGGAACAGAAACTAAAACCAAATAAAAACATCATCCACTGCTACATGAGATTGTTCCCAAGTCTCAGCAACATAAACCTCTTGGCCAACAGAGCAAACAATCAATCTCACCTAGAAACAATGCTGTAAGCCAGGGGTAGGCAACCTATGACACGAGTGCCAAAGGTGGCACACAAGCTGATTTTCAGTGGCTCTCACACTGCCCAGGTCCTGGCCACCGGTTTGGGGGGCTCTGCATTTTAATTTAAATTTTAAATGAAGCTTCTTAAACATTTTTAAAATATTATTTACTTTACATACAACAACAGTTTAGTTATATATTACAGACTTATAGAAAGAGAACTTCCAAAAACATTAGAATGTATTACTGGCATGCGAAACCTTAACTTAGGCTACGTCTACACTACAGCATAAAATCGAAATAACTAAAACCGGTTTTATAAAACCGATATAAAATCGATTTTATGCGTCCACGCTAGGGCACATTAATTTGGTGGTGTGAGTCCATGGTCCGAGGCTAGCGTCGATTTCTGGAGCGGTGCATTGTGGGTAGCTACTGTAAAATGATGAGACCAATAACTTCGATTTCCATCCATACTAACCCTAAATCGATATAGTAATATCGATTTTAGCGTTACTCCTCTCGTTCGGGAGGAGTACAGAAATCGATTTTAAGAGCCCTTAACATCGATTTAAAGTGTGTTGTAGTGTGGACGGGTACAGCGTTAAATCGATTTAACGCCGTTTAAATCGGTTTAACTGCATAGTGTGGACCAGGCCTGAGGCGAATAAAGGAAGACTCGGCACAGCACTGCTGAAAGGTTGCCGACCCCTGCTGTAAGCACTAGACCGAAGTCTAGAAGAACAGATCCAAAACAGGTTAGACTTGCAAGACCTACACAGAATAGCAGATATTTTACCACAGTGCTACGTGGCCAGACTCTTTGCCGAGACAGAAGCAGCAAGCACATTAAACTGGAATTGGAAACTGGGAGATAAATCGCACAAGGCAACGCTAGAAAGATCAAGCGTGCGGCCAAGGTGACTGAGCAGAAGCTGAACCTGGGCGAGGAGAGCCCTTCTCACTTCAATCTCTGAAAGACGAGAAACAGCAAGACAGACGGAAGCTGGAATTATGAGAAGGGGCAGAAGCCTTCCCTTGGCAGGGGATCCAAACCCCCCTGTGAGCGGCCCTTGGCAAAGCAAGGAGAAAGCACCGGCCCCTCAGCCACGGGCTCCTAGCACCCCCCGACCTCCTGCGGCCCAGGCCCAGTAACTCCTCTCAAAGGCAATAAAACAGCCCGCGGGGGGGGGGGGGCTGCCAGGGGCAGCGGGATGGCCCGGGGGGCGCTCGCTTCACGCAAGGGGCGGGCGGGGCGGGCGGCCCGTGGGGCGAAGGGTGAAGCCCGCGGGGGGGGATCGGGCACGCGCACGGCTCCGTCCAACGGGCCTACAGGCGGAGCGCGCCCCGGGGCACGTGCCCAGGCTCGCCCCCGGAGAGGCTGTGGGCGGAGGCGCGCGAGGTCCCGGGCGGCGGGACCCGGCCGGGGGGCCTGCACCCAGCGCGGGGGTCTCACCTCGGTCCGTCTCCGCCACTCCCGCCCTGCCGCGTACACCTCCACGCACAGACCCTGCCGCTGCAACCAATCAGCGCCCGCCCCGCCGCGGGCCAATCAGCGAACGGAATCCCCTCCCGCCCCGCGGCACCGCCCAGCCTGGGCCCCCGGAGCTCGAACACACCCCCGCCCTGCCAGCCTATCGGGGGCGCGCGAGGGGCGGGACCACGCCGCCAACGTCCAGTGACAAATCACAGCGCGTCGCCGGCGAGCCAATGGGCACAGTGGGCAGGACCACCGGCTCCTCCCCGGCACCCCAGGGGGCGAACCCGCGATTATTGGTGGCTCAGAGAGGCGGGTCCGCACGTCACAGGAATTGGACAGGGGCATTGCCGGGGTTCCGGGGCCTGGCGAGCTGAGAGGGCGGGGAGGGTCCCCGTGTCACTCAGAGCCCTGGCCCCGCCACTTGCGGGAGGGGCTGTGCCGGCTGGCGCGGGGGGGAGGGTGAGGGGGAAGGGGATTGTCCAATAGCAGACGGGGAGCGGAGTGCGGGAGCCAATGACTAGCCCCGGCCTCTCCCGGCAGGGGGCGCTGTGGGGCAAGAGTGTTGGCTGGACGTAGCGCTCCTAGGAGGCAGGAGCGCAGGGGGAGCAGCGGGGAGCGCTGCGGGGGGGCGGGGCCGGGGGCGGGAGCGGGAGCGCTGGGAGAGGGGGTGGGAGCGCTGCGGGGGGGCGGGACCGGGGGCGGGAGCGCTAGCCAGGGGGTGGGAGTGCTGGGAGAGGGGAGTGGGAGCGCTGGCCAGGGGGGCGGCACCGGGGGCAGGAGCACTGGGAGACGGGGTGGGAGTGCTGCGGGGGGGGCGGGACCGGGGGCGGGAGCGCTAGCCAGGGGGTGGGAGTGCTGGCCGGGGGGCGGGAGCACTGGGAGACAGGGTGGGAGTGCTGGCCAGGGAGTGGGAGCGCTGGCTGGGGGGCGGCACCGGGGGCAGGAGCACTGGCCTGGAGGCGGTGTGGCTGTGAGCAGTGCCCGGGGAGCGCCCTGCAGGGTTACTCTCAGGAACGCTTTGCTCCAGGGGTTTGGGCTGGGGGTGGAGCACAGTCCTCGCCCTTGTCCCAGCTCTCTCAAGCAGGCGGTAAAGGGGGCCTACTGAGCAGGCCATGCAGGGCCCAGAGGACATGCAGAGAGACGCCTACAGGCTGACCTGCTGCTTTGATTTGTTTGCGGCTTGGGCGAGATGAGGCTAAAAGGACTTGCCCGGAAGGCTGAGCTGTAGCCTGCGGAAAGCGGCCTTCTGCCCGCGGTGTATGTGCAGAGGACAGGCTGGATGGGACGAGTAGCCCTTTCCAATGGGACAAGGCAGTGCACACCCCCACTGCAGCAGTGCTGCTGAGAAAAGAAGCTTGAGTAATGGGTTCCCAGAGGTAACAGAGCAGGACAGCTTCCCAAATCAGGTGCTGTGGCCATGGGACGTGGCCTCACCAAGGTCTGATTCAGCTGGCAGTGCACCCCTGTATGGCAAATTCAGAGGAACGAGCTGGGTGAGCTAATCGCTCTTATTGAACTAACTTCTGTTTGTGAGAGAGCCAAGCTATTGAGCCACACAGAGCTCTTCCTCAGGCTTCGGAAAAGTCCTCCCAGCGTCACAGCTTAATGCAAAGTGGAACAGATAGCTTAGCCTAAGTAGTTAGCACATATTGTAAGGAACCACTCAAGGTGAAGTGGCCCATTCACATCTCTCCAGTCGTAGGGTTTACAGATTATTATAATAAACCATAAATCCAGTGTCTCTGTTCGGTCCATGATTTTCAATGTCTAGCAGAGTGATGAATTTAAGCTCCCTCACTCATCTTTGGAAAGTGTTATGCAGGTTTCTTTTGAGGATGAGGACTGATGGGTCAGACGTAGAGTGATCACTTTGTGAAAAGTGTTTACCCACAGGTGACAGGGTGTTTTTGTCTTTTATCATTTTCCTGAGAGTTCATTCGAGAGCGCAGTGATTGTCTGGTTTCACTCACAAAGCTGTTATTGGGGCATTGAGTGCACTGGATGAAGTACACCACATGTTGTGATAGTGTTGTGTAGGAACATGGATCTTGAAAGGTGTGGTGTGAGGGGTATTGATTATTGTGGAAGTGGAGCTATGTCTGCACTTTTCACATCTGTTGTTCTGGGGCAGCTTTGAGTTGGAGTGTCCTGGTCTGTGGGGAATTTGCTTCTGATGATGAGGGTGAGGGATTGTGGAAGGCCAGAAGTGGGGGTTCAGGAAAGATTTCTTTCAAGATGGGGTCCTCACTGAGTATGGATTGTAGTTGTTTGATGATACCACCCCATACTGGAACCCATGCAGGGTAAGTGACAACTATGGTTGTGCGGTCAGAAGTTGAGTTTTCCTCCCCTGTATTGAAGCAGGTTCTCTCAGGGTATTTGGGTGCTCTGTTCCATGATGTGGCCTACTTCTCTGGTGGAGTGTCCTTGTTTGGTGAAGTCGCTTTTAAGTATGTTAAGGTATATATCCTGGACTTGATCCTCGAAGCATATTCTGTGGTATCGGAGTGCCTGGCTGTAGATAACAGATTTCTCGGTGTGTTTGGGGTGGTTACTGGATCTGTGAAGGTAGGTATGGCGATCTGTGGGTCTTTTGTATATGGTCTAGCAAGCTGCCAACAGGCTAATTCACTCGCATGCTAGAAATCAAAGGAGTGTCAAAAGGCCAATTCACTTGTGTGGGGGCATAATTCAAAGGAAATGTGATAGTAAATTGTCTTCACTTATCTCTAAGTTTATTCACTATTATTAAGGCTACAATCCTATCATGTAGGTCACAGATTCCTTGACTTCCTGGGGCCCCTGTGACTTCTTCTGGGGCAGGGTTGGAGCAGCTGCCAGCGCCGGGGCCACCAGAACAGTTGACCGACGCCAGCCTCGGGGTCGCCAGAACATCTGACCAGCAGCCAGGCCCAAGGCCTGCTGGAGCAGCAGCTGGGCTTGGGTTAGCCCCCCCTGAGGCTGGAGAAGCAGCTGGGCTTGGGTCAGCCCCCCCCACAAGGCTGGAGCAGCAGCGGCCAGTCCCTCCCGCAGGAGCAATGGCATGGTGGGAGCAGGGATGGTGAGTTGTATGGGCCTGTGGTGCCCATGCTCCAGGAATACTCAGAAAATGGGGGCCCGGCTCCACCAATATTCAGGGCTGGGTCTCTTCCCCTGGCCCTGCCTGCTGCCCCCCGCGCACCTCCCAAGAGCGTTTCCTAGCCCTACTTGCCACCCTTGGGTGATTTAAAAGAGCCCGGGGGGCCCTGCCACCACCACCGGCAGTGCAGCTGGCTAAAGTGCCTTCCTGCCCACCCTCACACTCTCACTCTGCATGGTGCACCACTCCCAGAAGCAGCAGTTCCTGCAGCCCTGGGGAGGATGTGTCTCCACGTGCTGGCCCCGCCCTGAGTGCTGACTCTGGCATTGGAACTGCGGCCAATGGGAGCTGCATGGGCAGCGCCTGCAGGCAGCAGCATGTGGAGATCCCCCTACCCCCCCCCCCCGCCTAGGAACCACTGCCAGAGGGGTGTGTGGGTCACTTTCAGGAGGTGCCCAAGGTAAGCATTGCACCCAGAACCCCCCAACAAGCCCCTGTGCATGCAGATCTGCCCCCCACACCCAGATCCCCCACTGAGCTGCCTGCACCCAAATTGCCCTACACAGAAACCTCTTAACCCCCATGTGGATCCCCCCACACTGAGCCCCTCCACACTTGGATCCTGCCTTGCTGAGCCTGCCTGCCAACACCTGGTGCACCTGACACAGAGGGGCGGGACCCTGAGGTGTTTCTGGGGCAAGTTGGGTCCTTGCGCCCTGTAAGGGTTGGGTGCAGCCTCACCACTGAGTCTGTGTCGGGGAGCGGGGTGGAGCAGCACAGTGATCTCCTACCTCTGTGCAGTCAGGGGCTTGTGCTCCCCAAGGCCACGCTGGAGCCTCCACATTGATTTGACAAATAAAGTCTGCACAATTTTGCAGAATTTGTATATTTTTTTGAGTAGACGTGTTAATTTTTTGGTGCAAAATGCCCTCAGGAGTAATTGGTGTCTGTCCTTTTTAGCTCTAGTGCCAAACGTTATGTCAGAGAGATCAGGCGGCCACAATCAATACTTTAGGGCAGATTCTCTGCTCTGTTCCCCTCCCTTCTCACTTCTGATGTGGAGCAAAGGGAAGGAAGCCACCCCCAACCCCTGCTGGGAATGCCACTGGTGTGGGAGAAGCCCCCAGCACTGGGGTATAGCTTTATAGCCAGCTCTCCTACCGCTGGTGGAAAGGGTTGCCCTCAGGTGAGAAGGACGTGGCTGCACTCTGGCTGTCCCCAGTTGGTGTATGGTCCCTTGGGGACTGTTGCCAGGTGGCATAAGTTAGAGCAGCATCTCCCAGACTGTTCTGTACCAGGACTGGGGCAGAGACTGCAAGAGCTGGAACTTGTTCTTGGTTCTTGACTTTCCCTCACCTGGACTGTCCCTGTAGGAGAGCGGAGCCATCCTTCACCAGGCACTGCTCTAGCCTCAGGCAGAATCAGCTGAGTTCCTCCCCTGCCGCTAGCAGTGGGTTATTGTTAGATATCACAATGTTTCTCCCACCACAGCCCTGCAGGGAAGCCGGTGATGGAGCACGCAGCGCTCCCTTCTCCCTTTACCCTGTGCTGCAGACAAGAGACAGGAGCTTCTCAGAGCTTGGCCAGCTCACACACGAGCTGCACTGGGGGCTGCAGTGGAAGTGGTGGGAGGCTGCTGGGGAAGACAGCTATGCAATTGATTCAGGCTATGTCTACACTACTGCTTATGTCAGCAAAACTTATGTCACTCAGGGGTGTGAACAGTCCACCCCCGTGAGTGAAGCAAGCACTAGTGTGCACAGCGCTAGGTCGGTGGGAGAGCTTCTGCCACTGACACTGCATCTGCTGCTCAGGGAGGTGGTATTTTACGCCAATGGGAGAGCTGTCTTCTATTGGCACAGAGCGTCTTCACCAGACATGCTGCATGTGTAGACATGCACTTAGACGCTTTGTAGCGAGGCTGAGTGGCCTCCCTCCGACCACGAGGGGGAGGGAGCATTAGATGCCCCTTGGAGGGCGGATCCTAGACCACCCCGTCCCCTTGCCAGAAGTACGGAGGCGGGGCCGGAAGTATAAAAGGCCGGCCCGGCAGCTCAGTTGAGGGAGAGTCTGCAACGGAGGAGGACGCTCGGCCTGTTCTCTAGAGGCCCCGAGAGGGACCTGCGCCTGGCTGTTCCCGATTTCCCGGTGTGGACGAGGACTGTCCCGGAGTACCCGCTGCCGTTTCCCCTGAAGAGCCGGAAGAGGCCTGGAGGCCGCGGGAAGTAGCCCGGGGCAGCCCCGGAGCAGCCGGCTGCAGAGCCCGGCATGGCTCAGTCAGCGTGTTGCAGCTGGATCCCCGCTGACACAGGAGCAGCCAATCCTGCCCCTGCCAGTGCCCTGGGCTGGGACGCGATGGAGTAGGGTGGGCCCACATCCCCCTGCCACCGCACCCCGGGTGGCGGACCCCATACCTGGTGCAAGGAGGCTCTAGCCTGGAATAGGAGCTCCTTCACCACTCACCTTAGAGACTGTGTGTTTGCTGGCTGCCTGAGCTCCACTGCGGCTAAAGCCAGCCCCTGAAAGACTATTTGCTTGGTAGCAGCCTGAGCTCTGCCCAGGCCCAGCCAGCTCTGACAGACTGTAGGTGAGGGCTGACTCTCTGAGGTGACCCAGTCCAGGTTAAAGCCCGGTATTAACTATTAGCCTGACTCATAGACTCTGGTCCTGACCCCATAGGACTAGCCTAAGCAGCCTCCCTCTGACAGGGAGGGGAGGGAGCATTACATGCTTCCATTTAAAAATTAAGAGTGTGGCTCAGCTCGTAATCAAATACATAATATCTACTTTGCACCCTCCAGGGCCTCAGGTTGGACATTCTTGGCCTACAGCAAAGATGACAGCAGAGAGATGTAATGGGCCAAGTGTTTTCTTCTTGTAACTCCTTTGACACCATCCCCCATTGGCTTAGTGGCCTGATCATGGTCTGGAAATCCCCAGGCTCCCTGGAACTGCAGGTTCGATCTCTGCAGGATCACCTCACGTCTTCACACTTCTGCGGTAGAGATTCAGTCCGAGAAATTGACTGTGTATTGGCTAGTCAGCTGCCCCCATAGTCCCTACACCTGGATCCCTTAGCGCTTTTCATAAGAGTTTGTCTAGTGCGCTTAGCCAGCGTTTGCCCTTCTGCGGTGTTTTATGACGATGGCTGCCTTTCACTCCAGAGGGTGCTGCCTTTCAATGGTGTGCAGACAGATGTCCAGCACTTGGGGATGGAGACTCTAGAGAACTGTAGCATTTCTGAAGATCGGGTAGGTTAGGGATGGACCAAGCCTATTGGTCATCATGTGTCTCAGCTCTTGGGCTTGTAGCGTATCCCCAGCACCTTAAATCACTCAGCCAGTGGGGATTTAGCAGCATCATTCCACAGCTGATGCAGCTCACTGTGGAGGAGGGACTTTCTCCCTCATGTTCCGTGTCAATCACCTTTTGTTTAATTGTTCTAATTTGAAATGCAAAGTGTCATAATAAGAAACAAATCATGTTATTGGGGAAATCATTTATCAAAAAGGTGTCCAGGTTTTGCCAGAATGGTGAAACATCTTGTGAGGAAAGAAAGATGAAAATGGAAAAAGTTTATCACCTTAAGTAAATACAGGCTTAGCATAAAAGCATTGATTTCGTGGCTTTAGAAACAATGATAGGCTAAATGCTGGCTGTGAGCGCACTTTAAAAAATTGGTACTGGGAAAACAGAACCCTATTTCAGAACCAACCTCCTTTTCTCTAGCCAGGGAAGATGAAAATGCTTTCCCAGGGTTTAACAGCAGAATATTTAGTGACTGTCAGCAACTTCTGCTCAGGGAGGAGGAGCAAACTGAGGCAGGGAATCCTATAGTAATAAAATCAGAGCAGAGCACTAATAGCTTTTTCGTCCTGTCTATGTGGCTTTTGGAATGTCTGGAAGAATATGAACTCCAGCATGATTAAAGAAAGCATGTTCCTTTTCCTTCAAGACAAGTTGCAAGGAAATGCAAATGGAGCCAAGGTGACAAGCACCCAGCTGTGGGATGCAACCAGCCTGATTGATGGCTTTAAAACACGGGAGAAGGCATTCACATTCTGCAGAACTGACTGCCACTGAAACGCAAAAGTGAGTCTCTAGCCTTTCTGTGCCTGCTAAAATCTTCCAAATGTGAACTAAGTGTAAGTGAAGCAGCAGGAGCTTCTCAAGTCTGGGACCCTGGTTCTGAGAAAGATGATCTTCCCTGCCCCTATTCTCTGCCACTGCATGGACACTCTTTAATAGCACCATAATAGAGGCTCAAACTAAATGTACCCCCACCCTCCAAAAATGCCACCATAGCTTAACAGCAGAATAAAATAAGTGGTTAGAGGCATCCTTCAAAAACTGGAAGTCAAATCCTACTGAAAAATAAATAGAAAGGAGCATAAGTTCTGGCAAGTCAGTGGAAAAGTATGCTAAGGCAGGCCAAGAAAGAAATCAAAGAGCAACTAGCTAAAGACACAAACACTAACAGCAACATTTCTTTTAAGTATACCCACCAAGCAGTCAGTGGGGCCACTGGATCATCGAGGTACTAAACGAGCACTGGAGGAAGACAAGGCTGTTGCAGAGAAGCTAAATAAATTCTTTGCATTAGTTTTCACTGTAGAGGACATGGGGAGATCCCCACACCCGAGCCATTCTTTTTAGGTAACACATCTGAGGAACTGTCCCAGCTTGAGATGTCAATAAAAGAGGCTCTGTCACAAGTTGATAAACAGTAAGAAGTCACCAGGACCAGGAGGTATCACCAAAGTGTTCTGAAGGAACTCAGATATAAAATTGCAGAACTACTAATGGTGGTATTTAACCTATTGCTTAAATCAGCCTCTCTATCAGATGACTGGAATGTAGCTAATGCAACACTGATTTTTTAAAAAAGGCTCCAGAGGCAGTCCTGGCAATCAGAGGCTAGTAAGCCTAATTTCCGTACCAGGCAAATTGGTTGACAGTACAGTAAAGAAGAGAATTCTCTGACACCTAGATAAACACGGTATGTTGGGGAAGAGTTAAAATGGCTTTTGTAAAGGGAAATCATGCCTCACCAATCTATTAGAATTCTTTGAGGTCAACAAACATGGACAAGGATGATCCAGTGGATAGAATGTACTTGGACTTTCAGAAAGCCTTTGACAAGGTCACTCACCAAAAGCTCTTCAACAAACTAATCAGTCATGGGATAAGAAGGATCAGTAACTGGTTAAACAACAGGAAACAAAGAGTAGGAATAAATGGTTAGTTTTCACAATGGAAAGAGGTAAATAACAGGTGCACCCATGATTTGTACTTGGATATGCTTCTCAACATATTCATAAATGATCCAGAAAAGGCAGTGAGGTGGCAAAATGTGCAGACAATACTAAATTACTCAGGATAAGTAAGTCCAAAGTAAATTGGGTGATTGGGCAACAAAATGGCAGATGAAATTCAGTGTTGGTAAATGCAAAGTAATGCACACTGGAAAAAATAATCCCAACTATACATACAATATGATGGGGTCTAAATGAGCTGTTACCACTCAAGAAATAGATCTTGGAGTCACTGCGGATAGTTCTCTGAAAACATCTGCTCAATATGCAGTGGCAGTCAAAAAAGCAAACTAAATTAGGAACCATTAGGAGAGGGATAGATAAAGAGAAAATATCCGAATGCTACTATGTAAATCCATGGTATGCCCACTCCTGGAATACTGGGTGCAGTTTTGGTCATCCTATCTCAAAAAAGATATAATTGGAAAAGGTGCAGCAAAGAGCAACAAAAATGAGTAGAGGGTATGGAACAGCTTCCATAGAAGAGGAGATTAAAAAGACTGGGACTGTTAATTTTAGAAGAGAGATATCTGAGGGGGTTATAATAGAAGTCTATAAAATCATGAATGTATGGAGAATGCGAATAGGGAAGTGTTATTTTGCCCTTGACATAACACAAGGAGTAGGGGTCACCCAATGAAATTAATAGGCAGCACATTAAAGACATACAAAAGGAAGTATTTCTTCATACAATGCACAGTCAACCTGTGGAACTCTTTCCCATCGGATGTTGTGAAGACCAAAAGCATCCCTGGATTCAAAAAATAATTAGGTAAGTTCCTAGAGGATAAACGATGAATGGCTATTAACCAAGATGATCAGGGACGCAACCTCATGTACTGGCTATCCTTAAACCAACAGCTTCCAGAAGCTGGGATTGTTTGAGGGGGTAGGGGAAGCAGGAGTTGCTCAAGGGAAGGAAATGTAGAGCGGAGAAAGGTTAAAGATAATGGTGGTCCTGAGAGTAAGCCTGTTTCCTAGTGAGTGTTGCTGAATGTGACAGGGTTCTGAATCAACCCTTATTAATAAATGGGATTGATTATGCTGTGGATCAAGCAGTATGGAGTCCTAAACTTAGCCCATGGGCCATCATGAAACTGGAATTGTTCCTTTCCACAGAATGAGCCTGACCCACTGAAATACAGCAATTGGTGCAGACAAAGGGGGAGAGGTTTGTGGGAATCATTCCTGGTATTGTCCAGTGCCAAGCATTCAAAAGTCCTGCATCAGGCATGCCAAATTCCTGAGACTGGCTGCAATATACTGGGGTTCTGTTCACTGGTCTCCTGGGGTTTGAGCTTTTGAGGGGGTCACATTGAGATTTCTTCTGCACCCAGGAGAGCTAGAAACTTCCATCTTGTTTTCAAATGGAGTCTGAGATCCTCCATAATCACCTGACCCTAGGGTTGGGGGTTTGAGAAACAGCTCAGTGATCGCGAGACTAACAGCATCTGAAGGGAGGGTCAGAGGATGCAGACACAAAGCATAAGGAGTAAAAGGCACTTCCCCTTCTGCTCGCAAAGGCAAAGCCAGTGCATGAATGTTAGGCCCTTTGGCAGAATGTTGTGAAAGACCCATTTTCAATGTACAAAGGAATTCTGTGGGCAAGACGCCTGCAGACACTATTATACCTCGGTCCTCAGATTCAGACACAGTCGCTGCCTTCCCCATCTCTTCCCTTTTTTTCTGCTACCTTAGTCCTACACTTAGCAGGCACTGAGTTGAGTTTGATTAGTAAATATGGAGTGTTCCTTGCAGCCCCTCGATGGCAGGAAAGAGGGATGGTGATGACTCTTTAGGTGTTGCTGCAGAAGTGGGTTCAGACAGCTGGGGATTTCGCTGCTTCTAAAGCCATAGCACCAAGCGGGGGCTGCGATGGAGCCTGCATGGCAGAGGCTGATGTCCTTGCACCACTTCATGGTCCCTGAGGGGCTGGTGTTTCCAGGAGAAATACTCCGCATGGAGCCCCAGGTTCTCCTAGCTCTGCTTTGGGAATACAATCAGAGCAGTCTGGGAGGTACCAAGGCCTTGATTTCTAGGAGGGCTGAGCACCCACAACTGGACTTGGAACAATTTACCAAGAGTCCTGGTGGATTGTTCATCGCTGGCAATTTTTCAGCCAAGAAGGGATGCTTTTCTCAAAGCTCTGCTCTAGGAATTATGTTCAGGCAGGTCTCTGGCCTGTGCTCTACAGGAGGTCACACTAGAAGGTCACAGTGGTCCCTTTTTTTCTTGGAATGTATGAAATTGAACTGGAGCTAACAGGAACTACTGGTTCTCGGCGTCTCTGGAAATGAGGGCACAAAGAGGTGCTCACAAGCACAGAAAAGTATTTTTATACTGGCCTTGAGATGGGTTCTGATGTCTCTAAAACCCCCCAAACCACCGCTCCTGTCCCTACACTCAGGGCCGGCTCCAGGCACCAGCATTCCAAGCAGGTGCTTGGGGCAGCAATCTGCAAGGGGTGGCAGTCCATGTATTTTTGCCCCCAAGGAGCATGCCGCGGCGGCAATTTGGCGGCAGCTTCTATGTTCAGCTTTCCACAGCAGCAAAGCGTCTGTCTTCCAGTTGAAGACAGAAGCTGCCGCTGAATTGCTGCCGCGGAAACGCACGTGCTGCCCTAACGGCACACAGACTGCCCCTGCCATCCATGGTGGCAATTCAGCGCGCTGCTTGGGGCAGCAAAAACAGTAGAGCCGGCCCTGCCTACACATCACTTTTCAAGAACATGGTGAACCAGCTATAAAAGTAACCACAGGCAATGAGACAGGGAAACCAGAGAGAGTGTGCCCAGAAATCAGCGCAATCACAGAGAGGGGCAAGGACACCTCTGGTCCCAGGAGTCACTTACTCTCTCGCCCCAGCCATAGGAGTAGCCCTGAAAGCAACCAAACGAAATTCTCCTTTCATCACTTCTCCCCATTGCTCCTGGTTCTACCCCCCATGGATCATGCCAAAGAACTCTGCTCCCTTCCTGATGGTCTTGCCTTGCAGCAGTGTAGACGAGTGTCTCTCGCTCATCACTAAGGACGGACAGGGCTGCTCTAGAGGGGAAAGGGATCAGCTCTCAGCACTGACGCCAAGGACAGAAGTAATGGGCTTAGGTTTTAATAGAGAAATGTGGGTTAAGCACTAACCCAAATTTCATGGGCCACTTGCAGCCTCGGTACACGAAGTCTGGAGCTGACACCGGGCAGAATGTGGCCCTGTAATTATCGAGACTGAGAACAAGGTAGCGAATGGCTCAGTGAGGTTGGGAAATCCCCACGCAGCTATTCAAGGCTCAGCCTGGCTGTCATCTAGTGGGGATGACTTGGAGTGAGCTCAGTTAACCCCGCCTCACTCACTGTCAGGGGAACAGACACAGGCTCCTTCCATTCCAG
The DNA here is from genome assembly GCF_025201925.1 of Gopherus flavomarginatus. Lineage (NCBI taxonomy): Eukaryota > Metazoa > Chordata > Testudines > Testudinidae > Gopherus > Gopherus flavomarginatus. Next base: position 2,427,476 of record NC_066635.1, on the reverse strand, counting down.
GGGGTCTGAATCGCTGATAGCGGGAGGAGGCGGCTGCTGCCACACTCCATGTTCCCCTCAGAGTTCAGCGGATGAGCTTTCCCAGAGTTAGCCTGGGTGATCAGCACCCAGGTGAGAGCACTGGGTTAGTCTAACGTGGCCGTGAGCAGCCACGTTGCAAAGCCCCACCCGAGTTACTGCGTCCACACTGGTGCTGCACTCCCCTTCAAGTCGCTGGCGCGTTTGGGGCAAAGCCTGTGGTTCTTTGCGCTGCTGTAAGGTGAGATGCTGCATGACTCTTTCTCAGCGTGTTTGTGGGACACGCCTGTCCTGGGCACCTGGGAGGGACTGTGGGAAGGCAGAGGTGCACAGTCAGCACTCGAGTGATTTAGCTGCATCCTCGCGGCAAAGTGGGCAGGCTCCCAGCCCATGAAAGCAGCACCACGCTCAAACCCGCCCTCAGCTGGGGCAGCTAGCCCGGGTGGAAAGCCCAGATGAGAGGGTTTTGTATGCGGAGGGGAGGGGACAGGAGCCTGGGCTAACTACAGTGAAGACGCCCCTGCTGTTGATATCTCTAATGGGAGACGCCAGCTATTTACCAAGAAGGATGTGGCTGAGACTCACTTGTCTGACTGTCCTGGGGACTCAAAATCCGGCTACCGGAGGGAATGATCAGAGTGTGAACTGGATCTCAGGGATAGGGTCCTCTGGGATGTCAGTGCTGTAGGAGCTAGATAGCTGGGGAGTTCTGCTGTCCCCCGCTAGGAAGAGTCATTTTATAGAGATGTGGCAGCAGGACCTTCAGGCTGATGCTACCGTTGTCCTGTCAGAAAGTGGAGGCACTTCCACAGGGGAAGGGGCTGGTGAGAAGTTGAAGGCACTTCTGGCAGTTCAGAGGAAAGCTACAGGTGGAACGTGTGCAGGCAGCAGGAGGAGAGACCTTGAGCCTTGTGCCAATGTTGAATGTGCAGACGCTGTCCTTCAGGAAGGTGCTGATGCTGACTGCGGCAGGGCCCCCATGGGACATGCTCTGTCTTATCTGGAGAGGAGAGAGAAGAGCGACCGTTCACCAGTGCAACTTGACAGCACAGGCCACACAGTGGCTCTTCCTCCCCAGGAGGGACGTTGCATTCGCTAAGGATGCCATGTGTGGGGAAGTCTCGTTCCTGAGCCTGAGCTCCTTCGGGTGAGCCTGGGGAACTCCCTTAGCTCTTAGGGATATTATACCCTTGAAGGCAGCAGTAGCAGAGTAGAGCACAAGGCTGGTCCCTGCTGAGTGTAAATGCAGCTCTCTGAACATCCTGTTACTTCCTTCCTCAGCAAAGATGGTCCCTGCAAGAGAGACACTGGCTCTTCCACCAGCGATTCTGCATCCCAGTGGTTCTCATCAATATCCCTTCCCCTGCCTCCCAGTCTGATCCAGTAAACGGGCCATTGCCTCTGGTCTCCAGGATCAGGAGTTTGTGGGGAGGGGTGGGAAGAGGCTGAATTTGGGGAGCTTAGGGGGTTTTTGTGCACATCTGTCTGCTTTGCACATTGCACGGGTTTTACAACCAGTTTACACATGTGCCCGGAACTCTGGGTGCCCTTCATCGCAGTGATCTGTCTTTTGCTCTTCTGTGACTCCCTCCAATGGGTCAGTGCCTTGCTGGTGATGCTGTGCCCAGAACAGAGTGTGCAAAGAGTCAACTTGTGCTTGCTCTGTCACTTGCTGTCCCTGTATTTAATGCAAATCGCTGGCTTATTGTACTACAACTCCAGGCTACCAAAGCCCTAAGCTCCCACTCAGCAGCACTGCTTCCTGGCTGGGGGTTTGGTCTGGGTGGTTTTTCACCAAAGGAATTTTCTGTATTTCTCCTAACGAATCTCATTTTGTTATTTCCTGCCCACGTTTCTACACCCTGGGATTGGCCATGTGCCTGTTAATGATCTCAATTTACTCCCCTTTCTTCCGTCACAATGGCACATATTTGATAAAAGCAGATCTAACACTTCTTCCCACATGATACATTGCTGCTGATTGTTTCCTTTCTTTCCTGAGACTCCTGCTGGTTTTCCACCCCAAGGAGTGTCTCACAGAATATCAGCTGGAAGGGACCTCAGGAGGTATCTAGTCCAACCCCCTGCTCAAAGCAGGGCCAATCCCCACATTTTTGCCCCAGATCCCTCAGTGGCCCCCTCAAGGATTGAACTCACAACCCTGGATTTATAAGGCTAATGCTCAAACCCCTGAGCTATCCCTCCCCTCTCATCCAGCCCAGTGAGAAAGCATTTCAGCTAAGAGTATAATAAACTCCCATTTTACTATCCAGCTATTGTAGCTGCTGCACTCCCATTCGCCACTTCCTGTATGGGTCAGTCTCAGAGAAGCTATTGTTTGTCTGAGATGGTTTGCCCCTCTGCCCCATGCTGCTTCCTGCTCAGAGTTCCATTGCCCTGGAGAGGATTACAGCGTTGTCTATTTATTACATTGCTTCACTAGGGATTGAAATGACACTCCTCAGATGCCGAGGTTCCCTCTCCTCTTTCTTCTTTCCTCTTCCTTCCTGGAGAGGTGTAACTGTTCAGGGCAGAACTGTGCTTGGCTAGTGTCTTGTGGCTTCCCCTGTGTCTCCCTAGAATTAAAAGTCCCTTTCTGTGCTACGGGTCACTCATTTCTTCAAGCCCAAACCTGCTCTAAGAAGAGAAGATTAGCCACAGAAAGTTTTGGCTACTAGAACTTGTCTATCCAGGCCCTTCAAACAGCCAGCATCTATGGAGAGAAGATTTTAGTTCAGTTCAGAGGATGGGGAGATCTAACTTGCCTGAACTCTAACGTAAGGGGAGAAGCTGCCTTTGAAGTGGAATCTCAATCTGCCAGACCCTGGGCAATCTGGAATCGAGAATGGAAGGTGAATTTACAAGCTACATCTGGAACAAGAGCCCTGTCCCTTAAAAACATGTGCAGTTACTGGTCATAGTAGAAATGTTTGTTGAGAGACTCCAGAACAGGATACTTACTGTGGGCTGGTTCTAATGACCTGGGAACAGGTAGAACTTTTTTATCATGGTAGTTCGTTCCTTGGTGGGCATCTGATCAGGAAAATCTTGAAAGGAGAACTGGACCTGAGATGGGGAGGAGAGGTCAGATCAGTCACAATTCCAGGGGACCGGCAGCACTTTAAACACAAAACAATCTGCTACTAGAAAGCCGGAGCTTGAATAACATGGGGGAGAATAGGCAGAATCAAGAGCAGACGTTCCTCTGGGAATCGGCATGATGATAACGACAGCCAGGCTGCACTTCTACCTGCGTCTTTGAGCTACCTCTGATACAAACACCTCACATGCTATGCATGTCGCAGTACATGCTGCTGTCTGTCAGGCAGGCATTCCCAGGCTGCTCCTGTTGGGCCCAAGCACAAGGAATGCTGCTGTGGTCACCAAAACCATTTCTGAACGAACTCTCCAGGGCAGTGGCTCTGAGAGCTGGATGGCAGGTGGAGCTGGAAGGTTTCATGGCAGCTGGTGAGCGAGAGGAAGGAAAAGGGGCTGGCGGGGGGGAAGGGCAAGCTCAGGAGGGGGGAGGGAACAGTGTGGAGGAACCAGGGTCCCAGGTAGGAGAAGAAACGGACAAAAATCTGCATACACCAGCAGGCTTGGAGAGAAGATGGGGAGAGGGTCAGGGCTTGATGCAGGAATTATTGGGTGAGGTTCCCTGGCCTGCGTTATGCAGGAGGTCAGACTAGATCATTGCAATGGTCCCTTCTGGCCTTAAACACTGTGATTTGTGTGAGTGAGACTGATGCAGAGAATGTCCCTGCAGTCACTTCCTAGCAGAGCTGCCAGGGTCTGTACTTACCAGCTGTGCAGTGGAAGTAAGTAAATTGTTCATTTCTGAAATGTACATTACTGGGCCATCTCTGGAACAGCGGCTTGAGTGGGGATGGATGGAGGGAAGTTTCACAGCAGAACACCACTCCCGGGGCTGGACCCAGGCCCACAAAGGGATTTAGGCACCTGCAGCCCAATTTTTAGGCACCATTGTGGCCCACAAAACACCTGCTCAGCAGTAAGCGCATAAACTCACTTGGCACCTACACGTCTACTGGAAAAGTCTCCTAGACACCTATATTCCTGCCGCTGGCCGTGTGCCCGAACACCCATCTCCCACCCAACTCTCAGCACAATCCTCAAGCCAGGTAGAGATAGACGTTCCCCGACCTAGCTTGCCTGTGGGGGACAATCTAGTAGGTGTACTCTGAGCACACCTAACGCCATACAAAACAGCTGGGGGAGGGGGAAAGGACAGGAAAATGTGTCCTTTCACCCCCTGGTTAAGGCATTTAGCTGGGATGTGGGAGACCCCCGTTTGATTCCCTGCTCTGCCTGATGAGGAGATGGGATTAGAAGAGGGTGAGCGCTCTGACCACTGGACCATAGGGTCACTCACACCCTCTCCTCAGCCCAGTTAATTCTTTAGCCATGGTGGAATGGCTGCAACAGGAGCAACCAGGGAGCACCACAACAGACTATCCCAGAGCCCAGTGGTTAGCACCCTCTCCTGAGATGGGAGACCCCTTCTCCTATCAAGCTTGAGACTTGAAGCGGGGTCTCTCTCATCCCAGAGGAGACCTGACCACTGGACTAAGGTTGTGAGGGAGGATACGATTTCAGCACGAATTCTGTGACTTTAACAAACTTCTTTGGTTTCAGTTCCAGCCACTGCCATAGGGGCTTGAATCCCCTCCTGCCCCACTGGGTTGTCAGTGTCCCCCCCCACAGGGCTTGAGCTTCACTTCCCCGGGTGGTCAGACCCCACTGTTATTTTTAATAGAAGTCAGGGACAGGTCATGGGCTTCTGTGAATTTTTGTTCATTGCCCATGACCTGTCTGTGACTTTTACTAAAAATACCCGTGACAGAATCTTAGCCTTAGTTATGAGGGAGGACGCCCCCACCTGTGGCTATTTGGGGTGAAGCTGGGGTGCACCACCACTCTTCCTGCAATAAACAGCTCACACGGGGGTTCCTAATTGTGGTCACAAGGAGAGACAGGCACCTCCCTGCAGCCTGGGCTTAGCTGCCTAACGCTCTGCAAGGGGTGGGGCTTAGTACACCTCCCTCTCATTGGCATCTCCCAATGGCCAGCTTAGGTGGCTCCCCACCTATCAGGCTGGCTTTTGGGGATCCCATCCTTCGGCACCTGTCTCTCCCCATGCACTGCACAGGGGGGCTGGGGCCCAGCTCACAGTGTGTGGAAGCCACTAGGTGGTAGGTTGCTTCCAATTTGGCATTGCAAGGCCTGTCCCTTTGTGGGTCCAGCCAGGCCATTGCCTCTCCTCTCAGATTGCCCTGAAGACGTGCGCTGTGATCTCTGCTAAGATTCCCCAGGTCAAACAGACACGGAGCATGATTTTAATATACTGTGCACTGTGGATGCCTGTAGGGGAATGATTTGCATGAGCAGCCAGAGCTCCTCATGGGGCTGAGGACAGTTCCCTGCTGTGGTGCTGCTGATCGTTAGCAGTGGGGTCATTCCCAGTCACCCAGCAGGAAGGACACATACCTGTCGGAAGATCTCCTCCAAGGGCAAGCGGCAGGCATTGGTTCGGAGCTGCTTTATCAGACGAGTGATGAAGACGGAGCCAGTTTCTGGAGATCTCCAGGACAAAGTGTCTGTGGAGACAAAAGGCTGTTATACACCGTGGAGCAGGGCTGCTTCTCCCTCTAGACTACAACAGACACTGGAGACAGGGGGGGCTGGGGCTGGTGCTGGCAAAGGGATTTCACCCTTCACAGAGCAGCTGGGAGTTCTCAGTGAGCCTGAAGTTAAGGGAAGAGAAGAAGAATGACTAGGAGGGCAAAGGTGAGTGGTTCTGGCCCAGTTGCTGCGGGGTCAGAGGAACAGGCGGGTCAGGCTAGTAAGACTGTTCATTGGCAATGGAGGGCTGCGAGGGATTGCCACAGACACAGCACTGTGCCAAGCAGACCCCCTTCCTAGCTCAGGCCAGAAGGGGCCTGTACCAGGGTGGCTTGCCCATGGCCAAGTCAGCCCTGATGACAAGGATGAGCCACGCCTGGGGGGAATCTCAGGATAAAAGACAGCCAGAAGCTGCAGGTTAAGTGAGTGAGCCTGCAGGGAGCTGGGCAGGGAGGGACGGACAGATCCCCAGGGAGGAGGGGGTTGTGCCCAGCTACAGCCAGGGAGAAGGGGGCCTCAGGCGGTGGTTTGTTTGGAAAGCCTTTGTGTTAGATTCTGGGAGAGGGAGTCTAAACTGTAGCCGGGAGCCAGTGTGCACCAGAGGCTCAAAAACGGGATCCTTTGGGTTTGAATTACTCTGTGAACTGTGACTTCTCCACTGGCTGCAGAAGAGATGGGACAGCCACAGAGGCAGGAGACTGGAGAGCAGCCCGGGGCCAGGAGAAGGCGCTTGGGAGGCATTAGGTGGCACAGCTACAGGGCCATTATGATGATCTGAGCCAGCGGTTTCCAAACCTTGTCCCCCTAAGAGCTCCTTTGGCAGTTCACTAAGTGTCCTGGACCCCTTTCACTCCCAGCCCAGCAGGATGCCCTGCCAGTGCGACCTCCCACATTTTGATCTCAAAATGGCCTCCTCCATGCAGCGAAAGTGCCGGAACATTGTTCCAGCATATTCGGGCCCTGGCTCAAGAGACGGACCCCCATGTAACCCACAGTGGACCCCACCTGGGGAACCGCTGATCTCCTGTACAACACAGGCCAGAGAACAAATAGAAAGGGCAAAAGCAGAGCAGATCTGGGTCTCCCGTTATCCCCGAGAGGGACCGGCACCTGCAGGGCTTTCTGGAAAGCTCGCCGACCAGACGGCTTCCCATTCCAGGTCTCTGGGTCACAGCTCTCCTGCAGGAAATCCAGGTCTGTGGGCCCTGACAGCACTGCAGTACAACACCCTGCTACCCCCACTCTGTCGAGCCAGGCTCTGCTCAGTCCCCTCTGCAGAGCTAGATACGCAGCACTGGCCAGGGGGCCAAGAGGCTACTGGAGACTGAGTGCAGCTCCTGGCTCTAGGTGCTGTCAGGAATGAGCCTCTGGACTTCCTGGCACACGGGCTGACCTGGGCTGACTCCAGGCAGTCGGGTGAGCGGCTTGTGCTCCAGCACCTAAACTTGGCTTTTAAACGAGACCTCCAGCCAGTGTCCCTCCAATTCTTTACATCCATGTGCGGAATGAACTTTGTTCTGTGAATCAATGTGGAGGTGATGTGTGGCGGGGGTGGGGACGAGGGGTTCGGACTGTGGGAGGGGGCTCAAAGTTGGGTTGTGGAGGGGGTGAGGGCTCTGGCTGGGGGTGTGGGCTCTGGGGTGGTGCTGGGGATGAGGGGTTTGGGGAGCAGGCTGCCCCAGGCTGCTGCACGGAGAGAGGACTCTCCCCAGCCCTCTCTCCCGTGGCAGGGCCGGGGCTGGGAGAAAGCGTCTCTCCCCACCGCAGCAGATCCAGGGCTGGGGGAGAGCATCTCTCCCCACCACAGCAGGGCTGGGGCTGGGGCCAGGAGAGAGGTGCCTCTCCTCGCTGCAGCCTTGAGCGCCTGTGCAGCCCTTGATAGGCTGCTGTGCAACGTGCAGCTTAGAGAGAACTTATACCCCCGAAGGGAGATGCTGCCAGGCCACGCATGGAGAGAGCTGTGTGAACCATCAGCTTGCAGACAAGAGCTGCAGCCTGTGAGATTGGCCAGGGAGTGAAGGGAGATGAGCCAAGGGCAGAGTCCCCGGGAACCAACCCCCCCCGAGAGTGGCAGGGGGCAGCCCCACCCAAAGGTCTCGTATTCAGAGGGGTATGAGAGGACAGTGTCTCAGCAACCAGTGACTGGCTGGGAGGTCGAGGCTGGGGTAGAGGCCCTAAGGACTGGCCAGGAGGAGGCCATTGGAGGCCATGGTGGGAGCAGAGCAGGGAGAGTTGATCGGGGTTGGGAGGGTCCCCAGGCAGAGCTGGATACATGGGCTCAGCCCATTTAGAGCCAATGCTCTCTGTGCATGTCTCAGCACAGCCCCCCCGCCCCAGCCCCGGGCCTGCGGCTGGCAGCCAGTTACTTGGCGTTGTAGCATGCAAACAGATGAAATCGCTCTCCACGTGGATTCGGCGACTTGCATCATCTTCTAATCCTTCAGGGGGCCGCGGAGCGAGGCTGGAGCCGTCTCCAGGGAGCTCTGCAGAGTCACTCACCCACACCTGTCCGCGGTTCTCTGGGAAACATGGGCACCAGTTACGGCCAAGAGCAGGCCATGTTTTCCCTTTCCCACACCCCCATGCCAGTGGGTGCCCTTCCCCTGGTGGCAGGCCACCCGCCCTGTCCCAGAGCAGACTCACCCCCACGGCAGGCCTGAATGATGATCACTTTGGGTTTTCCCAGCAGTGCCTGGCAGTGCTGGTTGTTGAAGGTGCTGTAGATGGTGTCAATAGGAAGGATGTCTGTGGACTCGTCTTGGTAGTTTGTCCCGCACAGGCCAGCCCTGACGCCATGAGACATGAGCACGAGGAAGGTGCTATCCGAGGTCTGGTGCTCGTTCCGAGCGGCAAACTGCTTCAGAGTCTCTGCCATGGCCTGAAAGCAACGTGGGGACTGCAGTGTCAGTGAACAGCAGCCAGAAGAATGACAGCTACTCCTGAGGGCACCGTTGGGGGCTGGGGGAAGACCTCCAGCGGCAGCAACCAGTGCCCTCTTGGATGGAGGATTCCCATGGAAAGAGTGTTCCCATCCCGGAGAGTGCTTGAGGAGGGATCCGACGTCCCCCTACTGGCAGATCCTAGGAGGAACCAGCCCCAAGACCCCTGCCAAGGGGGGCCTGAGCCAGGAATGAACCAAGCAAAGGTCACAGCATCTTCCCCAGGGGCCTGGGACAGTCACTGGTGGCTTGGGGAGGTTCTGTACCTGGGCGTTTAAGTTGCAGTGGGTTTCCACTTTGTATCCCAGCCCTTCTAGAAGCTTCTTCATCCCTTTCACATCCACATCAGCCCCATCCCTCCTACGGAGACGCTCAAACTCAACATTACAGATGATGAGGGCCAGGCGGGTTCGCGTCGCCTTGTCCCGGATGGAATAGATCTGTAAGAAAGGAAAACTCACGCTGGGCTGGCCACGACGCAGCCCTCACTTCAGGGGCCTAGTGCACGTGGCAGAATGGCGCCAAGACCCATAGGGAGGATACCACTCCTCAAATTACCAAGAAGCCCCTTCTGCTCCATGCCCCTCAGCATCCCTACAAGGAGACTGTCACATGGCTCCTGGGCAGTAAGGTCTCTGTGGAGGAAGAGGCTCCCCCCAAGTACTCTCTCATGGAGGCTGTTGTTGTGGGGGAAAGGGTCTATGTCATCCTAGTGGATCAGGGCCACCCGCGGGAGGGGGCAAGTGGGGCAATAGGCCCCGGGCCCCACAGGGGCCCCCACGAGGGTTTCTCGGGGCCCCTGGAGTGGGGTCCTTCACTTGCTCCGGGGGCCCCGGAAAACTCTCATGGGGCTTGGGCCCCTGAAGCTTCTTCCACTCCAGGTCTTCAGTGGCAGGGGGTCCTTCCGCCCCGGGACCTGTGCCAAAGTTCCAAGTCTTCGGCGGGAATTTGGCAGCAAGGGGCCCAGGCCCCCTGAATCCTCTGGGCAGCCCTGTGGTGGATGCAGCCAGACTTAGCTCCAGTCCCTGTATGATACTGTTCACACAGCCAGAAACATAGCTGGGGCCACTACAGCCAAACAGCCAGGCACAGCTGGGCCAGAGGCTGAGTGGGGAGAGCTAGGATCCAGCCAGATCCCCACGTCTGCACAGCCAGGCAGTGGAGAATGGGGTGGTCTCTGACTCGAGCTCGCGTCAGCTGGTGAAGCGTTACTGCAGTGCTAGTGTGTGCGATGGTTTCTAACGGGGTCTGCTCGTGAAAACGAGTCCGTGAGGCTGCGCAGAACCCCAGGAAAGCACTACCTCGGGCCAGAGCTCCTGCCTTCAGAGCGTTTTTAAGGGGCCGTTGGAGCATGAGGATGATCTCGGTCTTCGGTGTATAAAGTAAACCTGTCTGTGATTAGTCATGTGGGGCTGGCTGGGCATTATCCTCCACAGAGGAGCCTGCCGCGCCCTCATGACCGGCACGGAGAAGCTTAGCTTCCTCTTGGAGACTGTTCCCCAACTGCTCGGGTGACCTAGGGAGAGCTCAGAAAGATCTTGCTGCTTCCAAGCCTTCCCTCACCCTCCCTGACACCACACAGCTGATCCGGCACTGGGGGCTGCGACCAAGGGATTGGATCAGCTGCCCCGAGCCATCATGATGCTGTCAGTGCTTCAAAGGTATCTGGCAGGAAGGGGCAACTTGCAGTCTCCATGCAGCTAAAATCAAACCCTGTCAAATCACCGAGACCAGCCACTTCTCCTCTGGCTCCACACTGTACAGACAAAGGTGTAGGGCTTGGGGGGGCAAAATTGTCAGGATGGTGGCATCCACCCGTCCTGCACCCCGGTCCCTGGGGCCCCGTCGCAGCGATGCTGGAGGTAGAATCTGGCTGTAGCCAGCAGGCTGTGTCTGAGCTCTGGGGTCTCTGCCGCATACACCCAATGGGAGAAGCCCAAAGGGAGCAGCACAGAGCACCTCCTTTGCTTCCTCCTTCTGGATCCGCTGGACGAATTCTCGGGGGCAGGGCTGGATCCATTCCTGAGATGGTGCTTGCTGGGTTTCTGCAGCAGACCCTGGGATCATAAACCCTGCGTTAGCTGAGAGGAGGCAGTTAGTCGCTGGGAGCCACATGTGCTGTCCTGAAATTCCCCCCCAGGGAAAGACAGAGGGAGAAACGCAGAACAGGGAGCAGTAAAGCAAGGTGGCTACCCCTCCACACTGGCTAGTGCGATGGGGTGGGTCGGCAAGGGCACAACCACGGCCTGCTGGGGGGCTCGAGTCTCCCCCGTTCAGTGGAGACAGCCTGAGTTGTCCCTCTCCATCGCCCCTCAACTGCCACTGTGCACCTGAGAGTGACAGGTCATGGAACGTGGTGGGTGGACTCAGGGCACCCCCACCCCATTGTGCCACGGGTACCCTGCTCTGGCAGCATCTCCGCACTCTGGGCAGCATGTGGGGCCAAGCTCAGCTGCTGCCCAGCCCTCGCCCCAAGGGGAGATCCCAGTGTGAGGAACCTCATCCCCAGCAGGACACTCATGGGGCTGTGCTAGCACCTCTGCTGCTCCGGGCAGGAAGCTGCTCAGTCCTTTGCTGATGCCCAGCAGGGAGGTGTGGGTCAGCATGGCTCTCTAGCTGCCCTGTTGGGAATCAGGTCTGGGGAATCCCAGTGCAAACAAAGCCTGCGTTTGGAAAGAGCAGGCACATCCGTGGCATTGGCTCTGCCATTGCTGTGGCTAGTGGGAAACACGGGCCTGGGCAGCAGCACCCAGGGCTTTGCAGCTAGTTTAATAGCCAGCATGTGCACGTCACACGCCCTGGAAGGGGAGAGAGCCCTGCACGGAGTGGGGCTCCCAAAGGCCAGTGCCCATGGGAGAACCCCTGCACAGCCAGCCAGGTGTCCCGTGCGTGCAGCCCCCCAGAGATTGGAGAACCAGCCCTTGTGGCACCACTCACCCGACGGGGCGCTGAGCCCCAGCTCTGTGGCCAGGTGGACATCTCTGACACAGAGGCGCTCGATGAATATTTCGCTGGCTTTGGCACCCTTTTTCCTCACCCCATCAATCAGACACCTGGCTTGGTCACTCTTCTTACTGCAGCTCTCCTTCACCTCCTCCACTTCCTCGTCGTTCAGCACCCGTCTCTCTAGCAGGTCGTCCAGGAGGGTGCTGATCACGGCCTTGTTCACGCTCTCCACAAACCTGATCCGCACGTCGCTTAACTTCCGATCTGTAAGAGCAGCCACGTGAGCCCCTGGGGCCTCCCCTCGGGCCCTGCCAGCCCTTGGGGTATTTGTACCTGGCCATGGCGGCGCTAGGCCCCATGTGCATATACCGGGGTGCACCAGGCAGCTCCTTCCCAGGGGGGTTGCACTAGTGGAGCTCCCACAGAGACCAGCTGATACAGCTATGGCCCACCCCACAGCCCTCCATGTGCACCCCACACATTCCTTCACACAGAACTCCCCATCTCGCCACTCACTGCACCAGCGCCTGCCCAATCACGCACCCACACTGGGCTGGCTCGCTAACCTAGGACATTTTTATGAGGCTGCCATTTCATTTTCCAGACTCGCAGCCTTCATTAAGGTGAGTCCCTCGCTGTTCCCGGCGTGACAAGCCCCTGCAGTGAGCCCGGCCTGCGGCTGCACTGCTCAGCCAGGGGAGACCTGTCCCAGGCACTCGGTGCGGGGTTAGCTCACACCTCCAATGGCAACGTCCTTAACTGTTTCACGTGACAGTCAAAGGTCTGGTTGAACCTCACTGACGCTGCTGGTGGTCGTGACAGCCGCTTTCAGTCAGAGTAAAGAAGCAATTAAGTTCCCTTGTGGAACCAGAGAGCTGACACAAAGGGAGCATCTGCCCATGGCAGCCCATCAGGAAGCCAGCTACAGTGGTGGAGGAATTTCACTGACTGCGGGTTGGGACGGGTGCGTGTCTGACGCACCAGGAGCAGCAAGGAAGCACCAGACAGAGCCACGTTCCTGCGGGTCGTGCGACCCGGAGAAAAGCGAAGAGCTCCAGGAGCTGCAAGGCCGGAGCCTGGTGACCCAGAATGCCCAGCTGCCCGGCTCCGCACTGAGTGGGCAGGAAGTGGCAGAGCTAGAAGGGCTGATGAGTAACCTTAGCTCTGCCCCTCCCTAGAGAGACACTCTCTGGCTTCTCTTTCGCAATGTGGACATTGCTCCCTTTGCCTTACAGCCTGCCCGCTGCGGGGAGGGGAACGTCACAGGGAACTTCGGGCTGGCCTACACCAAAAACTCACATCGGGCAGAGCTACGTCTCCAAGGCGCAGAACAATCCACCCCGAGAGCGAGAGCCGCAGGGCAGGTCTACACTGAAAAGGCTGCATCCCCTGTAGCGCTTAAGTGAAGACGCTCCTACACCGGTGAAAGAGCTTCTCCCATTGGCTTGATTAATCCACCTCCGCATGGGACAAGGTCTCACTGACACAGCGCTAGGTCGGTGTAACTACGGCGCTCAGGGGCGTGGATTTTTCACACCCTCAAGCGATGCAGTTATACCAGTCTAAGTCTGTAGTGTAGCTCTGCGGTATGCCTGCATCTAGACAACCCACCCCCTCGGTGTAGGCAGCGCTAGGGCAGTGAAAGAATTCAGCCATCGACTTAGCTGCCTCCTCTTGGGGAGGTGGATAAACAACAGTGATGGGAGAACCCCCCTCCTCGCTGCAGGGCGTGGCCCCTCAGCTTCGTTTGAAGTGCAGACATCCCCAAAGGCCTGGACTACACTAAGAAATTCGGTCAGTTGAACTACTTTGCTCAAGGGGGTGAAAAATCCACTCCCCTGAGCGATGCAATTAAAGCGACCTAACCCCTGGTGTACACAGGGCCAGCATCTCTTGGGAGGTGGCTGCACGTGCCAATGGGCGAACCTCTCCTAGCAGGGTAGGTGGGACTTCACTGAACAGCTACAGCAGCAACCCTTCGGCGTTCCAGCCACAAACAAGCCTCGAGTGTGTAAACTAGTGCTGAAAGCTCGTCTCCTTGGTTGTCCACGGTCCAGGGCTCGCCCTTGGGGTTTAGGGGAAGCAGGGAGGGCACCAGAGCAGCTCTTGGCTGGAGCAGCGTTGCCAAGGCCAACGCTGATGGGACTAGGCCTAACTCCCGCCCAGCCCAGCAGGAGAGCCAGCTCCAGCTAGACCCCTACACCCAGATTGAAGCACCCAAGTGCGAATGGCCCAGAGGGGCTCAGACTGCAACAGTCAGGCCATTTCGGGGCCTAAATACCCAAGGGAACACGTTGGCCTTAACCTGTGCCCTCTGTCAATGGGGCTGGTGAATAGCCTGTCACGGGGAGGGCGGCGGGCGGAGGAAGCGCTAACAGTCCCCAGACGGCATGTTGAGCCTGTAGCAGCCAGGCGCTCGTGGCCCCCGACACCCAGCTTCTTTGGACAAGTGCTCTTTGCCCAACCTTTCCATTGCAGGCAGCCGGGCCTGCCCCCAGCTCACACAAGTGGGCTCAGCAGCTGGGGCAAGGGGCTCCCTGAGCGTGCAGGTCCAGCTACATCCGAAAGGATCCTTGGCCTGGCCGTCCCGGATCCCCTGCCATTGTCTGCACGGGTGGGGCAGCACTGTGTGGGTCATGGGGAGGGGGGAATGCTCTGGCTGCCCAGGCTGCTGGCCAGCTCTCCCCAGCCCAGGGAGGATTCAATGCCTTGGGGCCTCCCTCAGGGTGTGGTTTATTCCTTCAAACAAATCCCTCTCAAAGCAACACAAAACAGCCCTGCCTGCCCACTCCAGGGCCATTCCCAACCCCTGCCTCTCCCCCACCCCCCACCCACAGCTCCGCTCCAGCTGAGCTCCCTCCGCCCTCCATAGAAACCCCCTGGCCCCTTCCCAGCTGGGGCTGAGAACTGAACAGGGCTGGGGACTGGCCCCATGCCCTTAAAGGGGCAAAACGGGCAGGGATTGGGAGGTGGGAGGGGTGCTGGCCCCATCAAGGGGGAGCGAGCAGGTATTGGGGGTGGTGGGAGGGGGTCTGGCCCCATCCAGGGGGAGCAGGCAGGGATTGGAGGGTGGGAGGGGGGCTGGTCCCATCCAGGGGAAGCGGGCAGGGATTGGGAGTGGTGGGAGGGAGGCTGGCCCCATCCAGGGAGAGCGGGCAGGGATTGGGGGGTGGGAGGGGGCTGGCCCCATCCACAGGGAGTTGGCAGGGATTGGGGGTGGGAGAGGGGCTGGTCCCATCCAGGGGGAGCGGGCAGGGATTGGGGAGTTAGAGGGGGGCTGGCCCCATCCAGGGGGAGCGGGCAGGGATTGGGGGGTCAGAGGGGGGCTGGCCCCATCCAAGGGGAGTGGGCAGGGATTGGGGGGTCAGAGGGGGGCTGGCCCCATCCAGGGGGGAAGGAAAGAGTGGAAGAGCACAGCACCAGCCACACCCCGGAGGAGCAGGCAGGAGTCTTAACTGAAGCCCTGAGGCCTGGCCTCGTGTCTGGCAGGAGCGGAGGCTGCCCACGCCTGCAGCTGCCAGGCCCCAGGCAGAGTGTGCACTAGAGCCCGAGGAGGGGGACAGAACAGAGCCCAGCCTCCCTCCTGCCTCTGCCTGGGGCTGCCCAGGCCCCTTCACTCACCAGCCATCGCCCCAGGCCGAGGCACCACTCACAGGAGCTCTGAGTAGCAGAAAGTGAAAGCGATGCCTTGGTCCCCTCCTCTTCCTGCCGCTCCCAAAGCTCAGGCTGGTGCAAGGGGAGCGGGGCCCCGCACACAGGCAGAGTGGGGATGGCCGGGAGTCAGGGCTCCAGACAAAGCCCAGGGCCCTGCCCCACTCTGAGCCCAGTGTAGGCAGCTGGTTGAGGGGGCATTGCTCCTCCAAGGGTGCAGGGTTCTCCCCAGCCCCTGGCCCAAGTGACAGTGCACCCTGGGGGAGCCCCCCCTGCCTGGCTCCCTGCCCATGGGCTCAGAGGGTACAAGGGGGGCCACGAACCATGCAGCAACCCGGCCGACCCTCTCTGTGGAGCAAAGTTGCTTTTAAAGAGACGGGAGAGGGAAGGATTCCAGGCTCACCCCCCCCCCCCAACTCCTAACCCCCATGCACTCCCTGGCTCCCACCTCCTCTTCCCAGCTGTCTGCTTTCATGGGGTGCAGCCCTCGCCCTAGGGAGGCTGGTGAGCTGGGCTAGCTGGAGAACAGTGTAGCAGCTGAGGCCTGGCACCCACGGGGGATTTCTGAACCAGGCCCCTGATCAGCATTCAGCTTCCAGACCCAGGGCAGGGAGCTGGGCTGTGCAGTGCGTGCAGCAAAGGCACAATTCTCCACGATAATCCCCGCTTCCTTTCACAGCAATGAGCACCGGGAACAGAGGGCCCAGGAACTAAATGACATTTGCCAACCCCTGTGCTTTCATTGCAAGTCTCATGATATTTGGTGTTTTCCTTAAGTCCCAACTTCTGGAGTCCCCTCAAGGCATCAACATCCTGGCTGCCCGCTGCACCAAACTGCATTTCTAGCCCTGCTGGCTGCAGAAAAACGCTGGACGACGGGACCCTGGAGCACCCAAGCGGCCAGAGGCTGGAACTCAACCTGGCTGATGTGAGTCCTGTGAGGTCTAGGCCAGTCTGAGGGGCTTGGGGTCCGACCCCCAGCAGGTGACAGCAACAGTGAAATGAACATTGCTGCAGATGCAAGACCCTGGCTCTGCCTAGGCACCAGGAAACCCAGCGTGATTACCAGGCGGCTACTGCCACCTGCTGGTTGGCCGGGGGAGGTCAGGCTCCGAGAGTTGCCAAAGATAACAAAGCTTGGGGCTCCTTCAGGGGGAGTCTTGCCACACAGCCGGTGGCAGGTTTGCTGTCATTCTCATAGCCTCACTGACCAGGCCCTGGTTACATGTCTGCTTTGCCATCTCCTTCCTGCCCCAGGCTGGAGCACGGCCCACGCTTGCACTGGAGAACAAACAAGTCAGCCACATCCAAGGGAAATTCCTCCCTAACTCCCTCTTGGGGCACTGGAAGGGAGGTCCTATAGCCATGGAAAACCATCCCCCCATCAGTCCCTGTAGGCCCTGCCTCCACTGACGGACTTTGCTGGCACAGTTGCAGTGCCATTGCCATGCTGCTCTAGTCCCCATGGCATAGACGTGGCCCTAGTCTCACCCTTTCAGCAGGTTTTCCAGACTTCAGATCATTCCTATGGCTCTTCTATGACCCATCCTAATTCGTCAGCACCTCTTCTGAAGTGTGGACACCACAGCTGGTCTCACCAATGCCTCACACTTCGCAGCTCCAACTCGGGATGCCCCTTGTACCTCCAAGGATTGCATTAGCCCTCTTAGCCACAGTATCACTCTGGGAGCACAGGTTCCTTAAGGGACACTTCTCCTTTCCTGCTGCTCAGAGACCCCTTGTGACCCCCTTTCTACTTAGCTCAGGGGGCTGCATGAAGCCCCTGTGACTGGACAGCCTGACACTGCTGCTCCCTGGAAATTGAAGCTCTTTCACTCCATGATAAACATGGGGCAATAACTAGCAGCAGAGAAGGAAAAGGCAACTGCACCTCCAGGAGACCAGCAAGCACTGCTGCACTGGCCCTCGGCACTCACTGACACCAAGGGCTGTTTCTATCTTCCACTGCTCAGGGAGAAACTTGCCCTCCTACTGTGCCTGCCTACAGCCTGGGGGGCTGAGATCTGAGTCTGGAGCAGTTTGGATTGGGACAGGGACCCCCGGGGAGCTGGGCACTCCCTAGGGGACTCTCCAAGCTAGGCAGGAAAGGAACAGTCAGACTGTGCTTCTGCCCTGGAGGATGCACACTGGACTGTTAACATTGATCTTCAATAACCCCCGGAGAAGTTCCAGGAGATGGGAAGAAAGCTAATGTTGGGCTAATATTCAAAAAGGGTGAACAGAATGACCCGGGTAATTATAGACCCATCAGCCCGACATCAATCCCAGGCAAGAAAATGGAATGGCTGCTGTGGGACTCGACTAATGAAGAATTAAAGGAGGGTAATGTAATCAATGCTAATCAACAGGGGCTTATGGAAAACAGATCCTGCCAGGTTAACTGGGTATCTATTTTGGTGAGATTACAAATTTAGTTGATCAAGGTGACAAGTGTTGCTGCAATAGACTTCTATATGGTGTTTGACGTGGTACCACCTAACATTTTGATTAATAAACTAGAACAATATAAAATTAATATGACACACATTAAATGGATTAAAAGCTGGCTACCTGATGGGTTTAAAATGTACACGAAGAATCATCATTAAGCAAGTGTTTCTAGTGGGGTCCTGTAGGAATCAGTTCTTGGCCCTATGCAATTTAAAATTTTTGTCGGTGATCTGGATGAAAACATAAAAACCTCATGATAAACTTTACAGATGACACAAAGACTGGGGAGTGGTAAATAACTAGAGCCCTGCGCGGATACAAAATTTGTATCCACATCTGATATTCAATCTGCAAAGATGATTCGCAGATGCAGATATCTGGACATAGAGCAAATATCTGCAGATTTAGAGAGTTCTATAAATAATGAAGAGGACAAGTCACGGACACAGCGCGATCTGGATTGCTTAGTAAATCATGCAATGCAGAACAAAGAATTCAACAGAACTTGGGATCCTTTGCGGATCTGGGCCGAACAACCTAGCAGACAAAGGTATAATAAGATTCAATGGCTGGAGGCTGAAGGTAGAGAAATTCAGATTGGAGATGAGCTGCACATTTCTAACAGTGAGGATAATTAACCATTGGAACAATTTACCAAAGGAATTTAAAAATCAATATTGGCTGTTTTTTTCTAAAAGATCTGCAGTATTCAATCAGGAATTATTCCAGGGAAGCTTTCTGGCCAGTGATATGCAGGTCAGACTAAATGTTAAAAATAGTCCCTTCTGGTTTAGAATCTATAATCTATCCTAAGGAGGCATTTGCCGCTCCTGCCGTGAGCAAGCTCTACTCCAGCAACTTGGAACCAAAGAATCAATAGTTCTGGAACCTGGGAAACAGCAAGCTCAGTGCACCCCTCGTTCCAGGCTGCGCTCACCCCAGTCCAACCCAGGAGATTGCGTCCAGGAGCACAAGGAATAGGAACACAGGCATTGCCAGACTGGTCCACTTAGCCCGTAACCTCTGTTGGACAGTGGCCATCATCAGATGCTTCAAGGGCAGGTGCAGGAACCCCACAGAATCTCTCTGGGATAATCTGTCCATGTAAAGATCTTATCCTAATCCCTAATGATCAGAGACCAGTCAAACCTTGAAGCAGGAAGGTTTAATCTCCATTCCAAAACTCTTCTTTTAACATTAATTGTTGAGTCTGGAAGTTCTTGTTATCCAGATAAATGCCCGGTCTCTATTTGAGTCTTGATAAAGTCAGGGCCTTAATGATGTCCAGTGGCAGTGAGTTCCACAGTTGTATGTGTTGGATGAAATGGTATTTGCTTTGATTTGAGTGGAGTTTCCTGACTTTTAATGTCATTGATGTCCCCTGGTTCTTGTGTTATGAGACTAGGAGATTCTCTGGACTCTCATTCTGCTAAGGCTCAGAGAAGAACCTGCTGCTGCCCCACTCCCCTTGTCTTGCCTCTGAGAGAAGGCCTGTAGGTTTCGATGCCTCCCTGCTGATTTGGCTTTATTTTAATACTGTACAGAGTCCCAGGAAGTTATACAGAAAGGCAGTGCAGGAGTAGGCAGCGCTCTGGTTCCAGCCACTGATGGAGGATGGGAACCTCCAGCAAGGGTGGGGTTGCACGCTGGAATCTGGACAGATTGGACTCTGATCCCCCACCCTAGAGCTCAGAGTCTCTGAGAAATGGCCCAGTCAAGGGTCTGTGTGCACTGGGGAAGGGGGCTGGGAATGGGAACAACCTTAAGACCCCAAAGAAAGGAATCAAATAAGAGGGAAGAACAGGGCCAGGAAGCACATGGGCCACTGCCCCAACATGCTGGGGATACACATGGAAGGGCATGATGGCCTGAGGGGAGCCTCAACTCCAGATCTGCCCTGGCCCGCTAGAATGAGCACTGAGGCCAAATCATCTCCAGCTGTCTGGGGTGGAGAGAGATCCTGGCCCTGGCAGTGCAGCCCCACCTCCCTCTCTGCTCCAGCCTGTCACACAGACACATGGATCAGGTGCTGAGCCTTCCATCCCAGAGGCCCTGCTTGTGGACAGGGGCCACACCTCAGCAGTGATCTGTCCCCAAGAGGATCCCCATGTCCTTCATGTGGTGATCCCGGAGTAGGCATCCCTGGGAATCATGCTCTCTCGGCCTGCACAGGAAGGAGCTCTATGGCAGCAGCAGGAAGTTGCAGATGGCCGTGATGAACTCTTGGGACTTATCTGCATGGACCCAGTGGCCAGCACCGGGGATATACTGGATCTCTGCCTCGGGAAAGAGCCGCTCGATCTCTGGGTAGTCCTCAGAGCTGCAGGGGGAAAGAACGTACCGGAGAGCTGGCGCATGCGGCTTATGCTGGGATCCCCAACATGGTTGGCGCGGTGCTCATGCTGGGATCCATCCCCAAACACGATCAGCCCGTGGCTCATGCTGGGATCCCACCCCCTCAGCACAGTCAGCCTATGGCTCATGCTGGGATCCCACCCCCACCCAGCAAAGTCAGCCCAGGGCTCACGCTGGGATCCATCCCCAAACAGGATCAGCCCGTGGCTCACGCTGGGATCCCACCCCCTCAGCACAGTCAGCCCAGAGCTCACACTGGGATCCCCCCCACCCCCCAACACGATCAGCCCAGGGCTCATGCTGGGATCCATCCCCAAACACGATCAGCCCATGGCTCATGCTGGGATCCATCCCCAAACACGATCATCCCATGGCTCATGCTGAGATCCCCCCCCCACACACACATACAAGACAATCAGCCCGGGGCTCACGCTGGGACCTCCCACCCTCCAACACAGTCAGCCCAGGGCTCACGCTGGGACCACCCCCAACACAATCAGCCCAAGGGTCATGCTGGCACCCCCTCCCCCAACACGATCAGCCCAGGGCTCACGCTGGGATCCATCCCCAAACACGATCAGCCAGTGGCTCATGCTGGATCCCACCCTCTCAGCACAGTCAGCCCAGGGCTCAGGCTGGGATCCCCTCACACACACACCCCTCCAGCTCAGGGAGCCCAGGGCTCACTCCACCCCTCAGTACCTGTGGCAGCAGAGTGAGAGAGAAGAAGCTGTGGGTCTCAGAGCCACAAGAATCCCAGAACTCACCTGACATAGGGGGAGTCAGATCCTGCTAGGAAGAGCGTGGGTCCTGGGTAAGGGGTGTGGAACACAGGGAAGCCCATGATATTGGCAATATGGTGGGAAATGGCCTCCAGGTTCACCCGCCACATGTAACGGCCCTCGGCCTCCACAAGGTTGGTGAGCAGGAACTGCCTTACTGCTGACACCTGCGGCGAAGGTAAAGGATGTCCATCTGTCACAGCGCGCACACACATGCCAGCCAGGGACGCCCCAGGACACTCCATCACACACCCACAGCAGCAGACCTGGCACGCCACGTGTCATGTGTCCGCTCCAGCACCCCCACCACCACGACAGATGCGCTGGCCGCAGTGCCAAGCCCCAGTGCTGGTCCTGCTGAGGATCAGACGGGCATCAGGGCCAGGACTAAGGGCATGGGGATGGAAGAGCACCGGCTGGGGCTGGTGGCTCTGGGGCAGTGTGCTCCCACTCTGGGAGAGGGGAGGGCTCCCCGTGGGCTACCTTACCTGGATGGCTGGACGCAGCTGATCCTCTGCCAGCCGGCGTGCTGTGGAGCGGGGGATTCCATTTGGGATGCTGACTCTCCTCATGGCAGAGATGTAGGCCAGGAAATCTGTCACAGCCACGCTCTCTGTGGGACTAATGTCTACAGACACCAGGCGCTCCACGAGATCTGGCTGGGGACACAAGCGAGTGTAGGGATCTCACCCTGCTCAGGGCCACAAGGATCTCTAGGAATGATCAGTGGGCCCCACAAACAGATGCATCCCCAAGAAAGGCTAGCTCTGAGGAGGAGCTTCTACCCAAAGGCCTTCCAGCCCCGACCTGCCTGCTACTCCCCAGCGAAGATCCCAGAGCACACAATAGACAGGGCATTCGTATCCAGTTTTTGTTTCCGTGGCAGGGAGCTGTCAGCTAGCTCTGAAATGCAGCCACCTCTAGGTGCAACATGACAGAACAACTCTGACTGTGAGAATGCAAATTAATTCCCCAGATGAAACGGCAGGGAGTCACAGGAGACAGAACCTGGCAACCTGACTTATGACTGTGGGTGTTGGAAAATGTGAGGGAATCTTTTAAGCCCACAGGCAATGAAGTCCTCATTGGAGAGAGAGCAGCTGTAGGTGCACTGCAGACCTAGCACTATGCTGGGAGGTTGCTTCTATGAAGATGCAGAGAGAAGAGCTCCTGGTACCGAACTGCCATTCCATTTCCTGCAGCACCGTGTGCTACCTGGGGTCTGCCATGAGAAGTAGTCAAATGGCTCCCACTCAAGTTTAGGTGTGAGAAGATCCCAGCTCCCCCTGAATGGATCCCTCCTTAAGGCAAGATCCATTAGCTCCATGCAAGCAGCACTCTGGGGCAGTCATACAGAGGGAGCCTGCCCCATTGCGCTGTGCTGACTGTGAGCTGAGTGTACAGGCCAGAAAGTGCCAGAGGCCCAGCGAAAGGAACAAACTCCACTTGCCTTCGCTCAGCCCTGCCGGGACAGCACAGGCTGGGCTCTTATTCTTCACAGAACAGCACCTATGACACCCCCGGGGTGCCCTCCTGCACCCCAGGGAAGGGTGTTTGTGCTCCTTGCCATGCCCTATGGCAGAGGAATCCATGTGGTGCGGGATGGGCAAACAGCAGCAATTGCCCCAAACTCTGCATCCTGCTGGCTGTTTCCTGGCAGCCGCACATGCACGTACCCGCTGGAGCGCCAGTGTCATGGCGGTTTTGCCGCCCATGCTGTGGCCAACCAAGACACACTTGGGGATGTGCAGCTGGCGTAGGAGGCGCTGCACGTCCAGGCTCATGGCCTCGTAGCTCATGGTGGGGCTGTGCGGGCTCTCGCCATGGTTCCGCGCATCCATTGTCAGCACCTGGCGAGGAAGAGAAGCTGCTGCAAGCTGGGCAGGGCGGGCCCAGCACTCAGGCCCTTGGCTGCTCCCCAGCCCTGCCCCTGGCGCTCACCTTGCGGCCGCTCCGCTGCACCAGGGCCCGGGCGATGGCGCGGAAGTTGCCCTTGCTGCCCAGCAGGCCGTGCAGGAAGACGAGTGGGGGCTGCGGCGCAGGCCCGTCGAACACTATGTAGGAGAGGGGCAGTGACCTGCAAAACATGGGCACTGAACTGGGCTGGGGGTAGGACACTTCTGGGCTGGGGGCAGAACAGAGGCCGGGAGCAGGACCCGGGCTGGGGGCAGAAAGCGAGCTAGGCAGGTTGCACCAGGGACACAGGATTGCCATACATCCGGGTTTCCCCAGACATGACCTCTCTTTTTTGGTAGTCTGCCCGGAGCCTGGGCAGATTTCTCAGAGAAGAAGAAGTATCTGGGACTTATCCTCGCGGACCCGTTGTTGCAGCTCAGAAAGAATCGTCTCCATGCCCCGAGCGGTCCCTCTCCTGCACCGCAGCTGCCGGATCCTGCCTGTCCCGGCCCGCCAGGTAACCGGAGCCACCACGTGCCCCTCCGCTGGGCTGCCCGGCCGGAGGGGACAGAGCCTGGCCCCGGCCGCCCCCCAGCAGAGGGAGGTGCTGGTGTCGCATCCCCGGCCTGCGCAGCAGCCCCGCCCCCGTGACAGGGCCCCACGCTGCCCGCACCTGGGGAGTGAGGCCCCGGGTCCCCCCCGCCTGGGGACTCGACACGTGGGACGCTGCGGGGCGGGCACGTGGCGGGCGGCGCGGACCACTTACGTCACCGGAGTGCGCCCGGCCGCGGCGCGGTTCGGCACCCGGGGCCCTGCCGGCGGCTGCGGGGCCCGGAGGAGGCAGAGCCGGGGGCAGCCGAACCAGCGGAGCATCCTGGGGGGAGGCGGCGCGCGGCGGTCACCAAGGTGACCGGCCGCGCGACGCCGCCTCACGTAAGGGTGGAGCCAGCGGGACTCCCAGGGGGCGGGGCTACCCCAGGCACCGCCCCCCACGCTGGGAGCCGGAGCGTCCCCCTGCCTGGCCCCGCCCACTTCTCCCTGCGGGAGGGGTCATGACCCGGGCTGCCGCGCGCCGGCCCCCGGGGGGCGGGGCCAGAGCGGCCCCTGGGGGAGCGCTGCGAGCGCGCGCTCCCGGCCGGTATCGGTCACGTGCGGCGGGTTTCGCTGGGGCAGGGCGCGGCCGCACAAGGCTCCTTTTGTTCTGCTGAGTGCGCAGCGCCCGCGGGCCAGGGGCGCCCCCCCCGTGGGGCCCGGGACCGGGAGGGTCAGGGCAGCGCCCCCCCCGTGGGGCCCGGGACCGGGGGGGTCAGGGCAGCGCCCCCCCCGTGGGGCCCGGGAGCGGGGGGGGTCAGGGCAGCGCCCCCCCCGTGGGGCCCGGGACCGGGGGGAGTCAGGGTAGCGCCCCCCCGTGGGGCCCGGGACCGGGGGGGTCAGGGCAGCACCCCCCCCGTGGGGTCCGGGACAGGGTCAGGGCAGCGCCCCCCCGTGGGGCCTGGGACCGGGGGGGTCAGGGCAGCGCCCCCCCCGTGGGGTCCGGGACAGGGTTAGGGCAGCCCCCTTCCCCCCCCATGGGGTCCGGAACCAGGGGGGTTAGGGCAGCCCCCCTTTTGCCCCCTGTGGGGACCGGGATAGGATTAGGGCAGCCTCCCTTCCCTCCCGTGGGGTCCGGAACCAGGGGGGTTAGGGCAGCCCCCCTCCCCCCTGTGGGACCTGGGATCGCGGGGGGTTTGGGCAGCCCCCCCTTTGCCCCCCCCGGGGACCAGGACAGGATTAGGGCAGCCCCCCTTTCCCCCCATGGGAACTGGGACTGGGGGGGGTTAGGGCAGTGCCCCCCTGTGGGGCCCTGGACTGGGGGGGGTTAGGGCAGTCCCCCTCCCCCCCTGTGGGGCCCAGGATCCGGGGGGGGGGTTAGGGCAGCCACCGTTTGCCCCCCTTGTGGGGTCCAGAACCAGGGGGGTTAGGGCAGCCCCCCTTTGTCCCCCCGTGGGGACCGGGACAGGCTTAGGGCAGCCCCCCTTACCCCCTGTGGGGTCTGGAACAGGGCGGGTTAGGTCAGTGCCCCTCCTGTGGGGGCTAGGACCGGGGGGCTGTTAGGGCACCCCCCCCATGGTGATCGGGACCGGATTAGGGCAGCCCCTCCTTCCCCCTGCGGGCCCTGGACCAGGGGAGGTTAGGGCAGCCCCTTTTGCCCCCCCCCATGGACCCGGGACCAGGGGGGTTAGGGCAGCCCCCCTTTGCTCCCCCATGGGGCCTGGGACTGTGGGGGGGGTTATGGCAGCCCCCTTTCCCCCCAGGGGAACAGGATTAGTGCACCCCCCTTGTGGGGCCTGGAATGGGGGGGGTAGGGCAGCCCCCCTCCCCTCGTGGGGCCTGGGGGTGGGGGTTAGGGCAGGCATCCCTGCTCCGTCCCTGCAGGGGCCAGCATTGTCTCATGTTTCTCTGGATATGACTACACTTGCACTTCAAAGTTTCAAGTGTGGTCGCAGTGCCAGCGCTGGGAGAGAGCTCTCTCAGCGCTGCACGTACTCCACATCCTCTACGGGTGTAGCTTGCGGCACTGATTACACTTAGGCTTTACAGCGCTGTATCTTGCAGTGCTCAAGGGGGTGTTTTTTTCACACCCCTGAGCATGAAAGTTGTAGCGCTGTAAAGCGCCAGTGTAGCCATGGCCTCTGTGAATTATTGGGCAGCATTCCTCAAGCTAGCCTGCCTCTGCCCTGCTCCTCTCCATGTGTAGGGGAAACAGCCGCCCCGCACCAGCCCCCATCTGCTGGCTTGCCCTGTCCTCCTCTCCCTCCCTGCCCTGCACGGATCAGGAGTCTCCTTCTCCAGCCCTGTGGTGGCAGGTGCCTGCCCCAGCTAGGGACTCTCCCCCCCTTCTCCTACATTGCCCTGTGGAGTTGGCAGCTTGTGGATGGCATGGGGCTTTGGATTTGTGTGCAATAGTTCCTGGTATTGCAAATTAGATACCATTAGCTCTGGCTTGACTAGAGACTGGGAATGGCTGAGTCATTACACTACTTGAATCCTTTTCCATATAACTATCCTTACACCTCTTGTCAACTGTCTGTAATTGACCATTCTTGATTATCACTACAAAAGGTTTTTTCCTGCTGATAACAGGTCATCTTAATTAATTAGCCTCTTAGAGCTTGTATGGCATCTTCTCTGTATGTGTGTATATATATACTCTTCTTATATGTTCCATTCTATGCTCCGATAAAGTGGGCTCTAGCCCACGAGAGCTTATGCTACAATAAATGTGTTAGTCTCTAAGGTGCCACAAGTACTCCTGTTCTTTTTGCGGATACAGACTAACGTGGTTGCTACTCTGAAAATAGTTCCTGCTGGTGCTCATTGAGCGGGTCTTGGGTGCTGTGCCACCTCTTCTACCCACCATCTCACCTAGTGTGGGCCTGGCCCTCTGAGGGGGCTGGAGCCTGTGTTAATCATCTCCTAGGGTTTGATGATCCGAGCAGAGAGTGAGAAACCAGGTAAACAGGTGGAGCCTGGCAGGGTTTATGGGGCTATCAAGCCATAAAACCAGCTGGGACAAGGCCTCAGATCCTTCTGATAAGCCAGGGAACAGGGCTGGGCCGGCTGTGCGTATATGACCACTTGGGTGCTCAGTGCCACTCTAGACTAGCTCTGTGACCTTTGCCCAGGTACCCAGCGCATAGCTGGGGCTCTTGGCTCAGGGGATCTCCAGGATGGGCAATGGAGGAACAAATCGTCTAATTTCAAGGAGGGATTTGATCTGTGGATTTCTAGTGTTGCCCGGCATTGGGCTTAGGCAGGCCTCTCCTCTGGTATTGAACTGGGCTGTCCTGTCCAGCCTTTGTGGGGTTTGTTTCCCATCCAGTATGAGACAGAGCCAGATGTGGGTTTGTCCTGTATTGGGCAAACGCCCTTTTGAAGAGCGTGCTGTTCTGCCCCTGCTAGGTGCATGCAAGGTCATGGTGGGGAGGGGGCGAGGTCATGCCAGCAGGGGTATCTCCACGCCATCCCCAGAAGTAGTCATGTCTGGAATCCAGGAATGCATGAGAGGCCACCCTATCTGGAACGGGGGCAGGCTGCCAGTAACACAGATGCTGCTGCTGGGCTCACGAGTATGTGAGGCCTCTGTATGGCAGCTGCCCATGGGAAGGCCAGATGAGCCATTTCAGTCTAAGTCCGTCTGCCTCTCCCCAAATTCAAATGTCCTTCTGGGCTAAGTTGTCTCCTGCCCAGACTGGCTCCATGTTCTGAGTAGTTACAGCAACAATAGCTGAGCACTGGGGGTAGGGGGGTTGTTGCTGTTGGCTGGAGGAGATTCCGGCTTTTTGGTTGTCAGAAGTCTGTTTGTGCTCAGCTGGCCTG
This sequence comes from Gopherus flavomarginatus, assembly GCF_025201925.1. Classification (NCBI taxonomy): domain Eukaryota; kingdom Metazoa; phylum Chordata; order Testudines; family Testudinidae; genus Gopherus; species Gopherus flavomarginatus. Next base: position 2,400,436 of record NC_066635.1, on the reverse strand, counting down.
ACATGGGATTGTGTGAGAGTGCAGGGGGCGGGGAGGAAGGATCTGGATCTGCAAAGAAAATGATGAATGGCTGGAGGTGACCAGGGTGCAGCCCAGTGGTGGGGTCACGGCTCTCAGCATCCAGGCCTGAGACGAGATGTACCAACTGCATCAAAAGCACAGGTGTGCCTGTGCCTGCATGTCTGGGTGTGTGCAGTGAGCTGCTGTACACAGCAGTGGAAGGGGTGTTGGGTTTGTGTGCACATGCGCACGTCTGAGGAAGGACACAGTAAGGGCTTGTCTGCACATTTTTTTGTAAACAAATCAGTGCAGCGCAGCCCCTTTTTGTGGCCACACTTCTCCTGGTATTAAGTTGCTTAGACTGGGAGAACTTATCCAACCCAAGCAATGATGCTGTAACTGCAGACACCTAGGGGGTAATAACAATTCATCTACATTGATTTTTCTACCATTGTACTTGTCTGTGCAAAGCTGTGCTTGAACCAGCCCTGAGAGCGGTCTCTGTCCCTCCACAGCACCAGGGCTTTGCTCTGTGTTACACGCTGAGGCCTGCTTTCTGTCGAGCCGTCCTCTCAGTGCTGATCACTGATGCCTCATCTTGTGCAGGAGCTGTGCTGGTCCCTTAGGGCTCGGCTCTGCTTAGGCAAAACAAGTGCAAGCAGAATGTGCTCAGCACTACACAGCAGTGTACGTAGTGTCCAGACAGCTTTCTGTCCAGCTGGGGGCCAGCGTTCGATTCCTTGTTCGCTTCCTGTGAATTTTTTCGGGGTTACCTGAGGTGTCCGGGGTGAATCACTACCACTTGCTCACAGGTGGGGGGAGTCCTGTCTGTGCCCACCATGGGAAACTCTCCCAATCCACCGGCTGCTAGCACACAGGCAGTTACATGAGCCCCCCTCTTTTCTGTAGGAACATAAGAACGGCCACACTGGGTGAGACTAAGGGTCCATCTAGCCCAGGATCCTGTCATCCAACAGTGGCCAGTGCCAACTGCTAAGAGGAACTGAACAGATTAGGGTAATTATCTAGTGATCCATCCTCTGTTGTCCAGTGTCTGGCTTAGTGTCACTCAGAGCATGGGGTTGCATCCATGACCATCTTGACTAATAGCCATTGATTCACTGTCCGCATGAACTTACCTAAATATTCTTTGAACCCAGTTATACTTTTGGCCTTCATAACATGCTCTGGCAGTGAATTCCACAGATTGACTGTGTCTTGTGTGAAGAACTCCCTTTTGTTTGTTTCAAACTTGCTGCCTATTAATTTTGTCGGGTGACCCCTGGTTCATGTGTTCTGTGATGGGGTAAATAACACTTCCTTATTCACTTTCTCTGCTCTGTTGATGATTTTATAGACCTCTATAGTATCACTCCTCAGTTATCTCTTTTCCAAACTGAACAGTCCCAGGCTTACTAATCTCTTCTTGCATGGAAGCTGTTCCAAACCCCTAATTTTTGTTGCCCTTCTCTGTACCTTTTCCCCATTCCAATGTATCTTTTTTGAGATGGGTGACCACAACTGTATACAATATTCAAAGTATGAGCATGCCATGGATTTATATAATGCCATTATGATATTTTCTGTCATATTATCTAAAACTTTCCTAATGGTTTCTAACATTGTTAGCTTTTTTTGACAGCTACTGCATACTGAGTGGATGTTTTCAGGTAACTATCCCCAGTGACTCCAAGATTCTTTTTCTTGGGCGATAACAAGTAGTTTAGATCTCATCATTTTTTATATAGGGATTATGTTTTCCAATGTGCATTACTTTGCATTTATCAACATTTGAATTTCAGTTGCCATTTTCTTGCCCACTCACCCAGTTTAGTAATACCCCTTTGCAGTCCGCTGTAGACTTTATAATCTTGAGTAATTTAATATCCTCTACACATTTTCCACCTCACTGTTCACTCCCTTTTCCAGAATCATTTACGAACACGTTGAACAGCACTGATTCCAGTACAGACCCCTGGGTGATCCCACTGTTTACTTCTCTCCACTGTGAAAACTGACTTTATTTCCACCCTTTGTTTCCTATCTTTGAACCAGTTACTGATCCATTGCAGGACCCTCTTATCCCAGGACAGCTTACTTTGCTTAAGAGCCTTTGGTCAAGGACCCTGTCAAAGGCTTTCTGAAAGTCCAAGCACACTATAATCACTGGATCACCCCGTCCACATGATTGTTGACACCTTCAAAAAATTCTGATAGGTTGGTGGCGCATGATTTCCCTTTACAAAAGCTATGTTGAATCTCCGTCAACGTGATGTGTTATTCTATGTTTCTGATCATTCCAATGGTACCAATTTGCCTAGTACTAAAGTTAGGCTTACCAGCCTGTAATTGCCAGGATCACATCTGGAGCCTTTTTAAACAATTGGCGTTACATTAGCTATCCTCCAGTCATCTGGTACTGAGGCTGATTTAAGCAATAGGTTACATACCACAGTTAGTAGCTCTGCAGTTTCATATTTGAGTTTCTTCAGAACTCTTGGGTGATACCGTCTGGTCCTGATGACTTCTTATTGCTTAATTTTTCAGTTTGTTCTAAAACTTCCTCTAATGACACCTCAAGCTGGGACACTTCCTCACATTTGTCACGTAAGAAGAATGGCTCTCATGTGGGAATCTCCCTCACATCCTCTGCAGTGAAGACCAATTCAAGGAATTAATTTAGCTTCTCTCCAACAGCCTAGCCTTCCTCAAGTGCTCCTTTAGCATTTTGGTCATCCAGTGGCCCCACTGACTGTTTGGCAGGCTTCTGATGTACTTACAAATGTTTTTGCTGGGGAAGGAAAGCAGAGCCCCGCACCTGCTGGAATGACGGCCCCTCAGTCCACTCACAGATGTGGGGAGGGACGGCAGAGCACTGCCCCTGCTGGAACAGCAGCTCCTCAGTCCCCTCGAAGTGGAGAAAAAAAAGCCTTTCATTTCTTTCATGTATTATTTACTTTCCATAACTATATAAATAATACAATTAAATATTATGTACATTGCATCACATATGCTGTTGATTGCTTATTAATGACCGCCATTTCACATGTGTGGGTCCCTGCCACTCCCTGCGGGTGTGCACATGTGTGGGTCCCAGCTACTCGCTCCCTCCCTCATTGAAGCAGGTATGTAGGGTTTCTGCCCTGGAACTGCAGGGCAGCAGTGGACATGGGGCTGGTTGGAGGCAGGGTCTAGCTGCAGGCAGGGCAAGGGGTGCAGGGCTGGCTGGAGATGGGGGTGTGGGGTGGGCTGGCTTCAGGCAGGGCCGCAGGGGGATGCAGCAGGAGTTGGGAGGGCTGGAGACAGTGGAGTGCAGAACTGGCTGGCTTCAGGCAGGGGAGTGCAGCAGGATTGGCTGGAGACAGGGCAGGGGGGTTGGGGCTGGGTGTGTGCAGGGCTGGTGCGGGCAGGGGTGTGTGGGGGCTGGCTGGCTTTGGGCAGGGCTGCGGGGGGTGGCTGGAGACAGGGCGGAGGGTTTGGCAGGGGCTAGCTGTGGGCACAGAGTGCAGAGCTGGCTGGAGGCAGGGCAGGGGGTGCAGCAGAGGCAGCTGGAGCCCCAGCTCTTTAAATAGCCCCGAAGCCTCCCTCTATCCCAGGGCTCTGGGGGTTATTTAAAGGGCCCGGGGCTCCCCTGCTTCTACCCCACCCCAGACCTTTTAAATAGCGGCTAGAGCCCTGGAGAATACATGGGGACGGCGGGGCTCCAGCGGCTATTTAAAGGACGGGGTGGCAGAGGCAGCTGGAGCCCTGGCCCTTTAAATAGCCCCCTGAGCCCCCCGCTATGCCAGGGCTATGGGGGCTATTTAAAGAGCCCAGAGCTCCAGCTGGGAGAGCGGGGCTGCTTGACGCGCTTCGGCTGTGGCTCCGGCTCTCGGCACAGGGCCCTCTTAGGCACGGGGCCTGATTCCTGGGAATCGGCTGAATCGGCCTAAAGCCGGCCCTGTGGGGAGGGAACCTAGTGTCCCGCCCCTGCTCAAACAGTCGATCCCCAGTCCCCTGGCAGAGCCGGGGAGGGAAGGCAGCTCCCTGTCCCCTCAAAGCCTGGGGAGGGAACCCAGCTCCCCACCCTTGGTGGGACACCCACTCCCCAGTCCCCTTGGAGAGCTGGGAGGGAGGGCAGTGCCCAGCCCCCACTGGAATGGCCACTCCCCAGTCCCCTGGCAAAGATGATGTGGAAACACAGCGCCTCTCCCTTGCTGAAACGGCCGCTCGCCAGTCACCTCATAGAGCTGGGGAGGGAACCCAGCGCCCTCCCCCCCTCGAACGGCCGCTGCCCAGTTCCCTTGCAGAGCCGGGAAGGGAACCCAGCTCCCCGCCCCCACTGGAACGGACGGTCCCCAGTCCCCTCGCAGAGCTTGGGAAGGAACCCAGCACCCCGCTCCCTCAGGAACGGCTGCTCCCCAGTCCCCTCGCCGAGCTTGGGAAGGAACCCAGCACCCCGCTCCGTCAGGAACGGCCGCTCCCCAGTCCCCTCCCAGAGCTGGCGAGAGAAGCCAGCATCCCGCCACCGCTCAAACCGCCACTGTCCAGGCCCCTTCCAGAGCTGGGGAGGGGAGCCGGCGCCCCACCCCCGCGGGAACCGCCGCTCCCCACTCCCCACCCAGAGCTGGGGAAGGCAACGCCCCGCCCCGCTGGAGCTGCCAATTCCCAGGCCCCTCCCAGAGCTGGGGAGGGAACCCAGCCCCCCAACCCTGCTGGAGCCACAACACCCCAGTCCCCTGCCAAAGCTGGAGAGAGTACGCAGCGCCCTGCCCCCGCTGGAACCACCACTTCCCAGTCCCCTGGCAGAGCTGGGGGGGGGGAACCCAGCACCCCACCACAGATGGAACGGTCGCTCCGCAGTCACCTTGCAGACCTGGGGAGGGAAGGCAGCACCCCGCCCCCGCTGGAATGGCCGCTCCCCAGTCCCCTCGCAGAGCTCAGGAGGGAAGCCAGTGCCCCGCTCCCCAGTCCCCTCGCAGAGCTGGGGAGGGGAGGCAGAGCCCTGCCCCAGCCTGAACGGCCGCTTCCCAGTCCCCTGGCAGAGGTGGGAAGGGACCCCAGCGCCCCGCCCCCGCTGGAACGGCCACTTCACAGTCTCTTGGCAGAGGTGAGAAGGGAACCCAGCGCCCCACCCTCGCAGAAACGACCGCTCCCCAGTCCCCTTGCAGAGCTGGGGAGGGAATAGAGCGCCCCAGCCCTGCTGGAACGGCCGCTCCCCAGTCTCCTTGCAGAACTGGGGAGGGAACTGTCACGTTTTGGGGGGAGGTCAGTCCCCAGAGCGAGGGACCAGCCAGAGGCAATGGGGCGTGGTGGGGGGAGGTCAGTCCCCAGAGCGAGGGGCCAGCCAGGGACAATGGGGCGTGGTGTGGGGAGGTCTGTCCCCAGAGCGAGGGGCCAGCCAGGGGACAATGAGCCGTGGTGGGGGGAGGTCAGTCCCCAGAGCGAGGGGCCAGCCAGAGGCAATGGGGCGTGGTGGGAGGAGGTCAGTCCCCAGAGCGAGGGGCCAGCCAGGGGCAATGGGGCGTTTTGGGGGGAGGTCAGTCCCCAGAGCGAGGGGCCAGCCAGAGGCAATGGGGCGTGGTGGGAGGAGGTCAGTCCCCAGAGCGAGGGGCCAGCCAGGGGCAATGGGGCGTTTTGGGGGGAGGTCAGTCCCCAGAGCGAGGGGCCAGCCAGAGGCAATGGAGCGTGGTGGGGGGAGGTCAGTCCCCAGAGCGAGGGGCCAGCCAGGGGCAATGGAGTGTGGTGGGGGGAGGTCAGTCCCCAGAGCGAGGGGCCAGCCAGGGGCAATGGAGCGTGGTGGGGGGAGGTCAGTCCCCAGAGCGAGGGGCCAGCCAGGGGCAATGGGGCGTGGTGGGGGGAGGTCAGTCCCCAGAGCGAGGGGCCAGCCAGAGGCAATGGAGCGTGGTGGGGGGAGGTCAGTCCCCAGAGCGAGGGGCCAGCCAGAGGCAATGGAGCGTGGTGGGGGGAGGTCAGTTCCCAGAGCGAGGGGCCAGCCAGGGGCAATGCAGCGTGGTGCAGGGAGGTCAGTCCCCAGAGCGAGGGCCCAGCCAGGGGCAATGGGGCGTGGTGGGAGGAGGTCAGTCCCCAGAGCGAGCGGCCAGCCAGGGGCAATGGGGCGTTTTGGGGGGAGGTCAGTCCCCAGAGCGAGGGGCCAGCCAGGGGCAATGGGGCGTGGTGGGGGGAGGTCAGTCCCCAGAGCGAGGGGCCAGCCAGGGGCAATGGAGCGTGGTGGGGGGAGGTCAGTCCCCAGAGCGAGGGGCCAGCCAGGGGCAATGGAGCGTGGTGGGGGGAGGTCAGTCCCCAGAGCGAGGGGCCAGCCAGGGGCAATGGAGCGTGGTGGGGGGAGGTCAGTCCCCAGAGCGAGGGGCCAGCCAGGGGCAATGGAGCGTGGTGGGGGGAGGTCAGTCCCCAGAGCGAGGGGCCAGCCAGGGGCAATGGAGCGTGGTGGGGGGAGGTCAGTCCCCAGAGCGAGGGGCCAGCCAGGGGCAATGGAGCGTGGTGGGGGGAGGTCAGTCCCCAGAGCGAGGGGCCAGCCAGGGGCAATGGGGCGTGGTGGGGGGAGGTCAGTCCACAGAGCGAGGGGCCAGCCAGAGGCAATGGAGCGTGGTGGGAGGAGGTCAGTCCCCAGAGCGAGCGGCCAGCCAGGGGCAATGGGGCGTGGTGGGGTGAGGTCAGTCCCCAGAGTGAGGGGCCAGCCAGGGGCAATGGGGCGTGGTGGGGGGAGGTCAGTCCCCAGAGCGAGCGGCCAGCCAGGGGCAATGGGGCGTGGTGGGAGGAGGTCAGTCCCCAGAGCGAGGGGCCAGCCAGGGGCAATGGGGCGTGGTGGGGGGAGGTCAGTCCACAGAGCGAGGGGCCAGCCAGAGGCAATGGAGCGTGGTGGGGGGAGGTCAGTCCCCAGAGCGAGGGGCCAGTCAGAGGCAATGGGGCGTGGTGGGGGGAGGTCAGTCCCCAGAGCGAGGGGCCAGCCAGGGGCAATGGAGCGTGGTGGGGGGAGGTCAGTCCCCAGAGCGAGGGGCCAGCCAGGGGCAATGGAGCGTGGTGTGGGGAGGTCAGTCCCCAGAGCGAGGGGCCAGCCAGGGCCAATGGAGTGTGGTGGGGGGAGGTCAGTCCCCAGAGCGAGGGGCCAGCCAGGGGCAATGGGGCGTGGTGTGGGGAGGTCAGTCCCCAGAGCGAGGGGCCAGCCAGGGGCAATGGAGCGTGGTGGGGGGAGGTCAGTCCCCAGAGCGAGGGGCCAGCCAGGGGCAATGGGGCGTGGTGGGGGGAGCTCAGTCCCCAGAGCGAGGGGCCAGCCAGAGGCAATGGAGCGTGGTGGGGGGAGGTCAGTCCCCAGAGCGAGGGGCCAGCCAGGGGCAATGGAGCGTGGTGGGGGGAGGTCAGTCCCCAGAGCGAGGGGCCAGCCAGGGGCAATGGGGCGTGGTGGGGGGAGGTCAGTCCCCAGAGCGAGGGGCCAGTCAGAGGCAATGGGGCGTGGTGGGGGGAGGTCAGTCCCCAGAGCGAGGGGCCAGCCAGAGGCAATGGAGCGTGGTGTGGGGAGGTCAGTCCCCAGAGCGAGGGGCCAGCCAGGGCCAATGGAGCGTGGTGGGGGGAGGTCAGTCCCCAGAGCGAGGGGCCAGCCAGGGGCAATGGGGCGTGGTGTGGGGAGGTCAGTCCCCAGAGCGAGGGGCCAGCCAGGGGCAATGGAGCGTGGTGGGGGGAGGTCAGTCCCCAGAGCGAGGGGCCAGCCAGAGGCAATGGAGCGTGGTGGGGGGAGGTCAGTCCCCAGAGCGAGGGGCCAGCCAGGGGCAATGGAGCGTGGTGGGGGGAGGTCAGTCCCCAGAGCGAGGGGCCAGCCAGAGGCAATGGAGCGTGGTGTGGTCAGGTCAGTCCCCAGAGCGAGGGGCCAGCCAGAGGCAATGGAGCATGACAGGGGCGGCCCTGCTCCGCCCAATGCAATGACACTATTTACAAACCAGCAGTTGCCAGACACACAGTGGCCTGCCCGGCCCTGTGCTGCCAGCCTGCCTCTTCCCTTCGGGGGTGGGCCTATGCTGCGCCACAGAGCCCCCCCGCCCAACACCCCCTGACTCCATGTGGCCAGAACCCCCCTAGACCCGCTATGCCCTGGCTGGGATCGACTATGCCCTGGCTGGGACTGGCCAGGTTTCTGCACCAGTCCCAGGTGGCTCGGCTCAGCTCTGGGGAGACAGGTGGGGCCCCTCAGGTGGCGGGAAGCAGAGTCTGCCCAGAGTCGAGGTGCACTGGGGTCCAGCCAGGGTGCTGAGAGGAGCAGGGGCGGAGGGGTTAGGGGGCGGAGAGGAGCCCTTGGCCAGGCGGGGGGCAGGCCGAGAGGAGCTAGTGGTAGGTGGGGGGAGCTAGCGGTGTCTTGGGGCACAGTGCAAGAGGAGCAGACCGGGGCCCCTTCTGAGCATGGGCCCAGCTCCATGGAGCCACTGGAGCCACTGTAAACCCAGCACTGGCCAGGGAGTGCTCACTGCTCAACCCCTGGCTCTGCCACAGGCCCTGCCCCCACTCCACTCCTTCCCACCCCCTCCCCTGAGCCTGCCGTGCCCTGGACCTTGCCCCTCTCACCTCAAGCCTCCCGCATGCCACAAAACAGCTGATCGGGAGGTGCAGGGAGGGAGGGGGAGGCTCTGATCGGCAGGAGGTGCTGGGAGGCAGGATGGGGAGCTGATGGGGTGGGGGGCTGCTGATGTATTACTGTGGCTCTTTGGCAATGTACATTGGTAAATTCTGGCTCCCTTCTCAGGCTCAGGTTGGCCACCCCTGCTCTAAGCACTGGGCTAAACATACTGGGGAAGGCAGCTCCTGTTCCTCCAGCTGGATTTTGAATTGGTCCTGACCAGAGCCGTGCTTGCTGGATTAAAGCTAGTTCATTTCTGCCTCTGATTGCAGTGTAGCATACCTACCAAATCAGGCCTTGCAGGCAAGATGGGCATCAGTGCTCCTGCCTGTCTTCTCTGGTGAGGGTCCTGATGCCTAGAGGGAGGCAGCAGTGTGCATACCCAGAGGCAGAAATACAGGCATCGAGGCAGCTTTCCTCTGAAAATGGAGGTGCCGCATGACTTTAGGTGCCTACGGACGGTTAGGGGCAGCCAAGTGGAGGTTTGTGGTTCGCAGTGGTGCCTAAAAATAGGATCTATATCTGGGGTTTAGGTGCCTAAGTCATCTAGCTAGCATGACTGAAAACAGCAGTGATGATCCGGTGGTGCAGGCCTCAGGGCTGAACAAACCCACCTGCAACTCTAGTTACGTGCTCCTGTTCCTAGCAGGCACCAGTTGCTGTGCTGCCATGTCTACATTGCTATCTGTAGCCAGGCTAGCTAGATGAAAGCTAGCATAGACATGCCTACTGGGTGCACTCACACAGCTGATTGCAATGTGGACATACCCTAAGGGTGTAAAGAGATTTAATTTGCAACAATTTCACCAGGAAGTCTGGGAATACCCAGGTAAATTCCATCTCTAACCCCACCTGTCTTTCACCTTTGCTGACATGCCTCTTAATGGTGCAAGGCCTCTTGACTCTTTGGTGCACATGGATTACAATAATCTGCACTTTTGCTGTACTCATGTACTCTCCCTTCCAGCCTGTGTCAAGCCCTGGGGGTCTCTGTCTCCTCTTGCAAGGATGTATGTGGTGCTGAGTCTCCATGGTGTGTTTGGCTGGATGGGTCTCTGGTGTCAGCTCTCACATACTGCAAGGGTGTGTGTGGTCAGGAGGGACACCAGCCCCCAGTGAGGTGGGGTCTGAGGGCAGAGTCTTGTATGCCCCATATGGGAGTTAATATTTATGGTGTCCAGGGCCCAGGCTGAGCCATGAGATCAGGAGATGAGCAAGTGGGGTCCATGCTTTAGACACAAGTGTCCTGAGTTTTCTCTGGGAGAGGACAAGCCCTGTGGCCCTCAGCGGAAAGTTAAAAAGGGCAGTGGCAGAGTTGTGGCTGGAGAGCTAGTGGGTCTGGGTCTGCCCCTGCCACGCCACCTGAATTGTCTCTTTTGTGTTCACTGCAAGGGCCAGGGCGGTGCTGGGCCCACAATTGCAGCCGCCAGGGTATGGAATGGCCCTGAGGGGTCAGGCAAAGAACACCACCTCTCCTAGGCCCAGGACCCAGCTGGTTACTAACCCCACCTGGTCAGTGTGCAGCTCAAGCCAGCAAGTCACGTACCAGGTCAGTTTGTCCTAAACAATGAGCATTTTTGTTGCTGATTATCTAGGAGAACGAGCCTGTCAGGCAGGCAGACTTACCAGGTACTGTGGACAGCAGAGCCAGGTGGGTGCCAGATCTGTTAGAGTGTGGTGGGCAGCAGGGCTAGTCTCTGTCTGATCCCCAGAGAGTGCACGGCTCTGGACTGCTCCCCTGCCCCGCGAAGGACTCCCTCATGGCCTTGCAAAGGAGGGTCACTTCCTGGGTGGGACATCTACTTGGTAACACGGGGTGAAGGACATAGCCAGTCAGGGCCTGATCTCCGCACCTGGCGAAATAGTCTCTGCGGCTCCTGAGGTGTGAGGAGGTGGCAGGTGTGGGATGGAGGCGAGTCTCCATGAGCAGCTCCATTCGGAAAGCTGCATTGCAGTAGGGCCACTTCCCCAGCTACAAGAGCTCTGGTAGATTACAGAGCGGGACAAGCTGGATGTCCTCATGGAGGAAAGGGGTTGGGGAGCAGGAACCCCTAATCCTAGCCACTGTACTGGGCACTGCCACCCCTTGCGACATAGGAGCCCAGGCTGGGCCTTTGCAGAGCTCCATGCTCCCCTCACAGGCCAGGGGAGCTCACCCTTGGCGTGTGTGTGTTTGCCTGTCTAGTGAAGTGTGGAGGGCAGGAGGGTGTGGCCTGTCCATCTCACGCACACTGTTCTGCTGGCAACAGGCTAATGCAAATAACAGCTTGCTCAATCCTGCCCTTCCCCCATACAGGGAAGAGACCTGTCCCCACCTAGGCAAGCCAAGAAATACACTTTGAACTATACTTGGCAGGGAAAGTAAACAGAGCAGAACCTGAGCTGCTGCTCCAATGTCTGTTAACCCATCAGCTCATGGCAGCAAGAGTGTCTGGGCATCTCCTCAGGGCATGGGGACATGGGGAAAGAACCCCCTCATTGGAATGGGATCCCACTCTGTCACTCATTGGGATGGTGGGACCTGGGGAAAGGTAAACCCCTGGGCCTGCTGTTCAGCCCCAGCCTGGGGAGGTAGTGGAGGGAGCTTGCAGCATGAACCCATGGGAGAGGAGAGGGCTTACTGAAAAGTGACCTGACAAGTCTCTTTCACCTGAGCTCTCCGCTTCACCCTTGCCCTTCCAGACAGAAGCTTGAGCCAGGGCTGCAGCCTGCAGCCAGAGGAGGGAAAGCTGATTTCTAGCACATTGCTTCATACGCCGGAGAAGGACATGCCACTCAGCTGTTACTGGAACTGGACAATTTTATTGAAAAATGTAACTCGATACAAAGCAGTGGAAGCATGACTGTCTAAGCATGTAACAGGGCACAGCCTGTCCAGCGCGGGCAGGTGGGTGCTCAGAGAGACGATCACCCTGCACACCCCCGCCCCAGTGTCTGCTGGCCTGCTTTCCCACCATGGCAAAGGAGGGCTGTTCATTCCCCACATTCTCACAGAAGCCACCTCAGGGCCCCCAGAAGGATCAACTGTTCCATGAGGCCAAGAGATCAGCTACTGTTCCATGGCCCAGGATAAGTCCCAGCAGCTCAGGCGGGTGTTAGGAGGCAGCATGTCCCAGCAATAGCTTCCTTCACAAATCAAATCATGGTGAAAAATCTCTCCTAGATACAATAAAACCACTTGTATTTACACAGCCATCAAACCCGCAGATGGGTGCACCCAGCTCAGTATTGACCCAGAGCGCTTCACTGGCAGAAGGGTCTCCCCATCCCCCCAGCCCCACTCCCTGCCCAGGACCCTCTCCACACCTTTGCCAGATTTCTCCCCCCATTGCCATGCACCACCCCCATTCTCCAGCCTTGGCTTAGACTACTAAGATACGGCTTGTTTAGCCCTCTCCTTGGTGAGTAGGTGAGCGCCTGGCACCTGCCCTGCATGTTCCCCACCTCTCCCACAGGCCAGCGCAGAGCAGTGGGGCGTAAGTCAGAGATGACTCGGGAGAGAGCTCAGAGCCCTTTGGGGGCAGGGCATGGAGCCCACTGCCCTCCTCTGCTCTCTCTGCCCTCTCCCAACTCTGCTCTGAACGATGTGTCTCCCCTCTGCTCTATCCCTCGCAGAAAGGACAGGGTGGGTGGGGTGGGGTGCTCCCAGCCGTGCCTCAGAGAAAACTCCTGGGAGGTAGGGAAAAGGAGGGGGTCCTAACACCCAGGGCATAGCCAGTGCCAGCTGGGAGAGGCTGCTGGCACATTCAGCACAAATACCTCTTCACTCTAAGTTACCCTTCTGCTCCTCCCTGCCCTGGGGCCTGACTCTCAGGCAGAGTGTTTGCCAGGGTGCCAGCTGGAGGAATCTGTTGGGTTTGAGGGAGGAACGGAGCCCAGTGGGGTTTCTCCAGCCAGTGGGGATGAGGGTGTCTCAGAGCTGGGGTGTAATAGATCAAAGACAAAGTATCTACAAATAGAAATGAGAGTCTTATCAGGGTCTTGCTTCCCCTCGCCAGCAGCCCTGAGGGAGACGGAGCAGTTCCTCCTCCACCCAGCCCTTGGAATGACAATCAGTCTGGTGAGCAGCCAGCCAACCATTGTCCTTGGGGCAGCAAGCGGTGGCCATGTTCCCCAGGGGTCCTAAGGGCTACAAAGAGCAGTGAGGGAGGCAGTGAAGTCAGGAGCAGTCTGATGAATGGATCAGGGCAGGCAGGAGGGGTGCTCCGCTGCCTTCCTCACACGTAGTTCCTCTTGTCGTAGCTGGGTCCGGTGGATCGGGGAGCAGAGTAAGCCACCTTGCCTGCAATGTATTTCTCATCCTTGGGGGGACAAGAGCAGCAGAGCAGAGCCCCCCCAAACAGCTGCAGTGCTGCAGCTGCCCAGCCTATGTAGAGGGAGGCTCCCAGTTCCCGCTTCTGTGACTCCAACACCACAGGATTGTAGAAGTCGCGGATGATGGTGTTGGCTGACCAGCACACAGGGATGAGGGTCATGATCCCAGACAGCAAGAAGATCACCCCAGACACAATGGTGATCTTGGCCTTGGTGGTCTCATCTTCCACGCACCTGGTGCACTGCGCTCCGATGAGGGCAACCATGAGCCCCAGGATGGCCAGCACAATGGCGATCACCACCAGGGCGCGAGCAGCCTGCAGGTCCTGGGGCAGCGCCAGCATGGAGTCGTAGACCTTGCACTGCATCTGGCCCGTGCTCTGCACCACACAGTTCATCCACAGCCCCTCCCAGATGATCTGGGCTGTCACGATGTTGTTCCCGATGAAGGCCGTCACCCTCCACATGGGCAGTGCACAGCACAGGATGGCGCCCACCCAGCCCACCACCGACAGGGCCACCCCACCGATCTCCAGCCCCATCGACATGTTGCCACGCCCTAGGTACTTTCAAGGCAATGGCAGAAAGGGAGTGGGACTCCTTAGCTGGCAGCACCTGCGGGCACCTGTCGCTGTCTGTGTAAGCTCCAGAGGATCCGCTCACTCCTGAGTGCACCTGTGTCGGTGGCTGCCTTATATGAGTGAGTGGAGCCAGGGCTGGGCTGCATTACCTCAGTGCTGCTCACTCACGCAGGGGTGGGGTTTCACCATCGGACTCTTTCCCTTTCGCTGACTCCTCTGCCACCACCTCAGCCCCACTCCCCCTTTGTTTATGGAGATGGCATTGATGAGAGAGGAGAATGGGGGAGGAGGCAGGAGGTGGAGCCAGAACCCTTCCCCGCTGGGCCCTGAGTTCCAGCCTGCTGTTTTCATGGCCATCCCTGGTGACAGATGCTCGCTGGGCTGGTGCCAGGCAGACACAGTGCTAGGGATTAGGAGAAAGACTGGAGTGGATTCCTGTGCTACCTGGAAAGGGCCACCTGGGGGTGTCATCTCAGACTCCAGGGAGGACGCAGCAGACCCTGTAAAGGGCAGGAATAGGACACTCTGGTTTTAGTAGCTGCTCCTGTTCCAGGGTCAGAGTGGAGGCCATGAACTCAATGCTGTGTCCAGACTGATGAGGCCCACGGACGCATGCCCGAGCGTCCACTCCTCAGGCTCCAGGTGGCGACATGCAGCGGGAAAGCCACCAGCACCAAACCATCAGCCTGCACACCTGCCAGTGCCGACTGTCACAGACACACGCAATCAGTATCGATGCAGCAAAGCCCTGCCTCAAGGAGCCAGCCCTGGTGCAGTGGCCTCCTCCTGCTCTGTTGGTGTGGGCAGTGGTCCCAAAGGCCTGGGAGAACACACCAGCCCCATCCCACCGGGCTGAGCAAAGTCATGGATCTCCTTGCCTCTGGACAAGGGAGGAATTCTCTATTCTCTACCCCATCCACTTTCCCCTTCTCCTCTGGACTGGAAAATGTGAAAGGAAAAAAAAGCGAGATTGGGAGGGCGGGCTGGGGTGAGCGGATTTTAGGTGGGAAAGACCTGCTGGGCTGGAGACAGATGGAGATTATTTCCCTGTTCTTCCCCTTTGGAATTCTCTCCATCCTCCCTCAGGCACAGCTAGGGGAGCTGCTCTCCGCAAAGGGGACCAGTCTTCTATCCCACAGCCCAGGCTGAGTCCTTAATGTGCCTGTTTCTCCAAACATACCAACCAATTAACACCCCTGCCCGCCCCCCGCACTAATACCTGCTGCCTCCCTGCTGCCCCAGCCAACGTGTATAACCGACCGCGAGCTCCTCTCCCGAGGGCGTGGGGGGGCACTGGCAAGGATTCTGGCCATGAGCCCTGTCCTTCACTTGCTTGGGGGCTAGCATTCAGATGTGCCAGATCAAAGCTTCTTTCTCCACAGGACAATGGATCTCAAACCAGGATCACTCTGCAGCACAGGGCAGGACTGCCTGTTAACCAGGAGCACGAGAGAGAGCGGGGTGAACTGCACAAGAGCTGGAAACACAAAAGACAACCTGGCTGCATGTTAGCATGTAAAAGGGAAGGTTACGTGGGCGGGATGCCCCCACAGCAGGTAAAAGCACAGGATGACTCAGAGTCGGCCAGGCTCATGGGTTAGCAGTAGGAGGATGGGGAAAATGCCTGTCAATTGGTTCAGGGTGGGGATCCAGCAGCAGCTCTCTTGCTGTGAGTAACCTTATCCCACCATGGCGACCTCACTTCTGAAGTGCTAACACATCACTGGATTCTCAGCAGAGCTGGAGCCAGGCACTTTAATGTGGACTAACTCAAGTTGACCTGCAACAAATGTCAAGTGGATGCCAGTCCTCAGCATTTACAGCATTGAGACAGGCCCTTATGACTGCTCCTGTCTAAGCCACCCATGTTTCAAAGCCCTTGTCATAATGGACACAGCTGTCAGCTCTGGATCATAGAATCATAGAATCTCAGGGTTGGAAGGAATCTCAGGAGATTATCGAGTTCCACCCCCTGCTCAAAGCAGGACCAACCCCAACTAAATCATCCCAGCCAGGGCTTTGTCAAGCCAGGCCTTAAAAACCTCTAAGGAAGGAGATTCCACAACCTCCTTAGGGAACCCATTCCAGTGCTTCGCCACCGTCCTAGTGAAATAGTGTTTCCTAATATCCAACCTAAACCTCCCCACTGCAACTTGAGACCATTACTCCTTGTTCTGTCATCTGCTACCACTGAGAACAGTCTAGATTCATCCTCTTTGGAACCCCCTTTCAGGTAGTTGAAAGCAGCTATCAAATCCCCCCTCATTCTTCTCTTCTGCAGACTAAACAATCCCAGTTCCCTCAGTCCCTCCTCATAAGTCATGTGCTCCAGCCCCCTAATCATTTTTGTTGCCCTCTGCTGGACTCTCTCCAATTTTTCCACATCCTTCTTGTAGTGTGGGGCCCAAAACTGGACACAGTACTCCAGATGAGGCCTCACCAATGTCGAACAGAGGGGAGCAAACACGTCCCTCGATCTGCTGGCAATGCCCCTACTTATACAGCCCAAAATGCTGTTAGCCTTCTTGGCAACAAGGGCATGCTGTCGACTCATATCCAGAGTCTCATCCACTGTAACCCCTAGGTCCTTTTCTGCAGAACTGCTGCATAGCCACTCAAGGAATAACACATCCACTGCTTTCCGTCCATCCACAGAACCAGTTATCTCATCACAGAAGGCAATTAGGTTAGTCAGGCATGACTTGGCCTTGGTGAATCCACAAAGAGTGCTAAGCATTGCCACGCTGAATTGTAGGTGGCTTGAAAATCCCTGGAACACACTGCCATCCACTCAGCCTGCATCCCCCGCCCATGCTTCCTGTATAACACATGGAGAGAGAGGGACAAAAGCCACAAAAGCATGCTAGGTGGGGATAGCCAATGGGGGAGGTGTATCCTAAGCCACAGCCCTTTCTCAGAGGTGGGTGCCTAAGTCCAGGCTACGGTGACCAAATGTCCTGATTTTATAGGAACAGTCCTGATTTTAGGGACTTTTTCTTATATAGGCACCTATTAACCCCCACCCCGTGTCCCGATTTTTTTACACTTGCTATCTGGTCACTCTAGTCTGGGCTGCAGGGAGGTTACTGGTCCCTGAACAGGGATGTGCAGCCCAAGGGGTTCCTTATGAGAATGAGACAGGAACCTGCCTCACTCCCCACAAAACGGCCAGAGGAGGAAGTGGTGCCACTGCCACCTTACAGCTTTTATCCCAGGGGTCAGTGCACTGGCCTGTGATGTGGGTGACTCAGGTTCAATACCCCCTCTGCCAGAAGGGGGAAAGGGATTTGAACAGGAGTCTCAGGGGGTGGGGATTGGAAGAACTGAAAAACACATGAACAAACACCTTAGGTTTGAATGAAATAAGATGGATCAATTAAGTGTACTCACATTTTTAAAAAAAAAAAGTTCAGAAATGCTGCAGAAACTGGAAAAGGTTTAAACAAGAATTTGATTAATTTTTGAGGACACTGGGATCTGCTCACTAGGAAGATGAACAAAAGATTGTCATCTTTTGGAGTATTGCAGGTACTGAAGCAATTTTGTTACATAATTCATTTCAGCTTAACGTTAGGGAACAAGCTAGCCATGAGTTTTTCTTTAAAAAAATGCTGTTTACCAGAAAGAAATGAAACATTTGAAAGATTTCAGTTCCACTAGAGAAATCAAATGGAGGAAGAGACTTCTGAATAATTTTAACAGATGTAAAGATAAGAAGTCGGACATGTAATTTCCAGGGTCAATCTGAGTCAATGATAGGAAATCAAATTGTGATGCCCATCAAAATATCAGTGTTAAAAAAAAAGACTGTTAGAAGAGCCAGATCTAAATCTGGAAAAAGCAGTGAGAATTTGCCAAACTGATAAACTTAATCAACACGGATTTCACCTTTTAGAAAGAAAACAGACTGATGTGAATATAGACTTAATAAGCAAAAGGAAAGAACAAGACTATGGAGAAAAACTGAGTGAAAGTCTTAAAGGTAAAACATCTGAACATATGAAAAAATGTTCTAGATGTGGAAGGAAGCACCAATGTAAACAATATCCAGCATATGGTCAAACCTGTCATATATGCAAGAAACAGAATCATTCTTCAAACGTTTGTAAATGGAGAAGTCTGGAAAAACTCAGAAGAAATACATTTCATTCAAAATTCCCGAATAAGGAATACAGAGCTGATATTACATATGCAGAAAATTTGTTTCTGGTTATTTTGAAACAGAGTCACTCTGTAACTACAAGGAGGATTGGACAGTTACTCTGTCTATTGATGGAATATTTATTTCATATGTAATAGATAGAGGTGCACAAGCTAATGTAATGTCAGAAGAAGTTATAAAATATCTAAAAGTAAAACCTGTAGTTAGAAATACATATTAATTTACAATCTTATAGTACTAAAAAATTCCTGCTATGAGTATTTGTGAATTACAGGTCATAGTTAAAGATAATTTAGAAAACATAAGATTTGTAGTAGTTAAGTTTCTACTTCAGGTTTAGAAGCACTAAATCTATTTGGTAAAATTCAGACTGTTCAGGGCTCTGAAACACTGGAACTAGAACATCAATTTACAGAGTTATTCCCTGGCATTGGTGACTTGGATACAATGTATAAAATAGAGTTAAATGAAACAAAGAAACCAGTTATACAGGCAACTAGAAAAATATTATTCACTTGAAGAGACAGGGTACAAAAGGAAGAGGAAATGATAGTTAATTTAGATATAATTAAAACAGTGGGAGAGCCCACTGAATGGGTGAATCCATTAGTAATAACAGAAAAAAAATGGATTCTTACCTTTATGCTTAGACCCAAGAGCCTTAAATGAGTATGTTAAAAGGAAACATTTAAAATACTTACCAGAGAAGAAATATTTGGACAAATGTCAGGAGCTGTCACAGAGTGCGGTGGAGTCCAGTCCTGCACCCCTCTTCCTGGTACTCACAGTGACTCTCAGCCAGCCAGTAAAACAGAAGGTTTATTGGACAACAGGAATGCAGGTTACAGCAGAGCCTGGAGGCCCACCCAGGACCCCCCAGTCGAGTCCTTCTCGGGGTTCACGGCGCTTGGATCCCAGCATAGGATTCCCTGAATTCCCATCACCCAGCCCAAAACTGAAACTGAACTGCCCCTCCTCCAGCCAGCCAATTCCTTTGTCCAGCTTCCTGGGCTCAGGTGCTAACCCCCTCCCCGCTACCTGGCTCAGGTTACAGGCTTAAAAATCCTGTCCCTCACCTGAAGACATCCCCAGCTCTCCCATCCCCCATGCAGACAGTCCCTACTCCATCACATCTCTCCCCCCTTCGAGACTGAACTGAGCGGGGTCACTCTGCCCAGTGACCTGGGGAAGTTCAGGGCCCCCTCTCCGGGACAATGCGTCCGCTATCAGGTTGGCACTTCCCTTCGCATGGACCACGTCCATGTCATAGTTCTGCAGGAGCAGGCTCCACCTCAGGAGCTTGGCATTAGCTCCTTTCATCTAGTGCAGCCAGGTCAGGGGAGAGTGGTCGGTGTACATGGTGAAGTGTCACCCAAAGAGATATGGCTCCAGTTTCTTAAGGGCCCACACCATGGCCAGGCATTCCTTCTCGATGGCCGCGTAGTTCTGCTCCCGGGGTAGCAACTCAGGTACACGATGGGGTGTCTCTGCCCCTTTTCATCCTCCTGCATTAACACTGCCCTCAGTCCCGTGTCTGAGGCATCAGTGAACACCATAAAGGGCTTATCACAGTCTGGGTTTTCCAGAACTGGGCCACTAAGCAGAGCCTCCTTCAGCGCCCGGAGAGCCTGCTGGCACTGCTCGGTCCAGACCACCTTGTCTGGCTTCCCCTTCTTGCACAGCTCAGTGAGGGGGGTGGCCATGGCGCTAAAGTGGGGCACGAACCTTCGATAGTACCCTGCCATCCCAATAAAGGCCTGGACCTGCTTTTTGGTTTGGGGCCAGTCTCTGATCACCTCCACCTTGGCTGGTTCCAGCTTTAGGCAGCCGCTCCCCACCTGATGGCCCAGGTAAGATACTTCAGCCATCCCCATCTTGCACTTCTCAGCCTTTCCCGTTAACCCAGCCTCCTGGAGTCAGTTCAGCACTTGTTTAACCTGGGACACGTGGTTCTCCCAGATCTGGCTAAAGACACAGATGTTTTCAATATACGCAATGGCAAAACTCTACATCCCCATCAGTAGCTGGTCCACCAGGTGCTGGAAGGTGGCCGGTGCTCCCTTGAGGCTGAAAGGCAGGGTGAGAAACTCGTAGAGCCCCAGAGGGGTGATAAAGGCTGATTTCAGCCTGGCATCTGCGTCTAGTGGCACCTGCCAGTAGCCCTTTGTAAGATCCATGGTGGTGAGGTACCGAGCACCTCCAGCTTGTCTAGGAGCTCGTCAGGCCTGGGCATGGGGTAGGCATCAGACACGGTGATGGCATTGAGCTTTCGATAGTCCACACAGAACCGGATCGACCCATCCCTTCTGGGGACCAGCACCACAGGCGAGGCCCAAGGGCTGGAAGACGGCTGGATCACCCCCAAAGCCAGCATGTCCCTGACCTCTCTTTCTAGGTCCTGGGCAGTTTTCCCGGTGACCCGAAAAGGGGAGCATCTTATAGGGGGATGTGATCCGGTCTCCACCTGGTGGACAGTCAAATTAGTGCGTTCAGGCTGGTTGGAAAACAACTATCGGTACAGATGCAGCACCCCTCTGATCTCAGCGTGCTGGGCCTGGGTCAGCTGATCAGAGAGGGGAATCACCTCCAGGGGGGAACCAGCTTTTGTTCCAGAGAATAGATCCACTGAAGGGTTATTTCCCTGCTCCTCCCAATGTCCACACACGGCCAACACCACATTCCCCCTGTCATAGTATGGCTTCATCATATTCACATGGTACACCTGGCGGTGATGAGCTCGGTTTGACAGCTCCACCACATAGTTTACCTCATTTAGTTGCTTGACAACCTTGAAAGGCCTTTCCCAGGCTGCCTGGAGTTTGTTTTTCCTCACGGGGATGAGAACCATCACCTGATCCCCGGTGGCGAAGGCACGGGCCTGCGCCGTGCGGTCATACCAGACCTTCTGCTTCCTCTGGGCTCGGGCTAGATTCTCCCTGGCCAGGCCCATGAGCTCGGCAAGTCTTTCCCGGAAGGTCAGGACATACTCCACCACTGACTCTCCATCGGGAGTCGTCTTCCCCTCCCATTCGTCTCTCATCAGATCCAGGGGCCCCCTTACCCGCCTTCCATATAACAATTCGAAAGGCAAAAACCCAGTAGACTCCTGGGGTACCTCCCTGTACGCGAACAGCAGGTGAGGTAAGTAGTTGTCCCAGTCCTGCGGGTGCTGGTTCATAAATGTTTTTAGCATCATCTTTAGCGTCCCATTGAATCTTTCCACTAACCCGTTGGACTGGGGATGATACACTGAGACCCAGTTGTGCTGGACCCCACATTTCTCCCACAAGCACCGGAGCAGGGTCGACATGAAGTTGGACTCCTGGTCCGTTAAGACTTCCTTGGGGAACCCCACCCGGCTGAAAATAGTCAGCAGCGCATCTGCCGTGGTGTCTGCTTCGATAGAGGACAAGGCCACCGCCTCGGGGTAGCGAGTGGCAAAATCTACCACTCCCAGGATGTATTTCTTCCCCAACCGGGTCGCCCTGCTGAGAGGTCCCACTATGTCCATGGCCACCTTCTGGAAAGGTTCTTCTATGATGGGTAAAGTCCTCAAAGCCACTTTCCGCTTGTCCCGGGCCTTCCCCACCCTCTGGCAGGGGTCACAGGATTGGGAGTACTGTTGGACCTGGGTAAAGACCCCAGGCCAGTAAAAGTTCTGTAGCAGCCTCTGCCTGGTGCGCCGGATTCCCTGGTGCCCTGCGAGAGGGATGTCATGGGCCAGGTACAGTAGCTTGTGGCGAAACTTGTGGGGAACCACCAGCTGCCTCCTGATCCCCCATGACTCCACTTCCCCTGGGGGAGCCCATTCTCGGTACAGGAACCCCTTCTCCCACAGGAACCTCTCCTTGCAACCTCTCCTCATGGACTGTACCGCACTGAGGTCGGCCAGGTCCCTTGGCCTCCACAAGGAGGGATCTTTCTGCAACTCGGCCTGGAACTCAGCAGCTGGGACAGGGATGGGGACCTGCTCTCTCTCATCGGCTGGGTCTGAGGGCGCAGCCTCTCTGAGCCGTGTCCCTGGGCGTTCCCTCCCCACCAGGTTAGGGTCCTGCGCCTCGGGCAGAGTACTTTCCCCGTTGTCAGGGGGCAGTGCCCTGCGCTGACTCTGACTATGGGTCATGACCAGAGCACCTCAGGCGTTACTTGGCCAGACCTCCAGGTCCCCCCCCCCATTAACACTTCTGTGGGCAAATATGGGTGTACCCCCACGTCCTTGGGGCCTTCCTTGGCCCCCACTTCAGGTGTACCCTCGCCACGGGCACCTTGAATGGGGTCCCGCCCACGCCCATCAGGGTCAGGCAGGTGTTGGGCACCATCCGATCTGAGACCACCACCTCGGGCTGGGCCAGCATCACCTCTGTGCCCCTGTCCCAGTACCCAGTGACCTTCCTCCCATCTACCTCCAGGGAAACCAGGCACTCTCTCCGGAGGGGCAGCCCCATGCTCACCCTGTAAACCAAAAACTCGGAGCCTGGAGCATCCAGCCCCCCAGAGGAGCTGACCTGGGGCCCTCCTCCCTCCTTTGCAGGTGGTACGCGGCCAGCCGCCCTTTCCTGCAAACGCTGCCCCTCATCCGGCTGGGTCTCTACCAAGTTAACCCGGTGTGGGGTCGGTCTGCTCAGTCTGTCCTTGAGTCTGGGGCACTGGGACCATATGTGGCCCCTCTGGCCACACTGATAGCAGCTCATGTCCCGTTGGTCCCCTTGAACCGATCGGTTGTCCCTGACGCTGGGCGTTCCCCTTGGGAGGGGGTTCTCCCTATTCCCCCTTTGGGAGGTCCCAGGATGACTCTCTCTCTGCATCGCGGTAGGCCTGTTCCTTTGAGACTCCCCCCTGCCACCCCCCGACCGGCTCTTCACAAACTCATCAGCCAGCTGCCCTGCATGTAGCGGGTTCTCTGGCTTTTGGTCCCTCAACCACAGCCTCAGGTCGGATGGGCACCGCTCATACAGTTGCTCCAGTACCAGTAGTTTAACCAGGTCCCCCTTCATCTGGGCCCCAACTGCCCACTTGCTGGCGTATCCCTCCATGCGGACGGCTAGCTGCAGATATGAGACCTCAGGGGTATTATACTGACTCCGGAAACTTTCCCGGTACATCTCAGGAGTCAGCCCAAACTCGCGCAGCAGGGCCTGCTTGAATAGTTCGTAGTTCCCTTTTTCCTCCTCTCCCAGCTGGCGGTACAATGCCACGGCCTTGGGGTCCAGTACGGGGGTGAGAACCTGGAGCCTGTCCACAGGATCTACCTGGTGCAGCTAGCAGGCCATCTCAAAGGCATCCAGGAAGTCATCCATGTCCTCCCCCTCCTTACACTGGGCCAGGATGCACTTATCAAAGCTCCGCACAGTCCTGGGCACCCCCTCACTCATCGCAGCGGGGGCCCCGCTGCCCCTCAGCCTCACCAGTTCCAGCTCATGATGACGCTGTTGCTCTTTCTCCTCCAGTTCCCACTGTCTTTGTCTCTCCTCATGTTCCCTCTGTCTCGCTTCATGTTCCCTCTGTCTCTCTTTCTCCTCCTGGTCATGTTCTCTCTGTTTCTCATGATCCTCCAGCTCTCTCAGTTTTAGCTCTCTCTCCCATGCCAACCACTTGTGCTCCACGGATGCCGAGCGTCGCCAGGACGATCCTCTGCGGGGGGTGGTGGTGAGCTTCGCCAGGAGGATCCCCTGCTGGCCTGGGGGGTCATGGTGCCCTCGGTAGCCACTGGGCTCCTCCCCGCCCTTCCCCTAGGCATAGGAAGGGAGGGTCTCAGGAAGCCCTCAGCCGCGGGCTGACCACTCCCAGCTGGGACAGACACTGGTGCCTGCGCTGCATCTGCCAGGCTGCTTCCCTCAGAGACAGGGATCAGTTCATTCAAGCGATCTCCCTCCTCCAGCTGGGCAATCAGCTGGTCTTTGGTGAGCCTCCCTCTGCGCAGCCCCCTCTGCTTGCACAGCTCCACCAGGTCGCACTTGCGCCGCTGGGCATACATCGTCCTGCTGGCCACTCACAGGCCGGGGTGCTTGTCGCTCCCCACGGTTTCCAGGGAGATCCCCTAGTGCACCAGCCCTTCTCGAGGTCACCACCTCTCTGCCAGAGTCAAGCTGCAGACTCCTCCGCCCCTGGGACCACTCACTGCAATCCCCTGGGGGACCCTGTTACTGCAAAGTCCTTCTCACTGGGCACACGCTCCCAGGGGTTAATCACCCCTGAAGTCGTCCCTTCGTTTTACTGCTCCCCAGTCACTTACTGCAGGAAGCGCCGTCCACAGGGTGCGGTATATCCCACTGCTCCCACCAGTTGTCACGGAGTGTGGGGGAGTCCGGCCCTGCACCCCTCTTCCTGGGACTCACAGTGACTCTCAGCCAGCCAGTAAAACAGAAGGTTTATTGGACAACAGGAATGCAGGTTACAGCAGGACCCCCCAATCGAGTCCTTTTCGGGGTTCAGGGTGCTTGGATCCCAGCATAGGATCCCCTGAATTCCCATCACCCAGCCCAAAACTGAAACTGAACTGCCCCTCCTCCAGCCGGCTGATTCCTTTTTCCAGCTTCCCGGGCCAAGGTGCTAACCCCCTCCCCCCTACCTGGCTCAGGTTACAGGCTTAAAAATCCTGTCCCTTACCTAAAAAAAAATCCTGTCCCTCACCTAAAGACATCCCCAGCTCTCCCATCCCCCACACAGACAGACCCTACTCCATCACAGGAGCAAAATACTTTTCTTCTTTCAATGCTTTGAATGGATTTTGGCAAATAGCGTTAGAGCAGGAAAGTCAATTGCTATGTACATTTAACACAGCTACTGGTTTAAAAGATTACCTTTTGGATTATGCTCAGTTCCAGGGGCATTTCACAGAGCAATACAAAAGAGTTTTGAAGCTATAGATGGCAGCACATGTACACAGATGATCTAATAATATGGGGAAGAACTTTTAACAGCATGATATAAGATTAACTCAAGCAATATCTGGAGCAAAAGAAGCAGGACTGAAACTTCAATGTAAATGTAGAGTGCAAGAATGAATGTTTCTAGGAAAAAAGCTGCCCAGTCAGGGATTACAGACTAATCCACGCTAAATACAAGCCACTGATAATATTGCTTACCCAGAAGAGAAGGAGTTGGTCATTACGAAATTTTGGGGGTATGGCTAATTTTGTAGGAAAACACATACCTAACCTAGCAGAAAAAACATCAAATACAAGGGCTTTACTTTGTAAAACTAATCAGTGGAAATGGGACACACAACATCAACAGTAATTTAGGCAGTTTAAGCAACTTAATAAAAACAGCTCCAGTATTCAAATGATTTGATAGTAGCAGACTTACAAAATTGCCTTCAGATGCATCCAAACAAGGCCTAGGAGCAGTTCTGTTGCAGAAGTGTGGTGATCTATGGAAACTAGTTGCTTATGCATCCAGCACAATGTCAAACCGGAATGTCAGTTAGAGAAAGAGGCTCAGACAGAGAAGGAGGTTTGGCATTGGTTTTTGCATACCAAAAATGTCACATATGGTAGATCAGTATGGGCAGAAACAGATCATAAACCATCAGTTCATATTTTAAAAAGGAACATGACAGACAGATCTCCTCAGATACAAAGATTATATTTTCAATTGTATTTATATTATTTAAAATTAGAAAGTCAGCCAGGCAAATCATTAATTCTTGCTGATACTCTTTCTAAAGCTTATGATGTAACCAACGTAATGGAAGAAAGAGATGTGGTACATATAGTTGTACTTAAAATATTTCCTATGTCAGAAAGTGTATGAGAAGAAATTGAACAAGCAACTACACTGGACGACTATAAAGGTTTATTACATCTATTGAAAAAGGATACAATAAAAAGATACCAGAGCCATATTATCAAATTATTCACAATTTATCAGTAATTGAAGACATTTTGTTTAAGAGTAATAGAGAGTAATTTCCTTAGGGCTAACAACAGAGATATTGAAACACATACATGAGGGACATTTAGGCACAGAAAAACGTAAACACTGTGCAAGAGAGGTTTTGTATTGGCCACAAATGAACCCAAACATAAAGGATTACATAAAAGAATGTGATGTGTCAAAATGTAGAAATGCTCAGTCTAAACCATCTATGGCATTTCTTCAGGAAAACTTAAGACCTTGATCATAGGTTTAGATCTATTTTAATATAAAGGACATGCATGTGGGATAATTCTTGATTGTTTTTCACATTTTCCGGAAATATCTATATTAGAAAACACATGAACCAAACGGTCATGAATAAAACTAAATCAATTTTTGCAAGGCATGGCATTGCCGATATGATAATGACTGATAATGGACCTCAGTTTCACAGTCAAGAATTTAAAAGTTTTGTCATAGCATATTATCACATTTCAAACATATTACATAGAATCATAGAAGATTAGGGTTGGAAGAGACTTCAGGAGGTCATCTAGTGCAACTCCCTGCTCAAAGCAGGACCAACCCCAACTAAATCATCCCAGCCAGGGCTTTGTCAAGCCAGGCCTTAAAAACCTCTAAGGAAGGAGATTTCACCACCTCCCCAGGAAACCCATTCCAGTGCTTCACCACTCTCTTAGTGAAATAGTTTTTCCTAATATCCAACCTGAACCTCCCCACTGCAACTTGAGACCATTACTCCTTGTTCTGTCATCTGCCACCACTGATAACAGTCTAGCTCCATCATCTTTGGAATCCCCTTTCAGGTAGTTGAAAGCAGCCATCAAATCCCACCTCACTCTTCTCTTTTGCAGACTAAATAAGCCCAGTTCCCTCAGCCTGTTCTCGTACGTCATGTGCTCCAACCCCCTAATCATTTCCGTTGCCCTCTGCCGGACTCTCTCCAGTTTGTCCACATCCCTTCCATAGTGTGGGGACCAAAACTGGACACAATACTCCAGGTGTGGCCTCACAAGTGCCAAATAGAGGGGAATAATCACTTCCCTCGATCTGCTGGCAATGCTCCTACTAATGCAGCCCAATATGCTGTTGGCCTTCTTGGCAACAAGGGCACACTGCTGACTCATATCCAGCTTCTCATCCACTGTAATCCCCAGGTCCTTTTCTGCAGAACTGCTGCTTAGCCAGTTGGTCCCCAGCCTGTAGCAGTGAATGGGTTTCTTCTTTCCTAAGTGCAGGACTTTGCACTTGTCCTTGTTGAACGTCATCAGATTTGTTTTGGCCCAATCCTCTAATTTGTCAATCCTCCAGCATAAGTACCTCTCCATCCAGTTTAGTGTCATCTGTGAACTTGCTGAGGGTGCAGTCCACACCATCATCCAAATAATTAATAAAGACATTGAACAGAACCAGCCCTAGGACTGACCCCTGGGGCAGACCGCTTGATATCGGCTGCCAACTAGACATCAAGCCAGTGATCACTACTTGTTGAGTCCGACAATCTGTCCAGCTTTCTATCCATCTTATAGTCCACTCATCCAATCCATATTTCTTTAACTTGTTGGCAAGAATAATGTGGGAGACCGTATCAAAATCTTTGCTAAAGTCAAGATATACCATGTCCACTGTTTTCCCCATATCCACAGAGCCAGTTATCTCACCATAGAAGGCAATCAGGTTGTTCAGGCATGACTTGTCCTTGGTGAATCCATGTTGACTGTTCCTGATCATCTTCCTCTCCTCCAAGTTCTTCAAAATGGATTCCTTGCAATCCTTGGATGCACAAATAAGGGACCAATAGTCCTTCTAGCCCAGTATCCTGTCTCCTGACAGTGGCCAATGCCAGATGCTTCAATGGGAATGAACAGAATAGATCTGTTATCAAATGATCTGTCCTGTCATCCAGTTCCAGCATCTAGCAGTCAGTGGTTTAGGGCCACCCAGAGTAGGGGGTGGCGTCCCTGATCATCTTGGCTAATAGCAGTTGATGGACCTGTCCTCCAGGAACTTATGTAATTATTTTGTGAACCTCGTTATACTTTTCATTTTCATAACATCGCCAGGCAATGACTTGCACAGGTTAACTGTGCGTTGTGTGAAGAAATTCTTCTTATTGTTTGTTTTAAAGCAGCTGCCTATTAATTTCACTGGGACCCCTGGTTTTCTCCACATCATGATTTTATAGACTTCTATCATATCCTAAGTTCCCTCTAAGCTGCGCAGCCGGCTGGCTGCCCAGCAGGCTATCAAGGGCTGTGCACTTCAGGTGTTCCTCCCTGCACTGCTGCGCTGCTCCTGCCTTCTGCCTTGGAGCCCTGGCCAGCCTCTCCCGGGAGCCTCTTGCTTGCCGTTCAGATCCAGAGAGATGTTGTTTTAGTTTTTTGACTGGTCGATGCATTTCATAATTTTTATTTCTCTCTTATGCTTACATTTAATACTTTGAGTAGTGAATTCTAAAATGCCTAACCTGTCCTGCTGGAGTAATTATCACCTATGGTAACTTTAAAAAAAATTATATCTAGGTTTTTTTGTTTCTACTGGTGGTGCAGATCCACACATTACCTTGATATGGTACACATAACAAAAACCAAGCTGAACAGTTCCAGTCTTTTAAATGTCTCCTCATACAGAAGCTGTTCCATACCTCTAACCATTTGTGTTGCTCTTCTCTCTACTTTTCCATTTCTAATATAGCTTTTTTTGAGATGAGGGCAGCCAGAACCGCATGTGGTATTTAAGGGTATCTCAAGTAGGAGCAGAGAGGTGATTTTACCTCTGTATTTGAAACTGGTGCCAAAACTGCTGGAATCCTTGCGGTGTTTAGATGCTGCTTGTGATTATTAGAACTGGGAGCACTGGCTGCTGGGAGTCTGAAAGTACGGGAAACAGGGAGGAGGGGGAGGAGTTGAGGAGGCTGAGTGAGAGTTACAGAGGGTGCAGCTGGAGCTTGGTACAGAGGTTTCCACTGTAAAAATAAAGTCTTAGTGAAGTTTGTTAGTACCTTGCCTGCTTGATACAATATTCTGGCAACAAGGATGGGATCTTCTGCCTCTGAACCCACCTGCACCCTTTCTGCAAAGCCCAGCAAGCCTTCAATTGCTTTTACTGTCTGGATCCATATGTTTGAGACTTATCTGCTTGCAATCAGTGCTACAGCGATTTCTGAAGTAAGAAAGCATGCTCTGCTAATCCACTGCCTTGGAGCAGAAAGGCAGCGTATATTTTACACTTTTCCCCTTGCAAATGATAAATATGAGACTGCACTCACTGCATTAAAGAACTCTTGTGCCAAAAGTGAATGTAGTATCTAATCACTACAGATTTCACCAGTGTGAGCAGAAACCAGGGGAGACTATAATGCAGTATGAAGAACAAGAGTACTTGTGGCACCTTAGAGACTAACAAATTTATTTCAGCATAAGTTAAACCGATTTGCTGCACCTGTCCACACAACGAGGCCCTTTATATTGATATAAAGGGATCTTTAAACCAGTTTCTGTACTCCTCCCCAACGAGGAACTAAAATCGGTATTACCATATCGGATTAGGGTTACTGTGGCTGCAAATCGATGGTATTGGCCTCCGGGCAGTATCCCACAGTGCACCACTGTGACCGCTCTGGAAAGCAATCTGAACTCGGATGCACTGGCCAGGTAGACAGGAAAAGCCCCATGAACTTTTGAATTGCATTTCCTGTTTGTCCAGCGTGGAGCTCTGATCAGCACGGGTGGCGATGCAGTCCCAAATCCAAAAACAGCTCCAGCATGGACTGTACGGGAGATACTGGATCTGATCGCTGTATGGGGAGACAAATCTGTTCTATCAGAGCTCCGTTACAGACGACGAAATGCCAAAGCATTTGAAAAAAATCTCCAGGCTATGATAGACAGAATCCACAGCACAGTGCTGTCTGACAAGCGTAACGGAAAGCCAAAGACTCAAATGGACGCTCACGGAGGAAGGGAGGAGGGACTGAGGACTCCAGCTATCCCACAGTCCCCGCAGTCTCCGAAAAGCATTTGCATTCTTGGCTGAGCTCCCAGTGCCTGTAGGGTCAAACACATTGTCCAGGATGGTTCAGGGTATATCTCGTCAATTTACTCCCCTCCCTCCTGTGAAAGACAAGGGAAAATAATCGTTTCTTGACTTTTTTCAATGTCACTGTATGTCTACTGCATGCTGCTGGTAGATGTGGTGCTGGGGCACTGAACAGCAGCATCCTCTGCCCTCCCTTCCCCGGTGGCAGACGGTACAGTGCAGTAGGACTGGAAGCCGTCCTTGTTATCATCCCTTGAATGCTTCTGGCTGGCCTCAAGTGAGGTCAGCCAGGGGCGCTTGGGTAAAAATAGGAATGACTCCCGGTTATTCCCGGCAGATGGTACAGAACGGCTGGTAACTGTCCTCATCATAGCAACTGGGGGCTGAACTCCATCAGCCCCCTCTCCTCTTTCATGTCTAAAGAAAAGATTCTGTACTGCTTGGACTATCATGGCAGCGGGATGCTGGCCTCCTCTCCCCCGCACCGTTTAATGTCCTGCCTGGACTATCATAGCAGCTGGAGGCTGCCTCCCCCTCATTTTATCTCACTAAAAAGTCAGTGTTTCTTATTCCTGCATTCTTTATTACTTCATCACACAAATGGGGGGACACTGCAATGGTAGCCCAGAAGGGTTAGGGGAGCAGGGAAGCGACGGGTGGGGTTATTGCAGGGGCACCCCCTAGAATGGCATGCAGCTCATCATTTCTGTGGGATCTGACACGGAGCAGCTGGGCTCTCTGGTTCTCTGGTACACTGGTTCTCTAGTACACTTGCCCCATGATCTAGGCAGGACTGACTCTATTTTTAGATACAACATAAAGGAGGGAATGACCTGGGGGTCATTCCCATTTTTGTCTTTGAGCTCCCAGCCGACCTCAGCTACAGCCAGCCAGGAGCACCCATGACAGCAGCAGACAGTACAGAAAAACTGATAACTGTCATCTCATCGCCAATTTACGATGGCACAGCAGACGGTACAGAACGCCTGGTAACCGTCTCTGCTACCTTGCAAAGGCAAATGAATGCTGCTGTGTAGCACTGCAGTACTGCCTCTGTCAGTGGCATCCAGTACACATACGGTGACAGTGACAAAAGGCAAACGGGCTCCATGGTTGCCATGCTATGGCGTCTGCCAGGGCAATCCAGGGAAAAAGGGCATGAAATGATTGTCTGCCATTGCTTTCACGGGGGAAGGAATGAGTGACGACATTTACCCAGAATCACCTGCGACACTGTTTTTGCCTCATCAGGCACTGGGATCTCAACCCAGAATTCCAATGGGCGGGGGAGACTGCAGGAACTATGGGATAGCTATGGGATAGCTACCCACAGTGCAATGCTCCGGAAATTGACGCTAGCCTAGGTACATGGACGCACATCACCGAATTATTGTGCTTTGTGTGGCCGCGTGCACTCGACTTTATACAATCTGTTTTACAAAACTGGTTTATGTAAAATCGGAATAATCCTGTAGTGTAGACGTATCCACAGACAGGAGATATTTATACATACAGAGAACATGAAAAGGTGGAAGTATCCATACCAACAGGAAGAGTCCAAACAATTGAGATGAGCTATCATCAGCAGGAGAAAAAATACCTTTGAAGTGATAATTGAGATGACCCATAGAAGGTGTGAGGAGAACTTAACATAGGGAAATAGATTCAATTAGTGTGATGACCCAATCATTCCCAGTCTCTGTTTAAACCTAAGTTAATTGTATCTAATTTGCATATTAATTCGAGTTCAGCAGTCTCTCTTTGGAGTCTGTTTTTGAAGTTTTATTGTTGCAAAACTGCCACCTTCAAGTCTGTCACTGAGTGGTTAGAGAGGTTGAAGTGTTCTCCCACTGGTTTTTGAATGTTATGATTCCTGATGTCAGATTTGTGTCCATTTATTCTTTTGCACAGAGACTGTCCGGTTTGGCCAATGTACATGGCAGAGGGGCATTGCTGGCACATGATGGCATATATCACGTCGGTAGATGTGCAGTATATTGCTTCCCTGAGGAGTCTGATTGTAACTTGTGACTTTGGGTATATGGCAGAAGAGATGATTAGAGACCAGCTCACTGAGAAAACAACCATGCTTCGTGTAAGAGAATGCTTACTTCTAGAACCACAACTTACACGAGAAAAAGCAATAACCATTGCTACTCAGACTGAGTCAGCTACAGCTGAAGGCGAAGCCAAAATAATAAGCAAAGATACAGGAGGCACATCCAGGCTGTGACTCCTTTGCAGCAAAGTTCACTATTGCTGCAGACAAAGAATTGCAAGAGAAAAACTAATAAAAAGCCACTAAATCAGCAAATGCAAAATACAGTAAAAGCATGCTTTCGCTGTGGATCCCCACAGCACCTTGCAAGCTACACAGGATGTCCAGCAAAAGTAGCTCAGTGCAATCATTGCAAAAAGATTGTGCACTTTGCTAAAGTATGTCGCAGTAGCCAGTTCAATCAACAGGTGCGTGCAGTTATGATACCAGATGTTACTATGCTGAGTGTGGACAAAATCACTACTGCAGATCTTCTGGAACAGATGAAGTGCACTGTAAACGTTTCCGCCATACCCTCAGGCAAATCACACTCTATTCAGCTAATGATGGACACTGGCTCAGCAGTATCTATACTACCTGATTCCTTCTATTTGCTTTACTTTAAAGATGTGCCTCTTACTGAACCCAAACTTCAGCTGGTGTGCTAGATGAAAAACCATATTCCAGTACATGGCTGCCTGCCAGCAGTAGTAACTTTTGGTGATTGCTGTGTAACTGCAGAGTTCTACATTGTCCACAAGGCACTCCTATCCTTGGCAGAGATTTATTGGTTGCTTTAAATCTCAGGGTAGTTAATGGACGAATTGATCTTCCTCAGCAAAGCACTCTTGCGGTACACACACCAGTTTCAGCTGGGACCCAACACCTGGTTGAGGAGAAACTCGGTTGTGCTTATGGGTTCCTGCATAAAGTTAAAATGCGGAATAATGTGATGCCTGTACGATAGAAATTACGGCGCTTACCATTTTCCGTCAGGGAAGCTGTTTCAGAGGAACTTAGAAAACTTGTTCTTGGAATGGGTTTCACCTATAGTAGTGATGCAGAAGAAGGGTGGAGGCATTCACCTTTGTGTGGACTTAAGGGAGCCAAATAAAGCTATTGTGATTGACAGCCATTCTCTTCCTCACATAGGAGAAGTATTTGCAGAACTCCGTGGAGCAAAGATGTTTTCTACTCTTGATTTGCAGAGCGAATACCACCAGGTTATGTTGCATGAAGACAGCAGAGACCTCACAGCATTTATTACACATGAGGGACTATTTTGTTTTAAACATGTTCCACACGGTCTCGCATCAGCCCCAAGTGCCGTCCAAAAATGATGTCATTGATTCTGAAGAATCAAGATGAAGTTTGGTTCTATTTGGATGATATTATCGTGTTTGGAAATACTACTGAGGAGCATGACAATAACCTGCAGTCTGTACTAAACTGCATCTGCAAAGCAGGCCTCAGGCTCAATAGGTCCAAATGCAAATTTAGACAAACTGAACTCTCCTTTCTGGGACATACAATTTCACAGGCTGGACTAAAACCTGATCCAGATCATATCCTGGCAATTTCAAATGCTCCTCCTCCAACAGATTTGCAAACCTTACGTTCCTTCTTGGGTCTTACCTCCTGGTACTCAAAATTCATTCCCAATTATGCTTCTGTCATTGAACCGTTATGAGAATTACTACGGAGAAGTTCAATCTTAGTATGGACAATGGATGCACAAGCTAGTTTCGAAACGGTGAAAGACTTGATTGTACATAGTCCAGTACTTGCACTATTCAGTCTCACATTGTCCACAATTGTAACTACTGATGCTTTTGATTGTGGACTTGGGGCTGTTCTCATACAACTTCATGAGGACAACACAGAGAGGACTGTTGCATTTGCTTCAAGGACACTGAGTAATGCTGAGAGAAAATATTCTACAGTCGAAAAAGAAGCACTTGCTTGTGTCTGAGCTACTGAAAAAGGGAGAACTTACTTGTGGGGCCGCACGTTCAAGCTGCACACAGACCACAGCCCTTTGATGATGTTGCTCACCATGAAAGGACTGGGAAGAGCAGGATATCGTATTGTTAGATGGTCTGGAAGACAACTCTCTTTCAATTATGAACTGGAATATAAGCCCGGAAACAAAATGTCGTAGCTGATTGCCTTTCTCATAAGAACATAAGAACGACCGTACTGGGTCAGACCAAAGGTCCATCTAGCCCAGTATCTGTCTACCAACAGTGGCCACCTGCCTTTGCCTTCACCAGATGGTCCACCGGAGGGTGAGGATGTAATAGTTGCGCTTATTACAAGCACTCTTACTGCAGTTACAAGAGAACAATTTCAAGCCGCTTGTTCAGCATGTCCAATTTAACAAAAACTATGGGAATTTCTGACAAAGAGAGGGCCCAGTAACCCTAAAAACCTTGACCCAGTTTTGCTGCCTTATTTTAGAGTTTGGGATGAACTTTCTTTGCTCGATGGCTGTGTGCTACGAGGTACACACCAGCTACTTGTGCCAGAAGAATTACAGTCAAAACTCATATACCTGGCACACGATACCCATCAAGGAATTGTCAGAACCAAACAACGACTACGGGATCTGTATTGGTGGCCAGGGATGGACTCTCAAACTGAAGCACTCATAAAATCCTGTGTCACTTGCCAAATGCATGATAAGACAGCAGTGACACGTATCCCTCTATTACAGCCTGTTCCTCTTCCTGAATCTGCATGGGAAAAAGTGGCGATTGACATTGTAGGACCCTTTGATACTGCTCCAATTGACTGTCGTTATGCCATCACTTTAATAGATTATTTCAGTAAATGGCCTGAGGTAGCGTTTACATTGCAAATCTCTTCTGCTACAGTAATTAAGTTCCTCTCTTCAGTTTTTAGCCAGGAAGGTAACCCCAAAGAACTGGTTTCTGATAATGGTAGTCAATTTACTTCCCTGGAGTTCGAAACCTTTCTAGCAGAGAGGAACATTTTACACAGAAGGTCATCCCTATATTACCCTCAAGCCAATGGGGAAATCGAACGGTTTAACAGAAGTTTGAAAGAGAATTTGCAAACAACTAAATTGGAAGGTTGATTGTGGATACCTTTCACTACTGATTTCTTGCAAGCATACCGGGCTACACGACATGCCACAATGCAAAGATCACCCGCAGAGTTATTGCATGGGAAACAGATGAATATTAAACTGAACATTGCTGGATTGTTAAAGGCACGACCTGATGCCCCAAACGAGGATGATGTAAGAAAAACAATTGAACAGAACCAAGCAAAGTCTAAGGCTTTCACAGATAAACGTTGAGGTGCTAAGGAACCAAAGTTTGATTGTGATTCCTTCATTAGAATACGAAAACCTGGAATCTTATACAAAGGGGACCATAAATTCACAGCTCCTCTTAAAATCATAGAGAAGAAGGGATCTTACATCTATTGACTTCTTGATGGGTGGGTATGGAATGCTTCTTATCTTGCACCTGCCTATGCACCAAGAAGAGATTATGCCAACGCCCAGTCTGCATTGGATGACTTCACCGTAGAACCAACACAACAAGACATTGCACTGGAACCGGGGCTTGAGAGATGGCCTGTCAGACCCAGACGACTACCTGCCTGGACTAGAGACTGTGTTATGTAGTATCTACAGTGTTTTCAGTGTAATATTTCTGCCAACAGTGTAGTGTCTTGTTTCCTATTTGTTCCTGTGGTTAGAACAATGTTTATCTCAATTGGGAAAGTTTCTTAAGAGAGGAGGGAATGTGGTGTTTAGATGCTGCTTGTGATGATTAGAACTGGGAGCACTGGCTGTTGGGAGTCAGAAAGGACAGGAAACAGGAAGGTGGAGGGAGGAGTTGAGGCGAAGTGAGAGTTACAGAGGGTGCAGCAGCAGCTTGATAAAGAGGTTTCCACTGTAAAAATAAAGTCCGGTTGAAGCTTCTTAGTACCTTGCCTGCTTGATACAACAATCCTGTATCCAGTGCTGGTGCCCACGTATAGTGATACACTCAAGGAGCTCAGTCTATTTAAAGAAGAGAAGATTAGGGGCTGACTTGATTATAGTCTATAAATGATCTACACAGGGAAATATTTAATAATGGGCTCTAGCAGAGAAAGGTTTAACACGATCCAATGGCTGGCAGTTTAAGCTAGATAAATCCAGACAGGAAATAAGATGTGAATTTTGGCCAGTGAAGGCAATTAGCCACTGGAACAATTTTCCAAAGGTCATGGTGGATTCTCCATCCCTCAGATTGGATTTTTAAAGCAAATCTACTCTAGGAATTCTTTTTGGGGCAGGTCTCTGGCCTGTGTTATACAGGAGGTCAGATTAGATAATCAAAACGGTCCTTTCTGGCCTTGGAATCTATAACGACTATATTGAAAATGTTCTGGAAAAGTATGGCCTTTTGGCACAATAAGAGGTAAGTGGATTTCCTGGGGAATCCCTAGAGAGAATTTAATACTAATTACAACTTCACTTATGAAAAACTCCAGCCTTTTGATGCTGCACCCTGAGGAAAGGCTCATTGTTGCTGATCACCTGTTAACAAAGACCAAGATCAAAGTCCCGCAATGTGTAAAAGAATGGCTGATCTGCCCAGTCTCGGTGTTCTGGTTCTGGACCTAAGATGGGTGAACTTGTAAACACAGATAAAACCCAGTTGTGGGGTTTAAAGGACTAAAATCTATCAGAGCCCAAGGCTGGGGCTAGGGGGTGACCTCTGGTAAGCTTATTAGTATGTGCTTGGTTTCTTTTATTGTTTTAATATGTTTTCTCTGTAATGCTTTCACTGTATGAATAAATGTGCTTGCTTAGAAGGAGCTGTGTAATAACTTATAACTGCAGGCAGTAAATTGGCCATAGCTCTAGAAGAGAAAGCAAAACACAGACACTGGCTTTGTAGGCAGTCTGGCTTACTGTAGATATCACAGTATGAGGCATGTTTAAAATCCCTGGTCAGGAAGGTGTGAGACGTAGGTCTTGGCCCAGGCGAGGTGGTGGCCGGGAGCTGGAAGCCTAAAGTGGATGCCCTTGGTGGATCATAGAGTGGGTACAGATGCAATTGCCCTGAACCTGTGACATAGATGGTGGAAGAAGTGAATATGGGGTCTATGACTGTGGGAACTGCATAAGTGCCAACAGGTCTTAAAGCATGTCCTGTAGAGGGAAAAAGCTCAGAGCAAAGTCTGAGTCTTTTTGGGAAAGAAATGGTGAAGATAGACAGGGAATGATGAGTGAAGAACAGCTGGAGAAAAGTTAGCCACTTGAGCTCTGCAGAGAAAGGCAGCTGCACACTGAGAAGTGGAAAAAGTTGACTTGTTGTATTCTGGTGATGAAAAGATTGTCCTGGTTTGCAGGGTGCATCAAGCCCACTGGCAGAGGGTCCAGCAGGCGGGGGAAATCTTGGAGCCAACTCCCTGGACAGAAGCAAGGAAGAGGCTGACAGAGTCAACACCCATGCTCCATCCAGATCAAATATATCACTGCAATGAGGGTCAGGGCCAGATCTACAGGAAGATCAAGAGAGGATACAGCTGGAGAGAGACAGACTGTATCTGGAAACCCAGTGCCAGCAGCAGCACAAGAGAGCAGAGAAGAAACAGCAGCAGCATGAGGAGAGAGAGGACAGGGAACCTCAATATCAGCTCAAGATGGAGAGACTGTGCCAGCAAAACCATAATCCAGGGAGAAGTGACAGATATGGCAAGTTCATGCAATATCCTTGAAGACATTATTGTTTGTGTATTACTGTGGGACAGGAGTGTAGGTAACCTCTTTAGGGATACAGCTGTGACAGATGTGAGACCTGGGAATTCTAACAATTATATTGAAAAAGTGCCAGACGAGTGTGGTCTTTCAGGACAGTAAGTGTGAAATGGATTTCCTGGGGAATCGTTAGGGACAGGTTACTGCAACTCCAGTTATGAAAAACCCAGCCCTTTGACGCTATGCCCTGGGGAAAGGCTCAAGCCAGAGCTGTTAGGGCTTACAGTTTCTCAGCAGACCACCAAGTGGGCAGCTGGAGCTCTGGGCAGCCGCGTCAACTTTGTTTTGATAAGTCAAAATGGAATGTCATTTTGATTTTTCGAAATGAAAGTTTCAGTCCCCCTCCCCACCCAAGTTCCACGGGGAAATTCTGAAGCTGGGAGTTTTCTTTCCTATGCAGAATATATATTTTTTTAATTTAAGAATTTCATGCAGAACAGGAATTCCAGCCCAAACTCCAGTCCCTGCTTCTCCCTGCTGGAAGCTCTGTAGGACAGGCAGCCTGGGGAGCCCACAGCTATTTTAGTTCCCGTCTGTACTCAGAGGAGGTGCTGTGGGGAGGGGGCAGGAGCACTGGCTGTGGGGGGAGCTCCCAACTACTCCAGTCCCAGCCTCTCCCAGCAGGAGGCGCTGTACTGAATGGTGTAGAAGCACTGTTTTTTGCACAGAAGTGAAGTTTATTTAATATCTGGAGTTCTTTATCACATCTTACATTTAACATGCTGTCCAAAACTAAGGCCATTTATTTAAGATTACAGCCCTATCACCTTACATACACACAGATTGTTTCTTATCTGCCACCAGCCCAGTGTGCTCAGGGAGCAGCTGACTCCCTTTGCATCGCTGTGCAAAGTGCAGGCATGCTTCAAGGGGGCATGCTCCCCCCAGAAAGCACTGGGACAAAGAAGAGGGGCAAAGAGCCTGCCATGACTGAGATCAACAACCTGTCCTGAATGACAACTAGCCCCACTACTCTCTCTGTGCCTGCAGGCTCCTCCTTCCTGGCAGCCCTGCAGTGAGTCACTGCATGCTGGCTGTGCAGACCGCAGGGCAATGGGATTTATAGCTGCTCATCTCCAGGAGAGATATAGGTTTCCATTCTGGTCCCCCTGTTTTTATTTTGACCTTGAGTTTAACAGATGCAGATAATCTGCGTAATCTCAGCCAGAGGCACTGTCCGGAGAGCCCCACAGCTGTAACTTTGTGGCAGGAATACAAATGTCGGAAAGGCCAAAACTATGGCTATGTCTACACTACACAGCTTTTGGTGACACGGCTGTGTTGACACAGACGTGCTGCTAAAAGTCGCGCAGTGGAGCCGCTGTTTGTCAGCTGTCCTGCCGAAAAAAACTTCTACCTCCAATGAGCAGCATTTGTGTTGTCAGCAGGACTGCACTCCTGCCGACAATGCACTGTTCACATTGGCACTTGTCGCAGCAAAACTTTTGTCTTTCGGGGGGAGGGGTTAACACCTCTGAAAGCCAAAAGTTTTGTCGTTCAATTGCCAGTGTGGACATAGCCTATAACAGGGTTCAAAAAAGAACTAGATACATTCATGGAGGATCGGTCCATCAATGGCTATTAGCCAGGATGGTCAGGGATGGTGCTCCAGCCTCTGTTTGTCCAGTTGTGGGGGTTGGCCAATCTCAAACCCGGGGGTGGGTCACTGTTGGTTGTCCAGTTCTAGGTGCCACATTTCAGGAAAGATGTGGAGAAATTGGAGAAAGTCCAGAAAAGAACAATAAAAATGATTAAAGGTCTAGAAAACATGACCTATGAGGGAAGATTAAAAAAATTGGGTTTGTCAGTCTGGAGGAGAGACAACTGAGGGGGGACATGTTTTCAAGTACGTAAAAGGTTGTTACAAGGAGGAAGGAGAAAAAATGTTCTCATTGTTCTCTTGTTCAGTTGTTCTCTGAGGACAGGACAAGAAGCAATGGGCTTAAATTGCAGCAAGGGTGATTTAGGTTGGACACTAGGAAAAACTTTCTGTCAGGCTGGTTAAGCACTGGAATAAATTACCTAGGGAGGTTGTGCAATCTCCATCATTGGAAGTTTTTAAGAGCAGGTTGGACAAACACCTGTCACGGATGGTCTAGATAATACTTAGTCCTGCCATGAGTGCAGGGAACTGGACTAGACGACCTCTCAGAGTCCCTTCCAGTCCTATGATTCTATGTATTGTAACTGCAGAGTCATTTATCTGTCAATATAGCTAGTAAAAGGAGAAGAAAGGCGAATGATTTTATGGTTTCACAGTAGTGAAGGTACGTGGAGTCCCGCATGAGCAGCCAGGGAGTGATGTGTTTTGTGGGAATTAAAGATTGTCTTTTCAACCTGCAATTCTCATACACAAACACTGGCAGAGGACTGCAGGGGAGTTAAGGAGTCGAAAGACAGACTGAAAAGAATGATTTTTGAGGTCTTGAGGCTGACAGCCATGTGCCCATGTACCCCAGAGGGGCTGTAGGGGAAAGGTGGCTCAGGCCACTGGAATCAAATTCTGTCTGATATAGAACCCCAGAAAGTTCCCATCTGACGAAGTGGGTATTTACCCACGAAAGCTCATGCTCCAAAACGTCTGTTAGTCTATAAGGTGCCACAGGACTCTTTTCTGCAACCCCAGAAAAGTGGGGCTGGAAGGGACCTGGGACATTCCTGGCAGCTGTTTGGCCTGTTCTTAAAAACCTCCAGTGAGGGCAATCCCAGGACCCTGCCTGGAAGCCTGTTCCAGAGCTTGACTCCCTTATGGGGCAGGGGGGGCAGTGTGGCCAATTTTGATTGGGTGTATTCCTGGGGGTTCATTACATGACATAAGCTTCAATGAAAGATTAATCTTAATTCCTGGAGACGCCAGGCCAGTCAGCAGGGGGGCACTGGGAGCCCAGCGCGGGGGAATGGCTGGAGCCTGCGCCTCTTGTCGGCCGAGCTCTTCAGGGCCCTGCGGGGAGGCTTGAGGCTCGTGGCCCAGCCCAGCTCTCGGAGGGACTTCCCGGCAGGGCCACAGAAACTGCTGGGAAGGAAGCGGCTGTCCGGCTGCGGGTGATTCACCAGCCCTGGGAGTCCCGGTATCGGGACCTGTGTCCCTGTGAGTCAGGGCCACGCACGGGAGCAGGTATCGGCTCCGCAACCCAGAGCCCGGCCCACATCACGCACACCGCCCCCCCCAACAGCTCCTCTGCCCCCACTCACTGCCTGGCCCGCACCCCCCAGCTCCCCCACGAGCTCTCCCCCCGCACTGCCCGACCCCACAACAGGTCCTCCGCCCGCCCCTCCCAACAGCCCCTCTGCCCCCCCCCTCACTGCCTAGCTCCCCCCCGCACTGCCCGGCCCGCTCCCCCGCCATCTCTGCCCTGCCTGCCCCCCCCCGTCTGGCCAGTTCCCGCAGCCCCGCTCACGGGGGCCGGTCGGGGTCGCTCTGCTCGGGGGCCCCTGCCCGCTCCTCCCCGCCTCTCCTGGGCGCCCAATCCCGGCCGCGGAGGCCGC
Organism: Gopherus flavomarginatus; assembly: GCF_025201925.1. Lineage (NCBI taxonomy): Eukaryota > Metazoa > Chordata > Testudines > Testudinidae > Gopherus > Gopherus flavomarginatus. Next base: position 2,359,546 of record NC_066635.1, on the reverse strand, counting down.
TCCCCCCGCTCCCCTCCCAGCCGCACCTGCGGCCGGGAGCCGCTAGCCCGCAGCAGCCGCCCGGAGCGCTCCGCGGACCCGGGTCCCGGTGAGTGACCGGAGCGCGGCCAGCTGGGGTGCCCGCCTGGGACTCGGTGCCCCATGTGGGGATGGGGATAGGGAGGGGCTGGCTGTCCCGCCTGGGACCTCGGTGCCCCATAGGGGGGATGGGGAGTAGTTGTCTGTTCCACCCGGGACCTCGGTGCCCCATGTGGGGATGGGGAGCGGCTCGTTGCCCCATAGGGGGGATATGGAGTGGCTGGCTGTTCCACCTGGGACTTCAGTGCCCCATGTGGGGATGGGGATAGGGAGGGGCTGGCTGTCCCGCCTGGGACCTCGGTGCCCCATGTGAGGATAGGAAGGGGCTGGCTGTCCTGCCTGGGACCTTGGTGCCCCATGGGGGGATAAGAAGGGGCTGGCTCTCCAGTCTGGGACTCCCCCTCACATGGCTGTTGCAGTCCCTTATCCCAAACTCCTGAACTGCTCTTTGCCACGTTTGTTGGCTCTGTCCTGTTTGGGGTTGTGTTGCTTAGCTGCACAGCTGGCCCTGTCACCGGCAGGCCTGGGGGAGCAGGGACACAGCTTGTTTTCCGGCTGTTGTTATATGCAGTCAACCGATAGTATTTATCTGCCCCCTCTGCCCAGGGCCCTGTGATGGGTAGTGAGAAGCTGTGTCAAACCCACCCATGGGAAGGACAGAGAAGCCTAAAAGTCACTGGGCAAAGGTGTTCAAAATGAGTGTCTACGTAGGCATCCACATCTCTGCATGACCCCCCGATATGCTTGGTTTGACCCAGCTCCGCTCCAAGACTGTCCCTTGACATGAGTGGGAATCACACCAGTTCCTTGAACTCACTTTCATCTCCTGTCTCTCTAGGATTTTATACTGTGCACATTGTCATGGGAACCGAGTGCCTGGGGCTGAGGATAGGGATCAGCCCCACGGAGGGTGGGAAGGCAAATTAATGCATGTCTGGAAAGCACCCAGAGATCCTGGGAGGGAAGGTGTCGGCATTAATTCATTAGTATAATTGTTATATGGGGAAAGAGGAACAATGAGTCAGTTAGGGCCTGAAGGGAAAGGAGGAGAATGAGATAATGGAGGCAGAGGGCTAGATTCACAAAGGGATTTAGGCACATAACTGCCACTTTAGGCACCAAAGTCTAAAATTCAGATCCTCAGACAGCTGATCTGCTGGTGTCTAAGTCTCCCTCAGTACAGCCCCTTACATCTCTGCCGGAGGCTGTCCGCTCAGGTCCTAGATCCTCAAGCCAGGTGTTCCCCTGCTTATCATGCCTGCCCGGCCCAATCACATGGGCTGCCTGCCAGGCCCCCTGTGAAACAACCAAAGGGGAGATGGCCATGCCCCCATAGACTCAAGTGATCAGTGGGTAGAGCATTCACACAGGACATGGGGACCCCAGTGCAAGTAAACTCAGGGGTCCCCACCCCAAGCACTGAGCTACAGAGTCATGCTCACCTCAGTCTCTTTTTGATCCAGTGAATCTGTAAGTATTTTAAACACAGCGAAACAGCTCCAGCTGGACAGAATGAGAGGTCACTCTGCCTGGCAGTTTAGGCACTCCCAGGGTAGATAAGCAAGCTGCTCCCAATCAGGTTGAGTGGGGATTTGAACTTGGGTCTCCTGTATTCTGGGTAAATGCTGTGACACGGGGAGAGTGGAAGGGGGAATGCTGCCTCCTCCTTAGTTTTTCCTGAAAAAAGGCTGACCTGGTTCAGCCCTAGACTCACAGCTGCCTAACTCCCCAACATTTCCTGCTGGCTCACTTAGGTGGCTCTTCACTCAGCTTTTGTGAATCCCTTTCTTAGTGGCTCACTTTCCCCAGGCAGAGTATAGGGAGCCTGGGGGCCTACCTCGGGTTTTCGAATTCCAGTGGGTACAGAGGGCCTAGACATCAAGTGCTGCAATGCGGAGTGGAGTCTCCATGTGAATCTAGCCCAGAATCTCCAAGGAACGGTTTGGGAGCTGCCACCATGAATGTGGCTGAGAGAGAAGGCCTGCCTTTCTGACTCCCCGTCTGCCATGGGGAAGGGTGGGCTGGGCCAGGCTTCATGTTAGCAGGAGGTTCCGCAGCAACAGCACCCTGGCATGGGCTGGAGGCAGAGGTTAGACTGGAGGAAGGTCAGACCAGTCAGACTACAGTCACCTCCTGGGGTGGAGTCTGTTCCCATGCACCCTCCCCGTTCCCCAAAGGGCAAAGCACTGGGATAAATAGCCTGGGCAGAATCTGCTCCTGACTTCACATGGACCCAGGCAACAGGGGCTCAGGAGTCACGATCACAATGTTTGCGAGCAGCAGGGCTGTGCCACGTGACTCCCATCCCATGGAAGCTGCACCATGGCAAGGCTTGAGCAGGGCTGAGCTCCTCTCACTGTGGTGTAAAGGAGAGGGAAGGAGGTCTGAGGATCACCCCCGCCACCCAAGCTGCTAGAATGGTTTCCCCCTAACTATAGGCCCCTCAGTCTGACGTCCAGCCCAGGCAAAATAATGGATTGATTGATACGGGACTTGGTTCATAGAGAATTAAAGTAAGGTAATATAGTTCATGTCAATCAGCACAGGCTTATGGAAAATAATACATAGTGATATACCTAATTCATAGAGCTGGAAGGGACTTTGAAAGGTCACCAAGTCCAGTCTTCTGCCTTTACTAGCAGGACCAAGTACTGTTTCTGACAGGTTTTTGTTTTGTTTTTGCCCCACATCTCTAAATGGCCCCTTCAGGGATTGAACTCACAACCCTGGGTTTAGCAGACCAATGCTCAAACCACTGAGCTGTCCCTCCCTCTTCTGTCAGAATCATTTGATATCTTCTCTTGTTGAGATTACAAGTTTGGTTGCTAAAGGGAATTGTGTTGATGTAATAGACTGAGACGTCTGTATGGCATTTGACACAGTACTGCATGCCATTTTGAGTATTAAGTTAGAACAATATAAAATTAACATGACACACATTAAATAGATTAAAAGCTGCCTAACTGTTGGTTGAAAAAAGTAATTGTAAATGGGGAATCGCCATTGAGCAGGCGTGCTTCTAGCGGGAGTCCACAGGGACCAGTTCTTGGCCTTAGGCTATTTAACATTTTTATCAATGACCTGGAAGAGAAAGAAAGTCATCACTGATGAAGTTTGCAGATGACACGATTGGGGGGAGTGGTCAGTAATGAAGAGGTCAGTGATACAGAGAGATCAGGATCGGTTGGTAAACTGGGTGCAAGCAAACAAATGTAAAGTTATCCATGGAGGAACAAAGAATGCAGGCCATACCTACAGGATGGGGGCTGTGTGACGAAGTGGGAATGTTCATAATATTTTCTCTGAATACTGTGTGGGTCCCTCAGTTTCCCCTATGCAGTTCTTAAGTATCTAGGTGGTGGGATAAGGGCGTGTGATTGTTGCAGAGCCTTAGAGGGCCAGCGTGATGGTGTCTGCACAGAGAATGGCCGACACCTTGTCTCCTGGCAACTGATGGCCTGGGCCCTTCCTCTGCAAAGGAGCCAACTGAAGATGTTGGAGAACAAGGAGATCAGGTGACCTCCTGGCCTGAGAAAGAGACAAAGGCCAGAGGAGGGGCTGGGGGGGTATTCAGTTCAGAGCTGGCTGGGAAAATGGGGGGAGTGCCCCAGGGCTGGGGTCTAAGCTCCCTGTCCCCCAAGATGGACCCGACTGAGAGGTCCTGTTGTCTGTACCTACAAGCCCTGCTTGGGACTGCGTTCCTGTCGTCTAATAAAACTTTTGTTTTACTGGCTGGCTGAGAGTCATGGTCAATTGCAGGAAGTGGAGGGTGCAGAGCCCTGACTCCCCCACCCTCCATGACAGGCTGTATTGTGGGAGCAGCGACTCTGAAAAGCATGTGGGGGTTGTGGTGGATAATCTGCTGAACATGAGCTCACAGTGTGATGCTGTGGCCAAAAGGGCTAATGCAGGGGAATCTTGATTAGGAGTCGAGAGGTTATTTTACCTCTGTATCTGGTAGTGGTGCGACCACTGCTGGAATCCTGTGTCCAGTTCTTGTGCCCACAATGCAGGAAGAATGTTGCTACATTGGAAAGGGTCCAGGAAGAACCACAAGAATTATTAAAGGATTTGAAAATGTGCCTCTGGGCAGGGGCTGTAAACACTTCCTGTCTGATTGTGTTTCAGGAGCTGGGCTGCTAGATCCTCTCCCATCCAGAACACACAGATGCTTTGTTGTTGAGTATCTCATGAGGGCCCTTCTTCAAGAGCAGGTAAATCAGCTCTTGGCATCAATGGCAGCTCCTGTCTTGGCGAGGAGAGCAGGCGGGGTAGGATGCAAAAAACAACAGACTGCCTGTCTGCCATCTTGCACTAGGGTGTGTGTACATGAGCCAGAGACCCCTCCCCGGAGCCCTGCAATTTGTGCTGTGCAACAGCAGGAGGCCAGTGCCTGCTTCCCCAGAGGGCCCCTTGAGCTGCCTCTGTAGGGGAAGGTTTGCTGAACTGAGAGGGGTGTTGGGAAGGAAACTTTCCCTGCTGTTCAGAATTCTCCTGGGGACCCTGCACAAGGGCTACATTGCAAAGCAAGGGAGGCTCAGGCCTCTGACTGCTAGATGCAGAAGGACAGTACCGAGGGCGTTCCTGTGGCACTAGCATGCTCCAGGTCAAGGGCCCACGCCAACCACAGTGCTCCATGCCAGAGGCCGATACGGCTGGAGCCCACCATGCCAGTGGCCCTCTCTACTACTGAGAGACAGAGAGCGTGGGCATATGTAATGCACATTGGTGACACGCTTTAACTTGCCAGTTCCTTCTCTAGATTTCTCACTGTTCTTTGGATCTGTATTCCTTAGCTAAATTACAAACTGGAGAATTTATATAACTCTTTGAGGAGTATTTGTTTTAAAAGGTGTGGTGGCTAATAAGAAATTACAAAAAGCAGAAGTCAGATGGTTGGCTGGTAATATTTACAATGTCAAAATGGAATTTAACTTGAAAAATTACAATTGTCAAGAGACGATGACTCAGTTAAGGTCTTATCATAACCTTGTTACAAAGATAACATTTGTCCTAGTTCTGTACTAGTCTGGTGCAAGTGAGTGTGGTTCCAGCACGGAATTATGGATCCTTAATTACAGCTCCGTATTTACTTCCCATCAATATTATATCCCAGTGGAATTATGGAACTGCTCTTGTCAGTTTCACCTAACAATTTTACGGCAGGATTTAGAATTTTAGACAAATGACTTCGTTATCAAAGAATGTTAGTTTTCAGTTCAGAATGACCTTGCCCATGACTCAGAGCAATACTTTGCCACTTACCCATGCACAAGACTGTCATACACTAAGCCCAAACTGTAATATGCATGTCATAATTATGAAGCTGTTCTAATTTCTCTGGAATTTCACCAGTGCTGCAGGTTCTTATGCCACTTTAACCAAAGGTTCAAATAGTGGTCAAATCATTTTTATTGGTTTTTTTTTTGTAATTTTTCTTGTTTGTTTCTTCATAAAAAGATGAATTACTCACAGCAATAGTGGGAAAATCTTTAGTTTATAAGCCAATTCAAAGTGTCTTCTTCTTTTTGTCTAATTCTCTTGAAAGCTGTGTAATTTTTAGGTTGACGTCTTTAAAACACTCAGGATTTGACACAGTAACTTTTGCTGTAATGAAGCCCAGCTTTCAATTACATCATTATTAGGCTGAGCTAGAGTGATGAGTTTCTCTTGTCCTAGCACTCTCAACTGACATAATGAATCAGCATGACTTGTAAATGACTAAGACTAAACTTGTTAGTGAAATACAAGTGCACATACATTTGAGTCATTCAGAGGGTTTTAATAAAGGTACATACTTTCTGAGAAGCAGTTAGCCTAACATGACCAAGTCGTCACATGAATAAAAGTTGTTCTGCTACTTATCAGTTGGAACTGGTATGAATGTGGGTTCTCCAGCTTAGCTTCACTGTTGCAATGACCGGTTCTTGAGTTAGATCAGAGTTCATTCAGGTGAGTCACTCAAGGCGTTAGGATAGTTGGAGTCTTACTCTTTTCTGAATTTTGCAGAGGTCTCCCCAGATAGGACTTTAAAAGACAGAGGAGCTACATTCAGAAAGGAACTTATGGCATTGCAACACGGAATTCTTAGGCGTCCCGCTGCCTAGTGGGATTCTGAGCCCTGATTTAAGCTAACGGCTCCATGATACTGTGTGTGGGGAGAACCAGGTATGTAAGACGGGTTCTCAGAAGCTTGCGGAGTGGGGGGCTGGCTAAGACGGCTAATAGGAAATGCTGAGGAGAGGGGCAGGGCTTAGCTCTCAGATTCATAAAGGTACTTAGGTACCTAGCTCCCATTGATCCCGGGCAGTCAGGCCAGAGGCCTATTTTTTTATTAGGATTCCCAGTCTGGCAGTCCCTCCTTTGCTTGATTTTGAGCAAGGCCATGAATGCAGCTCTCCTAGGCAAGTGCCCGAACTGCCAGGCTCTTGACTGTTCTGGCACGTGTCTCTGTTAATCTGACTTGTTGAAGCCATTCCATTTCCTATAACTATTGAAATATTCATTGGCCCAGAGTGAGTGTGTGAGTGATCCTGTAGCCCAGTGCACTCACTTGGGACGTGGGAGAGTCAGGTTCAAGTCCCTGCTCCAAATCAGGAAGAGGAGGGATTTAAACAAGGTGTGCCCTAAATTGCTGGGCTACTGGCTGTCCTGAGAGTGTGTGCACACATGTGAGCCTGAAGAACGACCAGTTTGCCTGCCCCTGGCAGTTTTGTGCAGGGCCTGATCCTGTAGGCATGGTCTGAGAACACCTACCAGATTGAGTTCTGCTGTGGAGGCGGGTGAGGAATATTTCATCTGAGAAGCCAGTTGATGTGTCAGCATGAGCAAGGGCTCAAAGCAGCTTGTTAGCTGTGGGGTGGCATCAGTATTTAGGCATCTTTGCCCATGTCCACCAACAGATAGTAAGTGAGGTGTGGTGAGGTTAGGCAGTAGGTCAGTGGAGGTTTTGAGGATGCCAGTGGCATCTGAATGTTGGATTGAGCCCCTAGTGGGGCAGTTAGGCGCCAAAGTATCCTTAGTTGTTACCCAACAGAGGGCACACTTGCTGGCCAGGGGACGACAGTCCTGTTAACAGTCTCTCTTGTCCAGATGTTTCAACTTCAGGTAGTGACATATTGAACAAAACTTCGTTTTCATTCATGCCTCTGGGGAAAGCTTGAAATGTCAAACCAGAAGATGAGTTTTGTCCTCTCTCCTCATTCTCCTTTATGGCTTCTTGCCACTTTGTCTCTGGATAATTCCAGTTTCTTTGTGCAAAATATTTTGTGCCGTATCAGTTTGTATAGTACATGTTGGGCCATCCGCTGAATACCCACTGGCTCATCTCCAGTCAGTAACCTGCTTCCGCAGGTTACCTTCCCTGGGCCCCTCTGTGGTGAGCTCCTTTGGCCAACTCTTCATGGCTCCAGCCTACTTCCGCAAGTTACCTCCCCTGGGCCCCTCTGTGGTGAGCTCCTTTGGCCAATTCTTCATGGCTCCAGCCTACTTCCGCAAGTTACCTTCCCTGGGCCCTGTGGTGAGCTCCTTTGGCCAGCTCTATGCAATTGCATGCTCTTTCCATTAGCACTCTTTGCTGTCTGCAGACATGTCCATTTTGAAGTCAGTATTTCTGGAAAGTCTCCTCACACTCCTGGATGGCTCTGTCCTGCAGCAATGTCAAGTCATTTGACTCATTTGCTTGGTCATCACCAGCAGGAGAGAGCAATTAATGAAATAGCACAAAACAGCTGTATGCATCTCTGTGCCTGTCCTGGATTAGTCCCTGAACCTCGTTAATAAGGTTAGTAGGAGCCCCACATGCAATAGACTCTCGGTGCAACTGCCAGTCATACAGCTTCAGCATGACACGGGGCTGTGTCAGCTCCTTTAATGCAAAATCAATGCCTCGTGAGATGTAGTTTTGTTAAAATTAGTTCTCTTTCTTGTAGTTGGCTGGTGTGTGTGCCAGGGTCTGCACAGGCCCTTTCTTCAGGGCACCCTTTATGGGTTGCGCTGACAGGTAACCCCCAAACAAAGCAGCTCAGCACAGATCCAATAACTACCTTTACCTAGGCCCAGCAGCTTCTTTGCCTGACTCTCCTGCTCCTGGGCACTCTTCCCCTGGCCTTGCAGCCCATCTCCTGGGGCCAGGGGAGCCCCAGGAGCCAGCCTGCTTCCTGCAGCTCCCCTTCTCACACTGAGCCCTTCAGGGCCTAGATCCGCACAGGTATTGTCATGCCTGACAGTTAGGTATCCTGCCGCCTAGCGGCATTCCCAGCTGGGAGTTAGGTACCAGGCCCGGATCCCCAGTAGGACTGGAGCGTTGCAAAACTCAGCATTTCGGCATTTAGAAGATCACAGGAACAAACCACTGTGACCCACTGTGATGCAGTAGGGGCTGTCTGCATGGGGGATGGGAGAGCAGGGGAGGACTTTAGGGGATGGACAATACCTGAGCCTGTAACCTCAGCTAGGCAAGAGGGATGGGAGGTCAACACTTTTGCCCGGGAAGCTAGACAAAGGAAGGGGCCGGCAGGAGGGCATTTAGTTTTCAGTTTGGTTTTGGGGCTGGGGGGGGAGAGGTGGGGCGAGCATTCAGGGTATCCTAAGCTGGGATCCAAGCACCCTGAAACTCCAGAAGGACTCGACTGAGAGGTCCTGACTGTGCCTGCAAGCTCTGCTGTAACCTGCATTCCTGTTGTCCAATAAGCCTTCTGTTTTACTGGCTGGCTGAGAGTCACTGTGGGTCCCAGGAAGAGGGGTGCCAGACCAGACTCCCCCACACTCCATGACACCCAGAAAGCCTGGGTTAGGCACCTAGGCTCCCTCTACAAGGCACGGGGAGTGAGAGGCACCTCAGAATGCAAGTCACCAAAGCCAGCACGCTGGGCGAGGATCTGCCAGTGTTAGCCAATGGGAGATGGTGATGAGATGGATGTTTCCTAAGCCCCGCTCCTTCCTCGGAGTTTGGTACCATACTCCAGGCTGCAGGGAGGTGCCTATCTCTACTTGTGATCCACAGCCGAGAACCCCTCCCCTGGAGTCTGGTAGCGTAGGTGTCTATGGGTATGTCAAGGCTATAATAAAACACCCATGGCACCGAGTCTCAGCTGACTTGAGGTCACAGGGCTTGGGTTGCAGAGCTAAAAATTGCAGTGCAGACATTTGGACCTAGGCTGGAGCCTGGGCTCCGAGACTCTCCCCCCAGCCAGGGCTTCAGAACCTGGTCTCCAGCCAGAGCCCACACCTCTCTACTGCTATTTTATAGCCCCAGAGCCCAAGCCCTGCGGGCCCAAGTCAGCTGCGGTCGTGCCATGGGGCTTTTATTGCGGTGTTGATGTTCCCTCAGTCATTCCTTGTCAGAATGAGTTAGGCACCTGCCTCAAGAAAGAGCTGGAGGAAGAGCCACCTGCCTGGTAACTTTTCACCCAGTGATTAGAGCACTCAGCTGGGATATGGGAGACCCAGGTTCAAGTCCCCTTCTGCAAGAGAGGAGAAAGGATTTGAACAGGACTCCTAGGAGTGGGTGCTAACTACAGGGCTATGGGCTAGTCTGCTGGTGAAGCTGCTCCAGTTTGGATAAATAATTGAAGAGTCATTGGAGCAGAAGGAGTGGACCTGGGCCTCCCACAGAGGCTGCCTGGTCTACAGGCTCAGTCTCTCTCTGTGACTGTATTTATCCAAAGTGGAACAGCTCCCACAGAAGAGATTAAGGGGCCCTTTTCCTTCAATCAAAACACCCTGTAGGCCAGTGATTACTGCACTCTTTTAGGAGGTGAGAGACCCCTGTTCAAATCCTTCCCACCCAGCAGAGTGGGGATTGAACCTGAGTCTCTCACATTCTAGGTGAGGGTGCTAACCACTAGGCTAAAGCTTATAAGGTAGGCACCTGCTAGAGTATGCATGGGACCTGATTCGGCAGGCCGCCTCTGAGCATGGGTGTGGGATGATCTCCATGGATGCGATGTATGGAGGAGCGCCCCTCTTCTCCTGCTCTGTGGATCGCGCTGGGGCTTGGGCAGGAGAGCAATGTCCAAACAGTGTACGGGTCTAGAGGCAGACACGTCGGCGCTTAGGGATTTGGCATTTGTGGATCTAGGTCCTGGAGCTTTCAGGTGCTTAAAGGGTTAGGCAGCTTCTTAGCCAGGGTTTTGAGGATCCAAAAATTGGGTTTAGGCACCTAAAGTGGCAGTTGGGCACCTAATTCCTCTTGTGGGTCCAACTGTGGGTGCCTAGCTTGGGGCTGCAAATTCCACTGGGTGGCAGGGCACCGAGGAGTTAGGCACCACCACACCTTCGTTCCTGGCCTATTATACCGTAGAATAACGTATCCCAGTGGTGCTGGGGGTGCTGCCGCTCCCCCGGCATGAAGTAGTAATAACAAACACCAAACACATGGTTTCCATCATCAGCACACCCACTATAAAAATTGTTTCAGCCCCCCCGGTGTATCCAATATATAGTTTGATCTATTATAGCTTTAGTACAAATGAGTTGGTCCTGCTCTGAGCAGGGGGGTTGGACTAGATGAGCTCCTGAGGTCTCTTCCAACCCTGATGTTCTATGATTCTATAAGCATAAAGCATCTAAAATAGAAGAGGAGGTAAAAGAGGAAATTACTTCACAACCTTGCAAAAGTTTGTGGTTCAGCCTGGCTAGTCAGCTGTTATTCATACAGCATCCTCAGTGTGACGCAAACAGCACCTGCTGTTTGACATGTTCAAAGGCTTAGGCCTGAGTTAGGATTCTTGCCTGTTTGGCTGTCTATAGCATCATTGTTATTAACAAGCTCCATCATTTTTTTATCACTATGCCCAAAAATCATAACTGTGAAGATGGCAGGTCAGATCCGTCCTATTTTTGCTACTAGAGAGGCGCTGTGCTGGAGGATTGTGGGGAAGTGGGGGACATACTCGTACATGTGGTGGTTGTGTGTGTCCCAGAATTAGAAGGTTTTGGGAGGATTATTAAAGAGATTCATCTTATGACAAAATGCTTCCTAGAGATCCCCTGAACTGCTGACTTAATGATCCAGTAAAGGAGCTACATTTTGAACGGAACGACAAATTAATTTCTTTTTTATTGTTAGCTGCAAGATTTTGTAGCTCTTAGGAGCCTCCACTGCTCCTGTTTTGTTGTCTTGTTTTATGATGAAAATAAGATCACAGTTTTTTAAAATATGGAGCTAAAAAATGTGTAACCCACACACCTCCTGGGTGTGGTGCTCTGTCCTCTCTAGTGGTGCTGAGAGAGAGATTAATGAGTCTGCTTCAGCCTTAGCTAAGGCCCAGGTGGCTTTTAGCTCATGTGGTAGAGGCTCATGCAATAAGCTACAGAGGTTCCAGGTTTGATCCTGACTAGTGGAGTCTGTCAATGTTACAAATTCAGACCTTTTATTTTAACTGGGAACACACATTTTTTTTCTGAATCAGAACCAGGAGCTAGGACAAAGCTGGGGTTCAGGGTCAGTACCAGTTTTACTCCCTGAGAGAGAGGTAAAATAAATAAAATAAAATATGGAGATACACCTATCTCATAGAGCTGGAAGGGACTTTGAAAGGTCATTGAGTCCAGCCCCCTGCCTTCACTAGCAGGACCAAGTGCTGATTTTGCCCCAAATCCCTCCCTCAAGGATTGAGCTTATAACCCTGGGTTTAGCAGGCCAATGCTCAAACCACTGAGCTACCCCCTCCCCTGTTTAGAGAGTGGCAGTTAAGCACCCGAGTCCCCCTTGAGACTCCCACCCCTAGCATAAAATAGTGAGTTTGTGGTCTAGGGGCAGGAACTAGGACTCACCAAACAGCCATTACATGGGAACAAGGTTTAACAGTGCTGAGCAGGGCAGGATTCAGGCTCTGTACTCATTAGCAGTGTCCTGAGGCCATCAGTTCCCCCATGAGCACTTATCTTCATGAATGAGACTGTTTTCAGGAAAAGTAAGTTCTGACCTGTTTGGATCTTACACAGGCCCCATCTCCCCTTTCCAGACAAACAGGTAAAATCTCCCACACGCTGCCATCCTTCTCAAACAGTCTACAATGAAGTGTCCCACCCTATTCTTAAAGTGCAGCTCCCATTAACCACAATACAAACACTAACAATGCAACAGCAAAACGTGTATTAAGATAACATCCAAATTCACTTCCAAGTAAAGAAGTGTTACACTAATCCAACAATTTCTGCAGGTTTCTTTGTGCATATTTTTTCAGCACTATATGGGATATCCAGAGTTTGAACATCTAACTTTCAGTTCTACAACCCAGCTTCTACTTCACTTAGAGAAGCACCTGATGGGCCAGAGGAGTGTGCTGTTAGCAAGTATGTGAGCCAGTGGGTGCCCACAGTGGTCTCCTGGCTATAGTGAGTGTAGCCGCCTGCATGGAACTTGTCTGCGTGCACATGGCTAGAGTGTCAGTTGCAGCAGCTCTCTAAATAGTTCTCTTAAGAAAGAGCGAGGTTAGTTTTGCAAGCATGGCGTCCTCCCATGTTATTACCAAGCAGGCAGTACGCGGCCTAGACAACATAGTCAATTGCAGCACTGCCTTTGTCTGGGTCATCTGGCTGACTGACCCCTAACTCTCTGTATGTACAAGCAGAAGCCTTTATTGCTTAAACTGTATTAGCGTGGAAGCAGTTGCATTCATAAACCTCTTTATGTCATCTAGTCACTAGGGGTTGACACCAAGCCAGACTGGGTTAATGTGGGTTACAGAAAGTACTGTGCTGATATAGACCTTCTGAGTGGCAAAATGAATGTGCCTGCTTCATCTGTTGTGTTAGAGGCCTGGGTTCTGTTCCAAGCTGTATCTGATGTGACCTTTTCTCAGGTACCTTATCTGTTAAACACATAAGTGATAGTTGTCCCCAAGGCACAGTGCGATGCCTAATAAGGGTAGCGAAGTGTCCAGCAATATTAACAGCCATCAGTAGATGACTAGAACTCATGCTTTCTGGGCTTATATTATTGTGAATTTTCCATTAGGCTACTAAAGAAGGTGATATGCCTTTGCTCTGCTTATAAGAGTTCCTCTTGATAGTCTCTGCCTGCTACTCCTGAGTCCCTAAATGCATGTCAGTCATCTGTATCCAGGTGGTGACGTAAGGGGAGCATCAGGAGAACTGTGGCTGTGGAAGGATCACAGTGGAGGTGACAATAACTAAGGTGATTTAACTGTTGGGCTTTTGTTTGTTGTCTAGATAAGTCTCTGGTCTCCATGCTGTCACACTGCCCTAGCCTTGGGCCTTGAGGAGAAGCTGGAGCTCACAGTTTGTTCCTTGGGGTCTCCTCCCACACTGCAGGATCCCCATTCCTCACAAGGATACTCTGCTGTTTTCCTGCAGCATCTGTGATCCCCATTGCTCGCTAGGCTGAATTCAGGGAGCTGGGGGCACTGGGTCCTGTTGTCCTGCCATTCCCAGACAGTTCCTCCCGGATGGTGAGATGCAGGGGCATGGGGGAGGTTCTTCTCAGTGGGTAGGCTCTGATTTCTGGATGAGATACTTGGCATGAGTGGCCACTGGGTGCATGCCTGGTCTGGTGTCGTGCTGGTCTCTGGGAAGGACCAAGGGTTCAGGACTCTGCTCCTGGCGTTCTCCCAGGAACTGCCCATTTTTCACTCTCTGGGTCTGGGCAGTGGTCATGGCTGCCTCGAAACCACAGCGATGGGTGTGCAGAAATGCCTAGCTAGCTAGAGGGGTTTGTCTGGGGATGGATAGAGATTTACGGGCAAGAGAGACCATTTCTCCATTGTCTTCTATCCCCCCAAGTACCTGTGACTTCTCCATTGCCAGCTGGTGGCTCTGCAGGGCTGTGAAGCTTGGGGCCCAGCTGTCTCTTCTGCAGTGGATTTCCCTTCGGAAGCAGCGTAAGATCCCGTTTGTGTCCCAGCCCAAGCTAAGGCTGTGAGTCAGCAGGAACTAGCTGTGCTCCCAATGAGCGCACCCCATGACATGGACCCATTGTTACCTGGGGTGGCGTGGGGAAGTAGATCTGTCTTGGGCTCCCCAACACCCCTCCTGGGCCAGGCCCGTGATCTCCTGCGCCTTTGCCCTGATAGCAAGGGTTTCTCAGCCAGGTGTACAGACCCAAGAGATTGCTACAGCCCAGCTATCAGCCCCAGACACCCCAGGGCAAAAGGCCAGTCTGCACCGCTCCCTGCCCCAGTCTGTCTGTTCCTCCCTCAGCCTCTCTCTGGGCAGGGATGCTGAGAAATGGCCTCCCAGCAGCATTCTGGGCTGAGTCAGTGATTGGGACGGCAGGGTGGTGTGATGGCTGCAGGCACCTGTGTGACACTGCTGTGCTGGGGAGGAGAGAGAGAGGGAGGGATGCTGTGTGATGACAGTCCACAGAAAGCTCTTGTGTGCAGTGCTTGTTCACTGGGATCTGCCCAGCCCTTCCTCTCTGGCAATCCTGCAGCAGCCAGCAGCTCAGACCGGTTTGGGGCTCTCAGTGATTGGCAGGGCCAGACACACTGTGGACACCACATCCCTGAGGCCTGATTCATATCTGGATGCTGTCAACAACCAGCCTTGGTACAAACGAGGACAGCAGCTTGTGCTCTGTCTGCTGGGACTGGGCGGAACCAGGTGACAGGCTCCCAGCAGTACACACCACAGTGGGCTGTGCTGAAGAGGGGCTGCCCAGTGGGGAGGGGCATAGAAGGTAATCAGTGACAGCTGTGGAGAGCGCAACCCTATAACAGCAGCGACCCCCGGGAGCGCCATTCTACAAGGGGCGGAAACTGAGGCACGACATGGCCAAAATCACACAGTGGATCAGTGGCAGAGGTGGGAACAGAGCCCAGACTCCTGTTCCAGCACTTAGACCAGGAGTTCTCAAACTGGGGGTCGGGACCCCTCAGGGGGTCGCAAGTTTATTGCATGGGGGGGTCACAAGCTGTCAGCCTCTACCCCAAACCCTGCTTTGCCTCCAGCATTTATAATGGTGTTAAATATATTAAAAACAATGTTTTAAATGTATAATGGGGGATGCACGCAGAGGATTGCTGTGTGAAAGGGGTCATCAGTACTAAAGTTTGAGAACCACTGACTTAGACCCTCTCTGCAAGCTTCCTCCCCTCCACCTGCAGAGCCTGCTTCCCCCCCGCATTACCTGGGGGGCTTTTTCCAGATGGAACTTAAGCAAAGATGGGTAAAATCCTAATTTAGGACAAATGGAGGGAGGTGTAAGGTCGCCTAGCTGTGTGCCCCTGGGAGCAGACTCCATGGCAGGGCGTGAGAGCTGGTCCCTCAGTAATCTGTCCTGGAGCACCACTGCTGTGGTGAGAATGCAGAGCCCAGGAATCCTGGGGAACCAGTTTTACACATTTTGTCTGTGCAAAGTGGATGGAGCAAGGGGGATGAAACTCCACCCACTGCAAAGGCATATAACTTCTCCAAATGGTCCAGCCGTGGAGCATTGCACCTTCGCTTCCAGGGACGCCAGTCAGCTCTGTCTGGGCTTGTGCGAGGCAGAGAGCAGGGAGTGATGGCTTCGATGGGGCTGCAGGTTCTGGGCATTGCCCTCTCTGTCATTGGCTGGCTGGGCACCATCCTGTGCTGTGGGCTCCCCATGTGGAGGGTGACAGCCTTCATCGGGAACAACATTGTGGTGGCTCAGATCATCTGGGAGGGGCTGTGGATGAACTGCGTGGTGCAGAGCACGGGCCAGATGCAGTGCAAGGTCTACGACTCCATGCTGGCGCTGCCCCAGGACCTGCAGGCGGCGCGTGCCCTGGTGGTGATCGCCATTGTGTTGGCCGTGCTTGGCCTCCTCCTGGCCATCATTGGAGGGAAATGCACCAACTGCGTGGAGGACGCTTCTGCCAAAGCCAAAATCATGATTGTCTCTGGGATCATCTTCATCATTGCTGGCATCATGATCCTCATCCCTGTCTCCTGGTCAGCCAACAACATCATCCGGGATTTCTACAACCCTATGGTCACCGAGGCGCAGAAGAGAGAGCTGGGGGCCTCCCTGTACATCGGCTGGGCTGCATCTGCCCTCCTGCTCATCGGGGGGGCCCTGCTCTGCTGCAGCTGCCCCCCCCGGAATGAGAAACCCTACTCTGCCAAGTACACGGCTACTCGCTCGGTGCCAGCCAGCAACTACGTCTAGGGACCGCACATGCTCCGTGCCTCCACCACCCCAGGGGCCACCCCTCCCACTCCAGCAAGACAATCAAGGAGCTGCCATCCTGTCCAGATCCAGCCCACTGCTCTGCTTGTACCTTGTGCCTCTGCCTGAGCCCAGCTCTGCCCCTGTGGCCCTGGACTTGATGGCTGAACACAGACAGAAGCTGGCAAGGAGCTTCCCTGAGGAGAAGACTGTGGCCTTTCCATGGGCAGGGGCCTTGGCGGAGCGGCTCAGCCTCCTGAAAGCAGAAGCCCCACGGTGCCAGGGCTGGCTGGCTGCTCAGACACGCCCTCAGCACATCCCTGGCTGACAGGTGCAGCCGGTGAGTGGCTGCACGGGCCCCAGTGCTAAGAATCTGCCACTGCAACTTGTTTGTGCCAGTGCACAGAGATCTCCTGGATTCCCCAAGGTCACCTGAGCGAAGCCAGCCCGGGCTTGGACCTGGCTGCCAGTCAGGGCTCTGCTGGGATCTCCCCACGGCACGGCTAGCTCCGGCGTTGTCAGCCAGCCCCCTCGCAGCTCTGGCATCACCTGTGCCCACTCAGGAGGGGGAGGTGGGGGAGGGGGAGGGGTGCACTGGGGGATATGGGCGGGGGCGGGGGGGGAGGGTAGTAAGAGAGGTTGCAGTTGCTTCTCTGTTTCCCTTGAGATTTCAGCTGGTTCTTTAATCCAAGTTAAAATGGAGAATAGATAGAAACCGTCCCTGACTACTCTGGCAGCGCCATGCTTCAGGGGGACAGAGATGATGCTGGGGCAGGGCAGGTCCTCCCTGGGAGCAGTGAGGAAGGAAAGCCGCAGCGAGGCCCAGGCCTTGCCATTCCTCCTCTGCAGTGCCTGAGGGAAGGGTGGGGGCCGCTAGGCCTCCTTCCAGTACCAGAATTCGGGTCTCCAGCAGGTGCTGGCGTTTCGGACGGGCCCTTGCACAGGGGTCAAAGCAGGAGCTTTCACTCTGAGACTAGCTCATTAGAGTGAAACTGCAACAGGGCCCCTTTGTGTGTCCATGTGTCTGTCAGTGTCTCAGGCTGGGCATGCGTCATGTCTCCGTGGCTGCGTTTCTGTCTGTGTCTCTGGGTGTGTCTCTGGGTTTCTGTGTGTGCCTGTCGACTGGCAGTGTTGTCGTTCAGTGCGTGTCTCTGTCTCACTCTCTAGGGAATCTGTCTTGCTCTTGGTGGCTCTGGTCAGGTCTACACTAGAAACTTCTGCTGGTAGCGCAGTGTCACGTAGGGGTGTGATTTGTACCACATTTCTGTGTTGACAGAAACTGCAGAGTAGGCTCAGGAATACCAGCAAAAATGTCCTTTGCTGGCATAGCTGATTTCTCTCAGGGAGCCATGCTAAGCTGTATTGGCTGCAGCACCCTTGCTGGACAAGCTGCAGCTCCCTTGGGAGGTTTGCCCCCACGGCAGTACCGATAGAGCCATACTGGCCAACACTCCGAGTGGAGACAGGGCTCTGGCCTGCTCTTAGTATCCGTCAGACAGTGGTTGGTTCCGATGGCCCATCCTGAGGGGCTGGGCTGCTGAGCAGGCAGCTGTTTCCCACCGGCCCACCCGTGCTGTGTGTTTCTGCTTTGACCCATTCTCAGGCCTGTATTTGTTTAGCTGCACCTGTGATTTCTGTGTCAATGGCACCCGCAGGAGGGGCAGGGCTGGGGACTGGATGTCAGTGGCCCAGCTGGGCAAACCGGTTTGGGAGGTGGAAGCAGAGCCAGGCAGGTTGAGCAAGAGCAGAAAGGAAAGGTGCTTCCTCTGGTGGCGCACACCCTCCCTGGGAGCCGGCTGCCGCCCATGTCTCGCTCCGGCTGAGTCTGGAACAGGTCAGCTGCACCCTGACCACTGCAACAGGGACAGCCTGGAGGCTGTCCAGATTAGTCAGCTGGCTACAGCTCTCGTGGGCTACCATCCCTGGGGAGGGGCAAAGCCACTGCAACAGGCACCCAACGAGGCACCGGGCACATCCTGTGGCCTGACATTGGCTCCCAATTATACAGACTAGACCAGGCAGCTCCAGGGCTCGCCTCTGGGAAGGGCCCCCCCCCGTAGGTGTGGCTGATTTGCTTCCCCAGTGGAGACCCATAGGTTGCCCCCGAGAGCTGGAGCATGGGGCAGAGCTCTGCTGATGACAAGCAGAGTGGCTGGCTCTGGGGCTGGGAGTGCCAGGAGGAGGATGGGTGGTGCAAGCAGGGGCACTGGGATGCCAGGAGAGTGCTGGAAGGGGGTTGTGCCTCAGAGTGACATGGGAGCCCCCTTCCACAGACGGGGGCCAGGCTGTGATCTTCCTGCCGATGTGAAATGTTAATAAATGAGTGCGATTTTCTACATTAAACTGCAGCTGCTCCAAGCCCTGCTGTGCTGTGTCTCGTTTCCCCATCCAATGAAGGTGGGCTGAGCCTGTGGCCCACGCCTTGCGGCAGCTCGTTCACAGACGCTGTAGGCAGCTATGGGGCATGGGGCAGGGGATGGATCAGGGGGTTCCAGCATCAGGGGTGCAGGCCTGGTACAGTAGCAACACTTGTCTTGAACTACTCGCCCGGGCCAGTGCTCCCCATACATCCCACATCCCCACCTAGAGACACACCCATGGCTTGTGCTCCCCACAAACCCTACGTCCCCCCATTCAGAGCCCCGGCCCGGCCCTGGCCTGTGCTCCCCACACACCCCACATCCCTCCTCCGGAGCCCTGCCCCCGGCCTGTGCTCCCCACACACCCTACACCCCCCCCTCCAGAGCCCTGCCCCCGGCCTGTGCTCCCCACACACCCTACATCCCCCCCTCCAGAGCCCCATCCAACTCCCAGCCTGTGCTCCACACACACCCCACATCCCTCCTCCGGAGCCCCACCCCCGGCCTGTGCTCCACACACACCCCACATCCCCCCCTCCAGAGCCCCACCCCTGGCCTATGCTCCTCACACACCCTACATCCCCCTCTCCAGAGCCCCACCCCCGGTCTGTGCTCCCCACACACCCTACATCCCCCTCTCCAGAGCCCCACCCCCGGTCTGTGCTCCCCACACACCCTACATCCCCTCCTCCGGAGCCCCACCCCCGGCCTGTGCTCCCCACACACCCTACATCCCCCCCTCCAGAGCCCCATCCAACTCCCAGCCTGTGCTCCACACACACCCCACATCCCTCCTCTGGAGCCCCACCCCCGGCCTGTGCTCCACACACACCCCACATCCCTCCTCTGGAGCCCCACCCCCGGCCTGTGCTCCACACACACCCCACATCCCTCCTCTGGAGCCCCACCCCCGGCCTGTGCTCCACACACACCCCACATCCCTCCTCTGGAGCCCCACCCCCGGCCTGTGCTCCACACACACCCCACATCCCTCCTCTGGAGCCCCACCCCCGGCCTGTGCTCCACACACACCCCACATCCCTCCTCTGGAGCCCCACCCCCGGCCTGTGCTCTCCACACACCCCAGGTCCCTTCTTCCAGAGCCCCACCCAACTCCCAGCCTTTGCTCCACACACACCCCACGACCCCCCCTCCAGAGCCGCACCCCGCTCCTAGCCTGTTCTTCCCACACACTCTGCCACCTCCCCAGTTGCTGGGCCTGGGCCTGATTGCTGATTGGGACAGTTTATCAGAGACTGTGGTGGATTCATAGAATCATAGAATATCAGGGTTGGAAGAGACCTCAGCAGGTATCTAGTCCAACCCCCTGCTCAAAGCAGGACCAACCCCAACTAAATCATGCCAGCCAGGGCTTAGTCAAGCCGGGCCTTAAAAACCTCTAAGGAAGGAGATTCCACCACCTCCCTAGGGAACCCATTCCTGTGCTTCACCACCCTCATATTGAAATAGCTTTTCTTAAAATTCGACCTAGACCTCCCCCACTGCAACTTGAGACCATTGCTCCTTGTTCTGTCATCTGCCCCCACTGAGAACAGCTAAGCTCCATCCTCTTTGGAAGCCCCCTTCAGGTAGTTGAAGGCTGCTATCAAATCCCACCTCACTCTTCTCTTCTGCAGACTAAACAAGCCCAGTTCCCTCAGCCTCTCCTCGTAAGTCATGTGCCCCAGCCCCCTGATCATTTTCATTTCCCTCCGCTGGCCTTTCTCCAATTTGTCCACATCCCTTCTGTAGTAGGGGAGGTGGGGGGCAAAACCGGACGCAATACTCCAGATGTGGCCTCACCAGTGCCAAACACAAGGGAATAATCACTTCCCTCGATCTGCTGGCAACGCTCCTACTAATACAGTCCAATATGCTGTTAGCCTTCTTGGCAACAAGGGCACACTGCTGACTCATATCCAGCTTCTCATCCACTGTAATCCCCAGGTGTAATCAAAGGTACTGCCTGTTTTTCAGTGAAGACAGGCTGTATTTCTCAAAGCTCTGCTCTGGGAATGACTGTGGGGCACGTCTCTGGCCTATGTTATATAGCAGGCCAGGCTAGATTGTCGCAGTGACCCTTTTGGCCTGGGAACGCAGGAGTCTGGAATGGGCAGTGGGACTCTGCTAAGGAAGACTGGGGCACAGGGCTTGCTGGGTGAGGCAGCAGGCAGGCTACTGGGGAAATGAAGAGTCGTCCCCTTGGGGGTGGCAGAGGTCAGGCTGGGGCCACCCTTGAGGTCTCAGTGCTCTGAGAGTACGTCTGCACTGCAGATGGGCGTGAAGCACCCAGCCCACACCACTAGCTCGAGCTAGTGAATTAAAAAGAACGGTGTGGTCTGCACGCTGAGCTAGTGCGAGTCTGTCTGCCCAGCTGGGAATCATAGCACCTAGTTGCAGTGAGGTCTGCTATGCCAGCCCCGTCCTCAGGTCCATTGTGGCCCCAACACCTCTGCTGACAGGCCTTCCGTCTCACCTCGGGTCTAGGTGAGTGACGAGCTGAGGGAGCTCGTGTCAGGGGGACGCATGGCCCTGAGGAGAGCTGCTTCCGCATTCGCTGCTGGCTGTGGGGGCAGCAAGGTTGTCTCCTCACTGGTGCTGTCCCCATGTCGCGCCCTCAGGACTCGCTGACCCCTGGCTTAGAAGGGGATAAGGGTGCCACACACTGGAGTATGATCTTTATTTCCTGGCCCCAGCCACCTGCCATGGTCAGGGCTACAAAGGTTATATCCTGGTCACCTTGTTATCAGTTATACCTCAAATAATATGGCCACTGATTAGTTCATCTGTTAATTGTTTCATTTCACAAGATTTAGCTTTATTACATAGGCCAGCAGATTTGCCAGCCCCCTGAGCTCCAAAATAACAAAGCCAGACCCCCCAAATCATGAGACTTTTACAAAATTGTAAGTTGGGGTCTCTGTTTACCTGCTGGACTTGGGGGAGCCCATTTTCCAGCTTTTCTCTGCAACCAGGGGACTAGAAAATCACTTTTTAAAAATGAAAGCGGAAATTCTCCCATAATCACAGAACTCCAGGATCTGGTGCTTCAGTAACAACATCAAACATCACAAGACTCACCATAAAATCACAAGAGATGGCAACACTCGTGCATCTGTGACGTGCTCCAGGGGCTCATGTGGCCGCCAGCCTCTAGTGAAGAGACTGTGCCTTTCCTGAGTGACGTTCTGGCCTGGGGCACAGTATATTGGGCACTGCTGAATGGCTTTGTTGAGAGGTTTGCAGTCCTCTCACACTCCCACTGGGGCTCACTGTAGATCTCCAGCACCTCTGCACCTGCCACATAGAGCAGGGAGAAGGATTTCACCCTCCCTGGCTTCTCTGTAATTCCACTTGCTGCAGCTGCCTCCTCCAGTTCTCTCACAAGTTCCCTTCCCGTCTGAGTGAGGCAGGTTCATAGATTAATAGATTTCAAGGCCAGATGGGATCATTGTGATCATCTAGTCTGGCTCCTGTATACGCAGGTGAAAGTAAGCCGGTATGCCATACCGGGTCAGCCTGGCTTCCCCAGGGGGCAATTTTTAGGGCCTGAGGCTCCAGCAGGAGCTCTCCCATGATGTAAGTGTGAATGACATTCCTTGTCCCTAGATGTATCCATTTACATTCAGCCGTATTAAAATGCGCATTGTTGGCTTGGGCCAACCTTACCATGTGATCCAAATTGCTCCGTGTCAGAAACCTGTCCTCTTCATTATTTACCATGCCCTCCATCATTGTGTCATCTACAAACTTTATCCATGATGATTTTATGTTTTCTTCGAGGTCGTTAATAAAAATGTTAAATAGCCTAGGGCCAAGAAAGACCCCTGCAGGATTCCACTAGAAACACATGGTGCAATGATGCTTCCCAATTTACAATTACACTTTGAGACTCATTAGTTAACCAGCTGTTAATTAATTTCATGTGTACCATTTTAGTTTTGCATCTTTGTAGTTTTTTAATGAAAATGTCATGCGGTACCAAGTCAAATGCCTTTCAGACGTCTAACTCTATTATATCAAAATTATTACCGTCATCATCTAAACTTGTAATCTCATCAAAGAAGATATTTAGTTAGTGTGACAGGAACTATTTTCCGTAAACCTGGGGATACACAGAGGTCTTCTGGGGGTCCATCAACTCATCTAGGTATTTGCCTAGTTTTACAACAGGCTACGCAAAAACCACTAGCAAAGTTGGTAGAAACTAAAATTTCATACAGTCTATGACTTGTTTATCCTGCCCTATATGCTATACGCTGAAATGTAAGTACAATATTGATATTTCAGTTGATTTATCTTATAACTCTATGGTAAAAATGAGTAGGTATGCAATTTTTCAGTCAAGTGTGCTGTGACACTTTTGTATTTTTATGTCTGATTTAGTAAGCAGGTAGTTTTTAAGTGAGGTGAAATTTGGGGTACGCAAAACAAATCAGACTCCTGCAAGGGGTACAGTAGTCTGGAAATGTTGAGAGCTACTGCCAAAAACCCATGTTAATTGGCATTAATTACATTACTCTCTTTTACATTACTCTAATCAAATCCCATATCGCCTGCTCCATTATCTTGCCTGGGATGGATGTAAGCCTAATAGGCCTATACTCAGGTTATCATTTACCCTTTTTAAACATTAGTACAACGTTAGCTTTCTTTCAGTTTTCTGGAACTTACCCAGTGTTCTAAGACTTATTGAAAATCAACATTAGTGGTCAAGCAAGCTCCTCAGCCAGCTCTTTCAAAACTCTTGGATGCAAGTTATCTGGACCTGTTGATTTTAAAATGTCCAACTTTAGTGGCTTCTGTTTAAAATCCTCCTAAGATACTAGTGAAATGGAAAGAGTATTATCATGTGATATGACTACATTATCAGTTTTCTTCCCAAATACAGAACAGATATATTTATTGAACACTTCTGTCTTTATGGCATAATTTTTCAGGGTCGCCCAGAGGGGACGGGGGGGGGGCAAGTGGGGCAATTTGCCCCAGACCCTGGGTCCTGCAGAGGCCCCCACAAGAATATAGTATGCTATAGTATTGCAACTTTTTTTTATGGAAGGGGCCCCCAAAATTGCACTGCCCCAGGCCCCCTGAATCCTCTGGGCGGCCCTGTAATTTTTGATAATTCTACCATTTCCCTCTAGCAATGGACCAGTGCCATTGTCAGGAGTCTTTTTGTTCCTAATATACTTAAATAAACCTCCTTTATAGAATTACAGAATATCAGGGTTGGACGAGACCTCAGGAGGTCATTTAGTCCAGCCCGCTGCTCAAAGTAGGACCAACCCCCAACTAAATCATCCCAGCCAGGGCTGTGTCAAGCCGGGCCTTAAAAACCTCTAAGGATGGAGATTCCCCCACCTCCCTAGGGAACCCATTCCAGTGCTTCACCACTCTCCTAGTGAAATAGTTTTTCCTAATATCCAACCTAAACCTCCCCCACTGCAACTTGAGACCATTGGTCCTTGTTCTGTCATCTGCCACCACTGAGAACAGTCTAGATACATCCTCTTTGGAACCCTCCTTCAGGTAGCTATCAAATCCCCTCCTCACTCTGCTCTTCTACAGACTAAATAAGCCCAGTTCCCTCAGCCTCTTCTCAGAAGTCATGTGCCCCAGCCCCCTGATCATTTTCTTTGCCTTTACTGGACTCTCTCCAATTTTCACACATCCTTTCTGTAGTGGAGGCCCCAAAACTGGATGCAGTACTCCAGATGTGGCCTCACCAGTGCCGAATAGATGGGAATAATCACTTCCCTCAATCTGCTGGCAATGCTCCTACTAATGCAGCCCAATATGCTGTTGGCCTTCTTGGCAACAAGGGTACACTGCTGACTCATATCCAGCTTCTCGTCCACTGTAACCCCTAGGTCTTTTTCTGCAGAACTGCTGCCTAGCCATTTGGTCCCTAGTCTGTAGCAGTGTATGGGATTCTTCCGTCCTAAGTGCAGGACTCTGCACTTATCCTTGTTGAACCTCATCAGATTTCTTTTGGCCCAATCCTCCAGTTTGTCTAGGTCACTCTTGACCCTATCCCTACCCTCCAGTGTATCTACCTCTCCCCGCAGCTTACTGTCATCTGTGAACTTGCTGAGGGTGCAATCCATCTCATCATCCAGATCATTAAGAAAGATGTTGAACAAAACCGGCCCCAAAACCAACTCCATCTTTTGTCCTTAATGCTAACACCTTTTGTTCCATCCTGACCCCAAGTGAGAAGGGCATGACACACCCACAGCAGCCCTGGGAAGAGATGAACCCAGCATCTGATATGGGTCAGGATGATGAACAGATAACACTTGTAACTTGTCAGTTTCCAGTGACTCCAGGGGTTCCTGTTACAAAGGAGGGGCTCTGATGGGTTCCCATGGTTAGCAGGGATTTCTGCAAGGTTAGGGGGATGGGAGCCCACCTAGGGGCACCAAACGGGAGGAAGGGGGCCAACAGGCCATGGCCCTCCCACTTTTCACCACAGGCCCAGCCCCGTGCCAGGCCGGAAGCTGGAGCCCAGCCCAGGTAAGAGCAGCCCTGGGAGCCTGGGCAGCTGTGGGGAGCTGAAGACCCTCCACCTGCCCAGGGTGGGGGAGGGGCCCAAACGCAGCCCCAGCCCATGTCCCCACCCTCCAGGCTCCCTGTGCAGGGCAGATGGAGGGTCCATGGCCTGGCTGTGGCTCTTCAGCCCTCAAGGCCCTGCCCCCCAGCCAGGCTGGAAAGCAGAGCCGGGTCGGGTAACAGCTGTGCAGGCAGCTGTCGGTAGCCACGGACCCTACATGCTGCAGGGCAGGGACACAGGTAGGGGCTGCTCTCAGGCCCCACCACCCTGGGCAGGTGGATGGGCCCAGACTCCCCAGCCCAGCTCTGGCTTCCGGCTTGGCCAGGGGGCAGGGCCTCAGGGGAAGAGGAGGAGCAGAGGTGGGGCCATGGAGGAGGCATGGCTATATGGCCCCCCCACTTTTAGGAGGAATCTGTTGCCCCGGAGCCCACCCCAGAGAGAGAGAAGAGGAAGGAGCCGAAAGAAAATGGAGGAGAGAGGAATGGGGAGCGGGGAAGTGAGACTAAAACCAAAGACAATGGAACAAATGACACAAATAGCAGTGTCGTTCCTTTGGAGCAGTAACAGGGCGTGTCCACTCTGCAGGGCTTTGTGACACTACCTAGTGATCCACAGCAGTGTCTGGTAACCAAACACTCATGGATTCATATGCTGGTGTGTTTACTTCATTTCATTCTGTATTGAGAACCACACTTAGCCAGCCAGCGAGTAGCTTCATAGTTACCAGCAATTGCTGAGCATTCAACAGTCCCTGCAAAACAACCCTCTGCATTGCTGTGGTTAATGACACCTTCCAGCCTGACACATGACCAGCCAACCACCGCAGGACAAGCTACAGCTCAACAGGCACCCCGACCAAAAGATCAGCCTTCTACAAGGTACTCAGAGCTGGTATCCCTTCTTTATTACAGCAGTGAGAATGCTTCAGCTGACCAGCACTTTGCTGAAACTGGTGCAAACCCTGCAGGAAGCACGTAACTAGGAGAATATGTTAGAATCCCAGAATTACTGTCAGAACAGTTAAGTGATATCTAGCACTAGGGTCTCCTAACTCTTTCTGATATAAAACCATATTTTCAGTTGCTTATAACTTTGTCAAACTTTAACTATTTGGTCTGATTTAGGAGTTGGTCTAATAAAAGATATTACTTCAGCCACCTTGTCCTGGGACCAACCCAGCTGCAATGGTAGTGCAAGAATTAAAGTTGTCCATGCAACCTTAATTGGGCCCCCTTGGGCATATGCATGCCGATACAGTCTTTAATGATATGATTGCATACTAGTTTTCCAGAGGACCCCTACCTCATTCACTGCACTGGATGGAGAGTGCTCTGGGATGAATCAAGGTGGTGCAGTAAAGGAGTCTCTTATCTGTATGTAACCCTTCTGCCCCTCTGAGTTGGCAGTAACAAGGGGCGGGTTCAGTAGCCAGGGGTTCCATTTCAATAACACAATGCAAAACCGGCTCGAGCCCCCACCCAGTGACCTGGGACAATTACATACCACCCCCCTCCCCCGGGCGCCTCTAGGAGGCAATACTTCTCCTCTCGCAGGCACGGAGTCTGAGTGTAGCAAAATCCTTTTAATAAAGGAGGGAAACAACGCGGCATCATGTTGGGGAAACACCACAAACAGGATTCATAACACAAACCATGAGCAAAAGATCTCTGTCCCTGGTCAGTGCCGCCCCAGAGTTCAAAAGTTCATCTGCAGAGTTTTACCCCTCCAGCCTGGATGGAATTGGGGGGGGGGGCACACAGGGAGTTAAGGGGCACCTTATGGGGTCTGAGGCCGACTGCCCCACCTCTCGATGGAGGCCTTCTGCAGCCTTCACCATGAATGGCTCTGCTCCTCCAGCCGCTCCACTCCATTCCTCCAGCCATCCCCACAAACTGCTCCGCTCTGCTCTGCTCCACTCACTGTCCTGTGGGCCGCTCCAATCATCCCACACGCTACTCGGCTCCACGAGCCATGCCATGAACCACTCCAGCTGTCCCCACAAACTGCTCAGCTCCACTCCACTCACCACTCCAACCATCCTGCAAACTGCTCTGTCAGCCACTTAGCAATATATCTTCAAGCTCCCCCACCAGTTAATACAGCACTTAGTGATCTCAGCTGAGTAGTTTTAGCTCTCTTAGTGATTTCAGCTTGTAGTAGAGGAGCCCCACTGCTGGTGCACCATCAGCCCAAAGTGAATTCAGCTCAGCAGCCTCTAGCTAGACTCCCAATGGAATCAAAATTAGCTCTGCTATTCAACAGTGGAGGAAGAAGGGGAGTGTAATTGATGCACCAGACTCTCAAAGGAGACCCATGCCATCAGGCAACACCCCTATCCCCAACCTCTCTCAATTCACTGGGTTTTGGAACCCATGTCCCTTGTCTAGTGAGTGCTACTTAGTTGATGGTGAGACCCTCTGTCATAAAACAGTTTCATAGTCCTTCATTCACATAATCAGGGTAACAACACTTTATTCCTCCTGCCCCAATAGCAGAGAAATGGGGATCCCACAGCTGTCAAAGTGACCATTTTAGGCTGCCGTGGGCTATGCTAGGCGGGGTGGGTGTGCCTATGCAAACAAGATCAGCCCCTGAAATTCTTTTCCACACTCACCATAATTCACCACCAGATATCAGTGTAGAGCTTATCCTGACTCTGCTTACATGGATTTTGTTCTTGGCTCTGGGAGGGGAATGTTGTCTAGTGGTTAGAGAGCAATAACCAAGCACATGGACCTGGCACATTACTTCTGAGAAATAATGTGGCTAAGTGGATGAGACTTGAGTCTGCCCTACTAGGGACTTGTGTTCTATCCCAGGAGTCTTAGGAATAAGGGAGTGCAGGTCACAGAAGTATCACTACCAGTCAGCAAATGAGGCGAGACTTAGAATCATAGAGTATCAAGGTTGGAAGGGGCCTCAGGAGGTCATCTAGGCCAACCCCCTGCTCAAAGCAGGACTAATCCCCAACTAAATCATTTAGAGTGACCAGATAGCAAGTGTGAAAAATTGGGACGGGGTGGTAATAGGAGCCCATATGAAAAAAAAGCTCCAAATATCGGAACTGTCCCTATGAAATTGGGACATCTGGTCACCCTAAAATCATCCCAGCCAGGGCTTTGTCAAGCCTGACCATAAAAAAGGAAGGAGATTCCATCACCTCCATAAGTAACCTGTTCCAATGCTTCACCACCCTCCTAGTGAAAACGGTTTTCCTAATATCCAACCTAAAACTCCACCACAACTTGAGACCATTGCTCCTTGTTCTGTCTTGAACTCCTGACTCTCCCTAGGGGAGAACACCATTGCTCCTAGGTCTTGAACACCTCCCCCTAGGCTAAGAGGTATTGGAATTGGGGGCAGAGGCTGGTTAGTGTGGGCCACTCACTGAGGCTGGGGAGTATGGCCTGGGGAGCTGGAATATTCAGAAAATCATGAGCACGCATACACATATGTACATATATGTGCACAAATATATATGTACATATACACATGTACATGAATGTACACATGCACACACAATTCATCTTCATGAAGAATAGTCACCGAAAAAGCTCAACCTGAACAGGTAAAGTTTGGCTTCAGGGGGTATAATGGACAGGGTTGGGCGAAGGTAACCATGGGTATCACGGCTCCTCTGCCTATGGGAAGCCAGCTCTGTCTCCTAGAACTTGGTCTGTGGTGCAGATGCCCAACATAAGACTCCAAGTGCCACTTCTTCTCACATCGTAGCGATGGGAAACCGAGGCACAGCATGGTCAGAGTGACTTGCCCAAGGTGACCCAGGGAGACTGTGGCAGAGCTAAGTCTTCTGAGTCTGACCAGCTAATCTGGGGCCTTGCTCCAGCTCCCCGTGCTGTTGCAGCCCCTGGTTTCACCTCCTACAAATTACCGGCATTCAGTTTGGAGAGTGTATGTGTGCAGTGCAGCATCTCTAATCCACTCTTCCCACTATCTCCAAAGGTGAGAGCGTGACTTGCCTGTAAGCCATGACGGTGATGCCTGTGCAGATGGGGGGCCTGGCCCTGTCGGTGCTGGGCTGGCTGGGCACCATCCTGACCTGTGCGCTGCCCATGTGGAAGGTGACGGCCTTCATTGGCTCCAACATCATCGTGGCCCAGGTGTTCTGGGAGGGGCTGTGGATGAACTGTGTGTACGAGAGCACAGGCCAAATGCAGTGCAAGGTCTACGACTCGCTGCTGGACCTCTCCTCAGACCTCCAGGCAGCCCGAGCCCTAGTTGTGGTCTCCATTGTGGTGTCCTTCCTTGCCCTCCTTATTGCCATCTTTGGGGCTGAGTGCACCAGGTGCGTCGATGACAAGGGAGCCAAGGCCAAGATCTCCATCACCGCTGGGGCTGTTTTCATTCTGGCCGGGATTGGGCTGCTCATCCCTGTGTCCTGGTCAGCCAACACCATCATCAGCAACTTCTACAATCCCATGGTTCCAGAGGCTTTAAAGAGGGAGTTGGGGGCTTCCCTCTATGTGGGCTGGGCCTCAAGTGCCCTCTTGGTGTTTGGGGGGGCCACCCTGTGCTGCTCCTGCCCCCCCAGCCAAGATGCGCCATACCCCATGAAGTACAAAGCAGTGAAGCACTCCAGCCTGGGGAGCTATGCCCTTAAGAACTATGTGTGAGGAGCCCTGCCTTGCCCTCCCTGGAGACCCCTCTCTCGCCCCATCCCAGCCCACGTGCTTGCAGGGGCCCCTTCACAGCCATCCAAACAGATGTTGGCTTCAAGCCGAAGTGTGTGAAATTTGCAGGGGTTCCTCTCCGTGTCTGGTCCTGCCCCACATGTATCCTTCCACCTCCATCTCACCCCACCTGTCGCACTTCCTCACACGTTTCCCTGCCTGCATCCCACCCTACCCATCCCACCTCCTGATGTGTATCCCCCCTGCATCCCACCCCACCTCCCCATGCGTTTCCCTGCCTGCAGCCTATCCTACCCCACTATGTGTATCCCCTCCTGTATCCCACCTCCTCGGGTATCTCCCCCGCCTGCATCCCACTCAACCTGTCTCACCTCCCCATGTTCCCCCCCACTGCATCCCATCCATCCCACCCACTAGTCACCTCCCTACACGTATCCCCTCCTTGCTGGTGTCCTGCCCCATGCATCCCCCCTCCCTGCCCATGCCTTCTCCCCACCCACGTCCCACTTGACGTGTGCTCTCTCCCTGTCTATTCTGTTCTGTGTAGGCTCTTACACCACACGTACTCCCATCATTTCTAAGTGCTAGTCGGCCCACAAAGGCTGGTGGACCTGATCATCAGCCTGGGCCAATCAGGCACGTCCAGGTCAGCCTGTAGCTCTTTCCTCAGGGCTCTCTTTATTCTTCGTTCTCAGCTGTGACCGTGGGGCCCCCCAGGCTCTATAGATGAAGGGGCTGGATCTTCCCCAGCCTGGAGCAGGGGGCCCGGGGTTTCCTGCACTCTCACACCCTCCTGCTGCAGCCACAAGAGACCACACTCCAAACCCTCTCCTAGAGCTGGGCTCCTCTATATCCCCTGGCTGGGAATCATCAGCCCAGTCACTCAGTGCTGCCCAGAAGGGCCATACTGGCCAGTTCCAGACAGGGGAGGTCAGTGCAGGCACTGGGCCAGATCCCAGAGAAGCAGCTCCTGGGGACACAGGCAGCAGTTCCAGGCCCTTCGTTACTGGTATAACCAGCTGTGGAACGGGCAGCATTGAGGGACAGCCCCAGGAGGCTGGAGCCCCTGAGCCAGCCACAACACCCCACAACTCCTGTCCCAGCCACAAACCCCCTGCAGCCCCTGCCCAGCCATGACCTCACCACAGCCGCTGCCCAGACACGACCCCCGCCCCAGGCCCCTGACCCAGCTACACCTCCACAGCCTTTGCTCAGTCCATGACCTCCCCACAGCCCCTGACCCAGCCATTACCCTTTCACAGCCCATGCCCAGCCATGACCCCCCGACAGACACTAGCCAATCCAAGATGTTCCCACAGCCCTTGCCCAGTTTACAGCCCCCCGCCACAGCCCATGGCCAATCCATGATCCCACATAGCCCCTGCCCAGTCACGACCCCCCCCGTGACTTTATTGACATAAACTATGACCATATAAGTCATTGTTGCAATCACTGTTATATATTTGCAGCAAATATTGTACAAAGGTGTCGAGTGAGGCGTCTATGAAAAGGTTATGATTTGCTGGTTATGATTATGCTCTCTGCATCATTTTTGTATTTAAAGTTATAAGTATTGGCTCTATCCTGTCTGTATTTCAAATTTGTGCTGTGCTTCTGGGTGACACCCCAGACAATTCGGCGTCAGCTCTGCCTCGCCTGCTTGACGGCCCATTAAGGACCATCAGCTATACAACTGACCCATGAAGAGAAGGCAGATACACCTTGTGACTCAGCAAGGCATGCAGGCACCTGCTTATGGACAGAACTCTAAGGTTTTTCCATGCCATTTGCTGAGTGGCTTGTGGTTGGAACAAAGAAAGCACAAGCCACATGGCAAAAGGACTATAAAAGGCAGCAGCAGCATCTGCATTGTCTTCAGTCCTGCTTCTCACTTCTGGAAGACCCTTGCTACAAACTGAAGCTCTGAACAAAGGACTGAATGACCCATCCAAGCTGTGGATGTTCCAGAGACTTGATTTGAGCCTGCAGTTTATTCCACCACTGCTACAAGTCTGAACCAAGAACTTTGCCATTATGTGTGTAATTGATTCCATTTAAACAATTTTAACTCTCATCTATATTCTTATTTTATGAATAAATCTTTAGATTTTGGATTCTAAAGAGTTGGCAACAGCGTGATTTGTGGGTAAGATCTGACTTGTATATTGACCTGGGTCTGGGGCTTGGTCCTTTGGGATCGAGAGAACCTTTTTCCTTTTACTGAGGTGTTGGTTTTCATAACCATTTGTCCCCATAACGAGTGGCACTGGTGGTGATATTGGGAAACGAGTGTCTAAGGGAATTGCTTGTGTGACATATGGTTAGCCAGTGGGGTGAGTCCAAAGTCCTCTCTGGCTGGCTGGTTTGGTGCCTTAGTGGTAAAGGAAACCCAGCCTTGGGCTGTAATTGCCCTGCTCTAAGAAATTTGTACTGAATTTATGCTATCAGTTGTGTCCCCCCAGAGGCAGCATCATTACACTCCCACAGCCCCTGCCCAATCCACACACCCAACATCCCCTGTTCCAGCCATGACCCTGCTACAGGCCCTGCACAATCCACAGCCTCCCACAGCCCCTGCCCAATCCACACACCCAACATCCCCTGTTCCAGCCATGACCCTGCTACAGGCTCTGCACAATCCACAGCCTCCCACAGCCCCTGACTCAGCCATGATCCCCTCACAATCCCATCCCACAACCCCCCACAGCCCCTGACCCAGTCATGATTCTCCTGCAGCCGTTGGCCAGTCCACGACCCCCACCAAAGCCCCTGCCCAGCCATAATTCCCCCACAGCCCCTGCCCAGCCACAGCCCCCCACAGCCGCCGCCCATGGCCCCTATCCAGCCATGATTCCCCCATAGCCCCTGCCCAGCCACAACCTCCCCCACAGCCCTCGCCTAGCCACTTTCCCCCACGGCCCCCCATGGCCCCCCACAGCCCCTGCTCAGCCATGACTCCCCCCTCAGCCACTGCCCAGCCACAACCCCCCCACAGCTCCTGCTGCAACCATGACCCCTCCACAGCCCCAGACCCAGACATGACCCCTTGCAGCCCTTGGCCAATCCACGAACCCCACCAGAGCCTCCACCCAGCCATGTTCCCCTGCAGCCCCCCACAGCCCCTGCCCAGCCATGACTCCCCCCTCAGCCCTTGCCCAGCCACAACCCCCTTACAGCTCCTGACGCAACCACAACCCCTCCATACCCCTGTCCAATCGAACCCCCCATGGCCCCTGCCCAGTCACAACCTCCCCCACATGTGCTGCTCAGGGCCTTACCTGAGACATCAAACAAGGGGCAGGCAGGGTGATAATGACGATTGGGGGAAGACGGACTGGCCCTGTCACAACTCAACGCTAGCTCCTGACTGGTGGCTCAGCAGGACTAACAGCATTTGTCTGCGTAGGCAGATCATACAGACAGTAAGGGGTCTGTCTGGCCAGGTGTTAAGTTCCCTGCTCTGGGAGACCATCCACCCCTTAGCTAGTGGGGCTAGGAGGAAACATCCCTCCTGCAGGGGGTCAAAGACCTCCCCTTGGAGCACCTGACACAGTCCACATGGGAGCAGACCCACGTTAGCAATTCCTGCATTGTTAATGTTGGGGAAATTGTAGTTACCTCCTGAGACACAAGTCCAGTGGCACAGGCCAAGTCAAGGTTAGGCAGCAGCCTGTGCTCCAGGACACCACATCCTGCCAGAACAGAGAGGGGTTGTGGGGACAGGAGATGAACTAAGTGGCCCATGAGAGTCGGGGCAGGTAGGGGGTTCAGGAGATGGATGAGCCGAGGGCCAGTGGAGCAGGTGTGGGTTGGGTGACAGGAGGTAATGAAGCAGGGCCAGGATGTACGGATGGGAGATGACAGAATGGTGGTGTGATGGGAACAGGAGGGAAGCTAGAAAGATGGCAGAGTTCTCTTTCTATTGCTTTCTGTCCAGGTTCTTGTACCACCCTCCTCACCACTGTACCAGTGTCGTCCCTCGCTAGGTGTGGCAGGAAATGGACTAAAAAATACATCCATCAGTAAGGACAGTAGGGCAGCGTCCCCTGCGCCTTGCAGCTGCAGGGATTGGGTGTCACTGGCCAGGTGGCAGCACAGGGAGCCCTCCAAAAACCCTGCTGTCATGGGAGTGAGTTTGCAGGGGCAGGACCGTGGGCCGGGCTGCAGAGGGCTCCCTGCCTGGCTGTGGAGCCAGAGAACTGATCCCTCCGGGTGCAAGGTGAGGGGAAAAATGTGGGCCTGGCAAGGCAGAGACCTCTGGCCAGGACTGTGAGGATGACGAGACCCCTGCCATGGAGGAGGATACCAATGTGATATGGCTGTGAAAAAAGCTAATGCAGTCTTGGGATGCATCAGGCGAAGTATTTCCAGTAGAGATAAGGAGGCGTTAGTACCATTATACAAGACATTGGTGAAACCTCATCTGGAATACTGTGTGCAGTTCTGGTCTCCCACGTTTAAGAAGGATGAATTCAAACTGGAACAGGTACAGAGATGGGCTACTAGGATGATCTGAGGAATGGAAAAACCTGTCTTATGAAAGGAGACTGAAAGAGCTTGGCTTGTTTAGCCTAACCAAAAGAAGGCTGAGGGGAGATATTATCGCCCTCTATAAATATATCAGAGGGATTAATACCAGGGAGGGAGAGGAATTATTTAAGCTCCGTACCAATGTGGACACAAGAACAAATGGATATAAACTGGCCATCAGGAAGTTTAGACTTGAAATTAGATGAAGGTTTCTAACCATTAGAGGAGTGAAGTTCTGGAACAGCCTTCCAAGGGGAGTAATGGGGGCAAAAGACATATCTGACTTCAAGACTAAGCTTGATAAGTTTATGGAGGGGATGGTATGATGGGAGAGCTTAATTCTGGCAATTAATTGATCTTTGACCATTAGTGGTAAATATGCCCAATGGCCTGTGATGGGATGTTAGATGGGGTGGGATCTGAGTTACTACAGAGAATTCGTTCCTGGGTGTCTGGCTGGTGAGTCTTGCCGACATGCTCAGATTTAGCTGATTGCCATATGTGGGGTCGGGAAGGAATTTCCCTCCAGGGTAGATTGGCAGAGGCTCTGGGTTTTTCTTGCCTTCCTCTGCAGCGTAGGGCACGGGTCACTTGCTGGAGGACTCTCCGCACCTTGAAGTCTTTAAATGCCAAGTTGAGGACTTCAACAGCTCAGACATAGGACAGGGGTTTGTAACAGGAGTGGGTGGGTGAGATTCTGTGGCCTGCATTGTGCAGGCGGTGAGACTAGATGATCATAATGGTCCCTTCTGACCTTAAAGTCTATGAGTCAAACCCCTATCCCACAGCCAGCCTGTACCCCCACCCTTCCCCACTCCCCTTCTACCCAGGGGCATTGGAGCAATGTGTAGAGTGGGGGTGCTGAGAGCCACTGAACTAAACTGTAAACCCTGGATATAATGGAAACCACTTCAAGCCAGGTGGTGTGGTAGTACCCCCCGCATCTCTAGTTCCAACACCTATGACTGGGTCCCGGCACTGGCCGCAGCCCCTGTGAGGCCTCAGAATGGGATGGGCCCAGCCTGGGTCTCCTGGCCCCGATCACTGTCTCCTGCGCTCCCACCCTGCCTCTGCGGCCGGCTGGTTATGGGGGCCGAAGCGTGGCCGGCAGGGCATGGCCAGCACCCTAGGCACTCCAGGGGAGGGGCAGAAAAAAAGCTCGTCACTGGCCCAGGGGCTCTGCCCCACTGCACAGCCCAGCCTATGGGGAGCAAGAACCATGCCAGCCCCCCTGCAGGGCTCAGCCGGGGAGTCCTAGGCAGGGGTGGCTCTAGGTATTTTGCTGCCCCAAGCACAGCAGGCAGGCTGCTTTCGGCGGCTTGCCTGCAGGAAGTCCCCAGTTCTGCGGATTCGACGGCACGCCTGCAGGAGGTCTGCCAAAGCCGCGGGACCAGCAGACCCTCCGCAGGCATGCCGCCGAAGGCAACCTGCCTGCTGCCTGCATGGCGACCGGCAGAGTGCCTCCTATGGCTTGCTGCCTCAGGCATGTGCTTGGCTTGCTGGTGCCTGGAGCCACGTGAGGTCAGAGGGCTGCGGGCTGTCTGTGTGGCTGCCGTGCATTTTGCTCCTTACACAGTGAACATGCAGAGAAAGAGCCCCCAGGGTCCAAATAGCCATTGCATTAAATCTACCCAACGCGGAAGGCTGGCTGCCTGGGCACCACTGCTCCGCTGGAACCCATGAGCACCATGGGCTGGCTCAGAGGCTAGTTAAAGGGCCATTGCCCTACAGTTACCATCACACTGGGAGGCTTGTTAACATAGGCCTTATCTACACACACAGTTGCACCATTCTCTCTTGGGAGAGCCGTAGCCTGGCCACCGTTACAGCAGTGTAAGGGTGTGGATATGACATCGCTTATTGCCATGGGGAGAGGGGGAGAGGATTTCTCCTGGGGAAAGCGTTCTCCTTTAGCCTGGTATAGTAACGCTTGCACTAGCAGTTGTCCTGGTGTAACTACTGATGTAAAAGAATCACACCCCTGAGTGACTTAGTTCTCCCAGTACAAACACTGGGTAGCCCAGGCCTTACATGCAGCCAGAGTTTAAGGCCAGAAGGGACGACCATCATCCAGTCTGACCAGGTGTACGTCATAGGCCACCAGCACCACCTAGCACCTGGACACATACCCCAAGGACTGAAATGAGATCAAAGTATCACAGCCCTGGGGAGCCCAGACTATGATGTGACACAGGCAGAGACCAGCAGGGACCCAGGGGCACCAGTGTCCGAGGCCCCTGCAGTGCTGGGGAAATGATTGAGATCTACCCAAATAATCCTGGTGAGTGACCCAAACCCACAGGCTACAGCGGGAGGTGAGCTCGCAGTCAGCCACCACATGGACTTGGGCTAAAGTTCCTACTTCCATCATTTATTTGGTTTGTCATCTATTATAAAGCAGCACGTGTACAGGAATGACACAGAGAATGCCTGTGGACTCTGCCATCTTTGCCATAGGTGCCAAGTCTGTGGGTGCTCCAGGGCTGGAGAACCCACAGAGAAAAAATGGTGGGTGCTAAGCACCCACCAGCAGCCCCCCATCAGCCCTCCCTCCCTCCCCCAGCACCTCCCACCTGCCGCTGGGCCCCACCAATCAGCACCTTCCCCTCCACGATCAGCTGTTTCATGGCGTGCTGGAGGTTCTGTGGGGGAAGGGGGAGGCAAGAGGATGCAGCGCACTCCCGGCCAGGGACTTGGGGGAAGGGGTGGAGTGGGAGTGGGAGTGGAAAGTTGGAGCCTGTGATCTCTGCTGTCTATGAGGCTTCCAGATTATCCTCTGGTTCCAGGGCAGCTGCACAGTTTGTAATCCCCTTACACCAAAGGGACGGACTTGGAGCTGTTGTGCAATAGTTTATGAATCATAGAATCTTTGAAATGTCAGGCTGGAAGGGACCTCGAGAGGTCACCAAGTCCAGCCCCCTGAGCTGAGGCAGGACCAAGTAAACCTAAACTCAGAGATGAAAGGGGGCCAGTGTGGCCCGTACACAGCCGACGTTAAGGCGCTGCCCCTTTTGCCCCCCCCAGGGCTGGCGATGGGGAGGGTGTGCAAAAGGGGCAGCTGCCCTAGGGCCTGGTGATTTTAAAGGGCCTGTGGCTTCAGGCCGCCTCCGCCACTACCACAGCAGTGGCTGGAGTCCCAGGCGCTTTAAATCGCCGCTGGAGCCCCGGCTGGGACAAACTGGGCAGCATGGAAGGGCTGGCTGAGGGAGGCTGACCCCCAGCCCTGCCACTTCCACCAGCAGCCCTGTTCCTTCAGGAGGCCCAGAGCTGGGACCCTGTACCGGTAAGTCTTTTATCTTACTTTCACCCCGCCTAGACCAGCCCTGACAGGTATTTGTCCAGCCTGTTCTTAAAAACTTTCAGTGCTGGGGATTCCACAACCTCCCTTGGAAGCCTTTTTCCACAGCTCAACTCCCTGAGAGTTAGAAAGTTTTCCTAATATCAAAACTAAATATCCCTTGCTGTAATAAACCCAGTAATTTTTGTCCTACCTTCAGTGGATATGGAGGACAACTGATCACCATCCTCTTTAGAACAGCCCTTCACATATTTGAAGACTCTTATCAGGTTCCCACCTCAGTTTGCTTTTCTCAAGACTAAAAATGCACAGTGTTTTAACCTTTCCTCATTGCTCAGGTTTTCTAAACCTTTTATCATTTTTGTTGCTCTCCTCTGGATTCTCCAATTTGGTCACATCTTTCTTAAGTGTGGTACCCAGAACTGAACACAGACTCCAGCTGAGGCCTCACCAGTGCCAAGTAGAGAGGGATAATTACTTTCTGTGTCTTACGTACAACGCGCCTGTTAACACACCCCAGAATGATATTAGCCCTTTTCCAATAGCATCACATTGTTGGCTCATATTCAATTTGTGATCCACTAGAACCCCCAGATCCTTTTCAGCAGTACTACCACCTAGCCAGTTATTTCCCATTCTGTAATTGCACATTTGATCGATCCTTCCTAAGGATTTGCACTTGTCTTTACTGAATTAAATCTTGTTGATTTCAGACAAGTTCTCCAGTATGTCAAGATCATTTTGAATTCTGATCCTCTCCTCCAAAGCATTTGCAACCTCTCCTAGCTTGGTGTCATCCACAAATTTTGTAAGCCTACTCTCCATTCTGTTATCCAAGTTATGGAAGAAAATGTTGAATAGTACTGGACAGACCCCTGTGGGACCCCACTAGATATGTCCCCCCAGTTTGACAATGAACCATTGATAACTACTCTTTGAGTTGGTCTTTCAACCACCTGTGCACCCACCGCAGAGTAATACTGTACGTTGGGCTGGTTACTGGGGAGTTTAACATGTGGCTATATTGGATTATCTCAGTAGGGGCTGTCTGGGAAACAGGCTGGAAGAAAAAGCCATCTCTCTGCCAACAGTGAAGAGTTAAGAGACAATGCCAGGATCAATACTTTGGTTTAAGAAGGCCATTTTGTCTCTGCACCATGGTCACAGACTTCCAAAGGGAAGAACTGCAGCTGGCCAAACTCAGGTCTGCAGGGCAACCACAGCTGATACGGAGGCTGGTCTAGTGAGACAGTTGCCAAATTGCTCCCCAGGAGAGATAAAGGCAAGAGGCTGACACCTGAGGTGATGCACCAGAGAAGGGTCAGAGGTGCTGCTAGCCCAGTAACCATGATGTAGCTGCTTTACGGAGTTCAGCTACAGTGCTCGGCTGTCTGTCTGTCTACATAGCTTGGGGCAGTGAGTTTCCCAGCCCGGGTTGACTGACTCAGGCTCAGAACTCATGCTAAAACAGCCGTGCAGACAGCGAGTGGAAAATGCAGCTCTGGCTGAAACATAGGCTCTGAAGACTAAGAAGGAGGGTGGGCTTTGGACCCAGAGCTCCAGCCCCAGCCGCAACTTCAAAGCGCTGTCTGCACAGCTATTTTTAGGGTGCTTGCATGAGCCCTGCTAGCTCATGTCTGTTGGCCCGGATTGGGAGGCTTGCTGCCGTGGTCTGGGCAGACGAGCCCCCAAGGCTCCTTAGCGCCCTGGGTAAAATCCTGGCTCCATTGACCTCAGTGGAATTTGCCCCTGGGCTTCTGAGCCTTTGGCTAATGAAGCTAAAACAATCCAGGGAGCGCTGATGGGGAGCCTGGGGCTGTGTGGTGGGGTTCAAAGAGCAGGGGAGCTGGAGCTGGATGGACCTGGGTCTCAGGAACAGTGCGAAACTGAGGAGAAACAAATTGTTATCACTGTTTAACAGGCAGCTAGGAGGCCTCCCAGCTCTCCTGGCATCCATCCTTCAGACATGCTGCTACCTCATCCATATGGCAACTATTGTCTGGCTCTGCATTATCCCCATGGCAACAAATCTGAGGCTCTGGCATCACCATAACAACCATGGCCATGGTAACTGGCTTGTGCCTTGCAGGGTGGGCCTGATGTCACAGTGTGTGCTCAGTGTGAGCTCAGCACCAGGGGCTCCCAGTGCTGGAAGGAGCTGGAGGGCCAGAGGCCTCACTATGGGCACACACAGGGCCATGGCTGGCGTCACTGACGTCTTGATGAAGCTGGTGAGAACTGTCACCCTGGTGGCTGACCAGAGAGCCTGGGGAAGAAACCAACTCAGCCCCAAGGAAAACCTCACCCTGGATCTGGGCACATTTCTCCGGTGCACCCATCCATCCCCAGACCTACTGCACTGGCTCCAGGGCACTGGGTGCACCATGGGGGTGGGATTGTTTCTCCCTTGGTCCCAGGGTCGAGGTGCCCCCTGGGGGCGGTGCCGTGTCTCTCAGTTCCAGGACAGTGGGTGCCCCTGGGGCCGGGGCCCTCTCTCCTTAGTCCTGGGGCAGTGGGTGTCCCCTGGGGGCGGGGCTGTCTCTCCCTCGGTCCCAGGGCAGTGGGTGCCCGCTGGGGGTGGGGCCGTCTCTCCCTTGTTCCCAGGGCAGTGGGTGCCCCCTGGGGGCAGGACTATCTCTCCTTAGTCCCGGGGCAGTGGGTGCCCCCTGGGGGTGGGGTCGTCTCTCCTTAGTCCCGGGGCAGTGGGTGCCCCCTGGGGGCAGGGCCATCTCTCCCTTGTTCCCGGGGCAGTGGTGCCCCCTGGGGGTGGATCCATGTCTCCCCTGGGTTCTGGGCCAGTGTGTGCCCCTGCTGGTGCTATGCTTCTCACTCTCACTTTTCCCCACAGCCTTATGTGAATCATGTGTGTTTCTACAAATGGCAGCTCTGGAAGCTCGTCCCTTCCAGTCGCTGGGCTGCCCAGCTGCCTGAGGTGGCTGATACGCATGTTGCCTGTTCTGAGCTACAGAACGCCCCAGGCCAGGCCTCTGAGCAGGAGCCAGAGGCCTCTTTGCCCTCGAGGTACAAGGCTCTTGTGCGAGGTTTACTAAACCCCGTCCGCTTTTGGCTGCTGTCTCTGCGTGTGAGCCTGCTCGGCTGGTACTTCTGCCTCTGGAAGGTACAGGAGGACGTGGTCAGCTACGTCCGTCTCTCGCTGGAGTTCTGCACCAACATTTTCTTCTGCTGGGCCCAGCACCTGCTGGTGGGCTGCATGCGGCTGCTGCTGCTCATATGGAGGGCTTCCCAGAGAGTCCAGCAGTATGTCCAGACGCAGCTGCAGTGGAGCTGGGTGAGAAGTGGGGGGAGAGGGCTTCCGGGACACAGGGTGTCCCACTCACACAGGAATCCCCAGTCTGGGGTCTCTGCCACACCCCTGGCATTGGAAGACATGGTGCGAGCGCCTGCCTCCCTGCGCCGAGGCTTTGGGGCGGAGAGCAAGCTCCTGCTGGAGCCAGTGTAGGGGAGGGGGGAGAACGTGCCCCCCTAAAAGGGATCAAAGTTAAATTTCTGTGCACGCCCCTGGTCTGCCTGCCATCTCCCTTCCCAGACCCAGCCTGCCTCTGTGGCAGCCTCAGCAAAGTCCCCTTCACTGTGCAGATTGGCCCTGGCTAGCCCCACACCTGCCTGGCCAGCGTTTCTGAACTGTCCCTCGCTGGGTTCCTGCCTCCCTGCCATGCTGGCCACCTGAGCAAGCCAGGTTGCTGGAGCTATGTAGCCTGCCCTGGTGTCTCTGAACACCATGCGGTGCCTGTGGTGCTGGCACTGACTGCCGTCTGTGCTGGCCACTCATCTCCCTGCCCTGCCTTTGTCTCTGCCAGAGGGCACTCAAGAGGCAGTTTTTTACCAAGCTGCTGCTGCTGCTGCTGACCTGCTACTGGCGCCTGGAGAGTCTGGTGGCCCCAATAGCCTGGGGCCCTGCCTACTGCATCACCAGGCTCACCGGCCTCGTGTCCTGGCTCCTGCAAGCTGCCTTTGAACATACCATCAGTGTCGCTAGTCAGGCAGAGGAGGAGGGCATGGAGCTGGTGATGATGAAGACTGAGAGGGGAGGAAGGCCTCACACTGCCCTAGCACCAAAGGATTCACATTTCCTTGGGAAGGAGGCCAAAGTTGAAGTGTCTTCTCATGGCCTTTAATAAACGCTGCTGGCAAAGCTGCTCGTCCCTCAGACGTGGGGTTGGGGAGAGGGAGTGGGAATATGCAGAGAGCCCATTGTCTAGCAGTGGCCAGAGCGCCCCCTCCTGGCAGAGACCCTACCTGAAGAGCTGGGGTTCTCCAGGTTGAGTGTACACCCCACAATGGCTGTGTCAGTGTCCCCAGAGAAATGTTTATGGGGTGAGAAGGGCACAAGCAACTGTCTGCGCTTGCCCCCTCAGGGTGCCTCCAGCACAGCAGCCTGGGCCTCAGGTGGATGGCTGGGAGCAGGCACCTAACTTGGGCAGCCTCTCCAGCGACTCAGCTTTGCCAGCTGGGCAGGCCCAGCCTCTGCCTCGCAGGCGCTGCATGTTTGGATGCACTGGCTGAGGTGCCTGGCCTGCATGTGTCACTGCATGGTGCCCCCAGCTTCATCGATTTTCGAACCAGAAGGGACCACGTGGTCATCCTGTGTCTGGCTTGGATAGGCCAGAGACTGCCCCCCAGTGAGTCCTGCATGGAGCCCAGCAACTTCTGGCTGACCTAGAGCGACTCCAACCCCGATTGAAAAGACTCCCCCTGCTTATCACCCAGAAAGCTGTGCCTTGCTCAGCTCTGGCTTGGTAGCCAGGGAAGCGTGTGCTGCCTTGCTGCTGAGGAAGGCAGGCTTTTAAGGGAAGGGACAAGTTCTGGGTTTGTGCAGCACCCAGAACAGTGGGGTGGGGTTGATCTTAGCTGGGAGCTCTGGGTGCTGCCCATCACACAGAGAGCACAGAGGAGGGAGAGGCTCTGGTCCGGCCCTCAAGAGAGCTCAGTTCCATTCTTGTCTCTGCCATTGATACCCTGTGTGACCTCAGGTGAGTCACCTGACCTTCCTGTGCCCAACGGCTGGCTCGTCAGACATGAGATAAAGGGAGCCAGCTGGCTGTGCCCAAAGACAGCTGGGATTCCCCCCGGGTCCCGCCTCTGAGGTTAGGGCAGCCCAGGACCTAGAGCATGGAGATCCAAGGGCAGGAATGGAGAAGATGCTGCCCACCTGTCTTTGTGATGTTGTTTGAGTTTGCTGGATTGTGCCCATGGTTCCTGCAGGGCTGTGTGCCCAGGGTCCAGCCGTTGGCTCTCCCGGGTGAGCCATCACCAGAACATGCACCTCTTCCACAGAGCAGTACTTGCTTTGTGCCTCTAGAGGGCACCTTCTACCCACAAGTCACTGCCTCTTGCTTGGCAAATCCACTGCAACTGGAGCTGCTCTGTACATGGGGAGAATGGACTTTGTGACACTGCTCCTGGCACTGCCCTGGAGGCATGCATGAGGCCCTGAGTGCCTCCACCAGTTGGACCAGGCCCCAGCCTGTGCCCAGCACCCCCAAAAGGAACACGCAGAGCCCTGGATACATTTGTAAGCACTATGATAAAACTATAACTGGGCTCAGAAAAGAATTAGACAACTTCCTGGAGGATAGGTCCATTAGTGGCTGTTAGCCAGGATGGGCAGGGATATAACCCCATGTGCTGGGTGTCCCTAAACCTCTGACTGCCAGAAGCTGGGACTAGATGACAGGACTATTTAGAAAAGCTGGACAAGCAGAAGTCCCTGGGGCTGGATGCGCTGCATCCAAGGGTGCTAAAGGAGTTGGTAACTGTGATTGCAGATCCATTGGCCATTATCTTTGAAAACTCGTGGCAACTGGGGGAGGTCCTGGATGACTGGCAAAAGGCTAATGTAGTGCCCATCTTTAGAAAAGGGAAGAAGGAGGATCCGGGGAACTACAGGCCAGTCAGCCTCACCTCAGTCCCTGGAAAAATCATGGAGCAGGTCCTCAAGGAATCAATTTTGAAGCACTTCGACGAGAGGAAAGTGATCAGGAGCAGTCAGCATGGATTCACCAAGGGCAACTCATGCCTGATTAATCTAATTGCCTTCTATGAGGAGATAACTGGGTCTGTAGATGAGGGGAAAGCAGTGGACATGTTATTCCTTGACTTTAGCAAAGCTTTTGATGTGGTCTCCCACAGTATTCTTGCCAGCAAGTTAAAGAAGTATGGGCTGGATGAATGGATTATAAGGTGGATAGAAAGGTGGCTAGATCGTTGGGCTCAATGGGTAGTGATCAATGGCTGCATGTCTAGTTGGCAGCCGATATCAAGTGGAGTGCCCCAAGGGTCGGTCCTGGGGCCGGTTTTGTTCAATATCTTCATTAATGATCTGGAGGATGGCGTGGATTGCACCTTCAGCAAGTTTGCAGATGACACGAAACTGGGAAGAGTGGCAGATACACTGGAGGGTAGGGATAGGAAACAGAGGGGCCTAGACAAATTAGAGGATTGAGCCAAAAGAAATCTGATGAGATTCAACAAGGACAAGTGCAGAGTCCTGCACGTAGGATGGAAGAATCCCATGCACTGCTACAGACTAGGGACTGAGTGTCTAGGCAGCAGTTCCGCAGAAAAGGACCTAGAGGTTATGGTGGACAAGAAACTGGATATGAGTCGACAGTGTGCCCTTGTTGCCAAGAAGGCTAACAGCATTTTGGGCTGTATAACTAGGGGCATTGCCAGCAGATTGAGGGACCTGCTCATTCCCCTGTATTTGGCATTGGTGAGGCCTCATAGAATAGAATCATAGACTATCAGGTTTGAAAGGGACCTCAGAAGATCATCTAGTCTAACCCCCTGCTCAAAGCAGGGCCAATCCCCAGACAAATTTTTGCCCCATATCCCTAAATGGCCCCCTCAAGGATTGAACTCACAACCCTGTGTTTAGCAGGCCAATGCTCAAACCTCTGAGCTATCTATCCCTCCGCCCATCTGGAGTACTGTACAAGAAAGCTAGGGAAAAATTGGAACGAGTCCAGCGGAGGGCAACAAAAATGATTAGGGGGCTGGAACACATGACTTATGAGGAGAGGCTGAGGGAACTGGGATTGTTTAGTCTGCAGAAGAGAAGAATGAGGGGGGATTTGATAGCTGCTTTCAACTACCTGAAAGGGGGTTCCAAAGAGGATGGATCTAGACTGTTCTCAGTGGTAGCAGATGACAGAACAAGGAGTAAAGAATCCTGTGGCACTTTATAGACTAACAGACGTTTTGGAGCATGAGCTTTCCTGGGTGAATACCC
Source organism: Gopherus flavomarginatus (assembly GCF_025201925.1). Taxonomy (NCBI): domain Eukaryota; kingdom Metazoa; phylum Chordata; order Testudines; family Testudinidae; genus Gopherus; species Gopherus flavomarginatus. Next base: position 2,314,724 of record NC_066635.1, on the reverse strand, counting down.
ACTTCCTCAGATGCATGTAATGGAAATTTCCAGGGGCAGGTATATATATGCTAGCAAGCAAGCTAAGAACAAGGAGTAAATGTCTCAAGTTGCAGTGGGAGAGGTTTAGGTTGGATATTAGGAAAAACTTTTTCACTAGGAGGGTGATGAAGCACTGGAATGAGTTACCTAGGGAGGTGGTAGAATCTCCTTCCTTAGAGGTTTTGAAGGTGAGGCTTGACAAAACCCTGGCTGGGATGATTTAGTTGGGGATTGGTCCTGCTTTGAGCAGGGGGTTGGACTAGATGACCTCCTGAGGTCCCTTCCAACCCTGATATTCTATGATTCTATGACAGGATGGATCACTCGATAATTGCCATGTTCTGTTTATTCCCTCTGAAGCTCCTGGCATCGGTCGTTGTCAGAATACAGGATCCTGGGTTGGATGGACCATTGGTCTGACCCAGTATGGCTGTTCTTATGTTGTTATGCCTCATAGCCCTGTGCTCTCCCTGGGTGGGGGCCTCACTGCATCCTGTGAGCACCATGCCCCACGGTCCTGTGCTCTCCCTGGACAGTGCTGTTATCCTGTTGGTGCTCTGAAAAGAGCTGGATAGGTGGGGCGGCTCAGGCTGGAACTTGGGCTGTCAAATCTCAAAGCTCAAGCTCCAGCCCAAGCCACAGCATCACAGCAGTGTCTGCCCAGCTATTCACAAGGGGGTGCTCACTCCCAGCTGCAGTGCAGACATCCCCAGAGAGGCTCAGTTCACACAGGGAGCGTGGGGAGGAGCAGGAATGGACTCCGACCTCCCATGGCATTGGGAGCTGTTCTTTGGCTTGGTGCTGCTATCACACCAGCTGTGTCCCTATCTGTCTGTCTGTTCTCAGATACACCTCTCTCTTGCTGAGGAGTGTGGGAGTGTTTGGGACAGAGGCTATGCTTGGCTGTGCTTTGTTCTCTTTTTTGGGGTAACGGGGGTTGGGGTTTGGGTTGTTGAGTGTTTAGTTTCAAGGGTTCTTTTGTCTTGGCAGGTTTTTGTCTGCCCCATTTGGGCTGGGCTGGCTTGCACGAAGGCCAGTACTGCACTTTGTTGTGGATTTGCAGGGTTTAACCTGTGGCCATGGGTTGGGATTTTGCATCCAGATTCTGCCTCAGGGGAGGAGCGTATTCTAACTGTGGGGAAGGAGTTGGGGTTTATAAATGTGAGGTGCCTTGCGCTTGTTGTGTTGCTTGTCACACTTAGCCTTGTTGAGCTTGTGGTGGTGGAAGGGATGGTTATGTGACATGGTTTTGTCCCTCTTGTGCCCCACTCAACATCTGTTGTTAAAGTCATGATCTCTACTGTCCAGACGAGCAGCTGGCCAGAGACTGGTGAGCTGTGGTAAAGGCACTAGCCATGGCTTTTCATGGGGCAGGTTTTATGACATTAAACTGTGCTTCCAAAGCGCTCAACATTTCCCTGAGACCTACGGTGGGGGTGTGACTTTGGCCAGTGAGGGCATGGCCTGCTTTCCTTGTGGGCGTCTGACACATTTGGTCAATGAGGCTGCCTCTGGGAATGTGGGTCTTTCTGTGAGTGAAGCACATGTGGGGTGGCAAGACTGGTTCCCAGCAGGCTCCAGATGTCTCTGCTCTGGTGGGTTAGCGCCCCCTTTGCATGCTGGTAGATGGCATTACTGGTTCTGTGGCTCCTGACTCAGTGGTCTCACGGCCTGGACCTGGCTGTGGAATGGAGGCTGAGCCTGTTGCTATGGAATCTGCAGCCTTGGCTGTGGATTCTGGCTTGCTGGCAAAGCCCAGAGTACAAATTGGCTATTGAAGGCAGAGAGGGACCTATTCTGAGGATGCTGGCTGGTGCACTCGGGGAGCACAAGGCTGCTGAACATGGTTCTTTAGTTGGAGGCATCAGGCATCAGTGTTGCCCCCTCAGTCCCAGCAGCCCCCTCCCTCCAGGCTCTCTGAGGTTCCCCCCCCCAAGGATGGCAGTGACTCTGAGAACAGGTCAGGGGATGATGCACTCCCAGATCCTTCGGGTCCTGAACTCCCTGAAGAGGGATCACCCTGGATGCGATCGGCAGATTTCTGGGTGAGCCTAAAGGGAAAGATGTGGTAGAGGAGGCAGCTTGGTTTTCCCATCTGTTTTGTACTTTGAAACTTGTCTCTGTGGCTGAGTCTGACAACAGAAGCAGTATACACTGAAAAAACTGATGACTAAAGTATGTCTCTTTGACCAATTGTACTGTTGCGATTAGTGGATATTGGGAATTTTGGTGGTTTTGTTGAGATTTTGGGTGTTCCCCACTCCTGTTTCTGTCACAGGTCTGATACATGATTTTGTATGTGACTGGGTGCAGGGACATTTAAAAGTGCATGCCTCTTTTTGAGTACCTGCCCCAGAAAAGGGTGGGTAATGCATTTCTGCAAGACACACACACACATTCAGGCAACCAAAGTGGTTGGCTTGCTGATTGGAGAGGAACGTTTTTCTGAGTCATGGTTCAACTGCAAGTGCAGGGGTTGCCAGTCTGTTTGTGGACAAGGTGAAGCCTGATTCAGAGATTGTGCAGGACGTTATTCCAGGCTCTTTAGTGACAGTTCAAACTACTTTTGAGCAATATCCTCTTTGTTTTGATTACTCTCTGTGCTCCTACTGTTAGGAAAACCAGGCTCTTAGTCTTCCTGTGAATGTGTGAGTCAGCCTGTGACAAATGCTACAAGGGCCCGACAGAGTCAGGTGATCTTGTCACCTGATACTAAAACATTACTTGGAACTTCTTGGAACTTTCCACTGTAAGGGAAGGGTGGTCAAACTAGGAAGCAAAGGACTCTTGCCTTATGCAAATCCTATTTCAGGGTGGGGAGTGAGGTAATCCAGGTCGTGAGTTCTCCTCGGCTACCCCACCAAAGATGACTGCTGGAAACAACTAAGACTGAACTGGGGGAAGTCCCTTAAACTGAGTCTTCCCAGAGGTGATTTGCAAATGGGTATGGCCCCGTCTGTGTGTGTGTTAGAGGACCCTGGCTCAGCAACACAGTTAACGGGGGACCATGCTGGCAGAACGGGTAGACTCAGTGGTGTCTCAGCACATTAGGTGACTTCCCAAGGGGTCCAATCTGTCACAGTGGTGTAGTTGGCAGGATGGTGTGCACAGCTTATTGTCCTGAAACACTGGTAGTGATTTTAAGTGAGTTTTAAGTGTGGTGGCTAGAGAACAGATAAAGTGGTTGCTGAGCCAAGCTCTTAAAACCTCCTCCACCACTCAGATGTCCACCTCCCTTGAAGTACAGACCCAAAGATATATTATGAAATTCACCTCTTCCCTCAATGTGGAAGAGGGACGTGCATGCTTCTTGCCCCTCACAGTTAGAAATTGCATAAACTGGGTTATATGATAAACCAGAAATAAATGTATTAACTATAACAGATGTATTTTAAGTAGTTAAGGAGGTATCAGACAGAACAAGGCAGTTGTTGGACTAGATGACCTCCTGAGGTCTCTTCCAACCCTGATATTCTATGATTTTATGAGATTACTATGAAAATAAAACAGAGCACGCAAACTAAGCTTAATACACTAAAGAAACTGGTGACACGTAAGTTTTCACTCTAAATGTGGTTCTAATAATCTTCTTCACAAGCCAGACGCCCTTCCAGCCTGGGCCTAGTTCTTTCCCTCAGTTCAGTCTTAGGCTACATCTAGGCAGCGGGAGCGCTTTGAAGTGTGAGTGTGGTCACGCACGAGCGCTGGAGGAGACATCTCCCAGCACTCCTGGTACTCCACCTCCATGGAGCTCCCAGCGTTTGGAGCTGTCCACACTAGCACTTTAAGTGCTCAGACGTGCAGCGCTCAAGGGGGTGATTTTTCATGCCCCTGAGCCAGCAAGTTAGACAGCTATAAAATGTAAATGTAGACAAGCCCTTAGTTCCAGCAGTCATCATGGGTGGGGTAGCAGGGGAGAACTGATGACCAGGATTACCTCACTCCTCACCCTTAAATTGTTTCCTAGTTTGACCCCCCCTTCCCTTACAGTGGAAGGTTCCAAGAAGTCCCAGGTAATGTTTTAGTATCAGGTGACAAGACCACCTGACTCTGCAGGGCCCTTGTAGTCATTCTTCACAGGCTGACCCACACATTCACAGGAAGACTAGGCTCTTTTACAGTCCATTGTCCTTGCTGATGGGCCATCCGCCCTGTCTGGCTTTTCCATTGTTGTACCTGATCAGTGAGTGTCACCCAAAGTAGCATAGTTGAAATACAGCTACATAGTCAATATTCCTAATTTCAGATACAGAAATGATGCATTCATACAAATAGGAGAATTGCATTCAGTAAATCATAACCTTTCCAATGATGTCTCACATGAGCCATCTTGCATAAACTATATCTCAGTTATGTCATGTTTATATCATAAGTATATTTTCATAAAGAATATGGAATGACACGTCACAGGATCTTAGTTCAGGCGCAAGCTTGGCAGGAAGTTACAAAGGTCTCTATCACAGGGCACGTTCAGGGCCACCAGAAAAATGGGATGTTAATTGTTGGGTTTTATGTCATCCAAAGTGTCCTGCCAAGGTGGAGTCATGGCATAGTGGAAGAACTGCCATTCTTGCAGGTCCGGGGGAACATAATTGAAGTCCCTCATGAATGTGAGCACCTCTCGAGTGTCATATGGTTCCAGGTTGATAATGGATAATCCATTGGGTGGAATTCTGGAGACAGAGGCAGAATGGATGAGGATGAGAGGCAAGGGATAGCTCAGTGGTTTGAGCATTGGCCTGCTAAACCTGGGCTTATGAGATCAATCCTTGAGGGGGCCATGTGGGGATTGGTTTTGCTTTGAGCAGGGGGCTAGACTAGATGATCTCTTGAGGTCCCTTCCAATCCTAATAACCTATGATTCTATGAGGAGGTCCTGGCAGCGAGTTAGATTAAGGAAATTATGGGACTTGACAATGTGGGCTGGTTCTGGACTGGGGCCTCATGGGTCAAAGCCATATCTTCTGGATAAGCCTAGGCCTTGCTGTTTTTGATTACAGGTCAAAGTAAAGTTGAACTGGGATAAGAATAGGGTGCACTGGAGTTGTTGATTCAGGGTTTTGGCCCTGCACAGGTACTCCAGGCTCTTGTGATCAGTACATTGTTGGACTGGATGACAGGCCTCTTCCAAGTAGTGTTGTCATTCTTTGAAGTTGGTCTTCAATTGCCAGGAGCTCCTTATGCAATATCTCATTTTTTTTGCTCAGCACATGTAATTTTCCTTGAATAGTAGGCAATGGGTGCAGTATTTGGTCGAGTCTATGCCTTTGGGAAAGGACTGCCTCAGCCATTGTAATAGATGCATTGGCTTCCGCAATGAACGCTTGTGTCATGTCAGGATGGGCCAATACTGGAGTGGTGGTGAAGGCAAGTTTTAACTGCTTAAATGTGTGCTGGCCTCGGGCAACCAATGGAATTAGGTGTTTTTCCAGCATAGGACCATGAGGGGCTCAGCTTGTTTTGAAAAATTAGAGATAAACCTCTGGTAGATATTTGTGAAGCCTAAAAGATGTTGTAGGTCATGTGCATTGCAGGGTGCTGCCCAGTTGTGGACAGACTGGATCTTGCATGGTCTGTTGTGATGACCTCTGGGAACAAGATGAAACCCAGGAGCTTGGTTGAGGTCTGATTGAATGTGCTTCTATTATTTAGTGTAGAGACTGTATTTTCATAGTCTGTCCAGGACTGTGTGGACTGTGAGTTGGTCCAGATTGTTTGAAAAGATCAATATATCATAGTATAGTATCAATATATCACTGTGACCTGGTTCAGTAGGTCTCATAGCACTAATGAAGCATTAATGAAGTGCTGGAATGTCGCTGGAGCATTAGTCAGTCCGAATGGCATGACTAAATATGCAACGGGGCCAGGTCCAAAAGGTAATCTTCCATTTGTCTCTCTCAGATACGGATGAGACTGTAAGCTCCCTAGAGACCCAGTTTTGTGACAATGTGGACTGCCCCCATATGGTCCAACAACACGGGGATTGGGGTAGTGGGTAATAGTTCTGGATTGTTATCTGAGTTAAGGGTTAGTAATCGGCACATAAATGGAGGTTGCCATCCTTTTTTAGGAAAAGGACTGCAGCATGGGTTCGTGAGTCAACTTGCAGATGAACCCCAGGGCCAAGTTATCTTGGAGAGATTCTCACAACGCCCCCAGTTCAGGCTCTGACATTGTCTGGATCCACCCAAATAGCTGAAGTTCTATGGGGCAGTTGTAGTCCCAGTGTGGAGGGAGGCTTTCTGCATTCTTCTTCTCCAAGACATCAGTGTAATCATGGTACTTTGGGGTGAAGTTCCATAGTTTGCCCAGTGGGTGTTTCAGTACTGGTGACTGCACCTACTTGGGCCTTCTTGGATAGGGATGCAACGTTCGCTGGTCCCTGGCCATGCTGTCAGCAGAATTCTAATGGAACCTTCTGCCCTTGCAGTAAATGAGGGGGTCATGAAGGGTCAGCCGGGAGATGCCAAGGATCAGGGGAAAATGCGAGGAATGGATCATGCCAATTTGTATTATTTCTCTGTGTCCTTGAAAAACAGCCTCCAGGGCAGCAGTCTCCTCCACAACTGGACTGAAGAAAGCGAGGAGCTAGCAATGATTTCAACTGTACTGGACAATGGCCTTGTGTAGAAGGGAATCTGCAGGGCCTGAGCTGTAGCTGCATCCACGAAATTGTCCACTGCTCCTGAATCAATGAGGGCCTATTGGAGGGGAATCCGTCAGGGGCCCCCTGGGATGTTCAGCTGCATAGACACCTGTAAATGAGAAGCCTCTAGATGGGGCTCAGGGTCTGTCTCAGGGAGAACTAGGATACAGAGAAGTTATTTTCTCTTAAGGCTCAGCCAGTTCTCCCCACTGCAAGCCTGTTTCCCCCAGCTCTTTGGTGTTCCTACTGGGCAGGTTGAGATGGCGTGGTCAGTTTCCTGGAGTAGAAGCATGGTTTTTGCTGATGGCACCATTCCTTTTCTTTGGGTGTGAGTCCCTAATGAGCAAGATCAGTTTGCATGGGCTCAGTGGGCAGTACAGAAGCTGAGGTCATAGTACATGTGTAGCGGGGCTGTAGGGAACCTTCTTTCTCCTCGTTTCATTCTCACAGCTGCTTGTCTATTTGGATGGTAAGATTCACCAGGGCATGTAGGCCCACAGGGATCTCTGCATGGACCAGTTTGCCCATGTTTGATTTCTTCCTGCGAGCCCCGTTGGAACTGGTACAGCTGTGCTGCTTCATTCCACTCTCCTCTGGGAGGTGATGGAAATCTGCTTCATAGGAGGCCACAGGCCTGCCCCTGCCGGTGTCCCCTCAGGGCAGCCTCGGCGTTCGAGCTCACTGCGGATCATCAGAGATGGCTGACCGATTGGAGAGAGGCAGCCCAGTCTGACAGCACTGGGCTATGACCTTCCAGCAAAGGGGAGGCACAGCCTAATGCATCTCCTGCCAGTAGGCTGATTATCAAGGCCACCTTGGCCGGGTCAGGGGCATAGATTTGGGGACACATCACAAACAGAAAGTGGCACTGGTTCATGGAGCATCAGGACTGCTGGCAGTTCCTGTCGAACTATTCAGGCAAGCGTATCACAGGCCCTGTTCTGGGCAAGGCGCTACAGGCTGTGTTTGCAGCACGGTGTTCTTGATGCTGAGCTGCCTCATTTGCTCCTGCAGCCCCCGGCTGTCTGAGGTCAGCTGCACAACTTGGGCCTGCAACACCTGATTATCCCTTCAGGTGAGTCCAGTGGTTTTGGGGGCTGTGTTGGTGCTGTTGGGTGCATCCTTCTTGTACGAGTCTTGGTCTCTCAGGGTTATTGGGGCCAAACCAGCTGTCCTGGCTGGGTCATGGGTGGCCAGACCTAGTCATCGGAGCCAGAGTCACAAGACAGGAGTCGGCTGGGTCAGGAGCACAGGAGGTCAGAACCACTAGCTGGGAGCCAGAGGGCCAAGTCAGAGGCAGGAGACAAACTGGAGATCAGAATCATGAGTCAGATGTCATGAGTCACACCAGATCAGGATGCCAGGAAATCAAGCCTATGTTTCAGGATCAGGAAGCCCAAGTCACATAAGCCAGAGCAGGATAAAGCCCATTGGTTGTACAGCTTCCTGTTCCTACTGCTGGCTTAATTAGGGCTAGTGGGCCAATCAGCCGCTATGGGACCCTGCTTGTCATACCTTGGGGCGGAGCCTCAAACTGTGCCAAGGCTATCCCAGGTAAGCCATTGACAGCAGGCTGCCAGTTGGAGTGTGGCTGCTCCCATGAACCCTGCAGACCCAACTTTGAGACCTGTGGGTCATTGCATCACCCCCTTCCCAATGGGCACCCTCTGGGTGATGTAGGGCCAGGTTTCTTGGGATGGCTCCTATGGAAGGCCTGAACAAGGGTGGGAGCATGAACATTTGCATTCTTCTGGGCATAGCCTTCCCAGTCAATCAGGTACCACAGTTTTCCCTGCTTGATTTTAGAGTCGAGCACTTTGTGAACAACATACTCCTCTTGACCTGCTTGCACTGAGCGGCGGTGATGGGGCTTTTTGGGGAACTATGTTCTCAGTGTATGGCTGGAGAAGTGAACTATGGAATACAGTTAAAGCAGATTAACACATATACACACACACGCACAAATGAGTTACAATCCTAAATTTCAAAAGGTAATAGAAGCTTGTATGATAAGCAAGCTCTGGCTGTCCTTTAGGGCTAACCCAGGCTAAGCAGCTGGTTATCCCTTGCTTATGCCTAGAAATCTTGCCCTCAGAGTGCAAGTAGCAAGGAGATTCCTTCTTGAAAGGGATTTTATTTGCTTCAGCCCTTCAGCTTTGAGCTGAAAACTCAGCTGATGGGAGGAATGAACTTGCAAGACTCATTTTCATGGGGTGGGGGAGAGTAAACAACAAAGTGTGTCTTCCTGAACTGGAAATTACACTTCCAGGTCCAGTGTAGACATAACCAAAGATAATAAAAAAGAGTTTAAGTCTATCAAGAATAAAAGGTATCTTAAAAATGGCATGGGGTCATTACTAGATGGACATGGTAGAATCGTCAATAATGTAGAAAAGGTGGCAGTAAATATTTCTGTTTTGTATTTGGAGAAAAACAGATGATGTATTCATATCATATGGTGATTAAAAAAAACCAGTTTCCACTCCAACAGTAACTCAGGATAATGTTAAACAGCAGCTACTGAAGTTAGACTTTTAAAAATAAGCAGGTCCAGGTACCTTGCATCCAAGAGTTTTAAAAGAGTTGGCTGAGGACCTCTCTGGGCTGTTAATGTTCATTCACTGGGGAAGTTCCAGAGGACTGGAAGAAAGCTAATGTTGTGCTAGTATTGAAAACAGGTTAAGGGGATGGCCCAGGTAATTATAGGCCTGTCAGTCTGATGGTGATTCCAGGCAACATAGTAGAATAGCTAATAGATAATTAAAGAAGGGTAATGTAATTAATGACAATCAACATAGGTTTATGGAAAATACCATATATACTTGTTCATAAGCTGAATATTTTGGTAAAAAGGTGATGCGTCAAAGAGCTGGGGTCGGCTTATAAATGGGTTTACACCAAAATTTGATGATTTTTAACTCTATGGCAGAGGGATCGGCAGCCTTCGGCATGCGGTGCGGGCCGAGGGATGTGCTGGCTGCCACTTCCCGCCACCCCCATTGGCCTGGAGCGGTGAACCGTGCCCAGTGGGACCCGTGATTGGCCAAACTGCAGACGCGGCAGGTAAACAAACCGGCCCAGCCTGCCAGGGTGCTTACCCAGGCGAGCTGCATGCCAAAGGTTGCCTATCCCTGCTCTATGGAATCATTGAATTAAATATCTAATACATTGTTATTTTGTATACCTGGAGCGTCTGCAGGCATGGAGCCCCTCAGCTCCCTGTGGCTGCGGTTCGCCGTTCCCTCAGCTCCCATTGGCTGGGAACGGCAAACCACGGCCACAGGGAACTGAGGGGCTCCATGCCTGCAGACACTCCAGGTAAACAAAACGTCCCGACCCACCAGTGCCTTACTCTGACCGGCTGGAAGCCAAAGTTTTCCAACCCCTGAAATATAGGGTCAGCATATGAAAGGGTCAGACAGTTTTTTGCTATTTTTACTTATCCATGTTGTGAGGTCGGCTTATAAACAAACAGACTAATGAACGAGTATATACGGTAGATCCTTTTGAACTAATTTTGGTTTTTTTTATGAGATTAGAAGTTTAGTTGATAAGGGTAATAGTGTTGATGCAATATATTCAGACTTTTGTAAGGCATTTGACTTGGTACCACCGGACATTTTGATTAAAAAAATGAGAAAGGTACAAATTTAGCAAATCACATTTAATTTAATTAAAAATTGGCTAACTGAAAGATCTCAAAATGTAATTGTAAAAGGGGAAATGTAAGCAAGCAGGTGTGTTGTTAGTGGGGTCCTACAGGATTATTTTTTGGCCCTATACTAAATATTTTTATCAATGACCTGGAAGAAAACATAAAATCGTCACTGATAATGTTGCAGCCAACACAAAGGTTGGGTGAGTGGCAAATAATGAAGAGGACAGGTCACTGATTCAGTGTTATCTTGATCACTTGGTAAGCTGGGCTTAAGTAAAAAATATGGATTTTACTACAGCCAAATGTAAAGTCACATATCTAGGCATAAAGAATGGAGGCCATACTTACAGGATGGGGAGGACTCTGAAAAAGTCTTGGGGGTCATGGCAGATACTCAGCTGAACATGAGGGCCCAGTACAATGCTGTGGCCAAAAGGGCTAATGCAGTCCTTGGATGTAGAAACAGGGGAATCTTAAGCAAACCTAGGGAGGTTCTAGTACCTCTGTGTTTGGCACTGGTGCAGCTGTTGCTGGAATACTGTGACCAGTCTTAGTGTCCACAATTCAAGACAAATGTTGATAAATCAGAGGGTTCAGAGAAGAGCCATGAGAATGATTAAAGGATTAGAAAACCTGCCTGATAGCAATAGATTCCAGGAGTTCAATCTATTTTGCTTAACAAAGAAAAGGTTAAGGGTGACTTGATCACAGTCTATAAGTACCTACAGGGCAAGCTAATATTTAGTAACAGGCTCTTCAACCTAGCAGAGAAAGGTATAACACAATCCAATGGCTGGAAGTTGAAGCTAGACAAACCCAGACTAGAACTAAGGCATGTATTTGTAATGAAAAGGAAAGGAGAGAATTGTAAAGCAAGGAGAATTGTAAAGAGAGGAGAGCAGCAGAATACGGACCCTGGACTTCAGAAAAGCAGACTTTGATTCCCTCAGGGAACTGATGGGCAGGATCCCCTGGGAGAACAACATGAGGGGGAAAGAAGTCCAGGAGAGCTGGCTGTATTTTAAAGAATCCTTATTGAGGTTGCAGGAACAAACCATCCCGATGTGTAGAAAGAATAGTAAATATGCCAGGCTATTGCTCAGGCATGCAGGAGTGAAATCAGGAAGGCCAAATCACACTTGGAGTTGCAGCTAGCAAGGGATGTTAAGGGTAACAAGAAGGGTTTCTTCAGGTATGTTAGCAACAAGAAGAAAGTCAAGGAAACTGTGGGCCCCTTACTGAATGAGGGAGGCAACCTAGTGACAGAGGATGTGGAGAAAGCTAATGTACTGAATGCTTTTTTTTGCCTCAGTCTTCACGAACAAGGTCAGCTCTCAGACTACTGCACTGGGCAGCACAGCATGGAGAGGAGGTGACCAGCCCTCTGTGGAGAAAGTGTTTCGGGACTATTTAGAAAAGCTGGACGAGCACAAGACCATGGGCCCAGATGTGCTGTATCCAGGGGTGCTAAAGGAGTTGGCAGATATGATTGCAGAGCCATTGGCCATTATCTTTGAAAACTCATGGCCATCCGCGGAGGTGCCCATCTTTAGAAAAGGGAAGAAGGAGGATCCGGAGAACTACAGGCCAGTTGGCCTCACCTCAGTCCCTGGAAAAACCATGGAGCAGGTCCTCAAGGAATCAATTCTGAAGCACTTTGAGGAGAGGAAAGTGATCAGGAACAGTCAGCATGGATTCACCAAGAGCAAGTCATACCTGACTAACCTAATTGCCTTCTATGCTGAAATAACTGGCTCTGTGGATGAGGAGAAAGCAGTGGATGTGTTATTCCTTGACTTTAGCAAAGCTTTTTATATGGACTCCCACAGTATTCTTGCTGGCAAGTTAAAGAAGTATGGGCTGGATGAATGGACTATAAGGTGGATAGAAAGCTGGCTAGATCATCGGGCTCAACGGGTAGTGATCAATGGCTACATGTCTAGTTGGCAGCCGGTATCAAGCAGAGTGCCCCAAGGGTCGGTCCTGGGGCTGGTTTTGTTCAATATCTTCATTAATGATCTGGAGGATGGCATGGATTGCACCCACAGCAAGTTTGCAGATGACACTAAACTGGGAGGAGTGGCAGATATGCTGGAGAGTAGGGATAGGATACAGAGGGACCTAGACAAATTAGAGGATTGAGCCAAAAGAAATCTGATGAGGTTCAACAAGGACAAGTGCAGAGTCCTGCACATAGGATGGAAGAATCCCATGCACTGCTACAGACTAGGGACTGAGTGTCTAGGCAGCAGTTCTGCAGAAAAGGACCTAGGGTTTGAAGTGGACTAGAAGCTGGATATGAGTCGACAGTGTGCCCTTGTTGCCACAAAGGCTAACGGCATTTTGGGCTGTATAAATAGGGCATTGCCAGCAGATTGAGGGACTTGATCATTCCCCTCTATTCGGCACTGGTGAGGTCTTATCTGGAGTACTGTACAAGAAGGCTGTGGAAAAATTGGAAAGAGTCCAACGGAGGGCAACAAAATTGATTAGGGGGCTAGAGCACATGACTTATGAGGAGAGGCTGAGGGAACTGGGATGTTTAGTCTGCAGAAGAGAAGAATGAGGGGGGATTTGATAGCTGCTTTCAACTACCTGAAGGAGGTTCCAAAGAGGATGGATTTAGACTGTTCTCAGTAGTAGCAGATGATAGAACAAGGAGCAATGGTCTCAAGTTGCAGTGGGGGAGGTTTAGGTTGGATATTAGGAAAAACATTTTTACTAGGAGGATGGTGAAGCAGTGGAATGAGTTACCTAGTGAGGTGGTAGAATCTCCTTCCTTAGAGGTTTTTAAGGTGAGGCTTGACAAAGCCCTGGCTGGGATGATTTAGTTGGGTTGGTCTTGCTTTGAGCAGGGGGTTGGACTAGATGACCTCCTGAGGTCCCTTCCAACCCTGATATTCTATGATTTTATGATTGAGTAGAGAGAGTAACTAGCCATTGGAACAATTTACCAAGTGTCATGGTGGATTCTCCATCCCTGGCAATTTTAAAATCAAGATGGAATGTTTTTCAGAAGATCTGCTCTAGTTCAAACAGGAATTAACTCAGGAAAGTTCTCTGGCCTGTGCTATACAGGTCAGAATAGCTGTTTCCAATGGTCCCTTCTGGTCTTACAATCTCTGAATATATGAGCATTTCTGTGCCCCGCTTGCTGGCTCTGGGCTTCCCTTGGCCTGGGAAACCAAATCCCACCAGCATCATCTCTGCGCCTGGGCTGATCCACTGGAATTATCTCTGGAAAGATTCTGCAGCAGGGCCTAGTCTCCAGAGAGACAGTGCACTGTTATGATGTCCACAGAGGGGGAGGAACTCGGGCATAGTCTCTGGGAAACACCAGAGGAGGGAGAAAGTAGCCTAAGCCGTGCCTGGGACTTCAACTATAGCACTGGTGGACCCGGGGTGGAGGAAGAGGGCCAGAGGCGTGAGGGGACTGGACTTGTTGGTTATGATGTCGGACCCGGCCTCTGACTCAGCTGGAAAAGGAATTCCCAGGTCTTGTCCGTCTGCTGCCGGCAGCCCTTTGAGTCCAAACTCCACCAAAAATATGAGTGGGTACGAGAGCTGCAAGCCTGGGTCACACCTGTGTGTGCACAAAGCTCTAGTGCTCAGCTTACACGCCCAGTGCTGAGTGCAGCTGGAGCTAACCCTGCCCCCAGCACTAGTGGTGATTCACACTCAGAATCCAGCCCCCAGGCACTGGATTCACACTAAGGATCCAACTCCCCACTGGCACTGGATCCGGATTTAGGATGGCCCCCGAAGCACGGGATTCACACTTAGGATCCAAACCCCAGGCACTGGATTCACATTCAGGATCCAGCCCCAGGCACTGGATTCACATTCAGGATCCATCTTTCCTGCTCTTGGCATGAGATTCCCACTCAGGATCCAGCCCCCAGACAGTGGTGCTGAATCACTGTTCAGAGTCCAGCTTTGCTTGTGCTGGGGAAACCTTCCCCTTCTTGGCACTGCACCCTGTTGGAGGCAGCTTTGCAGCTGGGCCTTAAACCGTGACTTTAATGGCCTGTTTCACACTTTTAACATTGTGTCCACAGTTAATTTAAGCCCATGCTCCTCTTACAAGATAAACAGGCTGGGGAGCATGCTGGCCAGCTCCCTCTATCGGCTAGCTCCATCGCCAGCCAGCCCTGGCTCTGTTCCAGCCTGACATTCCTGCACTTGGCCCTGTCAGCTGCAGCTGGGCCGCCTGCTCAGAGAGACTCAACATTTGCAGATCAATTCTCAGATCTGTTGGTGCTTTTCTAAACATCGTGTTCCCGGGACTGGCTCACTCGGCCCAGCTGCTCACAGCTGTACAAACATCTCAGCTCCACACCCAGCATCACCGCCACTCCAGGCTGGCTCAGCTACCGCCGGCCCCTCAGAACCAGCCCTGCGTGAGGTCTAGCCCCCACTACACCACCCCGGCCAGTCTGTACTGAGGGACCCAGCCAGGAGGACACAGAACTGGGGTCTATTCCCCCCCCACTCAACCCCAGTTATGACCAGGATGGAGGACACAGAACCAGGGTCCAGTGCTCCTCTGCCCCAGTCTAAGCTTTTCTGTGGAGCTGGCATGGGGCACCAGCATGTCAGGAAAGGTGAAAAGTCACCGACCAGAAAGCAACACCACCAACGTGGCCACATGTCAGCAGTGTGTTCGCCCCACCTTCCCCGTGTCACCAAAACATTCGTCCCACCTGCCCTGGGTCACCAAAATGCTGCCTCACCCTGACCTGTGTCACCAAAATGCTCGTCCCAGCTGCCCCGTGTCACCAAAATGCTGCCTCACCCTGACCTGTGTCACCAAAATGCTCGTCCCAGCTGCCCCATGTCACCAAACGCAGCCTCATCTGCCCCGTGTCACCAAAACACTCGCCCCACCTGCCCCGTGTCACCAAAATGCTGCCTCACCCTGCCCTGTGTCACCAAAACGCTCGCCCCACCTGCCCCGTGTCACCAAAACGCTACCTCACCCTGCCCCGTGTCACCAAAATGCTGCCTCACCTGCCCCTTGTCACCAAAATGCTCACCCCACCTGCCCCGTGTCACTACAATGCACGTCCCATCTGCCCTGTATCACCAAAAAGCTCACCTCACCCTGCCCTGTGTTACTAAAACGCTTGCCCCACCTGCACTGTGTCACCAAAATGTTCACCCCACCCTGCCCTGTGTCAGCAGCATGTTTGTCCCACGTGCCCCATGTCACCAAAATGCTCATCCCACCTGCCCCACATCACCAAAACACTCACCACACCCTGCTTTGTGTCACCAAAACACTCACCACGCCCAGCTCCATGTCACCAAAACACTCTCCCCCTCCCAGCCCTGTGTCATCATAATGCTTGCCCCACATGCCCAGATGGTCACCCCACCTGCCCCGTGTCACCAAAACATTTGCCTCAGCCTTTCCCTTGTCAGAAAAATGCTCGCCCCACCCTCCTTTTGTCATGAGCACACTCGCCCCACCCTCCCCAGTAACACCAAACATTCTCCCCAGCGTGCCCTGTGTCAGCAGCATGTTCACCGAATTTGCCCCGTGTCACCAAAACGCTCACCCCACTCTGCCCCGTGTCACCAAAACGCTTGCCCCACCAACTCTGTGTCACCAAAACTCTTGCCATACACTGACCCATCTCACCAAAATATTTCTACCATGTGATGTTCTGTACCTCGAGGGAGTCACCCCCTTCCTTTGGGCAGTTTGGGACTGCGATGAGGTAATGCTCACCTGACTCTGAAGGGGGGGGCAAAGTCAAGAGTGAAGAAAGAACACGATAAAAGGGAGAGATGTTTGCCAGGCTCTTCCTCTCTCTTCCATCTCCATCTACAGACATCATCACCAAGTGACTGATGCGCTGATCAAAGGGGAGAGCCTGGCTGAAGGGCAACCAGCCAGTCTGTGGTGAGAAGCATCTAAGTTTGTAAGGACACTGAACGTGTTCAGATCAGCTCTGAATGCATTTTGCTTTTATTTCATTTGACCAAATCTGACTTCTTGTGCTTTGACTTTTAATCACTTAAAATCTATCTTTGTAGTTAATACATCTGTTAGTTTATTCTACCTGAAGCAGTGTGTTTGGTTTGAAGTGTTTCAGGGGCTCCCCTTGGGATAACAAGCCTGGTACATATCAATTTCTTTGTTAAATTGGTGAAATTATATAAGCTTGCAGAGTCCAGCGGGCATAACTGGACACTGCAAGAGGGAGGTTCCTAGGGTTGTGTCTGGGACCGGAGATATTGGCTAGTGTCATTCACTTGCAAGTAGCTGGGAGCAGCTTACATGCCAGAGGCTGTGTGTGAACAGCCCAGGAATGGGGTTCTCACAGGAGAGCAGGGTCAGGCTGGCTCCCAGAGTCAAGGATTTGAGTGGCCTAGCAGATCACTGGTCCAGATAACACCAGAGGGGAACGTCACACCCTACTTGCTCTGTCTCACCAAAACGCTTGCCCCGCCCAGTCCCGTGTAACCAAACGGTCACCCGACCCTGTCCCGTGTCACCACAATGCACGACTCATCTGCCCTGTGTCACCAAAAAGCTCCCCTCACCCTGTCCTGTGTTACCAAAACGCTTGCCCCACTGGGCCCTGTGTCACCAAAACACTCACCCCAACCAGTCCCGTGTAACCAAAATGGTCACCCCACCTTGCCCCATGTCACCAAAACACTCACCCCACCCTGCACCGTGTCACCAACACATTTGCCCCACCCTGCCCTGTGTTATGAACACACTTGCCCCACCCAGCCCCGTGTCACCAAAACTTTTGCCTCACCCTGCTTGTGCCACCAAAATGCTCAGGCCACCCAGCCCCATATCAGCAAAACAGACGCCTCACCAGCTCTGTGTCACCAAAATGTGCATGTGCAACGGGTCATGAATACGCTTGCCTCACTTGCCCCGTCTCACCAAAATGCTCACCCTAGCCAGCCCCGGGGCACCAAAATGCTCACCCCACCCTGCCCATTGTCACCAAAACACTTGCCCCACCCAGCTCTGTGTCACCAAAACATTCCCCCCAGCCTGCCTGTGTCAGCAGCATGTTTGCCAAACATGCCCCATGTCACCAAAACACTCACCCCACTCTGCCCCATGTTGCCAAAATGCTTGCTCCACCAGCTGTGTCACCAAATCACTCGCCCCATCTGCCCCGTGTCACCAAACCGCTCACCCGACCGTGCCCCGTGTCACCAGAGTGCATGACCCATCTGCCCCATGTCACCAAAAAGCTCACCTCACCCTATCCCGTGTTACCAAAACGCTGACCCCACCCTGCCCTGTGTCACCAAAATGCTTGCCCTACCCAGCTGTGTGTCACGAACACACTTGCCCCACCCAGCTCCATGTTGTCACGGAGTCACCAAGGTGATGCTCGGGAACTACTCCATATGAAGCCAGTCAGGACTCTGGGGAGCCTTCTCTCTCTGAGCGCACTGTCTCCAGGGCAGGAAGCTTACACAGCTTCCACCTTCCTGGGTCTGACCTCAGAGCATTCAGCATCCCCTTCCACTGTGCACTTCCCACAGCGAGTCCGCACAGGCGGGGCTCCTGGGGAAGCCAGAGGGCCCTGCACCCCAACTCCGCATTGGTGCAATACACAGGGAAACTGAGGCACACAGCATTCATGCAAAACACTAAGACTCACATACAACATAACAAGGGAAAATTCCCACTTCGTCACACGTCACCAAAACGCTTGCCCCACCCTGGCGCACAATGGGGCTATTCAGGTAAACGCTGAATGAAGCCAAAACACAATATTTTGGTTTTATTTCCATGTGGAAAATGTCGAGTTTGCAGATGCACCATTTCCCCTTGGAAAATCCCAACCAGCTCAACACCTTCCCAGGTGCTTCGAGCAGCTTTTGTGGAGCCCAGCTCCCGTCCTGCATGGGAGCACCTCGACAGCCCCATCCCTCTCCCGCGTGTGGCCTGGCCCGGACAGGGCAGTGGGGCAGAAGCGTTGATACTGCAGCACCTCGGCCTCCCTATGGTGACCCCCAACATGCCCCTTCTCCGTACATCCTAACCATCTTCGGACATATGGGCACCCCAGCTGTCCCCCTGTGACCCCTCCCATCACCCACTGTGACCCCCAAAGACTTCATCACACTGCCCCCTATTCCTTAGCCTCACCCCATCACCCCACCTCCCCACAGTGACCCCCCAGGCACCTCATTACACTGCCCCCTATTCCTTAGCCTCACCCCATCACCCCACCTCCCCACAGTGACCCCCCAGGCACCTCATCACACTGACCCCTATTCCTTAGCCTCACCCCATCACCCCACCTCCCCACAGTGACCCCCAGGCACCTCATCATACTGCCCCCTATTCCTTATCCTCACCCCATCACCCCACCTCCCCACAGTGACCCCCCAGGCACCTCATCACACTGGCCTCCTATTCCTTAGCCTCACCCCATCACCCCACTTCCCCACAGTGACCCCCCAGGCACCTCATCACACTGCCCCCTATTCCTTAGCCTCACCCCATCACCCCACCTCCCCACAGTGACCCCCCAGGCACCTCATCACACTGCCCCCTATTCCTTAGCCTCACCCCATCACCCCACCTCCCCACAGTGACCCTCCAGGCACCTCATCAGACTGCCCCCTATTCCTTAGCCTCACCCCATCTCCCCACAGTGACCCTCCAGGTACCTCATCAGACTGGCCCCCCACACCTTAGTATCCTCCCTTCACCCCATCTCCCCACAGTGACCCCCAGGCACCTCATCACACTGCCTCCTATTCCTTAGCCTCACCCCATCACCCCACCTCCCCACAGTGACCCCCAGGCACCTCATCACACTGGCCCCCACACCTTAGTATCCTTCCTTCACCCCATTTCCCCACAGGCACCTCATCACACTTCCCCCCACAGCCCCGTCCCATCACCCCACCTTCCCATGGTGACCCCCAGACACCTCAGCACACTGGCCCCCATACCTTAGCCTCACCCCATCACCCCACCTCCCCACAGTGACCCCCCAGGCACCTCATCACACTGGCCCCCACATCTTAGTATCCTCTCTTCACCTCATTTCCCCCCAGACACCTCATCACACTGGCCCCCGCACCTCAGCCCCCTCCTATCATCCCAGCCTCCCCACAGTGACCCCCAACAGCCTATCACCCCCCCTTGCAGCAGCCCCCTCTGCTGAGGGGGGTGGAATGGCCACTCCTCAGGCGATGGTGCTGTTCCTGTTTAAAGCTGAATTTGGCACCTGCTCTGATACCCCCAAAATGTCAACTCAGTGTTAACACGAGTAGATGAGGTCGGGACAGGGTGGAGATTGTGGGGAAACGAGGGTTCCTGAGGTGCGGTACCTGGAAAATGAATCTGTTCATAGAGATTAAGGCTGGAAGGGACCATTAAATCACCCGCCTGACCTCCTGTAGTGCACAGACTGTTGAATTTACCCAGGTACCCCTGTACTGAGTCCAGTAACTTGTATTTGGCTAAAGCAGCTCCTAGAACGGCACCAGTCTGGGTTCAAACACCCCGAAGAGATGGAGAATCCTCCTCTTCCCTTTGGGGTTTGGCTCATCACCCTCAGAAATGTGTGTCTGGCTTCAGCTCCCAGCACCGGTTCTTGTTTGGCCTGTCTCCGCCGGATTCAAGAGCCCCTTGTGCCTGCCCAGGAAGGTCTTTACGCACACTTGGCATCAGGTCACCTCTCACTCTTCTTTCTGATCCGCTAAACTGATGGAGCGCTGCCCAGCTCTCAGCCTCGGCCATTTTCTCCAGCCGTCGAATAATTTTTGTGGCTTTTTTCTACATCCTCCAACTCTTCAGCATTCTTTTGCAAATGTCGCCCCCAGAAGTAGGTGCTGTGTTCCAGTGCTGGGCTCCCCAGTGCCGTGCACAAAGGTAAAATCACCTCTCTATTCACTACTCCCCTGTGTACACATCCCAGGATCATATTAGCCCTTTTCCGCACAGCATCGGACTGGGAGCTCCTGCTGGGTAGCTTCGCCACTATGAGCCCTAAATCCTTTTCAGAGTCCCTGCTTTGCAGGATACAGCACCTCATTCTCTGGGGATTGCCTGCATTCTTTGTTCCCAGATTTATAACTTTGCATTTGGGTGTATTTAAATGTGTTTTGTTTCCGTGGGTCCAGCATACCAAACAGTCTCACTGCCCCGGCCTCACGCCAACCTTTGCGCCACTGCAAATTTTATCAGCAGTGATTTGATGTTTATTTCCAGATTACTGATGAAAATGTTGACAGGCATTGAGCTGAGTGCTGATCCCTGCGGACCCCCCCGGGAACATCTCCCTTCAGTAGATCCCCCACTGATTACCTGTTGAGATCTGTCAGTTAGCCAGTTCTCAATCCATGCAATGAGTGCTCTATTCAGTATTGTATGGGCTAATTTTTAAATCAGAATGTCTTGTGGTGCTTACTCCAGCACCTTACAAAAGTCTGTCTGTTACATGTATGCAGTTACCAAACTCCTAATGTCACCACAGAAGGACAGCAGCTTGGTTTGACAAGGCCTATTTTCCATTCATGCTCTTAGCTGTATAACTTTGCATTTGGTTGTATTGAAACACACTGTATTTGAATGGGCCCAGTCAGGCCCAGCTGCTGACTGGTGTTAATTATATTCCCCTCCTTTAGTAGGTGGGTCTGCAGCATGGCTTTGCTAACGTGGCCAAGAGGAATACTGGGAGTTTCCTTGTGGACTTGCCCACCCCTGTTTGTCCATTACTACATGTTACTGTCAGGGGGCTAATATTTTTTGGGGAGGGCGAAGGGTTTGCATCAACTACAGCGAAGGAAGTGGAGGCAGGTCAGAGCCCCCGTGGCTAGAAGGAGTACGTGCTGCGGCCATGCTGAGTGCTGCAGGTTGCTTGTGTTCCTTGCAGGGTAGCTCTAGACAAGGGCCTTCTCCTCCTGCTCAACAGCTCCAGGGGCTCCTGTGGGTGAGACCCCTCCTGAGACTGGGTTCATAGCAGCCTCTCTCGCCCATGGCATCCCTGCTCCCCACACCATGGCAGTAACGCCTCCTGTCCTGGGGAACAGCGATTCCCCTGCCCCAGGCAGTGCCAGCTTGAAGGGCCCCCCAGCACTCAGCAGGTGGGGAAACTGTGTAATGGGGTGGCCAGCACTTCCACGCCTGCCCCAACCCCAACAGCCCTGCTCTAGCGGAGTGCCCAGCTCAGGGCTGGTCACGCCTGTTGGTGCAAGCAGCAGCCGGCACGCTGGCAAGGGATGCTGAGAGCAGCACCCATTTAAAGCGATGGGCTGTTCTTTTTAGTCCTGTGCACCAGGGGTCAGTGGTGGGAGGCCAGTAAGAGCAGGCCCTTGTGTCTCCTTCTCCCAGGTTTTCGTCTAGCTCTGTGCAAAAAACCATTAGAGCAGGTGTGGGACAGGAGCTTGATGCTGCATCCAGTCACGGCACAATTGCTGAAGAGGTGGGATGTGAACCAGGTCAGGCGTCGAAGGGGCTGGTAATACTAGAGGCTCAATATCAAGCTATTCCGATGCTTGGAAAGAAAAGAAGAGCCACAGGAGGCCAATGTGGCTGCATGAGAAGCTTTGTAGCTATCTAAAATCAAAAGGGATCCATACAGGAGATGGAAGGAGGGGCACAGCCCCAAGGAAGGATACATGGGAATAGTGTGATTGTGTAGGGACAAGATCAGGAGAGCCAAGGCAAAGCTGGCAAGGGATGTTGGAGGCAACAAGAAGGGGATTTACAAATATGTCAGAGAAAAAAGGAAGATCAGGGAAGCTGAGGATCCACTGCTCAGTGAGGAAGGTGAGCTGGGAGTGGAAGATGATAGGCAGGAAGAGCTGCTCAATGCCGACTTCACTTCAGTCTTCACACACAAAATAACACGTGACCGGACGACTAGTGAAGTTACCATAGACAATACAGGGGAAGGGAGCAGACCGGGATAAGTAAGGAACATGTCACAGATCTTCTGACTAATTTGAATGAACTCAGATCAGTAGGACCAGATGCTATTCACCCCAGGCTGCTGAAGAAATCTAGAGAAACACAATAATATCTGCAAACTCATGGATGACAGGAGAGGTCTTGGAAGCCTGGAGAAGGGCTAATGTAGTGCCCATCTTTCAAAAGGGGGGAAAGGAGGAGCTGGGGAACTACAGACTAGTCAGCTTGACCTCCATACTTGGGAAGCTATTAGAGCAATGTATAAAACATTTAATTTGTGAATTCCTGGTGGCAGTGAAGGGGTGATCACTAGCAGGCAGCATGGATTTACCAAGAACAAATCATATCAAACCAGTTTGATTTCCCTCTTTGACAGAGTGACTGGTTTGGTGGAAAAAAAACCAAACCTCTGAGAAGGGCCGAAGTGCTGAAGGAAAAAACAAACAAACAAACTTTAAAGTTGTGCAATGCTCCCTTCTAACATCGTTTGGGAGCCACTTGCTTTGTCCACTGCTTGCAGGAAGCACAGCCCTTTGCAGCTACCTGGTGGGGGCTTGGAACCAGGGTGGACCAGCAGCCCCCCATCAGCTCCCCCTATCAGCTCCCTGCTCTCCCTAAGTTCCCTGTGCTGCAGCTGCCCAGCAGGCTATCAATTGCTGGCAGTCAGGGGCAGCTGTATGTTTTTTGCTGCCCCAAGCACAGCAGTCAGGTGGCCTTCGTCAGCTTGCCTGTGGGCGGTCTGCTGGTCACACGGATTCAGTGGCATTTCTGTGGGTGATCTGCCGGTCCTGCACCTTTGGTGTGCCCGCCGCCGAATAGCTGCTAAAGCCACTGGACTGTTGCCCTCACAGTGACCGGCACACTTCCCCCTGCTGCTTCCAGCCCCAGGAACGCACTTGCTGCGCTGGTGCCTGGAGCCACCCCTGCCTGCAGTTCAGCTGTCCCTCCCCGCTCTGCCATGTGCTGCTCCTGCCCTCTGCCTTGGGGCTGTTCCCGGGAGTCTCCTGCTTGCTGTGAGGGGGGTGGGGAAAGAGGGGGACTAATGTCAGGGTGTTCCCTTATCCCCTGCTCCTGCAGCCCACTTACCCCATCTCCACAGAGCAGGGATGGAGGGGACACTGACAGGTCTCAGGACGGAGGGAGCTTGCTGGCAGGAGCTGCTGTCTCAACTTGTGGATGTACTTAGAGTGCGGTCAGTGTACTTAAAGGGGCAATGCACATCTCTCTCTCTCTCTCACACACAGGGTGTGTGTCTCTGTCTGCCATGCTGTCTCCCCTCCCTCCATTTGTGCCGCCTTGTAGAGTGTGAGGCTACATTAACAACAACGTGTTGAGGGCTCAGTGGATTGCTAGTTAATCATTTAGCAGTAAGGAAATATCCCACTCTCTGACTTCACCACCTCAACCAAGCTTCACAATCATCATCGCTGTGTACAGTATTAAATTGTTAAAAACTTGTACTGTGTGTGCGTATATATATATGTGTAAAAGACTATAGATATATATATTCATTTGTCTGGTGAAAAAAATTTCCCTGGGACTTAACCCCATAATTCTTCGGGAAATTGAATTTGCTTAACATCGTTTCGCTTAAAGTCGCATTTTTCAGGAACAGAACTACAAGGTTAAGTGAGGAGTTACTGTGTTAAACAACCGCAAACACAGAGTCGCTATGACAAGAATGATGTCGATTGGAGGGAGGTCTCATGTAGGGTACCACTGGGATCTGTTCTGGGTCCAGTGTTGTTTAACATATCTATTAATTACCTGGATCCAGGACTAGAGAGCATCCTGATCAAATTTGCAGATAACACAAATCTAGGGAGGGTTGCCAGCACTTTGGGATTCAGAGGGATTCTGGTAAGTTGCAGAACTGGGCTAGACATATGAAATTCAGCAAAGACAAATGTAAGGTGTTACACTTAGGGAAGAAAAGCTAAATGCACAAATACAGAATGGGGGGTAATTGGCTTGGCTGCAGCACTGCTGAGAAAAGGCTCTGAGTCAGCAATGTGATGCTGTTGCAAAAAAAGCAAATGCAATTGTAGGTTGCAGTAACAGAACCATAGCATGCAAGTACCATTGTATGGGGCGCTAGTCCTCAGCTGGAGTACTGTGTCTAATTTTGGTCAACAGTGAATAGAAAGGATGTGTATAAACTGGAAAGGATCCAGAGGCAAGCGACAAAGATGATCAAAGGGATGGAATGCAAGGCATATGAGCAAAGGCTGAAGGAACTGGGTATGTTTAGTTTGGAAAAGAGGAGATTGAGGGGGGCTATGATAGTGATCTTCAAATACTTGAAAGGCTGCCATAATAAAGACGGAAAAAAGTTGTCATCTCTTGCCACAGAGGCAGGACAAGAGCTAATGGGTTCAAACTACAGCACAGCGGATTTAGATTATATCTCAGGGAAAACTGCCGAGCTGTAAGAGCAGTAGGACAGTGGAACAGGGGCCTAGCGAGGTTGTGGAAGTTCCTTCACTGGAGGTTTTCAAAGGGACACTGCAGCCGTCTGTCTGGGATGGTTTAGACACAACAAATCCTGTTGTCTCCGCAGGGGTTAGACTAGGTGACCCTTGTGGTCCCTTTTAACCCTATAGCTCTACGAGTCTAGGTTTGGAGTCGCTGTGCTAGAAGAACTTGGTACCTTTGGAGACTGGAAGAATGCTAATGTGCCAGTATTCAAATGGGCAGGCAGGTGGCCTGGGTCGCTGTAGGCTGGTTAGCCTAACACTGATCTGGGCACAATAACGAAAAAGCTGATACGGGATTATGTTAAGAAAGACTTTGAAGTCATGTTTCCTCTCGAGTGCTGCACTGCCCCCAGGGGAGGAGGTAGGAACTACTCTGCAATGTCTAGAACCGATTATGATTTAGCACCAGGGACATTTACACCCTTTCTTTTCTGCCACCCTAGTACAGACTCCTAGTGCTTGGTGCCCCTACAGTTCTTGCCTCTGAGCTGGTGGCACACACAATGCGCCAGGGATCAGAAAGGGCTCGGTGTCCTTCAGGCAGGTCTCTGGTTGCCCCTGGTACACAGTCTGCACAGATCACTGAGGTAACTTCCCCAGCCACCGTCATGGCTGCTAGTTTTAGAATGGCTGAGGAACGGGGAAGATGCAATTTCCCTCGTCCTGGTTTGTACCATCTGGTTTCCAGTTTCTGAATTTGCCCTGGTGGTGGTCTAGAAAACAGAATCCCACTGTGTGACCCAGCTGACCAATCAAAAGTTAGAGAGTACGCTGCAAAACAACCCCTTTTCCCACCCTAGGCATGCAAGTGACAGCGCCCCAGGGTGTGCTGCGAGCATTCCCGGAAAGACACTTACAAACACAAAGAGTTTTGAAAAAATCAAAATGCTTTTGCAAAAAAGGCAAATTTTACAAGGACTGTTTGTGTCTGGAGAGAGTCCGCCCAGCTGGTCTGTTTACTAGCATTCCTCGTGTGCGGGCGCCCTGGTGGGCAGAGGTTAACGACACCATCTGAGTGCAGATGCCTTTATCTCCTCTATGGGGGGCATCTCCCACAACTGCTCAACCACATCCACTGTTACTCCTGCCTCTGCTAAAGATATAGAATGAAACAAAGGAGCAAAGGTGGAACCTACCCCCCTCAGTGCAGCAGTAGGCTCCCCTCTGGTGGGGCCTGGGCCACAGGTAGAGGGCACGAGCCTGCTACAGCCTCAGGTAGCAAATCTGGCACCTTCAGCCCTGGTGGCAGGTGCTTCAGCTGTTCGATCCCAACTCCCAGGTCTGTCCCTGCTTCCAGGGACCCACCGCGGGGATTCCAGCGTCAGGCCTCCAGGGTTCTGTTTCTCAGAGCCTGGGAAGAAATGACAGCTGTCCCATCCAGCACCCCCAAGTTGGACCGGTCCTCCCGCCACATCTACTGAGAAATGTAGGGTTACCATACATTGGGGTTTTCCTGGGCACAACCTCTTTTAAGATCCTCCACCCTCCCTCCAGGTGGATTCTTCAAATAAGAGGAAATATCCGGAGTTTCTCCTTGTGGTGCCGATGTTTCAGCTTAGGAAGAGCCGTCTCTGCACCCTGACTGTTCCATCCCCTGCAGCTGCAGCTGTTGGATCCTGCCTGCCCCGCCCCGCTGCCAGATAAATAGAGCCTCCAAGTGCCTCCCAGCTGGGCCCTGCCCCACCATGGGTCTTCGGAGCCTGCCCAGGAGGGGTGACAGAGCCAGGGGAGGGGGAGAGATCCCATAGGGAGGCTCTGACTGACAGGCTGGTGCTGTGTCCTACACCTGCCTGCCCCCTGCCGCCAGGACAGAGAGTGCAACACAGCCCCCCATCTCAAGTGTGAGACCACAGGTACCCTGCCAGCACCCTCTAACCCCCCCTGAAATACCCCCTCAGCACCCCCTGAAACAGCTCCCTCTCCCCCCGTCCTCTATTTGGGAACTTGAAATATGGTAACCCTAGAAACCATGGATCTGCGGTGACTTCAGGGTGCAGGCCCTGGACCTCCTCCTTTGCAGAGGAGCAGGAGCACTCCTGGGTTTAAGCATTGGCTCACTGGGCAGGCACTGGCTGCTCCAGGGGGATCCGAGCTGAGCCCCGTCTTTGAGGGGCACTGAGATGCGTGGGGAGGGCTCAGTGGCCAGCGTTCACTGCTAAGAGCCGTTGCCAAGCCTTGTGGAACAACCAGGTTCCCTGCAGCTGTGGGGACCCGAGTGAGGTCCTGAAACGCAAGGGGCCTTCCAGGCAGAAGCTGGGAGCCTGGCTCCTGCTCCTTCTGCTACTCAGCTCTATGTGGGGCCTGGGGGAGAGGAGCTTGGGGAGGGCGGTTTCCCTACCTAGGTTATGAGCTTCCTGCCTCTCTCTGGGACTGGCTCATTCTCAGTGCACTGAGTCAGTGAGGAAAGTGCCCTGCTTTCCTTTCCCTGGTGAAATGCAGCTTCTGCCCAGCAGTGGTGGTGCCGGGGTCACTTCATTAAGGATGCAGCTCAGGAGCTAATTAATCATGGGGCCTCAGAGGGAGGGTTGAGCTATTGCTAGATGCAGCATTAGCATCTGCCTCTCCTGATGCCCTAGTTCACTCTGGACATGGGCAGTTCCCAGGCCCCCAAGGGAGAGACAGGCTGTTCCACGAACCCATGTCTCTTAATGCTCCCGTGCCTCTGTGGAGTCGTGTCCATGTGGACCTTTGTGGTTTCCTTGCTGTGCGTGTCTCCATGCGCAACATGTGCAGACAGCCTGTTGTAACGAATCTCGTTACTGTTAACAATGGCTCTGTTTCCAGCTGTCGGTGCCTTGCAAACCAGGGACCCAGAGACACTGGCATGCCGTGCTGTGTGCCTAGAAGGATTTCATTGCCCCAAGAAGACACTTATGGGGCAGAACTACCACACGCAGGGCCGGTGCAACCGTTTAGGCAAACTAGGTGGCTTCCTAGTGGTTGGGGGCGCCTAAAAGTCCCCTCAGGCGAGGAGGTGGAGTGGATGTGAGCTGGGTGGGGGTGCGCGCGGGGAGGGCATGCGCGGAGGGCTACCCGCAGTAACGGGGGAGGGGGGCGCACAGGGGAACAGCTCCCCGCCCCAGATCACCTCCGCTCTGCCTCCTCCGCTGAGCACACAGCCCAGCTCTAAGTCTCCTCCAAACAGCACCGCAAGCCTGGGCGGGGAGGAGAATTACAGCGGCGCCGGCGTGCTCAGTGGAGGAGGCAGAGCCGAGGTGAGCTGGGGTGGGCTACCCAGGCAGGCTTAGCTTCCACCGGGGGAGTCTCCCTAGGCAGGGTTAGCTGCCTTGGCAAGGGGGCGGGGAGTCTCCCCAGGCAGGGTTAGCTGTCGTGGGGGGACAGGGGGAGTCTCCCTGGGTGGGGTTAGTTGCCGTGGGGGGACAGGGGGAAGAGGGGTTAGCTGTCGCGGTGGGGGGGGGTAGCTGGTGCGAGGGGGGCTCCCCGGGTGGGGGGCTAAGTTAGTTGCCGTGGTGGGGGCTGGGTTAGCTGGGTGGGGGGTGCAAGGTGGAAGTTTCTCCTAGGGCGCGAAACTTCCTTGCACCGGCCCTGACCACGTGATCTGGTTTCCCAGCCTGCAGGAACTGAAGTCCTGTGTGGAGATGATCTCATGTTCAGGGCCGGTGCAAGGATGTTTCGCGCCCTAGGCGAAACTTCCACCTTGCGCCTTCCACTCGCCCTGAGGCGCCCCCCTCACGGCATCTCCCCCACTCCACCCTGAGGCAACCCCCTTGCGGCAGCTCCCCCCCCTGCCCCAGCTCCCCCCTGCTCCACCCACGAGCATGAGCACCCCAAGCACGCCGTCGCTGCTTCACTTCTCCCGCCTCCCAGGCTTGCTGCGCCAATCAGTTTAGGCACCACAAGCCTGGGAGGAGGGAGAAGTGAAGCGGCCATGGTGTGCTCGGGGAGGAGGCAGGGCAGGGGTGAGCTGGGGCGCGGAGTTCCCCTGCATGCCGTCCCCCACCCTTACTTGCTGCAGGCAGCCGTCCCCGCGCTCCCCTGCCCCAGCTCCCTCCGCCTAAATGCCGGCAGCAACCAGGGCAGCCGAAGATCCAGCACCTCCCAAAATGCCAGCGCCCTAGGGGACTGCCTAGGTTGCCTAAATGGTTGCACTGACCCTGCTCATGTTATTTCAGAGGTATCCAAAGGGCGTGTGAAACCCTTCCCAGTACAGCATCCTGCCTGAGCTGGCTGGGGTGGGGTAGGTGCAATCTAGGACACTTGCTGGGTCACTTTAGCTCTGCATGCTGCAGTCTCTGCTCTCTTCGTGTCCAGGGAGACAGGTGTGGCTGAGGCCAGCGGGTGGAGACTCCGTGCAGGGGAGATGGAGGCAGTGCTGCTGGAGGAGACGTCTGCTCTGTGCAGGTTTGTACATGTCCAGGCTGGGTCCTGGTTAGTGGTACAGCCCTGCCTGAATCCCCTGGTGGACAGTCACCAGTCTGCTGTCACTGGACCCAACCTTCAGATCCTACGTCCTTCTAAGCCAGCCTCCACTCCTGGGTGCAGGTCCCCTGTCTGATCCCCTTCCTTGGGATGTGGGACTGTGTAGCCCAGCTGCCCTGGGCCTGAAACCAGAGCTCCACCTTTCCAAGCCTCCCCAGTTGCTTCTGTAAGCTCCCTGAGCCTGCCTCCCTGGCGTGCTGGGTTCTGGGCTCACTCTTTGGGGACCATGTGGCAGGAAAGTAGGAGCCCAGGCTTGTCATAGTGACTTTACTGTACATTCACCTGCACAGCATTTTGTCTTTTCAGAGAGCGTGGCAAACACCATCACAAACCCTCCTCCACCTCTATTGAAGATACAGAAAAGGAGCAAAAATAGTTAAAGCATCTGAAATGTCAAGTATTAAGTAAAGCTTTTGTTGTAACTACATCCCGTGTTCCCTTCCTCTTTAGCTGGAGAGAGTCTTTAGAAGGAAAGGGGAAACCCCCACGTTTAACAGTCTCTTAGATGGTGATAACTGTCCTTTGGGAACAGAGAAGTTAGTTGGGCCGGGCTGGAGTTGTTGTCAAAGTCTGATCCCGTTTCCTAGAAGACAAAACAAGAACCATGCACAAGAGGGGCAAGAAAAGAACAGCAAGGAGAAAATGCAGCTTCTGTCTCTGGTGTTGGCTCTCACTTGGACCTTCACTGCTGGAGCAACACAGGCACAGCACACAACCTGAGCAGCCACTCCAAGACCTGGCAAAGTTGTACCACCACAGGGCTGTTTAGGACATTGTGTTTAGCCACCTCTTTCTAGGCTGACCAGATAGCAAGTGTGAAAAATCGGGACAGGGTGGGGGGTAATAGGAGCCTATATAAGTAAAAGCCCCAAATATGGGGTCAGTGGGTAGGGTTCTGTGGCCTGCATTGGGCAGGAGGTCAGACTAGATGATCATAATGGTCCCTTCTGACCTTAAAGTCTATGATTTTATGATTCTATAAAATTGGGACATCTGGTCACCCTACCTCTTTCTGTTCCCAGGCTCACGGCGGTGATGTAAAATATACAGCCTTGGGCAGCTGAGCCAGACTGTTATTAGACAGAATACAAAAGGAGAGAGATAGAAAAGAAGACATTAGATGAGGAACAAAAAGGACACACAAAGATGGACTGTGACAAAGTCTCTCATCCCAGGTGCTGGCTGGGATTTAGCCAAAGCAGGTTGATGGTGTCAGTTGGGTCCCTCTCTGTGGCCTATTCTGGTCAGGACGTCACTTGTGATGAGGATGACAAGGCCCAACAATGCTACGGTACATCCCGGGGTCCCATGGAGGTGACCATGGGGGTGGCAGCCATGATGGGAAAGTTCACAGCAGAGGTTGTTAGCAGGCAGTTTCCTTTTCTGTTAATTTTCCTTTTGGAGAACTCCCAGAGGAAGTGCTGGGTGGACCTGCCCGTCCTTTTAATATTTTGTCCACCAATTAGGCTTAATTTCTGACATGCCAATTTTGTTCCATTGATTTCTGGGATCACACTTTTTTTGTTTACTAGACTTGATCTCAATAGAGTCCTTGAATTACATCAGGAGCCATTTTGGTTTGGACCAGGGATAGGCAACCTTTGGCACACGGCTCACCAGGGTCAGGCCGGTTTGTTTACCTGATGCTTCTGCAGGTTCGGCTGATCATGGCTCCCACTGGCTGCGGTTCGCCGCTCCAGGCCAACGGGAGCTGCGGGAAGTGGCGGCCAGCACATCCCACGGCCCGTGCTGCTCCCTGCAGCCCCCATTGGCCTGGAGTGGTGAACCGCGGCCAGAGGGAGCTGCGATCAGCCGAACCTGCAGATGCGGCAGGTAAACAAACCGGCCTGGTCTTACCCTGGTGAGCTGCATGCCAGAGGCTGCCGATCCCTGGTTTGGACTATTCAGCCTGTCTCCCTTTTCAGGGCCAGCTCCAGGCACCAGCACAGGAAGCAGGTGCTTGGGGCGGCCAAGGGGAAGGGGGCAGCACATCCGGTTCTTCGACAGCAATTCGGTGGCGGGTCCCTTGTCCCTCTCAGAGGGGACCTGCTGCCGAAGTGCCGCTGAAGAAGAAAGTGGTGTGGTGGAGCTGCCGCCAAAGTGCCACCAATTGCTTGGGGCGGCAAAAACCCTGGAGCCGGCCCTGTCCCTTTTGCACCTTTTCCCATCAGCGTTTGCTGCTATAGGTTACTCTGATACTGTAGAACTTTCACTCACTTAGTACAATTAACGCCCCCTCGGGGAAATGTGGGGGCCCCAATACTGCACAAGGGAACAGAAGGTAGCGATGCTTCTTCAGCCCTGCTCTTGTCCCAATGCACATGCAGCGCCTAGGGGAAGAAAGGCAAAGATCTTGCCCAGCTGGCTGCGGCATAGGCACCTTGAGTAAGGAGGGTGGAGCCAACACTGGATAACTTTGTGTGGGCTGGTATCTGGCCAGTGAGCTCTATAGACTCCTCTGCTAGGAGCTTTACCCAGGACTGGGTGAGGGTCTCTGGCCCAGGGCCGCCCGGGGGGGGGGCAAGTGGGGCAATTTGCCCCAGGACTCGGGCCCCGCAGGGGTCCTGTGAGCTGCTCTGGGTTTTCGGCAGCACTTCCGCAGGGGACCCTTCACTCGCTCCGGGTCTTTGGCGGCGGGTCCTTCAGTGCAGCGGAAGACTCGGAGCGAGTGAAGGACCCGCCACAGAAGTGCTGCCGAAGCCTCGGAGCGCCGCCCGGTGAGTACAAGCACTGCAAGCGGCGAGGGTGGAGGGGGAGCCGCGATCAGTGGCACTTAGGCTGCTCTACCACCTCCGCTTCATTCTTCAATGGCAATTTGGTGGCAGATCCTTCTCTCCCAGAGGGACCCACTGTGGAAGTGCTGCCGAAGACCCGGCCCTGTCCCAGACCCCTTAATCCTCTAGGCGGCCCTGTTCTGGCCTGGTCATGCAGGGGCCAGACTGGGTGATTAGAACGGACCCTTTTGACCTCAGAATCCATGACACTATGGCTGACACAGGGGTCAGCAGCAGGGGCTCAGCATTGGGAAGGGCTCTGGCCATGCGTTGGCCCTGTTGGCACAGGCAGTGCCATTGTGTGCAGTGCTGGTCCAGGCCATCGCGGGTGCCTGGGAAATTCCCCAGCATGGATGAATTCCAGTGCAGAGCACTTCCTGCAGAGCCCATCCTGCCTCAGTGAACAACGTCTCAAGCCTCTAGGGCACTGCCTGGGAAAAGCCAGTCTGTTACTGCTGCTTTGCTCTCCCAACTACCAGAGAGAATGTTCCCTGAGGGATCGAGTTCCTAGACCTGAGAACTGCTGGAAGGGATTTTGCCCCTGTCCCTGCTGGGGGACGCCCTGTGCAGCTCCCTTCTCTTCTCTGTCCCTGCCGGGGGACTCCCCAGGCAGCTCCCTCTTGTCCAGCTGGGAGGCTGTTCCAGAGTCTCACTCCTCTAACACTCAGAATCTTCTTTTCATTTCCAGCCTAAGTATATTCATGGGCAGTTTATCCCCATTTGTTTTTGCGCCAATGTTTTCCTTTAGTTTCAATGACGCTTACCGCATGGTGTTGTCAGTGTCACTCCAGGGTGTATTTACAGAGAGCAATGAAATCCCCTCCCAGTCTTCATTTCATCAGGCTAAACAAGCCAATCTCTTGAGACTCGTCTCATACAAAAGGCCCCTGTTCCCCTTGATCATCCTAATAATTCTGTTGAGGTTTGAATTGATTCAGGAATCACTCTGCCCTTTGCTGAAATGTAGCCACCTCTGGGGCGGGACACGGCAGCTGTTTAACAGCACACAACAGCACTGCTCATCATTTTGGGTAGGGAAATTATGACATATCTCATAGCCAGCTAAAACTGCAGAAGCAGCTCTGTTGGCAGAACGTAACCTAGGTTGCGAACTGGCAATGCCTTTCTGGTCGCAGCAAGGGGACAGTGTGCCCAGGGGATGGGGGCACTGAGAAACCAGGTTGTTGGGAGCCCCCGAGGCTGGGCTTTTGCAGGAGAGAAAGTCTCCCAGTCTTCTTGGCAGATCAGGGGACAGGAATCTGCTGGATTGCTGCTGCGGCAAGTGGGGATTTTGCACTTACCAGTGGCTCGCTTTGTACTGTTAACTCCCTGCTCTCCCGCTGGAGGGTGCCGTGTTTCCTTTGCACAGGATCCCATCCTGCCTAGAGTCAGGCAGGTCTGAGCAGGCCGATCTGTGAATAACCAAAAGCCAGCTCTTTAAAGCTATGAAAATGGTGGATTTTGCCCCAGACCACTGCCCAGTGCCATGAGCTCCTGGGAAGACTGGCTGCTGCCTGGCTTCTCAGCTCATAAATCCAAACATTCCTGCCATTTATCATGGCCGGCACTGCTGTCACTAAGCATCCTCATTGGCCCCATAAACCTACATGGCTGGCTACCAGGTAGCCATAAGGGCCTGGAGATATAAATCAGCATGAAATGGAGCTGCACTGGCAGGTGATCAGACCTGGTGGAACATGCAGGGAGAGCAGGCTCCACACAGCTTCTTCATTACTGCACAGATGCCTGGAGATGGACAACAGCCCCACCAAGGTGGAACTGAGGCCTTCACCAGCAGCCCTTGGAGAACAAGGTTAGGCTTGTGAATCACAGTCAACGTTCTCCTTCCCTGCTGCAGCCCTAGGCATCTAACCTCTCCTGAGTCACACTGCCCCACTCTGACTGCTCCTATCCCAATCCTACCCAGCTGGCGCTTTGTCCCTAGGGCATGGCCCCACCCCACAGGCTGATGCTTTGTTTGATGCTGTTGCAGGGGGAGGTGATTTTTCTGTGTGCAGCTGATGCTGAGGGTAAGCAAAAGAGTTTGTAATGAATAAAGCTACGATTTAGTCACAAGTATTTTTAGTAAAAGTCATGGAGAGTTCATGGGCAATAAGCAAAAAGTCACGGCCAGTGACCTCCCCATGACTTTTACTAAAAATACCCGTAACTAAATCTTAGGTACTGAGGTTGCTTCAGTGGATGCTGCTGCTCCTGGGAAAGGGGGCAGCCCAGGGCCCCACCACCGTGCGACCCAGGGCCCTGCCACCACCACTCCAGGCAAGGAGCAGGCTGGGGAGCTGCTGCTGCTCCTGGACTGCTGCTCCGGAGCAACACCTGGGACCAGTTACCTGGGTCCACCAGAGCAGTGGTAGGTGCGGCTGACCCCAGGGCAGCCCTGGGCTCAGCCACTGCAGCTGCAGAAGTCACAGAGGTCCCAGAAAGTCCCAGAATCCATGACTTCTGTGATCTCCGTAAAAGACGCGTAGCCTTAGTAATGGAATGCTAAACTGTATGGCACTGTGTGTAACATGCATTACTTAAACTAACCTCAGCCATATTTGGCAGAGCAATAAATGATCTTCTAGTGACCATGCCTGTTATGCATCTCTCCTGGATGAAAGCTCTGCTCAGATCTGGTACAAGGGTCTGACCTGCTAGTAGTAGCCCTGTACATGACAGGGTCTCAGAAGTAAACTAGCACCACATGAGAACAGAAACAGAAGGAACAGAGCAACAAAGGCTGCAGAATCGCTTCAACATGCTGCTGTTCAGTGCGCCAGAGCACGTCCGTTCTGACAAATGATCGCAGTGGACAGACTGGAAGCAGTATTTCACAAGATTTTGAATTGCTACAAAACTCCATAAGGAAATTGAAGATACTCGGGTGTCATCTTTATTCTATAGGGATCAGGGAGAGCACATCTTTAAATCCTTTGACTTTACAGCAGACAGTCACAAAGATGACTAGGGAAGGGTTCTGGCTATGTTTGATGGAGGCTGAGGAAGTTGTGGAATGGTCTAGTTATTATGTCGTCCTGCCTGGAGTGCAAAGGACTGGACTAGATGACCTATTGAGGTCCCTTCCAGTCCTACATTTTTATGATTCTATAATGTGGTTTACATAAGAGCATGTTGTCACCAGAGAATTCAAGGACAGGGGAAAACATAGAATCATAGAATAATAGGACTGGAGAGGACCTCAAGAGGTCATCTAGCCCAGTCCCTTGCACTCAGAGCAGGACTAAGTATTATCTAGACCAACCCTGACAGGTGTTTATCCAACTTGCTCTTAGAAATCCCCAATGATGGAGATTCCACAACCTCCCTAGGCAATTTATTCCAGTGCTTAACCACTCTGACAGTTAAGAAGTTTTTCCTAATGTTCAGCCTAAACTGCTCTTGCTTCAATTCAAGCCCATTGCTTCTTGTCCTGTCTTCAGAGGTTAAAAAGAACATTTTTTCTCCCTCCTCCTTGTAAAAACCTTTTATATATTTAGAATCATAGAATATTAGGGTTGGAAGGGACCTCAGGAGGTCATCTAGTCCAACCCCCTACTCAAAGCAGGACCAATCCCAAACTAAATCATCCCAGCCAGGGCTTTGTCAAGCCTGACCTAAAAAACCTCTAAGGAAGGAGATTCCGCCATCTCCCTAGGTAACCCATTCCAATGCTTCACCACTCTCTGAGTGAAAACGTTTTTCCTAATATCCAACCTAAACCTCCTCCACTGCAATGTGAGACCATTACTCCTTGTTCTGTCATCTGCTATCACTGAGAACAGTCTAGATCCATCCTCTTTGGAACCCGCTTTCAGGTAGTTGAAAGCAGCTATCAAATCCCCCCTCATTCTTCTCTTCTGCAGACTAAACAATCTCAGTTCCCTCAGCCTCTCCTCATAAGTTATGTGCTCCAGCCCCCTAATCATTTTTGTTGCCCTCCACTGGACTCTCCAATTTTTGCACATCCTTCTTGTAGTGTGAGGCCCAAAACTGGACACAGTACTCCAGATGAGGCCTCACCAATGCCGAATAGAGGGGAATGATCACATCCCTCAATCTGCTGGCAATGCTCCTATTTATACAGCCCAAAATGCCGTTGCCAAGAAGATAACTTTCAATATAACTTGAAAACTGTTATCATGTCCCCTCTCAGTCTTCTCTTCTCCAGACTAAACAAACCCAATTTTTCAATCTCCTCTAATAGGTCATATTTTCTAGACCTTTAATCATTTTTGTTGCTCTCCTCTTGATTTTCTCTAATTTCTCCGCATCTTTCCTGAAATGTGGTGCCCAGAGCTGGACACAATACTCCAGCTGAGACCTAATCAGCGTGGAGTAGAGTGGTAGAGTTACAACTTGCTTACAACATTCCTACTAATACATTCCAGAATTATGTTTGCTTTTTTGGCAACATATTGTTGACTCATATTTAGCTTGTGATCCAGTATGACTCCAGATCCCTTTCCACAGTACTCCTTCCTGGGCAGTCATTTCCCATTGTGTACGTGTGCAACTGATTGTTCCTTCCTAAATGAAGTACGTTGCATTTGTCCTTATTGAATTTTATTCTGTTTACTTCAGACCATTTCTCCAGTTTTTCCAGATCATTTTGAATTTTAATCCTATCCTTCAAAGAACTTGCAACCCCTCCCAGCTTGGTATCATCCACAAATTTTATAAGTGTACCATCTATGCCATTATATAAATAATTGATGATACTATCAAACAGAACCAGATCCAGAACTGTTCCTTGCAGCATCCCATTCAATATGCCCATCTAGTTTGACTGTGAACCACTGATAACTACTCTCTGGGAACGATTTTCCAACCAGTTCTTCACCCACCTTATAGCTCCATCTAGGTTGTATTTTCCTAGTTTGTCTGAAAAAAAAGGGCACGCAAGACAGTAACAAATGCCTTAAGGTCTACTGCTTTCCCCCTATCCACGAGGCTTGTTACCCTGTCAAAGGAAGCTATCAGATTGGTTTGAGATGATTTGTTCTTGACAAATCCAGGCTGACTGTTACTTATCAATCACCTTATTATCTTCCAGGTGTTTGCAGACCGATTGCTTAATTATTTGCTCCATTATCTTTCCGGGTACAGAAGTTAAGCTGACTGGTTTGTAATTCCTGGGTTTGTCCTTAGTCTCCTTTTTATAGATGGGAACTATATTTGCCCTTTTCCAGTCCTCTGAAATCGCTCCCGTCTTATATGGCTTTTCAAAGATAATCGCTAATGGCTCAGCTATCTCCTCAATCAGCTCCTTGAGTACTCTAGGATGTATTTCATCAGGCCCTGGTGATTTGAAGACATTAACTTGTCTAAATGTTGAATGTTTTATAAGACCTCTGCATGCACTGGCTGAAAACTGTGATTTTGGAACTGCAAAACATAAAAAGATCAGCGAAAGGCTGGTTATTGAGTAAACGGATAAAAGTCTTTCACAGCAACTACAATGAAAACCAGACTTAACCGTACACACAGCTATTTAAATAGCAAAGCAGTCTGAGCTGGGGAAACAGCGAAACTAAGAGCAACTTGCCAAACTTGAAAAGCAAGAGACCAGCTTATGAATTAAGTCAGTACCACACGATCCCTGAGTCAAGGAGAGAGAACTTCCAGGCAAAGAGGGACAAATTCCAGCAAATTCCACCCCAGCCTTACGGCCTAACTGCACACAATGTGGAAAAATTCATATTCCAAGTGATGATGAATATCCAGCCAAAGGCACAAGGAGTAATAAATGCACGAAAAATATGGATATTTTGCAGTTGTTTGACACACCAAAGCAGTCAGTGAGTTGAGGCCTATTACAAACAATCAAGAGTAATTGGGTTTGGGATCTATCAGGGACGATGACACAGAGCTGTCTGGAGAGTGAAACTGAATATTCATGGGAAGACTTTAAAATGGACTAAAGAACAGAGTAACAGTCATCTCAGAAGGGACTGGCACTCTGAATGCCCAGCGTTTGCCTTTGTAAGTTGTTTCTCTGGTGAGCTGGCCCATACCAGAGGCAGTCAGAGCTGTGCCAGGTGACTTCAGCTCTGAGAGGGGTTGAAGCTGATTGTATGTAATCAAAGACCAACAACTTTCTCAGCTGCCGAATGGCAGCCATGACGGGCCCAGTGACCGAGAATTTGATGCTGTTGTACTTTTGAAAAGAGATCCAGTATAAATAAATGTAAAAGACAATGGTTACCATGCAGTGTTCTACAAGGGCGACAGGTTTGTGAAATTTTTGGTGGTGCCCAGAATGGGTCCAAGTCCTGTCTCCCCCACCCCACCCCACCTGCCTTGTAAGCCAATATGCATTTTTAAAAATAATGTAAAAAATGCACTGGAAACAGTAAGTGTTTAACAGTTTCCCTGTACTGCACAATGTGTGTGTGTGGGGTGGGGATGAGGGCTCTGGCTGGGGATGAGGGGTCTGGGGTGGGGCTGGGGATGAGGGATTTGGAGCATGGGAGGGGGCTCAGGGCTGGGGCAGAGGTTGAGGTGCGGAGGGTTGAGGGCTCTGGCTGGGTGTGCAGGCTCTGGGGTGGGACAGGGCTGGGGATGAGGAGTTTGGGGTTCAGGCAGGCTGCCCCAGGGCTGGGGCCAGAGAGGAGGACTCCACAGTCAGTCCCCCGCGCCCTCTCCCCACCAGCAGCAGCAAGCTCCAGGGGAGGGGCTTCCTCCGGGCACTGTCATTGCACGTACTCCTAGGGGTTGGGAACCCTCTGAGGTCCAGGAAGACCCCACTCCTCCCCTGTGGTGGGTGCTGGGGGGGGCTGGCTGCCATCACGTGTGCCTCCTCCCCTCCTCCCTCCACAGGCAGGCTGCTGCCTCAGCCTGCCACTGGCGCCGCTCCCTTTTGTAGCCGGCAGCAGCTGACGAGGGGGCACAGCATGGAGTGGCAGGGCAGCCTCCCACTGCCCAGGGGGAGGTGCACAGGGCGGCAGGTGGGGCCGGGAGAGAGCTCTGCCCCTGAAAATTGGTGAAGCTGGGGTCCCAGGGCCTGAATTTGCTGGAGCCCAGGCACCATGGGCCTATATAACTCGCCGCCCCTGGTGTTCAAACAACCCTACTAGATAGACCACGGATAAGACAAGCTGCAGATTTATGCAGATTCAGAGGACATCATTACATGGTCATTAGGGATTATTTTTCCAGGTATATAGAAATAAGATACTTGAAAGACATAACATGTTGCAGTGTCATCGAGCCACTGAAGTGCCCTTTTGCTCACTTGGTATTCCAGAATAACTAGTGAAAGACAATGGACCACAATCCACTGCACCAGAATTTAAATAATTCCCGATGAAATATAACTTTGATCATATTGCTAGTAGCCCACATTACCCACAAGTGAATGGAGAGACTAAGAAAGCTGTACAGACAGCCAAGCAAATTCTACAGCAGGACGATCCATTCCTTGCTCCTTTCAGTTACAGATCCACACCAAAAGTGACTGTTGCATATAGTCCAGCACAATGCAGAACTACTGGTCTATCTTTGGGAAAATATCTGTCCTCAAAATGGCCAGACATGAAGAGAGTAAATAAATCAGATAAAGCAAAAAGAGCTTGTGAACAGTTTTACAATGCACAGGTTCACAGCTTTTTACAGATCCAGACTAACACAGCTACCCCTCTGATACAGTTTTACAAACAATGACACTCAGAGAACTGCCAAGTCTAAAACCTGGTGACTGTGTTTGTGTCAAATTGGATGATTTGTTGGGGAAGAGTCAACATAGTTTTTGTAAAGGAAAATCATGCCTCACCAATCTACTAGAATTTTTTGAGGGGGTCAACAAGAATGTGGACAAGGGTGATGCAGTGGATATAGTGTATTTAGATCTTTGGAAAGCCTTTGACAAGGTCCCTCACCAAAGGCTCCTAAGGAAAGTAAGCTGCCATCGGATAAGAGAGGGAACATGCTCTCATGGATCAGTAACTGGTTAAAAGATAGGAAACAAAGGGTAGGAATAAATGGTCAGTTTTCAGAAAGGAGAGACGTAAATAGTGGTGTCCCCCAGGGGTCTGTAGACGGACCAGTATTTTCAACATGTTCATAAATAATCTGGAAAAAGGAGTAAACAGTGAGGTGAAAAAATTTGCAGATGGTACAAAACTACTCAAGATAGTTAAGTCCCAGGCAGTCTGCGAAGAGCTACAAAAGGATCTCACAAAACTTGGTGACTGAGCAACAAAATGAAAGATGAAATTCAATGTTGATAAATGCAAAGTAATGCACATTGGAAAACATAATCCCAACTATACATATAAAATGATGAGGTCTACATTAGCTGTTACCACCCAAGAGAGAGATCTTGTGGAGTCATTGTGGATAATTCTCTGAAAACAACCACTCAGTGTGCAGCAGCAGTCAAAAAAGTGAACAGAATGTTGGGAATCATTAAGAAAAAGGGATTAATAAAACAGAAAATATGATGTTACCTATAAATCATTCCATGGTACACCCACATCTTGAATACTGCCTGCAGACGTGGTCGCCCCAGCTCAGAAATATATTGGAATTGGAAAAGGTTCAGAAAAGGGTAACAAAAATGATTAGGGGTATAGTGTGTCCGCCATGTGAGGAGATTAATAAAACTGGGACTTTTCAGCTTGGAAAAGAGACGACCAGAGGGGCAATATGATAGAGGTCTATAAAATCCTGGCTGGTGTGGAGAAAGTAGATAAGGAAGTGTTATTCACTCCTTCTCATAACACAAGAACCAGGGGTCACCAACAGGCAGCAGGTTCAAAACAAACAAAAGGTAGTGTTTCTTCACACAATGCACAGTCAACCTGCGGAACTCTCTGCCAGAGGATGTTGTGAAAGTCAAGAGTATAACAGCATTCAGAAAAGAACTAGATAAGTTCATGGAGGATAGGTCCATTGGTGGCTATTAGCCAGGATGGGCAGGGATGGTGTCCCTAGCCTCTGTTTGCCAGAAGCTGGGAATGAGAGACAGGTGATGGATCACTTGATGTTTGCTGTTTTGTTAATTTCCTCTGAAGTACCTGGCATTGGCCACTGTCAGAAGACAGGACACTGGGCTAGATGGACCTTTGGTCTGACCCAGTATGACCGTTTTTATGTTCTTATGATGGAGAAAAACTATGGATAACTCCAACTGTTATGAAGAAAAAAAATTCAGCACCCAGATCCTATGTGATCAAGAACAACAGTGGAGAGTTTATCAGAAACCACTGACATTTACAGTTTGTTCCTCAACAAGAACAATCAGCAGAGCAAACTCTACAGAAGGCAGATGCAGAACAAGATGACTCAAGGATTCCTAAGTGACCACAGCCAGTCATTGCAACCAATGGACAGCCAGATGACTAAGTTGTTATGTATTCGTGTTGTGCAGTTAAAAAAACAGTACAATTCAGAGATACTTAACAAACTGATGTGTACTGAATTTCAAAGACAGCTTTGTATTGTAAATGGTAGAGACACAGCATTCAAGGGGGAGATGGAATGGATTGCTAAACTGTACTATACTGATCAGCAACTAGCTGATGCTGTGTGTTACATACCTTATTTAAGCTAACCTCAGCCATACCTGCCTGAGCATTACAGGATGTCCTAGTGAACATATCACTAGTGTATCTCTGGGAAGGAAGCTCTGTAGCTAGGCCATATCTGGCATGGGAGCCTGATTTGCTAGCAGCAGCCTTGCAATCTAGCGTATACAAGGTCTACATGACAAAACTGGTGTAACCCACACACTTCCTGGGTGTGGTGTTCTGTTTCATCTAGTGGCACCGAGACCACGTAGAGAGACATTAATGAGTCTGTTCTACAGTCTTAGCTAAGAGCAATATGGCTTTTAGCTCAGGCAGTGGAGGCTCAGGCACTAAGCTCCAGAGGCCCCAGATTCAATTCCACCTGCCAACGACTGCGCTCTGTTGCCGTTACACACAAAGGGCAGTAGGGCCAGAGTTCACACTCCCAGCCCCCAGGTACAGACAGGGCACTAGAGCCAGGGTTCACACTCCCAGGCCCAGACACACACACAGGGCACTAGTGCCAGGGTTCACACTCCCAGACACACACACAGGGCACTGGTGCCAGGGTTCACACTCCCATACCCCAGGTACACACAGGACACTAGTGCCAGGGTTCACACTCCCATACCCCAGGTACACACAGGGCACTGGTGCCAGGGTTCACACTCACAGCCCCCAGGCACACACAGGGCACTAGTGCCAGGGTTCACACTCAGCTCCAGACACACACAGGGCATTAGTGTCAGGGTTCCCACTCTCAGATCCCGGGTGTACACAGGGCACTAGTGCCAAGATTCACACTCAGACCCAGATACACAGAGGGCACTAGTGCCAGGGTTCACGCTCACAGCCTCCTCCCCCACAGAGGGCACTAGTGCCAGAGTTCACATTCAGCCCCCAAGCGCACACAGGGCACTAGTGCCAGGATTCACACACAAAGCCTGTAAGTGTACATGTAACTCACACACCTCCTGGGTGTGGTGTTCTGTCTCATCTAGTGGCACCGAGAGCACGTACAGAGACATTAATGAGTCTGTTCTACAGCCTTAGCTAAGAGCAATATGGCTTTTAGCTCAGGCAGTGGAGGCTCAGGCACTAAGCTCCAGAGGCCCCAGATTCAATTCCACCTGCCAACGACTGCGCTCTGTTGCCGTTACACACAAAGGGCACTAGGGCCAGAGTTCACACTCCCAGCCCCCAGGTACAGACAGGGCACTAGAGCCAGGGTTCACACTCCCAGGCTGACACACACACACAGGGCACTAGAGCCAGGGTTCACACTCCCAGGCCCAGACACATACACAGAGCACTAGTGCCAGAGTTCACACTCAGCCCCCAAGCGCACACAGGGCACTAGTGCCAGGGTTCACACACACAGCCTGTAAGTGTACATGTAACTCACACACCTCCTGGGTGTGGTGCTCTGTCCCATCTAGTTGCACCGAGAGCACGTAGAGAGACATTAATGAGTCTGTTCTACAGCCTTAGCTAAGGGCCACATGGCTTTTAGCTCAGGCAGTGG
This sequence comes from Gopherus flavomarginatus, assembly GCF_025201925.1. Lineage (NCBI taxonomy): Eukaryota > Metazoa > Chordata > Testudines > Testudinidae > Gopherus > Gopherus flavomarginatus. The sequence goes on along the minus strand of NC_066635.1, from coordinate 2,271,751 downwards.
AGGCTCAGGCACTAAGCTCCGGAGGTCCCCAGTTCGATCCTGCCTGCTGATGACCCGGGTCTGGCAGCATTACAAGTGGGGGCTCATCCAGAATTTCAACTGGGAAGACTTTGAAGCTTGGGATGCGTTTCCTCAGCTAGGGGAAGTATGTAACCCACACACCTCCTGGGTGTGGGGTTCTGTCCCATCTCATGGCACCGAGACCACTTAGAGAGAGAGAGAAAATGAGTCTGTTCTGCAGCCTTGGCTAGGAGCAACATGGCTTTTAGCAACCGTGGTAGAGGCTGATGCTTTAAGCCAGGGCCGCCCAGAGGATTCCGGGGGCCTGGGGTCTTCGGCGGTGGGGGACCCCCGCTTCAGCAGTAATTTGGTGGTGGGGGATCCTTCCGCTCTGGGACCTGCCACCGAAGTGCTCCGAAGACCTGGCTTCACTTCGACGGTGGGTCCCGCTTCGGCGGTAATTCAGCTGCGGGGGATCCTTCCGCCCCAGAGCGGAAGGACTCCCCTCCGGCGAAGACTGGGAGCAGAAGCAGCACCAGGGGCCCAGGGGGACCAAAAAACTCTTGTGGGGGCCCCTGCGGGGCCCGGGACCTGGGGCAAATTGCCCCACTTGCCCCCTCCGGGCTGCCCTGCTTTAAGCTCCCGAGGTCCCAGGTTCGATCCCGCTCACTGATGATCGGGGTCTGTCGGTGTTACATGCATCTGGGCTCTGCTCCTTCCTTGTGTACGCTCTGTATGTGAATGTCCACGTGTATGGGTTTCTGTGCACACAATTCCCCTAGTGCTGCAGGCAGGGGGAATCGTGCAGCAGCAGCCAGCTGTCAGCTTCGCTGTTTGTGGCAATCTGCCCTCAGGGAACAGTTGCCTCTCCCCCCTCAGGCCTGCCACGGTGAGGCACCAGCACCCAAAGCATGTGGCAAATGACTTAATTGAAGAACTGAATTAAGAAAATCAGCAAAACCAATTCTGTGATGTGCATCCATAAAGGTCCCTTAGCAGGGTGTAAAGCACGGGCCTCCAGAGAGTCAGGACAGGCCTCTGTCACTACAGCTGCGGCAGCAATTGTCCTACTTACTGTGTACCAGTCACTAGAGGGAGATGCGACACACATTCTGCTAGTGCGTTGCACAACGACCTGCTGGGATGTGTCCCTGGCTCTGGGAGGGGGAAGTGTTTGGTGGTGACAGCCTACTCAAACACAGTAACCTTTCGGGCTCATTCTGAAAGCCAATGCAACTGAGGCTTGAGGCTGCCATATTAGTAGGGCCCTGCCAAATTCACGGTCAGGAAAATGCAGCACAGATGGGGAAATCTGGTCTTTTGAGTACTTTTACCCTATACTACACAGATTTCGCAGGGGAGACCAGTGTTCCTCAGACTGGGGGACCTGACCCAAAAGAGGGTTGTGGGGGGTATTACACGGTTATTGTAGTGGGATTGCAGTATTGCCACCCTTACTTCAGTGCTTCCTTCAGAGCTAGAAGGTTGGAGAATGGCAGCTGCCGGCGAGGTGCCCAGCTCTGAAGGCTGCACCCCACCAGCAGCACCACAGAAAAAAGGTGTGATAAATGATGGGGACGGGGAGAGGGAAATGTGTCCTTTTAAAATCCTGAGATCTGTGCTTCTGGTTCAAAATGATCTCACTTATCACACCATGTCAAGGCTGATTCCTCACTCTGGCACTTTGTGTGCAGAAGGCGGGGATCCTCAAGGATTCTAAAAATTAATACTGGCCAGTCCGAGCTGGTACCCTCAAGCCCTTTCATGCCCCCTCTGGGGAAGAGCTGAGAAAGAAAAAGAAGGAAATCAGCTGTTGCCACCAGCTAATTAAACAACGTGTGCACAAACCTCTTAAGACACAAAAATCCAATTCTGATCTTTAAAGAGGTGAATTTTATTAATAAAAAAAGAAAGAAAATACATCTGGGAACTCAGGTTATTGCTAGATTTTAAAAGAGCAACTACAAGCTCTTCCCTGACGGGTGAGGGGTGAAAGGGCATGAGGGTACCCCACAGGAAGGAATTCCCAAGTGCGCTTTCCTGGACTTTCAAAGGGGTTCTGCGCTTGGATGGTGGCAGCATCTACCCATCAAAAGTCAGAGAAAAGCTGTAACCTTGGGAATTCAATACAAGCCTGGAGTGACCAGTATTAATTTTTAAAATCTTTGCAGGCCCCCATCTTCTGCACTCTATGTTCCAGAGTGGGGAATCAGTTTTGACATGAGGATAGCAATACCAGACCATGCCACCCTTACTTCTGCACTGCTGCCTACAGTAGCAAACCCGTGAAATTCAGATTTAAATATCTGAAATCATGAAATTTACAATTTTTATAATCCTATGACTGTGAAATTGACCAAAATGGACCATGAATTTGGTAGGGCCCTACATAATAGGGACCTAGGGCTTGTTCCACATAAGAATTTAGGCCTTGTCTACACTACACAGTTTTGTCGACAAAAATCAGGTTTCACTGACAGAATAGTGGAGCTGTACACACTGCAATGCTCCTTTTGCTGACAAAACTCTCCTGCTTTGCCAACAAAATAAAAGCATCTTGATGAGAGGTGTAGAGCTTTTTGCAGCAAAGTTGTATCGACAAAGTGTCAGTGTAGACATTGTCCTTGGTTATGTCGCTGTAAATGGACCCCAGGAGGTGTCCCACAATACTCGTCCTGACCGCACTGGTCATCAGTTTGAACTCTGCTGCCCCCACCCAGCTACACAGGTATCTGCCCCTCCCCTTTTAAAGGCCCAGGAATTTTTGAAATTCCACTTCCTGTTTGCTCAGCATGGAGAGCTCACATCGCATCTTCCCAGCTGACCATGGTGGCTCCATGCAGTCAAAGTTCTCCCACTTGGAGCACACCTGAGTTGCTGGATCTGCTGGCACTGTGCAGGGAGGAGGCTGTGCCACCCTAGCTCTGCTCCAGCTGTGGGAACTTCGATACCTACACTGTCAGCTTTCTCGCTGCATGTTGGAGAAGGGCTATGAACAGCACACTGTTATGAACAGGACATGTATCGGTGCCATGAAAAGATAAAGGAGCTGAGGCAGGTGTACCAGAAAGCAAAGGAGTCCCACCATCGCTTGGGTGCTTTGCCGGAGTCATGCTTCTTCTATAACGAGCTGGACACCTCCTCGGAGGCGACCCTACCTCCGCTGTCCAGAGCCCTGTGGATGCTTCAGTGGGGCTGGAGAAAGCGGACAGCAGATTCAACCCCAAGGTCAACGTCATGGATGAGGAGGTCAAGTTGGAGGATGATGTGGAGCACATGGCAGGGTTGTCTGGTGATGCGGTGAGTCAGGACCTCTTTTCCACTCCTGAGGGGTCTAGCCAGTCATAGAATCATAGAATATCAGGGTCGGAAGGGACCTCAGGAGGTCATCTAGTCCCACCATCTGCTCAAAGCAGGACCAATTCCTAACTAAATCATCCCAGCCAGGGCTTTGGCAAGCCTGACCTTAAAAACCTCTAAGGAAGGAGATTCCACCACCTCCCTAGGGAACCCATTCCAGTGCTTCACCACCCTCCTAGTGAAAAAGTTTTTCCTAATATCCAACCTAAACCTCCTTCACTGCAACTTGAGACCATTACTCCTTGTTCTGTCATCAGGTACCACTGAGAACAGTCTAGATCCATCCTTTTTGGAACCTCCTTTCAGGTAGATGAAAGCAGCTATAAAATCCCACCTCATTCTTCTCTTTTGCAGACTAAACAATCCCAGTTGCCTCAGCCTCTCCTCATAAGTCGTGTCCTCAAGCCACTTAATCATTTTTGTTGCCTTCCGCTGCACTCTTTCCAATTTTTCCACATCCTTCTTGTAGTGTGGGGCCCAAAACTGGACACAGTACTCCAGATGAGGCCTCACCAATGTCAAATAGAGGGGAATGATCACATCCCTCGATCTGCTGGCAATACCTGTTAGCCTTCTTGGCAACAAGGGCACACTTTTGACTCATAGCCAGCTTTTTGTCCAGTGTAATCCCCAGGTCTTTTTCTGCAGAACTGCACTTAGCCAGTTGGTCCCCAGACTGTAGCAGTGCATGGGATTCTTCCATCCTAAGGGCAGGACTTTGCACTTGTCTTTGTTGAACCTCATCAGATTTATTTTCAGTCCCAGCAGTCTGGCTCTGGTGTGTATGATGCAGGAGAGGAGAGCTCTCTTAAGTGATCTTTGAGTTGATACTGCTCAGCTGTACAAAGTACAGCTGTCTTTTGCTCTGTATATTATAGAAGTGGGTGAAGGGAAAGAAATGTACAAGACCAGCTGTGTTTGCAGTGCAGTGGAACAGTGTGTTGATGCGCACCAAGATTTCACAGGAATCCTCCAGACAGAACGCTAGAAAACTTTCCTGGAGGTAATCGCCAATCCTCTGCCAAAGGTTCTTTGGCAAAGTTGCGTTGTTCCTTGCCCCATTGTAGGAAACTTTCTTGCGCCAATCAGCAATCACTTGTGTAGGGACGAAAGCATCACACAGGTGAGCAGCATAGGGAACCGATCTGAAGCCACATGCATTCACAAGATGCACCCTTACTTACTTTCAGGAGTGAGATATCGGCTTCAATGACCCCTGCCTGTGGAAAATGATGGCAGAATTTACAATATTGTCCCTAGTTGCCTGCAGTGATCACCTTAAAAAAATAGACCCTTGGCCCCATCTTGAGTGCTCCTCTCCGTGGGCAAAACTCACAATGTTTAAGGTGTTCAATGAGCTCTGTGCTTGCCAAAGGATTGGGAGAAACTGATTCGTATTTAAAAAGAGATGTATTTTACTATAATGAGTTGATGCTGTGAGTACACTAACAATCATGCTTCTATTTATTGTTCCTTGTGCTTCTGCAGATGTGGCCTTCAGAGGAACCCCTACACACCAGTGGAGCGCCTTCCCCAGACAAGGAAGTAACCAAGGAGGAACAACAAGGACATGTTACGAGAGGTGCTCCAATCCTCAGAGGCTGAAAGACACGAACGCAAGGAGTGGAGAGAGAGACTTTAAAGGAAAAATTTAAAATAGACAGGACAGAAAAGAGAGCCAGGAGCAAATTGTCATGGGCCAGGAGTGGATGATAAAAGTGATGAAGGAGCAGAGATGTTGAAGTCTCTAATCATGCTGCAGGCAGAACACATGTCTGCTTGCCTCTCCCTGCAGCCGATACAGAACTGCTTTCCATGCCCTCCCCAAACTCCTCCCACACATTCCTTGCAACTTCCCGGCCCATCTCATTACCCTATTCACTTCACCCTTTCAGACGGCTTCCAAAATTATAGCTGTACTTACACACAACCCTGAGATCCTACACTGCCCTTCACTGTTATCTCCCTTCCCTACCAAGCCTTTTGGGTCTTATTTGTTGGTATTTAATAAAAACATACTCTCTGAAAGATCATCTTTATTTTTCTCCAAAACACGGTGGTTGCTGCTGGAACTAATACAGTGGCAATTTAATGACTACAAATTCCAGTCAGGAATCAAAATTTTCATGCAAGGGGCAACAAGTTAACAAAGCATGGCAGAATGCTGTATAGAAAGGCACATTACTGATACTCATAGTCAAAATGTTGCCACAAAGCCTCTCTGATTAACTACTGTGCCCTTCTAATAGCTTGGCTCAAAATCAGCTGCCAGGAAATCTGCCTCTGTGCTCCACCCAGGGGAAACATCTCACCCTTAGCCTCACCAATATTATGGAGTGTGCAGCAGGCTGCTATGACCATGGGAATATTTTCCTCATCTAGGTCTAACCTGCCATAAAAACATCACCAACGTGTCAAAGACACGTTCTACAGTCATTCTGCACCTGCTCAGCCTATTGTTGAAGGGCTCCTTGATGTTGTCCAGGTTTCCCCTATAAGGCTTCATGAGCAATGGGAGTAAGGGGTATGCGGGGTCTCCCAGGATCATTATGGGCATTCCAACATCTCCCATTGGAATCTTCTGCAGCTTTCTGTAGAGCCAGTGTTCCTGAAGATGCGTGCATCATGCATGTTCCTGGATTACCCCATGTTGATGTCAGTGAAAAGGCCATGGTGAGCCACATGTGCCTGAAATTCCATAGGGAAGGATACCTTTCCATTGATGTACTCTTTTGTAAGATGATCTGGGGCCAAATTTGGGATATTCATGCCATCTATCACTCTGCTGAAGTTAGGAAATCCCATTGCCACAAAGCAATCCACTATTTCACGCACACTGCCAAGAGTCAAAGTCCTTTGTAGCAAGATGCAATTAATGGCCCTGCACACTTGCATTAACGTTGGACTTCCCAGCTTCCAACGGTTGACTTCCCAACTCCAAACTGATTCATGACTGACCTAGAGCAGTCTGGAGTTGCCAGCTTCCACACAGCAATTGCCAAGTGCTTCTCCACCAAGAGGGCAGCCATCATTTTGGTGTCCTTGCACTGCAGTAATGGGGTGAGCTCTGCAGAGTTTCAGGATGGTGGCTTTCCTCATCCAAAAGTTCTGCAGCCATTGCTTGTCATCCCAGACCTGCATAACCGTGCGATCCCACCACGCAGTGCTTATTTCCCAAGCCCAAAAGCGATGGCTTACCACGTGCAGCTGCTCCATGAATGCCAAAAGGAATCTGGTGTTGTTTCTTTCTATGGCACACAGCAGATCAGGAACCTCTGATTCCTTGTTCCGATTGGGAGTGCATGATATGCTGCATGACCATCTGCGATGTGATCATACCAGTAATCACAACAGTTGAGAGCAGTGCAGGGTCCATGCTTTCAGACAGAGATGGTGGGCATACAGCAAACAGGGGCCACTGAAAAATACTATGCAGTGCAGTTGGAAGGCCATGGAACGATGAGATGGAAAAAACTGCATCATGGGACATTAAGCCCACACCTGTGATGCGCTGTGATCCACTCTGCCTTCCCAACAACCCTGAGCTGCAGAAGGTGGCAAGTTGCTCCCTACAGGTACGCTGTCTTGAGGTAACCCTGGGACAAGAAGGGCACTCCCCTTACCAACAGAGGGTTCAGCTGATTCTCAAACTCCCATTCCCCACAGACATAACCGCTCTGAGATCCTTCCTGGGCGTGGTTAACTTCTCCCGAGATTTTATAGAAGGCGTTTTCAGAAAAAGCAGCTCTGTTGCATTATTGTTAAAGAAAGGGGCAGAATGGAACTAGGGCCCGCAGGAGCAGGAAGCCATGGCCCCAAGCCCCAGCCCTATCATATCCCCGGGGAGAACCATTTGTATTGCAACTGGCAACGACAGACAAGGGAATGGAAGCTGTGCTAAGCCAGAACCATGGGACAGGTCTCCGACCTGTAGCTTCTGCCTCCAAGACCCTGAGTGAGATAGAGAAGGGATTCACCCCATGTGAGGAGGAGGTCCTGGCACTCGTTTGGGCACTACAGCATTGGGACTATCTGGTGGGTTTGTCCCTTGTGTTACTAAAAACAGCCCACTCCCCAGTGAAGTATATACTCACTGGTAAAATTAACAATGGCCACGTATCTAGCCCTAGATTGGCAAAATGGACCCTGGCTTTGTTAAACGAAAGTGTAGATATGGAAAAACCCCAGTACTGTCCCCAATACCTTACGGCCTCCTGAGAGACGGGGAAGAGCACGAATGCCCATTACCTGTGCCACTGCCTCGGGATCCGTCGCTTTTCGAGGGAGGGGCCGTGCTGAGTGAGATGCTGGGAGTAGCAGATATTGTTTGGTTTGTGGAAGGCTCTTGTTTTTACGAAAATGACCATCCGCACCTGGGCTTCGCTGCTGTAAAAGTGCCTACAGGCGAGGTGCTGAGGGGACAGCGTGCACCATACTCTGCCCAAACAGCCAAAATTGTGGCTATAGCAGTAGCCCTTGAGAATACCCCCACGACTCAGGAGGTCACCATTTTCCCAGACTCCGACTGGGTCCATCGGTCCCTAGTGGATTGGGTTCTGGAATGGAACAAGAGAGGGATGAGGTCTGCAGACGGGAAACTCATAGCTCATGCTGACAAACTGACATATGTGTGGGCATTGGCGGAGGGCTGGGATACCATGGTACACTTGGGGAAAGTCAGAGCACACATCAAACCTAGCAGGCTGCAGCTCCCGCAGCTCTCCCGATCTTGACAGCAGCCCTTCTATGAGGGCAGAGAAGGGGGACTGTTGGGTAAGCAGGTCTCAAGCCATTGGAGAGTCTACAGGTCACAGCCAGCCCCTCACCCTACATGTGGGGACTACCTGGCAGCCATAATAGTGTCAGCTGTGGAGGTTTTCTGTACACCACCCGCTCTGAGAGTGCAAAGGCCAGTGGTTATCTATCTATCTATCTATCTATCTATCTATCTATCTCCACCCCACCCCACCCCATGCACTCTCTCTCTCTAGCCCCATACACATCCCCTCTCTCTCTGGGCTAGGGTTTTGTGCTGGTGCCCATCACCCTAATACCTGTGCCCCTGCCAGACTAATAGCTTTGCTCATCTTCTGTCCCTTGCGGGTGTAACTCCCAGTGCCGGGATGAGTTAGGCCACAGGCATACAGCCTGCTCCTGTAAATGTACTCTGGGACCCCGCAAGGGAAGCGTGCTAGACTCTGCCCCCAGAGGGCCGAAGCTCTGATTACTGTGCAGAGCACCTATGTGTGTCATGCCCCAAGGCTCCCCGTGCATCACTCCCATCCTGTGCCACGAGGGACCCGGACAGAACATTCTGCCTGGGTCGCTGGTTGCAAATTGCAGAGCATGCTGAGGTGGTGTCCCCCCAGCCATGTCTCTTACACCTGCCTGCCACTCGCATATCACAGGTGTGCGGCTCCCACTGCCTGCTTGGGAAAGAAGTGTCGCTTCCCCAGGTGGCACTGGGAGCCATGGCGTGGAAGGCAGCCTGTGCCCCTCTGTCACACACGCAGGTCCCCAGGCACTTGCAGTGCAGATGTTGTAGGCAACACCAATGCTTGTATTAATTCTTGGCTGCCTGCTCCTTAGCCGGCCAGCCAGGTATGTAGCTATTCCAACAATTTCCTGCTGCATTGGGGAAAATGGCTTGATATAAATACACAATTCAAATAAACAAATCCTCGGTGCTAATGGCATTGCAGACGGATTGCGTCGGCGGGCAGCGTGGCCAGCACCCCAGCGCCCTGCCTGTGTTCCGTTTGGCAGCACAGGCAGCGACCGCTGCCATGGCAGTGTCACAGACATGAAACCCCATCGCTGCTTTCGTGATTTATTAACAACTTTCCCTCCCCAAAACGAGTCACGTCCCCGGCCAAGAAGTTTGCTCATGCGAGCGGAGCCAGGCAGCTGGACGGCATGCTGGAAAAAGGAGTCGCTCTCGGAGGGCTCGATCCCTCCCCTCCCTGAGGTGGAGGAGGACATGGGCCTGTTCACATGAGCAAGGCTGGCCCTCCCTCCCTCCGCCTGCCATCTTCGCTGCCCAGTCAGGAGAGGCCCCACGAACCCCTTGCTGTGCCCTGTGCTTGTGAGCGAAGTTTCCACCGGTGCACTTGACCACTCACTCGACTCCCCTCAGCAGGTGCAGCAGCGGCGGGGCAGTTACGGTGCCTGGAGCCAGGCAAAGCCCTTTGAAATGGCACCCTGCCCCTCCCCCATTGCTGACCAGCTGGGCTAAAGCCACAGGTGTCCCTAGTCCCGCTGAATCCTGGATCCCAGAGCCGAGGCAAAGGAGCTGGGGATCCAGGCAGATTGTAAAGGAGGAAACCTGCCCTATTCCCCCTCCCGGGGCAGTGGGCAGATGAGCCCCCACCCCTCCTAGAGCAGCAAGAGAAGACTTGTGCCCAGCCTGGGTAGAATTACTGGGATTCTGGGTTTCCCCTGCTGACACAGAGCGGACACTCCATGGGCAGCCCTTCCTGTGTGGGGCGTGGGGGCGTGGGCACAGGACCATGTGCTGATCAGCTGCTAGAGCACAGGGTGCTGTCTTTTCCTCCTGTTTAGCCCAGGGGCTGCGGCGTGCAGGGCTCTCAGCCCAGGCAGCTGGTGCATTTGCAGGCTGGAGGCAAGATACTGAAGCACTGGCAAAGGGGGCAGATTCCCAGCCCCAGACGCCCATGTCACCTCCTTATCCCCATGCAGCTCCAAGCAAGGCACACCCGGCTTGGCAACTGTCATCGGCGCAGCCTGGAGCTCGGTCTCTGGTCCTGTCTGCCCTTGGCTTCTGCAGAAACTGTGCCGAAGGGTGTCAGGATGCGCGAGCCCCAGAGGGGACTAGGCCACAGTACGGAGCGGGGCCCTTGAGCTCACCCAAGGAGTCCCCAGGGGAAGAGTCTAGGGCCTGGGGAGACTCCCGCCATAACACATTCCTGGTGCTGCCCACATTGCGCCCGCACACCAGAGGGACACCCCGTTTGTGCAGCTGTCCAGTCACCCCTGTCCCTGGCTGGACTGGAGCCAGGGGTCAGGTCTGTGCTGCCTGCCCAGGTTCCTTGCAGGCGCCTGTCTCCTGACTTTTCCGAGAGGTGGCTTCCACCCCGCCCAGCGGCGCGAAGGGAAGGGCCTGACTACCCTGCTGCGCCCTGAGAGGAAGTGGCTGCGAATGACATCATGTGTCAGGCAGATTAATGAGTGAGCTCAGCGTGACGCAGGAATGGTGCCCAGGGCTGGTTTGTTTAACTGATGACTGGAATTTGCATGGAAACCATTCCCAGCCGGGGAGCCAAGGCATGTGGCCCTGGCCTGCTCGCTCGGGCCACGGGGCAGTCAGAGGCCATTTCCCTCGTTCAAAGGTCACGCCCAGTCTCCGTCTGTGCGAGTGCAGGGTGAGGAGGCGAACTGGGCCTTCCACGCAGGGTCAGAGCGGCATCCGCTCAGTGTGGAGGAGGCTTGACGCCTGGCCTGGAGAGTGGAGTGAGCTGAGATGCAGGACCGAGAGCCAGATGACTGGGGAAGTGGAGATGGATGAGCTGGTGCTAACAATTCCCTGGCTCAGCAGCTGGCTTCCCTACTGCGCTTATCAGCTCCCTGGCTCCTAGTACAGGAACATCTATGCTGGTTTGTCTGCAGCCAGGCGCTCACCTTGGCATCACTCCCTCTGTTCTCAAGGTGGCAGCCTAGGCAGAGGCAGCTCCAGGCACCAGCGCTCCAAGCGTGTGCCTGGGGCGGCAAGCTGCGGGGGGCGCTCTGCCAGTCGCCGCTAGGGCAGCAGGCAGGGTGCCTTCGGTGGCTTGCCTGCGGAGGGTCCACTGGTCCCACGGCTTCGGCAGACCTTCCACAGGTCCACCGAAGCCACGGGACCAGCGGATCCTCCGTGCTTGGGGGGATAAAATGTCTAGAGCCACCCCTGAGCCTGGGTCTTTCCCAGAGTCACTCTGCATCTCCATGCTGCTGCGCTGCCCTCCCTGGGTTTGGGTTTGGGAGACTGTCTTGGGCATCACATTTCCCACTCCAGGGGAAATATCTCTGTCCCCATCAGACTGCTGATGCCAGGGCTCGGGGAGTCAGGCTTTCCCATCCTCAGAGCCCCCCGGGAACCAGTGCTTGCTGGAGGCTAAGGTGTTTGCTTATCCAGGAGCCCCCTATCCCACTGTCAGACAGCATCACTCGCAGCAGGACACTGGTGGCAGCCACCCCAAAGACCAGAGCCTCATGAACAGAGCTGTCAGTGACGTCCCAACGCTCACACCCCCCTGTGTCCTGCTCTCTGCACCTCCCCATCCACTGGCATATGGCACTGCTGGTCAGCAAAAGGCCGTGCAGAGATCCCATCACATGGTTTACCCGTCGAGTCCATGGGGGTGTGCGGTGCATCGGGGCACCCACCGGCAGCCATAGAGGGCCTGTGAGGAGCCCAGGGGCACCCCAGGCTGCCCAAGTCTTTTATTGGCTCTGCTGTCTGTAATGACCACAGGAGCAGCCTGCCACCGAGGAATCCCTCAGGTTTTGCCTGTGCCCAGAGCTTCCTGGGAAAGACATGGGGATCTGCAGCTCTAGGGGCTGGGGTGTCGTGTCCCTGGGGCTCTCTGGGGCTGCCAGACATAGCAACAGAGACAGGTTCCGGCAGGATCCTGGCTCAAGGGAGCCCGGGCAGTGGCCAGCCTGAGCTCAGCTTTAACCTGAGCTTCCCTGCGCTGACTGCAGAGCTTTCGGAGCGTTAGCAGCTACCTTAGAACTGGTCACCTTGTTTGGAAAAGGCTGCTGCAAACACTCGCTGGCTGCAAACCTGGTCCCTGAAGGGGCTGGCCAGGCCTCCCACAGGCGTTGTCTCACCGCAGGGATCCCCGGGGAGACAGTGAGTGCTGGCACCTCAAGGCCCAGTTTCAGCATCACAGAGGTCATGGCCCTGCCCCTGGGTCCCAGCACTGCAAGGGTCACTCCTCAGGGATGGAGTTCCGGCTGGGGCATAGACCAGACTGGGAGGATCTGTGACACCTTTCCACTGTCTGGGATCACATGGCCATGGCCGGGTTTCTCCCCATACTGCTCAGTTGCCCACCTTCTCCCTGTAGGCCTCTGCATTTCCCAGGGCCCCTGGCCATGTCCAGGGCTCGTGTCCATGTGGGAGTTTGCTCCAGTGTCGCTAACATGCAGTGTGTGGCCAGGAGAGTAAGGCCATTGCAGAGCAGAGCGCTGGCTTAGTACCTGGCTGATGGGAAAACAGGAGTGGGGACTTCCAGTCTTTTCTGTCATCTGGGCTCAGTTGAGGGCAGGTCTGGTCTCTGGGGATCCAAATCCTGAGCCGCTGTGGCTGCAGGCGGTGGCCGGAGACCTGGGCTGTGTCCTGGGGCTGGTAGGCTGTGGCAGGAGAAGTGGATTGTCCCGCCTGAGGCCGGTCTGCAGGCTGGCGTTGCAGACAGGCCAGGTGAGGGGCCTCGAGTGCTGTGTTGGCCGGCGGCCGGGAGACCCCCTGTAACACTGAGCCATTCGCGCCTCCTTTAGCTTTCCCGGCACCTGTCTGCTTGGCTGGCTTCTGCCCCCTCATTGGCTGCTGGGGATTGCTGTAGTCTCCCCTTCTCCCACTGGTTGGGGGGAGAGGGGCTGCCAGGGTAACTGGAGGGGGTCACATCCCCCCCTCTTCCCTCCTGCTGCCAGGGGAAGTCAGCAGTGCTGGGTTCTGTCAGAGCCCAGGGGGGCCACATGGAATGACTCTTCTCAGGGGGCACCATCCCGTTGCTAAGGGTTGGGGCTACACAGTGGAGAAAGCAGCTCCACATCGGTTGTGCCTTCCCCTGAATGACCCTGACCTTTGCTTGTGGGGGGTTTAGTTCCCATCAAGCACCCTTGCTCTGCACTCACCCGCAGGGCCCCCGGATCTCCACTTGCAAGCGGGCCACTGTTCTAGCATCTCCTCTTCAACAAGCCCTGCTTCCCCCTCGAGATCTGTCCCTGCATTGCGGCTGCACATGCACCTGTCCGGTGAGTCTGGAGCCAGCCATGCGGAGTCTTCATGCAGCATGAGCACTTCCTGAGCTCCACTGCTTGGACTCCTCATGGCCCTTGGCTATGCTGAAGTAGGGCGCCCTGAGTTGGAACCACCATGTCCAGCCCACAGTTGTATGGAGACCAGGCCTTGAAGCCAGCTGGGAAGTCCTTTGTGGATGCCCCTCTCTGGCCCTGTGGCCTGGGCAGGCAAACCCTGGCTGAGGTTCCTTTGTCTGGCTCAGCCAGGCAGCAGTGGTTTGGGGTCCTAGGCCCCTCCTGAGCTGTTCAGTGTACGGCCAACAGGTGAGAAGCCCAGGGACTGAAGCAGGGAGCCGTGTGTTATGAAAGTCAGTCCCAGAGGGCTGCTCCTGGGGCCAGGCAGGGAGCCTCAGCTGAGGTCTCAGCACAAGAGAGTGGCCTGTGTGCAGATGGCTGCCCCCTCTGTCCAAGGAAGCAGGGCTTATGTCCATCCTGTGCACTAACTAATCCCACTAGACCAGGACCCAGCTGTGCCTCCTGTTCCTGGTGCTGCTTTGCTGATTCTGCTCAACAAAGGGCAGCAGCTCCTGGAAAGTTGCTGGCCATGCTGACAAGTGCAAGCACCAGCCCCTATGGGAGGCAGCCAGAGAATGAACAGAAAATGTGCTAAAGGGCAGAGTAAAGGGGATTTGGCCAGAGAGGCAGCTTGAGTCCCCATAGCACCTCCCTACTGAGCTAGCTACTCTTCCATCTCTGTTCCACTCCTTTCTTTCTCCCCACCTCCTGTGCCAGCTGGTGTCTCCTCGCCTCAGCTGCTAGCCCACTGTGGCTGGGCTGGGCCATCCCGTCTGCCCTGCGCACTTAGGCACTGCCTTTCCGTGAGGAGTTCATCCCGTTTCATGGCATGCAAAATGATATAAAACTGTGCAGCCACTAGGTGGCTCTTCGTGTAACATTTTAAGCACAACAACCATTCCTGAGAGTGCATTTAAGGATCTCATGGAAAACACTCTGGTGTATCTCTCTGGGAAGGCAGCTCTGTGGCTAGTCCATACCTGGTACAGAAGCCTGATGTGCTAGTATCAGTCCTGCAAGAAGTACCTGACATGGAGTGGGAAACAAACTAGCATCAGAGGAGAACAGAAACAGAAAGAAAATAGCAGCAAAGATTGCAGAATCTCATCAACATGCCGCTCTTCAATGCCCTTCAGAATGGACAGACTGGAAGCAAGATTTCACATGGTTACAAAACTCCATAAGGAAACTGGGAGCATTCAGGTATCAACATTAATTGAGGCGGTGGGGAAGCAAGCAGAGCATATCTTGAAATCCTTTGACTTTACTGCAGACGATCACAAAGATGACTAGGAGAGAGTTCTGTCTATGCTTGATGCATACTTCGCACCTCGGAGAAATGTGGTTTCTGAAAAAAGATTCGAGAAAATTCAGGAACTGAGAGAAAATGTTGCATGTATTGTTAGAAAACTGTGATTTTGGGAATGCAAAACATGAAAATAATTGTAAGGTAATTACAGGTCTTGCAGACAAGAATCTTTCACAGCAACTATGATTACAGACAATCAAGGGCTGTTGTTTGGGGATCTGTCATGTGTGATGACACAGCACCAGCCTGGAGGGTGAAAATGAATCTTCCTGGGAAGACTATTGGCTTTAAAATTGACTCAGGAGCAGATGTGACCATCATTTCAGAAGGGACTTATAATCCCCTTCTGCCCCTCCCAGAGCTGAAGTCACTGACACAGCTCTGACTAGCCCTGGGGATATTCCGAACTGCATGGGCCACTTCACCAGTAACACAAGACAAAAGCTGGGCACTCAGAGTGCACGTGATCAAAGACCAACAACCTTCTCTGCCACAGCGGGGCAACCATGATGGGCCTAGTGAGACAGAAAATCAATACAGTTCAGAGACACTTGTTCTGACCCCTACTGAACGTCAAAGGCATCATAATAGTATAACTGTTGTAAATGGTAGGAATGCAGAACTTAAAGCGGGAGATGGAATGGATTGTACTGGTCAGCCACTAACTGGTGCTAACCTCAGGCATAGCTGCCTGGGCATTCCAGGATCTCCTAGTGAATGTACCTCTGGAGCGTGTCTCTGGGAAGGAAGCTTTGTGGCCATTCCATATTGGTACAGAAGCCTCACGGCCAGTAGCAGCCCACCAGCCCTATAACTTGCTGTGTACGAAAAGTACGACACCCGTGGCCAGCTGATCAGCTGCTCTGGGCAGGGTGCAGGCTCTCAGCTCACTTTGGCCCAGGTTAACGTTCTCTCCCTGCACTCCACATGCCCACAGGACCATGTGTCCAGTCAGCAATGTCCCAGGAAGGGGGATATGTTGGAGCATCTCCTTCAGAGACTGATGAGAGAAGGGGGTGAGTAGAGGGAAAGAATGATGTTTTGGAAAGGGTATTGCACTGAGATCCAGGAGATCTGGCCTCAGGTCCCAGCTCTGCATTATGTGACCTTGGGCCAGTTACTAACTCTCTGGGCATCAGTTCCCATCTGTACAATGGGGATAATGATCCTTCTTTTGCCTAGCCGGAGTGTGAGCTCTTTGGGCAGGCTGGGTCTCTCACTAGGTGTCTGTGCAGCGCCTTGCACAATGAGCACTATAGGTGTGACTGTATCACACACACAACACAGAGGGCTAGAGGGGAAAAAAGGGGAGATTGGGGCACTGAGGGTGAGAATGAGAAAGTGACAGAGCAAAGGCGGAGGTGTGGGGAGAGACACATATGGAGTAGGGGAAGGTAGGAAAGGCATAGATCTGGGAGGAGGGCGAAGGGGTTAGTGGAGACTGGCAGAGCATTCACTTGCTGGGAGAGGGGAAGGCAGTAGTCAGTCCAGACCTGTGCTTATCTGAGCCCTGGGAATTACTCACACAGGTGTGGCCAGGATCCCAGGCTCAGCTGTTCTGAAGGGAGGGGCGCATGAGCACTGGGCTCTGTGTTGCTCTGGCTTCCTGTTGAGGCTGAAGGAAGAGAAGAGTTAAACGCTGGTGTTTGAAACGTGAACTTTCAGGCTGTTTCTCTGCACAGCCAAGTGCTATTTCCACTCTGTTCAGTTCCCATTAAAGCGGAGGTCGCCCTCCACTTTACTTAATAACTGGGCTGTTACAAAATCCCCCAAGTATTTCATCAATCATTGCTCTCTTTGATCAGTGAGGTATGTGACACTTCCACTTAATCACAAGCATCTTCCCGAGATGCCTAGAACCTGCCCAATCAAATCCAACATTTATTTAATCTTGCCGGAATTTATACGTGGTGTCCAGTCCTCATTCGAGGCAGGAATCTGGAACAAACAGAAGAGCAGAGTCGATAAGATTTCATGCTTTTGCCACATGTGAGATTTCCGGCATCTCTGGAAGGGATCAGAGGTAAGTGTGAGAGGCAAGACTCACTTCTCAGACACCCTGGAAGAACATTCTCTGCAGCTGGGCACTTGGGCACGCAGTCATGAAGGGGCTCGCTGCTCCAGGGCTGCGTTGCCAAAACTACTCCACCAAGCTGCCGATGGCACCATTGGCAGCTGTATGGAGTGTTCCTAGCCTTGCTGCTGTCCTAGCGACTGAGGGCTTGTTCTGGATGTGGAGCGGTACACCCAGGGGACTGAGCCTGGAGGGACGGAGAGCCCAACGGAGCAAGGGCTGGGGGGAGGTACATGCGAAGAGAGAGGGGGAGCCCTGGGGGGCCCAGATCTGCAGCCTGTTAGGGGGCAAAGTCACAATCGTCAGGACGGAGCTGCTGAATGAAGAAGGAGGGTGCCGTGCTGAAGCAGCACTCGTCCAGCTCGCAGCCACAGCAGGAACAGACCCCAGAAAAAGCTGGATCCCTTCATGGGCCTTAACAACAGGTGTGACAGCAGCGAGTCACTGTGTCCCCAGAATGACCCAGCCAGTGGCTTTGGGGAGAGCAGGATCCCCTCCATGGGGAAATGTCTGCAGGAGTCCCAGAATGGAGGCTGTTTTTTCGGGAGCCCAGCCTGAAGCCACTGTGCGGGCAGCTCACAGAGCCATCTCCTGTCCCAAGCTCTTGTCAATTCTCAGTCGCTAATGACCATGTTCCATCTTCCGCCCCTCCCAGGCTCTTCCCATGTCTTCCCGCTCCCTCGTTCACCATGGCCTGGAAACCCATCCCTCCACTCCTGTCCTGGCAGCTGGAGCGCTGGCCCATGCAGACATCACCATCACCTCTGGTCTGCCCGGTCCCACTGGCCCACCCATAACGCTGGTGCCAAAGCCTTCTCCATTGTGTAGTTAAACTTCAATCCGCTTGGCACCCCACCCAGCTTGGCAGGGTCTGGCGGGCCCAGCTCCCTGCTCCCTGCCTGTGGCGAGCTGTGCTGCAGCGGTGTGAGGGGAAACTAAGCACTCAGAGGGCACCCTGAGGAAGCTGCTAATGGCAGAGCATCCCCCGACCCCGACCCTCCAGGCCCATTGGGAGCCGGGACAGATGGGATTGGACGCTGCAGCTGCAGAGCTATAAGGCTGTTTCTCACTCTGGCCCCAGGAATATTTAATTATTTATACAACATAGAACAGATTCAATAGGCTCCTGAGAAAGTCTTACGCTGGAATACCCCAGAACCAGGGGTTCAGTCACTTATTTGGGAGTCCCTGCTTGGCCTGGATGTTGGCTTCTCATCCCA
Source organism: Gopherus flavomarginatus (assembly GCF_025201925.1). Lineage (NCBI taxonomy): Eukaryota > Metazoa > Chordata > Testudines > Testudinidae > Gopherus > Gopherus flavomarginatus. The sequence goes on along the minus strand of NC_066635.1, from coordinate 2,253,753 downwards.
AGGCAGAGCCCTGACCACTAGGCTGCTGGCCAGGCCGGCTTCTCTCTGTTTTTTCACAAACCATTCTGAGAAGCCTTGGATTTGTCTCGGTGCAGAACAGGGACATTTCTGAACTCCTGAAAGGTTCCCCAGGATGGAAAACCCATTTCCTGCAAAGTTCCATTCAGGCCATGATGCCGAGACCAGGCCTCCTGTAACTGCTTCTGCCCCGCGCCTCAAAGCTATTTAGAATCATAGACTCATAGAAGATTAGGATTGTAAAGGACCTCAGCAGGTCATCTAGTCCCATCCCCTGCTCAAAGCAGGACGAGCCCTAACTAAATCATCCCAGCCAGGGCTTTGTCAAGCCAGACCTTAAAAACCTCTAAGGAAGGAGATTCCACCACCTCCCTAGGGAACCCATTCCAGTGCTTCACCACCCTCCTAGTGAAATAGTGTTTCCTAATCTCCAACCTAGACCTCCCCCACTGCAACTTGAGACCATTGCTCCTTGTTCTGTCATCTGCCATCACTGAGAACAGCCGAACTCCATCCTCTTTGGAACCCCCCTTCAGGTAGTTGAAGGCTATCAAATCCTACCTCTTCTCTTCTGCAGACTAAACAAGCCCAGTTCCCTCAGCCTCTCCTTGTAAATCACATGCCCCAGCCCCCTGATAATTTTCATTGCTCTCCACTGGACTCTCTGCAATTTGTCTACATCCCTTCTGTAGTGGGGGGCCCAAAACTGGATGCAATACTCCAGGTGTGGCCTCACCAGTGCCGAATAGAGGTGGATAATCACTTCCCTTGATCTGCTGGCAATGCTCCTACTAATGCAGCCCAATATCCAGCTTCTCATCCACTGTAATCCCTAGGTCCTTTTTTGCATAGCTGCTGCCTAGTCATTCCATCCCTAGTCTGTAGCAGTGCATGGGATTCTTCCTTCCTAAGTGCAGGACTCTGCACTTGTCCTTGTTGAACCTCATGAGATTTCTTTTGGCCCAATCTTCCAATTTGTCTAGGTCCCTCTGAACCCAGGGCTGGCTCCATATTTTCTGCTGCCCCAAGCTGCAAGAAAAAAAAAAAGGCAGATCATGCTGGCAGTTCGGCGGTGGGTCCTTCGCACCCTCTCCTCGTCTTTGGCGGCACTTTGGCGGCAGCTCAAAGAGGAGGAGAGGGACTGAGGGACCCGCCACCGAATTCCAGCTGAAGACCCACACGTGCTGCCCCAATAGTGGACAAAGTGCCACCTCTTTGTATTGGCCGCCCCAAGCATCTGCTTCTTTAGCTGGTGCCTGGAGTCGGCCCTGTCTGGACCATATCCCTTCCCTCCAGTGTATCTACCTCTCCCCCCAGCTTAGTGTCATCCCTGAACTTGCTGAGGGTGAAATCCATCCCATCATTAATGAAGATGTTGAACAAAACTGGCCCCAGGACCGACCCCTGGGGCACTCTGCTTAATACCGGCTGCCAACTAGACATTGAGCCGTTGATCACTATCCGTTGAGCCCGACAATCTAGCCAACTTTCTATCCACCTTATAGTCCATTCATCCAATCCATACTTTTTTAACTTGCCAGCAAGAATACTGCGGGAGACCATATCAAAAGCTTTGCTAAAGTCAAGATATATCATGTCCACCGCTTTCCCCATATCCACCGAGCCAGTTATCTCATCAGAGAAGACAATCAGGTTGGTCAGGCATGACTTGCCCTTGGGGAATCCATTTGTGCCTTGTGGAGCTCAGCCTTCCTCTCTAAGCTCCCTCACCCACCAGTCTCTCCTCATCTGAGAATTCTTCCAGTTGCCGGTCCTGAGCCCCCTGTTCTTTCTTTCTGCTGTCGGCATGAGCAGGCCTGGATGCAGTTTTACAGGGATGGCCAAGAGATGATCTAGAGACTGGAATTATATTATTTATGTATCCAAACATCTTGGTTGCTTCTGCGAGTGCTGCTGCACGATGAGCAGAGCTCTCCACCTGTCTGCAGCCATGCCCAGGTCTCTTTCCTGAGCTATTACAGTTCCTCTGGAACCCAGGAAAGTGCATAAGGAACAATTACTCCCTCCTGTGTGTATTTCCTTGCATGTTTCAGCACAGTCCCACCTTCAGTTAGCTGGATTAGATCTGAAGTTTCCCACAGACTAACTAACCAAAATAATTTTTTATCATCTGCAAATTTTGCCACCTCCGTCTTACATGCTGTTGGTCCACCCTAAAATATTCCTTTGATGGGCTGTAGCTTTGTGGCTCCCTACCTGAGACCCTGAAGTCCTACCTCCACCCCACCCCAGGAAGCAGTAGAGGAGGGTCTTCCAGGCCTGTCTAGAGAGGCCTTGTGGAAACAGCCACTCAGATCCCAGCAGATCCAGATGAAAGGAGCTGCAGGGCCAAAGGACCAGAGGCGCTGGATGGGGTGCGGTGGGGTGTGGTGGGGTGCACCTCTCCTGTGTGGCCACAGGAGCTGGAGGGATAACCAGAGTTTGTTTGCTGGGTTTGCAGCTAGAGAGAACCTAAGACCCTTAACCCTGAGCTAAGCGTCAAGCTAAAAGGGGCCAAGTAGAAAGAAGCCCAGGGAAGAAACAGCAACAAACTGCAATTGAGCAGGGTATAGCTGTCACGGAGTCCCCGGGTGATGCTCTGGAACTGCTCCCCACAAAGCCAGTCAGGACTCTCCCTCGGAGCAGATTGTCTTTAGGGCAAGAAGCTCACATGTAGCATTCAGCATGTGCCCCTCTGTGTGCTTCCCACAGCGAGTCCACCCAGTCGGGGTCCTGCACCCACACTTTGCAGTCAGACATGACTCTCAGCCAGCCAGTAAGACAGAGGTTTATTTAGATGACAGGAACACAGTCCAAAACAGGTCTTGCTGGTACAGACAACAGGGCCCCCCTTAGTTAGGTCCATCTGGGGCCCCAGGGAGGTCATCGCCCTGCTGGGAGGTCCGAGCCTCCTCGGGGCTCCCCTCCATTTCCCAGCCAGCTTCCAAAAACTCCCAAACCCCCTCCAGCCCCTCCTTTCCGGGCTGTGTCTCTTTCCTGGGCCAGGAGGTCACCTGATCTCTCTGTCTCCCACACCTTAACATCCCCTTGCAGGGGGGAAGGGCCTGGCCATTAGTTGCCAGGAGACAGAGGGTCGGCCAGAAACTGAGGCCCGCACACAGTATTCAGAGGGAACATTAAAACCAGTCCCACTTCATCACAATAGCACTGTGCATACCATCCCTGGGCTAAAGCCCGGAGTAGTGAGTGGCCCGGGTTCCCCTGCCAGACACAGTAGCATAAATTCCAAGGAGGGGACAGAGCTTATTTGAGAGCTCGAAAACAGGGGTGGATTTAAAGGACTCAGAGCTGGCACTAAAGGCATGTGTGAGGGCAATGGGACTGTTCATTTATTAGACTTTTTACCTCCTCAAAAGGGGGTCAGTTGGGCTTTGTGACTTGGACAGAGGGCCAAGCCATGGGAGACGTCCCAAGATCAGCTGGCAGCCTGCGGGCGGTGCCGGGGCGAGAAAAGAATTTCAGTACCACATTCAGCCACTAGGAGGTGCTCAAGTGGTGAGCACATTACAATTCCGCTCCTTCCTCGGCGTTTTATTCGTATTATCTATCACCCTGTTGTGATCACATAGCCAGGTAGACACATGCTGCTCCTGCATCTTCCTGTCCAAATCAGTCCCTCCAGGGGTACCCCCTGGGTAAAATCACTCTACTTCATGGGGTGCCCAGAACTGCATGTGGTTTTCTAGGAGTTGTTGCACAAGAGCAGGCCAGAGATGGGCTACCTCTGAGTACAGCCTCAAACCACGTTGGCCCATTTTGCTGCCACATCACATCGCAAACTCTTTTTTTTTTTTTTTTTTTTGCTGTCCATTCTCATTCTTAAATTCCTCCCGGCTCTGCAGCTTTCCAGCTTTCTCCCTCCTGGGGAAGACTTTTCAGATTATTTCTCTCAAAACAGATTAGCTGCATTTTTCTAAGTTGAAGCTCACGTTTTTTCTGTGCATTTTTCTAATCTCTCTCCCTCTCCCACACAGAGTCTCTCTGTCCTTACTGGTGTTCTCAGCAATTCCCATCATGGCAGAATGCCTGAAGCTCTTTAATGGGCAGTGTCTTTCCTCTTCCAGCTCATTAATTGCAATCTTTAGATAGCATCTTCGGTACCAGCAGATCCCTACCCCATTGACATTTGACGTTGGCCTGGGCCTTTCACCTGTGACAATGTGGCTATTTAAGCCATTGGAATGAGTTTTGAGAATGAGATTTTGGGAGACATTGTATCCGATGCTGCACCACCATCCAGTCATATTTGCCTCGTGCTGATCCTGTGATTCTTTCCCTCCAAAACAATCCAGTTTGTCGTGCCAGGGTTGTTCTTTGCAAGCTTGCACTGCCAAATGCTCATGTTTTGCCACCTCAGCTATTGAAAGATGGGATTTCTCCTAATACATGTTTGGTTATTTTATAAGGGACTGGCCTCAGTTGTGTTGGGTGGCAATTGCCAGGATAATTCTGCTTCCTTCTTTGGAGTTTTGCCCCACAATCTCTTTCCGCCTTGTCCCAGCACTTCCCCAGTTTTCAACAGTAAACATCTGGTTCATTCAAAGCCTGAGCCTGTGAGCCAGTGTGCACCCCCAGCCCTCGCTGCCCTCAGCTAGGCACTCGGCCCCTTGAAGGATTTTGCTCTTCCTGTATTTGCTGCTTCCCTCACTGATCCAGGATACAAGTTGCCTGGATTGGTTGCTCTTACCTCACCGGCATCTGACCAGCGTCATTGTGTTAGCTTGTAACTGTATGATCCACAGAAGGCAGCACAGCACGGAGCAAACGGGGAGTCCTGAAGGGAGCTCAGCAACGAGCTCACTACAACAGCCCCTCATTCCTTGTGCTCTTTAGACACCTGGCTGCATGTTCATGGGTCAGTGGCACTGCACCTGGGGCGAACAGGTCCGGCTGTGTGACTGCTCAGTGGCCTCACGTCGGGAAGAAGGAAAGTCCTTTGGTTCCTGGAGCCCAGAGGAAGTGTTCACTCCACCCCTGCCAGTCAGCGGCAGGCCTGTCCCAGGTGCCAGCCGTGCCATGCATTGTCTATTGTCACAGCTTCTCCTCAACATTCACAGCTCACCGGTTACCCAGCTTCAAGAGGGGACAGGGCCATTGGTCTGATCCCATCAGCACAGCTGGGCTACGGGGCTACCTGAGCCATTAGTCAGCTGGGTGGGAGGGAGGGTGAGCTGGGCCAGGAGTGAGACTGGGAATCACAGCTCCTCTATTCACTGGTGCTGGGGGGGGAAGGAATGAGACCGGTGGGAGGGGGGGAAGAAGAACAGAATGAGAGATGGGGCGCAGAGGCGGCTTAGCAGGGCCCACGGAGGGGTGGAGCGCACACAGCATGTGGCACGTGCACAGAGAGACGGTGCTGGGGGAGGGAATGTCAGTGTGAACCATTCAGAGGCTATTGCGCAGGGCCTGCAAATAAAGCAGCCCCACTCCACCCATCTCTCTCACATCGTAAACACGTCCATTTCCTTCCCGCCTGGGAAGAGGCAGGCCGAGTTCTTGTCTCCCTCGCTGGCTGGCTCGTAGCTGGCTGATTGCAGCTGGCTGGCTGGTCACACGGCAGCGCACAGTCCCACATGACCTTCGCCCGCCAGATGTGTCTGCAGAGGCCCAGCGCCAAGCCTCCCAGCCCCTCGTCCCCACACAGCCGCTGCCAGTGCGCAGGACGCTTGATTCCCACACACCTGTGGCCTCTGGGGAGGGTGCCCATGCTGGCCGAGCTTGTCTCCCTCAACAGGGCGTGGCTACTGCCACTGACTCCTTTAGCTCAAGGGAGAGTGCAGCTTTCCCCACTCCCAGCAGTCAGGAGAGGCCAGCCGGGGCAGAAAACGTTTTCTGCTTTGTCTCCCCATGCCCACCCCAGGCTGAGCAAAGCAGAAAAGGCCAGTCAATCAGAATGGAGCAGAAAAAACCAGCCAATTAGAGCAGAGGGGGTAAAAACAGCCCAGCGCTGCCCAGGGAAGTTGCCTGGTCACGCACCCTGGAACCAGCCCTGCCAGCAGTCAGCAGGGGTGGGTGGGACAGTTGTGCAAAGCAGGGCAGGCAGCTCACACTGCAAGCAATGAGGGCCTGGGAGCATCCTACCAATGACGGTGGGGCTGGTGTTTTATGCAGCCCCGGTTCATTACAGCAGCAGGGGCGGGAAGCCTGCTACTTGTCGTGTGCATGGCTGGGGGCTTGCCTGCCAGCCAGGCGGGGGGATGAGGATGTGAGGCAGCCCACAGCACTGTGGGGTGAAGTAGGATGAAACGCATCATTGATCAGCTGTTTGCAAACGCTCCATCTCTGGGGCAGGAGAGTGACAGGAGCCATTGCGCTCCAGCTGGCCCAGCCCAGAGGTGCAATCTCTCATAATTCCCACTCAGCCCAGGGGCACAGACTCCAGCACGGCAACTGAGGTAAGATCCCGCGGCACAGAGGCCTGGCCATGAACGCAATCTCAGCAGAGACGGTAACGGGCAGAGATGGCAGCATCTCCAAACCAGACACAATTGCACTCGAGTTCCTTGCTGCACAAGACAAGCAATAAACATTCCTGGGGCTTGTTTTCAGCCTGCTTCGTGGAATAAATCTCAACCCGTCTCTCGTCGCCCTCTGGTCCCATGGAACAGTGGGTTCTTCTTCCATGAGTCACCAAGTAGTGCTACAGCGATTCTGCAGGCTGAGATTATCTGTCCTGAGATGTGATGGGACAAAGGCTGAGCCAGCTGGGTCTTGGATGCGACTCGTATACCAGCAGCAGGGGCTCTCTGCTCCCTCTGCCACTGCAGATGACCGTGAGCCATATCTGCTCTGTCCCCGCAGAAACCAGCTCCCAGCACAGCCATGAAGGCCGTCAGCTCTGCCTCCTCTCCCAGCTGCTTTTGTGCCCTCCAGCAGTATCCTGGAGAGCTCCAGCATCATCAGCTGCATTGTGCTAATTACAGCCACACTGGTTCTGAGAGCTCCACTCCCCATTTCCTGTGCCCCAGGCCCAGCCATGGCGCTTGGGGCTCTCGTACCTTGTGTGTCACTTATCTCCCCAACCCCTCTTCTGTCTGCCCAGCCAAACACCAGAACATCGCACTGGTAGAGGAGAATGTCTGCAGGGCTAAATGAGATCCATGCATGGACCAATTGTGTCCTGCCCCAAGCCGAGCCCCGCAGAGGGGAGCAGAGCCTGCAAGGAGATGCCGCAGTGGAAGGCTGCGGGATCCTGCTGGATCTCAGGACTCCCTAGAGAACCATAAAGCCCTGCCTGTGGATTGCCTGGGGGAGCATCAAGAGAGGGACTGGCGTTGGTCGAATCGCCTGCGGGAGTGATGGGAGCGGGACCGATGTCGATCCGATTGCCCGCGAGAGTGACGTGAGTGGGATCGACGTCGGTCTGACTGTCCATGGGATGATGGGAGTGGGATCGACATTGGTCCGACTGCCTGTAGGATGACGGGAGCAGGACTGACGTCGGTCCGATTGCCCACGGGAGCGACAGGAGCGGGACCGACATCAGTCTGATTGCCCACGGGAGCGACAGGAGAGGGACCGATGTCGGTCGGATTGCCTGCGGGAGTGATGGGAGTCTTTTGTTTTGTTAAGTGCTCACTAGAGCTGAAATCTCTTCTGGTAGGACGGCATATCTGTGGGAAAAGGCCAAGACGTGAGTGAGACTTTGCTGCTAGGGATAATGCCTGAAATGTGGGCCCCTTACTGAATGAGGGAAGCAACCTAGTGACAGATGATGTGGAAAAAGCTGAAGTACTCAATGGATTTTTTTGCCTCGGTCTTCACAGACAAGGTCAGCTCCCAGACTGCTGCACTTGGCAACACAGTATGGAGAGGAGGTGAGCAGCCCTCAGTGGTGAAAGAACAGATTAAGGACTATTTAGAAAAGCTGGACGTTCACAAGTCCAGGGGCCCAGATCTAATGCATCCAAGGGTGCTGAGGGAGTTGGCTGATGAAATTGAACAGCCATTGGCCATTATGTCTGAAAATTTGTGGCGATAGGGGGAGGTCCCTGAAAAAGGCAAATATAGTGCCTATATTTAAAAAAGGGAAGAAGGAGGATCCGGGGAACTACAGACAGGTCAGCCTCACCTCAGTCCCAGGCAAAATCATGGAGCAGGTCTTCAAGGAATCCATTTTGAAGCACTTGGAGGAAAGGAAGGTGATCAGAGACAGTCAACATGGATTCACCAAGGGCAAGTCACGCTTGACCAACCAGATTGCCTTCTATGATGTGATAACTGGCTCTGTGGATATGAGGAAAGCAGTGGATGTGATATATCTTGACTTTAGCAAAGCTTTTGATACAGTATCCCACAGTATTCTTGCCATCAAGTTAAAAAAGTATGGGCTGGATGAATGGGCTATAAGGTGGATAGAAATCTGGCTAGATCGTCAGGCTCAACAGGTAGTGATCAACGGCTCCATGTCTAGTTGGCAGCTGGTATCAAGCAGAGTTCCCCAGGGGTCAGTCCTGGGGCTGGTTTTGTTCAACATCTTTATTAATGATCTGGATGATGGGCGAGTTTGCACCCTCAGCAAGTCTGCAGAGGACACTAAACTGGGGGCGGGGAGAGGTAAATACGCTGGAGGGTAGGGATAGGGTCCAGAGTGACCTAGACAAATTGGAGGATTGGGCCAAAAGAAATCTGATGAGGTTCAACAAGGACAAGTGCAGAGTCCTGCACTTAGGAAGGAAGAATCCCATGCACTGCTACAGACTGGGGACCAAGTGTCTAGGCAGCCGTTCTGCAGAAAAGGACTTGGAGATTACAGTGGATGAGAAGCTGGATATGAGTCAGCAGTGTGCCCTTGTTGCCAAGAAGGCCAATGTCATATTGGGCAGTATTTGTGAGAGCATTGCCAGCAGATCGAGGGAAGTGACCAGATCTCTCCAGGGCCCGAGGAGTCAGTCTGTGATGTCAGCAATGGGTTGTGGCAGCTTGAGTTATATGATCCATCCAGCTGCCCGGCAACTTTTGCCACACCTTGTGGTAGGTACCTTTGGGCACAACTGTGTGAGCCTGGCCACAGGGGTGTCCAGTGTAAACTGAACCAGACACTAGAGGGACTCTCCAGAATCCAGATTATAGCTGATGACATTCTTATTGTAGCAGGACATGTCAAGGGGGAGGCAACCCACGAACCAAGACACCTACCTGTGACAACTAAACAGGTGCTGGAAGTGGACTATTGGGCTGACCACAAACAAGCTGAAGTAGAGGACCTCAGTTCTCCTCTTCATTGGACGTCTGTTGACTTCTGAGGGACTCTTGCTGGCCCCTGAGGCACAGAGCCATTAAAGAATAGCCCAGACCAAAGATGTGAAGGGATCCAGTGATTTATAAGGATGGCCTTACCAGATACTGCACACCGCTGCAGAAACCTGAGAGTCCTCAAGGCAGCTAACACACCATGATGCAGCTGGGGAAGGGTCAAAGACCAAAGTGCAGACACCTGAAAAGCAAAGAACATTATAAGTGAGCCCCAGAGCTAAAGTCCTGCCGCCCTGCAGTGCAGTGGCAGCACCTCAGGAGGAGCAGACTGATGCCAAGCCAAAAGCCGCTTTGCTAGCAGAGACCTTACAGACACAGGACGGAGCTGTGCAAAGCCAGGAGCTCCTTGTCTGTGGCTGAAACAATTTCATCCATTTGGGCACAGGGTGCAGGTGCAGTCTGATCACAGCATTGTGAGGATAGGGTGCTGGAACAGGAGACACAGAAGAGTTTGGAGGAGGCATTAGGAAATCAGTCTGTGTGCACATGGCTGGAATGTTAACTGCTCTGTTAATAGCTATCTTAATGAAGAACGAGTTTAGTTTTAGAAAGTCATGAAACAGCTTTAACGTGAGATTAACCAATGAGATCTGGGAGAAGCAATTTCTCTCCTCTCTGAGTCCCCTGGCTTCTGGTTTCAACACCATCAGATCTGCAAGAGGGTGGCGTCCCCTTAGTCCTTTGCATAATTAATTGTTGTTGGGTTTCTGGGTCCGACACAGAGGCTCTAATTAGTATCTCATGTAACTGAATTTCTGCTGTCTCCTTCTAAGCGCCCCAGTCAGCAGGGACCTGTGCTCTGCGGCCTCGTCCACCTCACCCTCTACTTCACCTTGGCCTGTGAGCCCTTCTGCCCCTCTTATCAGTGACTTAAGGAGCTGGCAGAGCGGCTTCAAGAGGTCATGCTCCCTCTTTAGGAGGCCAGCTGGCTGTGTTGGAGGCAGACTCTCCCCAGGAGTCTACCACTTTCTCCACATTGGAGTCTGGAGGTGGGAGAGAGGCTTTGAATAGTTACTTGCGAGCCTGATTTTATGCCAGCACAATATTTGGCATCCAGCCTGGGTGCCATTTGCACAGCTCATGCTCTGGATGGCCACCAGAGCCAGCCAGTTCTTGGATTTCTTGCTGTGGATTCAAAAAGCAAGAGAGGAAAGATAAAAAAGACTCAGAGCACAAGGAAACAAGGGGCCTGTACTGTACACGAACAAGAGTACCTATCCCCTGTAGCAATTGCTCAGGCACGGCCATTCTCACTATGGGTGCTCCCCTTTGGTTGGTGAGTGCCCCTCAGCATATCACCCCCCAGCACTGGACACGCTGTGGCAGTCTTGTGCTGGCACCAGCTGCTCCAAACATCTGCCTGGCTGGTAAAGGTAAAGGCTGACAGAGCAGGAAGGGTGGAGGCTGGGAGAGGTGACATGGCCCTGGGCAGAGCGTGGGACAGAGGAGAGCAGGGCAACTGGCATGGCAGAAACATTCAGACAGGGCAGACAAGCAGACAGTGGGCGGCACGTTCTGTGACTGGGACTTGTATCCCAGGGCAGGAGTCCCACAGGTACCAGTTCGGGGCAGAGGGCCTGAGGCTGGGGAGTCCTGACATCTGTGGGATGTTCCCAGAGCAGGGCTGGGATGATGTCCCTGTTCTCTAACCTCACAATGGCTGCTGTGTCTGGGCTCCCTACGACTGCGACCATCTGCCTGCAGGCCAATGCTCAAACCACTGAGCTATCCCTTCCTCCATGTAGCAATGGACCAATATCATGATCAGGATTCTTTTTTGTCCGTAATATATGTAAAAAATTCCTCTTTATTGTCCTTAATTCTGCTGGCCATAGATTTCTCTTTTTGTGCTTTTGCTCCCTTATCAATTTTCTACAATTCCTAATTCTGATTTATATTCATTACTATTAATTTCCTCATTCTTCCTTTTGATATTTATTGTTCTTTTTATTTTATAGCTGCCTTCACTTCCCCTGTAAACAAGCCATTTTTTAACCAATATGGCCTTCTTTCTCAATTATGGGTTCACGATGTAGCACCACAATTGTATGTGCTTATATTCCCAGGGCCCCATGCAAATCAGGATGGTGCTTGGGGCCAGATTTTCAAGGGCCCAGCTCCCTTTTAAGCATGTAGATATGAAGAGCTCAGCACCTGCTGTGCATTCACCATGCTAAGCACTCTCCATGCTTTGCGCATATATATCTGTTCCGTGCAAACTTGAGGTACTGTTCTCCCTAAATTCCAGGTGCAGATACAGCTGCTCGGTGAAAATACATCAGTGGCATCAGGGAGTGACCTGAACTGCAGTGACATTTCCTATGGGTGAGAATGGGTGGCCAAGCCAACAGGAATAGCCCCGACCCTCACCGAGGGCAGCCCTGCCCCCACTCAGAGCTCCTCACCAGATCAGGGCATTAGGCATCATATCCAGGATTTGGGAGGTCCTAGTATCTGTGTGAGGAGCTGGTGTGAGCACAGACAACTGCTGTTTTAATCTCTGGGCACCTCACTATAGGAACGATCTTGATAAACTAGGCAGAGTTTGGAGAAGAGGCACAGGAGTGCTCAGGGGGCTGATGGGAGCATCTCCAAGGAGACAGTCAAAGAGCTGCATCTGTCCATTATGGCTAAGGGACATTATAACCCTTTGCAAATAACTGAAGGATGTAACCATCCTGCTTCCACAGAAGAGGTGGGACTGTGACTTACTGCTGATAGCTTTGACCAGTTCTGCACTATTAACCTGATTCTGAAATTCCTCCTCTGTGCTGCTCTGCCAGAGTCAGTGGCTGGGCAGCTTTGGAGCAATCTGACAAGGTGCAGGTAAGACGAGAAGGGAGCTTGTTCACTTTGGGAAGCTTTGTCTAACTTTGGGAGATGTACCCCCAAAGCAGCAAGGCCTGGACACTTGCTCTTGGTTTGTCTCCTGTGTGAGGGATGCAGCACTGGAGCACTTTCAGGGGCTTCCTGGTGCATTTTTCAGTTCCTTACTGGATCTTTGATTTAGGGCTTGAGAAGCCCTTGGGCCCTGGCAGCCTTGGTGAACCAATGGCTGGAATGTAAAGCCATAAATTCAAATTAGAAAGGGGGGTGGGGGAGACCTGGGCCATATCTCATTTATTTTTATCGAAGAAGATGTGTGACTTGGTTCCTCCTCTCACCTTGTATTGTTACCCGTCAGGTGTGAAGGGATTAACTTCTTTCTTGAAACAAGACAGTACCTGCAGCGTGGTCACCTAAAGCATGAATGAACTAACGGGAACTAACACTGCTAATGTAATGACCCCAAATCTCTAGGCAGGAAAGCAAGGCTACAGAAGTACTGTTTCCTGCAGGAAATTGCATGCAGTGGTTTGACTGGGGTCCAGAGGCCCAGAAGATGGAGACTTGAGAACTGGATAAAGTTAGTAGCCTGAGAGAGAGGAGAGGTCACTCTGTGTGTTGGTGTTGGTCCTGCTTTGAGCAGGAGGTTGGACCAGACACCTCCTGAGGTCCCTTCCAACCCTGATAGTCTATGACTCACTCCAAGAACTGACACAAGCCTACAGCCAATAAGACCTCTTGGAAAGCTCGGCAGGACTGGAAGCTGGCCGGCTGTCTCCATGTGCATGATGTGTCATCTGGTAGAACAGGTACACATGTACGCAGTTTGTTTTCTCTGCTTTTGGTTCTGAATAAACCCTTTGCTTTCTGAAGGCGGCTGGTCACTAGCCCTGGGAGAGGGCAGGATGGCCATGGCTCAATGAATGGTGACAGAGGGCAAACATTTGAACAGTGAGGGGGATGAGCCACCCACCCATCTCCCCTTGAAGGGCTCTGAGGAGTCTGAGCTTCCTTGTATTCTAGAGCCCAGGGAGCCCACAGCAGGAATCCTTGGACCTTTTCAAATCTGGAGTGAATCTAGTTGGCCTGAGGGAGTTGGGGGCGAGCAGACAGCGTCTCCAGGAAGCAGCACTGCAAGGCTGGCAAGTGGGAGAGCAGCTCAACAAACCCAGCTGTCCTCTGGGATGTCCCCTGGTCCCCCTTCTGTGGACAATATCCCCTGCTCAAGAGCAGAGATCCCTCCTCCCCCATCACTCCCAGCAGCAAAGTATGTTCCCAAAACAGGCGCCTAAGAAGTGGGTAAGAGTTTGAAGAAGCTGCAGATTCAGTACTCCCCGCTTCACTCCGGGGGACGGGCTGCACACTTCTAGGGGGGATACATAGTGCCGCAGAGGGTAGTTATGGTCACGAGCAGAAAGCTAGCGGGCAGCAGGAAATGGCACTGCGCCAACCTCTCTCACACTGCTGTGCCCCCAGCGAGAGAGTGGCCGAGGGGATGGCCTCACTTCTTGGCAGCCAGGGCCTCCATCTGCAGCCCAGGAGCCCAATGGCCCTTAATTCCAATCTCATATGACTGTGACACCCAGGGGAATGTCTTGGTCCACATGCAAAGGAGGCCTGAGGAAATGGACTGGTAAGCAGGGGAGAGAAGGAGGGAGGCAACAGAGCAGGAAAAATGGAGGAACAATTGAGAGAAGGAAAAAGGAAATCCTCTTGAAGCGGGGACATGTTTTCTCAGGCTGTCTGGCTGCTGCCATGAGCTCATTCTCTGGGCCAGGGTTAATGTGGAACGGGATGTCCAGCCCTGAAACCACCAGCACAACAGTCACTGCACCTGCCGAGCATTGCTCACTGTCCTGGCATCATAGCCATCCCCTTGCCATAAACTCCATGCCTGGAATGGAAACTCTGAGTCCCCAGGCATTGCCAGTGGTCTTTAATGCAGGTCAACAGGCCATGAATTTCCATGAGTTCATGTGGAATGTTTATCCTAGAAAATTTCTTTTGCTCAGTGAAATATAAAGGACGCCTACAGGGAGGAGAGGGCTCTTGAATTGGCCAGATTCAGCATCTCAGTACCACACAACATTTATCTTAGCAAGTCTTGCATGCTGTGACTCCTGCACGCCTGGGTCTGGTGTCCACATTTGAAAAAGGATATTGAGAAACTGGAGAGGGTGCAGAGAAGAATGATTCGAGGGTTGGAGAAAACAATTTATAGCAAGAGACTTGAAGAGCGCAATCTGCTTAACTGATCAAAAAGCAGAGTGAGAGATCCCAGTGTCTATGTACTTTCATGGGCAGAAAATATTTGATACTAAAGGGCTCTTTAATTTATGGAGAAAGGCAGAACAAGAACAATGGTTGGAAGTTAAACCCAGATTAGAAGTAGAAATGTTAACAGTGAGTGTGATTAACCCCGGGAACAAGCTACCAAAGGAAGTGATGGATTCTCTGTTTCTTGGTGCCTGCTAACCCTGGCTGGATGCCTTTCTGGAAGAGATGCTTTAGCCAAGCACAAGACATTGGGCATCACATCAGGGTAACTGGGTGATATGCAGGAGGTTGGACTGGATGAGCCACTGACCTTAAGCTGTAGGAATTGATGGAAGACAATGAGCACAATGAGCATGTTGCCTCAGCTGGACTACAGGGCGTGGTTCTGCAGAGCATCAACATGGATTTGTTCCCCAGAGGCATGGATCATGGTGCTACATACCACCAGCAGCAACATGGCTGGCCCAAGGTGCGTTGAGGTGTCACCGCACACTCACATATGAGCTGTAGTTGAGGCCTCTGGAAATACTGGTGACATTCTGTCCAATTGTGTAGCAGGAAAGTTTTGAAAATCTGCAGGTTTGTATAATACAAATTGCTCTGATCACAAAGGCAAATGATCAGCAGCGAGGTAGGAAATTACCTGTCTCTTTAGTCTGTAGCTTGAAATAAAATGGACTAAAATCTTCCCCCATATTCATTCCATCTTGAGTTTCCCCAGAGATTTTCTGTCCCTCCAAGATTTTTTCAGTTCCCCTCAGACAAGGGCCTGAGAGGCAGGAACAACAGTTCTGGAAGCTGGGCTCCTGAGCTGCAAAGGCAGAGTGGGGCCAAAGCAGCCAGGGGGAGAACTCTGATAGACCCTTGGGGTGGCTGCCCTGTCCCCAACTCAGCGCAGGGGGAAGCCGCAAGTTCCAGGGCGTGGGACACTAGTTCTTGCTCAGCCTGTGCAATCTCACATTCTGGGGTCAGTAGTTCCTGTTCTGAGGAGCAGATTTCCAGGCTGCAGGTGCATGTTCCACTTCCTCCTTGGTGGGCTCTGGGCTGTGTAATGTGTTTGCCTTGGCTGTTTGCCACCAGAGCAGCCGCACTAAAAACAGGCTTGGGCTGAGTAAGAAGATACACCATTGAGATGCGCAGCACAGCCCCCTGTCCACAAGCAACATCCCTGCCGCCTCTTGTGGCTGGGCTGGCAATGCAGGGTATCCCAGGAGGCCAGAGAGGGTGCAGAGCCTGGCCAGGATGCAATTACAGGGACAGGTTGAGGTCCTCAGGGGGCTGGCTGACATGGGACCCAGATCCCTGCAGTGGGGCTGGTATCTGGCCTGGAGGTGGTGTAGCTCTGCACGAGGGGACCGGTGGCTCTGTCTGCGGGAGGCCGGCAGATGGGGCAGAGCTGGGGCGCTGCTTGCAGGTCTGGAGAGACGCTTGTGTCTTGCCTGCAGGGCTGTGCTGTCTCATCTGTAACGGGCTGGTGAACAGGCTCTTCAGCTGGTGTTTGCTCTCCGCCTGCCCTGGGTAAACAGCCTGCTGGCCTCTTATGGGGCGCAGTGCGGTGCCAGGACAGGAAGTGACTAGCCTGCCTTAGCCCTGCAGCACCCCGATCGGACCTTTAACGGCCCTGACGGTGGTGCTGACTGGAGCTGTCAGGCTCCCTTTTCGACCGGGTGTTCGGGTCCCAAACCGGACACCTGCTCCCCTATGTGCAGGGCTGGGGGGTGGGCTGTGGAGGGCTCTCTCCATCTGCCTGGGGGGAAAGGGGACAGCAGGCCTGTGCTCTGTACATGCAGCGGGGGGTGAACAGGGAGAAGGGGCCAGCTCAGGCCCCAAAAGTCCTTGCTGTTGGCACTGGCAGTGTTGGTCCGTGGGCAGCTGGGGGAGCGGACAGGCTCTGAGTGCAGCCGCTCCGAGGGGCCTGTGGCTGCTCCACCTCACCACTCCCCATGCTGGCTCCTTGCTCAGCTCCCCTGCTCTTGGGGGTGACTGCAGAACACGATCAGGAGCGGCAGCTGAGCACTTTGCTGGTGCAGAGGGGTCAGGGGCGGCTCCATGCCCCAGCACGCCAAGCGCGTGCTTGGGGTGGCAAGCTGCGGGGGGTGCTCTGCCGGCGCCGCGAGGGCGGCAGGCAGGCTGCCTCCGGTGGATTGCCTGCGGAGGGTCCGCTGGTCTCGCGACTTCAGTGGACCTCCTGCAGGTGTGCTGCAAAGGGTCTGCTGGTCCCGTGGCTTCGGAGGACCTCCTGCGGGACCAGCAGACCCTCTGCAGGCAAACCGCCGGAGGCAGCCTGCCTGCCGTGCTTGGGGCAGCAAAATCCCTAGAGCTGCCCCTGAGAGGGGTCATGTCTGTGACTGGCTGCAGGTGGCCCTGGAGAATAAACCCGGCTCGGAAGGACCTGCTCTCGGCTGCCAGGATGCCAGAGTAGCCCGGCGCAGAGTGCTCGCTGCAGGTGCTGTCCTGAGGGGACACTGCTCGAGGATGTGCTGGGGCTGGGCCTGGCTCCCAAACACTGTCATCCTGCTGCAGGATCTGGGACTTTCCAGGGCTGCTTTCCCCTGGATTGTATTTCTCGCCACAGCCCCCAGCCTGGCAGTGGAGCAGGCTGGGGATCACACTGCGCCTCCTCGAGCCAGATGTTTCCTCAGTGCCACTGGGAGGATGTTACCTGTAGGATCCCCAGATTCCCCTCTGACCCTGGCACCCCTCCCTCCTCAGCTTCGGTGTGTCCTGAGATTGCAGTCCTGTCCTCCAGCCCTTGCAGGTCTGCCTGCACCATTGGTTCCACCCTGTAACTCTCCTGCGATCCAGTCTGGGCCTGTTCCTTTCTCCCCCCAGCTTCACTGGTGCCCCTCACTCCTGACATGCAGCACCTGCTATCCCAGCCCTGGGCTCCCCCAGTTGTGCTGATGCCTTTCAATCTGACCCACAGCCCCCACTATCCCAGCCCTGGGTTCCCCCCCAGCTCTCCCAGTGCCCTCAATCCCAATTCACAGCCCCCACTATCTCAGCCCTGGGTTCCCCCCCAGCTCTCCCAGTGTCCCTCAATCCCAACTTGCAGCCTCCACTATCCCAGCCTTGGGGTGAGGACAAAGTGGGGAGGGGAGCTGGAGCTGAAAGACAGAAGGGAAGGGAACTAAAGGGGGCATGGAGAGGTGGAAGGGGCAGTGCACAGTGTAGCCCAAGCAGGCAGGATCTCTGACAGCACCGATCCAGGAACAATGGTCCTGGTGAACGCAGCTCAGATGTCTGTCTGAGTCTGAGCAGCAGAGTTCTCTTCCCAGAAAACAGCGCTGGGTCCTGCCCTCGCTGCCTCTCATTCCAGGGGGAAGCAGCTCGGGCCAGACCTTCTCCAGCTGTGTCTGCAGCAGCCAGGCCAGCTGTGTCTGCACAACTCCCTGCTGGCTGCATGGCAGCACGTGGGCTGAATGAGAATGAGCACGCAGTGAAACCCGCATAGCAGTGGGGGAACCAGGGCTCATGGGGAGCTGAGGGCTGGGCATGGGCCCTGGCTGCCCCAGCCTCACAATGTCCCAGAGGACTAGTCCTGCTGGGAACCCTGGCGCACTCAAGGAAGAGGAAAGAGTCCCTCACGCCAGATGTTTACATGCCCTTTGACCTCATGTTCTCTCCTGGCAGGTTCTGTCTGGGTCACAGGGACGAGACTGATCAGACTCAAAGACTCCGGCTGTTTAGCTGCTCCAGACTGAACAGTGACGTGATCGCAGTGTAGCCGGACCTTCTTGGGGAGAAAATGCGCGGCACGAAAGGGCTTTTGACTCTGACAGAGAAAGGTAGAACAAGAACCAACGGCTGGAACCTCAAGCCAGATACCTTCAGATATGAAATTTGGCCAAAAATGTTACCACTGAGGGAGATCAACCACTGGGGCAAACTCCAGGGAAGTGGTAGATTTGCCATCTCTTGGGGTGGTCTCAGCCAGACTGGCCCATTTCTGGGAAGATGCTTCAGCCACACACAAGTTCTTCACACAGGGGGAACATGATGGCCTGTGCTATGCGGAGGGTTAGATACAATGGTCCCTTCTGGCTTTGAGCTCTGTGAATCTGTGGATGAGCGTGAGAAGTCCTGGAGGCAGGAGTTCAGCCCTTCTGTGACCCTCCAGCATCAGGCATGGGGAGCTGCCTCCAGCGGCTTTCAGTTCCCCATGCCTCAGTCATCACCTGCTGCTCCAGCCTTGGCCACCTCACCCAGCCTTGGGGAGCCCACGGGTGCGGCTTCTGCAGCCTGGGCAATGCAGAGTGCTCATTGCACTGAGCTCCTTTCAGGCTGGCCCATGCCTGTCTGCACCTCTGCCTAATGCTCCCTTCCTGGTTTGCTGCAGGTCCCAGCATCGGCTTCGCAAACATTCATGGCCCCAGTGCCGAAATTCAGGGCAGGGCCAGGTAGAGCTGCCCCCACCCCCTCCCACAGCCCCACTGGAGCCTGGAGGCCTGGCCACAGGCACTGAGGAGGCAGAGCCAGATGGTACCTCCTCCCTCAAGCTGGATTACTGGAGTCTGAGAGGAGGCTGACCAGGCTGCTGCTGCCCTGGCCTGGCATTAGGAGAAAGGCCTGAGCCCGGCTGGTCACAGAGCACCTGGCATCTTGCCCCTTCTCAGGGGGGCAAAGCCAGTGGGTGAAGGGGGAGTGGCAACCATGCTGCCTGGCTGAGGGCTGGCAGGAGGCTGGGGCACCAGCACGCTCCAGCTGTGACGCTGCTTCTGTCCCCCCGTCCGCCCAGTTACCCTTCGGCAACGCCTGAGCTCCTTTATAGCATCAGGCGCCCCCAGGCATCACGCTCAGCTCCCTGGGTCTGCTCACCCCACTCCAGCCCCTGCATTCTTGCATTGTCTCTGGTACTCCAGAGCAGCACTGAGCTCTCCTGGACAAGAATGGTGGGTTAGCACTGTTCCCTGCAGCCCCTAGCACCAAGGCAACCTCCCGCCCTTTACCAGATCCCTCTGGGCTCTGGCAGCCAGGCCCCTGACCAAGTGAGTGCCACAGGTGAGAGCCCCAAGCAGGCGGTGCTCTTCCCGGGCTAGGGTTGTGGGTCTGGACACTGAATAGGGGTGTGCATGAGGGAGGCCACGGTTGTGTGAGCAGCCCCATTGCCTGAGCTGCCTGGTCACGTTCCCTAGGTTTCACCCCATGGAGACTGTGAGATTTCTTGACACCAAGTGGTCTGCAGCAAGAGCTTGTGCTACTCAGCGTGCCGACACCAACCCCCATTCCTTGGCGGCACAGCCAAGAACAGTCCTGGGACTGGGTCTGGGGGACTGGGCTGCACCCACGGCCACACCTGGGCTGGGACATCGAGTGAGGCAGGGGGTTGCAGGCTACAGTGGTACATGGCCAGCTCATAGAATATAGAATATCAGGGTTGGAAGGGACCTCAGGAGGCTAGTCCAACCCCCTGCTCAAAGCAGGACCAATTCCCAACTAAATCATCCCAGCCAGGGCTTTGTCAAGCCTGACCTTAAAAACCTCTAAGGAAGGAGATTCCACCACCTCCCTAGGGAACCCATTCCAGTGCTTCACCACCCTCCTAGTGAAATAGTGTATCCTAATATCCAATCTAGACCTCCCCCACTGCAACTTGAGACCATTGCTCCTTGTTCTGTCACCAGGTACACTGAGAACAGTCTAGATCCATCCTCTTTGGAACCCCCTTTCAGGTAACTGAAAGCAGCTATCAAATCCCCCCTCATTCTTCTCGTCTGCAGACTAAATAATCCCAGTTCCCTCAGCCTCTCCTCGTAAATCATGTGCCCCAGCCCCCTGATAATTTTCATTGCTCTCCACTGGACTCTTTCCAATTTTTCCACATCCTTCTTGTAGTGTGGGGCCCAAAACTGGACACAGTACTCCAGATGAGGCCTCACCAATGTCGAATAGAGGGGAATGATCACATCCCACAATCTGCTGGCAATGCCCCTACTTATACATCCCAAAATGCCATTAGCCTTCTTGGCAACAAGGGCACACTGTCCACTCATATCCAGCTTCTCGTCCACTGTAATCCCTAGGTCCTTTTCTGCAGAACTACTTCCTAGCCATTCGGTCCCTAGTCTGTAACAGTGAATGGGATTGTTCCATCCTACGTGCAGGACTCTGCACTTGTCCTTGTTGAACCTCATCAGGTTTCTTTTGGCCCAGGCCTCTAATTTGTCTAGGTCCCCCTGTATCCTATCCTTACCCTCCAGCGTATCTACCACTTCTCCCAGTTTGTCATCTGCAAACTTGCTGAGGGTGCAGTCCACGCCATCCTCCAGATCATTAATGAAGATATTGAACAAAACCGGCCCCAGGACCGACGCTTGGGGCACTCCACTTGAAACTGGCTGCCAACTAGACATGGAGCTGTTGATCACTGCCTGTTGAGCACGACGATCTAGCCACCTTTTTATCCACCTTATAATCCACTCATCCAGCCCATACTTCTTTAACTTGCAAGCAAGAATACTGTGGGAGACCATATCAAAAGCTTTGCTAAAGTCAAGGAATAACACGTCCACTGCTTTCCCCTCATCCACAGAGCCAGTTATCTCCTCATAGAAGGCAATTAGGTTAGTTAAGCATGACTTGCCCTTGGTGAATCTATGCTGATGGTTCCTGATCACTTTCCTCTCCTCTAAGTGCTTCAGAATTGATTCCTTGAGGACCTGCTCCATGATTTTTCCAGGGACTGAGGTGAGGCTGACTGGCCTGTAGTTCCCCAGGATTCTCCTTCTTCCCTTTTCTAAAGATGGGCACTACATTACCCTTTTTCCAGTCATCCAGGACCTCCCCGATCACCATGAGTTTTCAAAGATAATGGCCAATGGCTCTGCAATCACATCCGCCAACTCCTTTAGCACCCTCAGAGGCAGAGCATCCGGCCCCATGGACTTGTGCTCGTCCAGCTTTTCTAAATAGCCCTGAACCACTTCTTTCTCCACAGAGGGCTGGTCACCTTCTCCCCATACTGTGCTGCCCAGTGCAGCAGTCTGGGATCTGACCTTGTTTGTGAAGACAGAGGGAAAAAAATCATTGAGTACATTAGCTTTTTCCACATCCTCTGTCACTAGTTTGCCTACCTCATTCAGTAAGGGGCCCACACTTTCATTGACTTTCTTCTTGTTGCTAACATACCTGAAGAAACTCTTCTTGTTACTCTTAACATCTCTTGCTAGCTGCAACTCCAAGTGTGATTTGGCCTTCCTGATTTCACTCCTGCATGCCTGAGCAATATTTTGATACTCCTCCCTGGTCATTTGTCCAGTCTTCCATTTCTTGTGAGCTTATTTTTTGCATTTAAGATCAGCAAGGATTTCACTGTTAAGCCAAGCTGGTCGCCTGCCATATTTACTATTCTTTCTACACATCGGGATGGTTTGTTCCTGCAACCTCAATAAGGATTCTTTATAATACAGCCAGCTCTCCTGGACGCCTTTCCCCCTCATGTTATTTTCCCAGGGGATCCTGCCCATCAGTTCCCTGAGGGAGTCAAAGTCTGCTTTTCTGAAGTCCAGCTGGGGTGAGGATGACAGACACGCGCACACACACACATACCCTGGAGGAGCCCCACAGAATGCGCGTGCACCCCCCCCCCCACAGAGGAGTGCCTCATCACCACAGACTCCCACCCCTAGGGAGTCCAACAGCACCCACAACATGTCATGCACACCTTGTACACAGTGGGACAAAGCTTCCTCCCCAGAGAGACACACCAGACGTGTTCACCCTAAGACATGTTAACAAGGAATTTTTGTGCCTAAGGCAAGGGCTGGCTCCAGGCTTTTTGGCGGCAGGTCCCTGAGTCTCTGTCGGAGGGAAGGACCTGCCGCTGAATTGCTGCCAAAGAATGAAGCGGTGGTGGCAATTCAGCAGCAGGTCCTTTCCTCCGAGAGGGACTCAGGGACCCGCAGCAGAATTGCTGCCGAAGAAGCGGTGGTGGTAGAGCTGCCACCGAAGTGCCGCCGATCGTGGTAGATCGTTGCCCCTCCGCTTTGCGCTCCCGAGGCGAGTACCTCACTCGCCTCACCCTTGTTATGGCTCTGTGTTAATGCCCTGCCAGGAATGGCTGCTGTGAGCGTAAATCAGGTATTTATACACGGTGCCACTTGGTGGCTGACCACTGTAATGCAGTTTAACATCCCCTTTACGTTCTACATTCCTACCATTTACACCACTGATACTATCATGCTGTCTTTGAAGCAGGGCCGCCCAGAGGGGAGTGGGGGACAAGTGGGACAATTTGCTCCGGGCCCCGCAGAGGCCCCCATGAGAGTTTTCAGGGGCCACCACGAGAGTTTTCAGTGGGTCCTTCAGTGCCGCCAAACACACCTGGAAGGAGTGAAAGACCCAGTGCCGAAGACCAGGAGTTTCTTCCACTCCAGGTCTTCGGTGGCAATTTGTTGACGAGGACTCCTTCTGCTCTGGGTCTTTGGTGGCAGTTTGGCGGTGGTTCCTTCACTCGCTCCAGAACCCACCGCTGAAATGCCCCAA
The DNA here is from genome assembly GCF_025201925.1 of Gopherus flavomarginatus. NCBI lineage: Eukaryota > Metazoa > Chordata > Testudines > Testudinidae > Gopherus > Gopherus flavomarginatus. Next base: position 2,230,872 of record NC_066635.1, on the reverse strand, counting down.
AGACCCAGAGCAGAAGACCCCCTCCACCGAAGACCCCAGGCCCCCTGAGTCCTCTGGGTGGCCCTGCTTTGAAGTTCAATATAGATCAGACTGTTAAGTGTCTGAATCTTGCTGGATTTCTAACTGCACAACATGAACACATAACAACTGGGTCATCTGGCTATCCATTGGTTGGCTGTGGTTGGTTTGGAATCCTTGAATCTTCTTGTTCTGCATCCGCCATTTGTAGTGTTTGCTGTGTGGATTGTTCTTTCCCAGGAACACACTGCCGATGGTGATGGTTTCTGTTTAACTCTCCATCGGTCTCAATCACATATGATCTGGGGGCTGAATTCCTTTTCTTTATAACGGCTGGAGTTCATCCTTTTTCTCCACTCAGTTTGACACAAACAAGGTCACCAGGTTCTAGACAGGGCAGTTCTTAAACTGACTGACATCTGTTGTAAAAGTATTCATTAAACACTTTTAGCTTTTTTTTTTTTAATCAAATTTCACTACTCTCTTCATGTCTGGCCACTTTGGAGATAGATTCTTTTCCAAAGTCGAAACAATAGTTCTAAGTTGTCATCCCATCAGAAGTTGTGGTGGTCTATATGCAGTAGTTGCTGTTGGTGTTGATCTTTAGTTCAGAAGGGCAAGAAATGGATCTTCCTACTGTAGGATTTTCTTGGCTAGTAACATGATCAAATTCATATTTTGCTTGGAATGACTTAAATTCCGCTGTGGTGAATTGTGGTTGTTTGTCACTAGTTGTTCTGGAATACTAAAGTGAGCAAAAGTGCACAACTATTTCTCAATAACACTACGGCATGTTATGTATTTCATGTACCTTATTTCTATATACTTGTGTGACGAAGTGAGACAGTTCTTAATGTTTCCTCTGAATACTGTGTGGGTGCCTTGGTTTCTGGCCGACACTCTGTCTCCTGGCAACTAATGGCCAGGCCCTTCCCCCCTGCAAGGGGATGCTATAGGTGTGGGAGAACGAAGAGGTCAAGTGATCTCCTGGCCCAGGAAAGAGACAAAGGCCAGAAAGAAAGGACTGGAGGGGGTTTCAGTTTGTTGCTGGTGAGGGACGGGAAGTGAGTGCAGAGGGGGTTGTTTGGCTTGCTGAGCCCCAGAATGGACCCGGCTGAGGGGTCCTGTTCTCTGTACCTGCAAGCTCTGTTTTAGACCATGTTCCTGTCATCTAATAAACCTCTGTTTTACTGGCTGGCTAAGAATCACATCTGACTGCAAAGCGAAGGGGGGGAGCATGCAGGACCCTCTGGCTTCCCAGGACCCTGCCTGGGTGGACTCGCTGTGGGAATTGCACGGAGGGGCATATGCTGAATGCTCCAAGGAGAGACCCAGGAAGGTGAAGCCATGTGGAGCTTCTTGCCCTGAAGGCAGTCTGCTCCAAGGGAGAGGAGGCTCCCCAAAGTCCTGACTGGCTTGTGGGGAGCAGTTCCAAGGCCAACTGCCCAGCCTCTCCATGGGGTTCTGCTGCAGCCTTCACCGCGAGGCACTCCGCCAGCAACTCCACTCCAACAGCCACCTCATGAGCCGTTCCAGATGTCCCGCAAACTGCTCTGCTCCACCAGCTGCTCAGCAACATATCTTCAGGGCCCCTCACAGCACTCAGTGATTTCAGCTCTTAGTAATTTTATCTCTTTAGTGATTTCAGCTTGTCATAGGGAAGCCTCAGTGCAGGTACACCAGGTAAAAGAGAAATTAACCCTCAACTGTCAATGACAGACACAAAGTGCATACAGATCAGCAGCCTGTAACTAGACTCCTAATAGAATTAAAATTAAAGCTCTGATATTCTACAGGGGAAGGGGAAGGGGAAGGGGAAGGAGCAGCAATTAGTATTTCAGGCCCTCAAACAGGGCCCACACCATCAGGCACAAATGCCTGTCCCCAACCTCTCTCAATTCACTAGGTTTTGGAACCCATGTCTAGCGAGTGCTACTTAGTTGATGGCGAGTCCTTCTGTCATAAAACAGTTCCATTGTCCTTGATTCACATAGTCAGGGTAACAACACTTTATTCTTCCTGCCCCAATAACAGAGACACTGGGGATCCCACAGCAGCCAAAGTGACCATTTGGGGCTGCCGTGGGCTCATGCTAGGTGGGGTGGGTGTGCCTATGCAAACAAGATCAGCCCTGAAGTTCTTTTCCACAACTTGTCACAATTCACCACCAGATGTCAGGGTAAAGCTCATCCTGACTCCGTGTACGTGTTGATGAGGGTTAAAAGTGATTTATGGTCTATTATCAGTGGGAAATAGTCAAATACCCATAGATACGTATACAAGTTCTCACATGCCCATGAGCTTGCCAGGCTCCTTTTCAATCTGTGCATATCGTTTCTCTGCTTCTGTGAATGTGTGAGAGCAAAATGCAACTGGTGTCCATGCTGAGCCATTCTGCCTAGGCCAGAGCTGCTTGTATCCACACTGACCCCCCTTGTGGGTTTGTGCATATCGTAATACTCGAGAACTGAAGCTGCTGAGATAAATTTCTTTTACCTTTTTGGAGGGAATTTCTTGATTTGGCTGCATAGCCATGGTGTGTTGGATTTTATCAGTTCATTTGGTAGCTTTGTCACAGTGGAAAGATCTTGTAGGTATCAACCAAGGTATTTTACCATCCCCAGTGTGTGTCTCAGTTCTGGTACATTAGTTGGTGCATTCAATTCTTGAATTGTTTTTACTTTCTCAGGGCTAGGACTGATTCCATCTTTATTTATTGTCTGTCCCAAAAGCATGATTTGGGCTAGTCAGAAAACTCACTTTTCTTTGTTTAGTTTCAGTCTGGACTGACTGATTCAGCTTAGAACTTTGGGGAGGGTTTTGTTGTGTTCTTTCGTCAAAGATCCGTATAGCAGAATAACTAGAGCTCCTTTTGTGGTCATTAACAATTCTCTATCGCTGGAAAATGTCAGATGCACTGGTAACCCCAGAAGGTGATTTTCAAAAGCAAAATCTCCCAAAGAGTGTGATAAATGTAGTCACCCTAGCACTTTATTTGGCCAAAGGAATTTGCCGGAATCTGCTTGAGGTATCCAGCTTGGAGAGTACGGTTGTTCCTTTCACTCTGGAGAGGAACTCATCAAGAGAGGCAGCGCAGGAGCCAGCAAACAGAGCTGAAAGAGGGGAGTTTGAGTGGATTCTGCTGGAGGAGAAGGGAGGTGGGAGGAGGCGGGTCCCTGTTCCTTAGCAGCATTGAGGGAGTTTTTGTGTGTTTTGCATATTGTGTTTTTCTTTTCTTTTTCCAGTTTGCACAGCCTGGGAGAGGGCAGTGTGCTGTGAGAGAAGCAGAGTCTTTGATTACAGCAGAGCCCTGATTAGGGATTGGAGCTTCCCTGATGAGGGGACCTATAAAGGCAGCCAAGCAGCCTGCCAGCGGCACAAGAGCTGACCAATGACCACAAGGGACATTGAATGGGTGTTTGTCTGGGGTGTTTGGGGAAGCGGGGGTGTGGTGTTCTGGTTTTGTTTTGGTGTTTGGTTTTTTCTCTTTATTGTTTTTCTTTACAGGAGCTTGGGAGCAAGGCTATAACAAATACAGGACCCAAGAACAGCAAAACAAGGATGGTGGACTTCAAAAAGGCAGATTTCAACCAGCTGAGAGAAATAGCAGGCAAGGTCCCATGGAGAGACCAATTAGGAAGAAAAGGAGATGAAAGGAGCTGGCAGTTCCTAAAAGATGTAAAGCTCCATGTCAAGCTATTCCCACACACAGGAAAGAGAAGAGGAGCCACAGGAGGCTGATGTGGCTGCATGAGAAGCTTTGTAGCTATCTAAAACCAAAAGGGATCCATACAGGAGATGGAAGGAGGGGCACGGCCCAAGGAAGCATACACGGGAATAGTGTGATTGTGTAGGGACAAAATCAGGAGAGCCAAGGCAAAGCTGACAAGGAATGTTGGAGGCAACAAGAAGGGGATCTACAAATATGTCAGATAAAAAAGAAAGACCAAGGACAGTGTGGGGCCACTGCTCAATGGAGAAGGTGAGCTGGTAATGGAAGATGGTAGGAAGGAAGAGCTGCTCAATGCTTCAGTCTTCACACACAAAATAATACGTGACCGGACGACTAGTGAAGTTACCACAGACAATACAGGGGAAGGGAGCAGATCAGGATAAGCAGAGAACATGTCAGAGATCGTCTGACTAATTTGAATGAATTCAAGTCAGCATGGCTGGATGCTATTCACCCCACGGAACTGAAGAAATTAGCTGGAGAAATCTCGGAGCCACTGGCAACAATATTTTCAAACTCATGGATGACAGGAGAGGTCCTGGAAGCCTGGAGAAGGGCTAACATGGAGCCCATCTTTAAAAAGGGAAAAAAGAGGAGCTGAGAAACTATAGACTGGTCATCCTGACTTCGATACCTGGAAAGCTACTAGTGCAATGTATAAAACATTTAATTTGTGAACACCTGGAGGCTGAAGGGTGATCACTAGCCGCCAACATGGATTTGCCAAGAACAAATCACATCAAACCAGCTTGATTTCCTTCTTTGACAGGGTAACTGATCTGGTGGAATGTGGTGGACATAATATACCCAGACTTAGCCAGGCTTTTGACACAGCCCCATGTGACAATCTGATAAGTAAGCTGGAGAAATGCAGGCTCAGTGGAACAACTGCAAAGAAAGAGTCACTATGAATGGAATGATGTTGATTGGAGGGAAGTCTCAAGTGGGGTTCCACAGGGATCTGTTTTGTTGTTTAACATCTTTATTAATGACGTGGACTAGAGAGCAATCAAGTTTGCATATGACAGAGAGCTGGGGGTGGAAAGCTTGCAAACAGTTTGGAGAATAGAGCTAAAATTCAAAGGGATCTTGATAAATTGAAGAACTGGGCTGCAGAAAATAAAAAACAAATTCAGCAAAGACAAATGTGAGGTGCTACACTTAGGGACAAAAAACAAATGTAAGAATACAGACTGGGGGATAACTGGCTTGGCAGCAGCACTGCTGAGAAGGCTCTGGGAGTTGTGGTGGACCACAACCTCGACATGAGTTAGCAATGTGATGCTGTTGCAAAAAAAGCAAATGCAATTTTGGGTTGTATTAACAGAAGCAGGGCATGCAAGTCAGGCCTGGTATTAGTACTGTTCTACTCGGCACTGGTGAGGCCTCAGCTGTAGTACTGACTCTAATGTTGGTCACCAATTTAAAAAAAGAGAGGTAGACAAACTGGAAAGGATCCAGAGGTGAGCAACAAAGATGATCAAAGGGATGGATTGCAAGCCAATGCAAGCAAAGGCTAAAGGAATTGGCTATGTTTAGTTTGGAAAAGAGGAGATTAAGCAGGATAATGATAGCAGTCTTCAAATACTTGAAAGGCTGCCATAGAAAAGATGGAGGAAAGTTGTTCTTTCTTGCAACAGAGGGCAGGACAAGAGGCAGTGGGTTCAAACTACAGCAGAGCAGAGTTAGACTATATCTCAGGAAAAACTTTCTAACTGTAAGAGCCGTGGGACAATGGAACAGAGGCCTAGGGAGGTTATGGAAGCTCCTTCACCGGAGGCTTCAGAAGGAATCTGGAGCCATCTGTCTGGGATGGGTTAGACACAACAAATCCTGTCTTTTGGCAGGGGGTTAGACTAGATAACACTGGCTGTCCCTTCTAAACCTATAGTTCTATAATTCTACAATTCAGTGATTCTACAGAGACAGCAGTGTTAGTGACCCAAGGAATGGCAGAGACAATGAAGATGACCGGATGTGGGAGCTGGGGGGATGTACATGATCCTGGAGTGGGTACCCAGAAAGAGCTTTGTTTGTATGAAGTGCCGCCGTATAGAGCTGATGGAAGAGAAGATTGGAGGTTTGGTGGAAGCTATGGCTGAGTTTCAAAGGGGATTCAAGCAGATGATGGAGGGAAGGCAAGAGGAGGCTGAAGGGTAAAATCAAGACTGGCAGATGCAAGGTGGAGTGGAGAGCTGTGAGGGGATACTGCTGGGTGAGGACAGTGGCCAGTGGAAGCATGTGACTACAAGAACTAAGCAGAGGAAAAGACTGGCTTGTGAAGGAGAAGCAGAGCGCAGGAAAAGGCTTGCTGAGTTGAAAAGTGAAAAGGTGGGAGGGCCAGGAAGAAAATAAGAGCAGCTAGTCCCATACAAGGGGAAAAGTCAATGGAGATAGCTCCAGGAGGATACAGGAGGACTCAGAGAAGATTTCAGGGGAGAACAAATGACAAGAGGACTTGCAGCCAGAAAGAGCAGGAGGAAGGCTGGAGGATCTCACCAACACCAGGAAGAGGCCGGTCTATGTGACTGGGGACTTCCTACTAAGAAGAACAGAGAGGCCTGTCACCAGAGTTGATCTGGAGAACAGATGGGTGTGATGTCTGCTGGGCGCTAAGATACGGGATGTGAACCTGAGGGTGAAGCGTGTCCTAATGAGAAAAAATCCACTGATTGTCCTTCATGTGGGAACAGATGACACAGTTAGATTCTCACTGGAAAGCATTAAGGGAGATTGTGCCATGCTGGGGAAGATGCTTAAAGAAACGGAGGCTCAGGTGACCTTCTGCAGGATTCTACCTATCCCATGAGGCGAGAATGAAGGCAAGACAAAATTCTGATGATCAACAGATGGCTCAGGCAGTGGTGCTGTAAGGAGGGCTTTGGGATCTCCGACTACTGAAAGGCATTCATGGACAGAGGACTGTTCCCATGGGATGGACTCCCCCTGAGTAGAGAGGGTAATAGACTTCTGGGATGGAGTTTGGAACAACTGATTAAAAGAGATTTAAACTAGAAACTTGGAGGAGACAGCTGGGCGATGCTCTTGTAATCTCCACGTTGATTCTAATATTGACTGGGAGGAACATCAAGAAAGAGAGAATGGAGAAGGGAACAGCAGTGGGTAGGAGAATGGACATTAAAAAGAAATAGAGAGCCAATACCAATGAAACTAACAGTCAGGTAGGTGATACTGGCAGTAGAACGGCTGTACCCAACTGAGTGAGGAATCTGGCTGAAACTAAGCAGAAACAATTAAGATGATACCAATGCAAGGAGCCTGGGTAACAAAATGGAGGAACTAGAGCTACTGGTGCAGGTAGTGAAACCAGGTATTAGAGGGATAGCAGAAACATGGTGGAACAGTAGCCATGACTGGAGTACAGGTATTGAAGGCTCTGTGCTGTTTAGGAAAGATAGAAAAAAAGGCAAAGGTGGTGGACTAGCATTGTATATCAATGGTGAGGCAGACTGCAAAGAAAGTAGAAGCGATGGAATGGATAAAACAGAGTCTGTTTGGGTCAAAATCACTTTGGGAAGAAAGCTACCAAAGGTTCCCTGGACTAGTGCTTGGGGTGTGCTATGGATGCCCAGGATCTGGTAGTTAGGGCCCTATCATTTCATGGCCATGAAAAATGTATCACGGACTGTGTAATCTAATCTCCCCTGTGAAATTGGGTGCCCAGCCAGGGGTTCCTACCCTGCACAGGGCTCCAGCCACTAGTCCGCTGAGGGCTGGGAGGAACGAGACTTCCTCTTCCCCTGCAGGGGCTGCTCCTGGGGTGGATCAGACTCACCTCTGGGATCTCCCCCAGCTGCAGAAAGCTTGGTGGCTCCAGTTGTTACCTCCCCACTTGGGGAGGCTGCAGCTCCAGCTGTCAAAGCGCTAGTCTATCTAACATTGCTTTGCTAGCTACTTGTAAGGAAGAGTCTTAATTACCACTTACATACCATCCTCCTAATATGCCTTTAAAGGTCGAGTTTGAGTCATTTACCCTGCTAGTTGCTGAGGGGGTGTGGCTGGGGGTGGTACAGCCGTTTGAGGACCTGACAGCATTCTGCTCCTTTTCCTGCTGCGGTTCCTGGGACAGCCCTGAACTGCAGGACTCTCCTGGGAACTGCAGCGGGGAAAGAAGCAGAATGTGGGCCACCAGGCGGCCCCACACTGGCAGCTTCTCTGGTGTGGTCCTACCACCCCCAGCCCTGCCCCCAGCCCTGTCCTCTGGCGGAAGGGCTGAGAGATACAGCCATGCCGGAGGAGCTGCCAGCGTGGGGCTGTCCAGCATCCCCACATTCTGCTCCTTTCGCCATGGCGGTTCTGAAGTCTCTGGCACAGTGGGAGGAGGACAGAGCCCCCCTCTGCAGGTAAGGGGGGTGGATCATGGGGAGGGGACGGGGAGAGTGTGGGGGCGGAGGCGGGGCAGGGAGGAGTCATGTAGAGGGTCACATGAGTAGGTCACGTGCCCCCCGTTAGCTGCTGCTCCCCCTTCCCCCTGTACAGGTAAGAAATGGATTCCACTTGCACTGCTGGTGCTAATAAAATCTGTGGATGACACAAAGTTGGGAGGGACTGTCAATATGGTGGGGGACCAGAATATCATACAAGATCTGAACTGGATTAATAGAAATGGGATGAAATTTAATAATGCAAAGTGCAAGGTCCTGCATTTAGGGATTAATAAGAATTTTTCCTATTAGCTGGGGATGTATCAGTTGGAAACAACAAAGGAGGAGAATGCCCTGGGTGTATTGGTTGATCACAGGATGACTATAAGCCGCCAATGTGATATGACTGTGAAAAAGGCTAATGCAGTCCCAGGATGCATCAGGCAAGGTATTTCCAGTACAGTTAAGGAAGTGTTCATACTATTATACAAGGCACAGGTGAGGGAGAGGAGTTATGTAAGTTAAGTGTCAATGTGGACACAAGAAGAAATGGATATAAACTGGCCATCAGCAAGTTGAGGCTTGAAATTAGATGAAGGTTTCTAACCATAAGAGGAGTGAAGTTCTGGAACAACCTTCCAAGGGAAGAAGTGGGGGAAAAATATCTAACTGGCTTCAAGACTGAGCTTGATAAGTGGGGATGCTATGATGAACCAGCCTACAATGGCATGTAGTCGATCTGCGACTGCTAGGAGTATCCCCAACGGCCAGTGATGGGCACTAGACAGGGAGAGCTCTGAGTTACCCCAGAAAATTCTTTCATCCTTTTGCAAAGCTAGCTGGTGGTTGAGTGCAAAGCAAGACGTGGAAGACAATCATGCTACACAACACACAGCACCAGATGTAGCACATGAGCCTGTGGCAAAACATCGTTGCTATATGGTGAAGGCGGTTGTCCTTCGGTGTGAAGAAGTACAGCTTCCTGAAGTGGCAAAGTAGCCCCTATCTTTGGGTTAAATAGCTGCATCCCTGCCTGCTGCCCTGCTTGCTTCAGTTCTCTGTACCTGGCTGGGAGGAGAGAGAGGGATCAGCCAATGCACAAACTCCACCCACTTAAATCTGCTCTGTGTGCAGGCGGACAGTCTGTCTCACAAGTCTCGAGTCCTGTGGTGATCGGAGAGTGTCAAAGGGGGCAGGTGGAGAATACTTTAGGGAGCACCTAGTCACACACCTGCATGCCTGGCAGCCTGGGCATGATGGTCACTCATCATAGTCACTGGAGTGGCTGCATCATTCATATCCTGCCCAAGTGTCAGAGCAGGGGACAGTGCTGCTCTTCCCAAGCCAGAGAAAAAGGAGAAAAGGATCCCCAAGCAACACGTACTCCATTTCCTGACCTGCCAGCTGACTGTGTTTGGGTGATCGTCCAACTCTGTGGTTGTAATACACAGAATGTGAAATATATAAAATGTCAATACTGTCTCATGGCACATCTAGATGCTCCTGGACACTGACAACCAAGCAGAGAGGAGGACTGTCATCATCACCTGAGAACCGAAGAGATATGACTTCGACATCACTGCTCTTAGCGAAACTCACTTCACCAATGAGTCAAAGAGGTTGGTGTCGGATATACCTTCCATTGGATTGGTTTGCCTGCTGCCGAGGGGTGCCAATGCCAGTCAGGTGTCAGTTTCCCCATTTGAACATCCATCTCACAGAAGTTGGACTCTCTATCAAAAGGCATCAGTGACAGACTTATGGCTCGGTATATTGGTCTGGTGGAAGATGTGCTATGCCCATTGGGCATATGCTCCCACTTGACAAACCCCACAGAAACAAAACACAAATTCTATGAAGACCTAGAAAGTGTCATTAGATCAACTCCACTTAATGATACATTTATAATCATTGGAGATTTTAATGTCAGGTTCAGCCATAATCATACAGCCTGGAAACAGTCATCAGCCATCAAAGCCTTGGCAGTGAAAACTCCAATAGTCCTCTTCTTCTTACCAATAGAGCGGTCACTGCCAATACAGTATTCCAGCAAATGAATACATTTAAAACAACACAATTCCTCCTCGTTCCCGTCATTAGTATTTGATAGACTTTGTCATAGTGCACCACGGGATCTGCAGGGTGTCTACCTGACCAGGGTGATGAGAGGCACTGGCGTGCAGTAAAATTCAGCCAGCCATCCGATCCAAGAAACATCAGCAGTGAGCCAAAAACCATAAAGAAACTTAACATCCAGAAGCTCAAGCTCTTAGATAAACAGAAGGAACTGTAGCAAACATTTTCAGAACCTTTTCCATCATCAGACAGCCCTGCTATGGATGTTGAGTGGAGACAGCTTTACAAGATAACACTCAGCTCTGCCATTGATGTAGTAGGTTTTAACACAAGGAAACATCAAGATCGGTTCAATGAAAATGACTCAGAGATAATGCAAGTATTTTATTCACTGCGTGCAACACATAAAACATAGTTATCTGACAAGACTTCGACCACTAAGAAAGCCGTCTATCAGAGCTTTAAGCAATCTTCCCAGTCTAAGCTGCATATAAAGAGAGATGATTCATGGAAACACTCAGCAGAAAATATCCAATGGGCTACAGCCCAGAAAGACAATAAACACTTTTACAATCAACTGAAACTGGTTGTTGGTCCCATATCTTGTAGTAGCATTCCCATCCATAGTGCAGATAGCAGTATACTACACACACACACAAAAACCACCATCAATCACTGGCCTGAACAATTTAACAGTCTACTTAATTGTCCTTCTGCAATTTTGGAAGCTGCTATCGACAGCCTGCCACAGTTCCCAATACATGAAGAACGTGCTCAACTGCTAAGTTTTATCGAGACAGAAGCCCCCATCAAAAAATCGTCACAAAGAAAGGTACCTGGCTCAGACAAAATACCACCAGAAGTCTATAAGCATGGTGATTATCACATGTGTGGAATGCTCATGCAGCTCTTGGGCATCATCTGGGAGCAGGAGGCCACGCCTCAAGACTTCACGTATGCCTCAGTTGTCCATAGATACAAATGCACGGGTGACCGAGAAGTTTGCAATAACTATTGTGGTATCTTGCGTCTTTCCATTGCTGGGAAGATTTTGGTGTATCTGACTCAATAGACTCTCCATTATCACGGATAACATCATTTCAGAGAGTCAGTGTGGCTTTTGCATGGGATGCAGAACAGCAAATATGATTTTTGCTGCTCACTAAATACAGGAAAAGTACCAGGAACAAAACCATGACCTCTATATGTTGTTTGCAGACCAGATGATGTTAGTCATGAGAGTCTCTGGCAGCATGCTGGCTAGAGTGCTAGAAAATGGTGTTTTATCACAGCCTTTCTTTACCACAAATGCTATGAAGCGTGTATACACCTACAGTACCTCCCATTCTCTTTGGGACTATGCTGCTAGATGCGTTTAAAGGCTATGACCAGGATATTTATATGCAATTCCTCACAGATGGGAGCATTTTCAACCTCCAACATTTTCGCGCCAACACTGAAGTGCTCAACTTTCTCGTCAGGGAGTTCCTCTTTGCTGATGGCTGTGCACTCATAGCACAAGCTGTTGAAGTCATGTAGCATTTAATCAACTGCTTTTCTAGATCAGGAAAGTGATTTGGACTTTCTAGAAGCCTTAAAAAAACCAAAGTGCTTTACCAGCCGGCTCAAGGGAAAATATATTCTGCCCCCAAAACTGCAATTGCTGACATACTGTTTAATACAGTAGAAAAGTTTTGCTATTTTGGCAGCCCTTTATCTAATAATGCCATGTCCAATGATGAAATCACACAGCACATTTCCAAAGCCAGTTCTGCCACTGTTGATTTTGTCATTGCCTGTGGCATATGAGAGGCATTCGGCTTCACATCAAGATTAGTGTCTATCATACAATCGTATCAAGCACGCTTCTCTACAGCTGTGAAGCACAGACATTTTATAGCAGGAACTTGAAGCAATTAGAGGGTTTTCACACACACTATCTGCATCTCATCTGGAACATCAAGTGTTCAGACAGGATACCAAAAATTGAAGTCCTGGACCAGTGCTGTGTAATGAGCACTGAATCTCTAATCATACAGGTTCAACTTTGCCGGGCTGGTCACCTTGTACGTATGGATGATACGTGGCTCCCCAAAGCCAGATTTTATGGACAGTTGTAAATGGGAGCAGCTACGTTGGGAGGCCAACAAAAACAACGCAAGGATCTCAGAGGTCACCTAAAAGCAGGCCAAGTTGACCTGAACCCATGGAAAGTTGCTGCTGCCAACAGATCAGAATGGCGGCAGACCTGCTGGTAGGTGGCTAAAGCCATCGGAAACAGCAGAACAGAAAAAGCCAAAGAGAAATATGAGGGAGGAGGGATAGCTCAGTGGTTTGAGCATTGGCCTGCTAAACCCAGGGTTGTGAGTTCAATCCTTGAGGCGGCTATTTGGGGAACTGGGGTAAAAATCTGCCTGAGGATAGGTCCTGCTCTGAGCAGGAAGTTGGACTAGATGATCTCCTGAGGTCCCTTCCAACCCTGATAGTCTATGAGCAAAGAAAGCAGTCTGTAGTAAAACATGCAGCCATGTCTGCCCAATGTGTGGACGCATCTGTGGATCCCTCATCGCTTTACATTCATACAAGCAGACCTACTGAAACAAACTGACTTTCCTACTATGACAGGACACTCCAGCAACACTATTGGATATTTTCATTAATGACGTGGATAATGGAGCGGAGAGTACACTTATAACATTTTCAGGTGACACCAAGCTGGGAGGGGTTGCAAGCACTTTGCAGGACAGCAGTAGAATTCAAAACGACCTTGGCAAATTGGAGAATTGGTCTGAATTCAACAAGATGAAATTCAGTAAAGGTAAGTGCAAAGTACTTCACATAGGAAGTTAAAATCAAATGCACAACCACACACTGGGGAACAACTGGCTGGGTGGATCACAAATTGAATATGAGTCAACAATGTGATGCAGCTGTTAAAAAGGCAAATATAATTCTGGGGTGTATAAACAGGAGTGTCGTATGTAAATCATGGGAGTAGCTGGACTGCTCTACATGGCACTGGTGAGGCCTCAGCTGGAGCGCTGTGTCCAGTTCTGGGCCCCACACTTTAGGAAACATGTGGACAAACTGGAGAGTCTAGAAGAGAAAAACAAAAACAACAAAAGGTTTAGAAACCCTGACCTATGAGGGGAGGTTAAAAAAACTGGACGTGAGAAAAGAAAACTGAGGGGGGACTTGATATGTTTTCAAATGCGTTAAGGGCTTTGATAAAGAGGATGGTGATCAGTTGTTCTCCATGTTCACTGAAGGTAGGACAAGAAGTCATGGACTTAATCTGCTGCAAGGGAGATGTAGGTTAAACCAGTGGTTTTCAACACTTTTTCATTTGTGAGCCGCTAAAAAATGTTGACTGGAACATAAGAACATAAGAATGGCCACACTGGGTCAGACCAAAGCTCCATCTAGCCCAGTGTCCTGTCTTCTGACAGTGGCCAATGCCAGGTGCCCCAGAGGGAGTGAACCTACGAGGCAATGATCAAGTGATCTCTCTCCTGCCATCCATCTCCATCCTCTGACAAACAGAGGCTAGGGACACCATTCCTTACCTTTCCTGGACAATAGCCATTAATGGGCTTAACCTCCATGAATTTATTAGTTCTCTTTTAAACCCTGTTATATTCCTAGCCTTCACGACCTCCTCAGGTAAGGAGTTCCACAGATTGACTGGGCATTGTGTGAAGAAGAACTTCCTTTTACTTGTTTTTAACCTCCTGCCCATTAATTTCTTTTGGTGGCTCCTAGTTCTTATATTATGGGAACAAGTAAATAACTTTTCCTTATTCACTTTCTCCACATCACTCATGATTTTATAGACCTCTATCATATCCCCCTTAGTCTCCTCTTTTCCAGGCTGAAAAGTCCTAGCCTCTTTAATCTCTCCTCATATGGGACCTGTTCCAAACCCCTAGTCATTTTAGTTGCCCTTCTCTGAACCTTTTCTAATGCCAGTACATCTTTTTTGAGATGAGGAGACCTCATCTGAACGCAGTATTCAAGATGTGCGGACTCCTTTGGAAATCTATTGTCGATATATGTGGTTGAATTCTGTTCTGTCCGTTTTCATTCTGTCTTCACAGACCCTTAGACATAGTCCGCAGGCCCCCAGGGGTTCACAGAACACAGGTTGAGAACCACTGACCGAGAGAGTGCCTTCGGGGAGGCGATGGTGTCATGACCCACAGATCTCAAACTCAGGCTCCCAAGGATAATGGGAGCATCCACAATTCAACCCTCTACCTCGTAGCCTGCAGACAATTGCTTACATGGAACCCATGAAGCCCAGCCCCAGTGTGAGACTCCTCTCTGGAGGTCTAACTGGTGGAATCCCAGAGCTTAGACTGAAAACTGGCTAAACAGAATTCAGCTATAAATGTTACATGTACTCGGCGCTCCATTTGACGCAGAGTGAGAAAGTGCGGGCCTCTACGGTAACGACAACACTGCCGGGTTTTGACCTGTAGGTGGGGGTATTCACATACTTTTGATTGATCAGAAAAATGGAGTGCCTTTTCTGGGATCTGAAACTTTATTTTCATAGTCACATTTTGTGGACCCCTAGAGGTCCATGGACCACAGGTTGAAAACCACTAGGTTAAATATTAGGAAAATCTTTCCAACTATAAGGGTAGTTATGTTTTGGAATAGACTTCCAAGGGAGGTTGTGGATCCCCTCACTGGAGGTTTTTAAGAACAGGTTGGACAAACAACTGTCAGGATTGTCTATCTGTACTTTGTCCTGCCAGAGCACAGGGAGGTGGACTTGATGGCTTCTCAAGGTCCTTGCAGCCCTACATTTCTATGATGCTATGATCCATACTGACTCTCCTTTCAAAAATCCAATATCATCAAATCCTCCATCGAGTTCTTCCACCTTTCTCACTAGGCCCATCATGTCTGCCACGTTGTGGCTGAGAAGGTTGTGAGTCTTTGATCACACACATCTGAATGCACAGCTTTTGTCTTTGTAAGTTGTTTCTGTGGTGAAGTGGCCCATGCAGTTCAGACTATCTCCTGGCTAGTCAGAGCTGTGTCTGGTGACTTCAGCTTTGGCAGGAGTTGATGGTGATTGTAAGTGTTTTCTGAGATGACTGTATTCTCTGCTCCTGAGTCAATTTTAAAGTCAATACTCTTTCCATGAGTATTCAGTTTCACTCCCCAAGCACAGTTCTGTGTAATTACATGTGATAAATTTCAGAAACAATGTCTCTTGATTGCCAATAATATTGGTCAGTTCCCTGACTGCCTTGGTATGGCAAACGAATGCAAAATGTCCATATTTTGTGCACTTATTACACCTGGTGACTTTAGCTGGACATGCATCATCTCTTGGGCTATGAATTTTCCACATCATGTACATTTAGGCTGAAAGGCTTTGGTGTTTGAATGGAATTTATCCCTCTTAGCCTCAGGAGTCTTATGATAATGACTTCTAGCAGTCACCTCGTGTCTCTTTTATTGCTTCGAAGCTTTTTTCAAGTTCTTCAAGTTTTTCCGGCCTTTATTTATTCTGCTGTTTCACTAGTTGTGTCTGTTTTGTTATCTGGATAGCTGTGTTGTAGGGTTAAGTCTGTTTGTAACTGTAGCTGCTGTGAAAGGAATTTATCTGTGAGCCCAATAAACAGCCTGTCTCTGATCTTTTCATGTTTTTCAGTCTCAAAATCATAGTTGTCAGCCAATACATGCAGAGCTCTTATAAAACATTCAGCATTTTCCCTGGGTCCTTGAAGTCCCTGGTGAAAACATGCTCTTTCGTAAACCCCATTTCTCTGAGGTATACAGTATGCATCCGACGTAGCCAGAACCCTTTCCTAGTCACCTTTGTGCCTGTCTGCAGTAAAAATAAAAGATTTAAAGATGTGCTCTCCCTGATCCCCACAGCATCAATTAAAGCACATACCTGAATATCTCTAGTTCCCTTGTGGAGTTTGGCTGCAATGAGAAATTTTGCAAAAGTGGACGTTCTCTGGGGCACGTGTTGAGGAGATCTTCCAACCTTATTTGCTTTGTTCCTTCTGTTTCTGTTCTCCTCTGGTGCTATGTCATGTACCGAGTACCTGGTGGGCTGCAGGGCTGCTGCTGGCAGGTGATGCTACTGTACCAGATATGGCCTGGCCACAGAGCTCCCTTCCCAGCCATGTTCACTATACGATACATTAATGTTCTGCCAGGTAGAGATGAGGTTAGTGTAAAGGAGGGTGTCAAGTTTCAGGGCGGGGAGGTGGGGAGCCGTGTAAGTCTGTATCCACATATACATGGAGGAGTCCAGTGGCATCTTAAAGACTGACAGATTTATTTGGGCATAACCTTTCCTGGGTAAAACCCTACTTCTCCAGATAGTGCCACCTAGTGTCTGAACAGTATAATGCAGGTTAGTATTTCATTACTCAAGTGTTCAGATTACACACACACACAAAGCACTCTTTCCAGGTGCGCGCACCAGCACAAACCTGGGGGATGGGACACAAGAGGGTGCAATGGCTAATGAACTAGTGTTTCACCTCTATAGACCTGAGCTCAGCACATGCCTGGGGAGTCCAGCTGCTCATGCCCGCACACGTGCGCACACACACACATACACACACATGTCCACAGCGAGTGCCACAGCACACGTACACACACCATCCCCATCCCTATACATGCTGGGGCATACTGCCCACAAAATACAATTTCAGACACACTGCAACATACGAAGCATTTTCCTTGGGTATCCTTTAGCAACCCCTGTACAGAGCATCTGAAGCCCCTCTGGGCAGTCACTAAAACACAACGCCCTCTGAGAGGTGCTGGACAGCACGCACACTCCACAGATTGCCAGCTACATCCTGAAGCCAAACAGACGCAGACCCATGGAAACCAGGCCTCGCCCAGGAACACGTGTGCACACAATGTATGTAAGGCCATAGGGAAGCTCCCTGGGCTGGAGTCCTGGCTGGCAGCGACAGGAAGTTGCTGGGGGGGGGGGGGGAAATGGGAGCACTGTTTAGCTGGGAGAAAGAATTTAAGCAGAAAAATGTGAATGATATTTGGGAACCATGTAATGAATGCACTCACCCCAGGCAAGGGAGTTCCACAGAGGCCACTGGATGCTGGGGGCCTGGGATGAGGGATCCAGTGAGAGCCAGCTGCTTGCTGAAGAGTTGTACTCGGCTGTGGCTTGGCAAGGGTGGGCTGGCAGCTGGAGCAGGGGTCTCCAGACCTGCAGCAGGACAGGCAGACAGGGGCACCGCCTGTTCAGGAAAGTGGGGGGTAGCAGCAGGAAGTCGAGACTTCCCAAAGAAAGGAGGGTGTAGGAGGCTATCCAGGGATTGTAGGAGGGAAGAGATGTGGTGGCAGCTGAGGGGATGCCCAGAGCTTCCCAATAGGATCTGTGAGCCGAGAGACCAGCTGGGAGAGATGCTCCAGAGGAAGCCAGCATCTCTGGGAGAAGCTTTGCAAAGGGCCCTGAGGACCCCTGAAACAGGTGCTAGGTACCTCAGGGCCTTCTAGCACTGCACCACTCTGAGCCATGCAGAGCCAGCAGCAGAGCCGCAAGAACCATTGTCTCCCAAAGACACTCAGCTGGGTAAGGGTGGGCAGTCCAAAGGAAGGTCTTCACCACCCCTTCCCCGCACACCCAGAGCAGATCACGCCCCTCCAGCAGGGGGCAGCACGGACATGCACACACCCAGAACAGGTCATGTACCCCCAGCAGGGGGCAGCAGGGACCCCCCCCCCGATTGGTTACACCCTACTAGCAGGGGGCAGCAGGAAAACACACCCAGAACAGATCACACTCATCCAATGACGGGCAACAAGAACACCCCACCCAGGCAGGTCCCACCCTCCCAGTGGGGGGCAGCAGAGACACACACACACCCAGAACAGGTAATACCCCTCCAGCAGGAGACAGCATGAACATGCACACACCCCTCCAGCAGGGGGCAGCAGGGACACACACACACTCAGAACAGGTAACATCCCTCCAGCGGGGAGACACACACACCCAGAGCAGGTCACACTCCTCCAGCGGGGGCAGCAGAGACACACTCACACACAGAGCTGGTCACACCCCTCCAGCGGGGGCAGCAGAGACACACACACACACACACACACACACAGCAGGTCACACCCCTCCAGAGGGGAGACACACACACAGAGCAGGTCACACCCCTCTAGCAGGGACAGCAACGACACACACACACCCAGAGCTGGTCACACCACTCCAGCAGGGGCAGCAGGGAGACACACATACTCAGAGCAGGTCACACCCCTCCAGTGGGGGCAGCAAGGATACACATACACCAAGCAGGGGTGGCAGGTTTGCAGAAATTTTGGTGGTGTCCAGAACCCTCCACAAACTCTGCCCCCCACCTGCCTAAGGCTCTGGGAGGGAGTTTGGGTGGGGGGAGGATGTCTGGGGTGCAGGCCCTGGACTGAGGCAGGGGATTGGGGTGCAGGAGGGCTGAAGAGTGCAGGGTCTGGGAGGGAGTTTGGGTGCAGGAAGGGGCTCTGTGCTGGGGCAGCGTGTGAATGTGCAGGATGGGGTGGGTGTGCCTAAAGCCGGCCCTGGTTTGGGGTGTGAGGTGAGGGCTGTGGAGTGGAGCTGGAGATGAGGGGTTCATGATGCAGGAGGAGTGTCATAAACAGATAGTTAAGGGTTAAAAGAACAGGAGTACTTCATGTGTCTTTTGACTGTAAAGGGTTAACAAGTTCAGTGAGCCTGGCTGTCACCTGACCAGAGGGCCAATCAGGGGACAGGATACTTTCAAATCTCGAGGGAGGGAAGTTTTTGTGTGTGCTGTTAGTGTTTGGTTCTTGTTCTCTCTGGGTTCTGAGAGTGACCAGATGTGCAACCGGTTTCTCTCCAATCTCTCTGATACAGGCTCTTATGTGCTCAGAATAGTAAGTACTAGGCAGATAAGGCGAGTTAGGCTTATGTTTGTTTTCTTTATTTGCAAAGGTGTATTTGGCTGGAAGGATTTTTATTTGTACTTGTATACTTAGGCTGGGAGGGTATTCCCAGTGTCTATAGCTGAAAGACCCTGTAACATATTCCATCTTAAATTTATAAAGATAACTTTTACTGTTTTTCCTTCTTTAATTAAAAGCTTTTCTTGTTTAAGAACCTGATTGTTTTTTTATTCTGGTGAGACCCCAGGGGACTGGGTCTGGGTTCACCAGAGAATTGGTGGGGAGAAAGGAGGGAAGGGGGGAAAAGAGGTTAATTTCTCTCTGTGTTAGGATTACTGTCTCTCTCAGGGAGAGTCTGGGAGGGGGAGAGAGAAGGAGGGAGAAGGTGAATTTTCCTCTCTGTTTTAAGATTCAAGGAGTTTGAATCACAGTGATCTTCCAGGGTAACCCAGGGAGGGGAAGCCTGGGAGAGGCAACGGTGAGGGAAAGGGTTTACTTTCCTTGTGTTAAGATCCAGAGGGACTGGGTCTTGGGGGTCCCCGGGCAAGGTTTTGGGGGGACCAGAGTGTACCAGGCACTGGAATTCCTGGTTGGTGGCAGCGCTACAAGTACTAAGCTGGTAATTGAGCTTAGAGGAATTCATGCTGGTACCCCATCTTTTGGACGCTAAGGTTCAGAGTGGGGAATTGTACCATGACAAGGGGGCTCAGGGCTGGGGCAGTGTTAGGGTGCAGGGGGATGAGGGCTGTGGCTGGGGATGAGTTTGGGGTGCAAGCAGGTTGCCCCGAGGCTGGGGCCAGAGAGAAGGACTTACCCCAGCCCTCTGCCCCACAGCAGTAGCGAGCTCTGGGGGAGGGGCCCTCTTCTCCCTCCCCCCGGCAACACACTCACCTTGCACCACTGTCACTGCATGTGCTCCTAGGGCCTCTTTCAGGTCCAGGACCCCCCTCGCCTCCCCTGTGGTGGGTGCCGGGGGGGGCCGCCATCACATGTGCACCTACTCCCTTGCTGCTGCTCCTCACTGGGGGTGGGGGATGGGGCTGCCCCTTGCCCAGCGTGGGGCAGGAGTGTTGACTGTGGGCAGCAGGGGCCTCTGTGCTGGTGGAGGGTCTCGCTGGAAAAGGGATGGGTCCGAGGCGGAAGGGCAGGGTAAGGGCCACTTGTAAGAGGGAGACACTAGGACCTTGTGACGGCAGTTGATGCCCGGAGACAGCAGAGCAGAGGCAGGGTGGGGCCGGGGGAGGCGCATGGGTGAGGCATGTTGGGGCTGGGGAACACTTGGGGGACATGCGGAGGGGGAGAGGCCTGGCCATACAACTTGCCGCTCCTGAAACCCAGAGGTAGTCACACCCCTCCAGAGAGGGCAGCAGGGACACACACACACACAGGGCAGGTCACACCCCTCCAGAGGGGACAGCAGGGACGCACACACACCCAAAGCAGGTCACAGCCCGAGAGCAGGGACAGCAGGGACACCCACAGGGCAGGTCACACCCCTCCAGAGGGGCAGTAGGGACACACACACACACAGGGCAGGTCACACCCCTCCAGCAGGGGCAGCAGGGACACACAGAGCAGGTCACACCCCTCCAGCAGGGGCAGCAGGGGGACACACACACACACACACAGGGCAGGTCACATCCCTCCAGGGGGGCAACAGGGACACACACACACACAGGGCAGGTCACACCCCTCCAGTGGGGGCAGCAGGGACATACACACACAGAGGGCAGGTCACACCCCTCCAGCAGGGGCAGCAGAGACACACACACACACAGGGCAGGTCACACCCCTCCAGAGGGGCAGCAGGGACACACACACACACAGGGCAGGTCACATCCCTCCAGCGGGGGCAACAGGGACACACACACACACAGAGAGCAGGTCACACCCCTCCAGGGGGGGAAAAGGGACACACACACACACGCCCTGGCTATCAATACAATCTCAAGTTATAGACTCATAGACTTTAAGGTCAGAAGGGACCCACAGGGCACCTTAAGAACAAACAACGTCCCGTTCTATCCCTCCCTCCTCATGCAAGTTAATCTCCTTGGTGCCGGCCCCCTGGATTCTGTGAAGGCTCCAGGCTTCTTTCTGCAAAAGCAGGTTTTTGAACAAGGCTGCCCTAGAGCAGCAGCCTCTAAGCACAGCCATGCTCCATGGCTCACAGAGGTTCCACAGGCCGCCGGATGCCCAGATGTCATCACACGCCTGATGTGTCTCTGTATCTGGACTGCAAGGCTGTGCTCACGGCCAGCTTGCACTCCCTTGGCTTGCTACAAACTCCCATATTTGTGCTTCTCTGCCACAGTCCATGCTGCTCTTGGCTCTAGACAGGGCCTGACACATGGGTTACGTGAAACTGGTACCGTTGTTTGAGCACCAGTCTGTGCAGCTAGGCAGGCGCTGCAGGCAAAGCCATTCAAAGAATGGGAAATCCCTTTGTAAGGCTGGTTTCTATCTCCATTTATCATGCTTCCCTCCACGTACCAGAGCCACAGTCTGGCTTACGTCTCAGGGCCCCCATCTGCTCCAGCAGCTCCTCTGCAGGGGCCGGACCTACAGCTCCTGGTCATCACTTTCTTCAGAGCCACCAGCCCCACATCCTGCTCTCTGGTTGCCTCCTGAAGGCAGCGCAGAAGTAAGAATGGCAATACAGCGATCCCCCTTAAAATAACCTTGTGACCCTCCTGCAATTCCCTTTTGGGTCAGGGCCCCCAGTTTGAGAAACGCTGGTGTCCCCCATGAAATCTGTATAGTATAGGGTAAAAACACACAAAAGACCAGATTTCATGGGGGAAGACCAGATTTCACAGTCCATGATTAGCGTTTTTTATGGCCATGAATTTGGTGGAGTCCCAGTGATTATACTGACTGCTGATGAAACAAGCAACGAAGATAGCAGACCTCTTTGAGCCAAAACCATTGTGGAACCCCAGTGTGAAGCCCTGACTCGACTGATAGACCCTGCAAGGTTTGACTTTGGGGATTCACAGTTGTTTGGGGGGTAGAAGAATCATCTGAGAAAGGAAGTTTGTGAAAGAGTCAAGATATTCTTCAGAATGAGCAAGATGTGGGATTGGAGCACATCAGACTACAAGACTCATGGCCTTTCAGGAAGTGCTGTAGGAAGATTGCTGTCTCAGAAATGGAGGAAATGTGGCATCATCTTCAGGAGCTGATTGTGAATGGCATCATTGCAGAATCCAGAAGCCCATGCGCTTCCCACATTGTGGTGGTCTGTAAGAAGAGTGGGAAAACCCCGATGTGTATCGACTGCCACACACTGAATAAACGCACTGTAGTTGACCAATACACCATGCCTTGAGTACAAGATACCTTAGATTGTTTGCTAGGGAACCAGTAGTTCTTGGCATTGGACCTTTGAAGTGGATTCCACCAGATCCCTCTGGGAGAAGAAGCTAAGGAGAAGACAACCTTCATCTTTCCTTTAGGTTTGTTCTAGGGAATTTCTGGAGCACCCCATGTTTCAATGTCTTATGGAGAAAGTTTTGGGAGACGTGAATTTACTGCAAGTCTTAGTTTATTTGAATGACCTGATTGTGTTTGGAAGAACTCTGGAGGAACACGAAAAAAGACGTCTAAAAGTGCAAGACCAGTTGGAAGCCTGCAGACTGATGCTTTCAACTGATAAATGCCAGTGTGATGTTGCACTCCATATGCTTTATGGAAGTATGCTTATGAATATGACATAAATGGCCTTAGTTAGTGAAAGTCTTCATGTGTACGTGTGGGTCAGCCCACGGGTAATGGAGACAAAGGGTCTTACAGTGACATGTGACCATGTCACCTGATAATGAAATCCATCTTAAATCTGGTACTTTTCCATTTAGAAGGAGGGGTGGGGACCCAGAGAGACAAAAGATTCCTGCCTTGTGCCAAAGCTATAAAAGGGGGTGGAACAGGACAAAGGGAGTTGCCAGTCATGAGAAAACCCCTGCTTACCACCTGAGATGTCAGCTGGATCTAACAAAGACTGTACCAGGGGAAAGGATTGGGCCCAGACTAGGAAGGAGTCTAGTCTGTGAAAGAAGCTTATTGGATCATCTTTGAGGGTGAGATGTACCTGTATTCAGTTTCTTAATGTATTAGGTTTGGACTAGCATGTTTTGTTTTATTTTGCTTTGTGACTTACTTTGTTCTGGCTGTTATTACTTGAAACAACTTAAATCCTACTTTTTATACTTAGTAAAATCACTTTTGTTTATTAATAAACCCAGAGTAAGCGATTAATACCTGGGAGAGCAAATAGCTGTGCATATCTCTCTATCACTGATATAGAGGGCAAAGAATTTATGAATTTACCCTGAATAAACTTTATACAGAGTAAAATGGATTTATTTGGGGTTTGAATCCCATTGGGAGCTGGGTGTCTGGGTGCTGGAGACAGGTAACCTGCTGAGCTGTTTTTAGTTAAAGTGTTGCAGCTTTGGAGGCATTGACCAGACCTGGGTCTGTGTTGCAGCAGGCTAGCATGTCTGGTTCAACAAGACATGGTTCTGGAGTCCCAAGCTCGCAGTGAAAACGGGCTCAGAGGTAATTTCAGCACATCAGGTGACAGTCCAAAGGGATCTCTGTGACCGAACCCTTCACAGCCAGTTCTGCAGAACATTGATCAAGTACGTGGGTCACATTATGTCCCAAGTGGATGTAAATACCAATCCAGATAAATATGATTATATGGTCTCCCTCACATACTTACAGAAAGCTCAAGACCTTTCTAGGATTTAGCATCTGCTGCCCCAGATTTGTGAAGAATTATGTTACCATCATAAAGCTGCTGAATGATCTCGCCAGGGGATACCAGTCCAGCAAGACTAAATCTAAGACCAAGGGTAAGAAGAGGTCCCCAAAACCTCCCAAATAGAGACACTCTGGCTCCTGGGAGTCCTTTGGACCCCAGTTGGATGAGGGATGTGAAAAAGCCTTTTGAGAAATCATTACTTGCCTAAATCATGCTCCAATCCTAGGCTAGAGCTACAATAAAAAGTTAGGTCAATCCAGGTACATCACTTAGGGGAGTGAAAAATCCACACCCCTGAGCAACGTCATTAAGCCACCCTAGCCCCCAGCGTAGACAGCGCGAGGTTGACAGAAGAATTCTTCTGCTGACCTAGCTATTGCCTCTCGGGAAGGTGGATTAGCCATAGCAGTGTGAGAACCCTAGTCTTTGCTGAGGCAAGCAAGCCCTTTCTGCTGCATAAGGAGGCTAGTCTGGAGAGTTTTAGAGCAGTTCTATACCAGGAAGCTGAAGGCAAAGGAAACCTGTGGCCTTTGCCAGCCAAGGACTGGCTGATAGCAAGACGTGCCACCCCATTCACAAGCTGGAGTTCTTGGCCTTAAAATGAGCTGTCACTGAGAAGTTTTGAGACTATGTGTATTAGCTCAGATTCTTCTGTGGACAGACACAATCCACTGACTTATGTGTTAACAAGTTCCAGGCTAGATCCTGCGGGGCAGAGATGGATGGCCACCCTGGCTAGCATTCAGCATTCAGGGCTGGTTGGGGAGAAGCGATGCAGATGCAGATGCGTTGTCCCAACATCCGCAGGCACCAGAAATTTCTGTGCTGTCTATGAATTAAGTGAGAGCTATTTGCAGTGAATTGTCAAGAGTCAGAAGCCCAGGAGAGTCTTCATGCTTGTGTTGCAGAAACTCTGGGCCTGTCCCGGAACATGTGCCATCAGCCTCGGTGAACTGTAGTGTGCTGGATCAATCTCCATTGCCTAGGCTCAATTGTGCTGACTGGCAAGAAGCCCCACTGCAAGATATTCACCAAACACTGCTTACTAAAAAGGAACGAAATCCAGCTTTGGACATTTGGGAATGGAGAGAATCCTGGAACGTATGCACAGTAAGTTCTGCCTGACCCAGATGGCTGAGGATGTTACAGGAAATACAAGGCATGAGCTGGGTACATTCAAGGGCAAACTCTGCCCACTAGTGCTGTGTGTCTGGAGACTATCACCAGCAGCAAGCTTGGAGCTGCTATGCATTGATTTCCTGTCTTCAGAAATTGACAGAAAGAAATGTTGGGAACATTTTAGTCATGACTGACCATTTTACATGGTACGTGCAGGCATATCCCACATGTGACCAGAAGGCCACTGCTGTCACTCGAATGTTGTGGGAGAAATAGTATTTAGTGTATGGATTCTCAGCTCAGATACACTCCGATCATGGACGGGACTTTGGAAGTCACCTTCTGAAGGAGGTGCTCAGGACAGCAGGAGTTAAAAAGTCCAGACCAAGTCCTTGTTACTCACAAGGTGGCTCTTAACCAGAGCGGTTTAATCAAATTCTGTTAAATATGTTGGGGACTTTCTATCTTCTGATGTTTGGGTGAGAACCCAGATTACCCACAGACTTGGGCTTTGGCGTATCCGAGGATGGAGAGAGGTACGAGCTGCATCACCAAGTCAGTTGATAAAGAGAAAAGATATGAGAGACTTTTCACTTGGTTACTGCTGCAGCCCGGGAAAACACAGACAGTAACAAACATTGGGATGTTGTGAGGGTGTGGTCTGAGGAACTCCTGCCAGGGGACACATTTGGGTGTTGCTGGCAAACACAAGCTAGCCAATGGATGGGCGGCGCTGCCTTACCTGGGGGTGGAAAAACTGGGCAATCTGCCTCCCTACAAGCTCAAACCTGAGATGCAGCCAGGGAAATAAAGACACAACAGTACATAGGAACATTCCAAGTGGGGGAATTTGTAGGAGCCCACTATGAAATGGGACCTGGGTGGCAAAAAGGTGCTGGACCAAAGCCCCTGCCCAGCACATGCAGTGGGTCACCTGGGGGTAAACCACCACTACCCAGCATGTCTGAGAGTGAGTCTGTAGAGAAAGGCACTACCATGGCGTACCCTAGAATACCCAGGGAGAACTCCAGTTCTTTGGCTCTGAACCCTATGGCAGAAGCTTTTAAGCCCCTTGGTGGCACACCCATGGCACCAGTGAGACCAGCCTGGAGTAATGACCCTGCCCCACCACTCTTCCCAGAGCGCCTTGAAGAAAGACTGGACTTCTGATGGCAAACCTCGGTTGTTGGGCAGTGAGGACATACAAGTGGAAGGCATCCCTGGTGCTCTGGATGCTCTAGTGCTAGAACAGGAGATTAGGGGCCTACGCCAGTGCCTGAGGAACCTCAAGGGAACGCTCCCCCTCCCTAGCCCTTGGAGAGGTCCCCTTGCCCCTGCAATGCCCACTCTCAATTGGTGTGATGGGGTATCAGGCCAGGAACCGGGTTCATTTATGGGAGGTTAGTGAAGAACCAATACACTCCGCTCACAGGCTGCTTCCTCAGCCCTTTGGGAAGAGCTAGTGGGTCTGGTGTAATGTGGAGTGTGACTTGCCAGGATGACAAATTCTCGGCCTAGGGGAGGATGTAAACAGGGTCTGAATGAGCTCTCCCCTGACAGCTACTGATGGGCTGGGGGAAAGGCCTCAGGAGTGGACCGGATTTGCATAGCTACACTTACTCTGCCTTCGTTTTCAGCAGACAGAGCTGCTTTGCCAAAGTGATCAGTTTTGGATTAAAAGTTGCATTAACGTGCTAAAAATAGCTGGGTGGACACTGCAGCTCGGCGGGGAGTGCACAGAACTTGGAGCCGGGAGATCTGGCCTCACCTCCATTGACTGTATGTCCATGCACTTCAGAGCCCTTGTTACTGTCTGACTGACTCAACGGGGTGCGGGGGGGGGGGGGAATTGCACTGGGGTGGGGCAGAAGGTCTGTGTGTGTCTAGCCAGGTGTGGGGGGAGGCTGTGCCAGAGCAGGAGCAAGGGAGCCTGTCAACCCCCTGCTAAAGAACCTGGCTTCAGGCTACTCCTGGCTACACCTGGATGTTTTACTATTGAATGTGATGCTTGTTGCTAGACGACTCTGGCCCCCAGAGGAGGAAGAGTTGGTGTTTGTGCAAAGGGGGGGGCCTTCTCTAGGACCCCCCCCCCCGACCTCCTACCCCAGCAGGCTCAGGCTCTGTTACATCTACGCTAACGGAGGGTGCAGCAATCCTTTCAGAAAGAGCCGGGAACAGGCCCGAGTCTCACCCAGGCCGGAATCTTCCTCGCTGCCTTTCAGGCTGCATATGCTAAAATAGATGTGCCTTGCTTATCCCCTCTGTAGCCATTACATCTCACTCCCCTCCTTGAGCTGGAGTCCCGATCTCTGTGGGGCAGCATCCCGGAGAGGCTTCCTGGGGTGGGTGGACAGGCAGGCGTGCGAAGCTTGAGTCAGTGCACCACCAAGAGCGGTGCGGCTGTGGCAGCTGGTTGAGTAGCTGCGCCGCTGTTTTGAGCGTGCCGACTCCCGCCTGTCTGTCTGCACTGGGATGCGAAGTCCCCAGGCTTTTCAATCACTGAAGGATTTCACTAGCCTTTCCAATGTTCCTGATAAAAAACCATTCACACTGTATTTTCAAAGGCAGAGAGACCTGGCTGCAGAAAAGGAGCTAGGCAGCTAAGTCCCTGCGATAGGCACCAGCTTCGGGCCCACTGCGGTGCACAGAACGTCTTTATTAAAATATAATTGAAAAGTCTGTAAAACTAGAAGCCTGGTCACTGGGTCTCCCCTGCCTGGGCAAGTGCACTGAGCCCCGGGCTACAGAGTCGTTCTCATGGGGCGTGTGCCTGTCTTGCTCTGTGGCTGAAGTGCAACAGGGGAGATCGGGGAAGCCCCCATAGCCCAGTGCTCTGGTTTGAGTGCTCTGCTGAGAACTTTGGTCAAATCTCTTCTCCCCCCTGTGGCAGAGAGCGGCCTTGAGCAGGGGGCCTCCTCCATCACAGGTGATACACTACAAGTTAGGAGAGCAGTCCTCAGCCTCCTCCCCCAGCTGTCTGCCATAGCGGTGGGGCTGCCTGACTCCTGCAGGGGGCTCCTGGCTGTGCTGAGCTAGGCATCTGCAGCAGCCTGGATGTTGGCACCTAGCTGGGAGAGAGGGGTGGAGCTTAGGACACACCCCTCTCATTGCCATCTCCCATTGGCTAATTTAGGCCACTCCCTGCCCAGCATGCTGGGTATCATTCTCTGGCACCCACCTGTCCCTGGGCTCTGCAAGAGAGAGCCAGGGTACCTAACCCAGGGCTTGTGAATCCCGGTGATATTCCAGGGGCCTTCAGGTTACGTGTGCTGATGCTCATCGTCTCACCGCCTGACCCTTTTGTGTATCCAGGCCCAGATAACATTTCCACAACGTCAGCCATGGGGGGCGGGGGGAGGGAATTCATTTTTAAAAGCCCCTTTTCTATGAAAATCTTTTGTCCAAAACATTCTGAGGAGCTCCACCCACTCCATTCCCAGGCACCAACACTGGGACATTTGCACCCCTCCCTGCAATGTGTGTCCAGAGCCCAGCACCAACTGCTGTGCCCCTGCACCCTAGACAGTCCTTACTCCTCCTCCCAAGGCGGGGTGGGTCTGACTCCAGCTGTCCCCACACAACCAGCTCCTCATCTGGGGTACAGATCCCAACCGTGGCATGTGGACCAATCGGGAAGCAGAGCAATCGGGTCTCTTTCTAAGCTGCAGCTTGTCTGCTCTGCAGTACCCCCGAACATTACTCGTTGTTTGAAAAATCCACCTGGACAGAGGACGGAGCAATATCCAGGGAAATCCATAGGTGTGATGACCCATTCCCATGCTTTGGATGCCAACTCTCCAGAATTGGACTGGAGTCTCCAGGAATTAAAGATTAATCTTTAATTAAAGATTATGTCATGTGATTAAATCTCCAGGAATATGTCCAACCAAAATTGGCAACTGTACCCCCACTGGAAGGCACGGGCCCAGAGCACTGCTCCGCCACATGCCGCACTGGGCTGCTCAGTCTGGCAGCGGCCTGCAGAGCTTCCAGCTCCAGAACAGAGCCATTGTCCGGGCTGGATGTTAGCTGAGAATGGGGACCCGCAAGAAAAGCCAGTGGAGTTGGTGGGCAGGGGGAGGGGCAGGATCCACCTCTTCCTCGGCATTGAAGGCAGGCTAGGAGGAGCAGGAAGTAGCTGCTGAGCTCCAGGCTATGATAGCTGCAGTGCTGTCAGAGGGCCTCTATCTGGGATGGTGGTGCCAGCACCCGGAGGCAGGTATCTCGCTGCCTGGGATGGCGGCGCTGGTGCCTGGAGGCCCGTATCTCGCCGCCTGGGATGACAGCGCCGGTGCCCAGAGACCCGTATCTCACTGCCTGGGATGGCGGTGCCGGTGCCCGGAGACCCGTATCTCACTGCCTGGGATGGTGGTGCCGGTGCCCGGAGGCCCTTATCTCACTGCCTGGGATGGCAGCGCCGGTGTCCAGAGACCCGTATCTCACTGCCTGGGATGGCAGCGCCGGTGCCCAGAGACCCGTATCTCACTGCTTGGGATGGCAGCGCCGGTGCCCAGAGACCCGTATCTCACTGCCTGGGATGGCGGTGCCAGTGCCCGGAGGCCCGTATCTCACTACCTGGGATGGTGGTGCTGGTGCCCGGAAACCCATATCTTGCCGCCTGGCATGGCGGCGCCGGTGCTCGGAAGCCTGTATCTCACTGCCTGGGATGGCAGCGCTGGTGCCCAGAGGCCCATATCTCGCCACCTGGGATGGCGGTGCCGGTGCCCGGAGGCCTGTATCTCACTGCCTGGGATGGCAGAGCTGGTGCCCAGAGGCCCGTATCTCGCCGCCTGGGATGGTGGCATTGGCACCCACGGCCATTGCTTTCACACTCCATGCTGACAGCCCCTGGCTCCTTCCCATGCCTGGTTGTGACCTTGCTGTAACTGTACCACTAACACAGCCTGGAGTCGCTTCACTCCAGCACATGCAGCTTGTCTGCCTGCCCCCTGGGAGTTGGCCAGTGGGTTGGGCCTGCTCTGCCAGGCGTGGTGCCGCACTCAGGGTCAGCCCACAGCCAGCCAAGAGCTGCTGCAGCCGCAGGTTAGTTGAGGTCACTCATGGCAAGGAAAGGGGGAGAGAGCAGGGACCGTCATGGTCTGGGCCAGAATCTCACTGACAGGTATGGGGGTCAGTTCCCTTCTCCCTGAAAACTCACCCCTGAGGACTCCCTGCTCCCCCAAATAGTCAGTGAGTTCCTGGATCCCCGCAACCCTGCAACCTGCCTTTATTCCACACTGCAACAAGGGTGGGCTAAGGCATCCCGGATCACAAGGGGACATGGGGTCCCAGTGCCTGGATCACAGCGGGGAGCGGGTCTCGGTGCCCAGATCACAAGGGGGATTGGGGTCCCGGTGCCTGGTCTGAGGTGGGAGCGGGGCCCAGTGCCTGGATCACAATGGGGAGCAGGGTCCCAGTGTCTGGTCATAGGCGGGAACAGAGTCCTGGTGCCCGGATCACAAGGGGGATTGGGGTCCCGGTGCCTGGTCTCAGGTGGGAGCAGGGTCTTGGTGCCTAGATCACAAGGGGGAGCGGGGTCCTGGTGCCTGGTCTCAGGTGGGAGCAGGGTCTCAGTTCCCAGATCACAAGGGGGATTGGGGGCCCAGTGCCTGGTCTCAGGTGGGAGCAGGGTCCCGGTGCCCAGATCACAAGGGGGAACAGGGTCCCGGTCCCTGGTCTCAGGAGGGAGCGGGAGCCAGGTGCCCAGATCACAAGGGGGAGCGGGGTCCCGGTGCCTGGTCTCAGGTGGGAGCAGGAGCCCGGTGCCCAGATCACAAGGGGGATTGGGGGCCCAGTGCCTGGTCTCAGGTGGGAGCAGGAGCCCGGTGCCCAGATCACAAGGGGGAACAGGGTCCCGGTGCCTGGTCTCAGGAGGGAGCGGGAGCCCGGTGCCCAGATCACAAGGGGGAACAGGGTCCCGGTGCCTGGTCTCAGGTGGGAGCAGGGTCCCGGTGCCCAGATCACAAGGGGGAGTGAGGTCCCGGTGCCTAGTCTCAGGAGGGAGTGGGGTGATCCAGGCTGTTCTTTGTGGCACTGTGTGTGACCCGGCTGTGCTCCCAGAGGAGGGCTTTGCAATCCGTGAGTGCGATGGCAGTGCCCAGCCCCCCCAAATCCCTGCCATGGAGTTGAGCTTCTCCAGAGCCCCTTATCTCTCCTGCAGCACCCTGCAGCAGTGCTGCCTTGAGCAGGTTCTCAGCCCTCCGCCCAGGCCGGGTATTTACAGCAGCGTCCTAGGGACAATTGGAGGAAGCCGCACTTCTCTGCAAACACAGGGAGGTTTGTTTTGGAAGCTGCGGCTGCTAAGACAGGAGGGAGGGACCAGGTTGCAGGGACTGGGCCTCCACTAACTACTTTGCCCAGAGCAAAACAGCCACAGCACCGCTCCTCCCCTGCAGCATAGCCTGCAGTTCACACCCGCACAGCCTGCCAACACCACCTGGCACAGGCACACACCAGGGCCCAGCTTATACTCAAGGCACACACCCAGGCTGTGCATACACACATGTATACAGAGGCACACACCCGGGCTGTGCATACACACACGTATACAGAGGCACACACCCGGGCTGTGCATACACACACGTATACAGAGGCACACACCCGGGCTGTGCATACACACACATATACAGAGGCACACATCAGGCTGTGCATACACACACACATACACAGGAACACACCCAGGCTTTGCATACACAGACACATACACAGGCATACACCCGAGCTGTGCATACTGTGACAAACTGGGAAAGTTCTTAATGTTTTCTCTGAATACTGTGTTGGTGCCTCAGTGTCCCCATGGCAGTTCTTAAGTATCTGGCAGAGCAAAGGGCCAGTGCACCTAAATGCCTGGCACTCTGTCTCCTAGCAACTGATGGCCTGGGCCCCTCCTCTGCAAAGGTGCCAGCTGAAGGTGTTGGAGACAAAGGGATCAGGTGACCTCCTGGCCCGGGAAAGGGGCTGAGGAGAGAGGAGGGGCTGGGAGGGGTGGTTAGTCTGGAGCTGGCTGGGGTCAAGGGTGGAGGGCAAACCTGGGGGTCTGGCTCACTGCCCCCCAGAATGGACCCAGCCGAGGGGTCCGGTTCGCTGTATCTACAAGCTCTGTTTTAGACCCTGTTCCTGTCATCGAATAAACCTCTGTTTTACTGGCGGGCTGAGAGTCACGTCTGACTGCGAAGTGGGGGTGCAGGACCCGGTGGCTTCCCCAGGACCCCGCTGGGGTGGACTCGCTGTGGGAAGCGCACGGAGGGGCAGAGGATGCTGAATGCTCCAAGGAGAGACCCAGGAGGTGAAGCTGTGTGAGCTTCTTGCCCTGAACAAGTCTGCTCCAAGAGAGAGGAGGCTCCCCAAAGTCCTGACTGGCTTGGTGGGGAGCAGTTCCAGAGCATCGCCCGGGGACCCCGTGACAACTGGTGGCAGCGGTGGGATGTACTGCACCCCGTGAATGGCGCTGCTTGCAGTAAGTGACTGGGGAGCAGTAAAACAGAGGAGGGATAATATGGACCAGGCGTGCTGAAGGCTCAGAGTGGGACGGTTTCAGGGGGCGGTTAACCTCTGGGAGTGTGTGACCAGTGAGAAGGACTGTTGGAGTAACGGGGTCCCCCTGAGGACTGCAGCGAGCAGTCTCAGGGGCAGAGAAGTTTGCCGCTCGACCCTGGGAGAGAGAAGGATTTTTGCAGTAGCAGGGTTCCCCGGGGGATTGCAGGAGCAGTCCCAGGGGCGGAGGAGTCTGCAGCTCGACCCTGGCAAAGAGGTGGTGATCACAAGAAGGGCTGGCACACCCGGGGTTCTTCCTGGAAACCATGGGGGAGCCAAGAGCACACAGGCCTCTGAGTCCAGAGCCACTTGGGAACGGTGAAGTGATGGCCTATCACCATCTCCTTGAGAAGGACATTATGATCCTATGCACAAAGAGAGGGTTACGCATGGGGAAATTCACCAAGGCACAGTTAATCGTGCAGTTGGAGGAGAAGGACCACTCTGAGAAGCAGATTCCTGGCCCAGATGGGGCTACAAGAGGATCTGAGAGCAGCTGGAGCATCAGCCAGGCATCCCCGGGAGTCTGGTCCCCAATCAGACGAGGGTCTTCACGATTGGGTTCCCTATCAGGAGATTGGAGACGGATGGGATGGGAGCAGAGCCCGAGAGAGCGAGAGGACCGTGAGAGAGAGCAAGAGCCCGAGGAAAAGCTGCAGGAGAAGCAGCAGCAGCGTGGACTGGTGATGGTGGATCAGAGAGACATAGGGGGCTGCCCAGGGGTTAGTGGGGAAACACGCCTGCGGGGGCGAGACCCTGGGACAGAGAGAACTGTGGTGGTGCAGCCCCAGATGCTGAGGGACTGTGGGACCTGGGTGAAGTTCCCTGGGGTGAAGCCCCTCGCCCTGCCTATGGCCCAGATCCCTGTGCAGACCCAGGAGGGGTTGGGCTGGCTGGTCGTTGGGGATCTCCAGGATATCCGCTGGGAGGCCCTGTTGGGGGGTGACTGTCTCCCCATGGGACAGGATCCAGGCCCCGCTCCTGTAACGGCCGAGGGTTTGAATACAAATCCAGGGAACCAATTGGCTAGGATGGAAATGGTCAGTGAAAATGCAAATGACCTGGCTGGCACGGAGGAGGGGCTGCAGGGCTCAGGATACCTGCCTACCTGTAACCAGCCCCCTGGGGCTGAGTGGGAGGGAGAGATGCTCCCCGCCCCCCTGCACACCGGAGAGGGGGCTCACACTGGCTCTGATGCTGTGACCAGAGCAAAGAGCTCGCTGCCTGTCCCCACTGGGACAGCAAGGGCAGCGCTGAGCACGGGGGGAGCTGAGACCCCAGCTGAGTGGGGGGACACCCAGGCAGGGCAGGTCAGCTGCCAAACAGGTTTGCCTGGTCCAGAGGTGCTGCTGGGAAGTGATTACACAGCAG
This sequence comes from Gopherus flavomarginatus, assembly GCF_025201925.1. Taxonomy (NCBI): domain Eukaryota; kingdom Metazoa; phylum Chordata; order Testudines; family Testudinidae; genus Gopherus; species Gopherus flavomarginatus. The sequence continues at coordinate 2,196,959 of NC_066635.1, read as the reverse complement.
GGAGGGAGCTACCAGGGACAGGGCTCAGGGGGGCTGTTACCCCAGGCCCAGCCAGCGAGAGGGAGCAGGTCCCACTCCCTGCCCCAGCTGCTGAATCCCAGACCGAGCTGCAAAAGGATCCCTCCTTGGAGAAGCTGAGGGAACTTGCTGGCCACAGCGCTGCAAACCTCCTTGGGGAAGGCTGCAGGGACAGAGTCCTGCAGGAGGAGGGATTCCTGTACCGGGAATGGGCTCCCCAAGGGGAAGTAGAACTGGGGGGAATCGGGAGGCAGCTGGTGGTGCACCAGGAATTCACAGGGCTCTTCCCATTTGAGCTGCTGGATGGGAGGAGAGTGAGGGGACCCCTGAACCTGAAGAGGGAGGATTGGATGAAGAAGGGGGAAGACCCCCAGGGGGATCTCTTCCCTGAGGTGGGAGCCAATCTCCCCATCAGGTGTTCCCCATTCAGAGTCACTGGGAAAGCAGCCCAGAACCTGGAGAGAGAGGTCAAGGACCTGCTGGCTTTAGATGAGATCCAGCCATTTTACAGCCCATGGGCCTCACCCGTGGGGCTGATCCTCAAGGGAGACAGGATGATCTGGTTTTGTGGGGGCTATCGGAAGCTTAAAGCCATCACAGTGTCCGATGCCGACCCCATGCCTAGGCCTGGGGAGATTCTAGACAAGCAAAGGGCAATGGAGAACTTGGCCCTGGCAGACACTGATAACATGTGCATCTTTAGCCAGACCTGGGAGGAACAGGTGTCCCAGGTGAAGAGGGGGCTGGGCTGCCTCAAGGAGGTGGGACTGACGGTAAAAGCTGGAAAGTGTAAGGTGGGGATGGCAGAGGCGTTGTGTCTGGGCCACAAGGTGGGAAGCGGCTGCTCAAGCCCAGAGCTGGCAAAGGCCAAGCTGAGGGCTCTTAACCAAGACAGCCCGAATTGCAGCCCAGAGTGCTGGGAGAAGACCCCGTCCCAGTTTGAACCCCATGGGTATTGGGGATAGCAAAAGGGGTCAAGCCGCATAAACCTTCCCACATGCGGCCTGCAAGTGCCATCAAGCACACCCGACCTAAGGGAGGGCGTGAGACTGGACTGCCCTGGTGTAACTCACACCAAGGAATGGGAGAGATGCTGGGGCATCCATAGGAATGTTGGTGGGTTCGAACTTCCCCAGGTCACTGGCTGGAGTGACCTCGCTCAGTTCGGTCTCGAAGGGGGGAGAGATGTGACAAACTGGGAAAGTTCTTAATGTTTTCTCTGAGTACTGTGTTGGTGCCTCAGTGTCCCCATGGCAGTTCTTAAGTATCTGGCAGAGCAAAGGGCCAGTGCACCTAAATGCCTGGCGCTCTGTCTCCTAGCAACTGATGGCCTGGGCCCCTCCTCTGCAAAGGTGCCAGCTGAAGGTGTTGGAGACAAAGGGATCAGGTGACCTCCTGGCCCGGGAAAGGGGCTGAGCAGAGAGGAGGGGCTGGGAGGGGTGGTTAGTCTGGAGCTGGCTGGGGTCAAGGGTGGAGGGCAGACCTGGGGGTCTGGCTCACTGCCCCCCAGAATGGACCCAGCCGAGGGGTCCGGTTCGCTGTATCTACAAGCTCTGTTTTAGACCCTGTTCCTGTCATCGAATAAACCTCTGTTTTACTGGCTGGCTGAGAGTCACGTCTGACTGCAAAGTGGGGGTGCAGAACCCGGTGGCTTCCCCAGGACCCCGCTGGGGTGGACTCGCTGTGGGAAGCGCACGGAGGGGCAGAGGATGCTAAATGCTCCAAGGAGAGACCCAGGAGGTGAAGCTGTGTGAGCTTTTTGCCCTGAACAAGTCTGCTCCAAGGGAGAGGAGGCTCCCCAAAGTCCTGACTGGCCTGGTGGGGAGCAGTTCCAGAGCATCGCCCGGGGACTCCGTGACACATACACACACACATACACAGGCACACAGCCAGGCTGTGCTTACACACACACATACACGGGCACACACCCGGGCTGTGCATACACACACGCATACACAAGCACACACCTGGGCTTTGCATACACACACGCATACACAGGCACACACCCGGGCTGTGCATACTGTGACGAAGTTGGGGGTTTTCTTGGTTTTTCCATGTTTTCCAGTGGGTTGCATGCAGAGGGGATGGGACTCAGTATCCCCGGGTGTTACTGGTTTAACCAGGTGAAGGGAGAGGGAGTTTGTGGGTACAGAGGACCAGAGAGGGAACTTGGGACCCCGGCCGATGGCCTGGAGGATGGAGACCCCAGCGACTCGTGACCTGGTGACCCAGAGACCCAGCTCAGGAGTCACAGCCAGTTCTGGCCAGTGGGAGGACAATGGGCTGCAGAGAGAGGACACCGGTGACCTGACCAGCCGGTTCCAGCCAGAGGGGCCAGAGGAGGGCTGAGAGGAGAGGAGACCCAGGCGATCCTGTTTCCGACCCTGTTTACCTGGAGAGAAGACAATGGACAGAGGGGGCTTGGGGCCGGGGATATCGAAGGACCAGCTGGGAAGCAGGGGTCTCTGGGCTGGAGAGGGGGAGCAGGCAGAGCCCACCTGGCTGTAGGGAGACTGGAATGTGCTGGGCTAAGGGAAGCCAGGCCTGAGGCCCTGAGAGTTTCCTGGGCTGGGTTCAACTCTCAATAAACTCTCCTGTTTTATGCTGGCTGAGAGTCTCCGAGCTAGAGAACAGGGTTGCATCAACCCCTTTGGGGGTGAGGAGGCCCCGGGGTCCAGAGCGAGGGGAGTCCCTGAGGGGGCCCACGGCGAGAGACTGATGTGCTAAGGCTCAGAGAGGTGCAGCTCCAGGAGGCGGAGGGGCCTGACCCCAGGAGAGAGTGGACCCCCGAGAAGAGCTGCGCACTGAAAGGGGCACCCCCCACAGACCGCACGGGGCCAAGAGTGGACATGATCTGTGAGTCCGTGACACATACACAAACGTGTACACACGCACACAACTGGGCTGTGCACACACACACACACACACACGCACACACCCGGGCTCTGCATACACACACACATACACACACACACTTGGGCTGTGCATACACACACACATACACACACATACTCTGGCTGTGCAGGCACACACCCGGGCTGTGCATACACACACACGCACGCACGCACACACCCGGGTTGTGCATACACACACACATACATGCACACACCTGGGCTGTGCATACACACACACATACACTCGGGCTGTGCAGGCACACATCTGGGCTGTGGACACACACACACACACACACACACACACACACACACACACACACACACACGGGCTGTGCATACAGACACATGCATAGGCACACACTCGAGCTGTAGATACACAGTCATGTACACATGCGGACACACATGTCCGAGCCATCCATATGTGCACCCAGAGGCATACCCTGTGACTGTACATACACACTTACACACTCGACTAGTGTGTATACTCATGAACACACACACATACACAGACACACTGGGATGCAGCTCTCCACATACAGACACGCTATGTCCTTCTAGAGATGCACATTATGCTTCGTGCATGGACATGTATACAAACACACACCAGTGCATTGATGTACACTGCACACTCACCCAGAGATGTCTTCCCACACAGACACGCTGCACCTGCCCACAGCCACACATGCTGGGTTTGGTTCATGTCAGGGTCACGATGACACATCGGGCCTAGTGCTTAATTTGTAATAAAAGAGGTGCCAGGGTGTCAGTAATTTTTTTACATTCATAATTGATGCAGCCAGCCCAGAGGTGCCGGGGCTAGGAACTGCCAAGTCCTGCCAGGCCCTGGCACAAATAAGCACTGGTCAGACCTGTCTGTATTTACCAGCCCCAGTGACAGGGTGGGTACTTCACACAGGCTGCCAGCCCTCCACTGCACCCTCTGGGATGGCAGGTCTCTGACCCCCAGCCCCTTCACTCCCTGTCAGCGCTGCTGCACTTTGCCTGAGGGTTCCCCCACTGGGCCCTGCCCCTGGGGGCTGTCTGGGATACCAGGAATGCAGCTGGGCATTGGCAGCTGGACGCGGTTCTCATGCCCATTCCCGCCAATGTCAGCTGCTGGCACCCAGGGAACTCTGAAAGTCAGGGGAGCTGCTGTGTTTCAGGACAAACTCCTTAAAAGGCTGGAGAGACGGGAAATCATTGGAGGCTTTTCCCATGGAGCCCGGAGCTCCTGGAGGACTGGCTGCCAGCGCTGGCTGGAGAGGCCTGGAGAGATGCTCTGGAATCCCGTTCCTGGAAGGAGCTGCCTGTCGGGACCTGCCCTAGCTTTGCTGTTCCCGGGTGCCTCTCGCTAGCTTGCCTCTTTTCTGAGCTCCATGTGCTGGGGCACTGCCCCTTCATGTGTGCCACCTGCTCGTGGCTCTTAGGCAACGGCAGTGCCCATGGCCAGCTGCTAGCACCAGCTGTGCCCAAGCTCATCACTGTGGGAGCCGTGTCAGTTACCACACTGACCCCTGGGGCTGGCTGGAGATCACTGCAGGGCTTGTGGTCTGGGCCTGGAGTCTGTTCAGAACAAACCTTCTTCCACATAGACACGTGGGCCAAGCCCCACCAGCCCTTTGGCCAGTGGTTCTCAACCTTTCCAGACTATTTGTGCCCCTTGCAGGAGTCTGATTTGTCTTTGTACCCCAAGTTTTGCCTCATTTAAAAACTACCTGCTTACAAAATCAGACGTAAAAATACAAAAGTGACAGAGCACACTAGTACTGAAAAACGTCTGACTTTCTCATTTTTACCATAGAATTATACAATAAATCGACTGGAATATAAATATGGTACTTGCATTGCAGCGTACAGTATATAGAGCAGTATAAACAAGTCACTGTCTGTATGAAATTTTTGCGTGTACTGACTTCGCTAGTGCTTTTTCTGTAGCCTGTTATAAAACTAGACAAATCTCTAGATGAGTTGATGTACCCGCTGGAAGACCTATGCGTACCCCTGGGGTATGACTATCCTGGCTGAGAACCACTGCCTTAGATGGCCTAGTGATATTTGGTCCCTGTCTGCTCCTTTCTGGAGGAGGGGCTGGGGCCCAGAGGCCTATGACGTTCAGTCATGTTGTTCCTGCTATGGTAGCACAGGCTGGTGCTTTGACACCCCAGTGGGTACCCCAGGGGAGACAATGTGGGAGTGTGTTCGCCCGGCCTGCGAGTGTTGGCAGGTGGCTGGTTTTCACCTGGAACGCCCAGTCGAAAAGGGACCCTGGAAGCTCCAGTCAGCACTGCTGACAGGGCTACTCAAAGTCTGGTCAGTGGTGCAGCAGGGCCAAGGCGGCTCCCCGCCTGCCCTGGCTCCGCGCAGCTCCCGGAAGCCGTCTGGCTCCTAGGTGCAGGGGTGATCAAGGGAGCTCCACATGCTGCCCCCACCTTGAGTCCTGGCTCTGCAGCTCCCATTGGCTGGGAACCATGGCCAACGGGAGCTGCAGGGGTGATGCCTGCGGGCACGGAGCCACCTGGCCGCCCCTGCGCCTAGGGGCGGGACATGCCAGCCACTTCCGGGAGCTGCGCGGAGCCAGGGCAGGCAGGGAGCCCCCTGCCACCAGGGAGTTGCCTGAGGTAAGTGCTGCCTGGCTGGAGCCCACATCCCAACCCCTAGCCCCAGGTCGGAACCCACTCCTGGAGTCCGCACCCCACGTGCCTTCCTGCACCCCAACCCCAGCCCCGAGCTCCTTCCTGCACCCAAACTGCCTCCTGAAGCCTGCACCCCACAACCCCTCCCACACTCCAACCCCCAGCCACAGCCCTCAGCCCACTCCCACACTCCGAACCCCTTGGCTTCAGCCTGGATCCCCCTCCTGCACCCCAAGCCCCTCATCCCCAGCCCCACCCCAGAGCCTACACTCCCAGCTGGAGTCCTCCTGCACCCCAACCCCCAGCCCCAGCCCAGTGAAAGTGAGTGAGGGTGGGGGACAGCGAGCAACAAAGGGAGGACAATGGAGTGAGTGGGGGACAGAGCCTCAGAGAAGGGGCAGCGCAGGGTATAGGGCAGGAGCATTCAGTTTTGTGTCATTAGAAAGTTGGCAACCCTAACCCAGCCCCAGGCAGTCTCTCTGCCATGCAGGTCTAGCTGGTGCTGATAATGGGGCTCTCTGAGCCATCTATGAATCCCCATTAATGCCAATCCGGGGGGTTATTTTCATCCTGCAGCGGAGTGCTCCCCAAATGGCATGGGGGTAATGCCCTGGACAATCCAAACTCTTAGGGTCTGTCTTCTCGAGCTGGGAATTACACCTCCAGGTCCTGTGCAGATGTCCAGTGAGATAGTGGCTCCTGCTCCCTTCAGCCCCAAGGCTTGTGTTCTGCATTCCTGCATTGCCAAAAAGCTCCAGGCCTGAGAGTTCAGCTCTGTGCTTTGGCCTGAAGAACTGCGAAGGGGGCAGCCCGTGATCTGCAGTGCAGCCGCTGCCTCCTCCTCTAAGGGGGACTGAGGAGCGTTCCCAGAACCCGCCTTGCACTCAGCACCTCCCTGATTTGTGATTCAGAGCAGACAGCTTGGCTCCTGGCTCAGGAAGGAATGTGGGCAGCGCCAGGGCAGCTGCACTCTCCCACTCAACACTCCCAGCTCGCAGACCGAGGAGATCGTGCTCGAAGTGCTGGGCTGCAACAACTCAGAGCAAATCCAGCTCCCCTGGCTGTCCTTCCCCTCTGCAGGCACCCTCACTGCTGCTGCCATATGGCCTGAGGCTGGATGCTGCGTCCCGCCATGCCTGGCCCCAGCCCCATGGCGTTGGACAGGGGAGTGAGGCAGCTGCACCTGTGATGGCTGCTGCTCTGCACTCACTCCGCTGAGCCCACACTGGTTCATCAATGGCAGCGGCGCCCCAGCAATGGGCACAAAGCTCTGCCCATGGCAGTGACCCATGTGCCTGAATGGCTTCCTCGATGGGCAGAGCTGCTTGTCTGGGTGTCTCGGGCACCAGGGTGGGGAAAGCCGACACCCAGGCTGAGGGGCTAGGGATGAAAGAAGCACAGTGCCAGCAGCAGGAGAATGGCTGAACAGCTCTCGTCTAGGTGCTTGGGTACCGTTGGGATCAGAGCCCTCTGCGGCCCACCTCTCACCCAGGGCCGGTGCAAGGATGTTTTGCGCCCTAGGCGAAACTTCCACCTTGCCCCTTCCCCCCCTGCACCTGCGCCCTGAGGCGCCCCCCCGTGGCAGCTCCCCCACTCCACCCTGAGGCACCCCCCTTGTGGCAGCTCCCCCCCTGCCCCAGCTCACCCCTGCTCCGCCCACGAACATGAGCACCCCGAGCACGCCGTCACTGCTTCACTTCTCCCGCCTGCCAGGCTTGCTGCGCCAATCAGCTTAAGCGCCACAAGGCTGGGAGGCGGGAGAAGTGAAGCTGCCCCTGTGTGCTTGGGGAGGAGGTGGGGCAGGGGTGAGCTGGGGCAGGGAGTTCCCCTGCATGTCGCCCCCCCTTTACTTGCTGCAGGTGGCCCTCCCCGGGCTCCCCTGCCCCAGCTCCCTCTGCCTAAATGCCGGCGGCAACCAGGGCGGCCGAAGATCCGGCCGTCACGATCGCTGCTGAAGTAAATGGCACCTCCCAAATGCCAGTGCCCTAGGCGACCGCCTAGGTTGCCTAAATGGTTGCACCAGCCCTGCTCTCACCTGTCAGCAGCATGGCTTTGATGCAACCCCTGCTTGGCTAAGGGATGGGCTGAATGAGAGGAGCTAGCTGGAAATCCTGCCCCACATCAAGGGGGACACGTGATTGGCTCAGGCCTCCTGACCATAAGAACATAATAATGGCCCTACTTGGTCAGACCAAAGGTCCAACTAGCCCAGTGTCCTGTCTTCTGACAGTGGCCAGTGCCAGGTGCCCCAGAGGGAATGAACAGAGCAGGGAATCATCAAGCGATCCATCCCCTGTTGCCCATTCCCAGCTTCTGGAAGACAGAGGCTGGGACACCATTCCTGCTCATCCTGGCTAATAGCCATTGATGGACCTGTGCTCCATGAATTTATCTAGTTCTTTTTTGAACTCTGTTAGATCCTTGGCCTTCACAACATCCTCAGGCAAGGAGTTCCACAGGTTGACTATGCACTGTGTGAAGAAAGACTTCATTTTATTTGTTTTAAACCTGTTGCCTATTAATTTCATTTGATGATCCCTAGTTCTTGTGTTATGGATAGTAAACAACACGTCCTTATCTACCTTCTCTGCACCAGTCATGATTTTATAGTCCTCAATCATATCTCCCCTTAGCTGTATCTTTTCCAAGCTGAAAAGTCCCAGTCTTATTAATCTCTCCTTATACGGAAGCCCTTACATACCCCTAATAATTTTTGTTGTCCTTTTCTGAACCTTTTCCAATTCCAATATATCTCTTTTGAGATGGGGTGACCACATCTGCATGCAGTATTTAAGATGTGGGCGTACCATGGCTTTATATAGAGGCAACATGGTATTTTCTGTCCTATTATCTATCCCTTTTTTGTTTATTCCCAGCATTCTGTTTGCTTTTTTGACTGCCGCTGCGTAGAGTGGATGTTTTCTGAGAACTATTCACAATGACTCCAAGATCTCTTTCTTGAGTGGTAACAGCTCATTTAGACTCCATCATTTTATACGTATGGTTGGGATTATGTTTTCCAATGTGCATTACTTTGCATTTATCAACATCAAATTTCATCTGCCATTTTGTTGCTCAGTCACCCAGTTTTGTGAAATCCTTTTGTAGCTCTTGGCAGTTTGCCTGGATCTTAACTATCTTTAGTAATTTTGTATCATCTGCAAATTTTGCCACCTCACTGTTCCTTTTTCCAGATCATCTATGAATATGTTGAATAGTGCTGGTCCCAGTACAGACCCTGGGGGACACCATTATTAACCTTTCTCCATTCTGAAAACTGACCATTTATTCCTACCCTTTGTTTCCTATCTTTTAACCAGTTACCAATCCATGAGAGACCTTCCCTCTTATCCCATGACTGCTTACTTTCCAGTTGTGATAATCCACCATAACCTGTGGGAAATTGTTCCAATGGTTAATTACTCTCACTTCTAAACATTTACATATTATTTCCTGTCTGCAGCTTTCAGCCATTGGATTGTGTTAGACCTTTGCTAGGTTGAAGAGTCCATTATCTGTTCCCATATCATAGGATTCTCAGGAGATCATCTAGTCCAACCCACTGCTCAAAGCAGGACCAATCCCCAGGCAGATTTTTACCCCAGTTCCCTAAATGGCCTACTCAAGGATTGAACTCACAACCCTGAGTTTAGCAGGCCAATGTGCAAACCACTGAGCTATCCCTCCCCCCAGACTGTGATCAAGTGCTCCCTTCATCTTCTCTCTTTGTTAAGCTAACCAGACAGCTCCTTGACTCTATCACTATCAGGCAGGTTTTCCAATCCTTTAATCACTCATGTGGCTCTTCTCTGACCCCTCTCCAATTTATCAACATCCATCTTGAATTGTGGACACCAGAACTGGACACAGGATTCCAGCAGTGATCGCACCAGTCCCAGATGCAGAGGTAAAACAACCCCCCTACTCCTATTCAAGGTTCTGCTGTTTATGCATCCCAGTATGATATTAGTACTTTTGGTCACAGCTTCATAGTGGGAATTCACATTCAGCTGATTATCCATCATGCCCTCCAAGACTTTTCAGTCACTGCGTCCCAGGAAAGAGTCTCCCATTCTTGTAAGTATGGTGAGATATCCTCTGCATTATATACCATTCCCCCAATCTTTGTGTTACCCGCAAACTTTGTCAGTGATGATTTATGTTTTTTTCTGGATCATTGATAAAAATATTAAAATAGCCTAGGGACAAGGACTGACCCCTGGAGGACCTCACTAAAAACACCCACTCAGTGATGATTCCCTGGTTATAGTTACATTTTGAGACCTGTCAGTTAGCCAGTTTTTAATCCATTGATTATGCGCAGTGTTGAATTTGTATAGTTCTAGTTTTTAAATCATAAGGTCATGTGCTTCCAAGTCAAATGCCTCACAGAATCTAAGTATATTACCTCAGCACTATTACTTTTATCAGCTAAACTTGTAATCTCATCAAAAAAGAGATCAAGTTAATTTGACAGGATTTCCCGTAACCCCTGTTGATTGGTATTAACTACGTTACCCTCCTTTAATTCTTTATTAATCAAGTCCTATATCTGTCACCCCATTATTTTGCCCTGGATGGATGTCAGGCTGACAGGCCTATAATTACCCAGGTCATCTCAGTTACTTTTTGCAAATATTAGCACAACATTAACTTTCTCCCAGTCTTCTGGTGCAACCCCAGTGTTCCAAGACTTGCTGAAGATCAACACCAATTATTCAGAGAGCTCCTTGGCCAGCTCTTTTAAAACTCTTTGATGCAAGTTATCTGGACCTGTTGATTTTGAGATGTGTAACAGTAGTAGTGGCTTTAATATCTGCCATTAGTTCCATTGCATTTCACCCTCTTGTGGTAGTTCTAATGATAACACTTTTTAGCACAGAAAATGCCGGTTAGACTCCAGTACACAGAATCCTTTGTTTGGGAGGAGAGATAAATATAGCCTATGTTAGTAACAAATCTCAAGGTCTTTGTGTCTCCTGACAAGAATCCCAGAATGCCACGTGGGGGCAATATTCAACGTCACCACACTCACTTCCTGGAGATCCCAGTCCCCCCATTTTTATTGTCACAGTGTTGTGAAGTCAGTAACAATGCTCACCCCATTGTCACATCAAAACACGCTGTGGCCCCAGGTCAGTAAGGAACTTAAGCACACGCCTAAGCTTAAACATGAAAGTGATCCCATTTGCTTCTGATTTACTCACTGGTGTGTAGCCTGGCACCTGCCTATGTACCTTGCTGAGTGGGGCTCAAGACACTACAACTCCTTCACATGTCCCCTGGGCACACCTCTGTGACATTCTATGCCTTGGGGGAGTGCCCTGTGACCCACATATTCCTCATTTCTATATAATTGTGAAATTTCACATAATGCATGCCATGTAAGGTATCAGGAGAACGTCACTATTCTATCTAAATATGTATATTACTGATGAATATGAAGTTATGAGAATGTGTTGTATGGTTGTCACTAAAACATGTTGCGAGTTGGGAAACTGCGCAGATATTAGCTCCCCAGAGACAATGATGCTAACCAATGCCCAGGCGGATGTCAAACAACCATCAACAGTCATTGTCCAGCATGGGAGCTACAATTCAATGTCTCGCTTGCACAAGACTACATCAGGGGAATTGCTCAGCCTTTCCTGGGGACTCAGCAATGCTCCCTAGACATGCCTGGACTTGTGTTCTCCAAGTATATAGACTAAGGGTATAAAACAGAACACAGGGGCTCCATTCTTGGCCTTTCTCCTTCCCCTACCTACACTGCAAGCAGCAAGGACACTCAGAAGACTGAAGATTCCAACAGAGGAGACCGGCCCAGGTTTAAAAGATAAACTTGCATATTAAGGACTGTAAGATCCAGTGAGGTGGGAACATCGCTTGAGCTAAATACTGTCTAGTGTGATGAGGGTTAAAATTTAGACAGCGTACTTTTATTTTACTTTCTTTTGGTAACCGCTGTGGCTTTTTGATGATCACTTATAATCGCTTAAAATCTATCTTTTGTAATCAATAAATTTGAGTTTGCCTGAAGTGCTTCGTAAATCTGCTCAGGTTTTACAAAGGCTGGTGTATATCCACTTTCCACTGATGAAGTGATGAATCAATTAATAAACTTGCATTGCTCAAGAAAGGGACTTGAGCAGTGCAAGACTGTATATTCCTCAGGCACAGTGCTGGGAGCTGGGGGGCATTTGGCCCTGGTGACTTTTTCTCTGTGATTGATGAGCAGCTCTGGGAACATTCGTGCAATCTAGCTAGGTGTGGGGCTCCACACGTGAGCGTGTTGAGTGATAACAGTGCCTGGAGGGGTTTGCTGTGTGTCACTAGCAAAGCATTGTGAGTAGGGTGACCAGACAGCAAATGTGAAAAATCAGGACAGGGGATGGGGGGTGTCACGGAGTGTGGGGGAGTCCGGTCCTGCACCCCTCTTCCTGGTACTCACAGTGACTCTCAGCCAGCCAGTAAAACAGAAGGTTTATTGGACAACAGGAATGCAGGTTACAGCAGAGCCTGGAGGTCCAACCAGGACCCCTCAATCGAGTTTTTCTCGGGGTTCAGGGTGCTTGGATTCCAGCATAGGATCCCCTGAGTTCCCATCACCCAGCCCAAAACCGAAACTGAACTGCCCCTCCTCCAGCCGGCTGATTTTTTTTTTCCAGCTTCCCTGGGCCCAGGTGCTAACCCCCTCCCACCTACCTGGCTCAGGTTACAGGCTTAAAAATCCTGTCCCTCACCTAAAGACATCCCCATCTCTCCCATCCCCTACACAGACAGTCCCTACTCCATCACAGGGGGTAATAGGAGCCTATATACGAAAAAGATCCCAAAATCGGGACAATCCCTATAAAACTGGAACATCTGGTCACCCTAATTGTGAGAGACAGCTCAGGCTAGCGAGTTAAGGGGGCACAGGGGTCCCACAGTTCCAGGCTGCACCCTGGAGATCCTGTCACAACCTCCACTCCTCTCTCTGCCAAGAGCGCCCATCGCTGCAGGCACAGCACCAGAGACCACAACTGTCACAAACAGCTGGGCTGAGGATTTTGAAATTTGGGAGTAAAACGAAAACTTTAAAAATTCTGTGCAAAGTGGGGCCCAGCTCTCCTGGGAGCCCCGGCTCTGAGGTGGTGTGTGTGGAGAGCTACCCCAGGACGGCTAAGGAGCCATGCGCCCGGGGACCAGGCTTCCAGGGATCCCCGGATCTCAGCCCTCACCAGCCCAGCCAGCAGGCTGCTGAGGAGTGAGGCAGGTGAGCTGGTGGGAAACCAGCCAGGTTCCAACAGAATGTTGTTAAAATCAAATGGTCTGTGAAACTTTTTGATTTGCAGGAACTGGCAAAAATGTTCCATTACAATGGTCCCAAGCAGCTCTGGTAATGTGGTGTCACTGCTGCCCAGCACAGACACTTCTGTCTGCTCCTGCCCACTTTATTTCCAGGGGAGATTGTGACGAACTGGGAATATCTTAATGTTTTCTCTGAATACTGTGTTGGTGCCTCAGTGTCCTCTGTGCAGTTCTTAAGTATCTAGGTGGTGGGATAAGGGTGTATGATTGCTAAAAGCAAAGGGCCAGTGCACCTAAATGCCTGACCCTCTGTCTCCTAGCAACTGATGGCCTGGGCCCCTCCCCTGCAAAGGTGCCAGCTGAAGGTGTTGGAGACAAAGAGGTCAGGTGACCTCCTGGCCTGGAAAGGAGCTGAGCAGAGGAAGAGGGGCTGGAGAGGGTTGTTAGTCTGGAGCTGGCTGGGGACGAGGAGTGAAGTGCAGATGTGGGAGTCTGGCTCACTGCCCCCCAGAATGGACCCGGCCGAGGGGTCCGGTTCGCTGTATCTACAAGCTCTGTTTTAGACCCTGTTCCTGTCATCGAATAAACCTGTTTTACTGGCTGGCTGAGAGTCACGTCTGACTGCAAAGTGGGGGTGCAGAACCCGGTGGCTTCCCCAGGACCCCGCTGGGGTGGACTCGCTGTGGGAAGCTCACGGAGGGGCAGAGGATGCTGAATGCTCCAAGGAGAGACCCAGGAGGTAAAGACATGTGAGCTTCTTGCCCTGAACAAGTCTGCTCCAAGGGAGAGGAGGCTCCCCAAAGTCCTGACTGGCTTGGTGGGGAGCAGGTCCAGAGCATCACCCGGGGACTCCGTGACAGAGATTCTGTAGGAAGATCTCTAAGGGCAGGAAAGGGCACATTAGCCATTTTGTAGTCTCCTTTATGGAGGAGGCCAATGCAAAGAGCTGTCTCATGCACTCAGATCCAATAGAGGTGAAACAAGTAAATCTTTTGCTCCAGTGGCAGAGAGTTCCACAGCTAAGGGCCCTCCATAGGTAATGATCTGCCCAGGGCTCTGAAGAGTGTCACGTAGGTTTTGTGGCTACAATGTCCCTGAGGCTAGTTTGAGGTCTATGCGGTGGCAGTGGGCATGTTGGGGATAGTGTGTGCTGGGAGAGGCTAGTGCCTAAGTCATCCAACAGTCACACATGGAGCTTGTGAGCAGACACATATTCTTCAACTACCTGAAGGGGGTTTCCAAAGAGGATGTATCTAGGCTGTTTTCAGTGGTGGCAGATGACGGAACAAGAAGCAATGGTCTCAAGTCGCAGTGTGGGAGGTTTAGGTTGGATATTAGGAAACACCATTTCACTAGGAGGGTGGAGAAGCACTGGAATGGGTTACCTAGGAAGGTGGTGAAGTCTCCATCCTTAGAGGATTTTAAGGTCAGGCTTGACAAAGCCCTGGCTGGGATAATTTAGTTGAGATTTGTCCTGCTTTGAGCAGGGGGTTGAACTAGAGGACTTCCTGAGGTCTCTTCCGACCCTGATATTCTATGATTCTACACAGGCATTGGGAAACACATAGATTCTTGTGCCTTTTGGGTGGTCCAGCCTCCTGAGTCCCAGCCTGGAAGCTGGGGAAGCCATACCATACAGGGTTGATGAAGAAAGGGTTGTCCAGTGGTTTCAGCAACTGTCTAGAGCTTAGCAGACCCAGGTTCTATTCCTTATTCCATCACATACTTCCTGGATGATCTTGGGCTGGTACTCATGAGACCAGGTCCCCCAAAAGGCACAAGGATCTTCTTTGTTTCTGGAAATACTGCAAGAGAAGGCACGAGGTGTTTGAAGTGCTCACAGCAAGAGTGCACAATTGAGCAGGCTCCATGGTTATGGCGTAAGTGCAGCAGTTTTATGGCATGAAAACCACTGGGTTGTTTGCCATTGAGCACAATGCATCATGGGATGCTGATGCAATGTTCCCATTCTCCCCTGCAACAGTGTTTTGGTCCCATGAGACATTGCACAAAGTTCCCAAAGCACACTAAATTGCACTTTGGGATAGCTACCCCCGATGCACTGCTTTGTGCACTGAGCAGGTGCTGTGTCACGGAGTGTAGGGGAGTCAGGGCCCTGCTCCCAGGACCGGCTCCAGGGTTTCTCATGCCCTAGGTGCACGGCCATTTCGCCGCCCCACGTGCTGATCCTGCGGCTCCGGTGGAGCTGCCGCAGGCATTCCTGTGGAGGGTCCGTTGGTCCGTGGCTCCGGTGGAGCAGCCGCAGTCATGCCTGCGGGAGGTCCACCGGAGCTGCGGGAGCAGCCGACCATCTGCAGGCACGACTTTGGCAGCTCCACAGGAGCTGCGGACCGACGGACCCTCCGCAGGCATGCCTGCGGCAGCTCCACCAGAGCCGCCTGCCTCCCCCCCGGCAAAATGCCACCCCCTCAATAATCCTGGTGCCCTAGGCGATTGCCTAGGCTGCCTAAATGGTAGCGCTGGCCCTGCCTGCACCTCCCACTTCCTGTGATTCACCGTGACTCTCAGCCAACCATAAAACAGAAGGTTTATTAGATAACAGGATCACAGTCCCAAGCAGGGCTTGTAGGTACAACCAGGACCCCCCAGCCAGGTCCCTCAGAGGGGCAAGGATCTTAGACCCCAGACTCGGGGTTCCCTGCCTCTTCTCAGCCAGCCCAAATCTGAAACCAAAAACCCCTCCAGCAGGTTCTCTCCCTCCTTCTCTCCCTTTGTCCAGTTGCCCCGGCAAAGGTGTCAATTCGCCCCATCCCCATTTCTGGCTCAGGTTTCAGGCTCAGGTACCTTCCCTCACCTAAAGTCATCCCCTGCTCTCCCATCCCCCATTCAGACAGTCCCAGTGACACTAAACGACATCCTCAGGTCAATCCACTCTGCTTCCTACTGCATCGCATCTCTCCCCCATTCGAGACTGAACTGAGCGGGGTCTCTCTGCCCAGTGACCTGAGGAAGTTCAGGGCCCCCTCTCCGGGACAACGCATCCGCTATCAGGTTGGCACTTCCCTTCACATGGACCACGTCCATGTCATAGTCCTGCAGGAGCAGGCTCCATCTCAGGAGCTTGGCGTTGGCTCCTTTCATCTGGTGCAGCCAGGTCAGGGGAGAGTGGTCGGTGTACACGGTGAAGTGTCGCCCAAAGAGATATGGCTCTAGCTTCTTAAGGGCCCACACCATGGCCAGGCATTCCTTCTCGATGGCCACGTAGTTCTGCTCCCGGGGTAGCAACTTTTTGCTCAGGTACACGATGGGGTGTCTCTCCCCCTTTTCATCCTCCTGCATTAACACCACCCCAGGTCCCGTGTCTGAGGCGTCGGTGAACATCATAAAGGGCTTATCAAACTCTGGGTTTGCCAGAACTGGGCCACTGACCAGAGCCTCCTTCAGCGCCCGGAGAGTCTCCTGGTACTGCTTGGTCCAGACCACCTTGTCTGGCTTCCCCTTCTTGCACAGTCCAGTGATGGGGGCGGCTGTGGTGCTAAAGTGGGGCACAAACCTTCAATAGTACCCCACCATCCCAATAAAAGCTTGGACCTGCTTTTTGGTTTGTGGAGCGGGCCAGTCTCTGATCACCTCCACTTTGGTTGGTTCCGGCTTTAAGCAGCTGCTCCCCACCCGATGGCCCAGGTAAGACACTTTAGCCATCCCCACCTTGCACTTCTCAGCTTTTACGGTCAGCCCAGCCTCCTGGAGTTGGTCCAACACTTGTTTAACCTGGGACACGTGGTCCTCCCAGGTCTGGCTAAAGACACAGATGTTGTCAATATATGCCATGGCAAAACTCTACATCCCTTCAGTAGCTCATCCACCAGGCACTGGAAGGTAGCTGGTGTTCCCTTGAGGCTGAAAGGCAGGGTCAGAAACTCGTAGAGCCCCAGAGAGGTGATGAAGGCCGATTTCAGCCTGGCATCTGCATCCAGCAGCACTTGCCAGTAGCCCTTTGTAAGATCCATGGTGGTGAGCTGCCGAGCTTCCCCCAGCTTGTTTAGGAGCTCATCAGGCCTGGGCATGGGGTAGGCATCAGAAACGGTGATGGCATTAAGCTTCCAATAGTCCACACAGGACCAGATAGACCCATCCTTTTTGGGGACCAGCACCACCAGTGAGGCCCAAGGGCTGGAAGATGGCTGGATCACCCCCAAAGCCATCATCTCCCTGACCTCTCTTTCCAGGTCCTGATCAGTTTTCCTGTGACGCAGAAGGGGGAATATCTGACAGGAGGATGTGATCCGATCTCCACCCAGTGGACAGTCAAATTAGTGCCTTGGTACAGATGCAGCACCCCTCTGATCTCAGCTTGCTGGGCAGGGGTCAGCTGATCAGAGAGGGGAATTGTTTCCAGGGGGAAACCAGCTCTTGTCCCAGGGAATAGATCCACTAAAGGGTCATCTCTCTGCTCCTCCCAGTGTCCACACACGGCCAACACCACATTCCCCTGGCATAATATGGCTTCATCATATTGACATGGTACACCTGATGGTGGCGTGCCTGGTTTGACAGCTCCATCACATAGTTTACCTCATTTAGTGGCTTGACAACCTTGAAGGGACCTTCCCAGGCAGCCTGTAATTTGTTTTTCCTCACAGGGATGAGAACCATCACCTGATCCCTGGTGGCGTAGGCGCAGGCCCGTGCTGTGCGGTCATACCAGACTTTCTGCTTCCTCTGGGTTCTGGCCAGATTCTCCCTGGCCAGGCCCATGAGCTCAGCCAGTCTTTCTCGGAAGGTGAGGACATACTCCACCACCGACTCTCCATCAGGAGTGGCCTTCCCCTCCCATTCATCTTTCATCACATCTAGGGGTCCTCTTACCCACCTGCTGTATAACAGTTCAAAAGGCGAAAACCCAGTAGACTCCTGGGGTACTTCCTTGTATGCAAACAGCAGGTGAGGTAAGTACTTGTCCTAGTCCTGCAGGTGCTGGTTCATAAAGGTTTTCAGCATCATCTTTAGTGTCCCGTTGAACCTCTCCACCATCCCGTTGGATTGGGGCTAGTATGCTGAGGCCCAGTTGTGCTGGACCCCACATTTCTCCCACAAGCACCAGAGCAGGGCCAACATGAAGTTGGACCCTTGGTTGGTCAAGCCTTCCTTGGGCAACCCCACTTGGCTGAACATGGTCAGCAGCACATCCGCCACAGTGTCTGCTTCAATGGAAGCTAAGGGCACTACCTCGGGGTAGCGGGTGGTGAAATCTAGCACCACCAAAATGTATTTCTTCCCTGATCGGGTCGTCTTACTGAGAGGTCCCACTATGTCCATGGCCACCTTCTGGAAAGGCTTCTCTACGATGGGCAAAGGTCTCAAAGCTGCTTTCCCCTTGTCCAGGGCCTTCCCACCCTCTGACAGGGGTCACAAGATCGGCAATACTGTTGGACTGTAGTAAAGACCCCAGGCCAGTAAAAGTTCTGTAGCAGCCTCTGCCTGGTGCGCCGGATTCCCTGGTGCCCTGCAAGAGGAATGTCATGGGCCAGTTACAGTAACTTGCGGCAAAACTTCTGGGGGACCACCAGCTGCCTCCTGCTCCCTCATGACTCCATTTTCCCTGTATTTTCTCGGTATAGGAACCCCTTCTCCCACAGGAACCTCTCCTGGTAACCTTGCCCCATGATATGTACCGCACTGAGGTTGGCCAGGGCCCTTAGCTTCCACAAGGAAGGATTTTTCTGCAACTCGGCCTGAAACTCAGCAGCTGGTGAAGGGATGGGGACCGGCTCCCTCTCGCTGGCTGGGTCTGAAGCTGCAGCCTCCCTGAGCTGTGTCCCTGGGCACTCCCTCCTCTCCAGGGTAGGGCCCTGCACCTTGGGCAAGGTATCCTTCCCCTGAGGTCACGGTGTAGTGCCCCTCACTGGCTCTGGCTATAGGTCACGACCAGGGCACCCTGGGGGTTGCTTGGCCAGTCCTCCATGTCCCTCCCCCATTAACACCTCAGTGGGCAAATGGTGGTGCACCCTGATTTCCTTGGGGCCTGTGTTGTACACGAAGCAGTGTGAGAGCGTGTATGTGCGTGTTGTACCTGAGGCAGCATGTGTGTGTACATGCGTGTTGTATCCGAGGCAGCGTATGCGTGTACATGCATGTTGTACCTAAGGCAGTGTGTGCGTATGTGTAAGTGTGTTGTACTTGAGGCGGCGTGTGCATGTACATGCATGTTGTACCTGAGGCAGGGTATGTGTGTATGTGCATGTTTTACTCAAGGCAGCATGCGCGTGTATGTGCGTGTTTTACCCAAGGCAGTGTGCGCGTGTATGTGTGTGTTGTACCTGAGGTGGCATGTGCATGTACATGCTGTTGTACCTCAGGCGGCATGTGCTTGTACATGCATGTTGTACCTGAGGCGATGTGTGCATGCATTTGCGTGTTGTACCTGAGGCAGCATGTGTGTGTATGTGCGTGTTGTATCCGAGGCAGTGTGCGCGTGTATGTGCATGTGTCACGGAGTCCCCGGGTGATGCTCTGGAACTGCTCCCCACAAAGCCAGGCAGGACTTTGGGGAGCCTCCTCTCCCTTGGAGCAGACTATTTTTAGGGCAGGAAGCTCACAAGTTTTCACCTCCTGGGTCTGACTTTGGAGCATTCAGCATGTGCCTCTCTGTGCGCTTCCCACAGCGAGTCCACCCAGGCGGGGTCCTGGGGAAGCCAGAGGGTCCTGCACCCCCACCTTGCAGTCAGACGTGACTCTCAGCCAGACAGTAAGACAGAGGTTTATTTAGATGACAGGAACACAGTCCAAAACAGGTCTTGCCAGTACAGATAACAGGACCCCCCCTTAGTTAGGTCCATCTGGGGCCCGAGGGAGGTCACTGCCCCACTGGGAGCTCCGAGCCTCCTCGGGGCTCCCCTCCATTTCCCAGCCAGCTTCCAAAAACTCCCAAACCCCCTCCAGCCCCTCCTCTCCGGGCTGTGTCTCTTTCCCAGGCCAGGAGGTCACCTGATCTCTCTGTCTCCAACACCTTTAGCATCCCCTTGCAGGGGAGAAGGGCCTGGCCATTAGCTGCCAGGAGACAGAGGGTCGGCCAGGAACTGAGGCCCCCCCACAGTATTCAGAGGGAACATTAAATCCAGTCCCACTTTGTCACAGCATGTTGTACCCGAGGCAGTGTGTGTGTGTGTGTATGTGTGTTGTATCTGAGGTGCCGTGTGTGTGTATGTGTGTGTTTTACCTGAGGCAGCGTGTGCATGTGCGTGCGTATTGTACCTGAGGCAGCGTGCGTGTGTACCTGTGTGTTGTACCTGAGGCGGTGTGTGCGTGTACGTGCGTGTTGTACCTGAAGCAACGTGTGTACATGTGTGTTGTATCTGAGGCAGCATGCACGTGTATGTGTGTGTTGTACCCGAGGCAGCGTGCGCGTGTACGTGTGTGTTGTATCTGAGATGACGTGTGTGTGTACGTGCGTGTTGTACCTGAGGCAACGTGTGTACATGTGTGTTTATCCGAGGCAGCATGCGCGAGTATGTGTGTGTTGTACCCAAGGCAGCGTGCGCGTGTACGTGTGTGTTGTATGTGAGACGACGTGTGTGTGTATGTGCTTGTTGTACCTGAGGCAGCGTGTGTGTGTACGTGTGTGTTGTATCCGAGGCAGCGTGAGCTTGTACATGTGTGTTGTACCCGAGGCAGCGTGCGCATGTACGTGCGTGTTGTACCTGAGGCAGCGTGTGTGTGTACATGTGTGTTGTATCTGAGGCAGCGTGTGTGTGTACGTGTGTGTTGTACCTGAGGCAGCGTGCGCGTGTACGTGTGTGTTGTACCCGAGGCAGCGTGCACGCGTGTATGTGTGTTGTACCTGAGGCAGCTTGTGCATGTACATGTGTGTTGTACCCAAGGCAGTGTGTGCGTGTATGTGCGTGTTTTACCTGAGGCAGCGTGCGCGTGTGTATGTGTGTTGAACCTGAGGCAGCGTGTGCGTGTGTGTATGTGTGTTGTACCTGAGGCGGCGTGTGCATGTACGTGTGTGTTTTACCCGAGGCAGCGTGCGCGTGTGTCTGTGTGTTGTACCCGAGGCAGCGTGCGCGTGTGTATATGTGTGTTGTACCTGAGGCAGCGTGTGCTTGTATGTGCGTGTTTTACCCGAGGCAGTGTGCGCGTGTGTATGTGTGTTGAACCTGAGGCAGCGTGTGCGTGTATGTGTGTGTTCTACCTGAAGTGGCGTGTGCATGTACATGTGTGTTTTACCCGAGACAGCGTGCGCGTGTGTATGTGTGTTGTACCTGAGGCAGCGTGTGCGTGTGTGTATGTGTGTTGTACCTGAGGCGGCATGTGCATGTATGTGCGTGTTTTACCTGAGGCAGCGTGCGCATGTGTATGTATGTTTTACCCGAGGCAGTGTGTGCGTGCTCGTGTTGCTCTCGTGCGGGGCAGGTGCTATCTGAGCAGCGAGGACCCCTCATTGCGCCGCTGTTGTGGAAAGTGGTACAGGGAGCAGGAGGCCAGGAAAGCCTCCCTGGGAGTCTGGGGAACGGGTCACCCTTAGTCCAGACACCCTGAGAGAGACAGCAGCTCTGTGCCTCCGGGCAGGGAGTGGGCATCAAGCCCCTCCCCAGCAGGGCAGCTCCAGACCTTGCCTGCTATGAGCTAGAGGAACAGTTGGGGCTGAAACCCGCTTCTCAGCTCTCCCCCCCGCCGCCAGCCGAGGCACTGCCCGCTCAGATGGGCGAAGGCAGGGCACGCACTGCCTGTGGCTGGCTCCCTACATGAGCAGCACGTTGCAGACTTGTGGTCCTGGTGGCTCCTGGAGCCAGGTCGCTCTCCAGGGCCGTGCTGGCAATGGCTCAGCTGCGCTGCGTGGGGTAATGCTACAGAAACCGCTGGCTCCAGTTCCAGTCTGGTCGAGCCTGTAAGAAAACAACAGCAAGGCAGTTCGAGCCCTCGGCTCCCAAACAATGGCAGTGGCTGGGCTGTTTTTGCCTGAGAAGGAGAAGAAAGAGCTGGCGAGGCAGGGCCGCCCTGCTGCAGCTGGGCCTGCAGGCACTTCACATGCTGCTCTCGAGCGATGCTTGGAGCGAGATGAATAAAGGAGGGCTGTAAACCGCCATCTCGCGCTGTGTCTGACCCAGGCGAGGATACATTAGTTTTGGACAGAACAGCCAGTCTGGGAATTGAGTGGACGGCTCGCGGCTGGTTTTAGAGCTTTAGAGAACAGGAAACAACGTCTCTACAGTGGTCACGCTGCTTTCCAGCTCTGGCAAGAGTACAGCAGAGGGGCCGGCCTCAGAGAGGGGGTGAGAGGAGCCAATCGGTAACTCTGAAATCTAGTCACTCTGGTAACAGCCCCGGCCTTCTAGGGCACTTCAGCTGGACATCAGGGCCAAATGCACCCCTGATGTCAGTGGAGTTGCACTGGGGTGATCCCTGCCCCAGATATGACAAGGTGCCTGATCTGACCAGAACGCCCCCTAGTCTAGCAGCCTCTGGGTTCTAACAGTGCTCCAGAGCCCAGCAGGGACCAGCTGTCTGGCAGCGAAGCCAGAAAAGAGTCAGAATCCTTCCGAAAGCTGCTGTTTTCCAGCCCCTCCTGAGCCCCATCACAAGGAGCAAAGTGTAGCTACTTCCCGGTGTGCGCCGAGCTCAGAGGCTTAAAGGGAAGCAAAGCTCTCCGCAGGAGACAGGCGATGGGCTTGCTCTGGTAGCACCAGTCCCCATGGCAGTTCTGTGCAGCCTTTTCTGCCCTCTGGCTTGAAATGTGTTTGTGGGCTGGCGTAGCGAAATGCTATGAATGGGACATGGACCTGGATTACGGTGGGTGCAGGGGATCATGAAAGGGCTGGGTATATCTGGGGAAAGCAGGCCAGCCTGGGCTGGCAGCTAGTGGACAATGCTTGAGGAGTGAGGCCTAATTCAGCAAAGAGACCAGAGACTGCCAGAGAAAGCAGAAACTGTCTGGGGCAGCAGGGCCTCCCTTTCAGGATATTGCTCTGCTCTGCACTGGGGTTGTCACACAATCAGGCCTAGCAGAGGCTGAGCTGAGGCCACTGACTGCAGAACCAGTAGCAGAACTGCCCAGGACCCAGCTGTAGCACGCCTGGTGGTGCCAGGCCTGGCAACCAGGATCTAAGAGGACCTGCAGAGTGATGAGAGCAGGAAGACTTAGGACACCCATCTCCTGGTGCCCACTTGCCCACTCTGCATCCAATTGGATTCATGAATGAGGTTAAGATGGGTGGGTGTGTTGTGCTCACAATGAGTTCTGGGCCCCAACAAGCCAGACAGTTAATAAGCCTGGAAGCAGACAAGGTTTGAGGTTGGGGATCAAGCCAATCGTTTTATTTATTTCAAAAGAAACCCCAAGACATCACCCGGACTGGCTTTCTACTGCTAATAGCACCTGGCAGAAGGGCCAATAGAGCATAGAAACTTAGCTCAGAGGACACTGCGGCAAAGATGAAATATGGTGTAGCAAACATAACCCCAGCTTCAGCAAGAGACGATGCTGTCAAAGAATGCAAGGAATCCTTGAGACGTGATTTTTGTAACTGACAAAAGCTGCTAGTTCAACATGGTGGCTCTCCAGACAGACCTGAAGTGGTCTGTCCTATCTTGATGGTTGGAGTGCCATGAAACGTCTGTATGAACAAACTCCACTTTCATTCTTGGGCAAACAGGTTCCCAGCTGGGCTCCTGTTCAGATGAGCTGTGGGTTTGTTAGGGAGAAAAAGGTTACTGAAAGGTTATTAAGAATAACTATGTAAGCAAGGCTGGCAGGTGGCCATCTAAGAGGAGAGATGGCCTCCTGAGCTGGGAACAATCAAAAATCCAAGTGTATGCAAATTAGCCAGGCCAGGTGATGTGGTCTTTAGGGTAGTAAAGAAACTGGTGCATTAGCTTAATGAACTACTGATCATTATTTTATTTTTATAAATTATGAGCAACTGTGGAAATAGCAGAGGATGGTAGGAAATTACACGTATTACAGCTCACACAACATTAAAGGGAAGAAAAGTAATCTTGGCAACGCCTGTTGAACTTCTATTCCTAGTGACATAACAGCATACGTATCAAGAGAGCAAGTCATTCAACACTTAGGGCCAGATCTGCAGAAGTCTCCAGCACCCAATGGTTCTTGTTGTGACACTTTGTGACTGGATTTCAAAAAAGCCCAGCCCCCAACACGCTCAGCACGGCTGAAATGTGGTCACCTCCCCAGGCTGAGGGGAACGCAATAAAGCCCTGATCTTGAAAACCACGTCCGCACACACATGAGAGCAGCCCCACTGACTTTGTGAGGTGGGACTGTTGACCTCATGCACATGGTATTTTGAATCTGAATGACTGACGCTTTTCAAACAGGAGAATAACAAACAGCAACTTGGGAACTTCCTGTAGGAATTTTTTGCATGAAAAATCATTGTGTATGTTGAGAAACACTTTGAAATGGATCCATAGCCCCATCTGGCCACTGACCAGCAAGGGCTGATATAAATCCACAACTAACAGCAAATGCAGTTCACTGCTTGTGAAAATATTTACACATCACTGTTAGTACGATTCAGCTCCACTAATGAATTGAGAGACAATACCAACATGGGAAGAATCCAAACTACAGATCTGCAATGGGAGGAAAGGATCTGGCAGTGGTAATGCCAAAAGGACTTTGAGGGAAGAGTGGGTGGTAAATTAGACGATGTAGTTTGTATATACAGCCCCACAGGTCTCACTTCATGAAGCAATGGTGTGATAGTCTCCGTACAGGTTCACGTGTGGTCACACCCAGAATGTCCTGGTCACATGACAAAATTAAGGGAGCCAGAGAAGAGCAACCAAAATGATCAAAGAGCCAAAGGGATTAACTATGACGAGGAAATAAAAGGGCGAAACCTAAGCCATGGCTCGCAGGTGGACCAGCTACACTCTGCGTGTGCTGGAAAATGGATAACATCGAGGATCCAGACGAGCTGCTTACTGGGGTACCTGGGAGATGAATGAAAATGCAGGCTGGATGCCAGGAGAGACTCTGACAGAGACAGACCAAGCTGTGGAACTGCCTCCATGGGAAGTGATAGAACCCTCCTCACCTGAGACTTTTAAAATACCCTGGATAAACCCTTGTAAATGTGCTGTAGGGAATGATCCTGCAGTTGCAGGTAGCTGGGCTAGGTGAACTCATAGGGCTTTTTCAGGTCTAGCTTTTACCAGCCTGTGTTATCCACATAGCAATGGTCTTGCTGAGAAAACAGGCCACACCCTAACAAGCAGGTGATACAAGCCAAGGCTGATGGCAAAGATCCCTACCACAGCCTACTTATGCGTGGAACACAACTACTGACAAGCCTGCAATACTTGCCCAGCTGCTGTTGAGCCAATGGCTTCATTCAATACTGTACTCTACAGAGAAACAGCTGGAACCTAATTGGGGCGAGTCCTGCTGATAGGTAAACAACCCCCAAGCATTCCTGTTAGAAACAGGCCATGCTGAACACTGGGGTTCAATCCAGGTGAGAGAGGACAATGGCCACTGGAATCCTGCTTTCAGAATGAAGCAAAGATCACTTCAGGAGGGCCTCCTGGATGGATAGGACTATGACCAGCTGGTATTATTTGCTCCAGACAGAAAAAAATCACGAGGTTGTGAACCTGTCAGTGATCTCTGTGGTCCTGCCAGAACTTGGGAGACAGGCTGCTAATGCAGACATGCCCACAACAGTGGCATGTCCAAACCCTGTTCCTTCAACCACAGCCTATCAGCCATCCAAGCAGCAAGCAGTGAGGAAAGCTTTGAACTGTGTGGGCCCCAAGGATATAGCTGGGGGATCGACGTCCCTCGGCCCGCGCTGCTTCCCGCAGCCCCCATTGGCCTGGAGTGGCAAATCACGGCCAGTGGGAGCCACAATAGGCCGAACCTGCAGATGTGGCAGGTAAACAAACAGGCCCAGCTCACCAGGGGGCTTACCCTGGCGGGCTGAGTGCCGAAGGTTGCCAATCCCTGGTGCAGGTGGATAACTGCCCATCTCAGTTTGTGCTGTGTGGGGTGTGTTTCTTCAGTGACAAGATAGAAAACAATCAGTGTGACTGATGATCACCACTGCTGAGATTGCCGTGGTGAATTGGAAGGATCCTCTCACACTGGGGAGGGAGATGTTACAGAACGTGTTTCTCTTGCTTCCATTCAAAAAGCTTCTCCCTGCTCCAGAAAGAGATTCCCTTTGCATTAGTCACTGAGTCAGGATGAGCAACAACTATGTTGTCCTAGTGTTCATCCAGAAAAAATATTACCGGAGAGACTGGAGAGCCCTGGGCTTGAGCTGCTGGGGGGTACAGAGAGGCTGGCAAGGAGGGAGCAGGGCTTGCAGAGCATGGCCCTTGGCCCAAGCAGTGTGTGCGGTGCAGACAGTACCACAGAGAGGCCGGTCTGCGCCCGGATGGGAGGAGAAACGGTCCAGCATCTCCAGCATCTGCAGGAGTCTCTAAGTTACACCTGGGGGGCCCTTACTGCTCCTGGTTCTCTGCAGCCCAGATGGCTCCTTTTCCCTTGCAGGGGCTTGGTGAGATCAGATGGGGGCCAGGCTGTCTGTGCTCTATGTTCTTGGGGATCATGAGGGTGTTCAATCCCGGGGGAACCATGACCTCAGTGACCTGCGGCATTTGTAGCACATCTGGTCAGCCTCTGCGTAAGCGTTCCAAGGGGCGGGACCGGGGGGGGGGGGGCTTTAAGCAGGAAACGAGGGCAGTTTGTTTTCCTGGAGACCCCACACTGCTGCTGCCTTGCTGTGATGTGTCTACCTGCTGATCACCACCACCGCTGAGCGGGATCCAAGTGCCTGTCAGTGAGGGCAGATGGAGGGATTTCACACATCCAGCAGAGGAGAGAGACAACCGAGGAGGCTAGCAATACCATGTGCCAAAAGAGTGCAACAGCATGGGGGGATAGGTAGGGTGGCTATGGGCGGCACGACAGGCTGACCACGCAAGAAGAGCATGCAGGAGTCAGACACTGGGGATGATTTCTTGAATATGGTCAATTACACACAGCTGCCCTTTGCCAAGAAGGGTCCCTGTGGCCTCTTACAATACTTTGCTGTACAAAGCAGAGGAGACACCTCCACTAGGGGAGGACAAGGGACTGGCTGACCAAATGCCATGGGCTGAAGCCAGCCTGCAATCCCCGGAGAAAGCACACTCACTGTGTTGCAACACGTGGGTTAAGGGTGAGATACACATTCCATCGGAAACCCCTATTTTCAGCTGTTCATACAGTTCTCAGAAAACATCCTTTTGGATTGAATTTGGTCATGCTTGATCTCAGCCCAAAAATGAAGAATTATTTTGGGATGGTTTAAACAAAAGTTGTTCAGCTGTTCCTTTGTAATGTAAGCATCAAAAATAAATGCGTTTTCCTCTTTTCAGACATCTTCTGTCCTTATTTGTGCTCAGATAACTCAACACTAGCTTCACATTTTGGAAACTTCAGACTTGGCAAGTGCCTGGCTGTCAATGAGGGATCATGGCTTTAATCAGCTGGACAATATTTCCTTAAGGAAAAATGAAGTGGGAAAGGATCACAAATTGCACCGTGCAGTATTTTGTTTTCTTTAAAGGAAAGTTCATGTGAACAGTTATAATAAATCCGGGGTCAGGCATTGCTGCTGTGGGAGCTGAGGGCTCCCAGCAGGAGGTGATCAGAACTTTGCACTAGCTGGGCCAATAGTGGATTCAATAAAGAGTTAATAAACAAGGATATGCAAAAAACAGCCCCTAGGTTAAAGCAAAGTTAAAAATATAAACACAGCCTATTCCCAAAGGCAAGGTTTCCATGGTCCCTGGTATATTAAGGTAACATTGCATTGTCTAACTAGTTACTGAAAATGTTCTATACGTGCAATGTGAATGACCTACCGTTATTATGAGAACCTTAAACTTCGCAAATTATTTTGTATTTCCTTGCTGTGATATTAATGGTGGTGGGTTTGTTGTTAATTTCCTTGGTTTTAATTTATTTTATTATATTTTTAACAAAGCGGTTGGGGCTGAGAATAGCAAAAAGTGTGGATAGCTCATTTCATCCAAGGCATCTAAGGTACTTTAAAATGTCAGCGAGTTAAGCGCCACAGGTCCCTGTGATGTATGTGAAATACACGGAGAGAACTGTTCCTGCTGTCACTTCTGGAATGGGACACAGCAGCTGAAAGAGCGAACCAAACCATAAGGAGTGTTGTGTCTCTGGGGTAGCAGACCTGGTAGATCTGAGTCACAATGTTTGGATTTAGACCCAGATATGAACCTCTCCATGGCTCTCAGATTCAAATCAGGGGTCTCACCTTGTCTCAATATGGAAATAAGTTGCCACCCAGTTGCCAAGTTCAGAACAGGATTTTCTCGAACTTTGCCAAGATTTACAGGGAGGGTGGATGGGGATTTTTATTCTAGCCTATGTGACCTTCACTCCCCAAGTGTCTGTGCGCATCCAGAGCCCTGATCCTGAAACTCTGATCCTGGCAGCCTGCCAGCAAATGCCAGCCATACCCTGGCTTCCACCAGCCTGGTTGCTATCTGCAGGTGACCCCAACACACTCCTAGGCCTGAGTTTTCCCACCAAAACATTGTCCAGCCCGCCCTGGACAGCCCAGACATGCCAGATTTTTTAGAAGGTAAATCATCGAAAACACAAATTAAGCACAGGCACGTACGTACAATGACTTTGTTTCAGCAAACCTATGTATTTATTAACATGATACAAAAGCAACAGCAGAAGAGTCACTGAGCCAGTAAACTTAAAAAAAGTGTGTCATTTTTCATGTAGTCTTAATTTTACTGTGAAATTAAAATAAATATATAATTCTCTCTCTTTCATTCTATAGTTATGATGTATTTAGGTTTAAAGAACTGACCTACTTCAACAACTTTTGATAAGCGGAGCGAGAACATATTTTGAGACCCAAAGGGGTGCAGTAAAGGTGCAGAACCACTGCTCTAAGGATACAGTACACAATAGCTTACTGCCTGAACTGGAGTTACCCAAACAGTTTAACTTAAACACACTGGGTTTAACTGAACAATAAAAGAAGTTTACGAACCAAAGAAGACAGGATTTTAAGTGAATCCAAGTGGAGGCATTGCAGTTAGAAATGGTTACAAGAAAAATAAAGAATGAACGCTTTCTGATGCTTCAGCTGAACAAACTAGGCTTGATGTAAGGCACAGTTCTTACTCACATGCTCCTACCAGCATTACTGCCCAACCTCTTCTGTCAGGATCACGCCCGCAAAGTCCAATGGCTCTTTCTTTTGTTTGCTTAGGTGAAAAGATAGAGAGAGACGCACAGCCCTGGTCTACATTATGCGGGGGGGGGTCGACCTAAGATACGCGAATAGCGTAGCTGAAGTCGGCGTATCTTAGGTCGACTTACCTGGCCTTGAGGATGGTGGCGAGTCGACCGCTACAGTTCCCCCATCAACTCCACTTCCGCCTCTTGCGAACTGGAGTTCCGGAGTCGATGGGGAGCACATGCGGGAATCGATTTATCCGCATCTAGACGAGGTGCGATAAATCGATCCCCAATACATCGATTCTATCCGCCGATCCGGGACACTCAGGGAGTGAATTTCATGCTGGTGGCTGTTTGTGAGCACCTTGGAGAGAGCTACAACAGCAAGGCCTTGTAAGGCACCCCAAGTTGCACGGCAGGTGACACAGCTCCTTGCTGGTCTGGATTGCACCCTGGAAGGTCACAGCCTATGTCTAGTCACAAGAGAATGAGACAATATTAATATCCTTAGCCTCATTTCTGCAAAGTCCGAGCTCTCCAAGACACCACAGCTCTCTTACCCAGGGAGTACGGAGCTGTGTATTGAGGGCATCAGCCAGCACAGAGCAGAAATCAGTTATTTTAGCTGGGAAGTGATCATATGAAAAGAAAAATGAGTCACAGACTTTGAACCTAATTTCTTTAGGCAGCTTCCACTCATGCCAATCCCACACTGCCACATGCATCTGCAGGGCACTTAGTGCCTGATCCTGCACCCAAATAAGACAAGGGGAATTTTTTGACTCAGGCCCTTAGTTCTAAATCGCAGAAGCTGGTTCAAGAAGTAACTATAGTTCAAGCACTCTGGGTGTATCCACCCAGGCACTGGAAGGTGTGATTGCCAGCCCAAGGAGGCATACACAGGCCAGCTCTGATGAAGCTACTGTGCTAAAAATAGAAGCCTAGCGACAGCAGCACAAGCAGTAGGAGGGACTAACCACTCTGAGTACACTAGGTACAGGTGTTTAGTGCACTAGTTCAATAAGTGCGAGTGCAGGTATTTGTAGAGAGTCAGGCCTAATGATTAGTCAGGTGCCTGGCACCAGAGCTGGAGCCAGAGTCAGGAGTCTAGCCAGGGGACAAAGCCAGAGTCAGTGTTAGGGGTAGGGCGCAGGAGCAGGAGCCAGGAGTCAGACAAGGAGGCAGGATCCATAGTAGCAGCCAGCCAAGGATTCACCTAGTTACTCGGACAACTTCCTGTGCCTCTTTCAACCAGCCAGGAGCTCTGTGGGCTAGAGCTTCAGCAGCTCCCTTCTCCAGTGGTTCAGGGGAACTGCTGGGTGGCAGCCAAGGTCTGAGCCCTGGGAAACAGCTATACGGAGCTTGTACCCTCTTGTACCCTAAAACAGGGCAAGCAATGCTGGATGCAGGACACCTCCCTTTGGAGCGCTGCCAGCAGAAGCTCCCAAGAAGTGCGGGAGGCACCGGCACTGGGACCACGGCCCCCCGGCACTCATAGAATCATAGAATATCAGGGTTGGAAGGGACCTCAGGAGGTATCTAGTCCAACCCCCTGCTCAAAGCAGGACCAATACCCAACTAAATCATCCCAGCCAGGGCTTTGTCAAGCCGGGCCTCAAAAACCTCTAAGAAAGGATATTCCACCACCTCCCTAGGGAACCCATTCCAGTGCTTCACCACCCTCCTAGTGAAAAAGTTTTTCCTAATATCCAACCTAAACCTCCCCCACTGCAACTTGAGACAATTGCTCCTTTTCTGTCATCAGGTACCACTGAGAACAGTCTAGATCCATCCTCTGTGGAACCCCCTTTCAGGTAGTTGAAAGCAGCTATCAAATCCCCCCCAATTCTTCTCTTCTGCAGACTAAACAATCCCAGTTCCCTCTGCCTCTCCTCATAAGTCATGTGCTCCAGCCCCCTAATCATTTTTGCTGCCCTCCGCTGGACTCTTTCCAATTTTTCCACATCCTCCTTCTAGTGTGGGGCCTCAACCTGGACACAGTAACTCCAGATGGGGCCTCACCAATGTCGAATGAAGGAAATGATCATGTCCCTCGATCTGCTGGCAATGCCCCTACTTATACAGCCCAAAATACCATTAGCCTTCTTGGCAACCAAGGCACACTGTTGACTCATATCCAGCTTCTCGTCCGCTGAAACCCCTAGGTCCTTCTCTGCAGAAATGCTTCCTAGCCATTCAGTCCCTAGTCTGTAACAGTGAATGAGATTCTTCCATCCTAAGTGCAGGACTCTGCCCTTGTCCTTGTTGAACCTCATCAGATTTCTTTTGGCCCAATCCTCTAATTTGTCTAGGTCCCTCTGTATCCTATCCCTATCCTCCAGTGTATCTACCACTCCTCTCAGTTTAGTGTCATCTGCAAACTTGCTGAGAGTGCAGTCCACGCCTCCTCCAGATCATTAATGAAGATATTGAACAAAATCAGCCCCAGGACCAACGCTTGGGGCACTCCACTTGAAAGGGGCTGTCAACTAGACATGGAGTGGTTGATCACTGCCTGTTGAGCCCGACGATCTAGCCACCTTTTTATCCACCTTATAGTCCATTCATCCAGCCCATACTTCTTTAACTTGCCGGCAAGAATACTGTGGGAGACCATATCAAAAGCTTTGCTAAAGTCAAGGAATAACACATCCACTGCTTTCCCCTCATCCACAGAGCCAGTTATCTCCTCACAGAAGGCAATTAGGATAGTCAGGCATGACTTGCCCTTGGTGAATCCATGCTGACTGTTCCTGATCACTTTCCTCTCCTCTAAGTGCTTCAGAATTGATTCCTTGAGGACCTGCTTCATGATTTTTCCAGGGACTGAGGTGAGGCTGACTGGCCTGTAGTTCCCCGGATCCTCCTTCTTCCCTTTTCTAAAGATGGGCACTACGTTAGCCTTTTTCAAGTCACCCAGGACCTCCCCCGATAGCCACGAGTTTTCAAAGATAATGGCCAATGACTCTGCAGTCACATCCCTCAACTCCTTTAGCACCCTCGGATGCTGCGCATCCGGCCCCATGGACTTGTGCTCGTCCAGCTTTTCTAAATAGTCCCGAACCACTTCTTTCTCCACAGAGGGCTGGTCACCTCCTCCCCATGCTGTGCTGCCCAGTGCAGCAGTCTGGGAGCTGACCTTGTTCGTGAAGACAGAGGCAGAGGCAAAAAATCATTGAGGACATTGCCTCCCTCATTCAGTAAGGGGCCCCCATTTTCCGTGACTTTCTTCTTGTTGCTAACATACCTGTAGAAACCCTTCTTGTTACTCTTAACATCTCTTGCTAGCTGCAAGTTCAAGTGTGATTTGGCCTTCCTGATTTCACTCCTGCATGCCTGAGCAATATTTTGATACTCCTCCCTGGTCATTTGTCCAATCTTCCACTTCTTGTAAGCTGCTTTTTTGCATTTAAGATCAGCAAGGATTTCACTGTTAATCCAAGCTGGTCACCTGCCATATTTACTATTCTTCCTACACATCGGGATGTTTTTTTCCTGCAACCTCAATAAGGATTCTTTAAAATACACCAGCTCTCCTGGACTCCTTGCCGCCTCACGTTATTTTCCTATTTCTCCTCCCCAAGACCCCACCGCTGTTTGGCCTCTTCCCCTGTGGCCCTGCCTTTGCTCTGCCTCTTCCCAGCCCCGATCCATCCCTTCCTTGAAGGCCCCCCTGCCTGCTGCCTGCACCTCTCTGGGGAAGGGGATGAAGAGGTGCAAGCCGCCAGAGGGAGGGGCATGGGGGCAGGGGCAGAGAACAGAGAGTGGTAGGCGTGGGGAGTGGGGCCTCAGGGCAGAGCAGGGGTGGAGCACGGGCAGGGCCTCAGGGGGAGGAAGCAGAGTGGGGTGGGAGGGCCTGGGGGTGGAGCGGGAAGTCAGGCCACAGTGCAGGTGCTGGTGGTCCCCTCTCTTTTAGGGAACTTCCAGTGGTGGTGCCTGGCCTCACCCAAAGGCAAGAGTCAGTACCTAGGGCCTGCAGGCCTTGGTTTAACGCACGTAGTCCCTCACATCATCCCTTCCCCTGGGGTGCCCTGTGGGCTGGGTTTTCCAGGCTGTTTTCTGTGGAAGGCATTCACCAGGTCACAGCACAGACATTCTCCACCAGTGAATGGCTTGCCAATTACAGAACCAGTTTCTCCTCTCTTGGTTTTCACACCTCAACTGCTAGAACAGGGCCTCATCCTCCCTGATTGAACTGACCTCGTTATCTCTAGCTTGCTTGCTAGCACACATATATATACCTGCCCCTGGATATTTCCATTACATGCATCTGAGGAAGTGGGTATTCACCCACGAAAGCTCATGCTCCAAAACGTCTGTTAGTCTATAAGGTGCCACAGGATTCTTTGCTGCTTTTACAGTTCCCAGAGGTGCTCTTCAGGCCTGTAGCCTTCCCAATCCACAAGATCTCAGAGTCAACCCTGGCTGGTTCAGGCATCAAGGATCATGATATACTCATCACCGTCTTGAACAGAATCCAGCGTGGGGAGGTGGTGGGAGCAGTGAGGGATATGGGTCCTGAATATGGGGCTTCAGGAGTGAGATATGAAAAACTGGGTGTATTTGGAGAGAATGAGGTAAATAGAGTTCAAAGGTGACTGAGTTAATTTGCCAGTGAACTCGGTAGGGGCCAAGAAAATGGCAGTCCTGTTTATGAGGTGGCCTGTTCATGTATAGGTGCTTTGTTAACAGCCAGACCTTCTGGCCTACCAAATGGGCGGACCCTTCCTGTCATCGATGGGTCGCATATTGTTTGTTGCTCTTCTTGGCATCCTGCATTTGAACTCTTAAGTTATCCTGGGTGTCACATATCTGTTATATCCAGTCCGAGGCTGCTGGATTGTGGGAAGTTGCGGGTAGCTCCAGGCAGAACTGAGGGAGGAACTCATGGTTTAGAAAAAAAGGGCTTTACCCCATAGAAGAGTGTTCTGTGTTACTGTACGCAAACTCTGCCTGAGATAGCAGCAAGGACCAGTACTTCTAGTGGAGATTTATGCAGCACAGAAGAAACTTCTCTAGCATCTGTTTGATTCCCTCTGCTTGACCATTTGTCTGAGGGTGGTAGGCAGAGGAGACAAGGGAGTGGATTCCCAACACTTGGATAGCTTCTCTCCAGAAGCAGGAAATAAACTATGCACTGCACTCAGAGACCATGTGCTCTCAGAGGTTATAGTAGCTGACAACTTGGTCCACCCAGAGCTGAGTGGTTTCCTGGGAGGAGGGTAGACCAGTGCAGAGGATGAATTCCACCATCTTTGTGAGGAGGTCCATGACTGTGAGAATGGTCATGAACCCATTGAACTTGGGTAGTTATGCTACAAAAAATCTAAGGCGGTGACTGTCCAGGAGCTGAGTCTCCAAGGGTGGCAGGAGTCCAAGGGATTTATTGTGTCATGCCTTGAGGTAGGTACATACATTGCCAGAGGCCATGTAGGCCTCACTGTGGCCCACAGGTGAGGCCACCAGAAGACATGAGAGACAAGATGCTGAGTTTTAAAGTGGCCAAAATGTCCAGCCAATGGGAGAGGAGTCTTGATATATTTGTAGGGATGTAGCCCTTAGAAGCCCAGCTCGAAAGTACATACATCCTTTTATGTAAGTTCCCCCAACTCAGATATTGTGGGGTTCTTGACTTATGGCTTCTTGCTTGTCCAGAGGGATCCCTTTGGCCAAGGTTGACTGTTAGAGGGTGAGGAGATCTTGGCAGGGAGACAGGCCCAGAAAGTTATGAGACTTGAGGAACCTGGAGTTTTCAGGCCCTTTAGGTTAGTGTAATATTCACCCTGCCAGGATAAAGCATCAGCCTTGCTATTTTTGTTTGATTACAGAAGCAAAGCACAAAAAGAATAAAGTCCACTGAAGTTGTCGTTGCCCTACACAGATATTCAAGTCTCCTATGATCACTGTACACCTGTTCGGAATAGTGGGCCCCTTCAGATAGTAGCACCAGTCTTCAAAGGTGGTCTTAATGGCCAGTTGGTAATTTTGCCCTGAGGTATGAGTTTCCTAGAATAAAAGGTGCACAGATGTAGCAAATGTTGAGAACTGTGCCTGTTGGACCGCACTGCTCTGATCTCCAAGTTGGAAATGTCCACTTTGATGATGAAGGCTTGCATGGAGTCAAGGTGCATCAATATGGGACCAATAGCAAATATGAATTGTGACTGATCTAATGCTTTCTGGGCCTCAGAAGACCAGAGGATTGTGGTGTTTTTGCGAAGCAGGGCAATGAGAGGGACCATCCACTCCAAGAACTTTGGGATGAACTGACAGAAGTAGGAAACGTAGTTCATGAACATTCTGTGGTGCTTCCCACTTGAGGGCTGCCTGTACTTTGCACAGAGATCCATTTAGATACCAGCAGGAGATAGGATGAACCCTATGAGGTGTTCACACCTCAGCTGCTAGAAGAGGACCTCATCCTCCCTGATTGAACTAACTTCGTTATCTCTAGACTGATTCTTGCCTGCATATTTATACCTGCCTCTGGAAATTTCCACCACATGCGTTTGATGAAGTGAGTATTCACCCATGAAAGCTCATGCTCCAATATGTCTGTTAATCTATAAGCTGCCACAGGACTCTGTCGCTTTTTGATGAACCCTAGGAATTCCATGGAGGACTGACCAATGGCACATTTGGCATAGTGTCTTCAGGATGGAATGAACACACATAGTGTGTTGTTTGGCATTGTTCAAAAAATAAGTATGTCATCCAGGCATGCTAGCACACATTGGCCATGAATGTCCTGGAGTGCATCGTAAATAAAATGCTGGAATGTTGCAGGTGCCTTTGTCAAACCAAAGAGCATCACAAGATATTCAAAGTGGCCATAATGTGTTTGAAATGCAGTCTTCCATTCATCCCCAGCTCTAACATGTATGAGGCTGTATGCCCTCCCACACTCCATTAGCTTGGAGATTAGTAGTAATGGGTTTCAGTTTATGGAAGTATACCTGTCTCATAGAGCTGGAAGGGACCCTGAAGAGTTGAGTCCAGCCCTCTGCCCTCACTAAGAGGACCAAGTCCTGATGTTGCCCCAGATCCCTATGTGGCCCCCTCAAGGATCAAACTCACAACTGGGGGTTTAGTAGGCCCATGCTTAAACCACTGAGCTATCCCTAAGGGTAGCCTGCTTCAGGGCCCAATAGTCCACACAGAAATAAAGAGGACTGGTGCCTGGGCAGGCAAAGTGGATTTATGAATAAAGCCTTTGGCTAGGTTCTCCTGAGGGTAGGTGCACGGCACAGGGCGTTCAGGCTCAGATATGGCATATAAACCCAAACAGAATATTCACCCTCGTTGTCGCTCCACTGGGCAATTACAGTCCCTCTGCAGGGGAAAAATGTGTGTATTCTTTTTTTCGATGATATCTTTGTAGTCACTGTATTTCGATGGAAGTCAGGTGTATCTGGTCAGAATCAGTGGATGCAACTGCTGGGGAACTACTGTGTGCTGCCCATTTCCTGGGATCAAGAAATGCAGCTGGCAGAATTCGGAGATAAATTCAAACTTCAGTTTGCACCAGTGGATAAGGGGGTTGTGGAGAGCTAGCTGCCAGATTCTCAGGATCAGAGGGAAAAGCAGGGAACATGGCACTGAAATGTAGGGTCTCTAGAAGCCAACCAGGGATTCACCTAATTGCTCAGACAACTTCCTGTGCCTCTTTCTGGTTTAAGTAGTGCATCCTAGCCAATCGGTGGGGATGGCCATCTCTCCCAATCAGGACCTTTGTGGGCAGGGCTCTACAGCTTCAGCAGCCCCCATCTCCAGTTGTTATGGGGAGCTCGTGGGTGGTGGCTATGGTCTGAGCATTGACTAGGGCCTTGTGGGCCTGGCCTGGAGCTCTGCAAACCCTCACAGTATGACTACTCCAGCTGGAAATAACACCTCTGGCGCCAGAAGTGGTGTGTTCTGATCTCTGGTCAAACTAGCTGTTAAAACACAGCATCTTGGCTTTTGACTGAGGTTAGTAGCTTGAGTTCAACCCCAGGCTGGCCTATAGTCTTGAACTAGTTGCTGTGACATTACAGCTCATTGAACCGGAGGGAAGAATACACACAGACATGCCCCCAGTATAAAGCACCAATAGCCCAGTGACAATAAATGCTAGAAAGGGAGATTTCAAATAAATGAGGGAGTGAATCAAAAATGCCCTCTCAAGTCAAAAGTGATGAAATTTAATTAAATTCCTTAGACTCAGCACAGAGGCTATTTCAGCCCCACCAGTCCCACAGGGCTCGCAAATCTTCAGTGAGTGAAAGATGCAGGAAGACAAGTACTAAACCACTGCAGCATAATGGCAAGATTCAGAGGGTTATTCAAGCCTGCAGTAGCGTCGCCATTTACTGAGCAACCCCTTTTGGCCAGAGTTTGCTTTGTAGGTGCCCTACCCTGTTAGCCCCCTCTCGTGGGTCCCTTAAGTCCACACAGTCTTTCATGTGGCTCACAGGACCATCACACAGAACTTGTTTAAAAACAGAAGTGGGTCCCAAAATGAAGTCCATTACCTTAATCCAAAGTTCACACTCAGCCCTGGTTCTTCTGCCATACCCAAAGCTCTTCCTCCCTCCCAGCCTGCCCCACCCAAAGCTGCCAGTCCCAGCCTTTTCTGGCTGGAGCCCCAGCCCTGGCTACCTTCAGCTCTGTATAAGGAATCCCCTGATCTAACTCATGATCAGGGTTGGCTGGCCCTGGGCCTCCCTCCCATAGGGCCAAGTGACACTGTTACAAAATCAAACAGGAATCTTTTAAAACGTGGAGCTCCAGCCCAATGAAGAAATAGTGGCAGGCAATGTGCATGATGAAAACTAGCAGGGTTAAGAGGAAATTCGACAAGGAAACTCCCAAGAGATGTGGAGACAATAACAGGAACTTTGTTAAGTATATCAGAAGCAGGCACTCAGTGAGAGAATGAGTTGGTAAAAGGAACAGTTAGAGAAGATAATGACATTGTTGAATAGCTTTGCATCAGTCTTTCCACAGAGGATGTTAAGGAGATACTTCCCTCGGAGCTGCTCTTTTCTGGTGATAAAGCTCAGGCGCTGTCTGAGACTGATGGGTCGAGAAC
Organism: Gopherus flavomarginatus; assembly: GCF_025201925.1. NCBI lineage: Eukaryota > Metazoa > Chordata > Testudines > Testudinidae > Gopherus > Gopherus flavomarginatus. The sequence goes on along the minus strand of NC_066635.1, from coordinate 2,158,838 downwards.
TGAGGTGCTGGAACAAACCAATGCAAGTGGCCATGTCCGCAGCCAAGAGTTCTGAAGGAGCTGAAAGCTGAAGAGGCTGCGGAGTTGACAGAACATTCATTGTCTCATGGAAGTAGCTAATACCCAGGATGGCTGCAGGGCAGCAAATACAACTCTCTTTAAGAAGGGCAAGAGAAGTGGGCCTGGGCATTACAGGCAGCAGAGAAGACCGTGAGGAATTTCAGAAGGATTTAATAGCAAGGTTAGGTGAATGGGTGGCACAATCATACAACCAGAGGGTTAGAAGGGACTACAAGGGTCATCTAGTCTAACCCCTGGTGAGATGCAGGATTTGTTGTGTCTAAACCATCTCAGATAGGTGGCTCCAGCCTCCTTTTGAAGCTTCAGTGAAAGAGCTTCCACAACCTCCCTAGGCCTCTGTTCTGTGCCATTGTCCTACTGCTCTTACAGCTAGGAAGTTTTTCCTGAGATTTAATCAAAATCTGCTCTGCTGTATTTTGAACCCATATCCTCTTGTCCTGCCTCTCTGGCAAGTGAGAACAACTTTTCTCCATCTTTTTATGGCAGCCTTTTAAGTATTTGAGACTATTATCATTTCCCCGCTGTGACAGACTGAGGCCAGTGGGGGTACAGGAGTCTGGTAGAGGGCAAATATACTGGTCACTGGATGAGTAGTTTTCTGTTCCCTGAGTGACCAGAGCAGGGGCTGCACTAGGGTAATCAGGAACCTGCTAGAACCAATTAAGGCAGACAGGCTAATGGGAACACCTGCAGCCAATCAAGGCAGGCTAATCAGGGCACCTGGGTTTAAAAAGGAGCTCACTCCAGTCAGGCGAGGAGGAGCCAGAGGAGAGGACGTGAGTGTGAGGAGCTGGGAGTGAGAGGCACAAGGAGCTGAGAGTGAGAGGGTGTGCTGCTGGAGGACTAAGGAGTACAAGCGTTATCAGACACCAGGAGGAAGGTCCTGTGGTGAGGATAAAGAAGGTGTTTGGAGGAGGCCTTGGGTAAGTAGCCCAGGGAGGTGTAGCTGTCACACAGCTGTTACAAGAGGCACTATAGACTGCTGCAATCCACAGGGCCCTGGGCTGGAACCCGGAGTAGAGGGCGGGCCCGGGTTCCCCCCAAACCTCCCAACTCCTGATCAGACACAGGAGGAGCTGATCCAGACTGTGGGGAAGATCACTGAGGTGAGCAAAATTTGTCAATAAGCGCAGAAACCACCAAGGTAGAGGAGGAACTTTGTCACACCGCATAATCTCCTCTTTTCCAAACTAAACATACCCAGGCCCTTCAGCCTTTTCTCCTACAGCTTGAATTCCATCCCTTGCACTTGCTCTTGCCCACAGGCACCCCCTGTCCCCAGCTCCCATTGGCCGTGGTTCCCAGCCAATGGAAGTGAGGAGCTGACGCCCAGGGTGGGGGCAGCGCACGGAGCCCCATGGTCCCCCTGCCTAGGAGCTGGATCTGCTGGCTGCTTCCAGGGTGCAGTGCGGTGCCAGGACAGGTAGGGATTAGCCTGCCTTAGCCCTGCAGCACTTCCGACCAGACGTTTGATGGCCCAGTCAGCAGCCGCCAGGGTCCCTTTTCGACTGAGTGTTCCAGTCAAAAGCCAGAAACCTGACAACCCAATTTCTCTTCAAAATTATGAGGTCTAAAAAATATTTTTTCTCAACAACAGATGATCATCATCTGACTCCCAGAGCCACATGCCCATTGTGCTTATTATTCAATCCAGCCCTGCATCCTGGACACCCACCACACTCGCCCCTCCCTGTCTCCTGAACCTCAGCTGCGACCCTGGTGCTCCCCCAAACTGCTCCTCCTAAGCTGCACCCCTTGTGTTCCCCTAAATCTCTCCTCCTGTGCTGTCCTGAAGGCCTCCCCAGTGCTCCCCATAAACCACTCCTTCTGAACCTGCTCCCTCTGCATTTTCACACAAAATTGCTCCTCCTAATGCACTAAATTGGTCCCTTTCCTGGAGCTCACAATAAACAGGTTCCCTGGTGTCCTCTGTATGGCTCCAGCAGGCAGCAAGTTGCTCCATTTCTTCTCACACAGGGATATCAACCCCCCCCATGCCCACTTTGGGTTGCAGCCACTGTCCTACAGAGCTCTGATAAATAACTACAAGGGTCTGGGATCCCAGATGTCTCTTCACATGCTGTATTAACTATGTCCTCAATTTCATACCCCATGGTGGGCACGGCAGAGGGTAAATGCCTTTGAAAACTCTTTCCATGTTGATCGTAGCAAACCTTATCTTTGGGATCAAGATCATATTTTTCCTTTAATTCCAGGAAGGATGAGTTTTTAAATAGGCCCAAGATTGGAAACAGCTCTCTCCTACCACCTGGCCCCACACATTTTACTTGGGAACTCTCTCGCTGGAATGTGCCCAAACACAGGACTTGCTGTGAGTGAGAACTGACTCGCAGCTGCTGATGTGTAGCAGGCCTGAGCTAGCACTGTTGTGGCAGCCATCCGCCTTCCACGCTGGAAGGGAGCAGTCAGAGACTGCCGGACAAGATGCTAGGTTGGTTTCAAAGGAAGAAATGAATAAACAAAGACGCAGAAGGAAAAGAATAATGGGCTCCCACTCACCTCACTAGTCAGGCAGCCCATCACTCTGCAGCCATCTGAGGGGTGAATCCTGAGTACAAACCTGGGAAGAACAGCAGGATTTGGCCCATTAGAACAAATATCCTTCGGTGGGCTTAGAGGCTGCCACTGCCAGGGGGTGCTACTGCAGGAGCCTGTGAGATGCATAGTCACAGACCCATTGCCGGCTGCCCCCTTCCCCATCCTTGCCTTGTCCTAAGCAGGTGATTCCTTCACCAGCTGCAAACCACAGCAGAAGGCAGGCCACATGGCTGGGAAACGGGTGAAGAGGTGGGGTTATGCCTGTGGTTTTATGGAATTTACTGTTATCTTTGGGACACCACACACAACCCCTGCCGCAGGAGCTTGCAGGCCTGTGCAGACAGAATAACCGGATGAAAAGGAGGCAGGGGACTGTGGGGGATGGATGCTGGAAGGTTTCAGTGCAGCAGCCAGGATTAGCAGCAGCATCACTGACTCTCGTCACAAGCCCTGCTGAGTCCTGCTGGAGCCCAGATGATGATGACAGGAGATGCTTTAGCACCCAGGGGAAAACGTCTCTGATTGGCTGCCTTCCTTCCTGTCACACCTCCTGTAAAAGAGCAGCCAATCAGGGCTGCTCCAGGAAACAGGCAGAGTCCCCCCCTCCCCGCAGGAGCCAGAAAAGTTTTTTGGGGAGTGGAGGGTGTAGTATAGTCTGGTGAAGTCTCTTTAAAATAAGATCTCTTTCATTCTCGTTTGCAGTGGTGTAGCTGTGCTGGTCCCAGGACATTAAAGAGACAAGGTGGGCGAGGTAATGCCTTTTATTGGACTAACTTTTATTGGGGGCAGGGACAAGCTTTCAAGCTCTACAGAGTTCTTCTTCAGGTCTCTGCGTAGTTTCAGAACTTGTTTGTTTGGCCTGATCTACACTGGGTGGTGGGTGGGAGGGGGGATCGATCTAAGTTATGCAACTTCAGCTACGTGAATAACGTCGACGTACTTAGACCTACTCACTGTGGTGTCTTCACTGCAGTGCGTCGACTGCTGCCGCTCCCCCGTCGACTCTGCCTGCACCTCTCGTGGTGGTGGAGTACAGGAGTCAATGGGAGAGTGTTTGGGGGTTGATTTATCATGTCTAGACTCGATGCGATAAATTGACCCCCGCTGCATTGATCGCTCCCCACTGATCCGGTGGGTAGTGTAGACATACCCTTGCACCAACAGAAATTGCTCCAATAAAAGATATTTCCTCACCCACGGTGTCTCTTTCAATTAGTGATGTGTAATCACAGAGGCTTTCCCATTGTGAGGGGTCACTCATGTTATATCCTTGGGGGCAGCCGGTTTAGGAAGAAATCACTTGAGGCCAGACAGCAGCCAGCTAACAAAACTACCATTTATTTACAGACACAGAGCTCGCCTAACCGGCCAAAGCTGGCTGGGCTATCCCTTAATAATCTAACTCAGTTGCCGTAGGAACAAAAACCATGACAACCAAATACACAACAACTCATATGATCATAGAATCATAGGACTGGAAGGGACCCCGAGAGGTTGTCTAGTCCAGTCCTCTGCACTCATGGCAGGACTAAGTATTATCTAGACCATCCCTGACAGGTGTTTGTCCAACCTGCTCTTAAAAACCTCCAATGATGGAGATTCCACAACCTCCCTAGGTAATTTATTCTAGTGCTTAACCACCCAGACAATTGTTTTCCTAATGTCCAACCTAAAGTACCCTTCATGCAATTTAAGCCAATTCCTTCTTGTCCTGTCCTCAGAGGTTAACAAGAACAATTTTTCTCCTTCCTCCATCACAACCTTTTAGGTACTTGAAAACTGTTATCATGTCCCCTCCAAGTCTTCTCTTCTCCAGACTAAACAAACTCAGTTTTTTCAATCTCCCCTCACAGGTCATGTTCTAGACTTTAATCATTTTTGTTGCTCTTCTCTGCACTTTCTCCACATCTTTCCTGAAGTGTGGCACCCAGAACTGGACCCAATACTCCAGCTGAGACCATATCAGTGCAGAGTAGAGCGGAAGAATGACTTCTCGTGTCTTGCTTAGAACACTCCTGCTTATACAGGCTGATGCAGGGACACTAAGTGTCCACATGCTCACAGGTTTAGGAGCCATCTCTCATGTAACTAAGGAAGAGAATTGGAGTTTAAACTTTGTATTGCTGGTGTCAGTCTGGGTTCCTGACGTAGAGACGCTGCAGCATACTCACACAAGAGACACTCCTGGCTGCAATGGTGACCAATGGGTCAGTCCACTCCCTGCTCCCCACATCCACATCCCTGCAGCACCCACCTGGGAAAGGGAAAGTGGTGAAGAACCAGTGGTGCTGGAGGAAAAACAGAGGCAGAGACTGAAGGATGCAGAATTAATTAATTGGAATTTTGGTGATTGTGGGGTTGCCCCATTTAGCAGCATCTTACACATGTCTGTGCAGGGTGGGCTGACTGAAATCAAAGAATTTAAATCACTGATTTTAATTGTGATTTAATTAAACAAGGGGGAAACCCTGATTTAAATAATTGATTTTACTCTTGTTTTGCCTTTATACTTTTCAGTTATTTTCCTAAGGAAAGGTGGATTCTTATTGGCTGGTAACCATTAAAGCATGTTGATTTGCAACTAAATATGATCTTTACACTAAATCTGGTGCTTCTTTTTGTTAGCCAGGAGGATACGCTATCTCTGTATCAGTGGTTCTCAAACTTCAGTGCATCGCGACCCCATTCTGACAACAAAGTTACTACATGACCCCCAGAAGGGGGATGGAGACGGAGCTCCGCCTCCCTACATGGGGGGTGCAACTCAGCTTCAGCTCTGGGTCCCAGCAAGTCTAATGCTGGCCCTGGTGACACGTGGGGTTGGGATCCACTTTGGGATCCTAACCCACAGTCTGAGAACTGCTAATCTATACACAGTTATTTAAGCAAATATGTAGCTTAATTTACATTTAATCAGATTCTTAGTTTATACATTTTTATGTTAGAAAATGGTGAATGATGCATTTCTTCTTTACTAAAGCATGGTTAATTTTTAAAATGATGATTAGTGTCTAGCTCTGTTTGGTCAAAAAATAAAATTCAATAATATATTCATAAAAAGAGCATTTGAATTGTTGTAGTCAGTTCAATAAAACTATTTTAAATGTGCTGGATACGGAAGAAAAAAGTTTATCAGAACATGTTTTGCATTTAAAACTAACTGATTTATAAAACAGAGGAAGTATTAGGTGTAGTTAGTGATTTATGATTGTTTCTGGTCGCCCTGTCTGCCAAGATTTTAGAACTAGTACAGCTCATCTTCTCACACCTAGTTTTTAGTTATAGACTGGAAGAGGGAAACAACCTTCCCTGCATTTTCAGCTTCCAATCAATTTCTTAACTTGAATTAACTAATCATTGAACTGAACTTGTTGAACAAACTGAAATGAAGAAATATACTCTGCATCTGCAGAAGAAGCTGCTGTCAAAAGCTGGTTTAGCCAGTGACTTCCATCAGTTCAATGGTTTGATTTTCTTTAGAACCTGGCAGCCCACATGTACTACTTAATATGACTTTTTACATTTCTTTAAATTATTTTAATAAATTATAGTAAGTTTAGGCCTAAGAGAGGGGCAAAGTGGTTACCTGTGGTATTCTGAAGAGTCACCATAGCATCTGTATTATTCAAAGCTTTGACACTACAGATTCTCTTATTTTTTTTGCAAATTTTGAAGTATTACCTCTGAACTGATTGTAGGGATCAGTGCCCCATGGTCTGAGTCTGTGTGTAGGCTTCTGTAGATTCTACAGTCTAGTACACTTGTTTTCCAGCATTATCTTTCTAAGATAAAGTTGATCATGTTTTGTGTAGTACCATCATTAGAAATCCACGTTTCTTTATGGACTCGCCTGTGCTGAACTGCTGTGTTTGTTATAAACAAGCTGTTTATAGCGCCGAACTAAGGCCTTGCTCATTGCTTAATCATATTCCTTCTTCTCCTCTGATGTTCTCCTAGTCTGTTAATCAGTTCCAATATTGACATTAAAGTCCCCCATTATGAGCAAAAAAATCTTTAGTTGGGGTTTGAGAAATCTCTGCTTGAAGTTCATTGCAAAATTGGTTAATGACACTGTCTTCTGCACCTGTTGTGGGTGTGTAGATTTGCATTATAATCACAGGGCTATGTTTCCCCGGTAGTTTAAGGCTCATTCTGTGTGATGAGATGTATCTATCCATGTCCAGTGTGTTTAACAAATACCAAGAATATCTATGGAAAAGAAAGAGAGCTACAGTTCTAGTTTTGAGTTCATCAGTTAGCATTCTAATTTAGGTCCTTTCATAGACCTAGAGAACACAATAGAATAACTGTGGGCAAGGGCGAAAGACGTCATTCATGCCAAGAGCAAGTAGGCTTTAGGGATGAGGTCATACCATAAAAGAAAGACTGGATGACACCAGAGATTGAAAACCTATCAAGAAGAAAAAAAGGAAGGGTTTCAAGAACACCTGAAAGTTGAAGATTTCCCTGAAACACCAAGCTAGACAGCTCAACCAGAAACAAAAAAGAATGATTAATAAGGCCACAAAAGACTGGCTTGAGAGAGAAGGCAAATAGCTTGAACAAAAAACTTTCAAAAAACTAATGTGAGAGGGGCTTTTTGGAAAGTCAGATTACTATCAAAGATCTTTGCACCTGTAACAAGTCAGCTAGGTGATGCTCAGAGGATAAAGATCAAAATATTAAAAGAGAATAATTTAATCAGTTACTGAATGGAAATAGTCAAGTTGACCCACCTGTCCTTGGGACTACCAACTGTGAAGAAACAACGAAGAAGAACACATATTGGAGGAAGAAATTGAAGTCACTATTAGGTCACTGAAAAACAAGAAGGCACCAGTTCCAGATGTTTGCTGCCTGACGTGTTAAAACATGGCAGAAGAGGCAGGGTCATGCTCCTTTGCAAACTACTTAGCCTCATCTGGATGAAAGGTGAAGTCCCTGAAGAGTGGCAGCGCTCCGTCATTGTTCCTCACTCTGAGAACCTGGACCCAACAGATTGCAAGAACTTGAGAGGAATGTCTTAAAGCATTACGAGCAAGGCATTCCATAGAGTGATTCTCAACCCAATTTAAAAAAAAAGGGCAGAGGAAATCCTTTCTGAGTCACCAGCTGGCTATATGATGTTCTGCTGTAGCTCAGATCTCTGCTTTTTGTCAAATCTTGAAGAGACACATAGAGTTCAACCAACCCATTTGCACATCCTTTGGCTTTAGGGAAGAATTTGACTGCATTAACAGAGAACGTTCTGTTGGAAAGTACTCAAGTAGTACAGCTTTAGTTAGCAGCAAGTAGTTTCAAATCCTGTAGAGTCTGTATAGCAGAGCTTGGCATGCAGTACGAATCAGTGGTGAGCAGAGTGACTTAAAGTCAAAAGTGGAATCAAACAGGAACGCAGCCTCAGTCCAATACTTCTTGCTCTATACTTAGAAAGCATCTTGTCCAACTCCCTTAGTAACTCTGGTGAGGGCTGCAGGATACCAGGGCAAATTCTCAATCACCTTGACTTTGCAGATACTGTAATGATAATGCTACAGAGGAAAACAACCAAGAATCAGCAGCTAACCTGCAGACAACAGGCAGAGGATGGGAATAAAAATTGAATAAATAAAAGACCAAACTAATGGCGACATCAAAAATCAAGGAACAGGTACCCTATTCATTAATGGTATCGCTAGCTCCTGCTATTTGGGTTCCACCATAACATGTTACAACCCCTATGCAAATGACACAGACAAGCAGATGGCTACGGCCACCAGAACGTTTGTGTGCCCGAATAAACGTTTGGAACCTTAAATCAGTGTCCATCCAGCTCAAACCAGATTATATACCACACTCCCTGGACCTACATTACTTTGTGGCTGTGAAACATGTCATGGATCCTTGGGGTCTATGCTATGCCCCAGCTACTAAACAGTCCCTTGGAGGTACCCTTCAATGTGCCCGACCCCAAGGAGTCCCATTCCTCTGTAAGGTTACGCCACACAGCCCCATCACCTCTGTCACGGAGTCACCGGGCGATGCTCTGGAGCTGCTCCCCACCAAGCCAGTCAGGACTTTGGGGAGCCTCCTCTCCCTTGGAGCAGACTTGTTCAGGGCAAGAAGCTCACACAGCTTCACCTCCTGGGTCTCTCCTTGGAGCATTCAGCATCCTCTGCCCCTCCGTGCGCTTCCCACAGCGAGTCCACCCCAGCGGGGTCCTGGGGAAGCCACCGGGTTCTGCACCCCCACTTTGCAGTCAGACGTGACTCTTAGCCAGCCAGTAAAACAGGTTTATTCGATGACAGGAACAGGGTCTAAAACAGAGCTTGTAGATACAGCGAACCGGACCCCTCAGCTGGGTCCATTCTGGGGGGCAGTGAGCCAGACCCCCAGGTCTGCCCTCCACCCTTGACCCCAGCCAGCTCCAGACTAACAACCCCTCCCAGCCCCTCCTCTCTCCTCAGCCCCTTTCCCGGGCCAGGAGGTCACCTGATCCCTTTGTCTCCAACACCTTCAGCTGGCACCTTTGCAGAGGAGGGGCCCAGGCCATCAGTTGCTAGGAGACAGAGTGTCAGGCATTTAGGTGCACTGGCCCTTTGCTCTGCCAGATACTTAAGAACTGCCATGAGGACACTGAGGCACCAACACAGTACTCAGAGAAAACATTAAGAACTTTCCCAGTTCGTCACATCTCTCCCCCCTTCGAGACCGAACTGAGCGAGGTCACTCCTGCCAGTGACCTGGGGAAGTTCGAACCCACCAACGTTCCCATGGATGCCCCAGCATCTCTCCCATTCCTTGATGGGAGTTATACCAGGACAGTCCAGTCTCACGCCCTCCCTTAGGTCGGGTGTGCTTGATGGCACTTGCAGGCCGCATGTGGGAAGGTTTATGCGGCTTGAACCCTTTTGCTACCCCCAATACCTCTGGGGTCCAAACTGGGACGGGGTCTTCTCCCAGCACTTAAGAGCCCCCATCTTGGCCTTGGCCAGCTCTGGGCTTGGGCAGCCGCTTCCCACTTTGTGGCCCAGATGCAACACCTCTGCCGTCCCCCCTTACACTTTCCAGCTTTTAAGGTCAGTCCCACCTCCTTGAGGCAGCCCAGCCCCCTCTTCACCTGGGACACCTGTTCCTCCCAGGTCTGGCTAAAGATGCACATGTTATCAGTGTCTGCCAGGGCCAAGTTCTCCATCGCCCTCTGCTTGTCTAGAATCTCCCCAGGCCTAGCCATGGGGTCGGCATTGGACACTGTGATGGCTTTAAGCTTCTGATAGCCCCCATAAAACCAGATCATCCTGTCTCCCTTGGGGATCAGCCCCATGGGTGAGGCCCATGGGCTGTAAAACGGCTGGATCCCATCTAAAGCCAAGATGTTCCTGACCTCTCTCTCCAGGATCTGGGTTGCTTTCCCAATGACTCTGAATGGGGAACACCTGATGGGGAGATTGGCTCCCACCTCAGGGAAGAGATCCCCCTGGGGGTCTTCCCCCTTCTCCATCCAATCCTCCCTCTTCAGGTCCAGGGGTCCCCTCACTCTCCTCCCATCCAGCAGCTCGAACGGGAAAAACCCTGTGGATTCCTGGGGCACCACCAGCTGCCTCCCGATTTCCCCCAGTTCAACTTCCCCTTGGGGAGCCCATTCCCGGTACAGGAATCCCTTCTCTTGCAGGACTCTGTCTCTGCAGCCTTCCCCAAGGGGGTTTGCAGCGCTGTGGCCAGCAAGTTCCCTCAGCTTCTCCAAGGAGGGATCCCTCTGCAGCTCGGTCTGGGATTCAGCGGCTGGGGCAGGGAGTGGGACCTGCTCCCTTTCGCTGGCTGGGCCGGGGGTCACAGCCCCCCTGAGCCCTCTCCCTGGTAGCTCCCTCCCTGCTGTGTAATTACTTCCCAGCAGCACGTCTGGACCAGGCAAACCTGTTTGGCAGCTGACCTGCCTTGCCCGGGTGTCCCCCCACTCAGATGGGATCTCAGCTCCCCCCGTGCTCAGCACTGCCCTTGCTGTGCCAGTGGGGGCAGGCTGCGAGCTCTCTGCTCTGGTCACAGCATCAGAGCCAGTGTGAGCCCCCTCTCCGGTGTGCAGGGGGGCAGGGAGCATCTCTCCCTCCCACTCAGCCCCAGGAGGCTGGTTACAGGTAGGCAGGTATCCTGAGCCCAGCAGCCCCTCCCCCCTGCCAGCCAGGTCATTTGCATTTTCACTGACCATTTCCATCCTAGCCAATTGGTTCCCTGGATTTGAATTCAAACCCTCGGCCGTTAGAGGAGCGGAGCCTGGATCCTGTCCCATGGGGAGACAGTCACCCCCCAACAGGGCCTCCCAGCCGATATCCTGGAGAACCCCAACTACCAGCCAGCCCGACCCCTCCTGGGTCTGCACAGGGATCTGGGCCATAGGCAGGGCGAGGGGCTTCACCCCAGGGAACTTCACCCAGGTCCCACAGTTCCTCAGCATCTGGGGCTGCACCACCACAGTTCTCTCTGTCCCAGGATCTCGCCCCCGCAGGCGTGTTTCCCCACTAACCCCTGGGCAGCCCCCTATGTCTCTCTGATCCACCATCACCAGTCCACGCTGCTGATGCTTCTCCTGCAGCTTTTCCTCGGGCTCTTGCTTTCTCTCACGGTCCTCTCGCTCTCTCGGGCTCTGCTCCCATCCCATCCGTCTCCAATCTCCTGATGGGGAACCCAATCGTGAAGACCCTCGTCTGATTGGGGACCAGACTCCCGGGGATGCCTGGCTGATGCTCCAGCTGCTCTCAGATCCTCTTGTAGCCCCATCTGGGCCAGGAATCTGCTCCTCAGAGCGGTGCTTCTCCTTCAACTGCACGATTAACTGTGCCTTGGTGAATTTCCCCATGCGTAACCCTCTCTTTGTGCACAGGATCACAATGTCCTTCTCAAGGAGATGGTGATAGACCATCACTTCACCGTTCCCAAGTGGCTCTGGACTCACAGGCCTGTATGCTCTTGGGTCCCCCATGGTTTCCAGGAAGAACCCCTGGTGTGCCAGCCCTTCTCGTGATCACCACCTCTTTGCCAGGGTCGAGCTGCAGACTTCTCCGCCCCTGGGACTGCTCCTGCAATCTCCAGGGGAACCCTGCTACTGCAAAAATCCTTCTCTCTCCCAGGGTCGAGCGGCAAGCTCCTCCGCCCCTGAGACTGCTCGCTGCAGTCCTCATGGGGACCCTGTTACTCCAACAGTCCTTCTCGCTGGTCACACACTCCCAGAGGTTAACCGCCCCCTGAAACCGTCCCTCTCTGAGCCTTCAGCATGCCTGGTCCTCATTATCCCTCCTTTGTTTTACTGCTCCCCAGTCACTTACTGCAAGCAGCGCCATTCACGGGGTGCAGTACGTCCCGCCGCTGCCACCAGTTGTCACGGAGTCACCGGGCGATGCTCTGGAACTGCTCCCCACCAAGCCAGTCAGGACTTTGGGGAGCCTCCTCTCCCTTGGAGCAGACTTGTTCAGGGCAAGAAGCTCACACGGCTTCACCTCCTGGGTCTCTCCTTGGAGCATTCAGCATCCTCTGCCCCTCCGTGCGCTTCCCACAGCGAGTCCACCCCAGCGGGGTCCTGGGGAAGCCACCGGGTTCTGCACCCCCACTTTGCAGTCAGACGTGACTCTCAGCCAGCCAGTAAAACAGAGGTTTATTCGCTGACAGGGACAGGGTCTAAAACAGAGCTTGTAGATACAGCGAACCGGATCCCTCGGCTGGGTCCATTCTGGGGGGCAGTGAGCCAGACCCCCAGGTCTGCCCTCCACCCTTGAGCCCAGCCAGCTCCAGACTAACAACCCCTCCCAGCCCCTTTCCCGGGCCAGGAGGTCACCTGATCCCTTTGTCTCCAACACCTTCAGCTGGCACCTTTGCAGAGGAGGGGCCCAGGCCATCAGTTGCTAGGAGATAGAGTGTCAGGCATTTAGGTGCACTGGCCCTTTGCTCTGCCAGATACTTAAGAACTGCCATGGGGACACTGAGGCACCAACACAGTATTCAGAGAAAACATTAAGAACTTTCCCAGTTCGTCACAACCTCCTAGATTGATTCTCTAGATCCCAGCCCTCCACACCATGAGCTCTGTTCAGTAACTCCAGCTGAGACAGATGCCTGGTGAGAGACTTTTTGTCTTCTTTAGGGACCTGTGCACTGCAACAAGTATGTGCAGTGATACCAGGCAGCCTTTCAAAACCAGAGCAGGGTTTATTAGTCAGCTGGAATGCAGCATTGGAAGTCCTTAGTGTAACCCTTCTGCCAGGTGGAGCCAGCAGCAACCAGGGCCGGGTTCAATATCTAGGGGCTCCTTTTCAACAATATAGGACAGAGCCAGCTCGGACCCCCACTCAATAACCTGGGAAAATTACACACCACCCTGGGCACCTCTGAGAGGCAATATTTCACCACTTGCAAGTACAGAGTCTGAGTGTAGCAAAGAAACTTTTAATGAAAGGAGAGAAGTCACCCAAGATTAATTAGGGAAAATGCTGCTTGCAGGATTCATAATCATAAAGTGGTGAACAGGACACCCACCCCAGAGTGTATGGGGCAGTGCCTTCTGCCTTTGAGTTCATAGAATATCAGGGTTGGAAGGGACCTCAGGAGGCCATCTAGTCCAACCCCCTGCTCCAAGCAGGACCAATCCCCAGACAGATTTTTTTTTTTTGCCCCAGACCCCTAACTGGCCCCTCAAGGATTGAGCTCATAACCTAGGGTTTAGCAGGCCAATGCTCAAACCACTGAGCTCTCCCTCCCTACAGCTCAGTGCCTTTCATCCCCCTTTGCTCCCTTACCACACCCCACCCACAGTGGTTGTCCTTGGTCAGTAAGGACCCAGGGTTCAGAGGTCCATCTGTGTGCATCCCACCCACGGAAGAGGGCACCTGGCTTCTGCCACCATCTGACCCTCTCTGTTGGCTTCCTCATCAGCCACTGTGCCTCACTGCCTGTCAGTCACCTTCCACTGCCACCTGCCTCTCTGCTGTGACCTCAGTAGGTCAGTGTCTTGGGCCTTGTCTACACTGGCATTTTACAGCACTGCAACTTTCTCACTCAGGGGTGTGAAAAAACAACCCCCTGAGCACTGCAAGTTTCAGTGCAGTAAAGTGGGAGTTGTTAATGTTGCTCTTGAAGAAATACCCTTAGTGATTTCTAGCCCCACCACAAGTAATTTCAGTGCTCTGAGTACTCAAAAATAACCAACAGCTCCTAATGAAGCCTATTTAGCTCTACCTTTGAACAGTGGGGAGGAAGAGGTTAAACCAGAAGGGGGACCTTTAGAGTATCTCTATATCTCCTGCCTAGGACATCTATCTCTACCCATCTTGCTTTCACAGGGATCTGGCATTCAAGCCCCTGCCTTAGTGACTTTGTTTCAACTGATGGTGACCCCCTCAATCAGGAGAGGATCAGCACAGTTCTGCTTCCCTTTACTCATGCAATACAAATAACAACATGGATAACAACATTTCACTGCCCCTGCATTCAGAAATACATAATTTTGTAACCCAACACCAGCCAAAATCAATCACTTTTGAGCAACACAGCTCCTGTCTGCTGGATACCTAGGTGTGTTCATGTAAATATAGTTTGCTCCTGAAGTCTCTCCCCCTCCCAGCTTGCTGTCGGGGAGAAGTCATTCAGACCCTGCTCACATTAGGTTAGTACAGAGGAGCAACATTTAAGATGTTGTTCATACTGTGTAAAGCCAGGGCTATACCCAGCCAAGTTGCTCTGGGATCCACCGTGGCTCTCTCACCCTGTCCCTTTGTCTGTCAGTCCCAGGCGAGCTCTGTCTCTCTAAAGGCCAACTCTTAGCCTAGCATCCTGTCACTGCCAGTCCAATGTCCTCCTACAGACATTGGACTGGCACATGTTCTGCCTGATGGAGCTTCCCATTGTTATGTGCCTGTTGTTCAGCCCCTGGGATCTCCATTGTCTTTCTGGATCCTCTGTCGATATAGGTCAGTTTCAGCCAGTCCTTAATGACCCAGTCATGCCACCCCAGGCAGTTACGTCACCCAAACACCTCATGTCTCCTGCTTCGACCAGGAGCAGGATTTTAACTCTTCTGCATCCCCTGGGTAGCAATCCCTAACCAGTAAGTCACTGCCATGCACATCTGTCATACAACCATTACAGAAAATTCCCATGTCATCACATAAGGTAGAGTAAGAAATGACCACATTTATAGAAAGTGTGGTGCGAGACTGCAATCATCAAACATCCCCAACTACAGTGGGATGGTCATGTTGGTAGAAGGACCCCATACTGACTGCCTAAATGTCTTCTCTGTGGAAGAGTGCATGGAGCTGTTCCAGGAAGGAGGATTACTAGGAAAAGATGGGATCCACCTAACGAAGAGAGGGAAGAGAATCTTCACAGGCAGGCTTGGTAACCTAGTGAGGAGGGCTTTAAACTAGGTTTGACGGGGGATGGTGACCTAAGCCCAGAAGTAAGTGGGGGAGTGGGATACTGGGAGGAAACACAAGGAGGAGGGTACAAGATGCAAAGTCTCCTGATTCATATTGAGGAAGTAGGGTAATTGTCTAGTTATCTTAGGTGCATGTACAGGAATGCAAGAAGCCTGGGAAACAAGCAGGAAGAATTGGAAGTCCTGGCACAATCAAGGAACTATGATGTGATTGGAATAACAGAAACTTGGTGGGATAACTCACATGACTGGAGCACTGTCATGGATGGGTATAAACTGTTCAGGAAGGACAGGTACCGGAGGAAAGGTGGAGGAATTGCACTGTATGTAAGAGAGCGGTATGATTGCTCAGAGCTCCAGTATGAAACTGGAGAAAAGCCTGTTGAGTGTCTTTGGGTTAAGTTTAGAGGAGAAAACAACAAGGGTGATGTCGTGGTGGGTATGTGCTATAGACCATCGGATCAGAAGGATGAGGTGGACGAGGCTTTCTTCGGGCAACTAACAGAAGTTACTAGATCGCAGGCCCTGGTTCTCATGGGAGACTTTAATCACCCTGATATCTGCTGGGAGAGCAATACAGCAGTGCACAGACAATCCAGGAAGTTTTTGGAAAGTGTAGGGGATAATTTCCTGGCGCAAATACTGGAGGATCCAAGTAGGGGCAGAGCTCTTCTTGACCTGCTGCTCACAAACAGGGAAGAATTGGTATGGGAAGCAAAAGTGGATGGGAACATGGGAGGCAGTGACCATGAGATGGTTGAGTTCAGGATCCTGACACAAGGAAGAAAGAAGAGTAGCAGAATACGGGACCCTGGACTTCAGAAAAGCAGACTTTGACTGTTCAGGAACTGATGGGCAGGATCCTCTGGGAGAACAACATGAGGGGGCAAGGAGTCCAGGAGAGCTGGCTGTATTTTAAAGAATCCTTATTGAGGTTGCAGGAACAAATCACCCCAAAGTGCAGAAAGAATAGTAAATATGGCAGGTGACCAGCTTGGCTTAACAGAGAATTCCTTGCTGATCTTAAACACAAAAAAGAAGCTTACAAGAAGTGGAAGATTGGACAAATGACCAGGGAGGGGTATAAAAATATTGCTCAGGCAGCAGGAGTGAAATCAGGAAGGCCAAATTACACTTGGAGTTGCAGCTAGCAAGAGATATTAAGAGTAACAAGAAGGGTTTCTTCAGGTACATTAGCAACAAGAAGAAAGTCAAGGAAAGTGTGGGCCCCTTACTGAATGAGGGAGGCAACATAGTGACAGATGAAAAAGCTGAAGTACTCAATGCTTTTTTGCCTCGATCTTCACAGACAAGGCCAGCCCATGGCCTGCTGCACTGGGTAGCACAGTATGGGGAGGAGGTGAGCAGCCCGTAGTAGTGAAAGAGCAGGTTAAGGACTATTTAGAAAAGCTGGATGAGCACAAGTCCATGGGTCCATATCTAATGCATCCAAGGGTGCTGAGGGAATAGGCTGATGTGATTGCAGGGCCATTGGCCATTATCTTTGAAAATTCGTGGCGATGAGAGGAGTTTCCAGACAGTTGGAAAAAGGCAAATGTAGTGCCCATATTTAAAAAAAGGAAGAAAGAGAACCCAGAGAACTACAGATGGATCAGCCTCACTTCAGTCCCTGGCAAAATCATGGAGCAGGTCCTCAAGGAATCCATTTTGAAGCACTTGGAGGAGAGGAAAGTGATCAGGAGCAGTCAACATGGATTCACCAAGGGCAAGTCATGCCTGACTAACCTAATTGCTTTCTATGATGAGATAACTGGCTCTGTGGATATGGGGAAAGTGGTGGATGTGATATATCTTGACTTTAGCAAAGCTTTTGATATGGTCTCCCACAGTATTCTCACCAGCAAGTTGAAAAAGTATGGATTTGATAAATGGACTATAAGGTGGACAGAAAGCTGGCTAGATTGTCGGGCTCAGTGGGTATTGCTCAATGGCTTAATGTCTAGTTGGCAGCTGGTATCAAGCGGAGTGCCCCAGGAGTTGGTCCTGGGGCCGCTTTTGTTCAATATCTTTATTATTGATCTGGATGATGGGATGAATTGCAGCCTCAGCAAGTTTGCAGATGACACTAAGCTGCAGGGAGTGGTAGATACACTGGAGGGTAGGGACAGGGTCCAGAGTGACCTAGACAAATTGGAGGATTGGGCCAAAAGAAATCTGATGAGGTTCAACAAGCACAAATGCAGAGTCCTTCATTTAGGAAGAAAGAATCCCATGCACTGCTCCAGGCTGGGGACCAGCTGGCTAAGCAGCAGTTCTGCAGTAAAGCACCTGGGGATTACAGTGGATGAGAAGCTGGATATGAGTCAGCAGTGTGCCCTTGTTGCCAAGAAGGCCAATGGCATATTGGACTGCATTAGTAGGAGCATTGCCAGCAGATGAGGGAAGTGATTATTCCCCTTTATTTGACACTGGTGAGGCCACATCTGGAGTATTGCATCCAGTTTTGAGGCCTCCACTACAGAACAGATGTGGACAAATTGGAGATAGTCCAGCGGAGGGCAACAAAAATGATTAGGGGGCTGGAGCACATGACTTACAAGGAGAGGCTGAGGCAACTGGGCTTATTTAGTCTGCAGAAGAGAAGAGTGAGGGGGGATTTTATAGCAGCCTTCAACTACCTGAAAGGGGGTTCCAAAGAGAATGGAGCTCAGCTGTTCTCAGTGGTGGCAGATAACAGAACAAGGAGCAATGGTTCCAAGTTGCAGTGGGGGAGGTCTAGGCTGGATATTGGGAAACACTGTTTCACTAGGATGGTGGTGAAGCACTGGAATGGGTTACCTAGGGAGGTGGTGGAATCTCCATCCTTACAGGTTTTTAAGGCCCGGCTTGACAATGCCCTGGCTGGGATGATTTAGTTGGTCCTGCTTTGAGCAGGGGGTGGGACTAGATGACCTCCTGAGGTCTCTTCCGACCCTAATATTCTATGATTCTATGAGCGAGAGGTTGTGGCCGTCCAATGAGACCCTGGTGTAACACAATAGGTAAAGCCATCCAGGCAACCTCCCAACAGGCTCTGATGGGGCATGTAATAACCTTAGTCCCAGATTTGGACCTTAGCGTCCAAAATATGGGGGTTAGCATGAAAACCTCCAAGCTTAGTTACCAGCTTGGACCTGGTACCTGCTGCCACCACCCAAAAAATTAGAGTGTTTTGGGGCACTCTGGTCCCCCTGAAAAACCTTTCCTGGGGACCCCAAGACCCAAATCCCTTGAGTCTCACAACAAAGGGAAATAATCCTTTTTCCCTTCCCCCCTCCAGGTGCTCCTGGAGAGATACACAGACACAAGTTCTGTGAATCCAAACAGAGTGAATCTCCCTCTCTGTTCCCAATCCTGGAAACAAAAAGTACTTTCCTCTTCACCCAGAGGGAATGCAAAATCAGGCTAGCCACTTCAACACACACAGATCTCCCCTGATTTCTTCCTCCCACCAATTCCCTGGTGAGTACAGACTCAATTTCCCTGCAGTAAAGAAAAACTCCAACAGGTCTTAAAAGAAAGCTTTATATAAAAAGAAAGAAAAATAAGTACAAATGTTCTCTCTGTATTAGATGATACAACACAGGGTCGATTGCTTAAAAGAATATTGAATAAACAGCCTTATTCAAAAAGAATACAAATCAAAGCACTCCAGCACTTATATTCATGCAAATACCAAAGAAAAGAAACCATAGAACTTACTATCTGATCTCTTTGTCCTTACACTTAGAAACAGAAGACTAGAAAGTAGAACTACTTCTCCAAAGCTCAGAGCAAGCAGGCAGCCAGAAAACAAAGACCTTAGACACTCAATTCCCTCCACCCAAAGTTGAAAAAATCCAGTTTCCTGATTGGTCCTCTGGTCAGGTGCTTCAGGTGAAAGAGACATTAACCCTTAGCTATCTGTTTATGACAGGGCAGCTCAGAACTGACATGGATGGAATCTGCTCATGACCTGGGCATATGATGACAGTAAGTTTAGGCCTCAGGATTTCAAATTTTAAATATCAGAAGGGTAGCCGTGTTAGTCTGGATCTGTAAAGCAGCAAAGAATCCTGTGGCACTTTATAGACTAACAGACATTTTGGAGCATGAGCTTTCGTGAGTGAATACCCACTTCGTCGGATGTCAAATTTTAAAGTGGCTTATTTTTTAAAAATAAATTCATATTGAATTTAAATTAAAATCATCCGATTTAAATAAGAAATATCCATTACAAATAATCATTTTTTACGCACCTTGCATCTGTTTGATTTGATCTTGGTTGTGTCCTCACACGAAAGCCCCAGCTTGTAACTCTGGGAGAGCTGGCAGCATGGTAATGGTTGCCCACGTGCAGGGTGGGTGGGGGAGAAGAGAAATCTAATAGCCCAAACCAGAGGAGATCATCCTTTAAAATGGTTTTTGGGGTCTGACTAATGATCTTGGAGGGTCACGATCCTGTACCAGGCTTTGAGGAGGAAACAAGCTATATGGAGTCTGGGAATATGATAAAGAGACTGCTCCTCGTTTAATGGGGTGGCACAGTTGAAAACTGAGAGCAGGGAAAAGGCAGATGGGGCAGCAGGGCAGGAGCTGGTGGAGAGGCGCCCAGCAGGGGAAGTGTGAGCCAGCCCAGTGAGAGGCAAGCAGCTTGAGCCTGAAGTGAAAGGTGAGGGCGGGCAGGTGAAAGGATCTGGGCATGGGAGTGATCTGGCAGAGCAGTACGAAAGGCAGGACCTCCAGAGTCGGAGACAGAGGAAAGGGTGGATGTTAGCGTGACTCATCCCTGGAGCAGTGACTCACTGGAGCTAGACTCGGGATGGATTTGGCCCTGGGACTCTAGCACTGCAAGCCCAGAGAGCTGATCCAAAGAGCAATAAATAACCGCCGCCCCCCATTTATTTCTGGCCTGATCTGGCCTGTGCTAAGGTCAGCATGACACGTTTGGGCTCATCTCTTCAGCTCTGGGCTCAGGACACTGCGTGGGGTTGTCAAATAACAACATTTACTGGTGTATGCAGTGCTGGTGTAGCCGTGTCAGTGCCAGGGTATCAGAGAAACAGGGGAGGGGGGATACTTTTTATTGGACCCACTTCTGTTGGTGAGAGAGACCTGAAGAAGGGCTCGGTGTGAGCTCGAAAGTTGGTCTCTCTTACCCACAGGAGTTGGTCCAATAGAAGATATTCCCCCCTCCCTGCCCCTCTACCATTTACTGGACTGTTTTGGAATTTCCCAGGCCAGGGGTGCTGGAGCAATGTGTATAGTGGGGGTGCTGAGAGCCACTGATCCAAACTGGAAACCCTGGATATGACAGAAACCACTTCAAGCCAGGGGGTGGGGCAGCACATACCCTCCATCCCCCACACCCCTATTCCAGTATCTATGCTCTGGGCATGGCGAAACCTCCCCAGTGTCCTGTCCCAGTGTCCTCCACAGTGTCCCCAGCCCAGTGTGCCAGGATCTGAGTCACTGTTCGCATCTACTGCCATGTCAGCAGGCCAAGGGCTTCACTCACCTTCCCTGAGTAGCAGGTCCCTCTGCCCTGCCTCTGTGCAGCCTTGAAACAATATCTGCATGAGCATGAAATAGGCTTTGTGTGGGACTGTCATTGGCCCTCAGGGGTGCCTCACTCCTGGGCTCTGCCTTTGGGGAGTGTGATGTCTCCTAGGGTGCTTTGGGGATCATGCTGGTCAGGGGGACGTGACGCACACTGGGAGGTGTGCAGCTAACACGTCCCATCCTGCACAGCTCGGCTGGTGCACTGAGGACTGGGACCATGTGCTGCCCTACCCTTATGTGCCCCCTGCATGTGGCTAGCTGTGCCAGCTGCCCCATCCCTTCCCATTCTGCATTCCCCAGCACAACCTGCCATCCAGTGCTGGGAAGGGACAGCTCCCCTCTCTAGGCACCCAGGCAGAACAAGCAATAATCTGGCCTGCGACCACAAGATCTCTGGGGCAGGGTGCTTGTCACTCACTGGGCTGAGAAATGTCACGCCCATTTAAAGCATGTGCTGTATTAATATAATCACAATGGTCAGTGATTCATAACAACTGAACTCCTGAGCTCTGAAGGGGCTGTGTGCTGAACATCCAAGCCTGGCGGATCCTGGCAGAGAAGCACTGTGCTCAGCAAATAGCCCGATTTCTGAATCCTGTGGTCATTAGAACATAAGAACATAAGAACGGCCATACTGGGTCAGACCAAAGGTCCATCCAGCCCAGTATCCTGTCTTCCAACAGTGGCCAAAGCCAGGTGCCCCAGAGGGAGTGAACCTAACAGGCAATGATCAAGTGATCTCTCTCCTGCCATCCATCTCCGCCCTCTGACAAACAGAGGCTAGGGACACCATTCCTTACCCATCCTGGCTAATATCCATTAATGGGCTTAACCTCCATGAATTTATCTAGTTCTCTTTTAAACTCTGTTATAGTCCCAGCCTTCACAACATCCTCAGGCAAGGAGTTCCACAAGTTGACTGTGCGCTGTGTGAAGAAGAACTTCCTTTTATTTGTTTCAAACCTGCTGCCCATTAATTTCATTTGGTGACCCCTAGTTCTTATGGGAACAAGTAAATAACTTTTCCTTATTCACTTTCTCCACATCACTCATGATCTTATATACCTCTATCATATACCCCCTTAATCTCCTCTTTTCCAAGCTGAAGAGGCCTAGCCTCTCTAATCTCTCCTCATATGGGAGCCTCTCCAAACCCCTAATCATTTTAGTTGCCCTTTTCTGAACCTTTTCTAATGCCAGTATAACTTTTTAGAGATGAGGAGACCACATCTGTATGCAGTATTCAAGATGTGGGCGTACCATGGATTTATATAAGGGCAATAAGATATTCTCCATCTTATTCTCTATCCCTTTTTTAATGAGTCCTAACATCCTGTTTGCTTTTTTGACTGCCGCTGCACACTGCATGGACGTCTTCAGAGAACTATCCACAATGATTCCAAAATCTCTTTCTTGACTTGTTGTAGCTAAATTAGTCCCCATCATATTGTATGTATAGTTGGGGTTATTTTTTCCAATGTGCATTACTTTACATTTATCCACATTAAATTTCATTTGCCATTTTGTTGCCCAATCACTTAGTTTTGTGAGATCTTTTTGAAGTTCTTCACAGTCTGCTTTGGTCTTAACTATCTCGAGCAGTTTAGTATCATCTGCAAACTTTGCCACCTCACTGTTTACCCTTTTCTCCAGATCATTTATGAATAAGTTGAATAGGATTGGTCCTAGGACTGACCCTTGGGGAACACCACTAGTTAGCTCTCTCCATTCTGAACATTTACCATTTATTCCTACCCTTTGCTCCCTGTCTTTTAACCAGTTCTCAATCCAAGAAAGGACCTTCCCTTTTATCCCATGACAACTTAATTTATGTAATAGCCTTTGGTGAGGGACCTTGTCAAAGGCTTTCTAGAAATCTAAGTACACTATGTCCACTGGATCCCCCTTGTCCACGTTTGTTGACCACTTCAAAGAACTCTAATAGATTAGTAAGACGCGATTTCCCTTTACAGAAACCATGTTGACTATTGCTCAACAGTTTTTTTTTCTTTGCGTCTGACAATTTTATTCTTTACTATTGTTTCAATTAATTTGCCCGGTACTGACGTGAGACTTGATGGCCTGTAATTGCCGGGATCACCTCTAGAGCCCTTTTTAAATAGTGGTGTTACATTAGTTAACTTCCAGTCATTGGGTACAGAAGCCGATTTAAGGGACAGCTTACAAACCGTAGTTAATAATTCCATAATTTCACGTTTGAGTTCTTTCAGAACTCTTGGGTGAATGCCATCTGGTCCCGGTGACTTGTTACTATAAAGTTTATCAATTAATTCCAAAACTTCCTCTAGTGACACTTCAATCTGTGACAATTCCTCAGATTTGTCACCTACTAAAAGGACGGCTCAGGTTTGGGAATTTCCCTAACATCCTCAGCCGTGAAGACTGAAGCAAAGAATTTTAGTTTCTCCGCAATGACTTCATCATCTTTAAGCGCTCCTTTTTTATCTCAATCATCAAGGGGCCCCACTGGTTGTTTAGCAGGCTTCCTGCTTCTCATGTACTTAAAAAACATTTTGTTATTACCTTTTGAGTTTTTGGCTAGCTGTTCTTCAAACTCCTCTTTGGCTTTTCTTATTACATTTTTTACACTTAATTTGGCAGTGTTTATGCTCCTTTCTATTTGCCTCACTAGGATTTGACTTCCACTTTTTAAAAGATGCCTTTTTATCTCTTATTGCTTCTTTTACATGGTTGTTAAGCCACAGTAGCTCTTTTTTAG
This sequence comes from Gopherus flavomarginatus, assembly GCF_025201925.1. Lineage (NCBI taxonomy): Eukaryota > Metazoa > Chordata > Testudines > Testudinidae > Gopherus > Gopherus flavomarginatus. The sequence continues at coordinate 2,135,517 of NC_066635.1, read as the reverse complement.
TTCTTTTACTGTGTTTCTTAATTTGGGGGTATACACTGAAGTGGGTCTCTATTATGGTGTCTTTGAAAAGTGTCCATGCAGCTTGCAGGGATTTCACTTTAGTCATGTACCTTCTAATTTCTGTTTAACTAACCCCCTCATTTTTGCGTAGTTCCCCTTTCTGAAATTAAATACCACAGTGTTGGGCTGTTTAGATGTTCTTCCCACCACAAGAATGTTAAAAGTTATTATATTATGGTCACTGTTTCCAAGCGGTCCTGCTATAGTTCCCTCTTGGATCAGGTCCTGCGCTCCACTCAGGACTAATTCGAGAGTTGCCTCTCCCTTTGCGGTTTCCTGTACCAGCTGCTCCAAGAAGCAGTCATTGAAAGTATTGAGAAATTTTGTCTCTGCATTTTGTCCTGAGGTGACATGTTCCCAGTCAATATGGGGATAATTGAAATCCCCCACTATTATTGAGTTCTTTATTTTGATAGCCTCTCTAATTTCCCTTAGCATTTCATCATCAGTATCACTGTCCTGGTCAGGTGGTTGATAATAGATCCCTACTATTATATTCTTATTAGAGCATGACATTTCTATCCATAGAGATTCTATGGAACATGTGGATTCACTTAAGATTTTTACTTCATTTGATTCTACATTTCCTTTCACATATAGTGCCACCCCTCCTCCTGCACGACCTGTTCTGTCCTTATGATATATTTTGTATCACGGAATGATTGTGTCCCATTGATTGTCCTCAGTCCATCAGGTTTCTGTGATGCCAATTATGTCAATATCCTTTAACATGAGGCACTCTAGTTCACCCAGCTTATTATTTAGACTTCTAGCATTTGTGTACAAGCACTTTAAAAACTTGTTGCTGTTTATCTGTCTGCCCTTTTCTGATGTGTCAGATTCTTTTTTATGTGAATGTTTCTCATCTGATCTGGCCCTTACATTATCCTCTTCCATCCTCTCCTCCTGACTAAAACCTAGAGAATCTCTTTCAATAGACTCTCCTCTAAGAGAAGTCTGTCTGATCCATGTGCTCCTCTGCAGCAGCTGGCTTTCCCCTATCTCCTAGTTTAAAAACTGCCCATCCTTCCTGTATAGGGTCCCCCTATCCCAAAAGTTTCCCCAGTTCCTAATGAACGTAAACCTCTCCTCTCTACACCACCATCTCATCCACGCATTGAGACTCTGAAGCTCTGCCTGCCTACCTGGCCCTGCGTGTAGAACTGGAAGCATTTCTGAGAATACCACCACAGAAGTCCTGGATTTCAGTCTCTTTTCTAGCAGCCTAAATTTGGTGAGGTAGTGGTCTGGCCAGGTACCGAGCTGAGGGCTTTGTCGCAGTCTTGCCCAGCACTGTTCTTCGGCATGTGGGTGTGTGACACATCTGCTATGGGATTTTCACTGCCCCCTGGTAATCACAGCCCCGATCATACAGGAGAAGTCAGATATCAGTAGTCAAGAGGTGTCTCGATCCACTCCCCCCATGCCAGTCACAGCCTCTGGTCAGTTGCACCAATGCTGTGGACATCTGTGACCCACTTTGTACGTGGCTCGTAACACAGCTTCCCCGGAGCAGACAGCACAGGCTCAACTTTCCATAGGATCTGGAGGGAGCTCACCATTTAGTGAGAGGAAGGTTGGCCAGAGGTTAGGGCTCTAGCCTAGGACTTAGGATGTGGGTTCAATTCCCTACTCAGTCACAGCCTCCCAGTGTGACTTTGTGTGATAAATGAAGGGGGTGGGGGGTAGATCCTTTTTATGGACAGCCAGTAGCTATAAAATCCCTCTTAATAGCTGTTCTCTAATTGCTCTACTTGTAAAGGGTTAAAAATTCTCATTGCTAGGCATAGGTAAAAGGAAGTGAGTCGGCACCTGGCCAAAAGAGCCAATGGGAAGGCTAGAACTTTTTAAAATTGAAAAAAGACTCCCCTTTTGTCTGTCTGTGGTTGTTCTCTGGGGAAGAGGCAGACAGGGCAGAGTTATACCTTGAGAAGCTTGGGCCAGGTATGAAAAGCCATCAGTATCATCCCTAGAAACATATTTGAAATCCAGATATGTAAGTAGATCAAGAAATGTCTAGGAAGATGCGATTAGGTTTATCTCTTTTATTTCTTTATGTCTTGTGGACTCCTCTGTGCTAACCCCAGGTGTTTTTAGAATCCTTGTGGGCCCCCACCTTCTGCCCTCGATGTGCCAGAGTGGGGAATCAGCCTTGACACCTTGGCCAGTCATTCAGTCGCTCTGGGCCTCAGCTCCCATCCATGGGGATACGGGGAGTCCCCTGCATAAAATGGGTTTGTGTTTACACGAAACCATTTCATGCTTCACTTTGCCTGTTTGTGTTGTACGCAGATCATATGAAGTGGCAAGTAGTCTCTTCACAGAGGATCTCTAAGTGGATGACATCCAGTATCAAGACTGCATGCGAAACTGCTTTGGCTACCCAGCTCAGTGGTTGCAAGCTGCAAGCTGCATCAGTGACATTTTTAAGTGACGTCTCAATGTTAAATATTTGCAGGGCTGCAATGCGGTTGTTGATACATATGTTAACAAACCATTATGCCATTACTGCAGCATGCAGAGCAGATGCAAATGCTGGGAAGGTATTCCTACAGCCCTTGTTTAAACAGACTCTGAGCCCCCTCCTCCTGTGGATACTGCCTGTCAGCCACCCAAGTGGAATGCACGTCTGCATTTACTCCAAGAAGAAGAAATGGTTACCTACTGTAACCGGTTCTTCGAGATACAATGCAGACGTGTATTTCACAACCCCATAGGTGCCAGCTCCATGGGTGTTGCATTAGGCGTAACAGCCAAGAGTCTGGGAATGGAGCAGGATGATAACTGGGTTCTTTGGAGACTCTGTAACCGGCAAGAGTGTTCTGGATGCCTGTTCCCAGGACTTCCTCCAGCACAGCTCCCCAGTCGGCACCGAGTAGCAGCACTATCCCCTCAGCAGTGTACCGCTCACAGCCCAAAGTGTTCTGGAGCCATTCAAAAGTGGGAAGAAAACCTGTCCCCTTCCAGCTGAAAGTCCTGGCTTGCGTCACTCATATTTGGCTCACAGGCCTGTGTCGTACAGAGAATCACACTAGATGGTCACCGTGGTCCCTTGGAACCCATGAATCTGTAAAAATCACTTCGGCCCAGATCCTCAAAGGTATGTAGGTGCCTCACTGGCGAGGACTTTCTCAGTCTCCCCAGTGCAGTTACCTCCCACCTTCCTGTAAAGCCAAGGATCACCCAAACCCTTTTTGCCACCACATCTGGGAGCTCCTGTTGAGTAGCTTCTCCCCAGTGACCCCTAACTCCTTTTCAGAGTCCCTGCTTCCCAAGCCCCAGCCCTCCAGTCTGCAGGTACGGCCTGCAGTCCTTCTTCCTAGGGGGGCGAGCTTGCATTTGGCTGTGAAATGTGTTTTGTTTCAATGTGCCCAGCTTACCAGCTGATCTTGCTTGCTCTGTCTGGCTGCCCCAGCCTCACTGCTATTTACCACTGTGCCAGTCTTTGTGTCAGCAGCAAACGTGATCAGCAGAGATTTGATGTTTACTTCCCAATCAACGAGGAAAATGTTGCTTATCCTTGGGCCAAGTGCCTGGAAAGCCCCACGGAAAATAGCCCCAGTCAATGATTGTGCCCCACTGGGATTACCTTTTTAGCCAGTTCTTAATCCATGTAGTGTCTGCTCTGCTGATATTGTAGCATGCTCATTTTTATCTGGAATGTCAGAACGCCGCATAAAAGTCTATAGTTTTTACACTTGTGCAGTTTCCCTTACAACCTGTAATCTCCTCAAAGAATGAAATCAGGTTGGTCACAACACCTGTGCTCCACAAAGCCATGTTGACTGCCATTCCGATCCTTTCATTCTTTACTAATTGGAATGCCATCTCGGCGTCGCTGTTACTTTGCTTGGGAGCAAGGAGAGGCTAGCTAGTCTGTAGTGTCCTGGGGCAACCTGCTTGCCTTTGGCAAGTTATTCCAGTCTCCTGGAATTTCTCTGGCCTTCCAAGACTTATTAATAATGACACCAGCAGGCTAGAGAGCTCCTCTGCCAGCTCTTTTAGGAGCCTTGGGTGCAAGTTATTTACGCCTGCCGATTTTAAAATGTGGCGAGGCCACTCAGCTGCGCAGTTGAGCACTGAAATGGTCTCAAGCAGCATTTGCAGTTCACACTCTGTCACACTGTTGAGTTCGCTTCCTTCACTGCTGCTCCTGTCTATTCAGCCATCTCAGCCATTTCTGGGGCAAAGGTCTCCTCTGCATCACTCTTCTACATCAGCCCTGCCAGCCTGGGGGGTGGGGGGGCAAAGGCTTCTTGCTAGTGTGCAGGAGACTCTGGCTGGAACCTCACTGCTGAGTTACTGGGGTCCGATGGGTCTTCTCATTGACTCTGTGTGGGAGCAGAAGGTACCAGGTCTGGTCATGCTACAGCTCAGAGATGCTTTGTCATGCTTGCCTCTGACCTCTGGGGCGGTCACTAGGGCTGGTTTAGTGGGTTAGATGCTGGAAGTGGGGGAAAGACCCTAATCCTGAGGGCAGCCATTATCAGGAGGCTTCTTCCCCCCGTTTGAGCTTGTCTGGCTTCATCCCACGGAGCCAGCTTCTCACACTCAGCACTGGGAAGAATGCCACTGCAGCTGCTTGCAGACACACCAGCCTCGGCAGAGCCAGGGCTCAGGGCAGTTGGCCTGTTGTACAGGTGCTGACAGTCAGCAAGGTCCCCAGGGCTGGCAGGGGTCCATCGATGGGCTGGTAACACTGCTGCCCTTTCCCTTCTGGAAAGGAGGCACTGGGCAGCAGGCACTTAGTGGGAGGAGGGGGGCCCTGTGCCGCGGGAAGTCAGTCCCGTGAATAACGACCTGTGAAATCCGGAATGCCTCTGGCCTGGCTGGAGCAGGGTCTTGCTCACAGCACTTCCTTCCCACCCTCTGGCACTGGAGAAAATCCTTCGGCGCAGCTGGGATCTGCATGACACCACACCAAGCTCATTTCCCTTGCACAGACCAACACCTGCTGAGCTGGCTTGTTGCCCCCCGCCCGGCTCCCTCAAGCCCATGGGCTGGCCACTCCGGGAAGGCTCTGGTCTTTACACGGCTAGCTTGGAATTAAATCACAACCATGAGAAAACAGCTCTCCCAGGACCCACTTGACTCATGTTCTGAGAGCGGCGGCATCAATAAATTATCTGGCTTGATGCTAGACCGCAGCGAAGCGACCTCCGGCGAGCTCACAGCTAGGCTGGGGCGCTAGGCGAGTGCTGAACAGTGGCAGTCCACAGCCCCAGGTGTGGGTTCATCTGAGTCCTAGCTCCACAGCTACTTCCTTTGCTGTTGCCAGCTGGTGAATTCCTGAGCCCCCAGCCAGCTTGTGTCTGTGCATGACACCGGGCAGAGCCTGCGGAGAGGCTTGTGTGGATAATGCGGCTGGCTCGTTCCTCCTCCATGAATTCTGCTTCCTTGGTGTCAGTGAGACTCTAGCCAGCACCCTAGAGCAGCACCCAGCCAGGCCTGCCGGAGATAGAGCACAGACTGCATCACTGTCCCCTCCACAAGCTGCGGCCCTGACTGAAAGGGACCTTCTCCTAGGGTGCGAGACAGTCTGTGTTCACAACCCATCCAGCTCCACCCATGGTCACCAGCCCCATCCAGCCCCACCAACAGGTGCCAGACCCTTGTTCCATCAACAGGCATCAACCCTGACCAAAACACACAGCTCCACCCACAGACACCAGCCCCATCCAGACCCATCAATAGGTGCCAGATCCCCGTTCCACCAACAGGTGCCAACCCCAACCAGCACACACAGATCCACCCATAGTCACCAGCCCCATACACACAGCTCCACCAATGGGAAGCAGTCCTAATATTGTCACAAGATAGAACTTTCCAAGATCATTGCATCCTGGGATTCTCCACCATGCCTGCAACCTCTGCTTGGCCGTGATGGTGTCCTCTCCTGGGCTGGCTGGAGAGGGAGCCCTCCTCCTGGGCTTTCCCCTCTATACATCTTCCTAGTAAGCAGATGCAGAGCATGAGGGTCCTGCCTTGCTGTGCTGGGGGAATGTGGAGATTTCCTCCTGGGGGTGCAGGGGGCCAAGCAAAGAGAGCTGTGCATGGCTCATTGATGAGTGGATGGACAAGCCCATAGACGAGGTGAGGGAGGGCTGGGTGGAGCAGTGAACTGTTGCGAGAAGGGGAGATTCTGCAGCTGAAGCGGTGTTAGGGACCGTGCAGATGACGGGCTGAAGGGATCTGCAGAGGAGCCCCCTGAGGGTCAGTACAAGTGTGACGGGACTTCATGGTGCGGTGCCTGTGGCTGGGCTCCAGCTGCCCGGTGTGACAGGAGGGGGGCGCTGGTTGTGCAGAACTGCAGGGCTCTTGGCCATGGCAGGGTCACAAAGGCATCTGTTACTGGAGCAGGTCCCCAGTGCATGTCTCTTGCATATGCAGTCTCTCCCAGGCCAGGGAGGTGAGCCGGGGCAGCGAGGCTTGCGAAAGGGCCAGGGCCCTGGCAGGACTGCAGCGAGAACAATGGCTGACATCATGTTTTATTTCCAAACCGGGCCCTGTAGTGTTAGAGGAGACGTTTATTTTTTCGCCTGCTCGTTCTCTCGCTCCCCCGGGGCTGGCCACGGCACAGTACATTCCATTGCAGTGAGCATCGCGCTCCCACCACAGCACGTTCTTCCCACTTCAGCTGCCTGTTTCGGAGTGGAGAGCACGGCAGCCCCAGGTCGCCTGGCCTCGCTGAGCCAGGGGAGCCAGGAGCTTCTCCTCACCCACACCTGGGACTCGCTGCTCACAGCTGCTCTCTCCTGAAACGTGCCTGTGCTCCCACACTGGGCTGCCAGGCCCTGCCCCAGCCAGCCAGGGGAGGAATGGTGCACACCTGGCTCTGCTGAGTCCCACGTGCAAAGCCTGGGGCCTGTGGGCAGTTGTAGGCCCAGCTCAGGGCAGGCCCCAGCCCCATTAATATACTGTGTGTTCTCCCCAGTGCCTCCACAGGCAGCCCTTCACTCCTGCCCCCGGCAAGGCCTGCCAGTCTGCTGGACTGAGCTTGCATCTGGCATTCTCTGGGGCATCCCAGTGGCATGAAAAAGTTCCATCCACACACCCGATGGGTGACTGACAGCAGGGGGCATCTGGCGGCTGGGTGGACCGTGGTGAGGACGGGGCCTGTGGATAAGGGGGGTGGGAGCCTCACAGATGGACGGGCGGTTGAAGAGCTGCGTGGGATGCATGCTGAGAGCAGAGTGCGGGAGGAGGCTGTGCTGGGCTTGCTCCATCAAGCGGTTTGGGAGCGTGAGGAGCCGGGTTTGGGGTTGTTTGAATCCCCACTAGTCGACAGACAGAGAGGCCCCTGCCCAGTGATCCGAACAACGCAGAGCTGGGCTGGGGTTTGCTGTGGCTGCTCCCAGCAGTGAGAGCAAAGTGCACTTGGTGCCATCGCAGTCATCTCCCAAGCCCAGACACCCGGTCAGACAGGCCATTTCTGAGCTCCTGCTTGGTCCCACCCGCTGCGGGCTCAGCTGGCTCTGACACCCTCCACAAGAGGGCTCCACCCAGTCCTGTTCTCAGGGCGCCGGGCCCCTGCCCCCAGCACCCCTGCTGTGCCGTGACCACAAGCCGTCTGTGCACATCGCCCCGGCCCCCTGTCCTGTCGGAACCACACCCTGGGAGCCGGCCCCCAGCCCTGAGCCGCTCGTCACGCGAGAGGAGCCCCTCCCTCAGTCCAGCACAGGCCACCTACCTCCTCCCGGCTCCACTCCCCAGCCTGGCTCCGGCCAACATCCCCACTGCTCACCACGTCCCCTCCACCCTTATCCCCTCTGCCCAAATCTGTCTATCGCCCACCACTGACAGCAGCCCCCAATCCCACCCCACCCCTATGGGACACTGGCCATGTGCACCCAGCCCCCACCCCCTCCCCCATGGGACACTGACCATGTGCACCCAGTCCCCCCCTCCCCCATGGGACACTGGCCATGTGCACCCAACCCCCACCCCCTCCCCCATGAGACACTGACCATGTGCACCCAGCCCCCTCCTTCCTCATGGGACACTGGCCATGTTCACCCAGCCCCCCTCACCCCTATGGGACACTGGCCATGTGCACTCAGCCCCCACCCCCTCCCCCATGGGACACTGGCCATGTGCACCCAGCCCCCGCCACCCCTATGGGACGCTGGCCATGTGCACCCAGCCCCTCCACTCCTATGGGACACTGGCCATGTGCACCCAGCCCCCCTTCACCCCTATGGATCACTGGCCATGTGCACCCAGCCTCCCCCACCCCTTCCCCATGGGACACTGACCATGTGCACCCAGCCCCCCCCTTCCTCATGGGACACTGGCCATGTGCACCCAGCCCCCACTCCCTTCCCCATGGGACACTGACCATGTGCACCCAGCGCCCCCCTCCCCTAGGGGACACTGGCCATGTGCACCCAGCCCCCCCACCCCTTCCCCATGGGACACTGGCCATGTTTGACCATGTGCACCCAGCCTCCCCTCTCTCCTTCCTCATGGGACACTGGCCATGTGCACCCAGCCCCCACTCCCTTCCCCATGGGACACTGGCCATGTGCACCCAGCCCCCCCTCACCCCTATGGGACACTGGCCATGAGCACCCAGCTCCCACCCCCACCCCCACCTCTCCTCTATGTGACACTGGCCATGTGCATCCAGCCCCCCCACCCCTCCCCTATGGGACACTGGCCATGTGCACCCAACCCACACCCGTCCCCTATGGGACACTGGCCATGTGCAAATCACCCTCAGCAAACCCAGAGACTATTGCAGACCATTGCCCCAGTCAGAGTGACCTCGTCTGATGGCGTAATACCAGGCTTCTCAGAGTGAAGTGCCCAGTTCTGTCTTAATTTTGCAAAGCCGTGACTCTCTGGGTCAGTCACACAGATGATCCCAGGTAGGGCCAGGGTATGCCCTCCTTCAAATGTTGAGGGAGAGTCTGAGCGCACAGTGTGCTGGGGCGTTTTTGTCCCTCCTGGCACCCTGGCCAAAGAGCATGCAATGATGCCTTTCAGCGTATTGAGCAACTGGAAGTAGATCAGATCTCTGTGAGATTACGTCATTTTGCACAAAGTTGAACCACTGAGAGCACACATGGAATGCCTCTAGCTACTCCTAGTCTGCCTGTAAGAGGGTCCAGGTTTCTGACCCATAGAGCGGTACAGGCAGTACACAAATCTGATAGATACTGAACTTTGTCTCAGCACAGAGATATTTTTATATTCATAGGAGAGACACAGACTTCACGAACTTTTACCTCTGTACTTGGCACTGGTGCAATCACTGCTGGAATACGATGTCCAGTTCTGGTGTCCACAATTCAAGAAGGATGTTGATAACTTGGAGCGAATACAGAGAGAAGCCATGAGAATGGACTAGAGAACCTGCCTGATAATGACAGACCTCACAGAGCTCAATCTGTTTAGCTCTGGGGTGGGCAAACTTTTTGGCCCGAGGGCCACATCTGGGTATGGACATTGTATGGCGGGCCATGAATGCTCAAGAAATTGGGGGTTGGGAAGGCAGGAGGGCTCCAGCTGGGGATACAAGCTCTGGGGTGGGGCTGTGGATAAGGGATTCAGAGGGCAGAGGGGGATCAGGGCTGGGGCAGGGGGTTGGTGAGCGGGAGGAGATTGGGGGGCAGGCTTCAGATGGTGTTTACCTCAAGAAGCTCCCAGAAACAACGGCACGTCCCCCATCCAGCTCCTACCTAGAGGTGTCTCTGTACACTGCCCTGTCTGCAGGCGCTGCCCCTGCAGCTCCCATTGGCTGTAGTTCCTGGCCAATGGGAGCTGCGGGGGCAGCGTGTGGAATCCCCTGGCTGCCCCTAGACATAGGAGCTGGAGGAGGGAAAATGCCACTGCTTCCTGGAGCCATGTGGAGTGGGGCAAGCCCCAGACCCTGCTTCCTGGCAGGAACTCAAGGGCTAGATTAAAATGGCTGGTGGTCCGGATGTGGATTGTGAGCCGTACTTTGCCCACCCCTGATTTATCTTAACAAAGAGAAGGTTAAGGGGTGACTTGATTATACTCTGTAAGTACCTTCATGGGGAACAAATATCTAGGAATGGGCTCTTCAGTCTAGCAGATAAAGGTCTAACAGGATCCAATGGCTGGAAGTTGAAGCTAGACAAATTCCGACTGGAAATAAGGCATGCGTTTTAACCATTGGGACAACTTACCAAGGGTCATGGTGGATTCTCCATCACTGGCAATTTTTAAATCAAGATGGGTTTTTTTCTAAAAGCGCTGCTCCAGGAATGATTGTGGGGCAGTTCTCTGGCCTATGTTACACAGGAGATCAGGAATAGACATTCACAATGTTCCCTTCTGGCCTTAGACTCTATGAACCTATGGAGGAGGTGACAAGACCTATTTGTCGGCTTGCACACTGTTTGAATACTGGTTGAAGCCTAGGTGGAGGAACTCACCAATGCTCTCCATGGTGCTCAACCCCAGCTGCACCGGGGGTTCAGATGGCCCAGCTCCAAAGTTCTGGACTTTGTTCTTCTGCGATAAGACACTCAACCCAATAGTGTGGAAGCCTCTTGGAAACCTCAAAGGGCAGGGCTGAAATTGTCTGGCTTCTCCACAAGCAGGGCAGTGACATCGTCTGGGTTGGTGAACACTTGTTAACTAATCTGGACTCCAACATGTGGAGTGGCAAGTCCTAACATCCAGTCAGTAGCTTGACAGAATAGTGCTGGGGCGAGAATATATCCCAGCCACACACCTGAGATTGTGTAGAAATGTGGTATAAGCCAGGAATCTACACACACTCTCACACTGGTACTAGTGTGCAGGTCACGCACCAGAACATCTGGGACACCAACTCCTTTCAGTGCGAACTGAAGTGCTGACCTGTCAACTGAATCAAAAGTGACTTTGATGGTGATGTATGCCATGTGAAGTGGGTGCTTGAATTTTCAGTGCAGCTCAGCTAGGAGCTGCATGGTAAGGACAGGGTCCATCGTTGCATGCCCAGTGGTGAAACCTGATTGCTGTGGATGATGGTGTCTGTTAAGGAACAGCAGCATCCTGTTGAGTAGAATATGAATGAAGACCTTTCCAGGGATGGATAGTAATGAGATTGGCCTGTAGTTGCCACACTTGGCATGAGATCCTTTATCCTTGTACTGATGTCGTCTTTCCTTTCTGCTAGTACTTTGCCTGATACCCACATGTTTAAAAACAGTGGAGGCAGGCCAGTTCGCTCCGGTTCCAATGACCCTTTGAGCAGCGTGGGTGCGACACCAGCAGGTCCAGCAGTGCGTCCATTCCATAACTTTTGGATAGCTTTTAGTACTGCCTCACATGACAGAGGATTCGTGTCTGTTCGTGGGTCTGCTGCCGTACAGTTTGAACAGTCACCAGCAGGTGTGTGGTTCGGTGCACTTTCATAATGTGTTTTCCAACTGTCCGGGACCTCAGCTCTCGATGACAGGGAGAGCCACTTGGGCTCATACTGGAGATGTTAGAAGGCTGTTTATGGCTGACAGCCAGGCACGTTATGGCTCTGTACGCAGAACCGATTGTGCTTTAGGCCTTTCTCTGCTTTGTCAACCAGGGAGTTGGTGTCGTTCCCACAATCACGTTTTGCCATAGCCTGGAAAAGGCCTTTCAGCCCTTTATGTTCTTAGATGTCTCCCTGCTTGCATGCGCCTGCCTTTTCTGCAGTATGTCAAAAGCCTTTTCAGAAAGCTCTGGTTACTTGCATGACCTTCTGAAGCCAATTATTTAAGCGGAGGCACGTGATGCAGGGTTACAGACATCTCTGCAGACAGCCTTCATGTCGTCCAAGGGGTACCCAAGTTACCAATGGGATCTTTGATGGCTGCATGTATTTCACCGCTTCAGCAGGATCCCCGGAAGGATACTGGACATTGCATTGATAGTCACCTGGCTTGCGAGGAGCTGGAAGGTGCAGTGAGAGCTGAGACATGACCAGTCTATGGTCTAAATTTGCTGGTGCTTCTGCGCTGCTGAAGACCTGGTGAGATTTTACTATAGAGCAATTTCTCATGAGGATGCAGTCAGTTGCCTTCATGCACTGTTTGAAATCCAGATCCAGGGATAGCCTGGCGCAGCCAGCCACCAAATCCCAACCCCTGCCCCTATGGGACACTGTCTGTGTGCATCCAGCCCCTAATCCAAACCCTCACCCCATTCCTCATGGGACACTGTCCATGTGCACTCAGCCCCTTATCCAACCTCCCACCCCATTCCTCATGGGACAATGCCTGTGTGCACCCAGCCCCCAAACCCCACTCCTATGGGACACTGCCAGTGTGCACTCAGCCCCTTATCCAACCCCCCACCCCATTCCTCATGGAACAATGCCAATGTGCCCCAGCCCCCCATGCCAATTCCAACCCCCACCCCTATGGGACACTGCCTGTGTGCACCCAGCCCCCAATCCCAACTCCTCCCCCATGTGGCACTGCCCGTGTGCACCCAGCCCCTTATCCTCACCCCCATGGGACACTGCCTGTGTTCATCCAGCCCCCAATCCCAACTCCTCCCCGTTCCTCATGGGACACTGCCAATGTTCCGCAGCCCCCAGCCCAATTCCAACCCCCACTCCCATGGGACACTGCCTGTGTGCACCCAACCCCCAATCCCAACCCCTCCCCCCATGGGATACTGCCTGTGTGCATCCAGCCCCCAATCCCAACCCCTCCCCCCATGGGACACTGCCTGTGTGCACCCAGCCCCCAATCCCAACCCCTCCCCCTATGGGACACTGCCTGTGTGCATCCAGCCCCCAATCCCAACCCCTCCCCCCATGGGACACTGCCTGTGTGCACCCAGCCCCCAATCCCAACCCCTCCCCCTATGGGACACTGCCTGTGTGCATCCAGCCCCCAATCCCAACCCCTCCCCCCATGGGACACTGCCTGTGTGCACCCAACCCCCAATCCCAACCCTTCCCCCCATGGGATACTGCCTGTGTGCATCCAGCCCCCAATCCCAACCCCTCCCCCCATGGGACACTGCCTGTGTGCATCCAGACCCCAATCCCAACCCCTCCCCCCATGGGACACTGCCTGTGTGCACCCAGCCCCCAATCCCAACCCCTCCCCCTATGGGACACTGCCTGTGTGCATCCAGACCCCAATCCCAACCCCTCCCCCCATGGGACACTGCCTGTGTGCACTCAGCCCCCAATCCCAACCCCTCCCCCTATGGGACACTGCCTGTGTGCATCCAGCCCCCAATCCCAACCCCTCCCCCCATGGGACACTGCCTGTGTGCACCCAGCCCCCAATCCCAACCCCTCCCCCTATGGGACACTGCCTGTGTGCACCCAGCCCCCAATCCCAACCTCTCCCATTATAGGACACTGTGAATGTGCCCCCAGTCCCCCAATCCCATCCCAGGACTGTCCAGTGTTCCTATCTGGTGAAGGTGACTGAGAAGATGGTGACTGTGCCACATGTGCTTGGTGATGCCCAGAGATCTCCTGGTGCTCTGAGGTTGGCTTTGCGCTATGCAGAGTCTCTCAGCAGCTCTTGCTGTGGCCTGAAGCATTGGGGCCATTCTTACTCTGCCCCCTCTCAGCAGAGCCGCTGCCAGATGGAACCAGGAGACGCAGCCCTTGAACTGGACAGATAGGAGGAAGTGCAGTGCAGGAACACTGCACTGTGGGAACCCCGGCTCAGAGTAGGGCAGGGAGGTGTGCTGGTGGGGGGACCTGTCCCCTCACACTGAGAAGCTGGGAGTCAATCTGGAAGAAGAGACATCTGGATACCATCGTGGAGTCTGGGTTGCCATCTTGTAGGATCTAGGAACTCTGTGGCGGATGCACGAGCCCTGTTAGTAGCTGGCTCCAGGGCAGGGAGGAGCAATACCAGTACACCAGCAATGGATGTCTCTTGACTTATGAACTCTGCAAGCTCGTCTTCTGTGCTAGAGGAAGCATGGAAGGTGCAGCCAGCCAGATGCATTGGGAGACCTTGGCCTCAGCCCTGCTAACCAGGTCCCTAGGGAGCAGGCGTTGCTCCTCCTGGGTCTGTTGACACCCTTGAACCAGCAACATGGCCTCAGAAATCAGGAGACTCAATGGCTATATCTCAGACTTCTCCAAACAGCGTTTCACAGCCACGTGCTCACTGCTCTGAGCTCTCATGACTCTGTCACCATCTGTCACCGAAGCAGAGGACAGGCCATGAACGAAAATCCGGCCCAGGATTCCTCGCTCCCTCTGCTCCTCTTTCCATTTTATTCTGATGTCCCCTGGTAAAGCTGCATGGTGATGGGGTGCAGCATTTCCTCCTGTTGCTTTGGGATCCAGATTAGGAGATTTCCATACTGACTCCTGCTGGTGAGTAGCCTCTATAGCACATCACAGCATTAACGCGCCGTCCCTGACCAGCTTTCTTCAAATCACGCCATGCTATGAAATTAGCAGCATTTCAAAAATAAGTGGCTAACTCTCACAAGGCCTAAAATTAAAACGAATAATTGCTCTGCCGTCCAATACCATTGTCTTCACAATGACAATTGAAACATGGAATTTATAATGTAATATTGTCTGTGATTGATCGTAAAAGTTCTGTACAAGAGACTAGCGCTGGCCTGCCCAGCTGGTGGGAAAGCTAAGCCCATTTTGGCTGATTGTAATCATGTTGGAGGGTGAGGTTCTGCAGTTCTAATCACTTCCATCTGCATCTCTGACTCATGTGGCTCCTTTTGCAAAATGTCTAAACATTTCCAACCCCTCCACTGGCCCTTTCAAGCTGTTTCCCTGCATGCTGGTGCCCATGGCTCCCCAGACAGCCTGTGTGCATGGAAATCATGTGAGCAAGCCGTGCATTGAGGGGAAGGTGGTAGGTCCGTTTCTTTCTGGTCTCAGCAGCATCAGCTGCCTCTGTGATGGGGAGGGTTCCTGGGGCTTTACAGAGCTCTCTCTTCTGTGCCCTTGCCATGTAGAGCTCCCAGTCCAACACTGGATTCAGTCCTGACAGCTTTGTTCTTACTGGAGTGTGAGCTGCTGGGGATGTTGTATTGGCAATCAGTGATCACACCTGGGACCGGGTTCTCAGGAAACATCACTCAGTTTTCAAAGAGCTGTTGTGTTTCATTAGAGCAAAGGTAAGTGGTATTATCCTTGCGTTTTTGCGACATCTGCCCAGGGCATGGCTGGGAACATGGCTGGGCTGTTTGGAAAGTCCCAGCCATTCATCTCAGTGCATCTCTGGAGCATCAGGTACAAACCAGGATGAGTTCTTTCTGGGGAAGAGCTGTGTCTGCTCCACACCACGGCAGGTCCTCATCTAGGCTGCAGTGTCAGCCTGGACTTAGACTCAGGCATGAGCCCAAATGCCCCTTTTGTCTAGATACAAATCTCTCAGACTTGGGCTTGGACCTTGTATATGACAGACCTAAGGTCCTAGAGGGTTGGAGACTGAGTGAAGATGGGACCCAAAGTTTGAGCCCTATTGCTCTGCAGTATAGACGCAGACCCCTGCCCCCGACTCCGGTCCTGGGAGTCCACCGACAGTATGCCACAATCCCATGGGTCAAATTCCTTTGTCCTCTCTAGCCCAAACTTACAGTCTACTCCAGGGAAACAACCCCCTTTGGTGCCGTGCAGCAACTCGGTGAGTCAGTGTTTAACCGGTTTGTTGTGTCTGACCCCTGAACTGCAGGCACCAGCAGGGAGCACTCTGCGTTGCAGTGGGCATTGATCAGAAGCCCTTTTGCAGAGCACGCTGCCTCATGGTCACACGAGCATGGCCAGATTTGGGAAAACTCTGCTGTGGGGCCAGCAGAGCAGTGGATTTAGGAGATGTACCAGGAATGACTCCGCATGGCAGCAAATAGCAAAGAAGCTGGCAAATTTACTGGGCCTGTGACTAGGGCAGAGAGCAGACTATGCAGCTCAGGACTGAGTACAGGGAAACCAGGGACCAGAACGGCATCTTGGGCAACTCACCGACATCATTTTATGAGGCATTTAACCGGGTGCTGGGCACTGCGCGTGGCATGGAGCCAGCAGCAGTGCGCGATACCTGGTCAGCTGGGATGGTGCCATGCTGGCCTCGGAATCCAGACTGGGGGCTGATGGAGGCCAGTGGCAGGCAGCAATGAGGCCACCAAAGCTGACCCCGGCCCCAGAGGAGGCTTTGGAGCAGGAGCAGCAGCACGTCCTGGAGCTATACTTGGAGGAGCTGTTGGACACCCCCCCGAGGAACAGCCCGTAGACATGGAAGCGACGGATGTGTATTAGCACAGCAATGAGAGGGATTTCACGCAGAGGTTAGTAGAAGCCCCGGCTAGCAGCACGTAGCCACTAATGGAGAATTGTACGCCGGCACCATGACTCCACAGCCTTCCCATCATGCAGAGCTCCACATGCAAACAGTAAAAACACCTTGGAAGTGAATTGTGGTTTGAGGAGGTGCAGAAATAATCTCCTTGCCTTGCCAGGCCTGCAAGTATTCTGTCTTGTAACCACTCGGTGCTTTCCCGGGCTGCCTGGCAGCAGGGAGCTGTGGGGGAAAGGAGTAGAAATTGTTCCATTTACAAATCCAGGCCACTTCAGCCCAAGGAGTCCCATAGGAGGAGGTCATGGAGCTCTGTGGGGTCACATGCAGCCATACCAGGCTAAGCCATGTGGAAGCTGACACATCCTCCTGTTAATCGCCTCACAAATTCTGACCCAAAGAGGGGTACAGATAGCTGCATACGTTCCCAGATGCAGGAACTCCAGAGAGGTAGCCACATTTCAGGAAGAGCAGAGTTTCTGAGGGCACCTCACCTGACCAGCCCAGACCATGCACAGATGTGCTCTTCAGTCACTATACATGTGACTACTTCGGCTGCATACGCTGTAGAAGTCTCACCAGCAGACTGCAATAAAATCTTCCTTTGTCTTTGGACACCATGATAACTGTTCTGTGCTCCAAAATGAGGAAGGTCTGAAATGACAGAAAAAGCTTTTTAGCACAGCCACTGATAGCACCACATTCAACTCCAGGTAATTTTACAGTTTTTAGTAAACAAACCAAACCAAAAAAGCAGCTGTGATTTTTAACTTACCGTTGTCTCTGGACATCTTTTGCTGTGATTAACCAGGCTGTGTTCAGGGAGCATCTGTGGTCTGCAGCATCCCTCTCACAATATACTGAAGTTCAGTTTGGAAAAGTAACATTTTATAGCCTTGAAATTCCACAAGGATTCTTCCTGTGCTCCTGCACCAAGCTGTTTGAGAAGAAAACCCTCAGGTGTCTGGTCCTCTGCCAGGCCCCTCGCCCCCTACTGACTGCAGCACCTCCACAGCTCGCCCACAGTGCAGGAGAAGCCTGGACCAACGTACCTCCACAGACTGTTGCAAGAGGGAGTGTTTCCGTGATGAGCTGATGGCTGAAGTTCTGGACAGGGCCCACAAGCAGGTCCAGCACCAAGGGCAGCGGGACTCACGGCTAGAGGAAAGACGTGGCGAGAGGCAAGGGGAAAGGCTCAGGCTGCCTTTGAGGCACAGGCGCTGACTTTTCAAAGTGCTGGGGAGTGCTTGAACCCCGGCTCTGCCCCTGACCTCAACCCCATTCCACTCCTTCCCCAAGGCCCCACCTATGCCCCGCCTATTCCTGCCCCCACTCCATCGCTCCTCTTCCCCCCCAGTTCTGCCCCTTCCCCTGAGTGCTCAGTACTCCAGATGAGGCCTCACCAATGCCGAAGAGAGGGGAATGATCACGTCCCTCGATCTGCTGGCAATGCCCCTACTTATACAGCCCAAAACACTGTTAGCCTTCTTGGCAACAAGGGCGCACTGCTGACTCATATCCAGCTTCTCATCCACTGTAACCCCTAGGTCCTTTTCTGCAGAACTGCTGCCGAGCCACTTGGTTCCAAGCAGTGAATGGGATTCTTCTGTCCTCAGTGCAGGACTCTGCACTTGTCCTTGTTGAACCTCATCAGGTTTCTTTTGGCCCAATCCTCTAATTTGTCTAGGTCCCCCTGTATCCTGTCCCTGCCCTCCAGCGTACCTACCACTCCTCCCAGTTTAGTGTCATCTGCAAACTTGCTGAGGGTGCAGTCCACGCCATCCTCCAGATCATTAATGAAGATATTGAACAGGCACTCTGCTTGATACCAGCTGCCAACTAGACATGGAGCGATTGATCACTACCCATTGAGACCGACGATCCAGCCAGCTTCCTATCCACCTTATAGTCCATTCATCCAGCCCACACTTCTTTAACTTGCCACAAGAATACTGTGGGAGTCCATATCAAAAGCTTTGCTAAAGTCAAGGAATAACACATCCACTGCTTTCCCCTCATCCACAGAGCCAGTTATCTCCTCATAGAAGGCAATTAGGTTGGTCAGACATGACTTGCCCTTGGTGAATCCATGCTCACTGTTCCTGATCACTTTCCTCTCCTCTAAGTGCTTTAGAATTGATTTCTTGAGGACCTGCTCCATGGTTTTTCCAGGGACTGAGGTGAGGCTGACGGGCCTGTACAGCTGGTCCCATGGACTTGTGCTCATCCAGCTTTTCTAAATAGTCCCAAACCACTTCTTTCTCCACAGAGGGCTGGTCACCTCCTCCCCATGCTGTGCTGCCCAGTGCAGCAGTCTGGGAGCTGACCTTGTTCATGAAGAGAAAAGCAAAAGAAACATTGAGTACTTCAGCTTTTTCCACATCATCTGTCACTATGTTGTCTCCCTCATTCAATAAGTAGCCCATACTTTCTGTGACCTTCTTCTTGTTGCTAACATACCTGAAGAAACCCTTCTTGCTACTCTTAACATCTCTTGCTATCTGCAACTCCAGTTGTGATTTGGCCTTCCTGATTTCACTCCTGCATGCCTGAGCAATATTTTGATGCTCCTCCCTGGTCATTTGTCCAATCTTCCACTTCTTGTAAGCTTCTTCTTTGTGTTTAAGATCAGCAAGGATTTCTTTATTAAGTCAAGCTGGTCACCTACCATATTTACTGTTCTTTCTACACATCGGGATGGTTTTTTCCTGCATCCTCAATAAGGATTGTTTAAAATACAGACAGCTCTCCTGTACTCCTTGGCCCCTCATATTAGCTTCCCAGGTAGTCCTGCCCATCAGTTCCCTGAGAAAGTCAAAGTCTGCTTTTCTGAAGTCCAGGGTCCCGTATTCTGCTGCTCTCCTTTCTTCCTTGTGTCAGGATCTTGAACTCGACCATCTCATGGTCACTGCCTCCCAGGTTCCCATCCACTTTTGCTTCCCTACTAATTCTTCCCTGTTTGTGAGCAGCAGGTCAAGAAGAGCTCTGCCCCTAGTTGGTTCCTCCAGCACTTGCACCAGGAAATTGGCCCCTACACTCTCCAAAAACTTCCTGGATTGTCTGTGCATTGCTGTATTGCTCTTCCAGCAGATATCAGGGTGATTAAAGTCTCCCATGAGAACCAGGGCCTGCGATCTAGTAACTTCTGCTAGTTGCCGGAAGAAAGCCTCGTCCACCTCATCCCCCTGGTCTGGTGGTCTATAGCAGACTCCCACCACGACATCACCCTTGTTGCTCACACTCCTAAACTTAACCCAGAAACTCTCAGGTTTTTCTGCAGTTTCATACCGGAGCTCTGAGCAGTCATACTGTTCTCTTACATCCATGCAGCTCCCCCACCTTTCCTGCCCTGCCTGTCCTTCCTGAACAGTTTATATCCATCCATGACAGTACTCCAGTCATGTGAGTTATCCCACCAGGTCTCTGTTATTCCAATCACATCATAGTTCCTTGACTGTGCCAGGACTTCCAGTTCTCCCTGCTTGTTTCCCAGGCTTCTTGCATTTGTGTCTAGGCACTTAAGATAACTCGCTGATCTCTTGTTTTCTCAGTATGAGTCAGGAGACCTCCCCTCTTGCGCCCTCCTGCTCGTGCTTCCTCCTGGCATCCCACTTCCACACTTACCTCAGGGCTTTGGTCTCCTTCCCCTGGTGAACCTAGTTAGCCAGCCTGCTTGCGAAGATGCTCTTCCCTCTCTTCATTAAGTGGAGCCCACCTCTACCTAGCAATCCTTCTTCTTGGAACACCGTCCCTTGCTCAAAGAATCCAAAGCCTTCTCTCCGACACCACCTGCGTAGCCATTCATTGACTTCCACAATTCAACGGTCTGTACTTGGGCCTTTTTCCTGCACAGGGAGGATGGACGAGAACACCACTTGCACCTCAAACTTCTTCATCGTTCTCCCTAGAGCCACGTAGTCTGCAGTGATCCGCTCAAGGTCATTCTTGGCAGTATCATTGGTGCCCACATGGAGAAGCAGGAAGGGGTAGCGATCCAAAGGCTTGATGAGTCTCAGCAGTCTCTCTGTCACATCATGAATCCTAGCTCCTGGCAAGCAGCACACTTCTTGGTTTTCCTGGTTGGGATGGCAGATAGATGACTCAATCCCCTGGAGAGTCCCCGACCACCACCACCCACCTCCTTCTCTTGGGAGCAGTGGTCATGGAATCCCCATCCCTAGGACAGTGCATCTCGTGCCTTCCAGTCGGTGAGGTCTCCTTCTGCTCCCTTCCTTCAGATGTATCATCTTCCCCAGCTCCAGAGTGGTCTGCCATAGGGAGGGGCAGGCACTCATACAGACTGGGTATAGCTTTCAAATCGGTGATCTCAGAAATGCTTTCGTTCCAAATAAATGATACTTGGCTTTAAGGAGACCGTCCGGTCAGTGTGTACCCTGCCATTGGTCCTGGATGGAACGGAACTGCAGGTACTGAACCTGAGTCAGGCCTGTGAGGTGATCATGGTTAGTGCCAGGGCACTGCAGCCGCAGGGCTTGGTCTGAGAACAAGAAAATTGCGATTCCACCCCAGAGAGGTGACAGCCCAAGGCCAGGGCAGGGGAGGCGGGGACAGTGCGTTCAGAGATACCACAAAGGGCCAGCGAGGCAGGTAGCCTGGGAACTGAGACACTCTCTACTATCAGAAATCTATTCTCCATGTAGGTACGTGTTATTTACCCCTTCTCATCATACAAGAACAGGGTCAGCCAATGCAATTAACAGGCAGCAAGTTTAAAGCAAAGAAAAGGAAGTATTTCTTAACCCAATGAACAGTCGGCCTGTGGAACTTGTTACCAGGGGATGTTGTGAAGGCCAAAAGTATAACTGGGTTCAAAAAAGAATTAGATCAATTCATGGAGGACAGGTCCATCAATGGCTATTAGGTAAAATGATCAGGGTCGCAACCCCATGCTCTGGGTGTCCCTAGCCTCTGACTGTCAGATGCAGCGAGTACATGGGGGATGGATTACTGAATAATTGCCCTGTTCTGTTCATTCCCTCTGCAGCACCTGGCATTGGCCACGGTCAGAAGACAGGATTCTGAGCTAGATGAACCTTTGGTCTGACCCAGTATGGCCGTTCTGATGTTCTTATGTACAGACCGTGATAAACTCACCCCTTAACCTTAACGCAATGGTGGCACTAATGCTATGAACAGAGGTAACACCACCTCCCTGCTTCTCTTTGACATTTCCTTCCTTCATTTGACATTTATGTGCAAGGATTGCATCAGCTGCTTCGTTCCAGCAACATGCTGGGAGTTCACATTCATCTGCTTTCCATCAGGAGCCCTAAGTCCTTTCTGAGTCCCTGCTTCCCAGGTAGAGCCTCCCATTCTGTCAGGGTGACCTACGTTCTTGGTTCCTAGATGTGTGACCTTGCATTTAACTGCATTCAAATGCCCATTGTTCACAAGCGTGCAGCGTATCATACAAACCAGATTGCTCTGTATATCTGACCTGCCCTCTGCACTATTTACCTTCCCACCAATGTCTATGTCAACTGCACATTTTACCAACAGAAATTTTACTTTTTCTTCCAGGCCATTGCTGAAGATATTGACCAGCCTGGGGCAGTGTGGGATCCAGCAGAAGTGTCCCAGGGTGGGGGATCCCCATTAGCCAGCATGTTTACTTGTAAGCGTTGGGATTTTCAAAGTGCTCAGGCGAGTAAAGTACCCATCAGCCTTCCAATTCCAATGGGCTTGGGGTGCCCAGCTCCCCCACACGGGGAAGCTGTTCAATGCTTTTCAGTTGAAAGCAAACCCACCATCATTCTGGTTTTCACTTTGGCGGTTTTCCCATTTTCCCACCTTGTCTCCTTTCGCTGCTGAAAAATAGAGCAGGAGGGTGAGACAGAGTGCAACAAGACCCAGAAAAACTTGTTTTTCTTCAGCCAGTGGAAGCACTCCGGGGGAGGATAAACACCACGAGAGAGGGAGGGTAGTGTGGGCATCAGCCACTGCAGGAAGGCGACCTAGCATTCAGCTGCCTGGCTAATGGAGAGACTCCACAGCCCAGGAGCCTAGGAGGTAGCATCTGAGTGGGTCCAGGGGAGAGACCTGTGAGCAGGAGGAGGGAAGATGTTGTTGCCCTGTTTTTGACTCAGCAGACTGGACAGAGCTGACGAACACAGATGCTGGCTGACCCAGGTGAGGTCAAGCTGAGGTTTCGGACCGCTGAGTTACTTTGCACCGTGTTTCTGTGGGGACTGACCGGCTGCGATTTAATTTGCTGGGAGTTTTGTTTCTGTTCAGGTATAATTGTGAAGATCATGTTCTTGGATTAGGAAGTTGCCTTGTTACTTAATAGAAATTAAGCTATTTCTATTATTATAATACCAGCTGGCTCTATGATGGGCCCTGCACAGCCCTCCACAGGGGACCACCACACACCTGGTGAATGAGAGCTGCTGAGCCAGAGCTGAAGGTCTCTGTATCCCTGAGCCACTAGGACCCCTCAGTCACCTCCTTGCTTCTCTAGAGTAAATCCTGCCAAATACCCACCCAGAAAACACAGAAGCAAGCAGCTGGACTGTGTCTTGGTGGCTGCTCTGCCAAGCAGCTGCCCAGAAGGGAGCGTCCAATCCCACCTGTGTCTGTCTCTGCCCCACTGCTGCATCTGCGCTAAGCAGAGTGGGAGGTGGTGGAACTGAGAGTGTGTTGTTCCCAGTTCGGGCGGACAGAGTTGCACTGGCTCCGATTGAGCTAGTGTGCTACAAAGAGTGGTGCAGCCCCAGCCGTGTGAGCGACCCCACTAAGGGGTACCCTGAAGGTGAAGGAAAAGATGTGATTTTTCATTCATGGGAGTGACTTGGGGTCTCTGTACAGTCTGAGGGGCAGGGCCTGGGAGTCTCTAGTGGGCAGGGACATACGTCCTGGACCGTGCTCCCTGCCTAGCAGTGACCCTCCCTGTGGAGCTGCTGCTCGGCAGGCTTCCCCTGCTGGCACGCTGCAGGCTCTCAGGTCACAGATGCCTCTAGCTGGGGCCAGAGACTGCTAGATTGTTGCCAACTCCTTGTCTCTACTGTCTTATGTGAGTCCCATGTGCTGTGTCTATGAGCCACGGGCCTGGCTTGTGGCGAGTGGTGCTGTGAGCTCTTAGCTCCTCTGGAGAGGAAGTGAAGAGCCACTGTGGGCCTTGGTAAATACCCATCACTTTCCCCAGGACTCAAGCTAGCCTCTGTCCCAGGCTCCTACCATTTGAGTCTCAGCCAGCTTCTCACATGCTGAGGGAAACCTGGACTCGGGTGGGTTCCGGCTCTGCAGGACTGAGGTGCCATGGCCTCTCTGCACCCGTTGGAGTGGGAATCCAAGGGCCACCCCCCCCGGCTACCCCCTTTTGGAGCAGGATGGTGGGGAGGGCAGTAGGAGACAGCAGTGCAGCAAGCATGGGAGGAGGCAGAGGCAGCTGTTCCTAGGCAGCCCCATTGTATCTTCCTAAGACGGATATAGCATCAAAGTATCAAGGGCAGGAAGAGGAGAAAAAACTCTCCCACGCAGATGTGAGGGACCGTTCCCCACTCTCGGACTCCATGGCTTCCTGCAGCAGGGAGTTCCACCGGCCGGATCTGCACTGCAGAGGGGGAGTGTCCCTTTATTCATTCTTAACTGATCAGCCTTTTGTCCCATGGAATGAGCCCAGTTCCCTGTGTCATGGGGTGGGAGGCTGCAGGGACTGCTCGGCTTTCAGCCTGTGCCCTTTATCTCTCTCCATCTCAGCCAGGTGCCTGGAATTCTCCTTCAAAAGCTGCGTCATTATTAATGCTTGTTTGTATGGTGACAGCACTCGGAAAGGAGGGGGCCTGGAGCCTGGCACTGCAAAACCAGAGCCTACTAGAGCTCTGCAAGGGGCTATTTTTAATCCCACTTCCATCCCACCTCACAAGACCTACTCCCATCTGCTCCCCCATTGTTCCTTATCCCACTCCAATCCACGAAAACCTGAGATCCTGCAAATCCCTCAAGAGCGGCAGATTCCCCCTTCGCCGTGCTATTAAAAACAAAACCCAAAGACAGGCTGGTTAATATACTAGATAGCAATGGAAGTCAGCCCCAATTTTTACCACTAAAAGAATAAAACAAATTTCACTTAAACCAAGTAAAAAAATACATGAACTCCTGTTATAACAGACATCGTCTCTTTCTACCCCTCGCTTAAAATTAAGTATTAAAACCTTTAACTAAGAAAAATGAAAAACTTGCTTTACATTTGTCATAGTATAATTCCCAAATCTGGACCTTAGCGTCCAAAATATGGGTACTAGCATGAATTCCCCTAAGCTTAATTACCAGCTTAGATCTGATAGGCTGCCACCAATCAGGATTTAAGTAGAGTGCCTGATAGACTCTAGTGTCCCCAAACTCTTCCCTGGGGACGCCCAAGACCCAGATTCCTTGAGTCTCACAACAAAGGCAAATAAACCATTCCCTTCCCCCTCTTTACCTCCTCCCAGATCTTTCCCACCCTGGGTACCCTAGGAGATCACCGTAATTCAAATCCTTGAATCACCACTTCCCCTCCCTTCTTCCCCGGAGAGAGATACACAGATAAACGCTGAGAGCAGGCTTTTCTTCCCTCCTCCCTTTCCTTTCTCCCGCCTATTCCCTGGTGAGTACACAGACTCAAGCCCTTTGAGCCTTAACTAGGAGAAAAAAATCAGACAGGTCTTAAAAGAAAAACTTTTAATAAAAAAAGAAAGAAAAAAGTAAAAGGTTTTTCTCTGCAATTTAGATGGTAAACAGTTACAGGGTCTTTCAACTTATAAACAATAAAAAGAAACTTTCTCCAGCAGAAACACAATTTAAGCTACTTCCAGCAAGTACACATATGCAAATGGAAAAAAACAAATTAAAAGACTATGACCGCCTTTTCTTACTTACAATTCTGAATAGATAAGAGACTGTAGCAGGGAGATTGGCAAAAACCTGGTTGCACCTCTAGCCCCATCCAGGACCCAAAGAGAACAAAAGCAAAACCCCAAACCCACAAACGAAGGCTTCCCTCCATGAGATTTGAAAGTATCTTGTCTCCTGATTGGTCCTCTGGTCAGGTGTTGCAGGTCACTGTTTGTTAACCCTTTATAGGTGAAAGAGACATTAACCCTTAGCTATCTGTTTATGACAACATTGCTGATATTTCTGCCGAAATATCAAAACAAATTGCACCACAATTTTGCCTTAACAGGTGCAGTTTTTAATGATTACAGAAGATAAGCTGCTTTTGAAAAACGAGATGTTTTTAAACCACGTCAGCACCATTTTTAGAACTTTGAAACCTACTATTCAAGTTATTTCCATGTCAGGATTATTACTGCTTTATGGAAAACGTTTACCAGGAAAACTGTTCACGGCCACTAGGTTTTTGATATAAATACATTTTAAAAAGAGGCTCGAGTTAAGTGATTGATAATTAGGTCAATTTAAACAGCAGCTGTAGCCAAACTTGCATTGTTTTCGCACCCAATCCTGCCGGCAACAAAGTACATTTTACTCACTCCCACTATTCTGGCAGTGGGTCCTGTGGGACCTGTGGCATCCCAGTGCCACTGCAGGGCTCTAGTCCCTACCCTGAAGAGTCTGGGGCTCCTGCTGCCCCGTCCCCAGCCTGGCACTGGACCCTGTTGGTGCACTCTTGGCTCTTCTCCTCAAGGAGCAGCTGCTTAGCTTGCCTGCCCCATGCACTGCAATGCCTCAGTCTCCTCTGAGGACTTTGAGAAGGACCTAAGCACGGGCGTTCGGAAGATCTGTGTTCATTATGCCCATGCACACCAGAGCCCATTGAACTCCAACAAGCTTGAGAGGCAGATCTGCCTGAGCCTATTAGGGTAGACTCCCCCAGGCGCTGGCTGACCTGTCCACCCTGGCCCAGCGATGCATGAGGTCTGAGCAGCCCTGCACCCTTACACACACTCCAGGAGTTGGCACAGAGAAACACAACACCTACTCCATGTCTAGATGGCAGGATGGGCTTAGGTGCGGGCTGCTAGTGCGTGTACATTTTCCAGAGAGTTAGGGGCCCCTCTTGCACACCTAGAAGCAGCTGCGGTGCCCCAGGTGAAGGGAGAAGTGCTTTGCATTTGCTCTCTGCTGCCTGAGGGGTAGATCTGGATGTGATCATTGCTACGAGATGTGCTGATGCGGTTTTAACTTGCCTGTGTCGGAGAGCATTGAAGTGTTACGTGGCTGTAAAACTAGACCCCACAACCCCATCGCAAGGGGACCAGAAACCAAAAACAGTTATAAAAGTAGAATGTAAAACCCCCTCGCACAGAGACCTGGCTGGTGGAGCCAGGGGCACAGGGCAAGACCCAGGCCCTTCCTGTGGAGACCTGGCTGGCAGACCCAGGGGCACAGGGCAAGACCCAGGCCCTTCCCATGGAGACCTGGCTGGTGGAGCCAGGAGCACAGGGCAAGACCCAGGCCCTTCCCATGGAGACCTGGCTGGTGGAGCCAGGAGCACAGGGCAAGACCCAGGCCCTTCCTGCGGAGACCTGCCTGGCGGACCCAGGAGCACAGGGCAAGGAGTTCCAGCCCAGCCTCCCCAGCAGGTTTTCGTGCAGGCTGCAAGCAGGGGTTGTGCCTGGCTGCGAGAATGTCCATGGAATGCGGGAGCTTCCGAGCCCTCTCCAGTGCAGGCAGAGCTACGGTCACTGCTATCTGCAAGGAATTAATAAGGATTTAGAGGGCAAGTGATCAGAGGATTGTTTACATAATGATTTGGGCTCATCATAATTAGCAGGAGGTGTTCACCTGCTCCTAATTTGCCTCTTGGTTACAAAGACCATTGTTTGTTGATCCATGTGTGACTGGGGACCTTCCAGTGGAGTGTGTTGAGTATCTGATGATAGGTTGAACACGCCATTTGGGGCGAACCAATTGGGTGCAGAGTGATGTGCCTGTAAGAAACAGCCTCATTTTCCCTTTCGCTGGAGACTTCAATTCACATCTGAAACCCATTGGATTTGCACAAGCAGCCTCACGCCTCATTGCCCCTAATTGCACTCTTCACATTGGCCGTTTGAAACTCCTGCCCTCCTGCCCTTCCCAGCGAACTGAGGAGAGGGTGAATTCCCAAGGGCACCGTGAGCGCCAGGCCAGTGCCGTGCCAGAGATCGGGAATGGCAGCACATCCTTCTTGGCACTATCCTCTCTGCCTCACACTTTATTTCTCTGCAGACCCTGCACGGACTTGTGCTGCCTCCTGCTGAGCTGCTGACTTGGGTGTCTCGGCTACTCCATAGCTTCCCCATACGAGACTGTGGGCTGCATCAGAACCATGATGATTTCTCAGCAGAAGAGCCTTTGGGATGCGAATTTTCCCATCATTTTCTACAGTCAAGTCTGATTCAGAACCTTCACTTGGCTTCTCAGCTACCTCACCACCCTCTTGAATCTCCTCCACTGCCCGTGGCACTCTTTGTGGCCTAGTTACATAAGCAGTCTCCTTGCTCTGATTAGGGACCTTCTTGGCTCTCCTCACTGTGACAGGATCCCCTGGGTACAGCCTGGGACCACTGTGCCCCCTTAACTTTCCCCAGGCTGGGTTGTCTCTCACAATGCTTTGCTAGTGACAAGCAGCAAACCCCTCCAGGTGCTGTGATCACTCAGCACAACAGCGTGTGGAGCCCCACATCCAGCTAGATTGCATGAATGCTCCCTGTGCCACTCATGGATCACACAGAGAAAGGCACGAGCCAAATCCCCCCCCAGCTCCCAGCACTGTATCTCAGGACAAGCAGTGCAAATTTATTAATTGGTTCACCACCTCAACAATGGAAAGTGGATACTCACCAGCCTTTGTAAAACCTGAACAGATTTACCAGCACTTCAGGCAAACTCACTGGTAAAGACAAACAGTAAAACAAGTTCATTGATTACAAAAGTTAGACTGAGCAATTTTAAGTGC
The DNA here is from genome assembly GCF_025201925.1 of Gopherus flavomarginatus. Lineage (NCBI taxonomy): Eukaryota > Metazoa > Chordata > Testudines > Testudinidae > Gopherus > Gopherus flavomarginatus. The sequence goes on along the minus strand of NC_066635.1, from coordinate 2,107,311 downwards.
TATTAAACAATAGGCAAAACGTCAGAGTTAGTTACCAAAAGAAATACAATATAAGCGCAGTCTAGACGCTCAACCCTTTTAGACTGGGCAGCAACTAGATGAAGCAGTATTTGTCATGCCACTGGATCTTGCAGTCCTTAATATACAAGTTTGTCTCTTAAACCTGGGCCAGTCTCCTCTGTTGGAGTCTTCAGTCTTCTGAGAACATTTGTTGCTTGCAGCATGGGGGTAGAGGGGAGCAGGAGAAATGCCAAGCATGGGCCCCCTGTGTTCTGTTTTATACCTCAGTCCCATATGCTTGGGGAACAAGCATGTCTGGGGGCACGGCTGAGTCCCCAGGCAAGGCTGAGCAATTCCCCTGGTGTGGCCTCATGCAGGGCTGGTCAGAGGGCATCTCTATGCATTGGGACTGTGGCAGATACCCAGGGCTGGCTGGAGGGGTGTCAGTACATATGGGGGCAGTGGCAGGTACCCAGGGCTGCTCAGAGGCGTATTGAAACGTGCTGGGGGCAGTGGCATGTACCCAGAGGTGGTCAGAGGGGTGTTGGTACGTGCTGGGGGCAGTGGCAGGTACCCAGGGCTGAGCTGTTGCCTGTGGCAGAGTCCCATATTCTGTAGCCCCTGGGAGCACAGACAGGAAGAGCCCTTGCTCTCCTTCTGTCTAGACCATGAATGGCCTGGCCTGGAGCCTGCCTGCACAAGCCACCCCAGGAGTGGGGCAGAATGACGGGCCCATGGGAAGCGGGGTGTGAGGGGTCTCTGGGTCAGTGGGAGTGGGGAGCAGAATGAGGGGTCGGTGGGAAGCAGAGTGTGAGGGGGTCCCTGGGTCACTGGGAATGGGGAGCAGAATGAGTGGTCTGTGGGAAGCGGGGTGTGAGGGGGTCCCTGGGTCAGTGGGAATGGGGAGCAGAATGAGGGGTCTGTGGGAAGCGGGGTGTGAGGGGGTCCCTGGGTCAGTGGGAATGGGGAGCAGAATGAGGGGTCTGTGGGAAGCGGGGTGTGAGGGGGTCCCTGGGTCAGTGGGAATGGGGAGCAGAATGAGAGGTCGGTGGGAAGCGGGGTGTGAGGGGGTCCCTGGGTCAGTGGGAATGGGAAGCAGAATGAGGGGTCCATGGGAAGCGGGGTGTGAGGGGGTCCCTGGGTCAGTGGGAATGGGAAGCAGAATGAGGGGTCCATGGGAAGCGGGGTGTGAGGGGGTCCCTAGGTCAGTGGGAATGGGAAGCAGAATGAGGGGTCCATGGGAAGCGGGGTGTGAGGGGGTCCCTAGGTCAGTGGGAATGGGAAGCAGAATGAGGGGTCCATGGGAAGCAGGGTGTGAGGGGGTCCCTGGGTCAGTGGGAATGGGGAGCAGAATGAGGGGTCTGTGGGAAGCAGAGTGTGAGCGGGTCCCTGGGTCAGTGGTAATGGGGAGCAGAATGAGGGGGTACGTGGGAAGCAGGGTCTGAGCGGGTCCCTGGGTCAGTGGGAATGGGGAGCAGAATGAGGGGTCCATGGGAAGCAGGGTCTGAGCGGGTCCCTGGGTCAGTGGCAATGGGGAGCAGAATGGGGGGTACGTGGGAAGCAGGGTGTGAGGGGGTCCTTGGGTCAGTGGGAATGGGGAGCAGAATGAAGGGTCCATGGGAAGCGGGGTGTGAGGGGGTCCCTGGGTCAGTGGGAATGGGGAGCAGAATGAGGGGTCCATGGGAAGCGGGGTGTGAGGGGGTCCCTGGGTCAGTGGGAATGGGGAGCAGAATGAGGGGTCTGTGGGAAGCGGGGTGTGAGCGGGTCCCTGGGTCAGTGGGAATGGGGAGCAGAATGAGTGGTCTGTGGGAAGCGGGGTGTGAGGGGGTCCCTGGGTCAGTGGGAATGGGGAGCAGAATGAGGGGTCGGTGGGAAGCGGGGTGTGAGGGGGTCCCTGGGTCAGTGGGAATGGGAAGCAGAATGAGGGGTCCGTGGGAAGCGGGGTGTGAGGGGGTCCCTGGGTCAGTGGGAATGGGGAACAGAATGAGGGGTCCATGGGAAGCGGGGTGTGAGGGGGTCCCTGGGTCAGTGGGAATGGGGAGCAGAATGAGGGGTCCATGGGAAGCAGGGTGTGAGGGGGTCCCCGGGTCAGTGGGAATGGGGAGCAGAATGAGGGGTCCATGGGAAGCAGGGTGTGAGGGGGTCTCTGGGTCAGTGGGAATGGGGAGCAGAATGAGGGGTCCATGGGAAGCAGGGTGTGAGGGGGTCTCTGGGTCAGTGGGAATGGGGAGCAGAATGAGGGGTCCATGGGAAGCAGGGTGTGAGGGGGTCCCTGGGTCAGTGGGAATGGGGAGCAGAATGAGGGGTCCGTGGGAAGCGGGGTGTGAGGGGGTCTCTGGGTCAGTGGGAATGGGGAGCAGAATGAGGGGTCCATGGGAAGCAGGGTGTGAGGGGGTCCCTGGGTCAGTGGGAATGGGGAGCAGAATGAGGGGTCCGTGGGAAGCGGGGTGTGAGGGGGTCCCTGGGTCAGTGGGAAAGGGAAGCAGAATGAGGGGTCCGTGGGAAGCAGGGTGTGAGGGGGTCCCTGGGTCAGTGGGAATGGGGAGCAGAATGAGGGTTCCATGGGAAGCAGGGTGTGAGGGGGTCCCTGGGTCAGTGGGAATGGGGAACAGAATGAGGGGTCCGTGGGAAGCGGGGTGTGAGGGGGTCCCCGGGTCAGTGGGAATGGGGAGCAGAATGGGGGGTCGGTGGGAAGCAGGATGTGAGGGGGTCCCTGGGTCAGTGGCAATGGGGAGCAGAATGGGGGGTCCGTGGGAAGCAGGGTGTGAGGGGGGGTCTCTGGGTCAGTGGGAATGGGGAGCAGAATGAGGGGTCCGTGGGAAGGGTGCCCATGACGCAGGGGGCTGTACATACCAGTAGGAAAAGCTCAGCTCGATCTACCTTGTGCATACAGTGGCCGTGTCTGCACAGCCGCCTACTCCAGCTAGCTTGGTTCCAGCTAGTGCGGGTAACAGGAGCAGTGATGGCAGTGCAGTGCAGGCCTCGGAGAAGGCCAGTGAGCCGAGTGTGGTCCAGGGTCTGTGCTGGGCTTCCATTAGCCACTCCATTGCCCACCCTGTGCTGTCTGCACGGCTACTGTAGCTGTGCTACCTGGCTTCAAGCTTGTTTGGGTCGGCTAGCCCATGCACCGCTTTTGCTGTGATTCAAAGACTTGCACATTCACTGCTTTGCTGGGGCACTCTGGGAAATAACTGGCCAAGAGGGTCCAAAACACTCCCAACACTCTGTAGCCAAACTTGCATTATGTTTTCCTTCTCGCCTTCCCGTTACCAGCCGGGAGTGGGGGGAAGCTGCCTGGGACTTCTTGTCTCCGGTGGGGAGATCCACACCCAGAGCCCAGTTGGCTTCTGTGCTCCCGGTGGGGAGCGGGGAGCCAGACAATGGGGGGCAGCAGGGTGTCTGGAAGTCACTGAAGTCACTAGAATACTCCCAGTGACATCGAGGAAGATTATATCGTGTAATGAAATCTCCAGGAATTCGTCCAACCAAAGTTGGCAACCCTAGCTGAGAGATGCAGGGACAGCGGAAGATCAAATGCAGCCCATGATTTAGAATAGTCTGTAAGTGAATAAGGTAAATGCTGGTAAAGCAGCAAGGAATCCAGGCTGCCATGCCTGCCTGCCAGCAGGCCCCCATGTGCAGTTCGCATTAGCTGCCTGGAAACTCCAGCTGCAGGCTTCAGCTGGCTGAGTAGGCCTCGCCAAGTTCATATGCAAGCTCTGTAGTTCATTTACATTTCAAAGTATGTTCAGCAAGAGGACTCTGAACAACCGCTCTCTGCTTTGTCTGCTATGTGCAAAGCACGTCTGCAGTGAAACTGGGCTGGGCAAAAGGATTTAATTCAATTTGCACAAAGCCCCGGGGAGGTTACAGTCTGAACCTGCTTGCCTCACCCCCACCACTCGGCAGCTTTGCTGTGTCTACGGCACACCAGGCCTCCCAGCGTGGGACACGGAGGCAGCAGGACAGACAGTGCTTTGTGTTCTTGTCCTGCCGATGATGTCATTGTGAGGTGCCGTTCGGGGTCACGCTGCTGCCTGGCCAGCCTGGAAGAGCACAAAGCCAGGATTCAAACATCCTGGGGGACCCGGTGCAATGTGAGCAGACTGGCAGAAGGAGGGGTTGAAAGGCTGCCTGGAGAGCTAAGTCCAAGGCAGAGACAGAGGCCCTGGGCACCACTCCTCAAGCAGGACATTACAGCCCAGTGGAGCTGGTCTCAAACCCTGCTCTTGAACCAAGCCCACGGAGCTCTGGGGAGCTGTCACCCCACGCTGACTCAGCCACTCATGGGTGGGCCCACTTCCAGGGATCTGTGACCTGCTTCCTTTCTGCCCTCGTCTGTGCAACAAGTCATTGCCTGCTAGTTGATACTCAGGGCCTGCTTGACCCTGCCTCGCCTGACCCTGCCCTGCTGCCCCACCTGACCCACCAGCTCCCTTGCTGCAAATTCCCCTTGGATTGGATCTGCTGGCTATCGGACCTCGTACACCGATCCGGACTTCCCTTCAAACTGCCTGACCCTTCATCTACAGCCATGTGGGGTGAAATTACAAGTGACCTGGGAAAAGATCCAATTCCTTGCTCTGGGCAGAGTGTGAGGAAGGGCCGTCCTTTCTATGAGACAGCAAGCCTGCCGCAGTCAGTCCCTGACACGCTGCTGAACGGCTCATTCAGTGCGGATGAAGGAAGCACCATGGAGCCAAGACCCGCTGGAGGGGTTTTCATGTTAGGAACTTGGAAATCTAGCTGATGTGGGACTCCAAAAGCCGTCACAGTTCAGAGCACTCGTCAAAACGCTAATCAATTCACATGAAGTCATGTTCCCTGTGGTTTGGAAGAGGTCGTGATGCAGGTTGGAAAATTTCACACTCATGTTTTGTGTATGATGTGATGCTTGGCTCTGGGTGCCATTCATTTACATATTTTATGCGTGGCATCAGGGGTTCTCCCATCAGGGGTTCTCTTACACCCTCCAGACCTTTCCCACAGCATAGGGTAGGGAGTGCCCAATGCACCCCAGTGCAGGCACCCTTCCTGCCTCTGCCTCCGCTCTGCCCTCAGAGACGGCTTCCACAGCAGTGTCTGGCATATGGCCAGCAAGCAGGTGGACAGATAGTTAAGAAGACAAGGCCCATTGTCCCAGGCCAGTGTCAGTTCCATTTGGCTGCTGGCTTTCCCAGTATGGCAGGCATAGCATGGGACAGATGAAAGGTTATGTGGCTCTCACAGATTTATGTCTGAGGTTTTATAGCTATTAGAGTAGAGGCTGAGCCACAGGAACAACTTGTATTTCCTGACGACCAGAACACAGACAAAGGGTGATGTCTCCAGGGTCTCGAATCCACTGCAACTGTAACACTAAACCTCTCTGGGACATCTGAAGAGGCAGCGAGAGGCAGGTGTGTGCGAGCACCATCTCATACACACGGGAAGGTTAAGAGGCAAAGGCTGAATGAATGGAGTGAACGATGGATGGAACAATGCGGAGGAATGGACGCTACTTACCAGTGCCAGTTTTCTGTCCACGCCAACACACTGAACCATTTTGAGCTAATTTCATGCTAACTCCTTTAATTAAGAACATCTTCATTTTCTTTTGGAAAAAAGAGTTTTTTTGCATTTGCTAACTAGAAACAGTCTCCTCCTCCACTGAACCTTTAGGGCAAGGAGCCTCTTCCAAGGCAAAGTGAGGCCACTTCCTGTCAGACACTGATGTCACTTCCTCTAATGCTCTATAATAAGAACAACAGCACTTAGCACTTCTGCAGCAAGCCACATGTCCAAAGAGCTGCGCAAACATTAGCTAATCAGCCCTGTTTGCTAAGCAGAGCGACCTCACTGAAGGGTTTCTGGCTAGTGGTTTCATCATTAATGCAATGTTTTTCCCTTGCTCTGCTAACAGTTTCCAAACATGCTGTTCAGAAAGCATTTGATTAATGGTTTCAAGTAGCTGTACAGAACACAATGAAACACATCCAGCGATCGTGCTGTCTGCAGACTCCCTCACTCATCAAATCAGGGACTAAACAATCAGAGAAGGAGATCTGCAAACATCCCGAGGGGAATGGAGACCTGTGCCACAGGCAGTGTGAGCACCTGAGAGATCAGCTGGGCCAGGCTAATGGAACAAATCTTTGGTAGTATCACACAGTTAATGACTTAGGAGCCTGTGGCAGGCATGACATATGCTGACATCAGTAATGTTGTGAGCAGGAGTGATGGATTCTTCCTAAAAGTAGGGGGCCCATGAGACCCCACACCCTGCATGCCCCCACCCCTGCCCCTCCTCTTCCCCAGACGCCCTGCCCCCTGGCCAAGCCAGAAGCTGGAGCTGCATCAGGGAGCCCGGACCCCTCTACATGCCCAGGATTGAGGGGCCCAACACAAGAGCAGCTCCCGGCCCATGTCCCCGCTCCCCAGACCTCCTGCCCGGGGCAGGTGTAGGGTCCGCAGCTCCCCACAGCTGCCCGAATGGCTCTTACCCCAACCCAGATCCAGCTTCCTGCCTGGCCTGGGGCCTGGGCCTCGGGGGCAGAAGAGCTGAAGCCAGGCAGCTGTGGGGAGCTGTGGACCCTCCATCTTCCCTGGGTGCAGAGGCCGGGGGGCAAGGACACAGGCTGAGGGCTGCTCTCTGGGCCCCCACCCTGGGCAGATGAAGGGTCTGTGGCTCTACAGCTGCCAAGGCTCCCCAGGCTGTTTTTAACCATACTGGGCTCCAGCTTCTGGCCTGGCCGAGGGGAGGGCTCTTACGGGGAAGAGGAGGGGCAGGGGGCTGGCCTGTAGTGAAAAGTGGACGGGCCAGGCTTGTCCACTTTCAAATGTGGGAGGGTCATGCCCCTTGGCCATCCTCGTTCCGGCACCCCTGGGTGTGATCACAGTGTCTTGGCAGCTCTCTCAAACTGGCTGGGACAGGAACATTTGCACATGGACAGAAAACATGCTGAGGTGGGGGAGGGAGTGTACATAAGGGTAAGACAAATGGTCCAACCTCTGCTTAGTTGGGTGCCACAGAGACTGGAAGACTAGTTCACCATCTGAGAGTCAGGGCAGGCAGGCTCCACTCACATACTCGACCGGGAGAAGCTGGGAGCCTCAGGAAAGATCCTGGGACCTGGAAAGGTTTAGAAACACAGACGGGAAGCAGCCGCAAAAGCTTTTCTAGTTGTTTGTTCCCCATTGCTGGGGAAGACTTCACTTTACCCCGAGGTGGTCTTCCCCCTCTGGCATGCAGCTCCACAGCTGGATCACTGGCAGAGGACTCAATGACACCTGAGTCTCGGCAGCTGTCTTGTCTCTGTGGGGCCGAGCTGTCCCAGAAGGCTGTGAGATGAAGTAGCCAGCACCCAATCTTTTGAGGAGCCTGTTGAGTGTGACCAGGGTTTTGAAGTTGGTCTGGCAATACAAGGGAAGGAAGTGGCTTTGGTGGAGCATTGGTGTGATATGCCAAAGCACTGAGAGTGCTGTTCAGATCCAGGTCAAGTGTGCTGTATCAGTGCATCCAGGAGGAGAGCAGAACTTAGATCACAATGACCTGGCCCCTGGGTGAGCAGAAAGGGCATGGTCTTCCGAACTAGCATTCATGGCTAGAGACGTCAGTATTAACAGCAAAGGGGGAATAATGGTCCCAAGCCAGCAAAGCACTTCAGCACATGCTTAACTTCAAGCCCCTGAGTAGTCTCATTGACTTCACTTAAAGATAAGCATGTGTTTAAGTGCTTTGCTGGATCCTGGCCCAAGAGAGGAACAAGCGAAAGAATGAAGGGGTTGCAAGGCCTGCGTTCTGAAGACAGAGTGCAAGAATAACTAGAATAACTTGGCAGAGTGATAGCAAAACCAGGGCTGTGCTAGCTGCACATGACTATGTACAAAGTGAGACGCTGCGGAGAATAAAGCACCAACCAGGCAGCACCAGGAGTGTGAGCAATGGGATGGAACTGACCAAAGGGAAGTTCAACCAGTAGGTCAGGATAAGGTCTAGCAGTGAAATCTGTGAGACTGGAAGAGTCTCCCTAAGGAAGAGGTGCCAGCCCCCTTGCCTCAGGAAAGAATCTTAGATCCACGACATGGAGATGAACAAGGTGACCCAATAAGGCCATCTCTGGGTTTTTAATGCATCAAGATGCTGGACAAAAGGCAACACCTTGATTTGGGAATCATGTGCTGGAAGGATATGGAGAAAGTCAGAATCACAGAGACAAGGGTAAGAGGTAAGGGCCAGTGGTCTTAGGCTACAACTCCTGTATGGAAAAAGGATAAGGAAGTGAAGACTGTCATCCAACACATTCAGGCTTGGGGGCCTGAAGTTAGGCAGCTGAATCCCTCCTGAAGCAACTAAATAAAAGATCTCATTTTCAAAAATGCTGCACCCCTGCAGTTCCCCTTGACCTCAGCAAAAGTTGTAAGTGCTCAGCACTTCTGTAAATCAGGGCACTTTGATTGAGAGTCCCCAGAATTTAGGCACTGAGCTGTGAACATGTAGGCTGTGTTCCCTAGAGAAGAGGAGGCTAAGGGGGCTGCCTGAGGAGAGGTAGATGCACGCTGGGAGAGGTTGGGCACACTGAGAGGGACAGATGAGGTGCATGGTGCTTGTCATGTTCCTGTACCAGATGTGGACTGGTTACAGAGCTTGCTTATATACACCAGCTGTGTTCATCATAAGCTCCTCTAATGCTCTGCCAGCTATGGCTGAGGTTCGTTTAAATAAGGTATTTTATGAATGGTGCCACCCAGTGGCTTACCAGTATTCTACAGTTTAACATTCCATTACGTCTCCGTCGTTAAGTTCTACATTCCTTCTATTTACAGTATTTACCCTATCACGCTAGCACTGAATTTCATGACGTATCCGTCTGTTAAGTGTCTCCTAATCATACTGGTTTTCTAATTACACAACCTGAATGCGTAACAACGGGGTCATCTGGCTGCCCATTGGTTGAAATGACTGTCTGTGGTCGGTTTGGAATCCTTTCTTCTTCTTGTTCTGCATCCTCCATTTGTAGAGTTTGCTTTGTTGATTGCTCTTTCTGAGGAACAAACTGTAGATGTTGACTGTTTTTGCTGAACTCTCTCAATCACATATGATCTGGGGGCTGAATTCTTTTTCTTTATAACAGCTGGCGTTGACCATCCTTTTTCTCCATCCAGTTTGACGCAAACATGATCAGCAGGTTCTACACCTGACAGTTCTCTAATGGAGTGATGTCTGTTGTAAAAGTTTTCATAAGCACTTTTAGCCTTTTTATCCGATTTTGGCTACTTTCTTCAAGTCTTTGGAGATCGATTCTTTTCCAAAGTTGGAACAATAGTTCTGAGTTGTCTTTCAATTGCGAGTTGTGCTGGACTATATCCAGTAGCTGCTATTGGTGTTAATCTGTAACTCAGAAGAGTAAGGAATGGATCTGCCTGCTGTAGGCTTTTCTTGGGTGTCTGTACAGCTCTTTCAGCCTCTCCCGCTTGTGGCTGTGGGCTGTTAGTAATATGATCACATCATATTTAGTTCAGAATGACAAAAATTCTGCTGCAATGAAATGTGGTCCATTGCCCATCACTAGTTGTTCTAAAATACTAAAATGACCAAAGTGAATTTCAGTTTCTTGATAACACATTATATCTTTCAAGTACATTATTTCTATCTACCTGGAAATATAGTCTACAATGACCTGGTAATGATGTCCTCTGAATTTGCATAAATCTGCAGCTAGGCTTTTCCAAGGTCTCTCTGCTAAGGGTATTTGTATACTGTAATGTTTAGCATTGTCTCTTAAGTTGATCTGTACTGGATCTACAATATCATCAAATCCTCCAACAAGTTCTTCCATCTTTCTCACTAGGCTGTCATGGCTGCCATGCTGTATCTGAGAAGGTTGTTGTTCTTTGGTCCTTTGATCACATGCACTCTAAAGCACAGTTTTTGTCTTTGTAAGTTTTTTCTGTTATGAACTGTCCCATGCAGTTCAGAATACCTCCAGGGCAAGTCAGAACTGTGACTTCAGCTCTTGTAGGGTTTGAAGGTGATAGTAAATCCCTTCTGAGATGACTGCAACATCAGCTCCTGAGTCAATAGTCTTGCCATTAAAATTCAATTTCACTCTCCAGGCAGGCTCTATGTCATCACAAGTGAAAAGTCTAAGACACAATGGGTCTTGATTGTCTGTAATATGAGTCAACTCCCTGAGTGCTTTGATGAGACAAACAGCTGTAAAATGTCCATATTTCATACATTTATTGTACCATGTGCCTCTGGCTGGACATGCATCATCTTTTGGAATATAACTTTTTCCACACCTTGTGCATGTAGGCTGCAATTTGTCCCTCTGAGCCTGAGAGATCTCTCTTCTTGCCTCAGGGATTTTGTGATAATGACTTTTAACACTCAAGTGTCCATCTACAGTTTCTAAGCTAGTTTCAGGTTTTTCAAGTTTGCCAATTTGCTCTAAGTTTTGCTGTTTCTCCAGTTCAGACTGTTCTGCTCTCTGTATAGCTGTTGCTAGGGTTAAATCCCCTTCAACTGTAGCTTCTGTGAAAGGGTTTTATCTGTTAACCCAATAACCAGCCTGTCTCTATCTTTTCATGTTCTGCATTCCCAGAATTAGTTTTCAGCCAGTGTATGCAGAACTCTTATAAAACATTCAACATTTTCCCCTGGTCCTTGAATTATCCGGTGAAAACATGCTCTTTCATAACCACATTTCACTGAGGTATAAAGTATGTATCACACATAGCCAGAACCCTTTCATAGTAATCTTTGTGACTCTCTTCAGTAAAGTCAAAGAATTTAAAGATATAGTATGGCTGCTCCCCATAGTATAAATTAAAGAAGATACCTGTATATCTCCAATTGCTTTGCGGAGTTTGTTTGCATTTCAAAATATTGCAAAATACTTCTTCCAGACAATGATATTTTCATCCTCTGGACATCTAAACTTTCATCTAAACTCCTCATAGATTTCCACCACAATTTCAACAACCACAGCCTGTCCATTAAGCTTTCTCCGGAACACTCCCACACTAGCATCAACGTCCTGGACATCATGATCAGCTTCAACAATGGAACTCTACAGACAACTGTATGCAATAAACCACATTTACCTTCGTATATCCAGTAACCACTCCAAACACACCAAGAAATGTGTTGTCTACAGCCAGGCATGCAGATACCACTGAATATGCTCTGAGGAGAAGGCCAGGATATATACTCAAAATCACCTTCACCAAACAAGGACACTCCACCAGAGAAGTAGATCACATGATGGAACTGGCCACCCAAATAGTCTGAGAGAACCTGCTTCACTACAGAAAAGTACCTGCTCTGACCATACAACCCTATTTGTCGCCTACCACCACACACTGAAATCCTGAAAGAAATCTTTCCTAACCTTTCTCTTCTGGTCTTCAAACAACCCCACGTTCTCTCTAAGCTCATCATCAGAAGCTCCCCGAAGACCAAGACACACCAACTCAAAGCGTCACCAGACCCTGCCAGAACAACAGATGCAAAACCTGCAGACATATCTCCACTGCTTCAATGATCAGTACTCCCACACCGCACCTTTCAAGATCCATGTTCCTATATGCCAGTGGCTCTCAAACTTGTTTACTGGTGACCCCTTTCACATCGCAAGCCTCTGAGTCCGACCCCCCCCTTATAAATTAAAAACACTTTTAAATATATTTAACACCATTATAAATGCTGGAGGCAAAGCAGGGTTTGGGGTGGAGGTTGACAGCTTGTGTCCCCCCATGTAATAATCTTGCAACCCCCTGAGGAGTCCCTACCCCCAGTTTGAGAACCCCTGCTGTACGCACCTATCACAACATGTGGTGTACCTCATCCAGTGCACTGAATGCCCCAATAACAGCTTTGTGAGTGAAATCAGATAATCACTACACCCTCGAATGAACTCACAGGAAAATGATAGAAGACAAAAACACCCTAACACCTGTGGGTGAACACTTTTCACAAAAAGTGACTTTATATCTGACCTAGCAGTCCTCAACCTCAAAGGAAACCTGCACAACACTTTCAGAAGATGAACCTGGGAGCTTAAATTCATAACTGTGCTAGACACTAAAAAACATGGTCTTAAAGACACTGGATTTATTATGGCTCATTACAACAATCTGTAATGCATGAACCCCGCCTTTGAGTCCTAGGACTAAAGGGATGTTAACTGGCCACTTCATCTTGAATAGGCCCCTAGAATATTTGCTGACTATTTATGTAAACTATCAGCTGGATCTTGTATTTCGCTGCCACAGACCTTCCCTAGACCTGAGGAAGAGTTCTGTGTAGCTCGAAAGCTTGTCTCTCTCACCATCTGAAGTTGGTCCAGTAAAAAATATTACCTCATCCACCTTGTCTCTTTACTATCCTGGGAATGACACAGCTACAACTACCCTGCATGCTTCCAGTCTGTCCATTCTGAAGGTGTGCCAACGCTGAAGTTCTGCGGCATCGAAGTTCTGTGAGGCATGATGATGAGGATCCTCCAACCTTTGTTACTTTGTTCCTTCTGGCACCAGAGACTAACAAATTTATTTAGGCATTAGCTTTCGCGGGCTAAAACCCAATTCACCAGATGCATCTGATGAAGTGGGTTCTAGCCCACAAAAGCTTATGCCCAAATATATTTATTTGTTAGTCTCTAAGGTGCCACAAGGACTCCTCGTTGTTTTTGCTGATACAGACTAACACAGCTGCCCCTCTGAAAGTTTGTTCCTTCTGCTTCTATTCTTATTCCCACAGTCATGTTCCTGTACCAGCTGTAGACTGGCTACAGAGCTTGCTTATACACCTCAGCTGTGTTCATCATAAGATCCTTGATCTTTCCTGCCTGGGGTTCCTTTAGAGGAGGTATTTTACACACAGTGACACCAAGTGGTCGAACAGTATAATACAGTTTAGCATTCCATGACAGCACTAAACATTTGAACAGAGGAATAGGCTGAATCCCATCAGGAACAGCATGGAAAGAGGAAAGACGAGGTTACCTAGAGAGGTGGTGGAATCTCCATCCTTAAGGCCCGGCTTGACAAAGCCCTGTCTTGGATAATTTAGTTGGGGATTGGTCCTGCTTTGAGCAGGGGGTTGGACTAGATACCTCCTGAGGTCCCTTCCAGCTCTGATATTCTATGATGAAGCTGTCTGGAAACATCCCTTATGTTCAGGATGGACCTTCTGAGGCACCTATGGAAGCTGCACACAGAAGTTACATAAGAGCTCAACAGGTCTCTGCACCAGTGAGGAACTGAATCAAAGCCCTGCACCTCCCAGCTGCCACGTGGGCCCTTCTCAGACATTGCACAAAAGGGGAGGGGGAAACGTCTCCAGCAGCTTGGAAGCAAAGGCAGGGAAATGTGCACTCCAGTGAGGCTAGGGGCAAGGACTTGGCATTGCTGCAGTCTTACACATAGTGAGAAGACTCACATATCACATCCAATGATTTACTTCTCCCAGCACAGAACCTCGTCTCACTTTGGTATGAAAAACGCCTCATAAATAGCTCCGAAGTGGCAGCAAGCCTGCTGGATAATGGAAAATCTAGGAATCATCGCTCCTGGTGGGGCTGTGGAATATTTGATGCAATAACCGAGCACTAACAATGAGAGTGAGATGAACGATGCTCTTGTTTGCTCTGAAGCTATATAGATCCTCAGTGCCCCCCTCACACACACACATAGTTTTGGATTGCTGCTCACAGTGGCCGCTTTCTGCCACTATTCTTCATCCCTGCTCACTTGTCCTGACTCTCAAGCTCTCTGGAAACAGAACAGCGACACCCCTTTCTCCAATACATGCGAGAAATGTGCCGGCACAAGAGCTCCGTCTGGCTGCCCTTGGACATCCACCTGGGGCGCCTTCAGCATTTCTCACTTAGATCTGACACTTTATACTGGAAATGTCTTGAGAGGGAATTAAATAGGCTCCTTCCCAGCTGAGAGCCGGAGCCCACCAGAAATGTTCCACAGGCTGGCAGGAAACCGAGTGTTCTGGCTTTGAGAATACAGTAAAAATACCACTCCTCTGCACAGCCGTACCCTGCCACTGCAGCGGCCTCTGGCATTGGGGGCATCTTGGTCTCTACTGTATGACCTCCGATTAGTTTCCTGAGGACAAACGTGCTTTGGTCTAACTGAAGTCTTTGGGCTCTGCATAGGGCTAACTGGTGAAATGCAATGGCCTGTGGTTTACCGGGGGTCAGACTAGATAACCTCATGATCCCTTCTGGCCTTAAACTCTATGAAACATGTATCCACGATCTGGCTTCAAGACAGGGTGAAGATGGAGAGTGCTAATGAGACCATGGAGAGCTCCCTCAAAAAGTGCCCATTTTGCTCATGGCATTGTAAGCATATCCAAAGAGGCAGCTATGGCTGGAAAGGCCTCTACAAAGCAGGCGCTGCCACTGGTGAATCACAGGGAATCTCTGCCATCTGATCAGCATCTGCATCAGCAGCCGCATGTGTGCGCACAGGAGCTGCCACTCCCTGTACAACACAGCAAGATGCATCCTAGAAGAAAGTGCTGTTCTCAGCATTCACAATTCTCCGGGCCAGTCTCCTTCACAATTCTGCTGGGCTGGGCTGCATGCACTGCTACAGACTAGAGACCAAGTGGCTAGGCAGCAGTTCTGCAGAAAAGGGCCTGGGGTTACAGTGGACAAGAAGCTGGATATGTGTCATAGAATCATAGATTATTAGGGTTGGAAGGGACCTCAGGAGGTCATCTAGTCCAACTCCCTGCTCAAAGCAGGACCAATCCCCAACTAAACCCCCAAATGGCCCTCTCAAGGATTGAGCTCACAACCCTGGGTTTAGCAGGCCAATGCTCAAACCACTGAGCTATACGTCTCCCCATTGTGAGCCCTTCTTGCCAAGAAGGCTAACAACATTTTGGGCTGTATAAGAAGGGGCATTGCCAGCAGATTGAGGGACATGATCATTCCCCTCTATTCGACATTGGTGAGGCCTCATTTGGAGTACTGTATCCAGTTTTGGGCCCCACACTATAAGAAGGATGTGCAGAAATTGGAAAGAGTCCAGCGGAGGGCAACCAAAGTGATTAGGGGGCTGGAGCACATGATTTATGAGGAGAGGCTGAGGGAACTGGGATTGTTTAGTCTGCAGAAGAGAAGAATGAGGGGGGATTTGATAGCTGCTTTCAGCTACCTGAAAAGGGGTTCCAAAGAGGATGGATCTAGACTGTTCTCAGTGGTAGCCGATGACAGAACAAGGAGCAATGGTCTCAAGTTGCAGTGAGGGAGATTTAGGTTGGATATTAGGAAAAACTTTTTTACTAGGAGGGTGGTGAAGCACTGGAATGGGTTACGTAGGGAGATGGTGGAATCTCCATCCTTAAATTCAGGCTTGACAAAGCCCTGGCTGGGATGATTTAGTTGGGGACTGGTCCTGCTTTGAGCAGGGGATGGGACTAGATGACCTCCTGAGGTCTCTTCCAACCCTGATACTCTATGATTCTATGCCATGTGTTCACTCTCTGCTGGGCCGGGCTGCATGCCATGCAGTCACTCTCTGCTGGGCAGGGCTGCATGCCATGCGCTTGCTATCTGCTGGGTCAGGCTAGGCTGCATTTCATGCCATTTCAGGAATTTTCATAAAATGCCTCATGCAAGAAAGGAGGGGCAGGAGTTAGAGTGGGGTGTTACAAGAAGGAGGAACTGTGTCCGTCACTCCAACAGTCATCTACTCTCACCTCCCCGTTCCCCAGATTCACTTTCCATTTAACCTCCCATGGTACCCCTCACTGTGACACTCCTCCAGTTCCACCTGCATACCACTCCATACCAGCAACTGAGGGCTGGGGGCCCATTCTTTCTGTTAGCTCAGGTCAGTGCAGCAAAGGGCTATAAGGGAGGGCAGACGCGGCACAGTCTGTAAGGAGTGGGTGTACATGGGCAAGACCCCTCTCTTCCTAACCCGGCCTGGGAGGGTCTGGGGGGACATCGCACCTAGCAGCCCAGGGAGAAGGTGGCCAGCAGCTGGGCCAGGGCTGTGTGGAGTCAGTTATGGCGCTTGGGAAAGAACATGTGGGATCCATTAGGAGGGATTATTTAGACATCTCTGAAGGGCTCCGTCACAACCCATTAAACTTGGACAAGCAGACAGAATGAGAAAAGGCTGCTCTGGGCTTGAAAAGGTCGTGTTAGCAAACAGCCAGCACAGCTCTCATCACAGCCAGCGCTGTGTGCGAGCAGGTTTGGGGAGGTGTAGGGGGGTGATGGGGGTACACTGAGCGGTCCCTTTGATGCAAGGGTCTCCAGGAAGTCTAGATATTGGCAGTTGGGCAGCTGCAAGATAGTGACCGATGGAGGAATGCGAATGTTCCAGCATCCACCTTGGCTATCTCCTGCAGATCTGAGTTGATGCCACTGGCAGAGCCCTGCGGTGCTGCAAACCATACAGACGTGGGAGAGGAGGGGTGCCAGGGACGACTGGGCCTGGCCAGGCAGAGTATCTGTGCACACACGGGCCAGGTGCTTGGTCTGGCCTGGAAGCTCTGTGCACATCAGCACTCCTCTCATGCTTCAGAGCCAGCTGAGGATCAAGTGGTCCTTAACTCATCCCTTCTCCAGCCAGAGACTGACGGCCATGGGGACTGGGATCCTCTGGGTGTGCAGGCACTGCCCTCGGGCAAGCTCCCACATGCAATCCACTCACGGGCAGGTGGCCTCAGCTTTGACCTGTAAGGGCGGGATGGGTATCCAATTCCCAGCTCAGCCATGAGCTCTCTGTGTTTATTTACCCTGGCTCCTGTCTGCCCAATGGGGCTAGCACTCCCCTTGCCCAGTGAGCTGTGGGGACAAACCCATGTGTGATGCCAAAGAGTGAGGCCATGAGCAGATGGGGAGACCTACTGATGTTATGGAGGGACACAGAAGAGCTTCCTGGCGGGTGTTAGGCCCGTGGGGATGCGGTGGAGCCTTACTATGAGTGGGCGCTCCTGTGCCTTGCCCTTATCTCTCCCTGCCACTTGGCTTCCTTCAGCCTCCTCTCCCTAAATGACAGGGTCATCCCCCGCGTTATGTCAAGGAGCCTTTGCAAACGGACCTTGACAAGGGCTCTCTCCCCAGCAGACCTGCAAGAGATTCCTCTAAACGGCCACTTGAGCTCAGAGTCCCCCCAGCCCAGCCTGTGCCTCTGGAGACAGCTATCTGCCCACATTCCCCCACTACAACACCCGCAGACCTGCCTAGTGCCACGTGATGGAGACCTGCAGGGTGAGATGGGCAGAGAGGGTGATGGAAACCGCGTCTGGCAACAGACTAGCCACAGGATCCTGGAGTGCAAACCAGTCACAAGCTGTCCTTAGGGAAGCTGTGTGCACAGTTAAAATGGCTGCTGCCCCGCTGAGCTGCTGCTGCCAGCTCATTCCCTGGTGGGCCCCCCATACTTTTCCCAATGCAGCATAGCCGTGCCCTGCAGCTCCACCCTCTGCAAAACCACCTGCTCACATAGCCTCTCCATGAGGAGACCTTCCCACACCCACACCCAGTCTGGGAGACCCTTCTCCTGCGCTCCCTGTGCCCCCTGCACAACTCCCTCTGCTAGGGCCAGGCAGACCTTTCCAGGCCTAGTGGTGCCACTACCCACCCACACCTCTGGGGCCAGGGAGATACTTCCATTGGCCAGCAATCCTGCCATTCACTGGAGCTTGGAGAGCAGAGGAGACCATACTCATGTAACATGACATTTGGCATGTTTCAGAGCCCAGGCTAATGCTGGACACATGCCCTGCCTGATCCACCTGATCTCAGCACAAGCTAACAAGTGCTGCACATGAAAGGCGTTCAGTCCAGTGTAATTCTATGCCGAAATGGAAAACAAAGGCTGCCTGGGGGCTGCCAACTGCCTGGAATAACTCAGCCGGATGCTCGCCAGGGCAGCCTCTCCGAAAGGCACCAGCTGGAGTGCATTCCACCCTCTGTCATGGCCCATGGAGCTTCCCGGGACAGTGCCTTTCTCCCTTTGAAGTAAGTCCCTCTGCCAAGTCCTTAGAGACCCTCCTTCTCCCTTCTGACAAGCCTAGACGCCTTAGACCGAACAAATGACAGATGGAAGGAGGGCTCTGTAGCCAGGAAAGGCAGCTGGCTCTTGGCTCTCACCACACTGTGCCGTTTCGCAACATCTCTGTAACACTGCAGGAAGGGTTGGAAACTGCTCCATTCCCACTGGGTTCCCCCGCAGAGCCAGGGCATGTGCAGTCACACTCAAGGGGTAGCCAATTCCTTGCACCATTGTTGGCCACAAATGGTTACACCAGGCTGGGATGCTGCCTGCGGCCAGCCCTGCTTTCCCACTCATCAGCGCTGGCTTCATGACTGGGAGGGGTTTGTGCTATCCCCATGTAGAAGCTGTGTCACTTCCTGCCTCTGAGCTCTGCAGGGAGGGGCTCAGGAAAAAACCCGGGGGATCTGTCTGCAGCATGGAGTGCAATGCCCCCACATCCTTTGTCCGAGTGTCTCCCAGCTTCCCTAGCCACAGAGCACGTTCAAAAGGCAGCCCCTGCTCTGGGCAGCATGGATGAATACTTTTCAGGATGCACAGCAGGCCTGCGTGAGATCACAGGCCGGCACAGCGGGGAAGCCATGCAGTTCTGTGCTCACACAGTGACATATTGGCAGACTGTTGCGTCCTCACACCGGCAGGAATGAGGCCTGTTCCACATGGAGGAAGAGAGTTCTGTGTAAAATCCTTGGGAAGTTCTCCTCCTCTTTAGCACGCAAAAGCCATAAACGTCCCAGAGACACTTGCCACCCTCCCCTGAGATGTGACTTGCTTCTGAGCTTCTCGCTCCTGGTTTTATCGCTTTGGAGTCCATAAACTCAGCCCGAGACTCCACCTCCTGAGCCGACGGCTGGGCTGGTTTAGGCTACTGGGATGCCTTTGGTTTATCAGGAAAGTTATTGAGGGCCCTGCTTGGTGACACTCTTTGCTTCCTGTGGGCTTGGATTTCCCAGGTGCAGTCCCGGAGGGTCACTGTAGTTTAGGCTGACACCTCGCTTCCACTGTGGCCCCCTTCCTGTCTTCACTTGCTCAAAACGTTCCCACAGCTTCAGCCTTTGGGTTTACACTTCCCACACCAGGCTTCAAGCCAGAGGTGTGTTTGTTGGATGCTCCAAGCCCGGTCCTTGCAGCAGGTTTGGAACAGACACTTGTGCCACTTGGAGGAATTCTGCAGGAAGTGTTTTCTTTGCTGAGCTCTCACAACACACGGCAGGGCCAGCATCTCAATGCGTCGTTCTCTCTGCTACATTTGGATTAAAGACGTTACAGATAATCTAGTTGGAAGCATGTGAGAACTCGGGAGCTATGGAGCTGCCGAAATGCCTTGGCACCACGAGAGGGCAAGCCCAGGGCTGGCTCTGCTGCAGCACACACAGGCCTTCCTGCATATCTCCTCTCTCTTTGTGGGCAGCAGGGCCCCATGCTCATTCTCAGCCCAGAAGTCAAGCAGGGAGAGGCCCTGGGACTGTCAGCACTTCCAGAGTGGCAGGAGGCAGGCAGATTAGGGCAAAAGGGAGGCTGGAGCGATGAAAATAACCATGACCCCTCTGGCCCTCCCACTCCTTCTGGACCTGCCTTCTCCCAGGCCTCAGGCAGATTCCTCTTGCTATTGACACCTTGCTCTCCATCCCAGCCCATCTACCAATAGGGTTGCCAATTGTCTAATCACACAAATACAAACACCCTTGCCCAGCCCCCCCCTTCCCTGAGGGCACACCCCTGCCCCCGGTCACTCTGCTCAGGGTGCAGCATGCTCAGAGGAGGGGAAGAGGTGGGGCAGAGCTGTGGTGGAGTAGGGGTGGGGCCTGGGTGGAGCCGGGGGGGAGCACGCAGATTAGAAACTCGGTGCTATGTCCCAGGCCCTGCACCCCCCTAGGGAGGGCCCTGGCCATACTCATGGGATTTCCTCCAGCCTTATTCCCAGAACCTTCCTTTTCTTATGTCCTCTGAGGAGGGCTGCAGTCCTGATGGAGTCACCTCATGTCCCAGGGTCCAGGAACTCATGCAGCCATGAATCAGCGTCTGGCTTCTGAGACTCCAGCTCTAAAGAGTGACGGCTGGTGTCTAATGACCTACTAGTAAGGTGCTGCTGTCTTCTTGCATGTGAACAGTATAATCCTTGGTATTTTGACAACACTTGGTACATCGAAAACACTGTACAGACATGAACTAACTGTTTATCTTCTCCACCCCCTGAGAACTAAGCCTGTGAGCTAATCATTTTATAGCTGGGAAATGGAGACAGAAATGGTCTGCAGCCACTCAGGGCTTTTCTATATAGCGAGTCCCTGCACAGCAGGCCAGGCTGTGAATATGCAGGCCACCACTATGGACACAGCTGCAGCACTTGGACTCTGGGACCTGCCCTGTGCTGTAGCACATGATGAGACACTGAGCAGCCAGCCAGCATGCTGCAGATCCACCCCCTGGCTGGCTGCACAGTACCTGGCCATGTAGACAAGCCCTCAATGTGTCAGCAGCATTGGACCCACCACCTTCTAACTCCCCCTGTCCTTATTCTTCCTGCCCACACTGAACAGGCAGGAATGAGTCTCTCACCTGACCCCTGAGAGTGCTCTGGGCACGGAGAGGCAACTTCAGCATGCGCGGAGTGTGGAGGCTGCAGTCCTGCATTATATGCCGAAGAACCGGTTGGTTCCTGTAAGCTAGGTTCTGCCAGAGGACAGTCTCCGCCAGCATGCCATGCACAGGGGTTACATTCATATACAGCAGCTAGGGTTTACATCCAGCCAACCAGAGAAGGGGTGTCACAAAACCAAAGAAGTTCCACAATGCAGATTAAGGCTAGGAGGGATCACTGGGAAATTCTAGTCTGACTTCCTGCATAGCACAGGCCATAGGACTTACCTCAAATACCTCCTGTTGGATCTAAACATTTACAGCTGGCCAGTGATAGAGAATCCATCACAGCCCTTGGTAAGTTGTCCCAGTGGTTAACTGCCCTCACCATTAAAAAATTGCATTTTATTTCTAGTCTGAATTTGTCCAGCTTCAACTCTCAGCCATTGGATCATGTTAGAACTTCCTTGCTAGATTGAAGAGCCTGCTATTATCAAATTTTCCATTCCCCTTGTAGGTACGTACAGACTGTGATCAAATCACCCCCTCACCTTCCCTTTGTTAAGCTAACCAGAGTGAGCTCCTTGAGTCTATCAGTATAAAGCAGGTTTCCTAATCCTTTAATCATTTCTGTGGCTCTTCTCTGAGCCCACTCCAATGTATCAACATCCTTCTTGAGTTATGCACACCAAAACTGGACACAGGATTCCAGCAGTGGTCGCACCAGTGCCAAATACAGAGATGAAATCACCTCTCTGCTCCTACTTGAGATTCTCCCATTCATACATCCAAGCATCGCTTTAGACCTCTTGGCCTCACATTGCACTGAGAGCTCACGTTCAGCTGATTATCCACCATGACCCCCACATCCTTTTCAGAGTCCCTCTTCCCAGGATAGAGTCTCCCATCCTGTAAGTAGGGTGGTCACTCCTTGTCCCTAGATGTATGATGTTACATTTTGCTGTATTAAAATGCATATTGTTGGCTTGTGCCCAGTTTCCCATATGATCCAGATAGCTCTATATCAGTGATGGGGCCTTTTCATTATTTACCACTCCCCCAATTTTTGTGTTATCTGCAAACTTTATCAGTGATGATTTTATGTTCTCTTTCAGGCCATCGATAAAAATGTCACATAGCTTAGGGCCAAGAACCGATTTCTGCAGGACCCCATTAGGAGAACACCCCTCAATATAGTTCTCCATTTACATTTACATCCCATCAGTTAGCCAGTTTTTAATTTAGTGTGTGCCAGGTTAATTTTATATTGTTCTAGTTTCTTAATCAAAATGCCATGCGATACTAAGTCAAACACCTACAGAAGTCTAAGTATATTACATTAACATTATTACCTTTATCAACCAAATCTGTAATCTTATAAAAAAAAATCAAGTTACCCTTTGCTGCTCTGTAGCATTTCAAAAGGTGAGGCAAAGTGAACATCATAGAATCCCTGGACAGCATTTGTTTTACTGCACTCAGCTGCAAAAAGAAAAAAAGGGTGGAGAGGGGAAGGAGAAACACTGAAATTTCAAAATTTTCTTGAGACCCCCCAGGTCTCCAAAATGAAAGATAATTCCATATTAAACCCTACAAATTGGGAACAATTTCAAATGTTCTGTGACATTGTTCTTCCTTTTGCCAACCAGGTCTTCTCAGGGATCTAGCCAATTCAGGCTTCTTGTCTCCAAGGCATTTCCAAGAGCAGATGGGATCAGCCTCCTGGTAAATTCAGAGCCTGGCGCCACAGAGCACTGCCTTTCAGTCAAGCACTAGGATTCAGCGCAAGACCATACCAAGGGAGAAGAAAAGATCCTAGATCAAATATTCAAACTCATTTCTGCCTGCCACGGGCCAGCTGGACATCAGTAAAATTGCATAAAGCTGGTGTTATACCAGCAAATATTTGGCAACCATTCAAAGTGTCTCCTGACAGGATTAGTCACATGTTATTTGAATGTCAATTTGCATTTAGGTATCAGAAATAAATAACGCCTTTGACAGAGAAAAGAAGTAAAGTGCCATTGAAAGCTGATTTTACACTGATCGCTCTGAACTCTCCCTCTTGTCTGGCACGGGGGCGGGGGAAGGGCTGGTTTACACTGTGACAGACCCAAACCAGTGGGGTACAGGAGTCTGGTAGAGGGCAAATATACTGGTCACTGGATGAGTAGTTTTCTGTTCCCTCAGTGACCAGAGCAGGGGCTGCACTAGAGTAATCAGGCACCTGCTAGAACCAATTAAGGCAGACAGGTTAATTAGAACACCTGCAGCCAATCAAGGCAGGCTAATCAGGGCACCTGGGTTTAAAAAGGAGCTCACCCCAGTCAGGCAAGGGGGAGCTAGAGGAGAGGAAGTGTGTGAGAGGAGCTCGGAGCAAGAGGCACAAGGAGCTGAGACTGAGGGTGTGCTGCTGGAGGACTAAGGAGGACAAGCGTTAACAGACACCAGGAGGAAGGTCCTGTGGTGAGGATAAAGAAGGTGTTTGGAAGAGGCCATGGGGAAGTAGCCCAGGGAGGTGTAGCTGTCACACAGCTGTTACATGAGGCACTATAGACAGCTGCAATCCATAGGGCCCTGGGCTGGAACCCAGAGTAGAGGGCAGGCCCGGGTTCCCCACAAACCTTCCAACTCCTGATCAGACACAGGAGGAGTTGATCCAGACTGTGGGGAAGATCACTGAGGTGAGAAAATCTGCCAATAAGCTCAGGACCCACCAAGGTAGAGGAGGAACTTTGTCACAGCTGGTGTTAGCAGTGGGGTTTTGGTGTCCACAGCGCGGTGGAAGAAGGAGGATGATTTAAAAAAAAAAAAAAAAAGGTAGAGGGTTTATTTTTTTTTTCACCACAATGGATGACTTAGTGTGGGCATTGATACAAGCTATGGCGGCCCAGCAGGAGGCTACCCGTGTCCAGGCAGCTGTCCAACAGGAAGCAGTGCGGCTGCAACAAGAGATTAATCGCCTGCTGATGGTAAACCAGGTAAAGACCCTTGCAGAGCTGAACTGTGGCCATGATGGGAAGCAGATCATACGGGCCAGCCATTGGCTGCAGAAAATGACGCAGGAGGATGATGTAGAGGCATGCCTTCTGGCCTTTGAGAGGACAGCTTTACGGGAGGCCTGGCCTCGAGATCAGTGGTCTGGCATCTTTGCCCCATTCCTTTGTGGGGAAGCCCAGAAGGCCTACTATGATCTGCCTGAAGAGGCTGCAGCAGACTACCCCCAGCTGAAAGCAGAGATCCTGACCAGATCTGGGGTAACAACTGCAGTGCGGGCCCAGCAGTATCACGAGTGGAGGTACTAGGAAAACAAAACCCCACGGTCCCAGTTGTATGACCTCATCCATCTCGCACGAAAGTGGTTGCGAACGGAGTCCCGGAGTCCGGAAGAGATACTGGAGGTTCTAGTCATCGACCAATACATGAGGGGACTACTGCCAGACCTTAGCGCCTGGGTAAGCCAGAACGAACCCTCCACCTATGATGAGGTTGTCGCACTGGTAGAGAGGCGAAGGACGGCGAGGGAGCTGACCCGACCAGTTAAGGAAGAGGCACCCCCGGTTACACTAGCAGCACCAAGCCCTAGAGCTTGGGTGACTGGGCCACCAGGAGGGCCCAGGTGGAAAAGAGAAGGGCTGAAGGCCCACCAGAGGCCACAAAGAGTCAGAGCACGGAGGGAGAAGAGGATCATGATGTTGGATTGCCCAAACCAAGAGACCAGGGAATGCCTAGGGCTCCATACAGATGTTATGCCTGCGGGGAATGGGGACATACAGCTGCACAGTGTCCCAATACTGAGGAGCTGATGCAGTGTAACCTGGGGAACTGGGCAGACCCATGCTCCCTAATCCACCTTGTGAGGGTCTCACTAACCCCACATATGTACACCAGACCAGTAAAGCTAAATGGGGTAGAGACCACGGCACTGGTTGATTCGGGGAGTGCTATCACGCTTGTCTCGGGGAAGCTTGTGAAGCATAGTCAGCTGCTGCTGGCTAAGCGTACGGGGATAACATGCGTCCATGGGACAGTTGGTTATTACCCCACTAACCCAGTAAAAATTGAGATTCAGGGGAACACTACTGAGGTAGCAGCAGGTGTAGCCCCTAAACTCCTATACCCGGTGCTTATAGGGAGGGACTTCCCAGGGTTTGGAGACTTACTCCCAGCAGAAGGATTGGAGAAAGAGGGGAACCCTGAAGTTAGTGAGGCATCCACAGTAGACTGTCAACCCCCAGTCTTCTCTGAAATATCCCCAGATTTATTTTCCATTCCCAGACAGGGTAGAAAGTCGAAAAGGGAAAGGAGGGCAGCTAAGGCCTTGGGAACCCGAATACTGGCCCAAAGCCAGAGGGTCGCTCTCGTAGGTAGGTGGACCCGAGCAGCTGAAAAGAAGGCCACCCAGGAGGGAGAAGCACCTGAGTCTGACACCCACTCTAATGCTTCTGAACCAGTATAGGCAACAGAGACTGGACCCCTAGATCTTGGGCAGATTAGCTCCAAAAGAGGAAATTTTGGATGGGACCAGGCTGAAGACCCAAGGTACAACAACATTAGAAAGGAGGTGACTGAAATAGATGGGGTCCCCGGGGAAGGGAGAACCCAGGGACCAGGACCCTACTTCATAATGAAGAAGAATCTCTTATACCGGGTTGCACCAGTACAGGGGCAGAAGGTACAGCAGATCTTGGTATCTCAAAAACACCAGGACACTGTATTAATTCTTGCTCATAGTCATCTTTTTGGGGGGCATTTGGGGGTAGAGAAGACCCTGGCATGAGTCCTATGACGGTTCTTCTGGCCCAGAGTACATGAAGAAGTGCGGAGGTACTGTGCATCCTGCCCGGAGTTTCAGCTGCACAGTCCCCGTCCCCACCTGAGGTCACCTTTAGTACCCCTTCCCATCATAGAGGTCCCATTTGAGCGAATAGCCATGGACCTAGTGGGACCCCTGGAGAAGACGGCTCGGGACCACCAATATATACTTGTTGTTTTGGACTATGCTACTCGCTACCCAGAAGCTATCCCCCTGCGGAACACAGCCTCTAAAACGATAGCCAAAGAGCTGGTGGAGATCTTTGCCAGAGTGGGGCTACCAAAGGAGATATTAACAGACCAAGGAACCCCATTTATGTCAAAGCTAATGAAGGACCTCTGTACGCTACTCCATATACATACCCTGAGAACTTCAGTCTACCATCCGCAGACTGATGGGTTGGTAGAAAGGTTTAACCAAACCCTCAAGGCTATGATACAGAAGGTGATAGAATGGGATGGGAAGGATTGGGACACCCTACTGCCCTACCTTATGTTCCCTATCCAGGAGGTACCTCAGGCCTCAACTGGGTTTTCCCCCTTCGAGTTATTATACGGGCGTGGCATACTAGATATCGCCGAAAGAGATCTGGGAAGAGGAACCCAATGAGGGGAGAAATATAATAGAACATATAATACAGATGCGAGACCGGATAGCCTGTGTTACCCCTATTGTACGGGAACATTTGGAAAAGGCACAGGAGGCCTAGAGAACCTATTACAATCACCAGGCAAAAGTCCAACAGTTCCAACCAGGGGATCGGGTGATGGTGGTGGTACCCACGGCAGAAAGCAAGCTTCTGGCCCAATGACAGGGGCCCTATGAGGTAGTTGAACCCGTGGGGGAAGTAACCTACAAGGTGCGGCTGCCAGGACGCCAAAAACAAGAACAGATTTATCACATCAACCTTCTGAAACCCTGGCATGCACAAGAGGCGTGCATAACTATCCAAAAAGACCTAATCCAGGAAAACAAGCCTTCCAAACAGGTGAGAGTGTCTCCCGATTTAACACCAGACCAGAAGAATGAGGTGTCTGAGATGATCTTCTGGAACCAAGATGTGTTCTTGACAAAACCAGATCGAACAACCTAGACATATCACCACATCGTCATGAATCCTGGGGCCAGAATAACAATGAGGCCCTATCGGGTGCCAGCGGCCAAGAGGGAGGAAATAAAAGCAGAAGTAAAGAAAATGCTGGAGTTGGGGATCATGGAAGAATCCTACAGTCAGTGGTCCAGCCCAGTCATGCTGGTGCTCAAACCTGATAGCACCACAAGGTTTTGCAACGACTTCCGGTGACTTAACGAAGTATCCCAGTCCAACGCGAACCCCGTACCTCGCATAGATAAGCTAGTGGACCGTCTGAGTAATGTCAGGTCCTTGACTACTCTAGACTTGACAAAGGGGTACTGGCAGATTCCCTTTGTGGAAGACGCAAAGGAAAAGACTGCATTCTCTACACCAGAGGGTCTTTTTCAATATACTGTCCTCCCTTTTGGACTACATGGGGCCCCAGCTACTTTCCAGCGCCTCATGGACAAGCTATTATGCCCACATAACAGTTATGCTGCTGCCTACTTGGACGATGTGGTCATTCATACCACAGACTGGGAAACTCATCTAGAGAAGGTGGAGGCAGTCCTTGATACCTTCAGGCGAGCTGGCCTTACAGCAAACCCTGCCAAGTGCGCTGTAGGGTTTATGGAGGCCAAATATCTTGGCTACATGGTGGGAAAAGGTCTGGTAAAACCCCAAGTGAACAAGTTGGAGGCCATCCAAAATTGGCCCCGACCACGTCGCAAGAAACAAGTCTGGGCATTCCTTGGTGTAGTGGAGTATTACCGACGATTTATCCCCTACTTTGCCACAAGAGCAAGCCCCCTGACAGACCTAGTGAAAGCCCGTGGACCTGATCTGGACAGACGGTCTGACGCAGCAGAGGAAGCATTCACAGACCTAAGCACTGCCCTCTGCAGTAACCCTGTACTGATAGCCCCTGATTTCAGCAAGGAATTTATCCTGCAGACAGATGCATCGGAAGTAGTAGTTGGGGGCTGTTCTATCACAGATGGTTGGGGAAGAGGAACACCCAATTCTGTATCTCAGTAGGAAACTCCTTCCGAGAGAACAAAAATATGCAGTGGTGGAGAGAGAATGCCTCGCCATAAAATGGGCCATGGAAGCATTGAGCTACTACTTGCTTGGGCACAGATTTGTCTTCGTGACCGACCATGCCCCTCTTCAATGGATGCAGCGGAACAAGGAGAAGAACACAAAGGTGACCAGGTGGTTCTTATCCCTCCAACCTTTCCAGTTCCATGTGCAATACTGAGCAGGGAGCCGTCACGGCAATGCCGATGGCTTGTCATGTGTGCACTGTCTGGCATCCCAAGCTGCCCAACCCCTTGGTGTTGAGCAGGTAGGAGGGATATGTGACAGATCGAGGCTAGTGGGGTACAGGAGTCTGGTAGAGGGCAAATATACTGGTCACTGGATGAGTAGTTTTCTGTTCCCTCAGTGACCAGAGCAGGGGCTGCACTAGAGTAATCAGGAACCTGCTAGAACCAATTAAGACCCACCAGCTGATTAGATCACCTGCAGCCAATCAAGGCAGGCTAATCAGGACACCTGGGTTTAAAAAGGAGCTCACTCCAGTCAGGCATGGAGGAGCCAGAGGAGAGGAAGTGCGTGTGAAGAGCTGGGAGAAAGAGGCACAAGGGGCTGAGAGTGAGAGGGTGTGCTGCTGGAGGACTAAGGAGTACAAGCGTTATCAGATACCCAGAGGAAGATCCTGTGGTGAGGATAAAGAAGGTGTTTGGAGGAGGCCATAGGGAAGTAGCCCAGGGAGTTGTAGCTGTCATTCAGCTGTTACAGGAGGCACTATAGACAGCTGCAATCCACAGGGCCCTGGGCTGGAACCCGGAGTAGAACGCGGGCCTGGGTTCCCCCCAAACCTCCCAACTCCTGATCAGACACAGGAGGAGTTGATCCAGGCTGTGGGGAACATCACTGAGATGAGAAAATCTGCCAATAAGCGCTGGACCCACCAAGGTAGAGGTGGAACTTTGTCACAACACCTAAAACATAGGTCGACCTAATTACACCACTCTGAGCTATTATGGGCAATGTCATGCTCAGCCAGACATAGCTTGGTCAACCTAACCCTTCCATTGACCTTCCTAGCTCCCAGCTCTCAAGGGGCTGGATTTACTCCATGACTGTGGCGTAGGTTCAGCTGTGCCACTGCAGTGCTTGTACTGTAGACGTATCCAAAGCTTGTTCTGGTGATGCTGTCTTTCTGGTGATGCTACGCAGTCCTGGCAAGAGACTTATGACCTAGTTCTTAAACAGTAGCTCATTCCTCTGTTAGTACCGACAAGTCTGGACAAACATAGGCGGGGAAAGAAAACACTATTTCTGTCTTGTGGGCATTTGGGCTGCTG
This sequence comes from Gopherus flavomarginatus, assembly GCF_025201925.1. NCBI lineage: Eukaryota > Metazoa > Chordata > Testudines > Testudinidae > Gopherus > Gopherus flavomarginatus. The sequence goes on along the minus strand of NC_066635.1, from coordinate 2,078,444 downwards.
TTAAAAGAACAAGAGAACGTCACAAACGTGCAGTTCTGACACTGGCGGCCCCGAGCTCTCCTCTGTGCACGGGAAGAATCAAACTTGGAAGAGAAAGTACCGGACCCTTGGGACAACGGGCTGTAGCCTGTCTGTTCTGTTTCGGCCCGTGTGTGTGAATATCCTCTGGAGCTGTAGTTTTAAGTTTGCTCTGTGAATAGTTTTTCTACTTTTTCCTCAACTTGAATTTTTAGAACATGCTAAGAGAGAAGTTGCTGTTGTCTGAGCTAGAATAATGACACATAGCCGGGCTGTCATGGTATAATTCCCCTCTCTGAACCTTAGCGTCCAAAAGATGGAGTACCAGCATGAATTCCTCTAAGCTCAATTACCAGCTTAGAACCTGTAGTGCTGCCACCAACCAGGAATCCCAGTGCCTGGTACACTCTGGTCCCCCCAAAACCTTGCCAGGGACCCCCAAGACCCAGTCCCTCTGGATCTCAACACAAGGAAAGTAAACCCTTTCCCTCACCGTTGCCTCTCCCAGGCTTCCCCTCCCTGGGTTACCCTGGAAGATCACTGTGATTCAAACTCCTTGAATCTTAAAACAGAGAGGAAAATTCACCTTCCCCCCTCCTTCTCTCTCCCCCTCCCAGACTCCCCTTGAGAGAGAAAGTAATCCTAACACAGAGAGAGAATAATCTTTCTCTCCCCCTTCCCTCCTTTCTCCCCACCAATTCCCTGGTGGATCCAGACCCCGTCCCCTGGGGTCTCACCAAAATGAAAAAACAATCAGGTTCTTAAACAAGAAAAGCTTTTAATTAAAGAAAGAAAAAACAGTAAAAATTATCTTTGAAAATTTAAGATGGAATGTGTTACAGGGTCTTTCAGCTATAGACACTGGGAATACCCTCCCAGCCTAAGTATACAAGTACGAATAAAAATCCTTTCAGCAAAATACAAATTTGAACTCCTTTCAGCCAAATACACATTTGAACTCCTCCCAGCCAAATACACATTTGCAAATAAAGAAAACAAACATAAACCTAACTCGCCTTATCACCTAGTACTTATTATTTTGCATCTATAAGAACCTGTATCAGGGAGATTGGAGAGAAACCTGGTTGCATATCTGGTCACTTTCAGAACCCAGAGAGAACAACAACCAAAAACTAACAGCACACAGGCAAACTTCCCTTCCTCAAGATTTGAAAGTATCCTGTCCCCTGATTGGTCCTCTGGTCAGGTGACAGCCATGCTCACTGATCTTGTTAACCCTATACAGTCAAAAGAGATATGAAGTACTTCTGTTCTATTAACTCTTACTTATCAGTTTATGACACGGGCACATGCTCTGTTCCTGTGCCCGATCCTGGCTCTCTGATTCTATGAGCGCCAGTGTCCTTCAGCCGGTTCTAAATCAGGATTCTTATGCTTAGGATGGACGGCACATCTCCTTTGGGCACTGTCTCCACCAGGTGCCTGATTTTGTCTCCATGACGCATGCACAATGTTGCTATGCTCAGACCAGATGTCACACAGGCAGCCTTTCTTTCCTGGCTGGTCCATCTCAACGTCTCCACCATCACCACTTGCCATTAGCATTGCTACCAGCCTACCCTGGCTTTGACCTGGTGACTGAGAGGAGAACAGCTACTGCACCCATCCCTCATGCCCAGGGCCACTCACTCTCATTTGTTTCTGCCTGTCTAGAGTGTGCAGGGAGGTGGTGACTGGTTGAGTGGCGCCCCCATGCTGACTGAGCTGTAAACAGACACTCCACAGAGGATGAGCAGGCAGCTCTCAGAGGCTCCGGAAGCAGAGAACTGTCATGGAGCATGGCCTGGGAGAAGGGGCAACCTGGGCTACAGAATGTTCTGGCATTGAGCTAGCAATTAAGTCCCTCCTTCCCACCACATGTCCTCCCTGCTCTCCTTTCCTGTTCCTTCGCTCCCTGAATTGAATGGCAGGAACTGGCACACAGCCCCCTGGCCCAGAAGAGCAGGAGCTGCACAGGCAGGCACAGCTCAGCTCTTGGGCTCATAAATCTTGTTGTGAGAAAGGAAAATAGAGTTATCAGAACAACAAACTCAAGTGTGTCCTCTCCGATCAGCCAGTGCACTAGAGACAATGCCTAGAAACCTGAGCTGGCACCCACTGCATTTCACTAGCTAAGGAGGCCACTGCTTGGATGGAAGACTTCCCCAGGGCCTGCAGGAAGTGGCATGGGTGAAACACTGGGTGGTACTCTTCCCTCCATGCCATCCTGAGCTGGAGAGTGCTGGGGGCAGCTCCATGAAGCACTGGGGACAAGTCACCATTAGAGTCAGAAGTGACCCCAATGCCCCTGTGTGGTGCTTGGGGGCTCTGTGCTGTGGGGCATGGTTTGCTGACTCAGGACTGGTGGCAGGGTAGGGTTATCAGACTTTTTGGTAAAAACCCCCTGGACCAAAATTGGAGGATGCATGCCCTTCCCAGCACTAAGTAGCTGTGCCAGTGAGGCACCACCAATGGCTCTGTGCTGCCCCAGGGAAGGAGAGGCTCAGGGTTCCATCGAGTCTTAGCTTTTAGGGTCACATGAAACCATTCTGCTCAGCTAGTCTGGCCTCCTGCATAGCATGGACCCGAGTCTCTCTCCCAGCGAGCCCTGCACGGAGCCCCGGAACTCAGGGTTCAGCTGGAGCAGATCGTACAGAGACACCGAGGTCTGACTGAAGGACTCCAAGTGACGCTGTGCCCCCTGTCCCCTGGCAAGCTGGGCAGTGGCTAAGCAGCCTGATCCTTACACGTTTGTGTTTATTTCCTGCTTGCAGTTTGCTGACATCGGCTCCCAGCCACTGGATCTTGCCCTGCCTTTGCCTGCTGGATTACAGAACCTCCCTCTGTCAGAGCTGTGGAGTCAGTTAAAGAGGGGTCACGGTTTCTCTGTGGCCAATGCAGGACAGGCAGGAACCCAGATCACTCAGTGCCACGTGCAGCCAAGAGGCCACTCACTGGCCAGCCTCTCTCGTCTGCCGTCCTGCAGCCAGAGTCATGTCACAGGCAGAAACAGAGGCGCAGAGGGAAATTTTTACTGCAACAATTTAGGCAACTACGGGGGTCATAAGTGGAGCTTAAAACTGGGACTTACCCACCCAGACCCAGACTTCATAGATTCCTAGATCCCAGCGCCAGCAAGGGCTGTTGTGACCATCTAGCCTGACCCCTATAGGGCACAGGCCTGAGACCTCCCCGCAAATCATTCCTAGAGCACAGCTTTAGAAAAACAGCCCATCGACACTGAAAACCGGCCAGAGCCGCAGAATCCCCCAGGAATCTGATCAGCTGTTCCAACAGTGAATTCCCCTCACTGTTAAAAATGCATGCCTCACTTCCTGTCTGGATTTGTCTAGCTCCAACTCCCAAACATCGTGCCCTGGACCACTCTCTGCTAGACTGACGAGCCCGCTATTAACGGTTTGTTCCCCAGGTAGGTGCTTATAGAAAGTCCGAGATTTCACTCTGGTTTACACTACAGGGTTAGGTCAAATTTAGCCACGTTAGGTCAATTTTATAATTAATGCGTCTATACAAACAACCCCGTTCCATCGACCTAAAGGGCTCTTAAAATCAACATCTGTACTCCTCCCCGGCAAGGGGAGTAGCGCTAAAATCGACCTTGCTGGGTCGAATTTGGGGTAGTGCGGACGCAAATTGAAGTTATTGGCCTTTGGGAGCTATCCCAGAGTGCTCCACTGTGATCACTCTGGACAGCACTTTCAACTATGATGCACTAGCCAGGTCTATAGGAAAAGCCCTGGAAACTTTTGAATTTCATTTCCTGTTTGGTCAGCGTGGCGAGCTCAGCAGCACAGGTGACCATGCAGTCCCCCCAGAATGGCAAAGGAGCTCCAGCATGGAGCGAATGGGAGACACTGGCTCTAATTGCTGGATGGGGAGAAGATTCTGTGCAGGCCGAACTCTGATAAAAAAGAAGAAATTCTAATATATATGCCAAAATCGCACAGGGCATGATGGACAGAGGCTACAACAGGGACACACAGCAGTGCCGCTTGAACGTCAAGGAGTTCAGGCAAGTTTACCACAAGACAAAGGAGACAAACGGTCGCTCTGAGTCAGAGCCCTGTACATGCTGCTTCTATGATAAGCTGCATGGCACTGTTGGGGGGCCCTTACCATTACCCCACCACTGTCCGTGGACACCTGCAAGGAGGGAGTCTCAAGCAACAGGGAGAAGGATTTTGTGGATGAGGCAGAGGAGGAGGAGGATAGAATGCACAGCAGGCAAGCAGAGAATCAGTTCTCCCTGGCAGCCAGCACCTTTTCATCACCTGGAGCCAATACTCTTCCAAGGTGGGATCCCTGACCCTGAAGCCAGAGAAGGCACCTCTGGTGAGTGCACATTTGTAACTATAGTACAGGGTTTAAAAGCAATAGTGTTTAATGTTTGATTTGCCCTGAAGACTTGGGATGCATTTGCTACTGGAAAAATCTGTTAACGTGTCGGGGGGTGGAGCGGGAATCCTCCAGGGGCATCTCCACAAAGCTCTCCTGGAGGTACTATGAAAGCCTTTGCAAAAGGTTTCTGGGGAGAGCTGCCTTATTTCATCCTCCACGGTAGGACACTTTACCACTCTGAGCCAGTAGCAAGTAGTCTGGAATCATTGCAGCACAAAGCATGGCATCGAATGGTCCTGGGTTTTGGTCACATTCAAGCAGCATTTGGTCTATAGCTTTCTGTGTTAGCCTCAGGAGAGTGATATCATCCATGGTCACCTGGGTGAAATAGGGGAATTTTTGTTAGGGAACAGTAAAAGGATCCTGTTCGTGCTGGGCTGTTTGCTCTTGGCTAAAAGGGGTCATCCCTGAGAATAGGCACACGGCAATGGGAGAAGTGAAGGAATCATCCCAAATAGCCACGCAGAGGGGTGCGGAGAGGTGTGTGCTGCACATCCCCCTGAAAACTGCAGCCCCTTCGTTTAAATGGCAAACCCAACCGGCATTGCTTGCTATGGAGAAAGGAGGGCGCTGCAGTTTGAAAACATTCCCACATGTTATGAATGCAGAAGAAGCCAAACCCACGTACCCTTTGGCTTACCATGGCTGCCTGGAGACCGAATTCTGTTGCCCAGCTGTGTGTGATGTCACCATACCAGCAGGCATTCAATATTAAAGGCAAAATGAGACCAGTACCTAAAGCACATGTGCTGTCTGCTGTGAATTGCTTGATTCACTGTGAAAGAGTCTCCCTTTTGTTCTCAGAAATATCATCTTAAATTTTACTCTCCCTTTTTATCCCCCTAGAGATGCAAATATTTCATTGCTCCCCCATCATCTCCATCCCTGAGGTTATTGCAGATTAGAAGGTGAAAAAAATGCACTTGCGATGACATGTTTTCCGAGCTCATGCAATCCTCCCGCGCTGACAGGGCACAGCTGAATGCATGGAGGCATTCGGTGGCAGAGTCCAGGAAAGCATTAAGTGAGCATGATGAGAAGAGGCAGGATGTAATGCCCAGGCTAAAAGGGGAACAAACGGACATGCTCAGGCAGCTGGTGGAGCTGCAGGAAAGCCAACAAGAGCACAGACCGCCACTGCATCCACTGTAAAACCGCCTGCCCTCCTCCCCAACTTCCATATCCTCCTCACCCAGATGCCCAAGAACACGGAGGTGGGAGGCTCTGGGCACCCAGCCACTCCATCAAGCCACAGAAAGCTGTCATTCAAACAGTTTGATTTGTAGTGTGGTTACAATAAGCAATGTTGCCTTGTCCTTCCCTCCTCCCCTACCCCACCCGGGTTACCTTATCAGTTATCTCCCTTTTTTTTTTTACTTATTAAAGGAAGAATGCATGGCTTCAAAACAATAGTGACTTTATTTCCTTTAAAAAGCGACAAAGAGTCCTGCAGCACCATATAGACTAACAGACATTTTGGAGCATGAGCTTTCGTGGGTGAATACTCAGGTGGGTGAATACTCACTTCGCCATGTGCATCTGACAAAGTGGGTATTCACCCATGAAAGCTCATGCTTCAAAATGTCTGTTAGTCTATAAGGTGCCACAGGACTCTTTGTCGCTTTTTATAGATCCAGACGAACACGGCTACCCCTCTGATACTTTATTTCCTTTGCCAGGTGTGATTGAAGGGGGGAGGGTGGTTGGCTTCCAGGGAATTAAAATCAACAAAGTGGGTGGGTTTGCTTCAAGGAGGAACACACAACTGTCACACCATAGCCTGGCCAGTCATGAAACTGGTTTTCAAAGCCTCTGTGATGCACAGCGCACCTACCTGTGCTCTTCGAATTGCTCTGGTGTCTGACTGTTCAGAATTGGCAGCCAGGCTATTTGCCTTAACCTCTCACCCCACCATAAACGTCTCCCCCTTACTCTCACGGAGATTGTGGAGCACACAGCAAGCAGTAATAACAATGGGAATATTGGTTGCACTGAGGTCTAACCGAGTCAGCAAACAGCGTCAGTGAGATTTTAAATGTCCAAAGGGCCATTCTACCACCATTTTGCACTTGCTCAGTGTCACGGAGTCCCCGGGCGCAGCTCTGCAACTGCTCCCCACAAAAGCCAGTCAGGACTTTGGGGAGCCTCCTCTCCCTTGAAGCACTCAGCATATGCCCTTCCGTGCGCTTCCTACAGCGAGCCCGCCCAGGCGGGGTCCTGGGGAAGCCAGAGGGTCCTGCCCCCCCACTTTGCAGTCAGACGTGACTCTCAGCCAGCCAGTAAAACAGAGGTTTATTTAGATGACAGGAACACAGTCCAAAACAGGTCTTGCCGGTACTGACAACAGGACCCCATTTAGTTAGGTCCATCTGGGGCCCCAGGGAGGCCACAGCCCCGTTGGGAAGCCCAAACCCTTTCAGGGCCCCTCTCCATTTCCCAGTCAGCTCCAAACTGAAAACTCCCCCCAACCTCTCACTTATCCTCTCCCCAGCTCCTCCCCCAGCCTTTGTGTCCTTTGTTCAGTGTCCCGGGCAGAGGTGTCACCTGGCCCTCAACCTCCACCCAGGTTCTCAGGTTACATGCTCAGGTATCCTCCCTTCCCCAAGTCAGGCCATCCCAACTCCCCTGCAACCTTCCCAGGTCAATACTCCCCACTCAGCATTTACATAGCACAGCAAGAACATTCCCACTTTGTCACATCTCTCCCCCATTCGAGACCGAACTGAGCAGGGTCACTTCAGCCAGCGACCCGGGGAAGTTCAAACCTACCTACCTTCATTCCCATAGACACCCCAACATACCCCCACTTCCTGGGGGAGAATTACACCAGGCCCTTCCAGTTTCATGCCCCCCTTTAGGTCGGGTGTGCTTGAGGGCACTCATAGTCTGCAGGTGGGAAGGCTTATGAGGCCCGTGTCCTTTTCCCCCAGCAATACCCCTGGGGTTCAAACTGGGATGGGGTTCTTTCCCAGTGTTTCAGTCTGGAGGGCTGTGATTCGGGCTCTCTTGGTTAAGAGCCCCCATTTTGACCTTGGACACCCCCTGGAAAGGCCCCTTTGTGCTGGGCAAGGGTCCTACAGTCATTTTCCCCTTGTCCCGGGCCTTCCTCACCTCTGACAGGGGTCACAGGATCAGCAGTACTGTCAGACATTAGTAAAGACCCCAGGCCAGTAAAAGTTCTGTAGCAGCCTCTGCTGGGTACGCCAGATTCCCTGGTGCCCTGAGAGGGGGATGTCATGGACCCGGCACAGCAGCTGGTGGCTATACTTCCAGGGTACCACCAGCTGCCTCCTGATCTCCCCGACTCCATTTTCCCTGGGGGAGCCCATTCTCGGTACAGGAACTCCTTCTCCCACGGGAACCTTTTCCAGCCACCTCCTCCCATGGTCTGTACCACACTGAGGTTGGCCAGGTTCCTTATCTTCCACAAGGAGGGATCTTTCTGCAACTCGGCCTGGACCTCAGCAGCTGGGACAGGGATGGAGACCTGCTCTCTCTCACCGGCTGAGTCTGAAGCCGCAGCCTCCAGAGCTGTGTCTCTGGGTGTTCCCTCCCCACCAAGGTAGGGTCCTGCCCCTCGGGCAAGGTACCCATCCCGAGGTCAGGGCGCAGTGTCCTGTGCAGGCTTGGGCTACGGGTCACGACTAGGGCCAGTTCTCCATGCCCCCCCCAATTAACACCTCAGTGGATAAATTGGGGTGCACTCCCACTTCTTTGGGGCCCTCCTTGTCCCCCCCATTTCAAGTGTACCCTCACCACAGGCACCTTGAATGGGGCCTGCCCACCCCCATCAGGATCAGATAGGTGTTGGACATCACCTGGTCTGGAGCTACCGCCTCGGGCCAGGCCAGCATCACCTCAGCGCCCGTGTCCCAGTATCCATAGACTTTCCTCCCATCCACCTCCAGGGAAACAAGGCACTCGCTCCGCAGGGACAGCCCTGCGCTCAACCTGTAAACGGAGAACCAGACATCCGGAGCATCCAGCTCTGCGGAGGAGTTACCTTGGGGTCCTCCTTCCTCCTGAGCAGCTGATAAGCTGCCAGCCCCGCTTTCCTGGGAAGCCCGCCCCTCATCCAGCTGGGTCGCTACCCAGTTAACCCTCTGTGGGTCCGGTCTGCTCGGTCTGTATCTGAGCCTGGGGCACTGGGTCCGTATGTGGCCTCTTTGGCCATAGTAATAGCAGCCCATGTCCCATTGGTCCCCTCGAGCTGGTCGGTTGGCCCTGATGTCGGATGTTCCCCTTGGGAGGGTGTTCTCCACATTTTCCTTATGGGGGGTCCCAGGATGACTCTCTCTCTGCATCATGGTGGGCCTCCTCCCTGCCTTTGGGACTCCTCCCTGCCACCCCTGACAGACTCTTCACAAACTCATCGGCCAGCCGCCCTGCATGTCGTGGGTTCTCTGGATTTTGGTCTCTCAACCACAGCCTCAGGTCGGATGGGCACCGCTCATACAGTTGCTCCAGTACCAACAGCTTAACCAGGTTCCTCTTCGTCTGGGTCCCATCTGCCCACTTGCTGGCGTATCCCTCCACGCAGATGGCTAGTTGCAGATATGAAACCTCAGGGGTTTTATACTGACTCTGGAACATTTCCCGGTACATCTCAGGAGTCAGCCCAAACTCATATAGCAGGGCCTGTTTGAATAGTTCGTAGTCTCCTTTCTCCGCCCCTTCCAGTTGGCAGTACAATGCCACGGCTTTGGGGTCCAGTAAGGGGGTGAGAACCCGGAGCCTGTCCTCAGGATCAACCTGGAGCAGCTCGCAGGCCGTCTCAAAGGCATCCAGGATGTCATCCATGTCCTCCCCTGCCTTATGCTGGGCCAGGATGCACTTATCAAAGCTCCACGCAGTCCTGGATCCCCGCTCACTCACCACAGCTGAGTGCTCGCTGCTCTTCAGCCTCGCCAGCTCAGTTCATGCTGATGCTGTGTCCCTTTCTCCTCCAGTTCATGGTGCCTCTGTTTCTCACGATCCTCCATCTCTCCATTTTTAGCTCTCTCCATGGATGCTGAGCGTCACCAGGAGGATCCCCTGCTGGCCGGGGGGGTCACGGTGCCCTCGGTATTTGCTGGGCTCCTTCCCACCCTTCCCCTAGGCATAGGAAAGGGGGGTCTCGGGAAGCCTCCGGCAGCTGACTGACTACTCCCAGCTGGGACAGACACTGGTGCCTGCGCTGCATCTATCAGGCTGCTTCCCTCAGAGACAGTGATCAGTTCATTCAAGTGATCTCCCTCCTCCAGCTGGGCAATCAGCTGGTCTTTGGTGAGCCTCCCTCTGCACAGCCCCCTCTGCTTGCACAGCTCCACCAGGTCACTCTTAAGCCTCTTGGCATACATCTTCCTGCTGGCCACTCACGGGCCGGGGTGCTCGCTGCTCCCCACAGTTTCCAGGGAGACCCCTAGTGCACCAGCCCTTCTCGAGGTCACCATCTTTCTGCCAGGGTCGAGCGGCAGACTCCTCCGCCCCTGGGACCACTCGCTGCAATCCCCTGGGGGACCCTGTTACTGCAAAAGTTCTTCTCTCTGGTCACACACTCCCAGGGGTTAATTGTCCTCTGAAACCATCTCTCTCCGACTCTTCAGCATGCCTGGTCTCCATCAATTCTCCTTCATTTTACTGCTCTCCAGTCACTTACTGCAGGAAGCGCTGTCCATGGGGTGCAGTAGATCCCACCTTTACCACCAGTTGTCACGGAGTTCCCACTTTGTCACATCCCACACTCAGCCAACAGTTGAACTGCTCCTTACTGCTATCCAGACTGCCTGTGTCTGGCTTCATGAGCCATGGGAGCAAGGGGTAGGCTGGGTCTCCAAGGATAACTATTGGCATTTCAACATCCCCAACAGTAATTTTCTGGTCTGGGAAGTAAGTCCCTTCCTGCAGCTGCTCAAACAGACCGGAGTTCCTGAAGATGCGAGTGTCATGCGCCTTTCCCAGCCATCCCACATTGATGTCAGTGAAACGTCCCTTGAGATCCACCAGTGCTTGCAGCACCATTGAGAAGTACCCCTTGCAGTTGATGTACTGGTTGACAGGGTGGTCGGGTGCCAAGATAGAGATATGCGTTCCGTCTATCGCCCCACCACAGCTAGGGAAACCCATTGCAGCAAAGCCATCCCCTATGACCTGCACATTTCCCAGAGTCACTACCCTTGATAGCAGAATGTCCGTGATTGCCTTGGCTACTTGAATCACAGCTGCCCCCCCAGTAGATTTGCCCACTCCAAATTGATTCCCGACTGACCAGTAGCTGTCTGATGTTGCAAGCTTCCAGAGAACTATCGTCACTCGCTTCTCAATTGTCAAGGCATGTCTCATCTTGCTATTCCTGCTATTCAAAGCGGGGAAAAGCAACTCACAAAGTTCCAGGAAAGTGGCCTTACACATGCGAAAGTTTCATAACAACTGGGAATCATCCCATACCCGCAATTCTATGTGGTCCCACAAGCCTGTGCTTGTTTGCTGGCCCCAGAATTGGCGTTTCACTGTATCAACCAGCCCCACTGCTGCCATGATGTCCCAGTTGCCACATCCCGTGCTTTCAGGAATTTCCGTGTCCATGTCCTCCTCACAATCGTCCTTGTGCTGGCGTCTCTTAGCCAGGTTCTGCACATACTGCAGGATAATGCACGAGGTGTTTACAATTCTCGCAACAGCAGCAGTGACCTGAGCGGGCTTTGTGCTTACCGTGATATGGCACCTGCATAGGTAACCAGGAAAAAAGGCACAAAATGCTTGTCTGCAGTTGCTTTTACAGAAGGAGAGAGGGAGGGAGGGGAGATTGACGACATGTACCCAAACCACCCGCAACAATGTTTTTGCCCCATCAGGCATTGGGAGCTTAACCCAGAATTCCAAAGGGTGGCGGAAACTGCGGAAACTGTGAGATAGCTACCCACAAGTGCACTGCTCCGTGAGTGAATGCTAGCCATGGTAGTGAGGACGCACTCTGCTGACCTAATGTGCTTAGTGGGGACATACAAAATCGACTGTATAAAATCGATTTCTAAAAACCAACTTCTATAAAATGGACCTAATTTCGTAGTGTAGACACACTCTTAGGCACCAAAGTACTTTTGTGAATTTAGGGCGAAGTCACTTAGCTGCTGATTTTCTCCTCCTCCCTTGGCCCCCATCCATCTCCTTCTCCCTCACAGCTGGTCGATGAAATCCCTTCCCCGTCCCTGCCCCACTCTATCCCCACCAAATGCAGTGAAGGAGTCCCTACCTCCCTTCTGGAAAGCATCTGAGCAGCATCCTGGGCTCTGCACTGACCCTGCCTTCAGCCCAGTGTCTGCTGCTCGGCATGGGGTGAGGCCATAGCTGGGGCAGGAGGAGGTGGAGCAAGGTTCAGAGATATGCTGAGGAAGGAGAAGTTCCCATCCAGAGGCAAACAAGGTGAGACTGGTTCCTCCTAGGATTCCCCATCCCAGCCCCTACACCCTTTGTCTGGCCACTGTGCCCCCCTCAGTGCTCACCCAGTCCCCACCTTTCCCTTCAGACACTAGCAGTGCCGAGGGCTGAAGGATTTCCTGGTTCTGAGGACCAACCAAGCACCTCTGACTCCTAACCGAGCCCAGGGTGAATCCCTCTTGGTCCTGTGCCTGGCGAGAGGACTTGACAGTCTGGTGCTGTGCTGCTACTAAGCTCACGTGTGCTCCATCCAAAGGGATCTGCTCTGACACTACTGTCCTAAGCCCTGCCACTGTGGGGCACTGAGTGCCCTCAGTCTGCTCCAGGCAGGTGTTCAGTCGAGCAACCTCACAGCCATGGTGGTGAGGTCCAGCAAGCACTGACATCCTGGTTCAGACTATTGAATTCTGGGCTGGCTACATGCTGGCTGGGTGCTTTCCCCAAGGGGCAGGAACACACAGCTCCCAGGCTGTTCTTCCCAGCCTCACTAGGATGGCCCCAGGCATCATGCAAGTGCCCTGGTGAGACCTGATACCCAGGGTAGCCACTGAGGAAGCTGCTTGTCTGCCATGTTCTCCAGTCTGGATTTTCATGCTTCCCTCTGACGCTGGGGCGTGGAGCACCGAGGCTGTTTGTTTTTGTTCTCTCTGCAGCTCGGGTGAGTCTTGCTGGCACGGGGCCTCTGTTTATTATCGTTTTGTGTTCAGCTTGTTTTGTGGGGGTGCCAGAGGCCTGAGGGCACAGGGAGCCCACAGTTCATCATTTTCATACTAGACTCTGTGACCCCAGCAGATCCTTCCTGCTGACTGGCCAGCGGACGTGCAGGGCTGTGTTCAGCAGGACAGAGGCAAGGGCTCTGGCACTGGTACTGGCTGGGAAACGACAGGAGACAGCAGCTAGGAGGCTGATAACAACCACCCTTGAAGGCAACCACTCCAGGGTCTCTTGCAGGCAGACTGGCCGGGAATTTGTGCTGCACCAGATCCCAGTGGTGCTGGAAATGAAAACCAAACAGCCTCCTGGGGAAGTGTGGGAACGCCCCAAGGACCAAGCAGCGCAGTCCAAGATGGGAGCTTAAGGTGGCTTCTTATCCCAGGTGCAGAGGACGTTGTTCGCTGTTTAAAGCCAATGTCTTGCCCCCTCCAGTATCAGTGCTAATGCTGCAGCCTTCCCAGGTGGGCATGGCTGTCCTTCTTGGGCCCTGGGGTGAGGTATGCAACCTGGCTTGAAAGGGGCCAGGCAGAAGACAGCATGACCCCCAGCAGGAAGGCAGGGTGCCGTGGAGGTTTGGAGACCCATCCTCGAGTGAGATGTGGCTCCGTTGTGCTTTTCTCACCTGGGCACAGTGATGAGGCACGTGCTGGCCCAGAAGGGCACTGAGTGTGGTGTACACCAGCCTGAGCTTTTAGATACACGGCACAGATTCATCCGGTATTTGTTGAGGCCTCTGGGGATGTGAGCTGGCCAGAGCTGTTGGGGGTTGTTAAATGTCCTGCCTCCAGCACAGCAAACACAAAGACACAGATAAGCGTTCCAAAGCAGCCACTAAAATTGCCCCCAAGTTTTTTTGCATGTCTCACTTTGGGTGAACAAGTTTTTGTGCATCCAAAACCTCCCATTGGGTGGATAAGGCAGCAGGTTTCTCTGTGCAGAACCAGCTTCTGAGCCAGGAAATGCATGCTCGCCCCGAACTCTGATCCAAAATGAGAAAGGCCTGGTGAACATAGCCTCCCTCTAGGAACATGGGGACAGTGAGTGGGCAGAGGAGCTGTTCCTCCTGCCACCAAGGGACACTGCTGGCCCACTCGCTGTGCCTCACTTCATGCATCTCCCCGTCTCAGCAGTTCTCAGCCAGAAGTGGGTGTTGCATCCACTCCAGCCTGAGGCTAGGAACAGGCAGCAGCAGGGGATCGGGAGCGTGGCTTGCTTGGCCAGCGCAGGCCCTGGAGTTCAGAATGGGCGCACAATGCAGCTGCAGTACTGGATAGAGATGGCCCAATGGGTGTGACCAACAGACAACACCCAGTTATAATGGTGTGTAGAGAATCCTGCAAACAGACCTCTGCCCAGCTGTGCTGGCTAGACAGCTGTTAACAGCTGGCGGGATGGCAAGTGCATCGAGTAGGGACCCTGGCTTTGCTCTGTGCTCCCTGTGTAACCTTGGGCCAGGCCGTAGTCCGGGCCTTGCTTCCCAGCTGACCACAGGGCTAAGCGCCTGCCCTGCCCATGGGGGATTGGAAGGACAAATCCAGTAACGCTGGCGAGGTGCTTGCATACTGTGGGTACCGTGGATTAGTATCATAGGAACAGTGGCCCACTCTAGCTGATGCTGCCCCGTGCAGTCCATCCAGCTGCGGTGGCTGCCATTTGCCAGCAAACAGGGCTGGCTTCACGGCAAATGGTGCCCTTTCTTTGAGCCTGGATGCACGGGGGTTGGGTGACCAGGGAAGGAGGGGAGCTCCCCATGCAGTGACCCCTCCCCCTGCGGCTGGGGAGCAATGGGGCAGGAAGCGGGGGAGGAGGGCAGAGATTCCTGCAGCTGCTGGGTCTGACCCAGCCTCAGGAACAGCCTGTGCAGAGGAAGAGGAAGTCCTAAGCTGGAACCGGCTCATAGTAGGAGCCCCCTGCCAGGGCAACCCCAGCCCTGCCCCTCCCAGCTCCAGGCCCAGCGCTCGGGCACTAAAGGTGCCTTGGGCTGGCTGGTGGGGGGTGGGGTTGTTTAGGGCATCCCCCTGACCACAGCACCTGGGGTGGCCTGTCACCCATGTCATCCACCTGTAAGGCCAGCCCTGTCAGGAAAACAGCCCTCTTTGAGGAGAAGAGCCTGGAGTGTCCTGGGAGAGCTTGCTTTTGAGTCAGCTAGGAAGCTGGCCAGTATGTGAAGTAGGGGTCCCTCTAACCTCCCTAAGTGTGCAGGAAGGATGACTCTGCTAGCCCAGCTCTGCACACCTGGGGAACAGGTAACTGCAGTTACTGGCCCATGACATTCAGGGACAGGAGCTGTCCCAAGCCTGGCAGAGCTCCCCTTGCTGGACACGCCCCAGCTGCTGCATCTGGGTCCCAACACCAGGGGTCTGTGTGCCCTAAGCTCTCCTTGGTCTGAGAGCCTTGTCTCTTTCCTGGCCTCTCGGGCATGTTTCCTAGGCACAAGCTCTGCCTGTTACCCCTTCACAGGAATAGGAACCTGTGACTCTAGACCCCCAGGACCAGTGCTGAGCTACCAGGCTCGCCCGGAGCCCCACTCTCATGGGCTCTCTGAGTCTACAGTTCCCCTCTTCAGGGACGTGGGATTCTGGAAGCCAAAGGACACATGGGCTTGGTAAGGTTCCAAAGAACCGTAGCTACTACAAGGATACACAGATCTAGGCAAAACAATAACACATCCCTTTGCCTTTCCCTGCCTCAGTTTCCTTATCACTCTGGAGCATTCTCGGGCTTTGGCCAGAGTCCTCTGGGATGTTCAGGATCCCCCTCCTCCACATGGCTTCTCCTCCCAGTTATGGAGTCTGAGTCTCTCTTTCCATTCTCCTGCCCAAGCTTTCCTAAAATGGCCCAGGACAGACCCTCTTTTTTGTAACTTCCAGGCCGCTCTATCAGTGGCTCCCGATCCAGCCATGTCAGGACATTGAAGTCCCACACAGGTCCCATTGTTTAGCTATCTCTGCCTGGAGTTCAAACTTGAAACTAGTGTGTCCTGGGCAGCAGCCTTGTCCTTTTTCCAGTGGCTCCAGATGACCGGACCAGCATCAGCGGTGGGCGACCCTCCATTATTAGCACTGTGCCAGGTGCAAGAATTGCTTGACACCTCTTGTGGGGTTTAGCTTAGTATGGAGGCAAAAGACAGCTGAGAAGGTAAACAGGCAGCCTGCAGTCTGACCCACAGAGCCCCAAGACTGAACAGCCTTCCCAAGCTGTGCACAGAGCCCGGGATTGCTAGAGGAGCCACAGGCAGCTGCTAGGGACTCAGCACTCTTAGGTGCTGAAACATGGACAAAGGAGCTGCATGTAAGGCTTCTGTGCAACAGCTTTTCATTCCTCTGGCCTCACTTTTCATCCACCCAGACAGGGCTAGAGGGGTCTGGGTCTCCTCCCCTCAGCCCAGACCAGCTGAGAGCCGCAGTCCGTCAGGCTGGTGACTCCTGTGATAGCTGGGTTTTTATTAACACCCCCGCCAGCATTTGTGGCATTTAGGAAACTATTCTGAACTCCCACTTAGCCTTCACATTTTCCTGTTTAAATTTTTCCTTACAGTCAATTTTGCTCATAATTGTTTTCAGATTTAGGAAACTGGCCCTTTTAAGGAGCCAAGGAACCATAGCACTGGTGAGGACTGCGTTCCGGCTGCACACAACGAATGTCGTCAAGTCGTGATCACTTGTTTGCCATGTTCCATCCATTGTCTGTCCGTACCAGGTCTTGGAGAGACAACTGCGAAGTACAAGGCCTAACGGAGAATAGCTCGGAGTACAATGTTCCACCTTCTGTGGTGGAAAAGGTTTGTCTTTCATTTTTAGAGCCTCCAAAGACGTGAGCCGTCCAGCACCCAGCCCCATGATAACGTAGCTCCTCTCTCTCCACTCTACCTAGATGTGTAAGAGCTGTTTGTCCTGTGCACCAGTCTAACAGCCCCTCCCCATTACCAGCGTGGGCTTTCTCCGGAGATCCACGAGCAGGCACGATCCTGCGTGTCTGAGCTGGCATCACTCTCAAGTCCTGGGCTTACTCTCAGCTGTCTTTTCAATAGTAGAGTAAGGCCCTAGCCCCAGAGAGCCCCCCAGAAGGGCCATAGCGTGAGAGCTGCTCTGCTCCGCGTGTGGCTGCAGCTGTGTAGTCCCAGGAATGCTGCACAGCACACAGCCTGACAGCCATGGGCTAGGTGGCCTGGGGGCAGAGTGCGGAGCACTGTCTCTGCTCTCGGGTGATACGGAGATGTGCACATGGCAGCCGAGGTCCTGCAGTAACTCCTGCAAAGCTGCTGTGTAGCTGCTGGCTACTCAGCGCCCTGGAGATGGCCCTGGGTCACAAGCCTCAGATAGACCCTCCGCCCTCCCCTCCAGCATCTTTTCTGCCAGAGCAGTGGTAGGGATGGGAGAAGGAAGCCCCACTCACCTGCTCCTCTCTCAGGAGCCCACTGGCTTCCAGAAAAGACACCCAGGGGGTCCCATGTCATCCCAATGCAATCAGCCAAGAGACCCACTCCCCACCTAGCCCCCTCCACACACTGTCAATGTCAGCTCCTGCAGGGTCTGTTGGTTCCTCCTCCCCTCCCTACACAGACCAAGGAGATCTTGTGTTACCTGCCCTTTCCATAACGCACAAACCGGGTAACCCCACGGCTTGGACAGGCAGCAGGTTTAAAACAAACATAAGGACATACTTTCTCACCCAACGCACAATTAGCGGGGGGACATTCATAGATTCCAAGGCCAGAAGGGACCGTAGTCTGCCCCCCTGAGTAACACAGTCCAGAGACCTGTCCTACTACAGAACGGGGAATAACTGGCTAGGTGGTAGCACAGCTGGAAACAGGGACGGCTCAACCTATTTTGCCGCCCCGAGCAGCGAAGCAAAGAAGTAAAAAAAAAGAAGAGGCCTCGGTAGTGCCACTGAAAAAGAAAAAATGAAAAAGCTGCCTCCAAACTGCAGCCGAAGAAGAAAAAAAGAAGCTGCTGTAGAAGTGCCGCTGAAGAAGGGAAAAAGAAGAAGCTGCCTCACAACTGCTGCCGAAGGAAAGAAATCTGAGTGCCGCCCCAAGAACGGCCAGAGTGCCGCCCATTCAGATTGGCCACCCCAGGCACCTGCTTCCTTAGCTGGTGCCTAGAGCCGGCTCTGGTTGGAAGGGATCTGGGGCTGGAGTGGCTCAGAAAAACATCGAACCAGGGGTTAGAAGAGACCAAAGGGTCATCTAGTCTGACCCCTGCCATGATGCAGGATTGCCCATACTGAACACAAGCAATTGCAAAAATGGCTAATACCCTTCTGGGGTGTATATTAGTAAAAGCTTCTAACTCTGAGGGGAGTTAAGACCCTGGATCTCTGAGCACTAGGCACAGGTGCTCGTTCCCCGGCATGTATCTCTCTGTACCCAGACCCCGTGCACACACCTGGCGTGGGCTGTGCTGTGGCCCTGCCAGGTGGCACACCACAAGAAGCACATGGAAACTACAGGGTGAGCATGGAAATAGGGGGAGGGTTCAAGAGATCATTGAGGCCCAGAGACCAGGGCTCTTGTCTGGGGCTTTTGGCTTGAACCCTTGGAGCTGGCAGATACATGGGGCAAGGCTGGGGTCTGCCTTGGGAGATGCAGCTGGGCCCCCGTGTCCTGGGTGGGTTTCCCTGGTTCTGGCACTGGAGGCAGGCGGGGGAAGGCAAGGACACCACTCTAATCCTGACTCCCCCGCTGCTGGCCCTGGGCTGTTCCAGCTTCCATTGGCAGGGTTCAGAGAAGAGATGCTGAGGGGGCAGGTGTGTGAGGGCTGACTGAGGCTCCCGAACTCTGTTACTTTCTGGGGATGAGCTGCCTGGCACACATAGGGGGGATGTGCCATGAATCCATGAGATCTGTGCCATGCCCCAGCCTCGGAACAATCTCTTTGATGTGCCAGACCCCCCAAGGGGTCCCACTCCCCTGGTCAGCCCTTCTCTGCACCTCTTCCAGTTTGAATTCATCTTTCTTGACCATGGGTGACCAGTTGGGAGAGCTCTGGGCACTTGAATTGGATTGGCTGGCTGCCATTTTCAGCTTTCTCCTGGCCCCATCCCATTGGCATGGCTGCCAAGAAGGGAGCCAGGGCCACCAAATACTAACCCGGCTGGGATCCAAATCCTGCTGTGAATAGTCCATAGCGCAGAGCCCCAGGGCAGAGCCGCGACCAGCAGAACCAGACACCTTGGACAGATGCCTTTGCCTCATGCCCTGCAGCACAGCAGTGATAATGCGGGACCAGAGCCATGGGAAGGGAACTCAACCCAAGTCCCTCTCTGTGTGGTTCCCAACCCATGTCACAGCTATGACAGCACCAGTCAATCAGATTCCCCAATGTCGTTTCACCCTGGCTCCAGGTGTGGTTCCCAGCCCATGTCACAGCTATGACAGCTATGACACCCTGGCTCCAAGTGTGGTTCCCAACCCATGTCACAGCTATGACAGCACCAGTCAATCAGATTCCCCACTGTTGTTTCACCCTGGCTCCCGTAACAGCTGCTGGGACTGTGGTTAGTGGTTTCAAAGCTGGGGGTGGTGGGATGTGCCATCCATGGATTGGATTCTAGCTCCTCCAGTGACCTCTCTGCAACTCAAAACCCACCCTAACACTTCAGGCTCCTGGCACGCTAAGCAGTGCTTATGGTGGCTCTGCCCAGGATTGAGGAAAAGGAGCCTGCCTGCTCCAAAGGTCAGAACTCCCCTAATCCTGGAAAGGAGAAAGCCCAAGCCTGCTGGCAGCAAGGAGTCCAGAGGAGTGAGGGGTTGCCATAGCAGGCTTGGGGGACAGAAGAGAAGGGGGAGGTACAAAGGAGAGGAGACAATGGGAAGGGGTAGGGACAGATATGTGACAAAGAACCAACCATGACAAGATTTAGTAGAGGATTGGTCCTGCTTTGAGCAGGGGGTTGGACTAGATACCTCCTGAGGTCCCTTCCAACCCTGAGATACTATGGTAAGATTGGCCTAATGGCAGAAGCAGCCCCAGGGCCGCAAAGCCCTGGCAGCTTCACTCCAAACTCTGGCGTACAGGTAATGCTGCTGGCTGGGATGGCGCCTGGGCTGAAATCCAGGATTGTGAGCAGAGGGCATTGATGTCTAGGTGCGGGCAGAGCCAGGCATATGTCTGAGGCAGCACAGCAGGGCTTGGCGTCACAGCCAGGGCTCATTACCAGCCGTCAGGAAAGAGCACATTCTTGACTGTGGCAGAGGCTACTAAACGGGGAGGAACTGCACATGTATTGACCCTGGCCCAGCACTAGCACCTGCTGCAGCACAGACGGCTACCCTGCAGGGAGAGACAGGTAAGGAAAGGGCAGTTTCAGCAGGGGCAGAGGGCCTGGAATCTGCCCAAAGGTGGTCAGAGAAGAAGGAGGTGAAAAGAGACGCCACTGGGGTGAAAAGGGGATTTGGAGAGGAAACTGGACCGTGAAGGGAGCAAGAGGAACTGAGCTCGTGAGGTTGGCTGTTGGGACCCTGACAGAGGGATACAGCTTATCATAGAATCATATAATGTCAGGGTTGGAAGGGACCTCAGGAGATCATCTAGTCCCACCCCCTGCTCAAAGCAGGACCAACCCCAACTAAATCATCCCAGCCAGGGCTTTGTCAGGCTGGGCCTTAAAAACCTCTAAGAAAGGATATTCCACCACCTCCCTAGGGAGCCCATTCCAGTGCTTCACCACCCTTCTAGTGGTATTTTCCTAATATCCAACCTAGTCCCCCTGCCACACACACACACACGTACACTGCAACTTGAGACCATTACTCCTGTCATCTGGTACCACTGAGAACAGTCTAGATCCATCCTCTTGGAACCCCCTTTCCAGCTACCAACCCACCCCCTCACTCTTCTCTTCTGCAGACTAAACATTACCAGTTCCCTGAGACTCTCCTCATAAGTCATGTGCTCCAGCCACTGAATCATTTGTGTTGCCCCCTGCTGGACCCTTTCCCATTTTTCCACATCCTTCTTGTAGTGTGGGGCCCCAAACTGGACACAGTACTCCAGATGAGACCTCATCAATCCCAAATGCCAGCAGATCACGTCCCCCTATCTGCTGGCAATGCCCCTACTTATACAGCCCAAAATGCCGTTAGCCTTCTTGGCAACAAGGACACACTGCTGACTCATATCCAGCTTCTTGTTCACTGTAACCCGTAGGTCCTTTTCTGCAGAACTGTTGCCTAACCATTCGGTCCCTAGTCTGTAACAGTGAATGGGATTCTTCCGTCCTAAGTGCAGGACTCTGCACTTGTCCTTGCTGAACCTCATCAGATTTCTTTCGATCCAATCCTCTAATTTGTCTATGTCCCTCTGTATCCTGTCCCTACCCTCCAGCATATCTACCACTCCTCCCAGTTTAGTGCCATCTGCTTGGGCATCTGGGGAATGCCTTTGGCTCTCCAGGAGAGAAGCAAGGAGCTGTCGTTCGCGAGAGGGCCTTCTGGAAGAAGGTGAGGTCATTGCAGTGTGGAAGCAAAGGAGAGGATGGCAGGACAGTGGGGGTGACAATGGACTGGAAGAGGAGTCAATTCCCTCTTGGGGTGACACAGCGGGATGTTGGAAAGTTATCTTTTACTGGGATGGGGATTTACTGTTGATTATTTCCCTAGGCAAGTATTGGCTGTTTCTCTGTGATTCTGTTATTGTTCCAGCCCAATTTCTGGAGTTTCCGTTATAAAGTTTAAAATATAAGGTTATTTTCAGTGCGTTGGCTTGCCTCTGCCTCTCATCACCATAGGCAGAGCCTTCCCGAGACCTGGGATACTGCACAAACTCCAGTGAGTACAGAGAAACAACGCAGAGGGCTCTGGAAGAGACAGGATGATGGACCAGAGATTCACCTTAGCTGCAGCACAGCTAATCCCCATGGGAAATTCTATCTGCACTCCCACACTCAATTGGACAGTGAGATCTGGACAGTGTTGAAGCCCAGAGAGCCACAGGAGCAATGTGAAAGATCCCACTTCCCAGAAGCTCATGTCTCAGTGCACCCCAGTGCCAGCAAACTGGCAGGAGAGCAGAGGATCAACCCAAATGAGCAGGGGTCTTTCGAGGGCAAGGCTCTATGGAGCCTGGAGAATGGGGCCTTCTGGCAGGACCCCTGCAGGACTAGAACTTCCTGTTAAGCTCTATTGAGTGTCGATATGGCCGAAAGGAAATGTCAGCTGTTCTAGTGAAGTCTATGGGACTTTTATCCCATGGGGAGGGCCTGACATGAGCACAAGCCTGTGTGACTAGCTGGGCAAGGTGCCGGCCGGGTGGCAGAGGAATTGAATGTATGTAGTGAGGAGGTGCAATCCCCTTCTCTCCTCTCCATTCTGCTTCCAGCCTGGGTTGTGCAGGTGTCCCTGTTCCTCTGGCACATCCACTGAAGTGAGCTCCCTGGGGGCTAGGAGAACAGCAGGCGGTTCTAGAGAAGCTCCTTGTGAGGAGCTCTGCTGTGGCTTTGCTCCACCCATGCTCCATGAGATGCCCGAGGGTGTAGCTCTGTGGCCCTAGACTAGCTGCCAGCAACTGGCGCCCCAGTCGAACCATGCAGTCAGCACCCCCACCCCCAAACCCAAAGGGCAGATCTAGGCTGAGGGTTTTGGTAAACTGGGAAACATTTTGCACCTTTTTTCTTTTTAATGTTTTTTAAACATTTTTTTAAACAGCAGTTTAATTATTTGGTTTGTCTGATCATCCGTCTGTCCAACCAATGTTTCTGAGATCAGATAAAATAGAGACATGACATTTTCAGAATAGATCTGTACACGACAGTAGATGATATTTCAGTCCGATTTCAAATAAAAATGCATTAAAATTAATTATAATTTTTAATATTACAAATCCAAAATCAGCCATTACGCTATCCTGCTTTAACTGCCATTACCACCACATCCAATACAGAAAGAAATAAGAAAACTCTTCAATGAACTTTAACCTGTATTTACAAAACACTCCAAATAAAAAACACTCAGTGCTCTTAAAACATGACTTTTCCTGCTTTAAGTTTTGAAAATTCAGTCACTAGTTTTTTCAGATCCAGTTTTCCAGCATTTCATGCTCTATTGACATTGTGACAACTCCAACAAGTCTCTCTTGCGCCATTGTTGAACACAGATATGTTTTTATCAATTTTAACTTTGAGAAGCTACATTCCCCACTAGCTACGGAAACTGGCAAAGTTAAAAGAATACGCAGAGTTATAAAAATGTTTGGAAAACTGTCTGTGAGTTTATTTTCACAAACAAACTTCAGTACTTCTTCAGGAGTGGAATGTTTCTTAAGTTGTCTCGAAAAAGCCAGAAGCTCACTACACAAATCTGTAGCATCAATGTCTTTTGAATTTTCATGAGTCAATGCCGATTCCAGTTTTATACAAAATTCTCTTATCTGTTTTGCTGTTTTCTTTTTCAAGCTGTGGATATCATATAGAAAGCCAAATACTGACTCTAGCTGCTGCATCTGTCGAAATCTTTCATCAACTGAGTGAATAGCAGTATCAAGGACTGCAAAGTAGAAATTCACTTCGAACCTTTGTTTTGGGTTCTGAATGGGTGTGTCTCATCCTTCACATGAAAACTGCTGTTTCTTTTGCCGAATGCAAACTGGCTCTAGTTCAATTTCTGTTGGAAAGTCTATTTCTTCAGCAAGCTCGAGAGAATCTACCAGTGTTCTTTGCAATGCTTCATCACTTCTGAATTCCTCCAGAATATTTTGTTTGCTGCAGTTTTTGAATAGCAGAATGTATGTTCAAGTTCTTTTCCTGAAGCTGCTTACTAGCGAGGTTAATCTTGAAAAGGATATTATACCACAAAATGAGTGAAATCACAAATTTGAACTTGGAAAGGCCATTTGCAAGAGCTTCTGCATCTGAACATGCTGTATTGCCAGATGATCCAGTAAAGGTAGTATCATCAGAAATTTCAATTAGGGAATCATAAATGTTTCCAAGTTCATAGCAAAGAGGCTTCAAAGAATCAATGAGACTCTCCCATCTTGTCTGACTAAGTGGTTTCGCAGTTAGAGAATTAACATGGTGAGTCAGAATCTCCTAACGGCATATCGAGCCTTAGAAAAACATATAAACACATTGTACCAGGTCAAAGAAACTGCTTGCCTCCAAACAGCATCTAGCAGCATCACTGACAACCAAATTCAGAGAATGTGCACTGCAAGGAACAAAACAGACCCTTGGATTGATTTCCATCATTCTCCTTTGCACACCATTGTCTTTACCCTTCATATTACTCCCATTATCATAGCCTTGGCCACGTAAGTTTTCAACAGATAATGACATTGTTTCAAGCTCTTGTAGAATAGTTTCAGTCATAAATGCTTCAGTCATTTCCTTCAGTGGTACAACCCCCCCAAAAATGTTCCTTTATGAGCACTTCAACATTATCTTCATCTGCAGACTTTTCCATATACACAAATATCTCACACATAGATGGAATACAAGCTGTCAAGAACAGTATCCCTGATGATGCCACAGCTCAACTGGTGGCTGAGCTCTGTGCCTTTATCCTCACACACAACTATTTCAAATTTGATGACAATATATATCTCCAGATCAGTGGCACCGCTATGGGCACCCACATGGCCCCACAATATGCCAATACTTTTATGGCCGACTTGGAACTACGCTTCCTCATCTCTCGTCCACTCATGCCCCTTCTCTACCTACGCTACATTGATGACATCATCATCATCTGGACCCATGGGAAGGAGACTCTGAAAAAATTCCACCATGATTTCAACAGCTTCCACCCCACTATCAGTCTCAGCCTGGACCGATCTACACGGGAGGTCCACTTCCTAGACACCACGGTGCAAATAAGTGATGGTCACATTAACACTACCCTATACCAAAAACCTACTGACCACTACGCTTACCTTCATGCCTCTAGCTTTTATCCCGGGCACACCACACGATCCATTGTCTACAGCCAAGCACTGAGGTACAACTGCATCTGCTCTAACCCCTCAGACAGAGACCAACACCTACAAAAACTCCACCAAGCATTCTCAAAACTACAATACCCGCACGAGGAAATAAGGAAACAGATCAACAGAGCCAGGCGTGTACCCAGAAGCCTCCTACTGCAAGACAAACCCAAGAAAGAAACCAACAGGACTCCACTGGTCATCACATACAGTCCCCAGCTAAAATCTCTCCAACGCATCATCAGGGATCTACAACCCATCCTGGACAATGATCCCACACTTTCACAGGCCTTGGGTGGCAGGCCAGTCCTTGCCTACAGACAACCTGAAGCATATTCTCACCAGTAACTGCACACCGCACCATAGTAACTCTAGCTCAGGAACCAATCCATGCAACAAGCCTTGATGCCAACTCTGCCCACATATCTGCACAAGTGACACTATCACAGGACCTAACCAGATCAGCCACACCATCACCGGTTCATTCACCTGCACGTCCACCAATGTAATATACACCATCATATGCCAGCAATGCCCCTCTGCTATGTACATCGGCCAAACTGGACAGTCTCTACGGAAAAGAATAAATGGACACAAATCAGATATTAGGAATGGCAATATACAAAAACCTGTAGGATAACACTTCAACCTCCCTAGCCACACAATAGCAGATCTTAAGGTGGCCATACTGCAGCAAAAAAACTTCAGGACCAGACTTCAAAGAGAAACTGCTGAGCTTCAGTTCATCTGCAAATTTGACACCATCAGCTCAGGATTAAACAAAGACTGTGAATGGCTTGCCAACTACAAAACCGGTTTCTCCTCCCTTGGTTTTCACACCTGTCAAAGTTAGAATCAGGACTTATAATTTGTCAGACCACTCTGTTTTATTAGCACAGCCCTCTGCAAATAGCACCCAGATAATGTGAGTGGCCATGCAAGACCCAAACAGTCTTATTTATGCAGATAAAAGAGCGGGAATTAGACAAAGGGACAAAGAAAGCAAAACAGTAAAATTCACCTGGGGCACAGCATGCATATCCTACTTTCTTACTAACTCTTATCGATCTAAGATTAATACTTTACCAATTGCCCTTAAACGGTGCAATTGTTCTACGTTAATGTCTGTATTCCTGACACCTGGATTGCAGCATTCCAACAATTTTGCTTAAAGGTACAGACAGCATTTTTTTAATCCTTTTTATTTTCACAATATAATTTATTTTACTTTCACACACCTCAACTGCTAGAACAGGGCCTCATCCTCCCTGATTGAACTAACCTTGTTATCTCTAGTTTGCTTCTTGCTTGCATATATATACCTGCCCCTGGAAATTTCCCCTACATGCATCCGACGAAGTGGGTATTCACCCACGAAAGCTCATGCTCCAAAACTTCTGTTAGTCTATAAGATGCCACAGGATTCTTTGCTGCTTTCACAAAATGAGTGATCATCATCACCATGATCATCTGGTGTACAGTCCAGTATTATTGAAAAGTATTTTTCAGAATGGACAGCTTCTACAATTTTCTTTTTAATGGCATTTGCTAGGATTTGAATCGGTTCATTCTGCATATTTTTTCCTAAGTAATGAACCTGTGTTTTATGATCAGTTATTTTACGTAGATGCTCTTTCATGACTGGATCAAACAAAGCTAGGTATTCAACACATTTTTAAAAGTTTCCATTACCTGGAGTGTATAATTTTTCATTTCTACTGCAGCCATGGAATGCTAAATTTTTCCCACTGAGAACTCTCACTACAGCAATCAGATGGTCTAATATTTGTTGCCAATATTCTTCTTTTTCCTTGATCACACGTAAATTTTCTTCATCAATAGTTTTTTTCTTTTTTTCAATCATAATTCAAGTTCTTCCCAATTTTGCAAACATTCCAAATGTTCTGTACTTCCTTCATGTGAAGAGAGAATTGCAGATATGCCTTTCTAGTCCTTTGAACCATTTTCATTAAGTGATGTACCAATTGCTTGATTTCTAAACAACTTGCAGAAAAAGCAACACTGAATATTGTAACCAGTTTTGATGAATTTCTTCCCCATTAATGAGTTTCCTCTTGTAATGCTGATCAGAGAATTTTCTTTTATTTCCTTCTTTGAGAAGGCAAATTCATGAACTTGTTCGGGTCCACGTTCCAAGAGAATTTGCCGCACATTGTCATCATATCTGGGCCATGAAGCTGGATCCCCAAACTGTAACTTGTTTGTAACTTCCTCATCCCTTCTTCCTTCTACTTCACTTATTTCAATTTCTGCATGTGTCTCTGAAGGTGAATAATTTTTCTCTGCTTCCATATCAGTCTGATGCTGTGAACTGCCTTCATCTAAAATTAAGTTTCCATCAACTTGATGTTCCTAACTGCTTCCATACGGATGTGAGCTAACCTCCTTTCCAAGTAAAATTCCGTCATCAGGATGCTGTGAAGGGCTTCCATCTTTATTCGGATTAGAGAGAAGATATTTCAGGAACGATTCCTGTTGTTTTGCTTGGTCCTTTTCTGCCTTTCATTTACTATACTCAGCTCCTGAGGGTTTTCTCTTTCTCTTTCTCTTTCTGCCATGGGGCATTTGAATATTGTTATGTACTGTGCTCCTGACTGCAAGCATTATAGCCTTAAGGATGACTGACACACCCACCACATAATTGGTGATTTAACCCACATTGCAGCCATAAAATCATAGAGGTTGGAAGGGACCTCAGGAGACCATCTCATCCAACCCCCTGCTCAAAGCAGGACCAATCCCCAAATGGCCCCCTCAAGGATTGAATTCACAACCCCGGGTTTAGCAAGCCAATGCTCAAACCACTGAGCTATCCCTCCATCCTAATACAGCTTTTCACTGCTTAAAGGTTCAATAATTAGTAACATGCACCTCACTTACTTATTAAAACAGTTAGTTACAGTGTTTACATGGAAACAAAATGACCTTTTTCAACTTTCTAACCCGACACCAGTTGTTTGGAAAGTAACCCCCTTCCTCACGGTTACCCGCTTGGAGTGTGATGTCATCACTTCTGTAATCTATTCAGCGTTAACGCTGTTACTTTTCATTTATGGGCCTTATTTATTATATGTGGACCAGTTATAACAAAAAAAAGTTCATAATTATACAGCCCAATAATAATGCTAAGGTTTAATAACGCTTAAAGATACTCACATTTTGGATTTATAATGCTGAAAGTGGTTATTCTTTATTCTTTGGCACCAAGAAACACAATTTTCCACAGTATTTGCTCAATTCTTAACCATCTACCTGCACCGTGTGTTAAAATGACCGTTTGACATGTATCAATTCGCGATATCTCCGCTCTACATGAATTTCAGGCTATGCGACCTTGATGTATATTCGAGTTAGGTGTCACTAGCATTGCAGCTCTTTCCACTGACAGATGTGTTTCATTGTGGCTGAGTTATTGCTTATCAAAATTGCAATGTGGGTCATCTTGACCCTACATCACAAATTGAAAAAAAAATCACTAAAATATTATTTATTTTTGTAGTAAATAAAAGATCTGACATATTAATAAATTCTCAGACCTGTAGAGAAATGAATTATAATTCATATTCCCTCTGTATGCGCACGGGAATTGAAATACTGACATTGTTGTATTTTTTTCATCTTTTTCACTTTTCTATTTTTTTTTATTTGAGTTTTTCCTCGAATTTGGTGCCCCATTTAGCTCGGCACCGTAGGCCACCACCTACTTCGCCTATATGGATGGGCCGCCCCGAGCACAGTTCATTCCACTTGGACATTGTTCCCCCGGCTGCTGCACTCAGGTTGGTTGGGAAGCAGGGAAGCGAGCCCAGCCACTGGGTCTCCCAGGCCAGCATCCATGCAGAGATGGGGCTGGGGGAGGCCATGCAGTGCAGACAGGCTGACGTGCATGTATGGAGACTGCAACGGCGGGGCTCTCAAGGGCTGCCCCAGTACTGCCACCACCAGCCCTGGAAGCTTGTGCCTGTGTCTCTGCCCTGTGGCCAAAGGAAAAACACTGGCAGCTGCAGGAGGCTGTTGGGCCTGGCAGCTGAAGTGCTCAGCACCTGCCATGCTGTGTCTGGCCCGCTCTCAGAACATAGGCCAGTGCCTCCCCCTGTGCCGTGCTCCTACGTTCCCTGTAAGTAGGGACACACCTATTAAGTGCTCAGGGAACCCGCCCAGCCAGGGGAGGGGCATCCCTCCCCCAGCCCCAACCCAGACCTGCAGTGGCTGGGGGATGGGCACCACTCCCCCGGTCCCAACCTAAACTTCTGCCCCAGCCCTGAGCCCCTCATGCCCAGCCCCACCCCAGAACCTGCACCCCCAGCCGGAGCCCTCACACTCCTGCACCCCAACCCTCTGCCCCAGCTCTGAGCCCCCTCCCACACTCCAAACCCCTCGTCCCCACCCCCACCACATGAATTGTGTTATGTGCCCCAATATGAAGGAGATGTGTCACACAGGTTCATGTCACACATCACCTCCATGTTGGAGCACATAAAGCAATTCATTCCGCATATGGGTGGGAAAAATTAGAGGGAGCACTGCCACACTCACACCGGGCTGACTGCTTCCAAGGCTGATGCAGCTTCATGGGTGAGGTTTCATTCAGTTTCGCTCCTGGACTCGTTTGCATATTGGCGTAAGTGGCCTATGTTCTCATGAACACGGCTACACTGCTGGACGGGTGCTGGCAGACGTTGCTACATGCCCGGACTGGCACCATCCTCCAGAGGTTTGCTGGGTGGGAGGCTGTGGGTGGCATTGGCCCCTGCACCCCATCCCCCTCCCCTTAGCCCATCATTCCCTCACAACACTGCCTCCCAGTACCCTCCACCTGCACTGGGGTCACTGCCCCATGTCCACCTCCTTCCCTGCCTACAGCAGTAGGAGGAGATGGAGAGGCTGCGGACTCGCGAGGACATGGAGGCCCTGGTGGTGAGCAGGATGAACTACAGCCTCCTGCCTGCCCGAAGCCCTGCTGTCAGTGGTGGTGTCTTTGAGACACGGGGCCTGGGACAGCTCTATGTGCTGGCTGGCCAGACAGCAGAGGTGCATGTTCCAGGGCCAGAGAGAAGGACTGACAATAGGGCCTCTGGCCAAACTCCAGAGGCTGGACTGGTAGGGGAGCAGCTCTGCATCCCTGAGCCTAAACCTGTGACGAAGTAGGTGCAGTTTCAGGCTGGCCCAGCCTGAGCCAACTGGTGGCATCTCTGGACCCATCTCATCTATGGTCTTCACTTGGCCACATGCCTTTTGTAGTCCTCCTTCACCTTTCCAAGGTACCCCTTCACCCCTTGTTGCCTGTGATGGACGTGTTGTACAAGGTCCGAGGCAGATGGGTTGGGGGAGGATGTTGTGGTGAAATCTATCTAGCATCATAAGCATTTTTCGAGGCTCTGGTTGATTGTTTCCGTTTTGCAGTTCAACTGAGTGTGGTAGGACAGCTCCAGTAGGCCCTATTCTTCTCCCAGTTTAACTTTATCTTGACCTGTAGCCCTTGAACTTTGTCCCAAAGGTACAGCTGTCACCCACAAGGCTGCAGTCCGGAACCAGTCCACATTCTCAAGTCCTATAATTTCCTCAATGCAACCTGCCGCCAGGACCTGCTCGTGCTCATCTTATCTGCCTGTCTCTGGAATTCCACTTGAAGAGTTGAGCATTATCAACTGAGAACTGCACAAAACCTGGGAAGGGATCATGTGTCAGGAACTGCATCAATGTTCCCACCAGGACCTGCAAAAGTGGCAGTTCTTCAGCTGTACCATGCCTCCACCCTGGCAGGACATTTAGGCTGATATAAAACTCAATAATTAACATCCCTTTTCTTCTAGGAGCCCTGTTCGCAGCACGGTGTTCTTGGTGCTGAGCTGCTTCACCTGATCCTGCAGCTCCCGGCTGTCTGAGGTCAGCTGTGAAACTTGGGCCACTGGGCAGCCAAGGGTCCCTTCAGGCAAGTCCAGTGCTTTTGGGTGCTGTATTGGTGCTGCTGGGTCCATCCTGCTCCCAGTAGGCTCAGTCCTGTACGTTTATTGGATGTGAACTAGCTGTCACAGCTGGGTCATGGGCAGCCAGACCTAGTAGTCAAAGCCTGAGTGTGCAGCCATGAGACACAAGTTAAGTGTTGGCAAGGTCAGGGGTTCCTTCCCCACTCTGAACTTTAGGGTACAAATGTGGGGACCTGCATGGACACTTCTAAGCTTAATTACTAGCTTAGATCTGGTACACTGCCATCATCCAGAATTTCAGTGACTGGAGCAGTTTCTGTCCCCCCAAAACTTTCCCCTCCCTGGGTTGCCTTGAGGGGCGTCACCAATTCCCTGGTGAACACAGATCCAAACACCTTGGATCTTAAAACAAGGAGAAATTAACCATCCCCCCTCCTTTCCCCCACCAATTCCTGGTGAGTCAGGAACCAATCTCCTTGGATCTTAAAAACAAGCAAAAATCAATCATGTTCTTAAAAAACAAAGCTTTTAATTAAAGAAAGAAAAGTAAAAAAATCATCTCTGTAAAATCAGGATGGAAAATACTTTACAGGGTAATCAGATTCATATAGCCCAGAGGAACCCCCTCTAGCCTTAGGTTCAAAGTTACAGCAAACAGAGGTAAAATCCTCTCAGCAAAAAAGGAACATTTACAAGTTGAGAAAACAAAATTAAAACTAATCCGCCTTGCCTGGCTGTTACTTACAATTTTGAAACATGAGAGACTGATTCAGAAAGATTTAGAGAGTCGAGATTGACGTCTGGTCCCTCTTAGTCTCAAGAGTGAACAACAACCAAAACAAAGAGCACAAACAAAGACTTCCCTCCACCAAGATTCGAAAGTATCTTGTCCCCCCATTGGTCTTCTGGTCAGGTGTCAGCCAGGTTTACTGAGCTTCTTAACCCTTTACAGGTAAAAGCGACATTAACCCTTAACTATCTGTTTATGACAGGTCAGGGTTAGGGTGACTAGATATCGCCATTTTATAGGTATTTCCCTGATATTTGGGAATTTTTCGTATATAGGCACCTATTACTCCCCACACTCTGTCCCGATTTTTCATACTTGCTATCTAGTCACCCTAATCAGGACACCATGGGGGCAGAGGGCAGGAGGCAAACTGGAGATCAGAACCATGGGTCAGATGCCAGGAATCACCACGGGTTGGGATACCAGGAAATCAAGCTGGGAGGGGGAGGGCAGGAGCAGGAAACACCCTCCTCTCCCCTGCACCCTCCCAACCTCTTTCCCCTCCCCTGCACTTCCCCAACCTCACTCTTCTTCCCTGCCAGCAATGCCCCTCCTGCCATGAGGGCAGGGGACTGGACTCGATGACCTCTCGAGGTCCCTTCCAGTCCTTGAGTCTATGAGTCTATGAGTCTATGTACATTGGCCAAACCGGACAGTCTCTGCATAAAAGAATAAATGGACACAAATCAGACGTCAAGAATTATAACATTCAAAAACCAGTTGGAGAACACTTCAATCTCCCTGGTCACTCGATTACAGACCTAAAAGTCACAATATTACAATAAAAAAACTTCAGAAACAGACTTCAACTAGAGACTGCTGAATTGGAATTAGTTTGCAAATTGGACACTATCAAACTAGGCTTGAATAAAGACTGGGAGTGGATGGGCCATTACACAAAGTAAAACTATTTCCCCATGCTAATCCCCCCCAGTTCCTTACATCCCCTTGTCAATGGCTGGAAATGAGCCATTTTCATTACCACTTGTGATGAAGTGGGAAAGTTCTGGCTGTGTTATGTGAATGCTGAGTGGGGAGCATTGACCTGGGAAGGTTGCAGGGGAGTTTTGCTGGGACTGTCTGCCTTGGGGAAGGGAGCTACCTGAGCATGTAACATGAGAACCTAGGAGGGGGGTTGGAGTCCAGGTGACACCTCTGCCCGGGACACTGGGCAAAGGACACAATGGCTGGGGGAGGAGCCAGGGAGAGGCTGAGTAAGAGGCTGGGGGGAGTTTTCAGTTTGAAGCTGGCTTGGGAATAGACAGGGGCCCTGACGGGGCTTGGGCTTCCCAACGAGGCTGTGGCCTCCCTGGGGCCCTAGATGGACCTAACTAAAGGGAGTCCTGCTGTCTGTACCGGCAAGACCTGTTTTGGACTTTGTTCCTGTCATCTAAATAAACCTGTTTTACTGGCTGGCTGAGAGTCATGTCTGACTGCGAAGTCGGGGGTGCAGGACCCAGTGGCTTCCCCAGGACCCCACCTGGGTGGACTCACTGTGGGAAGTGCACGGAGGGGCAGAGGATGCTGAATGCTCCAAGAAGAGACCCAGGAGGTAAATCTGTGTGAGCTTCTTTCCCTGAAGACAGTCTGCTCCAAGGGAGAGAAGACTCCCCAGAGTCCTGACTGACTTTGTGGGGAGCAGTTCCAGAGCATCGCCCGGGGACTCCGTGACACCACTACAAACAGTTCTTTTTCTCTCCTGTTGATAGTAGCTCACCTTAATTAATTACTCTTGCTATAGTTGGTATGGCAGCACCCATTGTTTCATGTTCTCTGTGTATATATATATCTTCCTACTGTATTTTCCACTACATGCATTAGATGAAGTGGGTCTGTAGCCCACGAAAGCATATGTTCAAATAAATGTGTTAGTCTCTAAGGTGCCACAAGTACTCCTGTTCTTTTTACAACACATGTGGTCAGAGCAGGGTGGAACCCCAGTTGTTCAGACAGGTTTCTGTTCCTGCTGCTCGCTTAAGTCAGCCGATCAAGGGCAGTGCTGAGCATGGGGGGAGCTGAGACCCCAGCTGAGTGGGGGGACACCCAGGCAGGGCAGGTCAGCTGCCAAACAGGTTTGCCTGGTCCAGACGTGCTGCTGGGAAGTGATTACACAGCAGGGAGGGAGCTACCAGGGACAAGGCTCAAGGGGGCTGTGACCTCAGGCCCAGCCAGCGAGAGGGAGCAGGTCCCACTCCCTGTCCCTGCAGCTGAATCCCAGACCGAGCTGTAGAGGGATCCCTCCTTGGAGAAGCTGAGGGAACTTGCTGGCCACTGCGCTGCAAACCCCCTTGGGGAAGGCTGCAGGGACAGAGTCCTGCAGGAGAAGGGATTCCTGTACTGGGAATGGGCTCCCCAAGGGGAAGTAGAACTGGGGGGAATCTGGAGGCAGCTGCTGGTGCCCCAGGAATCCACAGGGTTCTTCCCATTTGAGCTGCTGGATGGGAGGAGAGTGAGGGGACCCCTGGACCTGAAGGGGGAGGATTGGATGGAGAAGGGGGAAGACCACCTGGGGGATCTCTTCCCTGAGGTGGGAGCCAATCTCCCCATCAGCTGTTCCCTGTTCAGAGTCACTGGGAAAGCAACCCAGATCCTGGAGAGAGAGGTCAGGGATATGCTGGCTTTAGATGGGATCGGCTGCTCTGGGACTCTGCCAGTGAGGGGCCGAGCCTCAAATTGGGGCTGGGCTTCAGGGGTTTCATTACAGCCGGCTGCCCGGTGGAGGACTGGAATGTGACTGTTCCCAGGAACCTTGCAGGCCTGGGCAATACCCTCTTGCCAGGATTCTCACCTTCCTCTCCAGGCCCTTCCCACTGGGGTTTGCTGTGATCCCACTGGGCTGGGCATGTGGCCCTGGTGGGGCAGGTTCTGCCCGGAGCCCAGAGTGGGAGCACTCTAGTCTGGTGGGGATAGGGTGAGGCCAGAGGCAGCTCATATCTTCCATGTTACTTCATTCATTCTTGCTCCCACTGAGCAGTTGTTTATTTCCCTGGGAGCTCCTGGCAGCCCTACAAGTTCCTCTGAAACAGCAAATGAGTGAAACGTCAGCCAAGCGGCAGGGAGCCCTGGGCAGCAGGGATGCAGGCGACATGGCCACCGGGCTCCTGAGCGCAGGGCACAGGGACAGGCCTTCTCAGCCAAGAAGGGAGCCTGACACTAGGGTAACCAGGTGTCTGGTTTTTGACCAGAAGGGACGCTGGCGGCTCCAGTCAGCACCGGTCATTAAAGGTCCAATCGGGGTGCTGCGGTGCTAAGGCAGGCTAGTCCCTACCTGTCCTGGCACCACACTGTGTCCTGGAAGCAGCCAGCAGGTCTGAGTCCTGGCGGGGGGGCCATAGGGCTCTGCGTGCTGCCCCCACCCCTAGCACCGGCTCTGCACTGGCCAAGGGTGGTGCCTGCAGGTGAGAGCTGGACAGAGCCTCCTGGCCCCCCTGCCTAGGACCCAGACCTGCTGGCCGCTTCTGGGGCGCAGCATGGTGCCAAGACAGGTAGGCAGCCTGCCTTAATCCCCCCTGCTGCACTGCTGAAAGCCCCTGCCCCAGCCCTAAGCCCCCCTCCAAACCCCGAGTCCCCTCCTCCACTCCAAAGCCTTCATCCCTGGCCCCAGCCCAGAACACCCATCCACCCCCTGCACCTCAGCTCCCTGCCCCAGCCCAGTGAAAGTGAGTGAGGGTGAGGGAGAGCAAACCATCGAGGGAGGGGGAATGTAGTGAGTTGGGGGTGGGGCCTTGGGGAAGGGGCAGGGCCTCAGGGCAGGGGTGGGACTAAGGTATTTGGAAAGTTGGCAACCCTACCTGACGCAGGGAGCCCAGCTCTGGGACAGGGCTTGTCTGGGTCCCAGGATGGGGTGCGGTGGGCAATAGCCCTTCACTAGAAGGACATGGCACAGGAAGTTGTGGGGCAGGGCTCAGGGGGCAGGGCTGGTACAGGACAGCAGGCACCCCTAGGCTCCATCCAGCACAGCCACGGTCCAGAGACCCTCCCCCGAGCCAGGGTTAATGCTGACTCGGCACTGCAAGTGTCGCCAAAGCACTGGGGTATGAGGGGCCAGAGGGTCTGAACCCCTCCCTCCCCTTCCCTGTACATACCCAAATGTCCCCCTCCTCTCCTCTGCACCCTCCCAACCTCCTTCCCCTCCCCCGCACTTCCCCAACCTCACTCTCCTTCCCTGCACTCACCCTAACCTACCCCTTCCCTCTCCCGCTCAAGCCCCCTCACTCTCAGCCCTAGTGGCAAGGTGGGGGTGCAGCAAGTTCCCCGAGCCAGTGGCTCACTGGGCTGATGCAGTTCAGGCCTGTCAGTTTCATGGCTGAGGGTGCATAAGGGATTGACGTGGCTGGCATCCCATTCCGCCACCTCTGACTGCCCTAACCTGAAGGAACAGGTCCCCGTGGGGGGTAGCTTGATCCTCTGCCCCCACATTGCCTCAGTCTAATGTCGTCAGCCTAACTGGTCTGGTTGGGCCTTGGTTCTGAGTCCCTCCCCAAGGCCTGGGGCTGAGGCAAAGCCGCCCCTCCGGCCATGCTATGGAAGCAGAACAGTCTGCCCCAGGAGTGCAGCGGGATGGGGGGAGGTCTCTCTACTTCCCCAGGCCCTGGTGCTTGCACCCCATAATGCTCCCCCTGCACAGCCTGTCCCATCCATGCAGTGAGGCAGGCGCTGTTATTGAAGGGGAGGAGCCGGCTCAGGGCGTGCACATCTGGGAGAAATGTGCCTGGCTGCCTGGGCCTCAGCTGTGGAGCCAGCCTGGCGCAGAAGAGACTCAGAAACGGGCCTGTTCCCAGTCCAGCTAGTGACACTCGCCACATGGAGCTCAGCACTGTGAGGGAGCAGTGCACGGCACACAGCTGTATGGACCCAGGCCAGGGGGAGGGTTCTAACACTAGGGGAGGGGCAGTATGGAGCATGGGGACAGAACATGGGGAGAGTGGAGCATGGGGTTATAACAGCCGGAGAGGGGCAGGATGGAGTATGGGGTTATAATGCTGGGGGGGCACTGTGGTGTGTAGGGGTAATACCACTGGGGAGAGATGTGGAATGTGCGGGTTACAATGCTGTGAGTGGGGTGAAATGTAGGGGTTGTAACACTGGTGGCATGAGGGTTATAATGCTGTGAGGGGGCGGTATGGAACGTGGGGGTTATAATGCTGGTGGTGTGGGGGTTATAACGCTGCGAGAGGGGCGGTATGGTGCATGGGGGTTTTAATGCTGGGAGTGTGGGGG
Organism: Gopherus flavomarginatus; assembly: GCF_025201925.1. Taxonomy (NCBI): domain Eukaryota; kingdom Metazoa; phylum Chordata; order Testudines; family Testudinidae; genus Gopherus; species Gopherus flavomarginatus. Next base: position 2,041,995 of record NC_066635.1, on the reverse strand, counting down.
TTATAATACTGCGAGATGGGCAGTATGGAGCATGGGGGTTATAATGCTGGCAGTGTGGGGGTTATAACGCTGTGAGGGGGCAGTATGGGGCTTGGGGGTTATAATGCTGGCAGTGTGGGGGTTATAACGCTGTGAGGGGGCAGTATGGGGATGGGGGTTATAATGCTTCGACAGAGTCAATATGGGGCGTGGGGTTTATAATGCTGGGGGTGTGGGGGTTATAACTCTGTGAGAGGGGCAGTATGGGGCAGGGTTATAATGCTGGGTGTGTGGGGGTTATAATGCTGCGAGAGGGGCGGTGTGGGGCATGGGGGTTATAATGATGAGGGTGTGCGGGTTATAATGCTGCGAGAGGGGTGGTGTGGGGCATGGGGTTATAATGCTGAGGGTGTGGGGGTTATAATGCTGTGAGAGGGGCGGTATGGGGCATGGGGGTTATAATGCTGAGGGTGTGGGGGTTATAATGCTGTGAGAGGGGCGGTATGGGGCAGGTATAATGCTGGGTGTGTGGCGGTTATTATGCTGCGAGAGGGGCGGTATGGGGCATGGGGGTTATAATGCTGAGGGTGTGGGGGTTATAATGCTGTGAGAGGGGCAGTATGGGGCATGGGGGTTATAATGCTGAGGGTGTGGGGGTTATAATGCTGTGAGAGGGGCGGTATGGGGCAGGTATAATGCTGGGTGTGTGGGGGTTATTATGCTGCGAGAGGGGCGGTATGGGGCATGGGGGTTATAATGCTGAGGGTGTGGGGGTTATAATGCTGTGAGAGGAGCGGTATGGGGTGTAGGGGTTATAACGCTGGGGGTGTAGTTGTCACGGACTCACAGGTCGTGCCTACTCTTGGCCCTGTACGGTCCCTGGGGGAACCCCCTTCAGAGTAGCAGCACTTCTTGGGGGTTCACTCTGTCTTGAGGGTTAAGCCCCTCCACCTCCTGGAACCGCACCTCTCTGAACCTCTCGCCATGGCCCCCTCAGGGAGTCCATTCGCTCTGGACCCCTCTACTCCCAGAGGGAATAATGCAACCCTGTTCTCTAGACTGGAGTGACTCTCAGCCAGTGTAAAAATGAGGGTTTATTAAGTGTCTGAACACAGCATAGGAAATGCTCCGAGCCCTCAGATCTGACCTCTCTCAGCACAGCATGTCCATGTCTCCCCTGCATCCAGGTGGACTCTGCCTGATCTCTTTCTCCAGTCCTGAGCCGCCCCTGCCCACTTTCCAGCTGGGTATCTGATATCACCTCCCCTAAGTCCTGCCTCTGTCCATTGTGGGTAAACAGGGTTGCCTGGGCCTCCCCTCCTCTCTTCTGTCCTCTGTTCCCCTCTGGCTGGAACCGAGTCCTCTCTTCACAGCCCATTGTCCTCTCGCTGACCAGAACCGGCTGTGACTCCTGAGCTGGGACTTCGGGTCACCAGGTCACCACAAGCTGGGGAATCCATTCTCCAGGCCATTGTCCAAGTTCCGTCATCAGTCCTCTGGAACAACAAACTTCCTCTCCCATCACCTTGTTTATCCAGTAACACCCAGGGAAACCAAGTCCCACACCCTCTGCATTCAACCACTGGAAAAAACAAGAAAACCCCCAACTTTGTCACATCTTTTCCCCCTTCGAGGCTGAACAGAGTAGAGTCACTTAGCCAGTGACCTGGGGAAGTTCAGGGCCCCTGTCCTGTGATAAATCATCTTCTATAACATTGGCACTCCCCTGCACATGGGCCATCTCCTTGTCATAACCCTGGAGGAGCAGGCTCCATCTCAGCAGCTTGGCATTAGACCCTTTCAGTTTGTGCATCCATGTCAGGGGTGAATGGTCAGTGTACACAGTGAATTGCTGCCCAAATAGATACGGCTGCAGTTTTTTGAGGGCCACACCATGGCCAGGCATTCCTTCTCGATGGCCACATAGTGCTGCTCCCGAGGCAGCAGCTTCTTGCTCAGGTAAACAACGGAGTGTCTCTCCCTCTTAGTATCAGTTTGCATCAGCACTGCCCCCAGCCCCATGTCTGAAGTGTCGGTGAACACCAGGAAGGGTTTGTTAAAATCCGAGTTTACCAGCACTGGGCTTTGGATGGGTGCCTTCTTCAGTGCACAGAGAGCCCTCTGGCACTGCTTGGTCCAGACCACATTGTCTGGCTTTCCCTTCCTACACAGCTCCGTGAGGGGAGCTGCCAGGGAGCTAAAGTGGGGCACAAACCTCCAGTAGTACCCTGCCATCCCAATGAAAGCCTGGACCAGCTTCTTAGTCTGGGGAGTGGGCCAGTCCTTGACTGCCTCCGCTTTGGCCAGCTCTGGCTTCAGGTGGCCACTCCCCACCTTGTGGCCCAGGTATGACACCCCTGTCATCCCCACCTTGCACTTTCCAGCTTTTATGGTCAGTCCTGCATCCTGGAGGCAACCCTGCACTCTCTTCTCCTGAGACACATGTTCTTCCCAGCTCTGGCTAAAGACACAGATATCTTCAATATACGCTAGAGCAAAGTCCTCCAGCCCCCTGAGCAACTGATCCACCAGGCGCTGGAAGGTGGCAGGTGCGTCCTTGAGGCCGAAAGGCAGGACCAGGAGGTCATAGGTGAGCGGACGGCTGGATCACCCCTAAAGCCAGAATATCCCTGACCTCTCTCCAGGTCCTGGGCTGTTTTCCCAGTGACCCTCCCCCTGGCACAGCCCTATCAACTATGGCCCCCTGGATTTGCAGTGCCCCCTCTCGGTGGGCTTCCACCCAGTTAGGGTGACAGACAGCAAGTGTGAAAAATCTGGCCACCCTACACCCAATTGACACCCCACAGGTTCTGCTTGGCTGCCATTTCCTTCATCTTTAGGCACTGTGCCACCTTGTGTCCCTTTTGGCCACAGTAATTACATTTCAGGTCCCTCAAGTCCCACGAGGGGGGCCAGCCCACCCTAGCATTCACGGGCACCCCTGAGTTGGGCTTCCTGGAGTCCCACCTTTGAGAGGTCTCTGGGTGACTCCCCTTCTGAGTCTCCAATGTGGGTTTCCCTCCTGCCCCTGGTCTGCTGTCCACAAACTCCTCTGCCAGTGCACCTGCACTGCAGAGCTTTAGGCTTCTAGTCGCCTAACCACATTTTAAGGCCTGGAGGGCAGATGTCATATAGCTGCTCCAACCCCACCAGGTTATACACGTCCTCTGCTGCAGTGGTCCCTGTGTCCTTCCTCCATTTGTGGAGATATTCCCCCAGCAGGTTGGCCATCTCCTTGTAAGTGACACCTGAGGTCTTGCTCATACCCCAGAATTGTTTCCTGTACGCCTCGGGGATCAGTTCAAACTTCCACAGCAAAGCCTGTTTGAACACGTCATATTCCCCCATCTCAATACCGTCCATTTGGCTGAACACCTATATGGCCTTGGGACCCAGCAGGGAGCCACTCTCCACCTCTCCGGGCACCCCAGGAGCCCCCCTGGGGTCTGGAGCCTGTTCCTCAAACTGGTCAGTCTCCCCAAGCTGAGCAATCAGCCACTCCTTAGTGAGCCTCACAATGCTCAGCCCTCTCTCCCTGCACAGATGTGCCAGGTCCCTCTTACGGAGCTGGTTCTAGGCCATTTCCAGGCTGGTTCCTTCAATTCCTTCATTTTATCACTAGAAGCCACTCACTGCAAAGCACCTGCACTCACAGCCAACTGTCTACAAGGTGCATTCACCAACCATCCTCTGCTACCACGTTGTCATGGACTCACAGGTCGTGCCCACTCTTGGCCTCGTACGGTCCCTGCGGGGGACCCCCTTCAGTGCGACAATCCTTCTCAGGGGTTCACTTTCTCCCGGGGATTAAGCCCCTCTGCCTCCTGGAACTGCACCTCTCTGAGCCTTAGAATGCCTGCATCTCACCATTAGGGTGACCAGATGTCCCAATTTTATAGGGACAGTCGTGATTTTGGGGGGCTTTTTCTTATATAGGCTCCTATTACCCCCCATCCTCTGTCCCAATTTTTCACACTTGCTTTCTGGTCACCCTACTCACTGTGGGCCCCCTCAGGGAGTCCACTCCCTCTGGACTCCCAGGGCCTTCACTGCCAGAGGGAATAACTCTACCCTATTCTCTAGACTGGAGTGATTCTCAGCTAGCGTAAAACAGGAAGGTTTACTGAGTGTCTGAGAACAGCATAGGAAACTCTCAGGGCCCTCAGGCCTCACCTTCCTCAGCAGAGCACATCCAAATCTCCCCTGCATCCAGGTGGGCTCTGCCTGTTCTCGCTCTCCATTCCCAGGCGCCTCCCCCCTCACCCAACCCACTTTCCAGCTAGGTATCTGATATCACCTCTCCCAAGTCCCACCTCTGTCCATTGTCTTCTATCCAGGTACACAGGGTCACCTGGGCCTCCTCTCCTCTCTCTGTCCTCTGTCCCCCTCTGGCTGGAACCAGCTGGTCAGGTCATCAGGGTACTCTCTTCACAGTCCACTGTCCTCCCACTGGCCAGAACCGGCTGTAACTCCTGAGCTGGGCCTCCCGGTCACCAGTTGCTGGGGTATCAATTCTCCAAGCCATTGGCTGGGGTCCCAAGTTCCATCTCCAGTCCTCTGTAACAACAAACTCCCTCTCCCATCACCTCGTTAAACCAGTAACACCCAGGGACACTGATTCTCACCCCCTCTGCATGCTCCCCATTGAAACAAACAAGAAAAAAACAAGAAAACCCTCAACTTCATCACGTGGGGGTTATAACCCCATGAGAGGGGCAGATGGAGCATAGGGGTTATAACGCTGAGGGTGTGGGGGTTATAAAGCTGCGAGAGGGGTGGTATTGAGTGTGGGGTTTATAACGCTGCAAGAGGGGTAATATTGAGCATGGGGGTTATAAAGCTGTGAGAGGGGTGGTATAGGGCGTGGGGGTTTTAATGCTGGGGGTGTGGGGGTTATAATGCTGTGAGAGGGGCAGTATTGAACGTGGGGGTTATAATGCTGGGGATGTGGAGGTTATAACACTGCGAGAAGGACAGTATTGAGCGTGGCGGTTATAACACTGTGAGGAGGTGGTATTGAGTGTGGGGATTATAAAACTGCGAGAAGTGCGGTATTGAGCATGGGGGTTATAATGCTGGAGGTGTGGGGGTTATAACGCTGCGAGAGGGGAGCGTGGAGGTTATAATGCCAGGCACTTGGGGTTATAATGCCGTGAGAGGGGCAGTATGGAGGGTGTGGGTTATCCCCTGTGTGGGACATGGCCTTTTTTCAGGTTTAGCACCAACTGGATCAATCTCTAGCTCGGTCTTTAGGGTGGTCTGCCTGGACATTCAGTTGATGTCAATCACTGGCAGTCTTGTTGCACCACCAAAGCTTTTGGTACCCAAGTGGTCACCGGCCATGCAGCAGCATTCCTTGGTAAACATGCTTCAGAATTTGTTGGTCTTCCCTCCTTATAATATGTCCATACAAAGAGACTGACCCAGCGCAGATGGAGGCAGCTGCTGGGTTCGGCTCCAAATATCCTTATTTCTGATCTCCTCCTGCCAGGTGATATGGAACAGCAGACGAAGTGATAAGAATCGAAAACCTCAATCCGGTCCTTGTCAGCCTTTCTCCTCACCCACGGTTCGCTGCCATGGGTGTGTGACGAACTGGGAATGTTCTTAATGTTTGCTCTGAATACTGTGTTGGTGCCTCAGTGTCCCCATGGCAGTTCTTAAGTATCTGGCAGAGCAAAGGGCCAGTGCACCTAAATGCCTGGCACTCTGTCTCCTAGCAACTGATGGCCTGGGCCCCTCCTCTGCAAAGGTGCCAGCTGAAGGTGTTGGAGACAAAGGGATCAGGTGACCTCCTGGCCTGGGAAAGGGGCTGAGCAGAGAGGAGGGGCTGGGAGTGGTGGTGAGTCTGGAGCTGGCTGGGGTCAAGGGTGGAGGGCAGACCTGGGGGTCTGGCTCACTGCCCCCCAGAATGGACCCAGCCGAGGGGTCCGGTTCGCTGTATCTACAAGCTCTGTTTTAGACCCTGTTCCTGTCATCGAATAAACCTTTGTGTTACTGACTGGCTGAGAGTCACGTCTGACTGCAAAGTGGGGGTGCAGGACCCAGTGGCTTCCCCAGAACCCCGCTGGGGTGGGCTCGCTGTGGGAAGCGCACAAAGGGGCAGAGGATGCTGAATGCTCCAAGGAGAGACCCAGGAGGTGAAGCCGTGTGAGCTTCTTGCCCTGAACAAGTCTGCTCCAAGGGAGAGGAAGCTCCCCAAAGTCCTGACTGGCTTGGTGGGGAGCAGTTCCAGAGCATCGCCCGGTGACTCCGTGACAACTGGTGGCAGCGGTGGGACGTACTGCACCCCGTGAATGGCGCTGCTTGCAGTAAGTGACTGGGGAGCAGTAAAACAAAGGAGGGATAATGAGGACCAGACGTGCTGAAGGCTCAGAGAGGGACGGTTTCAGGGGGCAGTTAACCTCTGGGAGTGTGTGACCAGCGAGAAGGACTGTTGGAGTAACGGGGTCCCCCTGAGGACTGCAGCGAGCAGTCTCAGGGGCGGAGGAGCTTGCCGCTCGACCCTGGGAGAGAGAAGGATTTTTGCAGTAGCAGGGTTCCCCGGGGGATTGCAGGAGCAGTCCCAGGGGCGGAGGAGTCTGCAGCTCGACCCTGGCAAAGAGGTGGTGATCACGAGAAGGGCTGGCACACCAGGGGTTCTTCCTGGAAACCATGGGGGAGCCAAGAGCACACAGGCCTGTGAGTCCAGAGCCACTTGGGAACGGTGAAGTGATGGCCTATCACCATCTCCTTGAGAAGGACATTATGATCCTGTGCACAAAGAGAGGGTTACGCATGGGGAAATTCACCAAGGCACAGTTAATCGTGCAGTTGGAGGAGAAGGACCGCTCTGAGGAGCAGATTCCTGGCCCAGATGGGGCTACAAGAGGATCTGAGAGCAGCTGGAGCATCAGCCAGGCATCCCCGGGAGTCTGGTCCCCAATCAGACGAGGGTCTTCACGATTGGGTTCCCTATCAGGAGATTGGAGACGGATGGGATGGGAGCAGAGCCCGAGAGAGCGAGAGGACCGTGAGAGAAAGCAAGAGCCCAAGGAAAAGCTGCAGGAGAAGCAGCAGCAGCGTGGACTGGTGATGGTGGAGCAGAGAGACATAGGGGGCTGCCCAGGGGTCAGTGGGGAAACACGCCTGCGGGGGCGAGACCCTGGGACAGAGAGAACTGTGGTGGTGCAGCCCCAGATGCTGAGGGACTGTGGAACCTGGGTGAAGTTCCCTGGGGTGAAGCCCCTCGCCCTGCCTATGGCCCAGATCCCTGTGCAGACCCAGGAGGGGTCGGGCTGGCTGGTAGTTGGGGTTCTCCAGGATATCTGCTGGGAGGCCCTGTTGGGGGGTGACTGTCTCCCCATGGGACAGGATCCAGGCCCTGCTCCTGTAACGGCCGAGGGTTTGAATTCAAATCCAGGGAACCAATTGGCTAGGATTGAAATGGTCAGTGAAAATGCAAATAACCTGGCTGGCAGGGGGGAGGGGCTGCAGGGCTCAGGATACCTGCCTACCTGTAACCAGCCCCCTGGGGCTGAGTGGGAGGGAGAGATGCTCCCCGCCCCCCTGCACACCGGAGAGGGGGCTCACGCTGGCTCTGATGCTGTGACCAGAGCAAAGAGCTCGCTGCCTGCCCCCACTGGGACAGCAAGGGCAGTGCTGAGCACGGGGGCAGCTGAGATCCCATCTGAGTGGGGGGACACCCAGGCAGGGCAGGTCAGCTGCCAAACAGGTTTGCCTGGTCCAGACATGCTGCTGGGAAGTGATTACACAGCAGGGAGGGAGCTACCAGGGACAGGGCTCAGGGGGGCTGTGACCCCAGGCCCAGCCAGCGAGAGGGAGCAGGTCCCACTCCCTGTCCCAGCTGCTGAATCCCAGACCGAGCTGCAGAAGGATCCCTCTTTGGAGAAGCTGAGGGAACTTGCTGGCCACAGCGCTGCAAACCCCCTTAGGGAAGGCTGCAGGAACAGAGTCCTGCAGGAGGAGGGATTCCTGTACCGGGAATGGGCTCCCCAAAGGGAAGTAGAACTGGGGGGAATCGGAAGGCAGCTGGTGGTGCCCCAGGAATCCACAGGGTTCTTCCCGTTCGAGCTGCTGGATGGGAGGAGAGTGAGGGGACCCCTGGACCCGGAAAGGAAGGATTGGGGGGAGAAGGGGGAAGACCCCCTGGGGGATCTCTTCCCTGAGGTGTTCCCCATTCAGAGTCACTGGGAAAGCAGCCCAGAACCTGGAGAGAGAGGTCAAGGACCTGCTGGCTTTAGATGGGATCCAGCCGTTTTACAGCCCATGGGCCTCACTTGTGGGGCTGATCCCCAAGGGAGACAGGATGATCTGGTTTTATGGAGGCTATCAGAAGCTTAAAGCCATCACAGTGTGCGATGCCGACCCCATGCCTAGGCCTGGGGAGATTCTAGACAAGCTGAGGGGGATGGAGAACTTGGCCCTGGCAGACACTGATAACATGTGCATCTTTAGCCAGACCTGGGAGGAACAGGTGTCCCAGGTGAAGAGGGGGCTGGGCTGCCTCAAGGAGGTGGGACTGATGTTAAAAGCTGGAAAGTGCAAGGGGGGACGGCAGAGGTGTTGTGTCTGGGCCACAAAGTGGGAAGCGGCTGCCCAAGCCCAGAGCTGGCAAAGGCCAAGATGGGGGCTCTTAACCAAAAGAGCCCGAATCACAGACCGGAGGGCTGGGGAAAGACCCAATCCCAGCTTGAACCCCAGGGGTATTGGGGTGGCAAAGGGTGTGGGCTGCATAAACCTTCCCACCTGCGGCCTGCAAGTGCCATCAAGCACACCCGACCTAAGGGAGGGCGTGAGACTGGACTGTCCTGGTGTAACTCACACCAAGGAATGGGAGAGATGCTGGGGCATCCATGGGAACCTTGGTGGGTTCGAACTTCCCCAGGTCACTGGCAGGAGTGACCTCGCTCAGTTCGGTCTCGAAGGGGGGAGAGATGTGACGAACTGGGAATGTTCTTAATGTTTGCTCTGAATACTGTGTTGGTGCCTCAGTGTCCCCATGGCAGTTCTTAAGTATCTGGCAGAGCAAAGGGCCAGTGCACCTAAATGCCTGGCACTCTGTCTCCTAGCAACTGATGGCCTGGGCCCCTCCTCTGCAAAGGTGCCAGCTGAAGGTGTTGGAGACAAAGGGATCAGGTGACCTCCTGGCCTGGGAAAGGGGCTGAGCAGAGAGGAGGGGCTGGGAGTGGTGGTGAGTCTGGAGCTGGCTGGGGTCAAGGGTGGAGGGCAGACCTGGGGGTCTGGCTCACTGCCCCCCAGAATGGACCCAGCCGAGGGGTCCGGTTCGCTGTATCTACAAGCTCTGTTTTAGACCCTGTTCCTGTCATCGAATAAACCTTTGTGTTACTGACTGGCTGAGAGTCACGTCTGACTGCAAAGTGGGGGTGCAGGACCCAGTGGCTTCCCCAGAACCCCGCTGGGGTGGGCTCGCTGTGGGAAGCGCACAAAGGGGCAGAGGATGCTGAATGCTCCAAGGAGAGACCCAGGAGGTGAAGCCGTGTGAGCTTCTTGCCCTGAACAAGTCTGCTCCAAGGGAGAGGAAGCTCCCCAAAGTCCTGACTGGCTTGGTGGGGAGCAGTTCCAGAGCATCGCCCGGTGACTCCGTGACAGGGTGATAGAGTGATAGAACCACGGTTCTGTAGATCTTCAGCTTCAGCTTCATGGCACAATGTCCCCACCAAGGCCACCGAAGAGCATCTGAGAATAGCTCACCTGCAGAGGCCTCAGCCATTGATGGCAGCTTGGCGTCCCCATTCTCAGCCTGTGGCACACACAAGTGTAGTGTCCTGGTGACTGTATGCTGTGGTCTCACCCCTGGTGTCAGGTTAGTATATGGGTGATTGGGTGTGATTTGGTGGTCTGTGCTGTACAGGGGGTCAGACCAGATGATCTGGTGGTTCCCTTCTGTCCTTAAGCTCTCTGAGCACTGTCTGTGACATTTGCCAAGTATTTGAGAGGTGCCAGCTACTCCATATCCCAGCCAGCCAGGATAAGTCTGAGCTGGAGTCTGATTGATGGTAACCACTGGGAACTTGGTTTTGTCCACTTTAATAACCAGCCCAATGTGCGCTGCTTTTTGCCAGAGAGGATCTAAACAGTTAGTCATGTATGGGTTGTTCTGGGCCTTATCGTATACATCAGTCACTGGAGAATCAGCTCCACTTTAGGCCATGTATATTCCCTGTCTTTGGGAGTCTCCTCTCTTTCTCCCTCTGCATTTCCTTCCTGGCTGGGGCTTTTCTTCCACTCAAACTCCATCCATCCATCACAGCTAAAGCTACAGATGGGGCTGCTATGGACAGTCCCTCGATTCCTGGTTTTCAGAGGTTTCAGCTGGCTTTGTGGAAGTGTATGAGGCATAGCCTGTCAGCCTTAACTCTGTGGCAAGGAAGCTTGGGGCAGTGCATTTCCCTTGTTTGTGAAAACATTGTGGTAATGAGAGAGGCATGATTGGGGGGCACAAAGAAGCTTCCTGGGAACCTCACTGCCACTCAGCGCTGAACTCTGGCTTCCTCCTGGCCCCTGCATGTTCCCAGTAGGGTAACTGGGGAGCACAGCTAGCAACTGAAGGTAGCAATGGGTGGGAACTCTCTGAAAGATTGAGGAGGCTAGCACCTGAGGACGTCAAAGATGTTTGGAAACATGCTGAGGAGTTGAAGACTGCAGGAATCATCTGGAACTCTAGAAGTTCTCATACCTTCTCTATTTTTGTAGCCAGAAAAAAGAATGGGAACATAAACATGTGCATAGATTATTGTACTTTGAATAGACGTACAATCCCTGACTACTATGCACCCCAAGAGTGGATGATGCCTTAGGCTGTCTAAAGGGAAGTTGTTGGTTTTCTGTTTTGGATCTGAGAAGCGGCTACTATCAAATACACATGGGACCAGCTGATATGGAAAAGACAGTCTTCATCTGTCCACTCAGATTCTACACATTTCCAAGAGTGCCCCATGGAATAGCTAGGGCTCCGATCACATTCCAGAAATTAATGGAGCAGACAGTTGGTGACATGAACCTTCTGGAAGTCCTGATGTATCTGGATAACTTGTTACTGTTCGGTCTCACTTTAGAAGATCATGAAGATTGCTTGTTGAAAGTGTTGGACTGTTTGCAGGAACAATGGTTGAAACTACCTTTAGACAAATGCCAGTTCTGTCAGGAGAAAGTAAATGACGTAGGGCATATTTTCTCTTGAAATGGAGTTGCTGCAGATCCAGACAAGCTGGAAGCCCTGAGGACGTGGTCAAGACTCAAAACCTTGAAAGAATTGCAGAGTTTCTTGGGATTCTGCAATTATTATAGGCAATTTGTAAAGGGATTTTTTGCCCTTTGTCAACTCTTAAATGAACTCATCAAAGGGTATCCGCCCATAGAAAGAGGTCAGGATCTCATCCAGACACCAACTACTACAAAGTCAAAAAAACCCTTTGGAGACTGGTGGAGTGGAAATTGTGAGAATGATTTTTGGATGTTAGTAGATGCAGTGATGCATGCTCCTGTGTTAGCTTCCACTGACATTAAAAAAACGTGTCTGCTATAGATTGATGCTAGTATGGAAGGACTTGGAGGAGTCCTCTACCAAGAATATCCAGATAGACTCATAGACTTTAAAGTCAGAAGGGACCATTATGATCATCTAGTCTGACCTCCTGCACAATGCAGGCCACAGAATCTCACCCATCCACTTCTATAACAACCCCTATCCTATGTCTGAGTTACTGAAGTCCTCAAATTGTGGTTTGAAGACCTCAAGCTGCAGAGAATCCTCCAGCAAGTAACCCGCGCCCCATGCTGCAGAGGAAGGCGAAAAACCTCCAGGGCCTCTGTACTCTGCCCTAGAGAAAAATTCCTTCCTGACCCCAAATATGGTGATCAGCTAAACCCTGAGCATGTGGGCAAGACTCACCAGCCAGCACAGCAGGAAAGAATTCTCTATAGTAACTCAGATCCCATCCCATCTAACATCCCATCACAGACCACTGGGCATACTTACCTGCTGATAATCAAAGATCAATTGCCAAATTAATTGCCAAAATTAGGCTATCCCATCATACCATCCCCTCCATAAACTTATCAAGCTTAGTCTTAAAGCCAGATATTTCTTTTGCCCCCACTACTCCCCTTGGAAGGCTGTTCCAGAACTTCACTCCTCTAATGGTTAGAAACCTTCATCTAATTTCAAGTCTAAGCTTCCTAGTGTCCAGTTTATATCCATTTGTTCTTGTGTCCACATTGGTACTCAGCTTAAATAATTCCTCTCCCTCCCTAATATTTATCCCTCTGATATATTTATAAAGAGCAACCATATCCCCCCTGGATACCAGCTGTTTATGCTAGTTCGAAGCTAGCATTACTGGAGAAGAACTATCTATTTCACAAAGTAAAGTTCTTAGTATTAAAGTGGGCTGTGACCAAGAAATTCCACAATTATCTCTGTGGAGTGAAATTCACAGTGCATACTGATAACAATCCCTTAATTTATATTGTGAAGTCAGCCTGTTTGGGTACCACAAGGCATAGATGGTTAGCAGCATTGGCCACCTATGATTTCCAAATACAGTGAACTTGGATCTTAATGCAATATCACAAAGGCTACATGGAGTAAGGTTGCCAAATGAGGAATGGATTGACATTCCAGCTTCTAGAGTGAGAGCTTTGTGTAAACTGGCTGAGACCCAGCGTACTGATGCCATTGTGAACAAGATTAGGACCATCAATATGCTTGGAGCCTTTCCCAATGCTATTCCTGAGGTATGTACAAATGCCACCCATCTGGATTTTACTTCATTACCCAAATTGCACAGGGAAGATATCCGCACTCCCTATCTTAGAGATCTTAGCCTGAAAGTGATCCTGACTGCAAGAAGACTGGGGAGACCTGTGAATACCATGCAGAATGTCCATCTGGAAAGCAAACTGACCTTGAAAAAGTGGGACTGATTGACATTGAAAGGAGGCCTGTTATATCAAGAGACTAGGGACTCACTTCATCATCATCAACTGATGTCACCAGGAAAATTCAGGGACCTGGTGCTGAAGTTGAGGGCATTTCAGGGTAGACTAGACTCTTGAGATAGTAAGAAGAAGGTTCTGTTGGCCCAGATTAGCAAGGGATGAAGTGGAATATGGAAATTATTGCGCCAGATGTTTAGCTCAGATGATATCACTCAAAGCATCTGCCCAGTTAGTTAACATCCACAGCAAGGGACCCATGGATCTTGTGTGTATCAACTTTCTGCTCTTAGAATTTGACAACAAAGGCAAGACTAACATATTAGTGGTAATAGATCATTTCACTCACTACACACAAGCATCCCCCAAAAAACACCAGCATGCTGCCACTGTAGCCAAATATTATAGGAAAAGTTATTTGTGCACTAAAATTGGCGTGCCAGAATTCACTCCGATCAGGGGCGTAACTTTGAAAATAGACTTATCAAAGAACTACCACAAATAATTGAGGTAAGGAAATCCCGTACATCTCCATATCACCCACAAGGAGACCCACAGCCAGAAGTTCCAATAGGATGCTTTTGAACATGCTTGGGACTCTCAGCCCAATACAAAATCACAAATGGAGCCAACATATTTCACAACTAGCACACACTTGTAATTGCACCAGGACAATGCAACTGGATTCTCCCCTTATTATCTAATGTTTGGGAGGGAAGCCAGACTACAAGTGGACATTTGTTTTGGAGTGACTCCAGATGGAGGTGGCCCTGAGACATATCTTCAATATGTAATGAAATTAGAGGAACAACAGGAGAACACCTTTTGACTGGCTACAGACACAGCAGCAAAGACTGCAACTCAATGTAAGACTCGACATGGCCAGTGCATAAGGGAGCAACAACTACTCCCAGGTGAGTGGGTTTTGAAAAGGAACTTGGGAGTAAAAGGGAAGAAGAAGCTGGGAGACATATGGAAATCAGACCGTCATCAGGTCAATCAGAAATGACCTGGGATTCCTGTATATCAGCTCCAGAGAGAAGAAGGAAGGAGAGAGGTCAGAACTCTTCACAGGAATCACCTGTTGCCTGTTGGGCTGTTGGTGCAGTTCCCTGAAAGTGAGTCTGGGAGAAAGATGGCAACTAAGTCTACTACTCAAAATTAGGCTGTTCCATGTGACTGTGATGGTCTGGTTGTGACTGAACAGTGACATAAAGGTGAGAATCTCTCTGGTGATGAATCTGATGATTGGAGTTTAACTACTTTTGTCAACCCCCCAGAACCTTGAATCACAATGCCCTGTGAGGGCCTGATGACTGTGGATCCTGCACTACAGCCCCCAGAGATGAATATGGCTGCAGAGGATGAAGTGCTCTTGGTGATATTCAAGGAAGGGGAAGTACCATCCATAGGAAGCCCTCCTGTGCTGCATGCAGAACCTGATGGAGAATTACAGGGAAAGTGCATACTGCAATGTGTAAAACTGGGAGAGAGGTGAAGCCAGTAGCAAGGCTTACCTTTGACTTGCCTCTGACAGGATGCCCAGGGTACAAACTGGAACCGGGGCTAAGTTCCCTCTGAGCTGCTCAGTCATGCTATCAAGGGCCAAGCAGGTAGGGAGAGACACCTCTCTCTCAGGCCAGCCCAGCTCTGGAGCTGCCATAGCCCGGGAGAAGCATCTCTCCCCTGGCCCCAGACCAGCCCTGCAGCTGCTGTGGCTGAGGGGCAGGCACTCTCCCCCGGCTCTGGGCTGCTGCGGCAAGCGAAGGCTGCGAGGATTCCTCCCTCCCAGCCAGAGCCCCGGGGCAACCTGCACACCAAACCACTCATCCTCAGCACCCCCCCAGCAGGAGCTCTCACCCCCCCCTGCACTCCAACCCTCTGCCCCAGCCCTGACCCCCTGCCACATCCAAAAACCTCATCCCTGACCTCACCCAAGTGTGAGGGGGATGAGAGGAAGACAGCTGTGCCTGAGCCAGCACTGAGATCCCCTGACTGTCTCCCCTGCCTAAGGGGAGTGTGGGCGATCCCCCCACTGTTTCCCCTGCCTGAGGGGAGTATGCGCGATCCCCTGACTGTCTCCCCCAGCCTGAGGGGAGCGCGGACAATCCCCCGACTGTTTCCCCTGCCTGAGGGGAGTGCTGGCGACCTCCCAACTGTCTTCCCTGCCTGAGGGGAGCATGTTTGATCCCCCGACTGTCTCCCCTGCCAGAGGGGAGTGCAGGCCATTGCCCGACTGTCTCTCCTGCCTGATGGGAGTGCGGGCGATCACCCGATTGTCTCTCCTGCCTGAGGGGAATGTGGGCGACCCCCGGACTGTCTTCCCTGCCTGCGAGGAGTGCAAGCGATCACCCGATTGTCTCTCCTGCCTGAGGGGAATGTGGGCGACCCCCGGACTGTCCTCCCTGCCTGAGAGGAGTGCGAGCGATCCCCCGACTGTCTCCCCTGCCTGAAGGGGTGCGAGTGATCGCCCGACTGTCTCCCCTGCCTGAGGGCAGTGCTGGCAACCCCCCAACTGTCTTCCCTTCCTGAGGAAAGCGTGGGCGATCGTCCGACTGTCTCCCCTGCCTGAGGGCAGTGCTGGCAACCCCCCAACTGTCTTCCCTTCCTGAGGAAAGCATGGGTGATCGTCCGACTGTCTCCCCTGCCTGAGGGGAGTGCTGGTAACCTCCACAACTGTCTCCCCTGCCTGGGGGGGTGCGGGCGATCACCCAACTGTCTCTCCTGCCTGAGGGGAGTGCGGGCAACCCCCTAATGGTCTCCCCTGCCTGAGGGGTGTGTGGGTGACCCCCTGACAGTCTGTCCCCGTGCCTGAGGGGAATGTGGGCAATCTCCTGACTGTCCCCTGCGTCACATGGCTGTGCCTGACCCCCAACGGGCTCCCCCGGGATGACATGGCTGTACACTGCACCCTGTGTGGAAACCAACAGCCTACAGCTCAGGTGTCTCTGTGTCCTCTGGCAGGTGTGAACACTTGTGTGTGTGGAATCAGAGGGGTGTGTTTGTGCGGGGACGGGTGTCCCACTCCCGCTGCAGATGACAATGCACCATGTGAGCAGTGACATCCCCGTGAGCAGACACGCTCACCTGCAACACCAGTGCACCCACCTGATGACTCCCCCACCCCAATACACCTTCCCACACCTCCCTGTGCCCCCTGACTCCTGCAGCACACCTCCCCTCCCTGTGCCAAACTGCTCTGCTCTGTGGTAAGCCGTGAAATATTTTAATCAAATATTCTCTTTAGTGTTTCTTCTCTTTCCCATGCTGGATTCCTAGAAGACAGGCATTTATGGTGTAATCCCACTCCAGCCTGGGGGAGAGTCCAGCCAAGGTCAACACCACGAGACAGGCAGCGCCTGCCAAGGGGAGAGAGCGAAGCATTTAGCACTTGGCGGAGGAGAAAATAAAAATAAAAACCTTAAAAAAACAACAAAAAGAAAACATTGGTGGAAAAAAAGAAGCTGTAAGAGCCCTGTCTGCCTGACTCCACCCGCATCTGCCTGACCGTGGCCGTGACTCTGATCCTGTCTGCCTGACCACACCCCATTTCCCTGAGCTCATAGCTCTGCCTGCCTGACCCTGGCCCCCTCTATCTGGGGTCTTTCTCCATCTCAGAACCAGAGAAACAGGCTTGGCCACAAGTGGGGTCCATGCAAGGGCCTCTTCAGCACACAACTGATCTGTGGCAGGCAGGGCCCCTGTACAGGCTGTGGGGACAGATCCTGTCACTAGAGGCTGAGCCCAACCAGACGTTGCCATTCCCACCTTCAGCACTTTCATTACATCCATATGGCGAGGACACACAACAGAAGGGGCCTTGTCCTGTTCCATGAGCCCCAATCTGGGGTCTCTGGCTCCTGCACAGACCTTTCTCTGGGGTCTCTCCCACCAGACTGCCTCAGGTGACCCAGGCCCCAAAATGAGATGGAAAAGCCCTATAAGATCGTCTTGTCCATCTTGCTCCTTGACTGTTGATCCCTGCAGTCTGCTCTCTAGGGCTTTGTCCAAGCTGGTCTGCAGTGACTCACTCCCTAAGATTTCCACCACTTCCCTTGGGACACAGCTCCACGGGAAATATTTTCTGGGAGCCAAAAGAAATTTTCCTTTGCTCAAGCCTGTCCCATGGTTCCTAACTACAGCCCCGTGCAAGTTTTCTTCATCATGCTCAGCGCTGCCCTTGCTGTCCCCGTGGGGGCAGGCAGCGAGTTCTCTGCTCTGGTCCCAGCATCAGAGCCAGCGTGAGCCCCCTCTCCGGTGTGCAGGGGGGCGGGGAGCATCTCTCCCTCCCACTCAGCCCCAGGGCTCTGGTTACAGGTAGGCAGGTATCCTGAGCCCAGCAGCCCCTCCACCCTGCCAGCCAGGTCATTTGCATTTTCACGACCATTTCCATCCTAGCCAATTGGTTCCCTGGATCCAAATTCAAATCTTCTACCTTTACAGGACCAGGGCCTGAATCCAAAAGAGACGCAGTAACCCCCCAACAGGACCTCACAGCCGATATCCTGGAGAACCCCCTACTATCCAGCCCAACCCCTCCTGTGTCTGCACAGGGATCTGGGCCATAGGCAGGGCAAGGGGCTTCATACCTGGGATCTTCACCCAGGTCCCACAGCCCCTCAGCATCTGCAGCTGCACCACCTGGGGCTTGACAACAGTTGTCTCTGTCCCAGAGTCTCACCACCGCAGGCAGGTCTCCCCATTTACCCCCATCTTCTGATCCCACTGGGGGTCCGAGGGGCCTGAGCCCAGGAGAGTCCACCAGACATATATACTGGGGCCAGGAGTGTGAGCCTGTCCACCACTCCACCCATCTGGCTGATGGCTTCTATGGCCTTGGGACTCAGCAAGGGAGCTAGATGCCAGGGTTTTTCCTCAGGGTCTCCCTGGTTCAAATCACCAGCCTGCTCAAAGGCAGTACGATGAGCATCCACATCCCCCCTACTCCCTTAACCAGGGGCAGCAATTTAGTATTAAGGTTCCCTGCAGAACTGTCATCTCGGGGTCTATCCCACTCACCCCTGGGAAGTCCCTTTTGCCTCTCCGCTCCACCATCGCCAGTCCATGCTGCTGCTGCTTCTCCTGCAGCTCTTTCTGGGGCTCTCGCTGTCTCTCATAGTCATCTTGCTCCTTCTCACTTTCTCCAGCCCTCTCAGACTCAGCTCCAATCCTCTCCATCTCCGATTCCCTGAGGGGGAACCCGATCATGAAGACCCCCATCTGGTTGGGGACAGGAGTCTTGGGGATGCCCGGCTACCACTCCAGCTGCTCCCAGATCCTCTTGTAGCCCCAGTTGTCACGGAGGGTCGGGGAGTTAGGGACCTGCACCCCCCACTTCCTGCAATTCACCATGACTCTCAGCCAGCCAGTACAGCAGAAGGTTTATTAGACAACAGGAATAGTCTAAATCAGAGCTTGTAGGTACAGACAACAGGACCCCTCAGTCAGGTCCATCTTGGGGGGCAGGGAGCCCAGACCCTGGGTCTGGACCTCCCTCCATTTGCCCAGCCAGCTCCAAACTGAAACTCCCTCCAGCCCCTCCTCTGACCTTTGTCTCTTTTCTGGGCCAGAAGGCCACCTGATCTCTCTGTTCTCCAACACCTTCAGTTGACATCTTGCAGGGGAGGGGCCCAGGCCATCAGTTGCCAGGAGACAGGGTGTCAGCCATTCTCTGTGCAGACACCATCACATCTGCCTATGGCTCTGCAACAATCACACACCCTTATCCCAACACCTAGATACTTCAGAACTGCATAGGGGAAACTGAGGCACCCATACAGTATTCAGAGAAAACATTAAGAACATTCCCCCTTTGTCACACTGGGACATAAGAATGGCCCATTTCGGGTCATTTGTCTCCAGGCATTCTAGTTCATTCAGCAACCCATTGTACTGGCCATTTTCCCTCCGCTGGGAGTTTGCATTATGATCACATGAGAGGCAGATGACAAAGGAGGTATTTGAGGGAGATTTGTCCTTGGCTTTGATCTTACAAGGGCTATGAGCTGCAGCAGTTAATCTGAAGGCCAAACCTAATGCCAGAGGAGCATATGACAAGCACTGCTCACGTGTGTCAATGCCTGTGCAGGGGTCCTTGTGTTCTCTGTGCCCGTGTTGCACAGCCAGGCTGAGGCCTGTGTTTGCCTCGGGCGAGGGCAGAAGGCACTGTTGCTGTGTTCGGAGCTGGATGCACATCACAGGGCCTCGCAGTCCTGAAATAGGCCTGTTCCCCTGCAGTCAGTAGCCCGACTCTCCTGGGGTGATGTATCCCGAGTTTAACCATTCTGCTTGGCCAAATATGCAGCCACCTTGTGCTGAGCTCTCTGCACCCTTGAGCCATTTCTCTGTCCTCCCCAGCCCTTGCAGCTCCTCCCCCACTGGTGCCACCTGCTGATGTCACCAAAGTGCTGCTTACGCCCCCCTCCTGCACCACTGATGGAGAGGCAGTGATGCCTGAGCCAAGGCCCAAAAGGGGGCACTCACCTAGAATTCAGCACTGGGGGGCCTTGGGAAGTCAGGTCACCTGGAAGGCTTTTGGACAAGTCAGGGACTATGGGTGGATGGGATCAGCAGGGAGGCCCTTCCCCTCCCCCTGTCCTGAGGAAGTGAGGGCCAGGCTACCTGTGAGCCCCACAGCCCAGCATACAGCCTGGCGTGGGGTGCTGTGCTGCTCAGCTGCATCACCTTCCCCCAACCCACTATGACCAGAGAGGCCAGGGATGCCTCGCCCTGCTGAGCCATACGCGAGGATCCTACCACCACTGCATACTGCTGCCCAGAGCCTCCCCTTCAGTGTGTCCCAGAGACCAGCACCAGCCTGCGGAGCTGGTGAGTGCCTGGCCACCAGCCACACCGCTTGCAGGGCAGCACGATATTCTTTCTCCCCACAGCTGCAAAACAAGCTGCCGTCATGCCCAATGTGAGAGCCCGTTTCTGAGCTGGCAGGGAGAAAAGGTGCAGGGCCACAACATGCAAACTGCACAAGATGCCCTTGCCTAGGGAATGGGGGAGGCAAGCTCTGTAACATGGACTAAGGCAGATCATATGAAGGGTCCAGAAAATACGATTATGTGACATTGGCAGGGCACTGCTGTGGGGAAGCTCACAGCACTGGAGTCCCAGTTGGCTCTGCCAGGGCACTGCTATGTGGAAGCTCACAGCACTGGAGTCCTGATGACACAGGCAGGGCACTGCTATGTGGAAGCTGACAGCACTGGAGTCCCAGCTGGCTCTGCCAGGGCACTGCTGTGCGGAAGCTCACAGCACTGGAGTACTGGATGACTCAGCCAGGGCACTGCTGTGGGAACGTTCATTATTTCCTGGGTAGGCATGCTGACATGCAGCAGGTACATGAAGTGGATCCAGCAGAGACAGGTGCTAGCCTGCGGGAAACTCAGTCTGTGTTGCTCATCGTAGTCTCCATGTGATTCTCTGCAGCGCCTGCACATTAAGTCCTAGTGCAAGTGACTTTGCATCAATGCCCAGACAGCTTTTTCTCTCCTGCCTGGCCTGGCGCCGCAGGCGGCTTGTGATCAGGAGGTTGTTTATGGCACCCTGTGTTTGTGGACTGGTGCCAGTCTGTCCTCCTGACCTCATCCAGGGGGAAACGGCGTTTCCTGTGGGTCGCTTGTCTCCAGGTCACCGGAGTGGCTCGGTGACTCACAGCCTGTTTCCTCTCCATGCTCTGCTGGCACCTTCTGCACAGCTCACTCCCTGTCCCACCCTTCCTTGGCACGGAAGGGTGTGAAATGCCCGGCTTATCGCAGCGCCCGGCCTTCATTCTCTGGCTATTCCTGTGCCGCTCGTGTGTGCCAGAGGCCTCCCAGCACTGCAGCTGTCCCAGACATGAGGTAAGCAGGTTGGAAGGGTGAGGACAGGATGATGGAGGGTCAGGCAGAGGTCAAAGGTCCCCCGCCTGGCCACAGCTATCCACAGCAGGGCTCTGGTGCTTGAGAATGTGCAGACAAAGATGTGCTGTGAATGAACTACAGGGACTAATCAGCCTGGCTTCTGCGCTTCTCCTGGACTCTGCGATGGTCTGGGGTCAGGGACGCTGGAGTGTCCCATATTCTAGTCCACCCACGGAGAGTAGCACTTGAGGTCCTTTTCCCAGGATTTTGGGGCTAGCACAGACACTATTCACCTTTGGCCTAGGAAGATGAGTTTGGAGCTGCATCTGAGCTCAAAGGGTAGGGGCTGGACTCCAGCATCCAGGCTCCTTCCTAGTTCTGTCCAGATCAACACAACAAAGCCAAATCAGTGACTGTCATGGGCTGTCCCTTCCAAACAAATTTATGACAGTTCTCACCAGGGGCTCGGAAGGAAACACAGTAACTTGCACACTGATCCCAAGTGGAATCTCATAGCACACGCTCGCACTACACTATGGCTGTACAGTGATGGTCACAATGAGCCAGGAATGGAAAGCTGCAGACTCAGTGTTGCATCTGATTAAATGGGTTTTAGCCCACGAAAGCTTCTGCTCAAATAAATTTGCTAGTCTTTAAAGTGCCACAAGGACTCCTCATTGTTTTTGCTGATACAGACTAACAAGGCTACCACTCTGAAACCTGCCTCAGTGTAGTGTCACCATAACTCCTTAGGGAAGAAGGGAAGGGTTTGTGGTTATGGTGAAGGTTCGGGAGCCATAAGACTTGAATTCTTTTCCTTCTCTGCTACTCACTGTGTGACTTTGGGCAAATCATGTGATTGATCTTGCCTCAGTTTCCCAGCAGAACAGGAATGGTTCTAATACTTCCCTACTTCACTGCAGGGATTGAGAAGCTAGTCTAACCAAAGCCCTTTCACAGCTTCCTATGGGAGAACTATAGAATTCATGTTAGTTTACATGAAACAAGAAGAAAATACTATGTAGGTGCCAACTGACTTTTGGAGCTAACAAATGTCTCCCTAAGTGAGGCCCCCTTCACTGATGTCTAGTTAAGGCGTTTAAATGATAGAGCATTGTTTGAATTCCTCTGTCACTAACTCTAACTGTTTCTTACCTTCAAAACTAATCCCCCAGGATTATCCCATTTTGGAAAGCTGTAAGTGAGAGGAGGTGGGAAGTACAGCATTTCCACACACAGACAAGCTCTTCTCTGCATTGTATACAGCGTCCAGATACTCTGTGATGGAAGCATTAACATTCATAGAAAAATGCCAACCTGATTTTCTCCAAACTTGGACTGATTTTTACCTGTCAGTAAGGATTATCAAACAAGTCAAGTTTGATGTTTCGAGCTTCGTCTCTTTTTGAATTGTACATGTCCAAAATTCCTCTGCAAAACACAGGGCAAAATTTGTATATTTTCCCATGTAGTTGTCTCAGAAATGACTGAACTAGTTCTGCTCCAGTTCCCTGAAAAATTCGCCTTTTGGATTGATACCAAGTATGGAAAATTTCCATCCCAAAAGGCTTGGGTTGAGTTATAAGGAATGAAAAAGGACCTAGAAAGGAAACTGCATTTCAGACGTAAGTACAGCCACTCTCACAGCGATGAGAGCAGAGCGAGCAGCGCAAGGAACTCCCTAGGAATATTCCATTGCATTCAAAAGCAAACTTTGATTCATCTGTGACAGGACTCATTGCCCTGGCCTTTCATGGCCATCTGAGCCCTTAGCCCACAGACTAGTCAAAAAAGCTTATTTTTAGCTACACTATTCACTGACAGAGCAGCTCGCCCATGTGCTAGGGCTCATGCCAGGCTTAAGCCCCACGGTGTGTACTCTGGATGTAGGGCAGCTTCCTGGCACAAGTGATTTGCAGAGCAAGAATTATCCGCCGAGAGGCTCACGCATAATTTCAAAGAGTGAGTTTGAGAATCTTGCCATCTGCTCACACACAGGGAGCAAAGTGAAGAAAAAGCAAAACGCACTGAATAATAATTGGGTTTGAATTATTCTTTAAGATCTAATCGTACTAATAATACATCCATCATGACGCAGGGGCTCCTCTGGCATCTGAGGCTGTCGCTGAGCCTCCCAGCAGCCCTGGAGGCAGGGCAATAGGAGATGGACTAGCTCAGGGGTGGGCAAACTATGGTGACCTGCAGGACCCTTCTGCCTGCCCCTGAACTTCTGTCCTGGGGGGCTCGCCCCTGGCCCCTCCGCTGCTGTTCACCCTCCCAAGCAGCTTCAGCTTACTGCATCACCAGCTCAGTGGTCTGGGTGGTGGGGCTGCTAGCTCTTGCCTGGCAGGGCAGCTGCACAGCCGGCCTGATCCGGTGCTCTGGGAGGTGCGGCTGTAGCACCACCAGTCACCGGTGCTCCAGGCAGCACGATAAGGGGGCAAGGAGTGTGTGTGTAGGGGGCTGGCTAGAGGGCAGGGGAGTTTGGGGAGGTGGTCAGGGGGCAGGGGTGTGGACAGGGATTGGGACAGTCAGAGGGCAGGGAACAGGGGGGTTGAATGGAGGCAGGGGTCCTGGGGGAGCAGTCAGGAAGGAAGGGGGGTTGGATGGGGCAGTGGGAGGCAGTCAGGGGAAAGGTTTCCAGGGGTGGTCAGGGAGAAGGGGTGGTTGGATGGGGCAAGAGTCCCGGGAGGGGGAGTCAGGAAGGAGAGGTTGGATGAGGTGGCAGGGGGCAGTTAGGGGTTGGGGTCCAGGGGCAGTCAGGGGACAGGGAGGGGTGGATGGGGCAGCGATCCTGGGGGGGCCATCAAGGGACATGGAACGAGGGGGTTGGATGGGGCAAGGGTCCCGGAGGGGCTATCAGGAGTCAAGAAGCGGGGAGGCTTGGATAGGGGGTGAGGGCCGGGCCATGCCTGGCTGTCTGGGGAGGCACTGCCCCCCCTAAGCGGCCCTCCACACAATTTCAGAAACCTGATGTGGCCCTCAGTCCAAAAAGTTTGCCCACCTCTGGACTAGCTGATCTATTAGGGGTCTCCCATGATGTTATCAGCAGGGGAACAGAGGCACAGAGAGGCTGTGAGGCTTGGCTACCATCACATATGATATTTAGGGGCCTGACTCCCATTGACATGTAGGTGCCCAAATCCCTTTGAGGAGCTGGGCCTGAGTAGCAGAGCTAGAAGCAGAATCTAGCAGAGCCTCAGCTCAGAAGAAGGGCTGAAGAATGAGGTGGCAAATTGTCCTGATAACAGGAGATTATTTATATTCCAAGACAAAAAGCTCCATTTCGGTAGCTTGAAGGCTGCAAGCATGCACCAGTCAGAGCAGGGTAACAAACACTGCAGGGCTGCTGGAACTCTCCCAGCCTACGCAGCACAAACCCAGGCGCGCCAGAGGGAAGGTTACACTGCAAAGCAATCCAGACATGGCAAAGGCTGGAGCAGCACCATTCCCGCACCCAAACAGCCTTAACTCTGCCCTTTGGTGACATCATGCAATAACCACAGGACTATGGCTGGGACATTAATGTCTGTTATCCCAGATTTTTAAACATTCATTTTATTTCCTTTTCCCTCCTCTGTGGTCACTCCAGGGCAGGGCTAATGTATGTGTAAGGGTTCCCCTGTGCTCCTGCTTCAGCTGCCTTGGTAGTGCCCTCTGTGGGCAGTGGAGCCGAGCCATGGGGAGCCAGCTGGGGGCCACACAGGGGCGGCTCTAGCTTTTTTGCCACTCCAAGCACAGCAGGCAGGCTGCCTTCAGCGGTGCGCCTGCGGGAGGTCCCCGGTCCCGCAGATTCGGCGACATGCCTGCGGGAGATCCCCGGTCCCGCGGATTCGGTGGCATGCCTGCAGGAGGTCCCCGGTCCCACAGATTCGGCAGCAAGCCTGCAGGAGGTCCCCAGTCCCACGGATTTGGGGGCTTGCCTGCGGGAGGTCCCCGGTCCCGCAGATTCAGCGGCACACCTGCGGGAGGTCTGGTGGTCCCGCGGCTTCGGCATACCCACCGCCGAATTGCCACTGAAGCCGCAGTACCGGCGGACTTCCTCCAGGCAAGCCGCAAAAGGCTGCCTGACTGCCACCCTCGCAGGGACCGGCAGGGCGCCCCCCTACGGCTTGCTGCCCCAGGCACATGCTTGGCACGCTGGTGCCTGGAGCCGCCGCTGGGGCCACAGAACCTTTTCAGAGGAGTGACAGCTGGGTGAAGGAATCTACCTCTGAGAACTGTTGTATTAATTTAGCTGAGCTGTCGAGCCAACAGTGTTTTCATAACCCAGTCACTGCCCAACATTAAACAGTGTTAAACAGAGTTCGGGGTTTGGTACACAGAGACCTCAGCCTGCGTAGTCCAAAGACAAACTCTCCATTAAACATCATATAAAGATACAGAAAAGAAGGAAAACAGTTAAAGCATCTGAAATGTAAAGTATTAAATAAGGCTTTTATGTTAACAACATTCCTGGTCCCTTTCCCAATAGCTGGAGAGAGTTTTTAGAAGAAAAAAACCCTGTGTTTGACAGTCTCTTAGATGGTGATAACTGTCCTTTGGAAACAGAGAAGTTAGTTGGGCCGGGCTGGAGTTGTTGTCAAAGTCTGATCCCGTTTCCTAGAAGACAAAACAAGAACCATGCACAAGAGGGGCAAGAAAAGAACAGCAAAGAGAAAATGCAGCTTCTGTCTCTGGTGTTGACTCTCACTTGGACCTTCACTGCTGGAGTAACACAGGCACAGCACACAACCTGAGCAGCCACTCCGAGACCTGGCAAACTTGTACCACCAGTGGGCTGTTTAGGGCAGGGGTGCTCAACATACGGCCTGCGGACCATACATGGCCCACCAGAGCATTTCATATGGCCCAGGGCTGGACTCGGGCTGTCAGCCCTGGGCGGTGAATCTGTTTGGTCCACACAAGGAGGTGCTTAGGTTTACACGCCCTACTGTATAATAAAGTTTGACACCACTGATTTAGGGCATTGCTTGTTGTCATGGAGTCCTCAGACGATGCTCTGGAACTGCTCTCCACAAAGCCAGTCAGGACTTTGGGGAGCCTCCTCTCCCTCGGAGCAGACTGTCTCCAGGGCAAGAAGTTCACACGGCTTCACCTCCTGGGTCTCTCCTTGGAGCATTCAGCATCCTCTGCCCCTCCGTGCGCTTCCCACAGCGAGCCCACCCCAGCGGGGTCCTGGGGAAGCCAGAGAGTCCTGCACCCCCACTTCGCAGTCAGATGTGACTCTCAGCCAGCCAGTAAAACAGAGGTCTATTTGATGACAGGAACAGGGTCTAAAACGGAGCTTGTAGGTACAGAGAACCGGACCCCTCGGCTGAGTCCATTCTGGGGGGCAGTGAGGCAGGCCCCCACGTCTGCCCTCACTCCTCGTCCCCAGCCAGCCCCAAAATGACACCCCCTCCAGTCCCTCCTCCTCTGCTCAGTTCCTTTCCCGGGCCAGGAGGTCACCTGACCTCTTTGTTCTCCCACACCTTAACATCACCTTGCAGGGGGGAAGGGCCTGGCCATTAGTTGCTAGATAACAGAGGGTTGGCCAGGAACTGAGGCACCAACATAGTATTCAGAGGAAACATTAAGAACAGTCCCACTTCTTCATACTTGTATCTGCCTCTTTCTGGTCAGAGCCTCACAGCAGTGTTGCAAATTATACAGCTGTGGCCAGCAGAGCCAGACTGTTATTAGACAGAAGGAGAAAAGAGAGGGATGGGAAAAGGAAGAAATAAGGTGTGGAAGGAAAAGGACACACAGCGTGGGCGGGATGACAAAGTCCCCAGTGGCTGGGATTCAGCCAGGGCAGGCAGAGATAGCAATGTCATGTGGGTCCCTCTCTCTGGTCCATTTTAGACAGGGTGGCTCTCGGGATCAGGCTGACGAAGACCTGGGATCCCAGGAGATGGCAGGGCTGGCAGAAACAGCAATGTCATGTGGGTCCCTCTCTCTGGCCCAGTTTAGACAGGATGGCTCTCGGGATCAGGCTGACGAAGACCTAGGATCGCAGGAGATGGCGGGGCTGGCAGCCATGATGGTGAAGCTCACTCCAGTAGCCAAGTCTGCTCCCCAGAGACTTTCTTTAAGGACCCAGAAGGGAGCGAAAGG
This sequence comes from Gopherus flavomarginatus, assembly GCF_025201925.1. Classification (NCBI taxonomy): domain Eukaryota; kingdom Metazoa; phylum Chordata; order Testudines; family Testudinidae; genus Gopherus; species Gopherus flavomarginatus. Next base: position 2,015,107 of record NC_066635.1, on the reverse strand, counting down.
CCCATCCCCTCATTATTTTGTCCACTAATTAGACCTAATTTCTGACACATCACTTTTGGTTCATTGAATTTTGGTCTCACGTGGTTCTTGTTTACCAGGCATGATTTTTAACACAATCTTTGAATTTTATTGGTAGGCCGGTTTGTTTGGAGTAATTCAGTCTGTCTCCCTCTCTCCCTTTTGTACCTTCTCCCATCACCATTGTTGTTATAAGTTACTGTGACACTCTCACTCGTTTTTTATAGTTGAGCTCACAATTACGGTAAATTTGTAGGCCCAGTTATTACAACAGAATTCTGACTCACATCCAGTCTCCTTTATACCACTGACTCAGTACAACCAACAGAATTGCGGCATGGAAATTAGCTGTAGAGGACTGCTGATTATTGGCTGTGTTACCCTGGATGTCACAATTGCCCCATTTAAGAGTTATTTGAGCTGAGTCTGCCTATAGCCTATTATAATGACAACAATCAAATAAAACAATTGTCAACAACTTTCCTTATTCACAACCTAATTCCTACAAATGTAGCCAAAACACAAGATTTCAATGAATGTTAACTATATGGAACGTTAGACGAGTTTGCTGTATTTTGTTATGAAGACCGTTTGGGACGAAGACTGACCCAGATGCTAAATTTCTACAGGACTCAGTTTTTAATTAATTGTAACTCCACAAATAATTAATGGATTTACACACAAATTCTCAGAAAATTTATTCTTTAACTGAAGAGTAAGTACTGTAGATTTGGGGGGGATAAACTGTATTTTTCAAACATAATAAAGAGATTGACGTTCCTGCTTTAAGTGCAAAATAGAACTCAACCTTATGAGTGATAACCAAAGCCTCCATAATCACATACAGCAGTAATTAACAATGTCACTTAATTACCATCTAATTTTTCTAATGCAGCCTATGCCCAACTAATTTAACCTACATAGAAAATTTGAAGAGTCTGTGTTATTCCATTATTAGGGTTATTTAGGCAAAGAAAAGGCCGACCCAGCTGGTAAATTTTTTGAGGGACACAGATTTTTATCTGTTTTAATGACAACTAATTAATGTGTTTCCTGGTAAATTCTCATAAAATTCATTTTTACCCAAAAGAATAAATGCTGTAACTTTGGGACAGTCCCAAATCTCTCATAGCCCCCAATAGTCCCATCACCTCCAAATTCCCCCATATACCTTCTAACCTCTTGTAACTAAGTGGCCACCCTGCAAGCAGCCTGCCTCAGTTTCCCCCCAGAGGGCTTCTCAAACAGATTTCACACCCCCTTCTGTCCAGTCACAAGAGCCCTCTTTAGGGTCTGGGTTTATTCCGAGAAAAGAAACTCAGAAATAAAACTATCCCACAACCAACTCAATACATTTTATCCTCTTGTCAGGTCACTCGCAGGCCTTCCCTGCCTATAGACTGAGTCCCCAGTCCCAGGGATCTGCTGGAGCCTGCCCACTCCTAACAGTCTCATCAGTCACCCTACTCCCAGGACTTCCTGCCTGGGGCTTTCCTGCTTTGGCCGGCCATTCCCAGCCCTACCTGACTAGGGTCTCACTTCCGAGACGTGTAGCTGGTACCCGCTTGCTCCTGGCAGTCTCTGCAGGTACAACTCCACTTTGCTTGGGCCTGAGCCTCCCAGCCTGGGTAGACAGACGTGTGCCGGGGGCGCACACTAGCTACAAATAGCTGAGTGGCCGTTGCGGCACTGGCAGAGGCTTGGGCCACCCAGCCCCCGGGGTCTGAGCTCAGTGGGGCTAGCCTGAGACTCAGCCTGTCTCACAACCACCATGCAGCTCTTTTTAGCAAACTAGCACAAGTGTGTCTGCCCAGGCTCCATCCCCAGTGCAGCCTAGACATCCCACCCACTGTTCTTTATAGGGAAACCGCCTGACCAGCACCCTGGTGTGGCTCCTTAGGAATCGGGGTTGGCTGGCCCCAGGCCTGTGCCCTGTTACACCCTCATACCCCAGACCCCCTCCTAACTCCCATAATCCTTGTAATTCCAAAGCCCCAAACACCTCCGAACCCTGCAATGGCACCCCAAACACATGTACTGTACTACACCCCCAGGGCACCTGGAGCCATGCCCTGGCACGCTTCTCTGCATCTCCAGCCTTGCCATTCTGTTTCCTTCTCTCCGTGTTTCTATCATTTTGTGTTTTAGTCCTTTCTGGGTTTCCCCTCCCTGGTGCCCCTGCCCATTGTCTCATTCACAAGCAGCTCACAGATGGCTCAAGGGCGGGCACTGCTCCCCTCCTCATGGGCACCAGGCTGGGTCCAGCTCCCCTCCCCTTGGGGGACAGGATGGGTGCAGCTCCCCTCCTCTCTCCTTGGGGGACAGGCTGGGTGCAGCTCCCCTCCCCGTGGGCACCAGGCTGGGTGCAGCTCCCCTCCCCTTGAGCACCAGGCTGGCGCAGTTCCCCTCCCCTCCCCTTCCCATGGGCACCAGGCTGGGTGCAGTTCCCCTCCCCTTGGGGGACAGGCTGGGTGCAGCTCCCCACCCCTCCGCTTGGGCACCAGGCTGGGCACAGCTCCCCTCCCCTTGGGCCAGGCTGGATGCAGCTCTCTTCCCCGTGGGCACCAGGTTGGGTGCAGCTCCCCTCCCCTCGGATGCCAGGCTGGATGCAGCACCCCACCCTGTGGGCGCCAGGCTGGGTGCAGCTCCCCTCCCCTCCCCTTGGGCACCAGGCTGGGTGCAGCTTCCTTCTCCTTGGGGGCCAGGCCAGGTGCAGTTCCCTTCTCCTTGGGCACCAGGCTGGGTGTAGCTCCCCTGCCATCTGGGAACCAGAATTCAACCTCTGCCCCATCTGGCCTCTGCAGTGGGGGGGGCAGCTCTCACGGCCTCCAGCACCATGGGGCTGCCTTCCCCGACCACACCAGTCTATAGGTACATGCTTGTTCTCTGTCCATGCTGCCTGTGCACACTCCAAGGAATGTGCTCTCAGAATGGAAACTCTGTCATTGGAGAACTATTTCATATTTTCATTTGTTCACATTCCCCAAATGAAAAATGAATCGCAGGCTCATAAATACGGGGCCGAGCATCTCATTTACATATTTCTGTGGTTGTTGGAGCAGGGGCAGCCACTCTCCTGCCAACCATGTCCTAAGTCTCCCCTTCCATTCACCTTCTAGGCAGCCTGGATGCAGCTCGTGCTCCTTGGAACATATTCCCCGCAGAATCTCTGGACTTGGGATTCTTATGTCACCCCATGGGCTGCCAAGCATGTCTTCGAGTGACAGGCTCTTGGCGGGGCCTGGGGGTTATTTGGAGGTGTGGGCGTGGGGGGATGCAGAGCCGGAGGCGAATAGCAGAGACTCTGGGTGAAACCCTGGCCCCACCGGAGTCACCGGCAGATCTCCCATCAACCACTCTGGGGCCAGCGTTCTTCCCTGGGGCATTACGTGAGGGTTGCATGGTGCTTGCCTTGCCCCAGCGGGGTCTGCTCCAGTCTAGACACACATGGGGAACCCTGGGAGAGAGGGAGAAGGCTAGGGGCAGGGGGGAGGCAGAGGGATGGAAAAGAGATGGAGACGGATGGGGAGAGCGACGTGCGACAGAGTGAGAGAGTGACACAGGGCAAATCAGCAACGGCCTGGGACAAGCGTGGATCATCCCATAGACACTTCCCTGCCTGCACCTCGTCAGCCCCTGCATTCCCCTCACCCCACATCTCGCCTCCCGCTCGCCCTCGCCCCCATCTCACCTCCTGATCCCCCTCACCCACCCCATCTCGCTTCCCGCTCCCCCTCGCCCAGCATCTCACCTCCCACTCCCCCTCTCCCCCACCTCACCTCCCACTCCCTCTCACCCTATCTCACCTCCCACTCTCCCTCTCCCCCACCTCACCTCCCACTCCCTCTCACCCCATCTCACCTCCCGCTCCCCCTCACCCCCCATCTCGCCTCCTGCTCCCCTCACCCACCCCATCTCACCTCCCACTCCCCCCTCTCCCATCTCACTTCCCGCTCCCCCTCTCCCACTCCATCTCGCCTCCCACTCCCCCTCTCTCACCCCATCTCACCTCCCGCTCCCCTCACCTACCCCATCTCTCCTCCCGCTCCCCCTTACCCTCCAGCTGGCCTTCCACCCCCCACCCTTCATCTGGCCTCCCACTCACCCCACCCTCCATCTCACTTCCCGCTCCCCCTCACCTACCCCATCTTGCCTCCTGCTCCCTCTGTCACCCCATCTTGCCTCCCGCTCCCCCTAGCCCCATCTCACCTCCCGCTCCCCTCTCCCACCCCATCGCTCCTCCTGCTCCCCCTCCTCTACTCCACCCCCACTGCCAATTCCCCTTCAGCCATCCCACTGCCCATTCAAGGCATTTGAGTAACATCCCTGTTTCAACTACAGTTGCTCAGGGGACATTCAGTCCTGTCTGGCTGTTTCCTTTGATGCAGTTTAGCAACTGGAGGAAGAGGGAGTTGCGACAGGAGCCCAGCGTGGGAGATGCTGGGCGGCCCCTGGCAGGGGATGGGGGGATGAGGCCAATGACTATGAGGTGAAGTGGGAGCGGGGAGCGTGGGTTTTTAGAAGGGCCCAGCACCCACAGCTGGGGACAGATTCTCCCAAGTGCCCAGCATGTGGGGTGCAGATCATGTGCTGAACATTTGTAAATCCCAGCCCTGCCCCAGCCCTGCCAGGAGTGCTATCAGCCATCACTGCAGTGTAATGATCTCTGCCTTTCTTGGGGGTGTGGGGGGTGTTCTCTGGCTTCGCCTCAATAACCCTTCACCTATCAGGCCTGTCAGAACTGTGATGGGGCCGCCTCTGGTTCCAGCAGCCACAGTGTGTGTGGGGAGCCGGCTGTGGGATTGGTCAGACCCCTGGGGTCCTCGCATCCAGCCAGCGAGAAGAGAGTATCAGGAGCTGGCACTGGGCTTCGATGCCTGTTCACTGCTGCAGCTGCTCCTTCCCTGGGATTCTGTGACAGAGCTGTCGGTTCCCCTCTTCCTCCTCCACACGAACAGCCCTTTGAGGTGAGAGACCCTCCCAGCCCTGCCCCTGCACTCCCCACGGGGGTGAGCTCGGGTTTCAGGCCCAACCCAGGGGCCGGGTGGGCCGGTGCAGAGAGAGAATGGGACAGTAACTCTGTGACCCTCCTTCCTTCCTAGGTGCTCCGAGCTGCTGACCATGCTTGGATCCCACTGCTGCCCCACGAAGGCCCTGTTTGCCATTTGGGAGGCCAGTTTGTGTCACGCAAGGGTTAATGGCTATAAACTCCACTGCTAGAGCGGTCTTCTGGTTTCAATTTAACTTTGCATCTGCGTGTGGATTAGACTCAAGGATGTTCATATTTGCTTAATAATCTCCCCACTTAGGCCTTGCAGAACTGAGCTGTCAGCTGCTGGAGCCAGGAGAGGAAGGGGGCATGTTTTACCATTTGCTCCCATAAGAGCCAGTTTGCGTCCCTGTCCCTCCTCTCATGCTGGACTGAAGCGTTAGGTGCCATGTGCACAGGCTGGGCCTTCAAGATGCCGCTATGGGCTCTGCAGACTCTCCACACCAGGTCGCATGGGTGCTTTGTATATGTCTCATTAAGCTGCTGCTGTCCTGTGGCCATGCCAAGAATGGGGCACAGGTAGGCAAGTCCTTTGCTAGTATCTTGCAGAGCTTGGGCTTGGGAGGCAAACCATGTTGCCTCCATGCTCTCCCTGCCCTTTGTGTGGGGCTGTGCATGCCCAGAATCTCCTGCTTTGGCCTCACCACCTACAACAATGCAGGAAACAACTGGTCCAGACTGGTGCTGTAGAGAGCTGCACTCCCCACCCCCTGCCCACAGCCAGAGGAACAGGAATGCCTCTTCAGGGAAGCCAGCAATCCGGCGTGGGAGACAGCGATTATCCATACAAATCCACAAAGAGCAAGCCAAGCCAGCCCTCCAAAGCCCACAGGGAGCCAAGGTCAACATGGCTCTTGTCGTCTGCCTGGCCCCAGCGCGCAGACCCCTTGGAATGCGCCTTGGCTTTCGTGTGCACACATTTTATTAGAATCCTGAGTCGTGCAGAAGATGTTTTTGGAATTGAAACAAGTGTATCCTGCAAAGTCGTCTAAACATAGCGCAGGGAAACAGGAACGCAGGGCAAAGCTCTCAGAGGAACGAAAATAACCCGGGCCTTGTTTCTCCTAGCCTTGCCCCCTCCTCGCTCGACAGCCAGGCTCTGGGGACTGCAGGCATCCAGAGCAAGCCAAAGCTGTCTGGGAGCCAGGGAGAGCTGTGGGTGCCTTCTCAGGGAGGGATGCAGGCCCAGCTCCTCCAAGCCCCCAATGTTACCTGAAATTGGGCCAGCTAGTAAGCTTAGGAAGGACTAATGACCCACCAGAGTTTGGCAGAAAGCAGCATATTTATTATACTGATAGCTAAGCTCAAAAGAAGGGCGGGGGTGTCACACTCACACTCGCATACTCACGCTCCCAGGGCAGGCATGGCCCTAGAGATGTTGGGATTCTTCAAGGTAAGTGTCCCACAGCGCAGCGATGGACGGGGCAATGAAGGTAAGTCTTCCCAAGGCATGATGGAATGCAGTGCAGTGAACCACTGGCCAGGCGGTCCAGGAGAAGGGCCTTCACGGGAGGTACAAGCTTGTGAGTGCACCCCTGAGCACATGGCCCCTTCCCCTTTTAAGGACCTGCTCCTCATGGCCTGCTACTAGAGATGACTTGGCTGTGTCTGGTTGGTCACACTCCACCTTGGGCAGTGTCCATGCAGCATCCATGCACTGGGTGTGTGATCACTGCCTAATTAGAGTTCCAGACACTTTGTCTACCTGGGAGTTCTTCTGATCTTCCAGCTGTTCAACCAGCCCATTCATCCCACAAGCATTCCAGAAGGGAGCGGGAGGGGGAAAGCCACTTCATACGTATTCAGAGAGGGAGAGGAGACCTGGGGCAGGGAGGAGTGTAACAGACCTTTTGAGCATACAGGTTATACAGAGCACACAGATCACTGGTGTTCCTACAGCACCCCTGTGCGCTCCCCATGGCTGCAGCCTTTGGAGCTCAGGCACCGAAGCTTCAGAGACAAAATGGAGCCCCGGGGAACTGCAGTAGCTCCCTGGCTCCTCTGCATCCCTGCTCAAACTCTCCCTGCACTGGACAGGGCTCACTAATGGGGGGCAGTGTGAGACCCCCTCCCCACTCAGAGACTGACATGCCCCATTAAACCTGCCTGGAGAGAACGGAGGGTGAGACATGCTGCCCTCAGCCCTTGCTTGCCCTGTTAATGACCAGGCCTGATTTCCTGCCAGGCGGCTTGCCCTATCCAGTATCAATGTCCGAGCATGTGGGGCCACAGGCAGGGGATGGAAACGCCCTTGTGGGCACATGGGGTGCTGTGGAGTGACCAGCTCCATGCGGAGACTGTGAAGAACTTCAAAAAGATCTCACAAAACTAAGTGTTTGGGCAACAAAATGGCAAATGAAATATAATATGGATAAACGTAAAGTAATGCACATTGGAAAAAATAACCCCAACTATACATACAATATGAGGGGGCTAATTTAGCTACAATTACTCAGGAAAAAGATCTTGGAGTCATCGTGGATACTTCTCTGAGGATGTCCACGCAGTGTGCAGCAGCGGTCAAAAAAAGCAAACAGGATGTTAGGAATCATTAAAAAGGGGATAGAGAATAAGACAGAGAATATATTATTGCCCTTATATAAATCCATGGTATGCCCACATCTCAAATACTGTGTACAGATGTGGTCTCCTCATCTCAAAAAAGATATACTGGCATTAGAAAAGGTTCAGAAAAGGGCAACTAAAATGATTAGGGGTTTGGAGAAGGTCCCATATGAGGAGAAATTAAAGAGGCTAGGACTTTTCAGCTTGGAAAAGAGGAGACTAAGGGGGATATGATAGAGGTATATAAAATTATGAGTGATGTGGAGAAAGTAGATAAGGAAAAGTGATTTATTTATTCCCATAATACAAGAATTAGGGGTCACCAAATGAAATTAATGGGCAGCAGGTTTAAAACAAATAAAAAGTTGTTCTTCACGCAGCACACAGTCAACTTGTGGAACTCCTTGCCTGAGGGGGTTGTGAAGGCTAGGACTATAACAGTGTTTAAAAGAGAACTGGATAAATTCAAGGAGGTTAAGTCCATAAATGGCTATTAGCCAGGATGGGTAAGGAATGGTGTCCTTAGCCATTGTTTGTCAGAGGGTGGAGACAGATGGCAGGAGAGAGATCACTTGATCATTGCCTGTTAGGTTCACTCCCTCTGGGGCACCTAGCTTTGGCCGCTGTCGGTAGACAGGATACTGGGCTGGACAGACCTTTGATCTGACCCAGTGTGGTCGTTCTTATGTTCTTATGTTCTTTATGGCAGCCTGCTCATGGCTCTGCCTGTCTCCTTCTATGTTCCAAGTGATGGGGCTCCCAACCCTTTCCCAGATACTGCCTCCCAGCCCATCCATCTCCCCACACCCCGACACTTCCCCCAGCTCATCCATCTCCCCACATCCCGACAATGCCACAGCCCGTCCATCTCCCCACACCCCGACACTGCCCCCCAGCCCGTCCATCTCCCCAGACACTGCTACACAGCCCATCCATCTCCCCACATCCCGACACTGCCCCCCAGCCTGTCCATCTTCCCACATTCCAACACTGCCCCCAACCTGTCCATCTCCCCACATCCCGACACTGCCCCCAGCTTGTCCATCTCCCCACATCCTGACACTGTCCCCCAGCCCGTCCATCTCCCCCGACACTGCCCCCGCAGCCCATCCATTTCCCACACCCCAACACTGCCCCCCAGCCCATCCATCTCCCCACATCCCGACACTTCCTCCAGCCCATCCATCTGCCCAGACACTGTCCCACCGTACATCCATCTCTCCCCTCTTCCAGACACTGCCCCACAACCCGCCCATCTTCCCCAATACTGCCCCTCAGCCAGGGCCAGATTAACCTTTTGTGGGCCGGGCGCCAAACATATTTGTGGGCCGCCATGGAGGCAATGGAGCGTGGTGCGGGGAGGTCAGTCCCCAGAGTGAGGGGCCAGCCAGAGGCAATGGGGCATGACAGGGGCGGCCCTGCTCCATCCAATGCGAGGACACTATTTACAAACCAGCAGTTGCCAGACACACAGTGGCCTGCCCAGCCCAGTGCTGCCAGCCTGCCCCTTCCCCTCGGGGGTGGGCCTATGCTGCGCCACAGAGTCCCCCCGCCCAACACCCCCCGACTCCATGTGGCCAGAACCCCCCTGGACCCGATATGCCCAGCGCCTCCCGAGCCCCACCCACAAATGCACAGTGACCTGCACAACAACACCCCTGCCCACAGCCCCACCACAACTGCCCAGCACCCTCCCCCAAACACTCACTTACTAGTGCCCCAACACACACAGATCTTCCCTGCCCCTTCAGCACCCGCCCAGGCTGCCCACAGACCCACTCCCCAGCCCCTGCCTCCCGGCTGCAGTCACCAGTCCTGCTGAGCGGCAACTGTGTCTGCTGGGCGGAGCCGGCAGTGCAGCCAGGGCCGGTCCCAGGGCCGGGAATCACTCTGGTCCCTCGGCAGTGGCACGATCCACCAGGCCAGGACCTGTCCCAGCCGGGCTTCCTCAGGACCCACTTGCCTGGAGGGGCCCAGCCAAGCCCTGCGCACTGTTCCCACCCCCCCCCACACACACACACACACCTGCCTGGGACTGACCAGGCTTCTGCACCAGCCCCAGGTGGCTCAGCTCTGGGGAGACAGGTGGGGCCCCTCAGGTGGCGGGAAGCAGAGACTGCTCAGAGCCGAGGTGCACTGGGGTCCAGCCAGGGGGCTGAGAGGAGCAAGGGCGGAGGGGTCAGGGGGCAGAGAGGAGCCCTCGGCCAGGCGGGGGGCAGGCCAAGAGGAGCTAGTGGTGGGTGGGGGGAGCCAGCGGGGTCTTGGGGCACAGTGCAAGAGGAGCAGACCGGGGCCCCTTCTGAGCATGGGCCCAGCTCCATGGAGCCACTGTAAACCCGGCACTGCCCCTAGCCTGTCCAGCTCCCCCCACCCCGGACACTGCCCCCCAGACCATCCATGTCCCCAGACACTGCCCAACAGCCCATCCATCTCCCCCCACCTCAACACTGGTCCCCCAGCCTGTCCATCTCCCTCCACCCCAGACACTGCCCCCCAGACCATCCATGTCCCCAGACACTGCCCAACAGCCCATCCATCTCCCCCCACCTCAACACTGGTCCCCCAGCCTGTCCATCTCCCTCCACCCCGGACACTGCCCGCCAGCCCGTCCATGTCCCCAGACACTGCCCAACAGCCCATCCATCTCCCCCCACCTCAACACTGGCCCCCAGCATATCCAACTCCCCACATCCTGACACTGCCCCTCAGCCCATCCATCTCCCCCCACCTCAACACTGGTCCCCCAGCCCATCTATCTCCCTCGACACTGCCCCATAGCCCATCCATCTCCACCCTCTTCCAGACACTGCCTCCCAGCCCATCTATCTCCCCCCACCTCAATACTGGCCCCCCAGCCCGTCTATCTCCCTCGCCATTGCCCCCAAGCCCACCCATCTCCCCTACACTGCCCCACAGCCCATCCATCTCCCTTGACACTGCCCCCAGCCCATCCATCTCCCCCCATCTCAACACTGGCCCCCAGCCCATCTATCTCCCCCCACCCGACACTGGCCCACAGCACATCCATCTCCCCACATCCTGACACTGTCTCCCAGCCCATCCATCTCCCCCCACCCCAACACTGCCCCCAGCCCATCCATCTCCCCGTACACACACTGCCCCACAGTCCATCCATCTCTGCGTTCTCCCGATCGCTGCCCCACAGCCTGTCTTTCTCAGGACTAGGTCATTCCCTTTTACAATCCACCTGAATATCTTGTTTTCTTAGCTTTTTTTTCCCCTGTCCCTCAGAGCTCTATGTACCTGTGCTGTTTGCGCACATAGGTGTTTGCCTCCTTAGTGTGGTGTTGGAGGGCTCTGAGGCTATCTCCTCTCCCTCTCCGCAGGCAGAATTCCCTGCTCCGTGGCTCAGGAGCAGTGGCTAGCCCAGAGGTCAGCAACCTTTCAGAAGCGGTGTGCCGAGTCTTCATTTATCCACTCAGATTTAAGGTTTCCCATGCCAGTAATACATTTTAACGTTTTTATAAGGTCTCTTTCTATAAGTCTATAATATATAACTAAACTATTGTTGTATGTATAGTAAATAAGGTTTTTAAAATGTTTAAGAAGCTTAATTTAAAATTAAATTAAATGCAGCGCCCCCTGGACCGGTGGCCAGGACCCAGGCAGTGTGAGTGCCACTGAAAATCGGCTCGCATGCCGCCTTTGGCACACGTTCCATAGGTTGCCTACCCCTGGAAGGAGTCTGATTTCCACATGTTGGTCTGTGCTCTGCTTAGCGGTCCCCATCTCCCTCCTGCAGGCCCCAGTGCAGATGAGAAGGGCAGGGTGTTTACCTAGCCCATTCCCCATGGGGAGTAACAGGAGCTGAGACTTACTGTAGCTGTTTGTAATAGGGATAGGGTGACCAGGTACCCAGTGACCCCTTTACAGCACACAGTATTGTCATGATCACTGTTCATCCCCTCAGCCCATTCAGGTCATGTCTACATTATAAGCTAGGCTTGATGCAAGTTATGTCAGCGTACAGCTGCTGAAGTTTGCCTACTGCTCAGGGGCATGCATTCTTGGCTGCTAGGGTTGGCCCTGTGTGTACTCACTAGGAGTGCTTCTGTCAATGTAAAGTGCAATGATGCCACGTGCTACCGTCCAACATCATTTCTTCTGAGAAATTTTCCCAATATGTTGTGGGCTAGAAAATGTCTTGGCCAGCGACCTCTGGGAACAAGGGTTCAAGTTCCCAGCATGCAGCTTTCTCCATCCCATCCAAATCCCATAATTTTCATGTTTACAAAAAAATCCCACAAGTCAGTTTAGTGCTTGCTATCTCTGACAAAGCATGGAGCCTGCAGAGCTCTGCACTATTCACATGAATGTTGTAAATACAGGACACACAAATCTCCTGCAGATCTGCAAGAAGTACTGCAACAACGGGGGACACGGTGATTTCTTCTAGGACAGATTGCTGAGGGACATAGTGAAAAACAATTCAAGGTTGTTGGTCATCACACAGCTGCAGAGAGGGGAGTGTTGCTTCTGGGCCTGTGAAATGAGCACTGACTGGTGGGATTGCATCCTAATACAGGTTTGAGTTGATGAGTAGTAGCTGCAGAACTTTCACATGTGAAAGATCCAGGAGTGTGGCCTATGTGCCAAGCTCAGTCCAGCCCTCCAGCACAGGGACACGGGACTGAGAGCTGGACTGACAGTTGAGAAGTGAGTGATGATTGCACTCTGGAAGCTTGCAACACCAGATTGCTGCTGGTCAGTGGAAAATCATTTTGGAGCCGGAAAATCCCCAGTGGGGATCATTGTCATGCAAGTATGTAGGGCCATTAATCATCTCCTGCTACACAGGCCTTTGATTCTTGGCAAAGTACAGGAAAGAGTGGCTGGATCTACAGAAATGGAGTTCTTGAACTGCAGTGGGACAACAGGTGGCACATTGTGATGTGCCTCCTTGGTGTTATCTAGGTCACTCCAATCCTCAACTCTGGAAGCCAGCCTTACCCGGCTCTGCTGTGAGAACCCCCACTCCTGGGCTGTTCACGCACAGCCTCTGGCATGTAAGCTCCTTGGATTGTGCAACTGAAGGACACTAGCCAATATCTCCAGTCTCAGAGACAACCCTAAAAACCTCCATCTTGCAGTGTCCAGTTATGCCCACTGGATGCTGCAAGCTTATGAGTTCATCAGTTTAACAAACAAATTTATATGTGGGGCCAGGGGGCTTGTTATGTACCTGGATTGTTATCCCAAGGGGCGTCTCTGACACATTTCAAACCAAATGCACTGCTTCCGGTAGAACAAACAAACAGAAAATTATGGGAGTTGGGTAGGATGGAAAGATAGATTTTTAAGTGATCATAAGTGAAAAACATAACTAGTCAGATTTGATCAAACGAAACAAAAGCAAAATGCATTCTAAGCTGATCTTAACACTTTCAATGCCCTTACAAATTTAGATTCTCCTCATGAGAGGCTGGATGGTTGCTCTTCAGCCAGCCTCTCCCCTTTGATCAGCACTTCAGGCACTTGGTGGTGGTGTCTGTAGATGTAGGTGGAAGAGAGAGAACATGGCAAATGTCTCTCCCTTTTATCATGTTCTGTCTTCCCTCTTGGCTTCCCCCCCTTCAGAGTCAGTGAGCATTACTTCATTGCACTTCCAAACCGCCCAAAGGAAGGGAGGTGACTCCCTCGAGAGTCCAATAGATTCTTTTGTTGCTGCCTAGGCCAGTGTCCTTTGTTCCTGTGAGGCTGGGCTGGGTTTGTCCCACACATGCCCTGAGGACGTGTGAACTGCCCCTCTGCTCTTGGAGAGTTTTTGACTGGGCTTTCTTCAAGCTATGGGGATACATTTTCAGCCTCATAACTACATATGTGAAATTATAACCTATAACCTTACCGTAACAATTACTATAACATCACTATAACAATGCTCAGTGCATCATGAGCCTTCCGAAGACACCCAACATGACAAACTTTGCATTGGATACACACAATCATATTATAAGGATGAATATAGTTCGATGGGGACAGGTGAGCAAAACCCACAGGTAAGTGGAGAACATAGAGACCTGGGAGATGAGTCAGAAACAGGAGGGAGCATGGGCTATAATGGCAGAGAGAAAGGAGAGTCAGGGCAAAAACTGGGAGGCAAGATCAAATCAGTATCTTAGTTGCCTATATACAATTGCAAGAAGTATGGGTAATAGGCAGGAAGAACTGGAAGTGCTAATAAATAAATACAACTATGACATTGTTGGCATCACTGAAACTTGGTGGGATAATACACATGATTGGAATGTTGGTGTGGATGGGAACAGCTTGCTCAGGAAGGACAGACAGGAAAAAGGGAGGAGGTGTTGCCTTATATATTAATAATGTACACACTTGGACTGAGGTGGAGATGGACATAGGAGACGGAAGTGTTGAGAGTCTCTGGGTTAGGCTAAAAGGGGTAAAAAACAAGGGTGATGTCGTGCTAGGAGTCTACTACAGGCCACCTAACCAAGTGGAAGAGGCTTTTTTTAAACTAACAAAATCATCCAAAGCCCAAGATTTGGTGATGATGGAGGACTTCAACTATCCAGATATATGTTGGGAAAATAACACCGCCGGGCCCAGACTATCCAATAAGTTCTTAGACTGCATTGCAGACAACTTTTTATTTCAGAAGGTTGAAAAAGCTACTAGGGGGAAGCTGTTCTAGATTTGACTTTAACAAACAGGGAGGAACTCGCTGAGAATTTGAAAGTGGAAGGCAGCTTGGATGAAAGTGATCACGAAATCATAGAGTTTGCAATTCTAAGGAAGGATAGCAGGGAGTATAGCAAAACAGAGACAATGGATTTCAGGAAGGTGGATTTTGATAAACTCAGAGAGCTGATAGGTAAGGTCCCATGGGAATCAAGACTGAGGGGAAAAACAACTGAAGAGAGCTGGCAGTTTTTCAAAGGGACACTGTTAAGAGCCCAAAAAGCAAGCTATTCCGCTGGGTAGGAAAGATAGAAAATGTGGCAAAAGACCAGCTTGGCTTAACTAAGAGATCTTGCATGATCTAAAAAATAAAAAGGAGTCATACAAAAAATGGAAACTAGGACAGATTACAAAGGATGAATATAGGCAAACAACACAGGAATGCAGGGGCAGGATTAGAAAGGCAAAGGCACAAAATGAGCTCAAACTAGCTACAGGAATAAAGGGAAACAAGACGACTTTTTATCAATACATTAGAAGCAAGAGGAAGACCAAGGACAGGGTAGGCCCACTGCTCAGTGAGGAGGGAGAAACAGTACCAGGAAACTTGGAAATGGCAGAGATGCTTAATGACTTCTTTGTTTCAATCTTCACCAAGAAGTCTGAAGGAATGCCTAACAAAGTGAATGCTAATGGGAAGGGGGTAGGTTTAGAAGATAAAATAAAAAAAGAACAAGTTAAAAATCACTTAGAAAAGTTAGATGCCTGCAAGTTGCCAGGGCCTGATGAAATGCATCCTAGAATACTCAAGGAGGTATCAGAGCCTCTAGCTATTATCTTTGGAAAATCATGGGAGACGGGAGAGATTCCAGAAGACTGGAAAAGTGCAAATATAGTGCCCATCTATAAGAAGGGAAATAAAAACCACTCAGGGAACTACAGACCAGTTAGTTTAACTTCTGTGCCAGGGAAGATAATGGAGCAAGTAATTAAGGAAATCTGCAAACACTTGGAAGGTGGTACAGTGATAGGGAATAGCCAGCATGGATTTGTAAAGAACAAATCGTGTCAAACCAATCTGATAGCTTTCTTTGATAGGATAATGAGTCTTGTGGATAAGGGAGAAGTGGTGGATGTGGTATACCTAGACTTTAGTAAGGCATTTGATACGGTCTCGCATGATACTCTTATCGATAAACTAGGCAAATACAACTTAGGTGGGGCTACTATAAGGTGCATAACTGGCTGGATAACCGTACTCAGAGAGTAGTTATTAATGGTTCCCAATCCTGCTGGAAAGGTATAACAAGTGGGATTCCGCAGGGGTCTGTTTTGGGACCGGCTCTGTTCAATATCTTCATCAACAATTGACATAGATAGTACGCTTATTAAGTTTGCAGATGATACCAATCTGGGAGGGATTGCAACTGCTTTGGGAGATCAGATCATTTTGAATTATGACCCTGACAAATTGGAGAAAATGGTCTGAGGTAAACAGGATGAAGTTTAATAAAGACAAATGCAAAGTGCTCCACTTAAGAAGGAACAATCAGTTTCACACATACAGAATGGGAAGAGACTGTCTAGGAAGGAGTATGGCAGAAAGGGATGTAGGGGTTATAGTGGACCACAAGCTAAATATGAGTCAACAGTGTGATACTGTTGCAAAAAAAGCAAACATGATTCTGGGATGCATTAACAGGTGTGTTGTGAGCAAGACACGAGAAGTCATTCTTCCATTCTACTCTGCTCTGGTTAGGCCTCAACTGGAATATTGTGTCCAGTTCTGGGCACTGCGTTTCAAGAAAGGTGTGGAGAAATTGGAGAGGGTCCAGAGAAGCGCAACAAGAATGATTAAAGGTCTAGAGAACATGACCTATGAAGGAAGGCTGAAAGAATTGGGTTTGTTTAGTCTGGAAAAGAGAAGACTGAGAGGGGACATGATAGCACTTTTCAGGTATCTAAAAGGGTGTCATAAGGAGGTGGGAGAAAACTTGTTCATCTTCGCCTCTAAAGATAGAGCAAGAAGTAATGGGCTTACACTGCAGCAAGGGAGGTTTAGGTTGGACATTAGGAAAAAGTTCCTAACTGTCAGGGTGGTTAAACACTGGAATTAACTGCCTAGGGAGGTTGTGGAATCTCCATCTCTGGAGATATTTAAGAGTAGGTTAGATAAATGTCTATCTGGGATGGTCTAGATAGTATTTGGTCCTACCAGGCAGGCAAGGGACTGGACTTGATGACCTCTCAAGATCCCTTCCAGCCCTACAATCTATGAGAGCATGGAGTCAAGTGCGTACAGCCACTAACCATCTCCTGCTACACAGGCCTTTGATTCTTGTCAAAGTACAGGAAAGAATGGCTGGGTCTACAGCAACAGGGTTCTCGAACTGCAGTGGGACAATAGACGGCACATGTATCCCGATTTGGCACCAGCACAGCTTTGCCCAGAGCACATCAACTGAATGGGCTACTTTTCCCATAGTTATACCAGCATTGGTCAATCATGGGGACACTTCACCAATAGCCGCGTAGGCTGGTCAGGGAAGGTGCATGACACTAGCATCTTTAAGAACACAGGACTATTCAGCAAGCTACAAGCAGGGACGTTCTTTCCCGACCAGAGGACCATGGGCGCTATTGAAATGCCAACTGATTCGGGGACCCAGCCTACATCTTGTTCCCCTGTCCCATGTGACCATACACAGGCCACCTCAACAGCACCAAGGGAAGATTCAACTATGGGCTCAGCATATGCAGAATGACAATTGGATGCACTTTTGGCAGACTGAAAGGGCACTGGGGTGATTACTCACTAGAGGGGATCACAGTGAGAAAGACGTCCCAATGGTTATAGCTGCCTTTTGTGTCCTGCATAAGGACAAAAGGTGAAAACCTGCTGCCAGACCCAACACAAAGGCTGTTACAAGAGCCCCATGTGGAACTATGCAATGGGGAGAGGCTTTGAAAGAGCACTCGGCCAGTCAGTGCAGGAGAGCTCTCTGCTGGAGTTTTCTCTGGGCCTGGAGCCATATGTGCTGCTAAGAATTGCCTCGTGCTTGCTGTACATTTATAAATATGCTGGGTATTTTCCTGGAGCTATGATTTCTGTGTATTTGCAAGCGCTGTTTGCTTTGTCTACTCCTATGCATTTGATTGTCCAAAAATAGAGCTTTACTGAGTGAGCAAAGATAGAGCAAAAGCCCTCACAGCCAGAGTTATACAAACTTTTAATATCACTTAAGGGGGTGACAATTTAAACTGAGAAAGGAAGTAAACATTTCTGTCCATTTCAGTGCACAAACAAACAGTCTGTTGTGGCTATACATACACCAGCCATGGTTCTCATAGGTCAGTGTATGTGATGGCATGGTTTCCCTTGCTGTCCCAAAGCACTAGTGGTAGGGGTAAGGCTTCACCCAGGGATGCCATGTGGAAAGTTCGGGAGTGTAAGGAGCAGTGACGATGGAGTTCTCCAAGGGTAGAGAGAGTCTGGGATTTTGGACCCGTAGGTCAGCCAGGGTTTGGAGCATTTGGGTTTGCTGCCTGAGAACACCCATTATGTCCTGGTGCATTTCCCTCTCCTTCTCCTGCTGGGACTCCTAGGCCTCTCTTTCCTTTTCCAGGCTGTCAGACATGTTCATAGCCCAATGCAGCACAGGCTTGCAGGGTCTTCCTACATATCCTCTGTGGTCCTCTTCTTTCTCCTGCTCATCAGAATCCCATGTTCTGCAGGTGTGAAGGGGGCACTCCTCAAGGCTGCCATGACCGAAGCTGCTGATAAAACAGACACATTTTTACATTGGATTTACAGTCACAATGTAAGGGGAAGATTAAGTTGCAAAGCTCCCTTCCCCCGCTGCCATAAACCCTTTTAATGAGAAATGGGTATTGACACTGCCTTGGAGCACCTTGGCACAGCACGGCCCTCCAGCCCCAGCCGTGGTGAGGCGGAGAAGGATTTTCTGTTGCATGAAGCTATAGAATTTCAGTCCCTATTTGATCAGTACAAGCCTAAGGCAACCGCACTGAATACTGGCACTGTTTTCAAAGGGTAGTGGTGGTTTTTGCTTAATATCTCATTCGTGAGGATCACAAAGACTCAGAGAACACAGCTGCACCTGGTGTCCTGAAGTCACCCAGGGTTGTAGGCTACTAGCTTGTTTACTGCAATGATGCCAGCCACATTCCCATGCCACTCTGCCATGAAAGAAGCCATCTCTGAACATCTTTGGGAGAGGATTGCAGAGTATCTCCATGAGAGATTCATTGAGATCGCTCAGGAGGGAGGTGTCATAGTATAATTCCCAAATCTGGACCTTAGTGTCCAAAATATGGGTACTAGCATAAATTCCTCTAAGCTTAATTACCAGCTTAGATCTGATAGGCTGCCACCAATCAGGATTCTGAGTACCTGATTAAACTCTGGTCTCCCCAAACCTTCCCTGGGGACCCCAAGACCCAAATTCCTTGAGTCTCACAACAAAGGGAAATAAACCATTCCCTCTCCCCTCTTTACCTCCTCCCAGATCTTTCCCGCTCTGGGTACACTAGGAGCTCACCATGATTCAATTCCTTGAATCACCACACAGAGAGGAATGATACCTTCCCCCAGAGGCAATCCAGATTCAAGCTCCATGAATCTAAAACAAAAGGGATTCCACCCTTCCCCCCCCCACCTTCTCCTTCCCTGTTAAGTACAGACTCAATTCCCTTGAGCCTCAACAAGGGGGGAAAAAAAATCAGGCAGGCCTTAAAAGCAAAACTTAATAAAAAGAAAGAAAAAAATAAAAGGTCTATCTCTGCAATTTAGATGGTAAAAAGTTACAGGGTTTCTCAGCTTATAGACAATAGAAAGAAAGCTTTCTCCAGCAGAAATACAATTTAAAGTACTTTCACCCAAATACACATTAAAACTCTACCAGCCAGATACACAGTTGCAAATACAGAAAAACAATTAAAAAGACTAAACTGTCTTTCTACTTTTGTACTTACAAAATTGGAACAGAAGATTAGAGAGCCTATAGGTACGTGTGGTCACTCTCAGAGCCTAGAGAGAACAAAAAAAAAAAACCCCAAAACTACAAACAAAGGCTTCCCTCCACCGGGATTTGAAAGTATCTTGTCTCCTGATTGGTCCTCTGGTCAGGTGTTGCAGGTCACTGTTGGTTAACCCTTTACAGGTGAAAGAGACATTAACCCTTAGCTATCTGTTTATGACAGGAGGATACAAGGGATATCCCTGTATACATAAACAAAGTGCTCCACATGACCCTCTGCTGAACCCAACAGGGGAATGAAAAGCAGATGCCAATTCTATCTCGTCTCATACAAGCCAAATGATGATGAGAGGATACCTATGTCTTGTTAACTGGGGGTCAGGCCAGGCTCCAACTTTTAACAGAAACATTATAAGGAGAATTCATGCACACACTTACCCAAAGTTCCCTTCCCCGTCACTGGGCTCACCCACACTTGCATGGCAGGACTGGCTAGACTTTGGCAAACTCAAAAAGGCCCATGGATGGAGCCCACCCTCCACTCCATGTGTCTGCTTCTCCTCCTCCTTTTCCTCACTGTTCATGGCAGGGATCTCTGTCTTGGGCTCCTCTGAGATATCCACAGTGGTCGATGGGGCATCAATGGGGGTCTCCAAGTCAGGCATGCGGTTTCTTGGAGAAGCGGCAGGTCTGTGGCTCCGCACCAGGTCTATTGTTGTGCTCCCCTGGCCTTGTGGTGTCCCTGGCCAAGGTCCTTGGCTTTCTTGCAGCACTGCTGCTGATCTCTGTGTTGCCCCTTTGCCTGCATCCTCCATGTAATCTGCTCATAGATGTCCATCTTTCTCTGGCTGGTCTGTAGCTGTGTCAGCAAAGCCCTTGCTCCCTGCAGGCCCAGGAGAGCCAATATCTCCTGTCTACTCCAGGAGTGTGCCTAGTGCCTGGAGCTGGCATCGTCGCTTGGGCAGTCACACACCACAAGGTTGAGCAGCCAGGTGTGCTCGCCAAGGCGGCTGATCCAGAAAAGGCATTTCACACACATGCAGGAGGGATACAGGTGGTGTATGGCTTGCAGCCCCTGGGCAGTGGAGTTCACACTGGCAACCAGAGCAGTCACTGTTGCAGGGAACAGGATCTTGGGGGACAGCTGCTGGAGGACTGGGAGGTTTGACTTAGGTCACGCAGCACTTACACTGGCACTGTGTCAACCTCAGTAGGTCAAGCATGGCTCTGTGCCATTTGGGGAGGTGGTCTTTCTGCATTGCTGTAACGGGACACTTCTCAGAGACTCACTTGAGAGCAGACACGTACCCAAATACGTCAACATAAGGCGACTCATATTAACCTAACTTTGTAGCATAGGCCAGGCCTTAGTCATGCTCAATATATTACCCATAATTCCCTTTGGGTCTGGCCCTGGGATTGATTCTGTCGGTGTCCCTGGTTCTGTCGTTGAACCCTGGTTCACAGAGCCCTGCAACATCTCTTCCTAGTTCCCCTTCATCTTCCTCTGACTCTATCCAAAGAGAACAGCCCTAGGGCCAGAACCTCAGCTGTTATGAACTGACATCCTTCCAATGCATACAGTGAAGCTGGGTGGATTTCCACCAGCTTTAGATCTGGCCCCTGAGAGCATGCATGGGACAGCCTGCTTACCAGTCAGCTATAACCTGCTCAGGTCCCTCAATCCTGAATCTTCTCTTGCAGAAACCACCAGTATTGCAGGCGCCCAAGGTGCCTCTGCTGGCTGGGTGAGGCCAGGGGTAAAAACCCCTTCCCTTCCTGAGTAGGAGAGGGAGGAAGCTCATATGGCTGCATAGATTGCAGTGAGATGCAGCCCTGAGGGCATGGGGTAGGTTCAGCCAGAGGCGACTGCCCCATAGGGAGCAGTTTGGGGACTCCCTCTCTCTGGGATTGAAGGAGGAAGGCTAAGGCATCTGCCACTATGCAGCCTCACCACTGCAGTACCTCCTGCTGGTTGTCCTCAGGAATTAGCTCTTAAGCATCTGGAGCCCCCTCTGCAGGCCAGTGATTTGCCTTACTGCTGGCCCATGTCCCTCCCAGGACCCAGTGTCCCTTTTACCTGGGGTGCTGCCCCTAGCAGTAACCCCTCCCAGCCTCAGGGTCTCCCCCTCCCAGGGGAATCCCCACCCACTATCCCTACTTCACCTCAGTGTTAGGCTCCTGCCAGTCCCCATCTAGCGCCCGTTCACTGGGGCAGGGTGAAGTATCAGCCACTCATCAGAGGCAAAGGGGTTTGGATCTGCTGCCTCTGGCTACCCGTGGGCTGCCCAATCCATGCAACAAACCTCGATGCCAACTCTGCCCACATATCTACACCAGTGACACCATCACAGGACCTAACCAGATCAGCCACACCATCACTGGTTCATTCACCTGCACATCCACCAATGTAATATACGCCATCATATGCCAGCAATGCCCCTCTGCTATGTACATCGGCCAAACTGGACAGTCTCTACGGAAAAGGATAAACGGACACAAATCAGGCATTAGGAATGGCAATATACAAAAACCTGTAGGAGAGCACTTCAACCTCCCTGGCCACACTATGGCAGACCTTAAGGTGGCCATCCTGCAGCAAAAAAACTTCAGAACCAGATTTCAAAGAGAAACTGCTGAGCTTCAGTTCATCTGCAAATTTGACACCATCAGCTCAGGATTGAACAAAGACTGTGAATGGCTTGCCAACTACAGAACCAGTTTCTCCTCTCTTGGTTTTCACACCTCAACTGCTAGAACAGGGCCTCATCCTCCCTGATTGAACTGACCTCGTTATCTCTAGCTTGCTTGCTAGCATATATATACCTGCCCCTGGAAATTTCCACTACATGCATCTGAGGAAGTGGGTATTCACCCATGAAAGCTCATGCTCCAAAACGTCTGTTAGTCTATAAGGTGCCACAGGATTCTTTGCTGCCTGCAACCCAGTACCTGATAGGCCTTACCAGGCCTGCGGCCTGGGGCTTTCCTAGACCAGAGCTTCCCAGCTCCCCTGGCCTTTCCCCAGCCCTGCTCCAATCTAGGCTCCCTACTTGGCACCTTGCAGCCAGGCCCTTTTCCCTCTGCAGACAGAGCAAGACTGCCTGGGTCTCTGGCTCACAATCTTTTATAGGGGGCAGCTGGGCCTGATTGGGGCATGGCCCCAGCTGAGCCTACTGTCCCCCAGTCAGCCCAGGCTTCTTGCCTCAGCCCCAGCCCTCTCCTGGGCTGTTTCTAGCCCTGCAGGGCAGGAGCTGGTAACTACCCTGCTAGTGGGGTTCTGAGGTCCTGTAGATCCTCCCCTTAGGCTGGGGGGGAGGGAGGGATCTGTTAGCAATCGCCCAGTTCCCAGAAACCCAATAGGTACAAGGTACACACTGCCATAAGCTTTACGGCTGGAAACTTTGTTTCTGTTTAGAGCTTCTAGTTGAGAGACAAGATTCAGAGTCTGAAAGACTTGGGTTATAAGTAGCAAAGAGTCCTGTGGCACCTTATAGACTAACAGACGTATTGGAGCATGAGCTTTCGTGGGTAAATTGCATCCGCTGAAGTGGGTATTCATCCATGAAAGCGCATGCTCCAAAACGTCTGTTAGTCTATAAGGTGCCACAGGATTCTTTGCTGCTTTTACAGATCCAGACTAACACAGCTACCCCTCTGATACTTGAGTTATAAGAACACTTCTCCCCTCCTGCCTCCGTTCCCCCTTCTCCCCAGAGCGTCCTTGCACCAACCCCTGCTACTTAGTCTTCTGAACTGTGTTATACCTCTGTCTCTCCTTGGTGGCCTCTTCTTTTACCCCCCTTTGGATCCTCACCATGTCATGTCCCAGTGGGAAGGCCCTGTCACATCACTCATTTGCATGCTGTCCAGTCCTTTCCATCTCACTTCTGAGCGGGAAGTTCACAGCAGACTCCTGCTGTCTGTGTTACTCTGTTTGTCCCCACTCATTGCCAGTTATGCTGGTCCTCTCACCTTCTGTCCCTGCTCTGGCTGCTTTCAAAGCTTCCTCCCAATTCCCGACCCATCTCTGCAGCTCCCTGCCCTGCCTGCCTGTCTTTAGCTCCCATTGCTTCTCTCTTTCCACCATGTCCCCATGGCAAACACTCTAGCTTTCCCTAGGAGCTCTGGGATTTACGCAGATACCTTCTAAGTTTCCCCTAAGGAGCCTTCAGATTCAGACTAGTAGGAGGGGCTCTTTGACTTTACAGAGTTTTTCTCTGCACATTTCTTTGGAGTCTCCAGAACCAACTCTGCTCCCTTCACAGTCAGATCCTGTGATGAAGTGGGATTGTTCTTTAATGTTTCCTCTGAATACTGTGTGGGTGCCTCAGTTTCCCCTATGCATTTATTAAGTCTCCAGTGTGCATAAATGGCTGACACTCTGTATCCTGGCAACAAATGGCTGGGACCCTTCCCCCCGCAAGAGGATAGCTAAAGGTGAAAAAAGAAATCAGGTGACCTCCTGGACCAGGAAAGAGACAAAGGCCAGAAAGGAGGGGCTGGAGGGGGTGTCAGTTTGGGGCTGGCTGGGGACAAGGAGTGAGGGCAGATGGGGTTGTCTGCCTCGCTGGGCCCCAGAAGGGACTCGGCTGAGGGGTCTGGTTCTCTGTACCTACAAGCTCTGTTTTAGACCGTGTTCCTGTCATCTAATAAACCTCTGTTTTACTGGCTGGCTAAGAGTCACATCTGACGCGAAGCGAAGTGGGGGTGCGTTCAAGACCCTCTCTGGCTTCCTCAGGACCCCGCCTGGGCAGACTCGCTGTAGGAAACATACAGATGGGCATATGCTGAATGCTCCAAGGAAAGACCCAGGAAGGTGAAGCCATGTAAGCTTCTTGCCCTGAAGACAGTCTGCTCCGAGGGAGAGGAAGCTCCCCAAAGTCCTGACCAGCTTTGTGGGGAGCAGTTCTAGAGCATCGGCCGGGGACTCCGTTACAGATCCCCATTTTGATTCCTTGCTGGAACAGTTTGCTCACAAATCAGTGTACTCTTTCATTTGATGTTTGCATTCTGGGTTCCCAGAGCACTGGAATGCCTCTGATGAGAGGAGAGGGCTCAGATTAGATGGTCTTTGCTTAAGCAGATGGGATACCAACCTTCTAGGTTCAAAACTGTCAGAGATTTAAACTAGGGAACAGGGAGAGGAAGGGAGCTTTTTCTTAACTCCAAAAGCCTGGCATCTCTTTGGCGTGCACAATGGACAGAAGATAGAGGTATTGTACAACAAAGGGACCTAGGGAATGTTAGAGGGTCATTTTAATGTATTCACGTGCCTTATAGGAAGGTGCTTCACTTGCACAGACAAGAGAAGCTGGAAGAGATACCAACTGATAATTCTGTTAGTGGGCAACAGTCAGGGCTGGCTTTAGGAAGTGCGGGGCCCAATTTGAACAGTTTCAACGGGGCCCCGGCAGGGATGACTTAAAGTAAAAAAAAAAAAAAAAACATGTGGGGCTTGTACTCACTGGGCGGTGTTCCGAGTCTTCGGCGGCACTTTGGTGGTGGGTACTTCACTCGCTCCAGGTCTTCGGCGGCACTGAAGGACCCGCCGCCGAAGTGCCACTGAAGACCCAGAGCAAGAGAAGGACCCGCCGCCGAAGTGCCACTGAAGACCCGGAGCGCCACCAGGGGCGTAAAAATTAAAAAGGCGCCTCTAGCCAGGGAAGGGATTCTCACTGGGCGTGGGGCCCTCTTAGGTGCGGGGCCCGATTCAGGGGAATTGGGGGAATAGGCCTAAAGCCGGTCCTGGCAACAGTGAAAATCTGTTGGGCACGCACGCTTTCCTTTCCCACCACGCTTCTGCCTTGTCTGTTTGCATTGTAACCCCTTTGGAGCAAGGACCACCTCTGGCTGTGGGCCCAGGACAATGGGGCCCCAAACTCAGTTACGGTCTCTACATACAATAAATAGTAATATGTCGGGTAGGAAAAACGGGATGGAGAGGCACTGAGGTGGCAGCGTAGGCAGAATTGTCAGAGGGGCTCACCGTATAAAATGAGGAGCAGAAAATTCAGAGGATTCATATCAGTTTTCAAAAGTCCTCAGCACCTGTGCTTGAGAACAGTGGAACAGAGGCTTACCCATTTCCATCCAGTGGGGCTGCATTCAGTGCTCGCAGACTGCCAAAAAGGGGTGTCAGTACACCTGCAAGATAGTCCGTGTATCTCCCTCACCCAGAGCCAACTGCATGATCGCACGGGGATCTCAGGAAATCGCACCCTGGATGAAGAGCTGGCTCCAACAGAAGGCCAGAAAGGACCTGGTGACACATGAATACAGTCGGGGAACCAATGTAAAATAATGGCACAAATTGTGAGAGCAGAAAACTCAGGCACCCAGCGGTTGCTGGAATCAGGAACAATAAGTCAGCCTGGGCGGGGTGCTGGAGGATGTTAACATTCAAATCCTGCCTGAGAGATAACTGCAGAGCATGTGATAATTTCTCCAGAAAGCTGACTGAAAACTAAATTCAAATGGATCAGACATGAGTGTCACCCGGCCTGAGAAGTGAGTGAAGTCCTGGAAATAAAGGCAATGCGCTGAGATGAGAGGAAGGGCCCCGGGGGGGATTGTCGGGGCCTGAGCTAGGGCCGCTTACATTCATCATCCTGATTTTAATGCTTGGATTTATGATCTGGAAGAAAGGGGTGGCCAGAACATTCATCAGCTTGCAGATGATGCCAAGCCGGGACGTGTTGTGAATGCAGACACAGTAAAAAGGGAGCTGGAAAGTCAGAAACAGGGATAGGAAATGAAATGCACCTTGGGGATCCTGGGCTTGTTCCTGGTTCCTCTGGCCAGGGAAAAGCTGAAGAATGTTTAGGGTCTCACCCTCTCCTGTGGGCCCATGATGTGTGTGTGGCTGGGCGTTCAGCAGCTGTTGAGCTGAGCACTTCTGCAGCAGGGAGTTTATTTTCTCTCTCTTTAGGAAAGCTGCGTGCCCGTGGGGTGAAGGCAAAGCACACTCTGCAATCAGAAAGCAAAGTGTGGGAGTAAATAGTCACATCTTCCAATGGCAAAAGGACAAGAGCAAGGTGCCCCAAGGTTCTATACTAGTGACCTGATCCCAAGCCACTGATGTCAAAGGCTGGTGTTGTTCACTAATGACCTGGCGCTGGCTACCATCTGAGATAGGACAGTGGACCACCAATCTGACCCAGGCGAGCAATTCCTCTGTTTCCTATTTTCTTTAGGAGTCAGTGACAGAAGGGGTTACTGTGTATCTAAGATAGTAGAAACACTCATATGTTCTTCTGTGAGAAAGACTATAGGATCATGTTCTTACATACATCATATACGTACTTCCTGTGTCATCACAATGAAGATGAACACAGCACAAGAGGGAACAACTGAGTTTGCACAACAAAGGAGGCTAACTCTGGCATTTCCTCACTTTGGAGTGTTCAGATGTGTAGCCTTAACGTTCTTCTACTGCACTATCCAGTGGAAATTTGCAGCAGGTTTGTCTTTTTCTTACTCTCTCACTTCGTTGGGACTGTGTTCTTTGCTTTTCTCACTAGGAGATCTGGGCCCCTGTGAAACCTCTCAGCTGTGTCCCTGCCCACCACAATGTCTGTCTCAGGTGGGTTCATTACTTGTCATCTCTTCATAGCTGCAGTGCATGTGGAGGTCATTGAAACCACCAGATGATTCACTCTTCTCTTATCTGCATGAGTGGGATCTTTCCTGTTCCACAATCACACTATAGCAAGCAAGAATAATCAGCACAGCCCTGACTCTGCTGAGCAGCCTGCCATGGGGAGTAGCGGGGCAAAATACCTAACTTGTTTTAAGACTAAGTTTGATCATTTTAGGGAGAGGATGGTATGGTGGGCCTGCCTACAATGGCATGTAGCCCATTAGTGATAGCAATTTGCAAATATCTCCAACAGATGGGGATGAGACACTAGGTGGGGAGAGCTCTGAGTTACTCCAGAAAATTCTTTTCCAAGTGTCTGGCTGGTGGGTCTTGCCCACATGCTCTGGGTCTAACTGAGCATCATATTTGGGGTTAGGAAGGAATTTTCCCTCAGGTCAGATTGGCAGAGACCTTGAGGGGTTTTCTCTTTCTTCAGCAGCATGGGCACGGGTCACTTGAAGGTTTAATTTAGCGTAAATGGTGGATTCTCTGTAACTTGAAGTCTTTAAACCATGATTTGAGAAATTCAGTAACACAGCCAGAGGTTCGGGCTCTATCACAGGGTGGGGGAAGGTTCTGTGGCCTGCGATGTGCAGGAGGTCAGACTAGATGATCATGATGGTCCCTTCTGGCTGTAAAGTCTGTGAGTCTAAGTACAAAAGGGAGAATAACTGGCCAGGTGGCAGTACTGCAGAAAAGAATCAAGGGTTTGTAAAAGACCACATATTGAATAACCAATCAACAGTGTGCTACTGTTTCAAAAAAAAGGTAAATTTCATTCTGGGGTGTATTAACAATAGTGTTGTATACAAGACTCGGGAGGTAATTCTTCCACTCCACTCTGCACTGCTGAGCCCACAGCTGGAGTACAGTGTCCAGTTTTGGGCACCCCACTTTAAGACAGTGAACAAATTGGAATAAGCCCAGCAGAGAGCAACAAAAAGGATAGAGGTTTAACAAATGTGGCCTCTGAGGAAAGGCTGAAAGAATTGGGGATGTTTAATGCAGAGGAGGGACGGATGAATGGGAATGTAGTCTTCAAATATGTAAAAAGTAGTTATAAAGAGGCTGGGGAATCAATTGTTCTCCATGTAGGCCAAGGACTAACGGGCTTAGTTTGCAGCAAGTTTGGTGTAATGGGGTCAGCATCCCATCTTGTGAGTGCCCCCTCTGGTTGGGTGTGTCTGTGCTCTTTAAACCAGTCCAGCCCTGGTCTGGGGCCAGAGCCCCAAGGAGACACTATCTTCCTGTGGCCCTCCCCAAGCTCAGTCCGTACTCAGTCACCACAGCCAGCCATGCGTTCCCTCATTGCTAGCAGGGACCAGGGGAGCAAACTGTCTTAGGCTCGGTCCTAGCAGCCAGCCAGAAGCATCTCGCTTCCCTGGTCCCTGCCCACACTGAGCTGTCTGTGGCCCTGCTGCTCTTCCAGGCAGCCAGACCTGCAGTCCCCTTTTCTCCAGCTCCAAGCAGCAACCACCTTCTGCTCTGGTCTGCAGCTCCTTTTATATGGCCCTCCTGGGACCTGATTGGCTGCTTCCCCTGCAGCCACTCTAGCCTGCTTGGAGGACCTCTCCATTGCTCCTTTCCTGGAATAGGTGTGGCAGAACTCTGAAGCTTCCAGCAGGAGGCCTTTGGGCCTGGTCCACCCCATCACACTTCTCCCCTCCTCAACAGGATTGGGGTGATAGTTCTGTAGATGATACTCTCACATTTTACCCTGTTTTGCCCCACATGAGCAGGGTCTTCCCCCTCCCAGAATTCTCTGGCTGGGAGAGCTATTAGTTATAGTTTCTCAGTTCCCCAGTCTAGCAGGGTTCTTTCCTCTCAGGCCTCTTCATCTTGAGAGCCTGTATTAGTCCTCATCACTTTCAATCAAGGGTCCCTCCCCCAGGCCTCACTGTCTGGAGGGCTTCTAGCCAGGCTTTCCTCTGGTGTCCCAAGTCTACTCTCCTAGGTCTTTCTTACCTGGAGAATGTGTTCATGGTCCCTTGACTCACTTTCACCTCCTGGGCCTTGGTGTCTCTGTACACTGAGTCTCTAACTGCATTTCACAATCATATACCATGTGGAGCAAGCCCTCTTTTTCCTCCATGTTGAACTGGAGCTCCTTGGTCAGCTGCTCATTTTTGAACTTGAGATCCTCCAGTTCCTTTCCTGCTGCCTCCAGTTGTTTCGCCAGGTCCTCCTCTCTTAGGAGGGAGCTCATAAAGCTTGCCTGTGCTATTCCCCTCCCTATCCTAGGGTCCTGTTCTCTATCCGAGCCCTTCTCTTTTGCTTCTCCCAGCTAGGGCAAGTCTGTCTGTGCCTCTCTGCTAGTTAGCACCCTGGATATTTTAGCCTGAGTTCCCACAGTATTCTGCTGAACTCTGAACTCTCTCTGGATCCCTGCTGTACTTTGCTGAGTCCAGGTCTCTGTCTGGGTCTCTACGTATCCTGCTGGGCCCTCTGATCCTTCTCCCTCTGGGCATGGGCCAATGCTGCCTGCAAGGTCAAGCATTGTTCCCTCTGTCCCTTGGCTTCCACCTGTACCTGGGACAATTCCTTCTTTACCTGGACCAGCTGGCTAACAACTTTCTCTCTGGAGACATTAGCCTTGTTCAACTCTTGTTGGCAGCTCCTCAGCAGGTCCCTCATGTCTGGGATATTCTGGTCTCAGCTCTGAACTCTTTTCTGGGGTCTCCTTACCCTGGCTCCCAGTCCCTCTGCTCTCTTTCCCAGCTGGGCACAGACCCTCTCAGTCCTGGGTCATTGTCCTGGGCCTTTCCACGTGAGGGATGAGTAGCCCACCCAGTCTTTCCCCAAGATTACAGGCCACGGCAGGTCCTTGACCGTGCCAACCTGGAGTCGAGCTCTCCAGCCATGTACCTCCGGCCCAACTTCTGCCATGACTCAGGTTTCCCTGTGTACACGGGAGACATGTACTAGGGAGGTGCCGGTCTAAGTCAATTGCCGTCACCTGGTTTTCCCAAACCTGGGTGTACCCACATCCTGAGTCTACCAGACCCTTAACAGCAGCTCCTCCCAGCCTGATAGTCCCAACATGGGTAGTGACAGCCCTGACCTTCAAGGTAGACCGCCACTGATTAGTTCCACTGTAACACTTCAGGTAGTCACATTCCATTATGAGCAGTGCTTTTTAATATGCCTGGACTGGCCACACCTGTAGCAGAATACCAGATCTCCTAGCTTCTTCCAACTAATACCACCCGTTGGCTGCAGGGCTCCCCGGACCCCTTGCTGTTCTGGTGAGCCCCCCTGAGTCTAGAATCCTTGGCGTCTCTCTCTCTTGCAAGCCTCCTGGAGTCACCACCCCCGTCCCCCCCACCCCCCCCCCCGTGAACCCTCTGAGTTTACCGTATAGCTTGGGCCATTCCTCTCCTTCATGTTCCTTGCCTTCCTTGGAGTGATTGGAATAACAAAGACTTGGTGGGATAACTCACATGACTGGAGTACTGTCATGGATGGATCTAAACTGCTCAGAAAGGACAGGCAGGGCAGAAAAGGTGGGGGAGTTGCATTGTATGTAAGAGAGCAGTATGATTGGTCAGAGCTCCAGTATGAAACTGCAGAAAAACCTGAGAGTCTCTGGATCAAGTTTAGAAGTGTGAGCAACAAGGGTGATGTCGTGGTGGGAGTCTGCTATAGACCACCAGACCAGGGGGATGAGGCTTTCTTCCGGCAGCTAGCAGAAGTTACTAGATCGCAGGCCCTGGTTCTAATGGGAGACTTTAATTACCCTGATATCTACTGGAAGAGCAATACAGCAGTGCACAGACAATCCAGGAAGTTTTTGGAAACTGTAGGGGACAATTTCCTGCTGCAAGTGCTGGAGGAGCCAACTCGGGACAGAGCTCTTCGACCTGCTGCTCGAAAACAGGGAAGAATTAGTAGGGGAAGCAAAAGTGGATGGGAACTTGGGAGGCAGTGACCATGAGATGGTTGAGTTCAGGATCCTGACACAAGGAAGAAAAGAGCAGGAGAATACGGACCCTGGATTTCAGAAAAGCAGACTTTGACTCCCTCAGGGAACTGATGGGCAGGATCCCCTGGGAGAACAGCATGAGGGGGAAAGGAGTCCAGGAGAGCTGGCTGTATTTTAAAGAATCCTTATTGAGGTTGCAGGAACAAACCATCCCAATGTGTAGAACGAACAGTAAATATGGCAGGTGACCACCTGGGCTTAACAGTGAAATCCTTGCTGATCTTAAACACAAAAAAGAAGCTTACAAGAAGTGGAAGATTGGACAAATGACCAGGGAGGAGTATAAAAATATTGCGCAGGCATGCAGGAGTGAAATCAGGAAGGCCAAATCATACTTGGAGATGCAGCTAGCAAGAGATGTTAAGAGTAACAAGAAGAGTTTCTTCAGGTATGTTAGCAACAAGAAGGTCACAGAAAGTGTGGGCCCCTTACTGAATGAGGGAGGCAACATAGTGACAGATGATGTGGAAAGAGCTGAAATACTCAATGCTTTTTTTGCCTCAGTCTTCACAGACAAGGTCAGCTCCCAGACTGCTGCACTGGGCAGCACAGCATGGGGAGGAGGCGACCAGCCCTCTGTGGAGAAAGAAGTGGTTCGTGACTATTTAGAAAAGCTGGACAAGCACAAGTCCATGGGGCTGGATCTACAGGTCAGTCAGCCTCACCTCAGTCCCTGGAAAAGTCATGGAGCAGGTCCTCAAGGAATCAATTCTGAAGCACTTAGAGGAGAGGAAAGTGATCAGGAACTGTCAGCATGGATTCACCAACGGCAAGTCATGCCTGGCTAACCTGATTGCCTTCTATGAGGAGATAACTGGGTCTGTGGATGAGGGGAAAACAGTGGATGTGTTATTCCTTGACTTTAGCAAAGCTTTTGATACGGTCTCCCACAGTATTCTTGCCGGCAAGTTGAAGTATGGGCTGGATGAATGGACTATAAGGTGGATAGAAAGCTGGCTAGATTGTCGGGCTCAATGGGTAGTGTTCAATCGCTCCATGTCTAGTTGGTAGCCGGTTTCAAGTGGAGAGCCCCCAGAGTCGGTTCTGGGGCTGGTTTTGTTCAATATCTTCATTCATGGTCTGGACAATGGAGTGGACTGCACTCTCAGCAAGTTTGCAGAAGACACCAAACTGGGAGGAGTGGTAGATATGCTGGAGGGTAGGGATAGGATACAGAGGGACCTAGACACAATAGAGGATTGAGTCAAAAGAAACCTGATGAGGTTCCACAAGGAAAAGTGCAGAGTCCTGCACTTAGGAAGGAAGAATCCCATGCACTGCTACAGACTAGGGACCGAATGGCTGGGCAGCAGTGCTGCAAAAAAGGACTTAGTGGTTACAGTGGATGAGAAGCTGGATATGAGTCAACAGGGTGCCTTTGTTGCCAAGAAGGCTAATGGTATTTTGGGCTGTATAAGTAGGGGCATTGCCAGCAGATTGAGGGATGTGATCATTCCCCTCTATTCAGCATTGGTGAGGCCTCATCTGGAGTACTGTCTCCAGTTTTGGGTCCCACACTACAAGAAGGATATGGAAAAATTGGAGAGTCCAGTGGAGGGCAACAAAAATGATTAGGGAGCTGGAGCACATGATTTATGAGGAGAGGCTGAGGGAAATGGAATTGTTTAGTCTGCAGAAGAGAAGAATGAGGGGGGTTTGGTAGCTGCGGGAATGGTACGGTTTGGAACTTGTGCTCGTATGCCTCGGGAGTCAGCCCTAGCTGAACCAAAATGGCTACCTTCACCACAGGGTAGGAACTCGCCTGCTCATCGCTTACTGCCTGCTAAGGCTCCTGGGCCTCACTCATCAGGAATGGTGCTATGCGGGCTGCCCAAGTTGACTCTTTCCAGTCTTGGCTACCTGCTCAAAAGTCTGGAGAAATCGTCTGATCTGAGCTTTGCTAGGCCTGGAGCCAACCGACCACCAGTTCCATCACCAACTGGGTTCTCAAGCATGGTGTGACCCAAACGCCTCTATATCTACTCCTGATTGTGGGACTGGATCTCCTGCCACTGTTGCTGGGCCACAAACTGGGCCTCCTGTTGCCTCTGCAGGATCTCCATGTATTGCATCAACAGGGTCTGGGTGTACTGCTGCTGCTGCACCACGTCTACCTGCTGCTGTTGGCCTGCCACCAACATGCGGATCACCTCCTCCATAATCATGCCCCTTGTTAATCAGGGGTCAGTCCAAAAATCCCCACTTTGATACCATATGTAATGGTGTTGGCACCTATCTCTTGCAAGCACCCCCTCTGGTTGGGTGTACCCATGGTCTTTAAACCAATCCAGCCCCAGTATGGGGCCAAAGCCCCAAGGAGACACTATCTTCCTGCGGCCCTGCCCAGGTTCAGTCCCTACAGCCAGCCAGGAGCTCCCTCAATGCTCCACTGTCCCTGCTATCAAATTGTCTTAGGCTCCGTCCTAGCAGCCAGCCAGGAGCATCTCGCTCCCCTGGTCCCTGCCCACACTGAGCTGTCTGTGGCCCTGCTGCTCTTTCAGGCAGCCAGGCCTGCAGTCTGGAGAACCTCTCCACTGCTCCTTTAGAATCTAAAATCTAAAAGTTTATTCATAAAAGGAAAAGGGTATAGATGAGAGCGAGAATTGGTTAAATGGAATCAATTACATACAGTAATGGCAAAGTTCTAGTTCCGGCTTGTAGCAGTGACAGAATTAGCTGCAGGTTCAAATCAAGTCTGGAGTACATCCCACACTGGGATGGGTCATTCAGTCCTTTATTCAGAGCTTCAGTTTGTAGCAAAGTCCCTACAGAGATAAGAAGCAGGACTGAAGACAAGATGGAGATGAGGCATCAGACTTTTAAAAGTCTTTTCCAGGTGTAAGAACACTTCTCTGTTCTTACTGCGGAAAATTACAGCAAAATGGAGTCTGGAGTCACATGAGCAAGTCCCTGCATACTTTGCTGAGTTACAAGGCATATCTGCCTTCTCTCAATGGGTCAGTTGTGTAGCTGATGGTCCTCAGTGGGCCATCAAGCAGGCTAGGCAGAGCTAACACCAGTTTGTCTGGGACATCACT
This sequence comes from Gopherus flavomarginatus, assembly GCF_025201925.1. Taxonomy (NCBI): domain Eukaryota; kingdom Metazoa; phylum Chordata; order Testudines; family Testudinidae; genus Gopherus; species Gopherus flavomarginatus. The sequence continues at coordinate 1,981,152 of NC_066635.1, read as the reverse complement.
GTGGCAGAGCTCTGACCTTGCTCCTGTGAGTCCTGTGCTTTTAGGTGGTTTATGCTAGCCTCAGTGGCTCACTGTGACCCTCCACGTAGCCCTTCTCTCTCTAGCGCCAGGGTTACAGTCTACTGAGCCCTTTTCATCATAGGCCATCAAGGTGCTTGGTGAGACAACTCCCACAGTCTCTGTTGTCCCTGGGAGCTTATTTCAGAACAGTTTAGCCTCCTGTCCTGACAGGGGCCTGACTTCCGCTCCCAGGAGATGTTGCTGTAGTGGTGGGTTGGGGGGAACCCAGGCCCGCCCTCTACTCCAGGTTCCAGCCCAGGGATCCTAATGGTAGCAGCTGTTGGCAGCCAACCTTTCACTGCCAGAGTTGCTACATTTCCCTGGACCACTTTCACGTAGCTCTCCTGCTTCTCCCTTCTTCACTCTTACCTTAGAGCTCCCTTACCAATGGTTTGAGGGTGTCTTCATTAACCAGCCCTTCAATCCCACTTGCTCTCCCCTGCCTGACTGGAGTGAGATCCTTTTTATAGTATCAGTGGGGCCTTAACTAGAGTCAGGTGGTCACATTAGCTTAATGGCCTCACCTGACTCTTAGCAGGTTAATTGGAGTCAGGTGTTCTCATTAACCTGGAGCAGCCCCTGGTCTGGTCAGTCAGGGAACAGAAAACTGTTAACCCAGTGGCCAGTATATCTGCCTTCTGCTATACCCAACTGGCCTGGGTCTATCACAGTCATCCAGAAGCACAGCACAAATTTGAAATACAGACAGTATAGAGCCAATACTCATAACTTCAACTACAAAATGACACATGCATACAGACAGCATAATCATAACCAGCAACCCATAACCTGGTCTTAGACACCTTATATGACCCCCTTTATATAAGATTTGGTGCTACTACAGGACCTTGGTTGCAACCACTTTCTATATGGTCCCAGATATCAATAACGTCACACCCCCAATGCAAATTGATGCAGGAAGAGATGACAAAACATCACTGACTGCATCCCAAGAGCTCCCCATCCTTGGGTCTGTCTCACTACAGTTAGTGTTGGGCTAGAAGCCGTACCAGTGTATAACAGAAATGGTTTATCAAAGTCATGTTCAATAACATGATTGAATTTCTTTACCAATTTAAGGTAAAACTTGGTTAGAACAACAGGGGATTGGATCTGCTTTTGCAGCATGGTTCTTGTATGTTTCATGTGATCTTGCCAAGAGCTAAAGAAAACAGCTACTTTATCCATACCAGCTCTGGCAAATGTTTGGAACCCAATTAACATCAAAACAATGTAGATATTAATATTGTTTATAGTACAGGAATCTTAGCATTTAGCCATGCAAGCCACATGGTACTGTGCCTTAGTTTCCCTTTTCATACAGCACATTAGGTCTGGAATGTCTTTACCCCGTGAAAAGTTCCAATACTGTTTACAGGCATCAATATAGCAAGGCCTTTTAACATAAAATGTGTTCTCATGTATTGCTTTCAACATGTTCAAGGGATTTTCCACAAGATTAGGCACATTGTACATTCTTACAGTTCTTGGTAATAGCAACACATTAGTTACAAAAATCACCATGAGTAATAACAACAAATTCACTGCAAGTGTCCATCTACAATCATGTTTGTCATGCCACACCTTCGGATCAGTACCATTGGAGTTTGGGCATTTTAGGGTTAACCTGCGGCTTCCCTTTGCAACATTCAGTTTTCTCTTTCCTCCTTGCCTTGCAGGATCAAACCCTGATTTCTCTTGCTTAACAGAATTCAGGGGCTGATGGGGTGGGTTCTCTGTGCTAACGGCTATTAGCAAGTTTTTCTTCTCCCTGCCACTCAGGTAATTTGCATTAACACAAACACCAGCTTTTAACTTCTTAGCTGCTACCAATTCCAATGCTGGACTCTGTCTTACAGAGATACCACACAAATCCGAAGAGTCTGAGGGTGAGTCTGCTTATTCTCCCCTGCATCGTCAAGCATTCAGCCATAAAACTGTCCTGCTCTTTAAACACCAGTAACCCAATCTGTTCTCAGATCCTGAAGCACAGACTGCTCACTTAAAGAATCAGAACAGAGACATTCCTTTTTTAACAACCTTGTCTTCCCAACAATCTGGCCACACACAGCCACTTGGTTATATGGCTGCTCAACTTTCTTAACAGCTTCTACTCCATCTGAGACCTTTTCAAAGCTACCCCCACTGGATCTTTCAAAAGGAAAGTCAGTGGATCCATTTACAACAGAAAATTTCCAGCTGTTAGAAACTGAAACTTCATTGATTAAATCACTTTTACACCCCTCAGTTGCAGTAAATTGCTTGCCCAGATTACCATGAAGATTCCTTTCCCTAGGCGCTTTTCTAAGCAGCAATTCACCTGTTACAGAAACTTTGACCTTTCCCTCTTCACCTAGGGCTTGCTCTAAAGGAACACTTCCCAGAGCAACAACAGACTCTTTCTGGGTCTTACTTACATCCAGGATTACCTTTGGCCCATCAGGCGGATTTCTACACAATCCTCTTTCCGGCAAACCCATAGACTCACTAGATAAAAGGTTAGAAGCATTCTCCTTCCCTTTGCCACACACAAGTTCAGGAATCGTTTCCTTCTTGCTACCAGTTTCCATACCATCAGTAGGTAACACAATCAAATCACCTCTCTGCTCTCCTTGTGCCCTGGCTAGGGAATCACCCTGATCAGACAGAGTTGCTACACCCTTTTCCAACCACACATTAGCAACTGGCAAATTACAAGTACCAGAATTGTTTGGTTTCTGGGATTTTGCTATGACACTAACTGGATGCAACCTAATTACAGTGCCATTCTCCCCAGCAGACACAAATTTAGGACTATTCCCTTCCTGGGCTTCAGTTGAATCCACAACCAACTCTGAGGCCATGTCTACATCTAAAATTTTGCAGCGCTGGTTGTTACAGCTGTATTAGTACAGCTGTATAGGGCCAGCGCTGCAGAGTGGCCACACTTACAGCAACCAGCGCTGCAAGTGGTGTTAGATGTGGCCACACTGCAGCGCTGTTGGGCGGCTTCAAGGGGGGTTCGGGGAACGCGAGAGCAAACCGGGAAAGGAGACCAGCTTCGCCGCGGTTTGCTCTCGCGTTCCCCGAACCACCCTGCAAACCGCAGGGAAGGAGACCTGCTTGTTCGGGGAACGTGAGAGCAAACCGCGGCGAAGCTGGTCTCCTTTCCCG